>NC_054474.1:81395177-82723199 GCF_017639515.1 Carcharodon carcharias | reverse complement strand
CTTTCTTTCAAAACTGCTCAACAATAACTTGTATTTATACAGCACTTTGGATGCAGCAAATGACCCAAGGCACTTCATAGGAGCATTATCAAACATAATTTGACACTGAACCACATATGGAGGTATTAGGGCAGATGACCAAAAAGTGGTCGACAAGGTAGGTTATAAGGAACACTTTAAAAGGAACAGAGAAAGGTAGAGGGGTGGAAAGGTTTAGGGAGAGAATTCCCCATGTTTGACAAACTTATTGGAGTTCCTTGAGGATGTGATGACCAGTGTGGATAAAAAAGGAACCCAATCGATGTAATATATTCAGAATTCCAAAAGGCATTCAATAAAGGTGTCACATGACATTCAATACGCTGTCACATAAAAGGTTACTGCACAAGATAAAACCTCGTGGTGTTGGGGAAATGCATTAGCATTGTTAGAGGATTGGCTAATTAACGGAAAATGGAGGTTCAGGATGAATGGATCATTTTCCGGTTGTCAAACTGCAACTAGTGGGGTGCGACAGGGATCAGTGGTGGGGTCTCAACTATTTACAATCTATATTAATGATTTGGATGATGGACTTTAATATATTGTAGTCAAATTTGCTTATGATAAAAAGATAGGTGGGAAAGCAAGTTGTGAGGAGGACACAGAGTCTGCAAAGGGATATAGATAGGTTAAGCGAGCAGGCAAAAAATTTGGCAGAAGGAGTATAATGTAGGAAAATGTGAGGCCATCCACTTTGGCAGGAATAATAGAAGATAGATTTTTAAATTAAGAGAGACTGCAGAATACTGCAGTATGGAGGAATCTGTGTGCCCTCCTACATGAAACACAACTATTAGCATGCAGGTACAGGAAGGCAAAAGCAATGTTGCCTTTATTGCAAAGTAAGGAAGTCTTGTAACCACTGTACAGGGCATTGGTAAGACTACACCTAAAGCACTGAGTACAGATTTAAGGAGGGATACACTTGTATTGGAGGCAATTTAGAGAAGGCTCATTAGGATGATTCTTGGGATGAAGAAGTTGTCTTTTGAGGAAAGGTTGAGCAGGTTGGGCCTATGCTTAGTGGAATATAGCAGAATGAGAGGCATTCTTACTGGAATAAAAAAGATTTGGGAGGGGATGGGTGATGTGGGGAGGTTGACTAGTTGATGCCAAAAGGATGTTTCCCCTCATGGGGAATTTAGAACTAGGGGGCATGGTTTCAGAATAAGGGGGCTCCCATTTAAGGCAGAGAAGAGGAGGAATTTATTTTCTCAGGGGGATCAAGAATCTTTGAAATTCTCTACCCTAAAAAGCTGTGCAGGCTGAGTCACTGAATATACTCAAGGCTGAGATAAGAAAGATTCTTGAACTACAGATGAGTCAAGGGATATGGGGAACAGACAGGAAAGTGGCACTGAGGCCAAGATCAGAACAGCCATGATCTTTCTGAAAGGCGGACAGGCTTGAGGGGCCATATGGCCCACTCCCATTTCTTATGTTCTTATTCCAACACTTAGGAACTTGGCAGCTGAAGGCACAGCCACTAACAGAGGAGCCATTAAAATGGGGGATGCTTAAGAGGCCAGAAATGGAGGAAAAGAGGATTGTAGAGCTGCAGAGACAAGACCATGGAGGGATTAAAAACAAGAATGAGAATTTTAAAGTCAAGGTGTTACTTTTCTGGAAGCCAATATAGCGAGCACACAGGTGATGGGTGAATGGACTTGGTATGAGTTAGGATACAGGCAGCAGAGTTTTAGATGACCTCAAGTTTATGGAGTGTAGTCAGCTATTTGGAATAGTGAAGTCTAAACCTAACAATAGAATGGATAAAAGTTTCAGCAGCATTTGAGATGAGGCAGGAATAGAGCCAGGCAATCTAGAGGTGTAATTATGCGATCTTAGTGATGTAGTTGGAAGCTCATTTCGAAGATGAATTTTAAATTAAGTGGATATTTTAGTTCAGTCTCAGAGTTGCCAGTGAAAAGGTTGGACTCGGAGGCTAGGGAACTCTTCCTTAAACACCCATCCTGTATGGTTCTAACTACTGGCTCACCTCTAACTTTTTCTTTAAAGCTCTTGGAAGCATAGTAACTACCAAAGTGTACAATGGTTTTTCTTGCTTGACTCATTGAAGTCTAGATTCTATCTCATAAATAACGCTGAAACTCTCCTGATCAAAGTTATCAGTATTATATTGTATACCAATCTCTCTCCTCATGCCCTCTTTGGTTTGCAACATGCGTGGCCTTTCCATCATCCTCAATTGGCTCTTCTCTGTGATCAATTTATATGGGCCCTTTCTAATCCTGCCTGTCCCAATGTTGACAGTATAACTCCTGCAATGGCTTTTCTTCCCATGGGTTCTGATGATGGATCACAAACCTGAAACATTAACCCTATTTTCCTCTTTTGACAGATGTTTCTGAACTGTTGAATTTCCAGTATTCTCTGTTTTTAAGTTAGACAAGCAGAGAAGTTTCATAATTGGTGGAGGAAATATTTTTTCTATAAAAAGTAATTAATACAAAGCTTGTCACAAATTTAGGAACTACTTATTATTTTAAATTATACAAAGGCTTAGCAAAATTCAGGAATTATTAAAAATGTTCTGACAAAGGACATTGACCCAAAATGCTAACTCTATTTCTCTCCACAAATGCTGCTTGATCTGAGTGTTTCCATTGTTTTGTTTTTACTGAAAAAATACATTTTGTAATTGCTACTGTTTTTTTATTTCAGTACATAAATCGCCAGTTAAAGCCCCAAACATGGTCTTCTGCAGTGTTTTGCTGATACCTTTAAGGACAAAGAAAACCTGTGCCCTAAGTAATCCAAAAAGGGTGTCTATTCATTATTCTGTGCGGATTACATTACTTTATCTATTAAGGCAAGTGAAAACACTTGAGAATGTTGATAGCTCAGGTACACCAATTAAGTGTTGTCTGAAACACAGTAGCCAAAAGCAAACCTAGAGTAAAACATACAAAAAAAAGCAAAACATAACTTCATTCATGGTCTTATCATCTCCCAGTTACGTATACTGTTTACTGTTCTCCTTCTCAGTCTCCTAAGTTACTTATCTTACACTGCCTTGTTCACTGGTATTCACCAATTTCCACTAGTTCCAGTTCCCCCAGTATGTTGACGTAAAAATTCTCAATGATAATGGTGAAATCGGGCAGAGTCAATATGGATTTATGAAAGGGAAATCATGTTTGACAAACCTGTTGGAGTTTCTTGAGGATGTCACTAGCAGGATAGATAAGGGAGGGCCACTGGATGCAGTGTATTTGGATTTTCATAAAGCTTTTGATAAGGTCCCACACAGATTAGTAAGCAAATTTAGGGCTTATGGGACTGGGGGTATACTGGCATGGACTGAGGATTGGTTAATAGATAGAAAACAGAGTAGGAATAAACTGATCACTCTCAGGATGGCAGGCTGTGACTAGTGGGGTACCGCAAGGATCAGTGCTTTGGCCTCAGCTATTCATAATTCATATCAATGATTTGTAATGTAATGTTTCCAAGTTTGCTGATGATACAATACTTGGTGGGAATGTGAGTTGTGAGGGAGATGTAAAAAGGCTTCAAGGAGGTTTAGACAGACTAAATGAATGGGCAAGAACATGGCAGGTGCAATATAATGTGGAAAAATGTGAAGTTATTCACTTTGGTAGGAAAAACTGAGTGCAGATTCATTCTTAAATGGGAGAGATTGAGAAGTGCTGATGTCCAAAGGGATCTGGGTGTCCTTGTTCATAGCTCACTTAAAGCTAACATGCAGGTGCAGCAGCAATTAGGGGCAAATGGTATGCTAGCCTTTATTGCAAGGGGATTTCAGTACAGGAGTAAGGAAGTCTTGCTGCAGTTGTATAAAGCCTTGATGAGACCACACCTGGGGAAACATTTTCCCCTGTGTCGGGGGTACGCGTGACCCCGATCGACTTCCTCGGTCAGGGCTGCGCCACCCTTTTACGGGGGTGGGCCAGTGCGATGCTCGCCTGGAAGCGCTGAGTGTTCCCTGTGCAGGCTGGGTGAGGGGGGATTTCCTGGGTCGGGCCGGAAATCTCCCTGAGGCACAGAGGTGCCTCAGGGAGATCAGTTTGATATTTAAAAACTGAAATAAATTAATTAAAAACTTTTAAAACGTGTCCCCTCAAGTGACACTATCACATGAGCTGGTACATGTCAAAAGAATTATTTTTAAAATTTTTATTGAATTTTAAAACACTCATGAAACCTCAACCTGCTCGTGGATGAGGTTTCACAAAAAATGCGAAGGCCGCCTGGGCTCTTTGTCTGCCCGCCAACCTTAAGGTTGGACGGCAGCATTTAATTACTTAAATTAGTTTTTAACAGGCCTTAATATGTCTTTGACACAGTCACAGTCACAGCCTCCGCTCGCCAACCGGAGAATTCAGCCCCTGGAGTATCATGTGCTGTTTTGGTCTCCTTACTTAAGGAAGCATATCCAGCTGTAGAGGGAGTGCAACAAAGGTTCACCAGGCTAATCCCGGCGATGGCGGGACTGTCCTTTGAGGAAAGATTAAAGAGACTGGGCCTATATTCTCTAGAGTTTAGAATGAAAGGTGATCTCGTTGAAGTGTACAAAATTCTTAGAGGGCTCGACAGGGTGGATACAGGAAAGATGTTTCTCCTTTTTGAGGGACAGTCTCAGAATAAGTGATAGGCCATTTAGGACCGAGATGAGGAGCAATTTCATCAGTCAGAGGGTGGTGAATCTTTGGATTCTCTAAGCCAGGGGGCTGTTGAAGCTTCGTCATTGAGTATGTCCAAAGCAGAGTTTGATAGATTTCTAGCTACCAATGATATCAAGGGATATGGGGATAGTGAAGGAAGATGGCATTGAGGTAGAAGATCAGCCATGATCTAGTTAAATGGCAGAGCAGGCTCAAGGGGCCAAATGGCCTACTCCTGCTCCTATGTTCTCATCCTTGTTCCTCCATGGTCTTGTTCTATTCTATCTATGCAAGCTCACGTTCCAGCCCTGTTTTGGATTTCCCATCCTAAACTCCCCTGTGTTGCCAGACCTTTATCATTCTCAAAAAGAACCTACTGAAGGGCAAGTCATCCACCATTTGTTCTTCCTGAACCTCTGCTCAGGTGCTTGAACCTTGCTTTGTACCATGTCTTGAGATGTTTCATTACAGTTAAGGCATTATAGAAATGCAAGATATTCTGAGACAAGAATCGTGTGATACCTGAGCCATCAACATAACTAATATTTTCTAGATAATACACTGGCCTCAGCACCCATGCCACCCTTTAGAGGAATCCATTTTATATTTTAAAAGTCTTGTACCTTTGTGACTTCCTGTTGTGCAACACGTATTTGCTGTCTGGCCACATGTTTTCTGTCCAGGTCACACCTCTATCTTGCTATTTGTCATGCTATTTCCATAGCATTTGGATGACATGCTATCTCTCTCACACCTGTGAATTAGTTTTATACTGTAAGTTATAAGGCACTTATATTTACAGTTATAGAAACCTTTCAGTCCTCCCAACACTATATAGAAAGAGAATTTTGTCGAAATATAACACAGGAAAAGGCTGCTTATTCAACAACCAGTCCATGCTGGTGTTTTTCCTTCAAATGAGCAGTGGCCCTAATGGCAAATGCCTGCTTAATTCCCTTTGCCTTCAACCATCCATCTAACCTACAGTGACAACACTGGGTAATGCTAGTGCTCCTCCAAGCCATTTCCCAGATTCATTCATTCATTCATGGTAGAGGCAATGTGTAAAATGTTATAATTATTTTTTCTCTTTCCATACACTCTGTTCCTTGCAGGGAAGTTTTACCTTAAATTTATTGATGCTTTACTCAGTATTTGTTTGACGTCTTCTGGCCTGTCATGCTGTGTTATCCCCAGACAGTAAGTCTGTTCTTACTGAGACTGAATTCTGCTGCCATTGTCTTCCCATTCTGTACCTTCCCTGTCCATCCCTGCTGCTGCAGAGTTTCTTCAATGCTCCATCTTTAGGCCTGCCATGTTCTAATACTGGGCTCTCTACTACTGTCAGATTTGCTGCATGACCTCCCTTCCCATTCAAAACCTTCTGCCACTACCACATGACCTGTTCTATCCTATTAAGCAAGATCAAACTTTGTCTGGAAAAGAAAAGGTTCAGGGTGAGGTTGGTGGGACTGGGGAATAGATGTGAGATTCATGGGGAAAGCTGGGAAAGAGAGAGATAGCATCAAGTAGACATATGAGGGAAAACGCTGGAGCTGTGAAGCAGGACATACGAAGGCAAAGGAAGAGAGTTGGAAAAATGGGTAACAGGAGACAGGACAAGGGGCAGGTAGGGAACAGCAAGCAAATTAAGGGGGAATCTAGGAGAAGGCGGATGGGAGCTGATAAGGGGAAGGAAAGAAGTAATAGGATAAAGAGACAAAAAGAGAAAGTAGAGAAGAAAGTAGAGATGGGAGAAAAGGAAAACGGAATGTCATTGGGAAGAATGTAATCGGTAAAGGAGCAGCAGAAAGTACAACAGACAGCAGACAGGGTGAGTTGAAGAGAAAAGGTAAATACTATAGGTAGTACACAGAAACAATGAATAAATGGGAAATGAGAACACAAGGGGAGCTGGGCAGTAATTGTGTAGACACAAGAACAGCTGATGGGATGAAAGACAAAGGCATAAAACGAGCTTGGGGAAATTACACATTAGTGAAGGCAGTTAGAAGACCAACACCTTCATGTTGCTTGCTGCTTCCACCATGCTCTGTGATCATATGTCTCCTCTCGACTTTTGAGAACTCAAAGGAGGGAAATGAAAAAGACAACAGAGTCAGAAGAAAAGCTGAGAGACATCCAGAAAACAATATAAAAATGACAGAACCATAAGGAAATATAATGATACCACTAGAAACATAACGACAGAGTCAGGTAAGACACGAACCATTTACAGCAACTACTTAGGAGTTCCATTAGTATTAAAAAAATACATTATACTGCCCAGGGACTCCGGCATCCACTATTTACCAGGAAATAAACTTCCCAGGACTTGCTTTAAATTGTCAGGACCATGTGAAGCCCATTTATCACTGGTACTTTAATGTAATTCTAATACAAAATCATGTTTGAAACATGTTGAATAAATCCACAAGTATCAAACAGACAGTATAAGCCTGCACATTGTGCCATGCCATGGAGATTTCTTTTTGTCATGATTCACAATTGACAGATAATTTTGGTATATTTTAGGGCATTGCAACCCCTAAACGTTCCCCAAATGCTGCAATAGAGATTTCCAAATGGCATCCAGCTTTTGGGGTTCTGGGTAGTAGTTTCAATTCCACAATTACTTATCATATTTTATTTAAAAAAGAAAACCCTATTTGATGTTCCTAATAAGGATATGCTTTACATTTTCTTTTTGAAGAATGTAATTAGAAAATGAATTCCTTAATTCAGCCAATCCTACTATCTTCTATCGTTTCTGGATCAAATGGGCTGAAGTAATTACTCAAGTTCAATGCTTCGCCAGAAATGTGGTTAGTAGAAAGTAGGCAGAAACATGCAGCTCTCACCATATGCAAACTTGATAGCATTAAAAGTACATTAACCCTCCTGTCACAATAGGCTTTCTACAGTTGTGAAAAATCAGAAGGAAACCTTACATTTAAAATGTCTTTACTCACTTATAGAAGGTCATCATACATCCAGTAATTGTCATGTTCATTGGCACCTGAGCTGACATTCGGCCAATAAGAATCATTTTTTCTCCTGTATCTGGGTGAAACGCAGAATCATAGATATACTTTGCCCTCCAAAGTTCATCTTCTGTAAGTTCAGGAGCTATGATACCTTGCCTAAGATATAATACATATAAATATATAATAATCTTGCTGTAGGATAAACATCACCTAAAATCCTCTTATTAAAAAAAGACGAAGGTTAAAAGCATACAACTTAACAAGATACAGATGATAAAATGAATGAGTTTTTTTCTGCATCCAAGTGTCCAAGTATTTTACATAACAACAGTGACCATATTTGGTGAAATTACAATCACTTGGGAAGCAGTACTGAGCAAACTGATGAAGCTGGGGGCTGATAAGTCTTCGAGTTCTGATGGACTTCATCCTAGGGTCTTAAAAGAGGTGGCTAACAAGCTAGTAGATGCATTGGTGTGAATTTTCCAAAATTCACTAGATTCTGGAAAGGTTCCACCAGACTGGAAAGTAGCAAAAAAAAACCCTCTATTCAAGAAGGGAGGGAGGCAGAAAACAGGAAACTATAGCCCAGTTAGCTTGATGTCTGTCATGGGGAAGGTGTTAGAATCGATCATTAAGGAGTTGTCACAAAACTATAATGATTTTCATATTATTGTGGCTTATTGTAAAGTAGGTTTATGGGTGTGAATGTAGATAGTTCTGTGTGATTGAATTAAATTAGAGTCAGATAGGCTGCAAGCTTGAAATTATCAAAAGAAGTGAGGGGTAAGAGGCATTTGAAATGCTAATGAGTAAACATGGATGAGGTCTTAGCATGTAGGGTGTGATGGAAATGTGCATTTTTAGGTCAGTGAAAGAATTGTTTGGGTTTCAAAGGATGTTTACAACTAACAAGATAAATAGGTCCATTATGTTCATTTTTCCCAAAAGGTACTAACCATATTGGCAACATGAAAGATTTTTGTATTATGGGAAAAGTACATTTCCAAAGACATATATAATAATGGAATTTACAGATTAAAGAGAGAGAAACATATATAAAGAAGGAAGGAAGGTGATGTTGCAGGGTCATATAAGAACTAAAAGGAGTGTGTAAAACAGCCTTGCGGAATCCTCTAGCCATGTTTGCAAAAGTCTGCTGTGTCCAGTAACTAAAGTTAGAAAAAATTCTTTGGAATTCCACTGTCGAATGGGTGCTGTGGTAAATCTGCTAGCTTGCTATTTAAATTTAAAATCTATTTTGGACTGTTGCCTTAAAGGGGGTGTGTAGTTGGTAGTTGGGATAATTAGGAATTTTGGAATTTGTAATAGTACTATGTAACTGTAATCTTATTTATGTGCTTGAAATATTTTTTGTTAATAAATGTTTTAATTTAGTTTTTTAAGATATATAAAGGCATTAGGGGACTCTTCACTTCTGTATTCAGTGCACAAATCTCCTGTAATAAATACAAATTGCAAAGCCATTGTGATATTGAGGCCAAGTTTCCATTGTGGATTTGGTCCACCTGGCACAAATTACCTGCAACGTCATAACAGAGGTCATAGCTGGGCATTTAGAGAAACTCAAGGTAATCAAGAAGAGTTAGCATGGATTTGTGAAAGGGAAATCATGTTTAACCAATTTATTGGAGTGCTTTGAAGGAGTAATACGCACTGTGGATAAAGGGGAGCCTGTAGACATGCTGTACTTGGATTTTCAGAAGGCATTTGATAAGGTGCCACATCAAAGGTCATTGCAGAAAATAAAAGCTCATGGTACAGGGGGAAACATATTAAGATGGATAGAAAGTTGGCTGGCTGGCAGAAAACAGAGTATGCATAAATGGGTCTTTTTCTGATTGGCAGGGTGTGACGAGTGGAATCCCACATGAGTCTGTGCTGGGGCCTCAGCTCTTTACAATTTATATCAATAACTTAGATGAGGGGAGTGAAGGCATGGTAGTTAAATTTGCAAAAGACACAAATATAGATAGAGAAGTATATTGTGAAGACAACATAAGGATGTTGCAGATGGATATAGATAGGTTGAGTGAGTGGGCAAAAATATGACAGATGGAGCAAAATGTGAAGTTGTTTACTTTGACAGGGACAATAAAAAGTAGACTATTACTTAAATGGAGAACAGCTGCAGAAATCTGAGGTACAGAGGGATCTAGGTGTTCTAGTGCATGAGTCACAAAAAGTTAGTATGCAGACACAAGTAGTTAAGAAGGGTAATAAAGAATAGTATTCCATTAGGAGAGAAATTGAACATAAAAGCAAGGATGTAATGCTTAAGTTATATAGGGCATTGGTGAGACCACATCTTGAATAGTATGTGTAGTTTTGGTCTCCTTATTTAAGGAAGGATGTAAATGCATCGGAGGTGGTTCAGAGGAGGTTCACGAGATTGATACCTGGAATGAGCAGGTTGTCTTATGAGACAAGGTTAGACAAACTGGGCTTGTTTTTACAGGAGTTTAGAAGAGCGAGGGATGACTTGATTGAAGTATATAAGTTGCTGAACGGTCTTGATAAGGTGGACGTGGAAAGGATATTTCCTCTGGTGGGTGAGTCCAGAACTAGGGGGCACTGTTTTAACACTAGGGGGTCACCCTTTTAGGACAGAGATGAGAAGAAATTTTTCTCTGAGGGTTGTGAGACTTTGGAACTCTCTGCCTCAGGAGGTAAGGTCATTGAATATTTTTAAGGCAGAGGTAGATAGATTCTTGTTAGGCAAGGGAATCAAAGGTTATCAGAGGTGGATGGGAATGTACAATTTGACACACAAACAGATCAGCCATGATCATATTGAATGGCAGAACAGGTTTGAGGGGCTGAATGGCCTACTTCTGCTCCTATTTCGTATGTTCGTATTTTAAAAGTTATTCATTACTTGTGAGGCACTTTGGGACATCCTAAGGGTGGTCCATAAATCCAAGTTTTCTTTTCTTTATGTGAAGTTATTTTTGACAAATTTAGGATCTTACTGACTTAATGGCTCAGAATATGCTGTCAAAATAAGTGAGGCTAAAGGTGTTCACCGTTATTTGTGTGTAAATTATACAGCAAATGCAGGTGAGGGGCAGATGTGCAGTTAAATGGGGATATCTAAGTTACATTGCTCTACTGTAAGCCTCATAGAAATGTCACCTCGTTGCTGTCTCACCATTGAATGCCACAAAATTGGTGTACTTGTCCAACAGATATGACCCAAACTTGTCCCAGAAAGTTATTCTTGTCAATACAAACACAATGTAATCTTTTAACAATGCACCACTTGTTAATTACTGCCAATCAATCTCCCAAGCATTGAAAATTAATTATTACTAGTGTGGAATCTCATTCCTTTAGATAGTAATTTATGCTGGGGATTTGAAATGTCAAATTTAAAAATAAAACTGCCTTCCTCTTTTTCTCTCTTTCAATCCAACCTTTCGCTATTTCTCTTTTTGTACTGTATCTGATTTGGCATTGGATTCATCTACTCTAATTTACACTTCCTTTTCAGCCCTGAAGCTGTTTATTTCAGTCTCATTAGTTAAGGGGAGACATAGTTGCTTGCCCTGTCCATTTGGGTCCCATTTGTCCTGTTTCCCTCCTGCACGATCAGCCCACACTTCCAGCAACTAGCCATATAAATCTTGAAACCCTTACTTTGCAAGGGGAAGTCTAACGAATGGCAGATAGCATTAGGTCTCTGCTCCAGCAAATTATGGTCCATTCTCATTGATAAGTTTGGAAAAGGACTCTTGCATATTCTAATATAATCAATTTGTTAAATCTTAAAACACCCATTCAGAACTGAGGCACATTCAAATTCTTCCAAATAAATAGCGAAAAAAACAAGCAAATGGATTATACTTTTCTCAAGACTTCAGATGCTTTTTTTGTTCAAGTCAAACATACCAATTTCAAGGAAATACTTCAACAATTTATGATGGTTTCAAATTAACACGGGTTTGTGGGAATGATAATAATGCTAAATAATACTGGAGGAGAGAACATTCCGAAGCTAACACATGCAGATTGAATTTTGTGCTCACAAATTCATTAGCTTTATGTTTATTTATTTATTTACTTACAAATTACCTGTGGTGTAAGTTTAAATGCAGCTTTCTCATTTCTATAATGTGCCATGACAGAGTGCAAAGTGGACTTACTACAATCATACTAGCGATGAGAGACTTTAGTCACGTGGAGAGAACATAAGAAATAGGAACAGTGGACCATACTCCCGCTCGGGCCTGTTCTGCCATTTAGCATGGTCATGACGGATCTTTGGTCTCAACTCCCCAGTCCTGCCTCGATTCCCTGAGACACCAAAAATCTGTCCATCTCAGCCTTAAGTATTTTCAACTATGGAGCAAAGATTTAAGAGGGCAAAGATTTAAGAACTGACAAAAGAACTAGAGGGAAGGTTAGGAAGTTTTGTTTTTATGCAGCAAGTCATGATGACCTGGAATGTACTGTCTGAAAGAGTGGTTGAAGCAAATTCAATCGTAACTTTCAAAAGAAAATTGGATAGATGCTCAAAGACGAAAATAAATGGAGGGGGAAAGAATAGGTGAGTGGGACCAACCGGATATCCCTTTCAAAGAGCTAACACAGGCACAAGAACTGAATGACCTCCTTTTGAGCTATTTTTTTTTGCCTCCATGTAACAAATCTATATTCCCATAAATTTCAGGGGCTTTGATCGAATTGTTCAATTTTTTTGTACCTTTCAAACTCAACTATAACATTCAGAAACAGGTATTGTGATTAGGTAACCGCCTTCAATTTAATACAGACAAAACAGTTTGCTCACTGTCAACTGGAAATATTTTCCAACCTAGATTTGTTGCTATACAGTTACTACAAAAATATTCCACCTTTGATTCGTATTCCAATTTCATACTTTGCACATTAGTTTTCCTTGTGAAAAAATAATTTTTCCAGTTACTATTATGAAACAATTAATTAATCTGCTGGTGACATATACTCTGTCCACTGTTAAATAATAATACATTTATTTATGCTTGTGTTTATTTCTCATATGAATCCACAAGTAATTTCTTCCCTACTCTAGAAATTAGGGTTTCAGAATCTCAAATTAAATGTTGTTGTTTTTACCTTAAGCAAATAGAATTAATTTCATTTTAAATTCTTGGACCATTTCAATGTGTATATTGTACCCCTAAATCAGGCAGTTATTTTTTTCCCCATGGTGCAACATTGCAAGTAATATTTGTCAAAGACAAACTGTCCAGCATTAATGCTAAAGATATATGAATCAGTCAATATTGGGAAGGTCAGCATTTCAAGTGCACATTTTTTGCATTAGGACATTAAGGACAAAAATCAATGCCTAGCACAGTAAAATTAAATTCACACTTCCACTGTATACCTATATAGGAAAAATAATTGAATGTGGTATATAAAACTATGCTGTCTTTGTGAGTTTGAGCCAGAAATGGGTGAACGCTTCAAAGAAATAGCATAGGATGAAGTAAGTTTAGGTTAGAAAGAAGCTAATGTTTGGAAATACCAGATGTTTTATAGTGCTACCTTATGACTGACCTGTAGTTAACTCACCTGTTATGGATTGTACCCAAGCTATATTTTATATCGAAACGATTGGTCTGAGGCTATGCTGCATTGCCCAGCTTTGAAGCGAACATGCAACATCAGGAAAGAACTCAGCATGTGTAATTACTTGTACACATTTGGAGACCTCTGATATCAGATGGCAAATTTTACATTTATACTAAGATAAGGGGTGGGGCACAACATTTACAAACTTACAGCTGTCCAGAAGGATTAAGGATGGTTCCGGCATTTCTTTAAACCAAATTTGATAAATAAATGACCTTATACTCCATGATTTATCCAGCCCCAGGAATTGTAGATAGTTTTTCCAAAGGTACCCATATTTTTCTGTTCTAAAAATCAGATCTTAAGTACAACTCCAAAGTCAAGTTATCAATCATGTTTGCTTTTGCTGGTATGACGATTCTTATAGTTAAGAAACCAACATTCAAACATCTCTAACTGAGTTATCCTTATCCTCAATCTTCTTTCTAACTTGATATTCACCCACTGGGTTCTGTCTAGTGTAGGGTTGGGGTAATCCTTCCAGTCTCAAATCTTATTTGAGGCTTTTACCTTAACTTATTTAACTATGAACAGAACTAGCTTCTGAAGGTATTTTGTTGCTATCCTATTAAGTCACAATACCATTCACTTTTATCTCCCAAAGGGTTTCTTCCTTGTAAAGATATGAGTTCAGCTTACAAATGTGTGCATCCTTTTTCTCCCGTTGTTGAACTTAAAAAAGTTAAAATCAAATTGGTGATAAAATTGCAGGACATCAGAAATATATCAACAAATAAAAATAAAAGACAGGCTACAATGTCATATAAAAGCTTTGCTATACTATACCTATAATCATGTATTATCTTTCTAGCATTCTCCAATTGAGCATTTGATAGAAGAATGTTCCTGGGGTCAGTAACTGTGAAGAAGTGTTTTGCTCTCCCAATAAAAGTACCCTGGTCCCATCGAGGCTCTTTGGTATTGATGTTCAACGATACTTCTCCAGTCATTTTATACTCTCTAGAAGGCAAAGAAACATAAAACATGGATAAGAACATAATAAGAAATAGGAGAAAGTCATACAGCTTGTTGAGTCAGCTCCGCTGTTCACTGCTGATCTTTGGCTTCAATTCCACATTTATGCCTGCTCCCCAAACCCCTCGATTCCCTGAGGGACCAAAAATCTGTCCATTTCCTCCTTAAATACATTCAATGACGACAGATCCACAACCGTTTGGGGTAGAGAATTCCAAAGATTCACAACCCGTTGAGTGAAGAAATTTCTCATAACAGTCCTAAATGATTGGTCCCTTACCCTGAAACTGCCTCCTTGTTCTAGATTCCCAAGCCAGGGGAGACAACCTCTCAGTAGCCTATCAAGCCTTTTCACAATCTTGAATGTTGCTGACTCACCTAACCTGTCTATATCTCTTTGCAGCCTCTGTGTCCTCCTCACAGATTGCATTCCCACCCAGCTTTGTACCACCAGCAAACTTAGATATGCTTCTCTCTTTTTTGTCTACATCATTAACATAGATTGTAAATAGCTGAGGCCTCAGCACAGATCCTTGCAGTACTCTAATCATAGCATGCCAACTTGAAAATGCTAAATTTATCCCTACCCTCTGCTGCCTGTCCATTAACCAATCCTCTATCTATGCTAATATATCACCCCCAACTCCATTAGCCCTTATCTTGCGTATTAACCTTTTGTGTAGCACCTTGACCAAAATTAGGAGAGCTGTCCCACAGATGGGTCAAGCAACAGCCTGGCAGAGTCATACTCACAGAATCATACTTTCTAGTCAACATTCCAGACTCCTCTGTCACCGGCAGGATAGACCCACCAGAGGTAGTGCCACAGAGGTACACAGTACAGAGGGAGTGGCCCTGAAGTTCTCAACATTGACACCAGACCCCATGACGTCTCATAACATAACATGTAAAGAAATATCCTGCTGATTGCCACTTACTGCCCTCCCTCGGCTGAGTCACTACTACTCCTCCATGTTGAACAGCACTTGGAAAGAAGCACCAAAGGTAGCACAGGCACAGGACGTATTCTGGGTTGGGAACTTCAATGCCCATCAACAATAGTGGTTCAATAGTAGCACTACTGACCAAGTTAGTCGAGTCCTGAAGGGCATAGCTTTCCAACCGGGCTTGCAGCATGTGATGACAGAACTAGCATGAGGGATAAAACTACTTGAGCACATCCTACAAATCTACCTGTTGCAGATACATCTGTCTTCAACAATATTGGTAGGTGTGTACATATCTTGTCGTCCCAGCTGCATACTGAGGACACCCTCCATCATGCTGTATGGCACTACCACTGTAGTAAATGGAATAGATTTAGAAAAGATTTGGCAGCTCAAAACTAGGCATCCTTGAGTGCAATAGGCTAACAGCAGCAGAAAAATTAAATTTCGCCTCACCCAATCTGCATCTTCATGAAGGGGTATAGAAGAGCATGCCAGAAGCAGCACTCGATGTATCATTAATCTACTCTCAATCAGAGATGTTGTTGATGGGGGGTACTTTACTCTCACTAATCTACTCACCGATGCTTGTGTTCTGCCAGGACTATTCAACTAGAGGCCTTATTACATGGGCAAAGGAGCTGAATTCCAGAGGTGAGGTGAAAGTGACTGGCCTGGACATTAAGGCAGCATTTCACCAAAGTGTGGCACCAAGGAGTCCCTGTAAAATTGAAGCCAATGGAAATCAGGGGATAACAATCCACAAACTGGAGTCTTTGCTAGCAAAGTTTGCTGGGGACAAATTATCTCAGTCCCAGGACAGCATTTCATTTCAGAAGTTCTAAGGTAGTGTCCTAGGTCTAACCATCTTCAACTGCTTCAATGACCTTCCCTCCATTAGAAGGTCAGAAATGGGGATATTTGCTGAATGTTCAGTTCCATTTTTAGTTTGAGATAACTAAGCAGTCCTTCTTGCATGCAGCAAGACCTGGGCAACATTCAGGCTTAGGCTGATAAGTGGCAATTGTGTATATGATACATATTTCCCCTTTAAGAGGCTGTTAATTAGATAATTAGATTACTAGTTCATTTGGTAAACTCAAAAGAATATAATATACAAATTACACATTATATATGACAATTTCACGATAATTATTGTCACTTGTGTTAAATATTGTATTTATATGGCTTTAAGTTTGAACTACATTAATCCACTAGTGAGGCCATAAAGGTAACTAGATAAATATTTTTATTAAGCCACAATGATGCCTTCATGACACCAAGATTTTCCTATAATAACCTTTTGTGGTGTAAATGTTCTAAAAAAACCATTAGTACACAGAATCAAACCATGATTTGGTAGCTCTAGCTTCATCAGAATCTGCAAACAGATAGCTTGGCACAGATGTGGGAGTGAATCTCCTCTCTCCTCAATGACAAACTGCAAGGCTCTGCAGCTAGGAGAAATATCCTACCTGCACCTATCCTATCAGGCCCCTTAACAATTTCATGTTTCAATGAGATCAGCTCTCATTTTTCTACATTCTAGGGAACATAGGTCCTGTTTATTAAATCTCCCTGCATTGGACAATCCCTTCATCCCAGAAATCAGTTTTCATGTGTCAGTCATAGACCGGTGGTAGCACTATCACCTTTGAGTCTCAAGCTTGTGGACTCATGTCCCATTCCAGGACTTGGAACACAAAAATCAAAGCTGGCATTTCAATGCAGTTCTGAGGGATTGCTGTGCAGTCAGAGGTGCCCTCTTTCAAATGAAACATTAAATTGAGGCTCAATCTTCCCTCTCAGGGAATTTAAAGGATCACACAGCACTATTTCGACAAATAGGTGAGTCATCCCTGTTGTCTTGACCAATATCTCAATCACCATCATAAAAAAGAGGGGTTATCTGGTCATTGTCAGGTCAATATCACATTTTTAGTTTGTGGAAGTGGCTTTGTGCAAATTGGCTGCTGCAATTCCTATCAACAACTTCAAAAGTACTTCATTAGCTGTAAAGCACTTTGAGACATCCTGCAGTCATGAAAGGCAATATATAAATGCACGTCTTTCTTTTACTACACTTGTTCCAAGGTTAATACCCTATATAAAATTTCTTAGGTAAGGAGACCAAAACATACAAAAAAATCTATTCACAATCTATGTTATTGATTTATAGTCATTTGGTAGTACAGAAGAGTATTGGTGAAAAAAGACACCTTGTCGAAAATTTTCGTCTTGCACACATCAGGACAACTTGCTTGAGTTCTGGGTTTCGGAACTTGAGTGGCAGCTGCAGTCACCATTGTGCATCCACAAGGCAGAGGACTACGTGGATAGCACATTTAGGGAGGTGGTCACACCGCAGGTCAGAAGCATACAGTCAGAGAGGGAATGGGTGACCGCCAGGCAGTCTAAACGAACCAGGCAGGTAGTGCAGGAGTCCCGAGTCTGGTTTTCCATTTTGGATGCTGATGAGGACAATAGTTCCTCAAGGGTGTGCAACCAGAGCCAAGCCTGTGGCATCAAGACCGGGTCAGTTGTGCGGGGCAGGGGAGGAAGGAGAATGGAAAGGCAATAGTGATAGATGATTCCACAGTCAGGGGATTGGACAGACGTTTCTGTAGCAGTAAACGTGACTCCAGGATGGTGTGTTGCCTCCCTGGTGCCAGGGGCAAGGATATCACAGAGCAGCTGCAGGACATCCTTCAGTGGGAGGGAATCAGCCAAAAGTCATGGTCCACATTGGTACCAAGGTCATAGGTAGGAAGAGGGATAAGGTCCTGAAAACCGATTTCAGGGAGTTAGGAAGGAAATTAAAAAGTAGGACCTCAAGAGCAGTTACTCCCAGTACCACGTGCATAGGAATAGGAGGATAAATTAATTAAATACGTGGCTGGAGAACTGGCGTTAAGAGGGAGGGCATCAGATTTCTGAGGCATTGGGACTGTTTCTGGGGCAGGTGGAGCCTGTACAAGTTGGATGGGTTGCAACTTGACAGGACTGGGACTGATATACTCGCAGGGGTATTTGCCAGTGCTGTTGAGGTGGGTTTAAACTAGCTTGTCGGGGGGGGATCCTGAGGGGTAGCCCAAATTGGAAGAAAGTAAAGCTGGTAACAGGAAGTAGTAATGAGACCAGGAGGCAGGAAAAACAAAGCAGAGCATTGAGTAAGCTTTGAATGCGGAATGATGTCAAAAAGACAAAGTTATGGGTACTCTACCTGAATAGTTACTCAGAAGCAGCATTTGCAATAAGCTAGATGATCTAAAGGCAAAAATACAGGTAAATGAGTATGATATAATTGCCCTTACAGAAACATGGCTGCATGGTGACCAGGGCTGGGAACTGAACATTTAAGGATATTTGACTTTTAGGAAGGACAGGCAAGAAGGAAAAGGAAGCGGAGATGCATTGACAACAAGGGATTGAATCTGTGCATTAGTAAGGGAAGATCTCAGATCAGAAGAATAATGTTTGGGCAGAGCTAAGAAACAAAGAGCAGCAGACATTGGTTGGAGTTGTTTATCGGCCACCAAGCCGTTGTGATAATGTGGGGCATGGTATTAATCAGGAGATGAGAGAAGCTTGTAGCGTGGACAATACAGTAATCACGGTGACTTCAATCTGCATATAGACTGGGTAAACCAAATGAGCACTAATGCTGTGGAAGACGAGTTTCTGGGGTGTGTTAGGGATGGTTTTCTAGAGCAGTATGTTGAGGAGCCGAATAGAGGACAGGCTCTCTTAGATCTAGTATTATGTAATGGAAAAGGGCTGATTAATAATCCCAGTGTAAAAGAACCTTTAGGGATGAATGACCACAATATGATAGAATTTTACATTGGCCCGTAACTTCAATGCTTCCAAGTGTCGGATTTGGGGGGTACCACAAAGATGCACTGGGGAATCCCTCTGGCAAATTCCCAGTTAAGGGTTTGCACGGCAATTGCCCAGGAGTGCACACTTCCTTTAGACAATTGCACTGTGTTGGGAACCATCCGAAAACGTGATTTAAATCGCAAACTTAGGATGGTATTGCCACGCTTACACAGTATTTACCCAGAAAAACTTAGGAGAATTAAAAAATCTTCTAACTTCTGAGTACTTATTCCAAAGGGATAGGCCGACCCAACAGGATGCCACCCCCACCGCACCCCTCCAACCAACCCCTGGACCCCCGACAGCTACCACCCCTGACCTCCAACAGAACTGCCCGCCCCTCCCCCAACAACCTCCAAAAGCCCCATGCCACTGGACCACACCAGGCTGTCCCCCCTACATTGGCCCGACCTTGGACTGGACTGCCCCCCAGACCTCGGACCAACCCACCACCCCCCCTACCCACCAGACCAGCCCCCTGACCTCCAACAGCCACCCCTCCCCTGACCTCTGACATACCCCGACCTTGGACCACCCCACCCCTCCCCGCCTACCCCACCCCCGACCTCGGACCCCATCCCACCTCTCCTGATCTGTATCTAGACTTCACTGGGGCCTGCAAGGAGTCTTTCGCTGCAGGCCCCAAACAGCTCCATCGAACGGAAGTGTCAACATTATTTTCAAGGCCAGATAAGTAGGTATTTATTTCTTCTAATTTCTGTGGGCCAGCACTTTCTGAACTAGTCAGAGGTTATGGCCTATTATTTTTGAAAGTGAGGTAGTTCACTTTGAAGCAAGGGTATCAAAGTTGAATAAAGGGAATTATGAAGGCAAGAGGGACAAATTGGCTGAGGTGGATTGGGAAAATACATTAAAAGGTTTGACTGTATATAGGCAATGGATGGTCTTACACAGCTTATAGCACCTATACAATCCTTCAAGGTGTAAAATCCCAAAAAAAGTCAGTCAACCGTGTCTGATAAAGGAAGTTAAAGATTGTTTAAGATTTTTTAAAAAGGTTTATAAAGTTCACAGGAGTAGTAGTAGATTGGGAGTTTTTTAGAATACAGCAAAGGAAGACCAAGAAACTGGTAAAGAAAGGGGGAATAGAATACGAATGCAATCTAGCAAAAAACATAAAAACGGACTGTAAGAGCTTCTATAGATACTTGAAAAGGAAGTGTGTGGCTAAGAAAAATGTGTACCCATTGCAGGCAGAGTCAGGAGAATTCATAATGGGGAATAGAGAAATAGCAGAAAAGCTAAATGATTACTGTGTGTCTGTTTTCACTGAGGAAGATACAGGAAGTCTCCCAGATTTAGAGATCCAAGGGGCTAGGGAGAATGAGGAGTTGAAGGAACTTAGTATAAGTAAGAAGGTAGTATTGGAGAAATTAATGGGACTGAAAGTTGATAAGTCCCTGGGGCCTGATATTCTGCATCCCAGGGTTTTGAAAGAGGTTGCTATGGAGATGGCATACTGATGATCATTTTCCAAAATTCTATAGATTCTGGAATGGTTCCTGAAGATTGGAAGAAAGCAAATGTCACTCAACTATTCACAAAGTGGAGAGAGAAAATAGGGAACTACAGACCTGTTGGCCTTGCATCAGTAGTAAGGAAAATGCTAGAATCTATTATAAAGGATATGATAAGTGGATACTTAGATAATCATGATCTGATTGGACACAGTCAGCATGGATGTGCAAATGGGAAATAATGTTTGACGAACTTGGAGTTTTTTGATGTTACGAACAAAATTGATAAAGGAGAGTTGATGGACGTAGCATCCTTGGATTTTCAGAAGGCTTCTGATACAGGAGGTTGATTAGCAAAATAAAAGCACATGGGATAGGAGGCAATATACTGGCATGGATTAAGGATTGGCTAACAGGCAGAAAACAGAGTAGGAATAAATGGGTCATTCTCACATTGGCAGGCTGTGACTAGTGGGGTAGCGCAAAGATCAGTACTTGGGCCCCAGCTGTTTCCAATATATATCAATGATTTGGATGTGGGGACCAAATATAATATTTCCAAGTTCACGGATGATACAAAGCTAGGTGGGAATGTGTGTTGTGAGGAAGGTGTGAAGCCTAGTGTTTACCAGATTGATTCCAGAGATGCAGGGCTTGTCTTATGAGGAGAGATTGAGAAGTTTAGGCCTATACGCGCTAGAATTTAGAAGGATGAGAGGAGATCTAATTAGAGGTATATGAGACGCTAAAGGGGATAAACAAAAGTAGACGTGAAGCGGATGTTTCCCCTTGTGGGGCATTCTAGAACGAGAGGCCATAGTTTTAGGCTAAGGGCTGGCAGATTTAAATCAGAGATGAGGAGGAATTACTTTTCTCAAAGGGTCGTGAACCTGTGGAATTCACTACCTCAGAGTGCAGTGGATGCCGGGATGCTGAATAAATTTAAGGAGATAGACAGATTTTTAATTAGTAATGGGTTGAAATGTTATGGGGAGAGGGCGGGAGTTGAGACCGAAATTAGATCAGCCATGATCATATTGAATGGCGGGGCAGGCTCGAGGGGCTGAATTGCCTACTCCTGCTCCAAGTTTTTACAAAGCGGCTACAAGAGGATTTGGACAGACTTAGTGAGTGGGCAAGGACATAGCAGAAGGAATATAATGTGGAAAAATGTGAGCTTATCCACTTTGGTAGAAGGGTCACATGTGCAGAGTATTGCCTTAATGGTAAGAGATTAGAAAGTGTAGATGTACAAAGGGACCTGGGTGTCCTTGTCCATAAGCCACTGAAAGCTAACATGTAGGTGCAGCAGGCAATTAGGAAGACTAATGGAACGTTAGCAAGAGGATTTGAGTACAGGAGTAGTGATGTCTTGCTTCAATTGTATAGAAGCTTGGTTAGACTGCACCTGGAGTAGCATGTGCAATTTTGGTCCCCTTACCTTAGAAAGGATATTATTGCCATAGAGGGAGTGCAACAAAGATTCACCAGACTTGTTCCGGGCTGGCAGGATTGTCTTACGAAGAGAGGTTGGGGAAACTAGGCCTGTATTCTCCAGAGTTTCGAAGAATGAGAGGTGTTTCATTGAAACCTCCAAAATACTCAAAGGAATAGACAGGGTAGATGCAGGTAAGGTGATTCAAGAACCAGGGGACACAATTTCAAAATAAGGGGGAAGCCACTTAGGACTGAGATCAGCAGACATTTCTTTACAGAGGGTTGCGAATCTTTAGAATTCTCTACACCAGAGGGCCTTGGAAGCTCAGTCATTGAGTATGTTTAAGGTAGAGATTGATAAATTTCTGAGTAACAATAACATCAAGAGGTATGGGGATAGTGTGGGTAAAAGGCACTGAAGTGTTCAATTAGCCATGGTTGTATTGAATGGCGGAGCAGGCTCGACAGGCTGAATGGCCTTCTCCTGTTCCTATGTTCCTATACAATGCGGCGAAGAGCAGTGGGAAGCCAACAAAGACCAACAGAGGACAACTAAAAAAGTAATAAGGAGGGAGAAGATTAAATGTGAGGGTAAACTAGCCAGTAATATAAAAGAAGATTGCAAGAGTTTTTTTTAGATATATAAAGGGTAAGAGAGAGGCAAAAGTGAACATTGAGCTGCTGGAAAATGACGCTGGAGAAGTAGTTGTGGGGAACAAAGAAATGGCGGAGGAACTGAATAGGTACTTTTTGTCAGTCTTCATGGTGGAAGACACGAGTAACATCCCCAAAGTTCAAGAGAGTCAGGGGGCAGAGGTGAGCATGGTGGCCATTTCAAAGGAGAAGGTGCTAGGAAAACTGAAAGGTCTGAAGGTGGATAATTCACCTGGACCAGATGGATTACACCCCAGAATTCTGAAGGAGATAGCTGAAGAGATAGTGGAGGCGTTAGTGGTGATCTTTCAGGAATCACTGGAGTCAGGGAGGGTCCCAGCGGACTGGAAAATCGCTAATGTAACCCCCCGTTTAAGAAGGGAGTGAGGCAAAAGACGGGAAATTATAGGCCGATTAGCCTGACCTCAGTCGTTGGTAAGATTTGAGAGTCCATTATTAAGGAAGAGATTTCAGAATACTTGGAAGCGCATGGTAAAATAGGGCAAAGTCAGCATGGTTTCATCAAGGAGAGATCATGCCTGACAAATTCTTTGAGGAGGTAACAAGCAGTTTAGATGAGGATAGCCAATGGATGTTATATAGTAGTAAGAAAAGAGGCATAGACTATTTTCTAAATGAGGAGAGAATTCAGATATCTGGAGTGCAAAGGCACTTGGGAGTCATAGTCCAGGATTCTCTTAAGGTTAACTTGCAGGTTGAGTTGGTAGTTAGGAAGGCAAACGCAATGTTGGCATTTATTTCGACAGGACTAGAATATAAAAGCAGGGATGTGCTGCTGAGGCTTTATAAGGCTCTGGTCAAACCACATTTAGAATATTGTGATAACTACTTGGAGTTCCAGAAGGCCTTTGACAAGGTGCTGCACAGGAGGCTGCTCGGTAAGATAAGAGCCCATGGTGTTAGAGGCAAGGTACTAGCACGGATAGAAGATTGGCTGTCTGGCAGGAGGCAGAGAATGGGGATAAGGGGGTCCTTCTCAGGATGGCGACCGGTGACTAGTGGAGTTCCGCAGGGATCATAACTTTTCACTTTATACATTAACGATCTAGATGAAGGAACTGAGGGCATTCTGGCTAAGTTTGCAGATGATACAAAGATAGGTGGAGGGACAGGTAGTATTGAGGAGGCGGGGAGGCTGCAGAAGGATTTAGACAGGTTAGGAGAATGGGCAAAGAAGTGGCAGATGGAATACAACATGGGAAAGCGTGAAGTCATGCACTTTAGTAGTAAGAAAAGAGGCATAGACTATTTTCTAAATGAGGAGAGAATTCAGATATCTGGAGTGCAAAGGCACTTGGGAGTCATAGTCCAGGATTCTCTTAAGGTTAACTTGCAGGTTGAGTTGGTAGTTAGGAAGGCAAACGCAATGTTGGCATTTATTTCGACAGGACTAGAATATAAAAGCAGGGATGTGCTGCTGAGGCTTTATAAGGCTCTGGTCAAACCACATTTAGAATATTGTGAGCAATTTTGGGCCCTGTATCTCAGGATGGATGTGCTGGCCCTGGAGAGGATCCAGAGGAGGTTCACGAGAACGATCCCAGGAATGAAAGGCTTAACATACGAGGAATGTTTGAGGACTCTGGGTCTATACTCGATGGAGCTTAGAAGGATGAGGGGGGATCTGATTGAAACTTACAGAATACTGAAAGGCCTGGATAGAATGGACGTGGATAAGATGTTTCCATTAGTAGAAGAGACTAGGACCCAAGGGCACAGCCTCAGAGTAAAGGGAAGACCTTTTAGAACAGAGATGAGGAGAAACTTCTTTAGCCAGAGAGTGGTGAATCTATGGAATTCATTGCCACAGAAGGCTGTGGAGGCCGGGTCATTGAGTGTATTTAAGACCGAGATAGATAGGTTCTTAATTGGTAAGGGGATCAAAGGTTAAGGGGAGAAGGCGGGAGAATGGGGTTGAAAAACTTATCAGCCATGATTGAATGGCAGAGCAGATTCGACGAGCCGAATGGCCTAATTTCTGCTCCTATGTCTTATGGTCTTAAGAATGCCACATGTAAAGGGAACCACAATTTATACTGCATGAGAAGAGAGTGCTGGTTGGCAAGTGGACCTTGGTAGAAGCATTGCCATGGAGAATGCACCAATGACTGACAGTTAACTGCCAAGCTTTGTTTAAATTCAAAGCAGGCAGGTTGACTCTGAATGCCTGGGGAATGAGCCAGAGAATGGCTGTCATCTATACAGTTCAATGCACTATAAGTTTGGCCTTATTGGCAACCTTGTAAGTAGGGCCCAAGACATTTGCTCATTGTGCCAGCTTGATACTGAAGCAGGGTCCATTAAAGCCATCCTGTGAGATAATGGCTATGCTGATCAGGTCGTTGCTCCATGCATATCACGCAAACTCATGAATGGGCCCAAAGCCACCACTTTCGGTCCTAAAATGTGCACAGTCTACCTCAGATTACCCTGGAAGCGTAAGGTATCTCAACAATTTGTGAGAATCAGTCTTTACAGTGCAGGAGGCGGCGATTCGGCCCATTGACGCTCTGAGAGAGCATTCTACCAAGCCCCGCCCCCTGCCTTATCTCTGTAACCTTGCACATTCTCTCTTTCAGGTAGCAATCCAATTCCCTTTTGAATACCTCGCTCAAACCTGCCTCTACCACTCTCTCAGGAAGTCCGTTACAGACTCCAACCACCCCCTGGGTGAAGAAAAATTTCCTCAGAACGCTTATACTCCTTTTGCCAATTATTTTGAATTTGTGCCCTCTAGTTCTTGTTGCTCTCGAGTGGGAACAATTTCTCATTATTTACCCTGTCTATACCCTTCAGGATCTTGAATACCTCAACCAAGTCTCCTGTTTGCCTTCTTTTCTCCAAGAAAAGCAGCCCCAACCTCTCCAAACTATGCTCATAGCTACTGTTCTTTACCCCTGGAATCATTCTTGTGAATCTCTTCATACTCTCTCCAATGCCTTCACATCCTTCCTAAAGTATGGTGCCCAGAACTGGATGCAGTACTCCAGATGAGGCCTAACGAGTGCCTTATACAAGTTAACATGACCTCTTTAATCTTGTACTCAATGCCCTTATTAATAAAGCCTAAGATACTATATGCTTTATTAACTGCTCTCTCAAAATGCCCTGCCATCTTGAATGACTTATGTATATACACCGAGGTTCCTCTCTTCCTGCACCTCCTTTAGAGTTCCTCCTTTTATTTTAAACTGTCTCTTCATATCCTTCCTGTCAAAATGAATCATTACATGCTTCACTGCTTTGAGCTCCATCTGCCACTTGTCTATCCAATCCACCAACATGTCTATGTCATTTTGAAGTTCAAGACTATGCTCATCACAGTTGACAATGTTTCCAATCTTCGTATCATCTGCAAATTTTGAAATCATGCCCTGAACACTACAGTCTAGGTCATTAAAATATATCAGGAAGAGCAAGGGTCCCAACACTGAACCTGGGGAACTCCACTACAAATCTTTCTCCAATCTGAAAAACAACCATTTAGAGAAGCAGACAGAGGTGCAAAGAGACAGAGACAGGCTAAGTGAATGAGCAACAAGATGGCAGGTGCACTATGATAAGGGAAAGCGTGAGGCTATTTATTTTGGTAGTAGGAATAGAAAAGCAGAATTTTTTTCCAAAGGCACAAAACTTCTAAATGTTGATGTTCAGAGGGACTTGGATGCGCTTGTACAAGGAACAGAGTTAGCATACAGGAACAGCATGCAATTAAGGAGGCAAATAGCATGTTGGCCCTCGGTGCAAGGGATTAGAGTACAAGGCGTGTTTCGGTATGTCAGCAGAAATGCGTCCAAATGCTTTAAATGGAAGAATGTCCTTATGTAAATCTTAAAGCATGTTTCACGGCTTGAACAAATCTCTATGCTAATCCATTGGTGGATGGATGGTTTGGTGCTGAGGTAATGGGATGAATTCAGTTACTTCTCAAAAGATTCTCAAACTCCTGCAAGACAAACTGAGGTTCATTTTCAGTCACAAGTTGTTTTGGGAACCCTTAACGACTGAATGCTTCTCCTAGCCTTTGAATTGTGCTCTCAGCAGTAGAAGACAACATCGCTGAAAATTTTGGCCATTTGGAATGAGCACTCACAACCGCTATGAGCATTGTTCCTTCAAATGGACCAGCAAAATCAACATGGATGTGTTGCCAAGGTTTTTCTGGGCAATCCCATGGATGGAGGCATGCTAATTGAGGCATGTTTCTCACACTCTGACATGAAGAACAAGATCTTGCCTTGGCTTCAATGTCTTGGTCTAGGCCAGGTCACCAAAAGGAGCTTCTTGTAATCTCGACCATGTGAACTATTCCAAAGTGTTCAGAATGCAGTTAGTCCGACACTGGTTCCTCAATGTTAGTGAAACAACAACTAGCATGCCCCAAAGCAAACAACCTGAGGTGGCTGATAACTCCATCCTCCTGGAAACGCAAAGATGAAGGTCAGATGAGACTTGGAAGTTGGGGAAGAGTTGCCATGCATCACAAGGTCTATGACTTTGGACAATGTTGGGTCCACTCGAGTGGGCTTCTTGATTTGGACTGAAGTGATGGGTGTGTTCTCCATGTGTGCAAAGTAAAAGATGTCTTTCTGAGCAGTGTCCACATGGCTGACTGGTTAGGGGCAGCCTCAAAAGACCATCAGCATTGCCATGCAAAGTAGATTTTCGATATTTGATGTCATGTGTGAGCACTCAAAAATCAATGCCCAAAGCTGCATTCTGCTTGCAGCTAAAGAAGGGATACCTGTGTGTGGACCGAATATTGAGGTGAGTGGTCGATGATCAGTCAGCAGCGTGAATTTCCATCCAAACAGGTACTCGTGAAATTTCTGGATTCCGAAAATGATTCCCAGTGCTTTGCATTCGATTTGAGCGTATTGGCTCTCTGCTTTGCTTAAAGTCCATGAAGCAAATGCAATGGGCCTCTCCACACCTGAGGACATTGTGTGTGAAACAATGGCCCCGACTCCATAAGGCAATGCATCACATGCAAGTTGTGGAGGTAAGGAGGGGTCAAAGTGTGTCAGTACCTCGAAATCTGTCAGCACTGCTTTAGCCTTCTTGAACGCAGCATCACAGACGTCTGTTCATTTCCAGGCTTTGTTCTGAGAGAAGCTCATGCAGGGGTTTCAGCAGGGTTGCCAGCTGTGGAATAAATCTCCTTAATAATTCAACAGCCCAAAGAAAGAACAAAGCTGGCTGATATTCTGAGGAACTGGATCATCCAAGGTGCTTTGTGAAGACCAGCAGCATCAATGATGTGCCCCAAATACTCCACAGAGGGTTGAAAAAACTCGCACTTGTCTTTGCGAACCCGTAGGCCATACTCCTTTGTAGAGTGGCATCCAAGTTCTTGAGATGATCCTCATCAGTCTTGCCCGTTACCAAGACGTCATCAAGGCAACACTCAACTCCAGGCAAGCCACTCAGGATTTGCTCCATGGCCCAAATGATGTTATTCCAAAAGGCAAACAGCAATATCTGTACAGTCCTTTGTGTGTTGTGATGGTCAGATATTCTTATGACTTCTCATCAACGTGCATTTGTAAGTAGGCCTGGAATAAATCTATTATGCTGAATTTCTGCCCACCAGCCAGGCCAGCACAAAGGTCTTCAATATGGGGAAGTGGATATTGTTCAGCAGGGTTAACAGTAACCTTGAAATCTCCATGGATGCGTATGGAGCCGTCTTTATTGAGCATTGGAATGTTGCCCATTTGTTATGGAAGACTCCTACCTTGACCAGACACTCCAGGCCAGCTTCAACTTTTGGTCATATGGCATATGGCTTGATTCAGGCCATCAGAAATTTTGGTTGAGAGTCAGCTTTGATATTCAGTTTTACCGTGATTCCCTTTGTGCTTCTCAAATCTCCTTCAAAAGCAACAGCGTGCTTTTTTATAACAGCTGTCAGACCAGTTTCGTCTTTTTCCAATGCTGTGTACTTCTGCCCAGTTTAACCAGATCTTCTCAAGCCATGACCGTCCAACTAAAGGTGGGTAGTTGCCTTTCACCACAAACAGTGGTAGCTTGGTAGTCTGTCCATTTAATTCTATTTTAACTTCCATTCTGTCCATTATAGGTACAGATTCCCCTGTATGTTTTCGGCAGGATTTTTGCAGGTGTCAAGGGAAGATGTTTAAATTTCTCCTCATAAACAGCATCTGGGACCAGGGAAACTGCTACCT
This sequence comes from Carcharodon carcharias, assembly GCF_017639515.1. Classification (NCBI taxonomy): domain Eukaryota; kingdom Metazoa; phylum Chordata; class Chondrichthyes; order Lamniformes; family Lamnidae; genus Carcharodon; species Carcharodon carcharias. The sequence goes on along the minus strand of NC_054474.1, from coordinate 82,694,299 downwards.
CTGTATCTAGTTCCATACGTATTGGTTGGCCTTCCAGCAGCGGTGTTACTCAGTAGCCCTGTGAACAACCTGTCACTGACAAGATGTGGAGGGGCCCTTCTTCTTCGGACTCGGTGTCACTCTGGTCCTCCTGTCCCTGCTGTACGACATGCAGATTTTTTTTCTTGTTACGCCAGATGGCAGATTTCTTTTTCTCTGGTTTGCTTTTCTGATTCGCTGCTACTTTTTTGTTTTTACAGGCAGGCTCAATATGCCCCTTCTTGCCACACTGACGGGCATTCAAGGTCTTTGCATCAATATTCAGATGGATGGTGACCAGGCTTTCTATAACGGTAACATTCTCAGCTGCTTGCTATTTTGTGTGTATGCTCAGCCGTCACGTTATGCACTTGAGTTGATGGACTCAGCTGCAGTGCTTCTTTTGCGGCCAGCTCCATAGAGACTGTAATCTCTATGACTTTCTGCAAAGTGGGAGTTAGCCTCTGTCAGGTGTTGTTTCTGGATTGCTTCAGTACGAAGGCCACAGACCAAACTGTCAAGGAGGGTATCGTTCAATACTTCTTGAATTCACAATGTTTAGTGAGCTTTTCAAGTACTGCACAATTGTTTCCCCCTCTTCTTGGTTTCTTTTGTAAAACCTAAATCTTTCTGCTCTGACAAGTGGCTTCGGGGAAAAACGCATCTCCAGGACTTTTACAATATCCTCATATGATTTTGTGCCAAGTTTGTCAGGCTGCACAAGCTTCTTAATAAGGCAAAGGTTTTAGCGCCCATCACAGTTAAAGTTGCCACTTTTCTATCATTTTCAATTCCATTTGCAAAGACAAAAAAACTTAGGGTTCAGTGTAGGAACTCCACTGTTCAACAGTCTCATCAAAATATCCCATAGGTCTGGTAAGGGTAGTCATTTTCCACCTTTTTATTTTCTCATCTTCATCAGTTACTTTTTGTTTACTGTCATTTCCATTGTTTTACTAGTAATTTCTTTCTACTAGCACTTTCACTTCAGTTTCGCTTTTCAAGTGGCATTACCACAAAGGTCCTTCGTCCTCATTGCCAATTTGTTATGAACTAATACAGGTACTGCTAATAACTTTTCAAAGATTAATCAATACACGTAGGCACGGAGGTGATTGAACATTGCAGCTCATTTTACTTTACATCTGCAACCGAACTAACAAACTGCGATCCCATACTGCACTGGCTTGCAAAGTACGTCAAGCAAAACAAGACATACATTACATAACAATTAGGGTCATGGGTTCCTCCTCTTCTGAGGCAGCAGGGCCAAGTGTGAAGTGGAGACTCTGGTGGGACAATCATTGGATCAGCTCAGAGCTCCCTGATACACTTGCGCAATGTTATATTTTTATGCGATGGTTTGAAGGGTGTGCCTAAGGAAATGAGCTCTGAGACACCAGCATTGCCTCCGTCAGAGTCTGTAAAATGATTGCGAAGAAAACCATTGCTCCCTACCCACACAACTGCGCACCCCTTCCCCGCCAGCACTCACAACTGCCCCCACTTCCCCGCCAGCACTCATAACTGTCCCCCTCCCCGCCAGCAGTCAATTACTCCACCAACCTCTCCCCCGCTCTCATACAGCCCAATCAAAATTTTTCAGTATCACAATTGGCCCTCACTATTTTTCTAGTGAATACCACTGGTTTAAGGGGTGGTTAGTCAAACAAATGAAGCAGAAGGGAATAGAGGATCATGCTGATAGAGTTAAATAGGGAAAGTCAAGAGGCAGCTTGAATGGAATATAAATCCCACTACAGACTGGTTGGGCACAGTGGCCTGTTTCTGTGCAGTATTTCCTATGTAGTTCTACATAGTTACTGTGAATTGTTGGAGTTCAAATGAGTAACAGGTAAAATAGGTTGGTGATGAGGATTGGGTTTTAAGCAAATGACTGAAGATCAGTTATTTGTGTGATTATAGAGGGACAGAGAGAAAACAATTATTTTGGGGCTGATTAGAAGACAAACCAGTCAACAATGATAACTCTGTCCTATTAGACACCAGTTGACGAATTTTAGGAATCTCCCTAGATTGTAGCCACACAAGGTTCCTGTTAATCAGTTTTTATTTTAAACTGTAAACTGATGAGAAAGGGCAAAGTCTTTAGTAGTTTCTGAATAGGAAGTTAAACTGGAAAATTACAGATAAATAGCCTGGTGTTGCATCATAGTTCGTTAAGGTATCTTACAGAACTCTTATCTTCATGGTTTCACAGTGGCACATAATAAGCAGACTTTGAACCATGATCCAAAAGTTGCACCTTTTCAGGAATATGTCACTGCAGAGTTGTGTAACTCAATGATTAACAATTACCCTACTTGCATGTTTAAACCAGGAAACCAGATATATTCTTCTCTTTAGCTCTAAAGAAGAGTCATACGGACTCAAAATGTTAACTCTATCTTTCTCTCCAAAGATGCTATTAGACCTGCTGATGTTTTCCAGCATTTTCTGTTCTTGAACCAGATATATGCTATGTATGCACATTCTCTCTGTTAATGTGGAATACAAACATGAACCAGAGGTTTTCTGGATTAATTCAACAAATAAATTTACAATCAATGGCAATACTATAATGAAGAATGTGGTAAGTACTATTGAGGAAAAATTCTGCATGTTGCAGGGGTTCCCAAACTGTGGATTGTGATCCCTAGTGGGGCCGCGAGATGAAATTTTGGGGTTCCAAGCTCTGAGGCAGCAATAGTGGCTATGGAGTTGAACTGAGTTTTGATAGCTACAAGGCCACTTCAAACGTTCCTTTTTTTTTTCTGTTCATGGGTGTAGCTAAATTGCCTGTTCTCTGAAACCCAATTACTGCTACAGCCACAGCCTGTAATAAAGATAGGTGTTCGCTGTTTTTAAGGCAAACCCAGCAGCTTTAACTTGCACTCAACAACTCCCTCTCCCCTAACCCTCCCCCCACCACCCTAACTTAACAACTCCCCACTCAATTTTCACTTTTCACTCTGGGGTCACAGAAAGTCTGAGACATTAAAATAGGGTCACATTAGGAAAAAGTTTGGAAAGCACTGGTTTATTGGAAAACTCTTCCTGGCTTCTCATTCACTTTAATAGTACATAAATCACAATTTAGTTCCAATCTGGCCCATATTATGAAGTACTGTTATGACCAAATTTCAGAACTCAATGAACTGCTGGATGTTAAAACTCTATTCAGGGAAATTTCAATTTATCTGCAAGAGCAATTAATAACTTGTGCTATCAGATTAGCATACGGTATTACATTTCAGTACTTTAGGTATGGGAAAATAGGTAGGGCTTAATGTTATCAGACCACAGAAGTACAAATACTTTCCAACAACATTCAGCTAATCAAAGTATCCATGGAAGCCAAGATAATTTTGGCTGCATATTTCAAATCCATTTGTAGGTACATTTCCAGTGCTATTAGTTCATTTAGGAAATGGGAATTTGTCCATTTCCATAAATGCAATCAGTAGCAACTTCAGTAGCAATCAGTAGCACTGATCAATGCCTGAACTATATTTGAAAATATCATGAACAAATCCACGTATTTGTAACAATGTAATACAATTCCCCCACTAACTGAACCTTTATATATGTAGCTCTGAGGCTGAATGATTAAATAAGTATATTCTACCGAATTGCCATCTAACCGTATATATGATGAAGAAAGATATATGCACAGTCAATCCTTGCTGTCATATTTTCTGCTTCAGTACTCAAGAGATTTGACTTGCAATAAGGAGTCTAGAAGTAAACCAGTCATAAACCACCCATTTAATGTGACATTGTGAAGCTGGGCAGGGGAAATTGATGACTCAGCCAATTAGAAACATTCAAGTCCTCATCTATATTTGAATTTGCTTCTTAAATTTTGAAAGGAAGAAGTACATTATCACCCAACAGAAACTGGAATAGGTGTATCGCAGTTCCGAAGCTGGTGTGTTTGAAGGACTTACCCTCTTCTCTTATATCCTAACGATGCTAGAAGGGTGAAAACCCTCTTCATCTTCCTGTGATCTGCGCACACCCAATGGTACCTGTGTTCCCTCTTAAGGGCCCACCTAAACTGATGGAGTGGCCAAGACTGGCTCCCTGGTGTGCTGTCACCCCCATGGACCTGGTCTGCCCCTAAACCAGCTTCGGCCCTCACCAAAATCTTAAGCTGGTTCTCAACAAGTTCTTTAGCTATTTAATTTGACCTCATTGCAGAATCGGGTGGGTTGACAGGGTCCACCTTCCTCCAATCTGATCAAACTTGTCAGCAACAGAAACAGTGACAGGAAATCAGCATGCTAGCCAAAGGGACTATTCTGAGCGCCTGTCAACTTAGTCTTTGCCCCCGGTGAAACCTAAAAATCCCGCTACCTTAAGTTTAATTCCACAGCCTTGTTTAGAGGTGACAATCTTAAAAAGATATGGTTTCAGGAGGGTTTAATCACAAATCCGACATTAAAAAGTAGAATTTGAAATAACTCAACCTATTTTTATGTGGCAGTATTTCAAATGAAAAGTGATTTATAAACAAATGGGCATTTTGCCAACCAAATTGCAATTGGCAAAACACCATTGCACTATTTATGCTTAACTGTGGCAGATTGTATAATATCAGCAGCTTTCACTTCATAATAGTTGCATGAAAATTGAAGCAAGCATGTCGAAGAGGAATAACTGCATGATAATTGAAGGAAGCATACTGAAGAGTATTCTGGCCTAGTTAAATTTGTCAGGTTGTACTAATAATTTAATAAATAATTCGGAAGTTGTGCAACTTCCCTTCGCTACACAATTTCTAAATAAATCTGCACAGCTCTTGTACTTAAAGAAGTGTACATATCAATTAAATAAACAGCTGCCTCCTGTTGAGCGTGCAATGTGTTTTTAAAACTGCAGGCAATTTCTGACATTATAACCATATCATTATGTAAATAATGGGTCACTACTGGCGAAACAACTAAGTCAATTTATGAAAAAAGGGCAAATCTGAAGAATCAGAAATTTAAAGCAGTATTTAAAATAATATAATAGACTTGGAAAGGTCAACACACTATTTATTCAGGAAAAGCATCAGAAGGAACAGCTGATAAGTATTTATCTTTCAGCAGGTACGATATTGTAAATTAAAAGGCTGTCTAACGCTGCAGTTCTAACTTAATTAGCTTTTCCTAAGTTAATAAACAATTATATTATAAATCATTTGCCAGAGGCAATTGTCACCGAATTTGTTAAGCAGGCAAGGCAGAGTGTCTGTAAGTTTGTATATTGCATTTTTATTGTTTCTATACTACAACACAGAAATGCATTTTCTCACTTCCCATTTTATCCTCAAATTGACAAACACCACTTCTCACTTTTCCAATTCAGGGACACGGGGAATTGGAATCTATCCCGACAGATACACACACACACACACGGCAATTTACCATAGCCAATCCACCTAACCAGCACATCTTTGGATGGTGGGAGGAAACCAGAGCACCCAGCAGAAACTCCACACAGACCCCAGAGGTCAGAATCGAACCCGGATCCCTGGAGCTGAGGCAGCAGCGCTAACCATTGTGCCACCAAATTGACAAAATATATTATAAATTGTACACATTAGCATAAAACACAAAATTATTTTGGCAACTTAAAAAAAAATTGGCACATTCAAAAATCTGGGATGCCTTCAAATTCTCTGGATTATATCGCCAAGGGTATGTGTATGATGAAGGGGTGGGGCAGGGATAGATCCTTGTGGGATGTCAGAGGAAGTAGTGAGAGGCTGCGAAGAGAAGCCATTGCTGGAAATGCTCTCACTACAGTTAAACATCAAGAGCAGAATTAAATGAGAGCAGTGCCACTCTGCTGAACAATGGAAGAAAGATGTCAGGGGACGGTTGTATGGTCAACCATCAAATGTTGAGAAACAAGAGGAGAGATAGTGTATCACACTAAGAGTCACAAAGCATGGCATTTGTGACTTTGATTAAAGAAGTCACAGTGCTGCATCAGGGATGGGAAACCAATTGACAAAATTCAAACATTGCATTGCAGGGAAGATGGGTTTGGATTTGGAAGGCAACATGTTTAATTACTCTGATGAGGAAAGGGAGGTTAAGGATAGGGTGGCAGTTTGCAAGGATAGAGTTTATTTTTAAAAAAGGCAGGAATGATACCAATGATGGGAAGAGTACCTGAGGGGGGAAAACTATTTACAATATCAGCCAGCTTACAGGAATGGGATCGTGAAGGCAAAAAGTGGGTTTCTTGGAGAAGGTGAGCTCAAAGGGGCTGATCGAGGATACTCGAAAAACTGGAGAAAGGTGTGGATTCAGGGCCAGAGAATCTTGGGGTTAATGCTGTTCATGGTGGGATTGACCCAGGGAATATATTGGGATGACAACAGGAACATGCTTCTTCTCTTACCTTAGTGAGGAGCAAGTTTAAAATTTATTTCATTATGTATTGCATTATGAAGCAACTTAGGGCCAACTTTGAGGGACAACCGTAGGAAGAAATATATAAGAGTGACAAGCAACAATTGTTTTAGTTTCTGAATATTAAACAGTTTTATAACAAATAGGGAGGATGGTAAGAAAAATCAATGTGTACTAACACTCCTGTTCCCTAAAGGATCAGAGTCCAATGAATATCTGTAAATATTTCTTTTTGCTATTTTCAAAATACAATTTAGATTGCTTTATTTTAGTTTTTCTTCTGTTTTACCATCAGAGGCAAAAAACAGTTAGGTGTTTGACGTGTGCAAATACATAATCATGATGGGAATTTTCCCATAATCCCTGGACAAGTTTTGCAATTACAGTACACATATTCACATAGGTGGTCGACACCAAATAAACAAACCTAAAAAGGAAATACATTTAATTGTCACACTCCAAATAAATCATATAACTTGGGACAAAGAACAGTGGACAAATGGCATATGTATAAGAATTAGGAATCACAAAATGTGCAAATGCAATGTTGAGAATAAGAAAAAGGGAAAGTGAATGTTTAGATGGTTAACTTTGTACCAGAAATCAGTGTTAACAGTTACATGCTTAAGGATCTAATATTTGTTACATATGGGTTTGTTTTTCTCCTTTGTTCCAAAAGCAACATTGTTACCCCCAGTGTTTATCTCAAACTAAATGTACTTTGCACAGATCACTAAACACAAGATTACAGTAGCTAACTGTTGATAACAAATAACAAGAAAATCAAATGCCTCAAGCAAATGCTTTCCAGTATTCAATTAGTTATATTAATAAAATCCCTACTGTGTTGTGAATTGAAGCTAAAGGATTCAATTGCTTATTATTTTAAAATAATAAACATTTCTGAAAATGCTCAGCAAAAATCATTAATGAAGGATTCTAAGATTTACAGTATGGACTTTTTGGTGCCTGCTCTCTAGTAGAACTAAGTAAGGCCTATGGAAAGTCAGGGCAATACTTGCCCAGGAACTATGAGATGGATAAACAAATAGATTTTATGACTTGCGTGATTTACTGCTGTGTGCACTTTTGTTACTTAAAACTGAATCAATTTAGTTTGCTGATGTATAATCTGCCTTATTTACATCACACATCAGATTCCATAGCACTTGAACAAGCAAGTGTTCCAGTGCTATGGTGCTACCTCAAAGTTGCAGTTCAGACCCAACTGGTAGATTTTCACTGGTGAAGATCTGAACAAGCTGAAGAACTTAACACAGCATTAAACAGTAGCAGGCAGGATGCTGTCCTCAGTAAAACTTTACACATTTGAGATACACAGTGTGCAATAGAACATCAACCAAGAGTTAATGGGGATAGATACTAGGGAAGTTGGTTCAGTGTGTTTGAAGTTGGGATGATTTGTTCTTTTCCACTTTTCTTACAACGCAATAATGACCTACATTCATATATTGCACTTTACACAGTAAAACGTCTCAAGGCACACGAGATATCAGCAAAACCATTTTTAGTACAAAGTCACAGGCACACGAGATATCAGCAAAACCATTTTTAGTACAAAGTCACAGGAGGAGATATCAGGAGATATAATACGATATAAAGGGTAGGCTTAAAATCTAAAAAGAGCAGAGGTAAAGAGGCATAGGGATGGAATTCCAGAGCATTAGGACCAAGGCAGTTGGAAGCATGGCTGCCAATGCTGAAGTGAGTAAAATCAAGAATGTACAAGTGGCCAAAGTTGGAGGAATGCAGACATTTCAAAGATTTGTAGGGCTAGAGGAAGCTACATAGATAAGGAAGAATGAAGCCAAGAAGGAATTTGAAACGAGGATGAGGATTTTAAAATTAGGTATCGTCAGCAACATTCCCTCAACTGTGCAGTCACATAGCTATCCAGAATGTACATGCGAAGAGGAAAAAAGGCCATGCACAAGCAGGGTCCCCTTTAAGATACAAGCATACATGGTGGTGCAGCAATCTTAAAGAAATTGTGCTGTGCAACAAATTAGCAAAAAGAAATTGGAAGGAACACTGTTTGTTGGATGGGAAACCAGTGAAGGTCAGTAAGCAGGGGTGGTCAATAAATGGTATTTGGAATGAGTTAAGATACAGGCAGCAGAGCTTGGATGAGCATATATCTATGTAGTGTGGAGGGTTGGAGGTTGGCCAGGAGTGCACTGGAATCGTCAAGACTAGAGGTAACAAAGGCACGGATGAGGGTTTCAGCAAAAGAAGAGCCGATGCAGGGTTGGAGTCAAGAGATGCTGCGAAGGTTAAAGTAGGCAGTCTTGGTCATGGTGCAGATATGTTGTCTGAAACTCATCTGGGGGTCAAACACAACACCAAAGCTGTGAATGGCCTTGCTCAGCTGAGGACAATTGCCATGAATGGAAATGGTGGACAGGAAATACGGCACAGAAATACTGAAAGTCATATATCCAACAGAAAAAAATTGCTAGAATAGTGGGTTCAGGCTATATTCTCTACAATCCTGCTGTTGTTAAAACTAAATCATGTCCTACATAGCATTACTCTGAAGCTGATATTAACCATTTTATCCTTATTCTGAATGACTCTAATCTATATGGTGAGGATCAGATATTTTCAAATTATCTTTGAAAAAGGAAACCAAAAAGTAGTAAGGGAAAGAGGAGGAAGGAGGTGCTCATGGCATCTCAAAGTTCTTCAAAACCAATTAATTGCTTTTGAAGTGGTCACTTCTTATGTAGGCAAATGTATCAGATAATTTACATACAGCAAGGTTCAACAAACACTGAATGAATGATCTGGTTTTGGTGGTAATGCTTGATGGAAGAATGTTGGTCAGAACACTGAGAAACCTCAATTACAAAATACTGCTTGTGATCTCTTACATCCATCCAAACAAGTAGATAAGAATCTGATGCTGACAGACCTGCTGAGTTTTTCCAGGTAATTCTGTTTTTGTTTTAGATAAGAATCTGAGTTGAATGTCTGATCAGAATAATGGCATCTCTTAAGCAGCAGTCTCACGTGCAACACTGAAGTGTCAATCTAGATTGTTTACAGAAAATCAGACACAAACAAATCTTAGCCAGGTGGGGCACAACTTAAATCCATTTATTGTATTATGCATGAAGCAGATGGTAATACAAGCTAAATCAGAAAGTAAAGAGCAGCATTTAACAACTGACCACAATTTCATATCCATCAGCTTGCTGAATCCATACCTCTTCCATTTTAAGCTATTTTTCTTCTTCATGTTTAAAAGAAATGACAGTGCATTGAATTGACAATCATTGATAATGAAGGAGATACATGCAGCTTTACACTTTAATCTCCATGTTACCTTTACAAAACCCTTTTTAAACACATTGGCTAGGATTCATCTATTTTCAGAAAACCTCATGTTACAACTGAAGAAAATATATTTCTTCTTGGATGATCAGAACATAATAAAAGTAGTTTACTTTTCTTATTACCTTTTCAGAAAATCCCCAAATAAGTATTTACATTTTTTTTAAAAAAATGAAACCGTCTGATTCATTAAGGGAAATTTTGCATAACTCAAATAATGCAGGGAAGGGTATAATATCCACAAGTAAACTAAATAATGATTCAATTTTTGGCTATATTACTCTGCTTATCTTGTGCAAGTTCATGCATTTTTGTACTTATCTTTGGCAATAATAATGGTCATATGATCAGTAAACCACGGCAATCTCTCACTATTTTTGCTTCTTTTATTTTTCCTGCCAAAATGGACAATTTCCCACTTCCACGCATTATGCTCCATTTGCCGGGTCTTTGAGGTCTTTGCCCACTCACTTAAACTATCTATATCCCTCTGTGGCCTCCTTGTTTCCTCTTCACATCTTACTATCCTACCTTTGTGTCATCAGCAAATTTAACAACTGTACCTTCGTTCGCTTCATAAATTTATATATAAATTGTAAGAAGTTGAGCCCCCAGCACAGATCCCTGTGGCACACCACTGGTTACATCTTGTCAACTAGAAAAATACCCACTTATGGCTACCCTCTGTTTCCTACTAGCTAGCTAATCTTCTCTCCATGCCAATATGCTACCCCTACACCATGAGCTTTCATTTTTTGCAATAAAATTTTGTGGCACCTTATCAAATGCCTTCTGAAAATCTAAATACAGTACATCCACTGGTTCCGCTTTATCCACATCACATTACCTCTTCAAAGAATTCCAATAAAGTGGTTAAACATGATTTCTGTTTCAAAAAACCATGTTGACCCTGCCTGATTACCCTGATTTTTTCCAAGTGGCCTGCTATAATCTCTTTAACAATTGCATCTAACATTTCCCTATGACAGATGTTAAGCTAACTGGCCTCTAGTTTCCTTTCTGTCTCCCTCCCACCCCCACCCCCACCCCACACTTTTTGAATAAAGAATTTACATTCACTATTTTCCAACCCAATAGAACCTTCCCCAAATCTAGGAAATTTTGGAAGGTTAAAACCAATGCATCAACTATCTCCCTAGCCACTTCTTTTAAGGCCCTAGGACATAGTCCATCAGGATCCAGGAACTTGTCAGCCTGCAGCTCCAACAATTTTTTCAGTATCATTTTCACAGTCACATCCTATGCCTGCAAAACATATTAGGAAGATGGATATTTTAGTGTTTTTTTTCCAAAAGCAGCATGGAATGGACAATTTACCTTAACAAAATGCACTCCAGGGGAGTCAGGTGACTTTTTTTGTGGTTTCCATACAGACAAGGAATAATTCGCGCTGAATGTACCTCTTTAAAGTTATTAAAATGTAAATGTCCTTGTGGAGGAAATTCCACTGAAGAGAATCAGGATGCAACAAGATCACATCTTGGGGGATTTACAGGTATTATTGTTTAGTTATTTACAGAAACTCAAGTTTAATGGTCACCCCAGGCTCAATGTCTACATACATGAAATCTAACAGTGTGGGGTATTAAGGAACTGATTACAGGAAAATGGGAATGACCATCATTCATTCTCCATTGTGTGACAATGGCTTATGACATTGAATCATTTGTGTGGACAACAGAATGCATACTGTTGTCACATGACTGAAACTGGCTGGAGATAACCAATACCTTATTAATCTACAAAGGCAGCCCAGCAATTCAGTCTGGGATGCAACAAACGGAAGGAAGCCATCTCGCGGCCAGCACAAGGAAAGGTCCTTCCCAAAAGCCTCCTTTGGGGAAGAAATGGGACTTATTCATTTTACTTGGAACATTATAGTTCTTCACTACAGGGGCTCAACCAACTTCAACTAGAAAGCCAGAAGCTTGCTGTTTGGTGTGAACCAATGTGAATCCATCATTAGAAAATTCCAACTTTCATTTTTCTTTAGCGCATCATGAGAGCATCCTTAAGGCCTGCAATGTTTCACCTGCCATCTCGCAGACAGATTAGAATTGACGTTTCTTTTTATGCTAAGATAACTAAGTTCATGCTACACCTTTAGAAATCATCTTTTCTTGTGTGTGTATATATTTATTGCATTTATATCTCAGATGTTGTGAAAAATAAATGTTCATCATTTGATTTACATTTATACGAAAGCCTGTTTAATGCCTTTTATTCAAAGTCACATCACTCAGGCGATAAAGCACTCCTTCTCAAAAACACATCATCTTGAGGTCAGCCGAGAGGTGAGAAAAGGGGAACATTATCCCATACTTCTCTCCCCGCCTGTAACAACACATAGTACTAGACTAGAGCTTCTAATGACATTGAGATGCAAGCCAAATGACTCAATTTCCCTTCTGATTTTTACTGCTTCTCTTCTTAAAGGGGTAAGGAGGTTGTCTTTTACTCAATGTGTGCGTCACAGCATCACAGCTACTTCATTTACTGAACCACGTATGGAACTACAGTTTGCTTTGCTGCTGTGGAAGTTAACTATTTGATTTGTTTGTTTTAGCTGCTCAATGAGTGTCTGACACATTAAACATAGCATTATTACTTGCAATAAAACTTTATCCAATTAATCAGTGATAACTCTCCTTCCCCCAACCCAAATTCCCCGATTTATGGACATTTGCATTACATTTACAATCTCCCCAGAAAAAGACCATTAGCTCCATCAACAAGTAGCCTCAAATAAAAAGTATGCTTTTAATTTAAATTCAGTTCTTATTTATAAACTAATTTTAAATACATTTAACATGTTACATATTGAAACATTTATCAGGTTCTCAAGAATCGCAATAGAATAACATAAAGTTGGAGAGTATAACAGGTTTATTTGCTTCTGAGGGGTATCTTTGAACAAAGGAGCTTTGAAGTTTCAGGTGCTTGTGCTCCTGGTTTCCCATCCTGAGCTGAATAGCAGTATAATTTCTTATTTCTGCTCATTAATTATAGGTTAAAACCAAGCCTTTAATATCAACTTCAATTAACCACTATTAGGACCTTCCATATTTCAAATTAGGGGAAACATTTCAAATGTGGATGGAATCTTCATTTCAACAGGGCAGAATTCATGCCTTGGAAACACCCACAGTTGGTGACATTGTGTTGCCACTCTTGATTGGATTTCAGAACAATTCATTGCTTGTTACATGCTTAGGAATGTTTCCAGGAGATGTAATAAGGCACTATATAATGGCAAGTTATTTTATTTAATCTTCAGGTTGAGGGTGCAAAAACCAAAAACCCAATTTTTGAAAGCAGTGTATTTAAATATTTAGATACGTAAAGGCCATAACTCTGAGAAAGAAAAAGTCTGAGCAGAGACCTAGAATTATATTTGATATATTAATCTGATATATTGAAGACCAGCGGCTGCAACAGAGGAACTCCACAGAATTAATTTGAAAAGAAAATCTTCATTAAGAATGTTCCTTCATGCAGCAACATTCCAATATTTAGCTAAATGCTGCATGCTCTTTGATTCATCCTAACTCACAAATACTTTGCAGCTTCATGACCTATTTGACTACACAAGATGAAGCTATAATATCACACATTAGCTCTCAAGTACTTGGCAGAATGCCATGGATAAAAACTAAATCCCAGTTTGCAGTTATCCCATCTGTCACAATCTGGATCAAAGGTCATTCAAGTCACAAGCTTTCATTATCATGCATATAAAAGCTAAAATAAATTGACAGTAAAGGATGTTAGAGAGTGCTCATTACGTAGAAAGCCCTAAGTCCCTAAACATTCTGCAATGCTATTATTTTTTCTTTTGTGTTCCATCTATTGTTTCCCATCTTCACCATGTTATTATCTTTTTGGGCTGCAAGCTTCTCCAGTGTCAGGCATTCAATGTCACTCTAGATCAGCCAACAGGATTTGCATGGTCTTGTTGCTATTGGGAATAGTGGAGCCATGGAAATCTTGAAAACTGAGAAGCATTTCGGTAACTACAGATAAAATGTTCCCACTTGGGATAGCCAAGCCTAGCATATCATTGTAGGTGAAATCAAGCCAGTGTTTCCAGAACTGTATCACTAACCTCATCGCTGAGATACCCTTTCCACGGCCTCCAACCTCCTGGACAGCGGTTTCTATCTTCTTCCTAAGATCCAAAACAGAACTGCCCTGCTAGACCCATTGTTTCAGCATCCTCCTGCCTTATGAACCAATTTCTTCCTATCTTGACTCTATTTTTTCTCCCTTTGTCTAGTTTCTCCAACCTATATCCATGACTCTTCTGATGTCCTCTGTCACTAACAGTTGTCAATTTCCTGGCTCTAACAATCTTCTTTTCACCTTGGACATCCAATCTCTCAAGACCTTCATCCTCCACCAGGACCACCTGAGGAATCATCTTCCTTGGACAAAGATCCAACCAGTTTCCATCCACCACCACCCTCCTCTACCTGGCTGAACTTGTTCTCTCATTGAACAACTTCTGTTTTAACTTATCTCACTTCCTCCAAATAAAAGTTGTTGCTATGAGTACTAAAAGAATCCTAGCTATGCCTGCCTTTTTGTGGCATAAATGGAACATTGCTTGTTCCAGTCCATCTCTGGGTCCCTTCATTTTTCCAGTATATTGACGACTGTATCGAAGCTGTTCCCTGCTCTCGCCTTGAACTGGAAAACTTCAACTTTACTTCCAATTTCAATCCTTCTCTCATCTTCACATGGTCCATCTCTGATTCTTCCCTTCCCTTCCTCAACTTCTCTGTCTCCATTTCTGGGGATAGGCCAACAACAAACATTCATTATAAGCCCACTGGCTCACACAGCTAACTCAACTATACTTCCTCACACCCTGAACCCTGTGAAGATTCCATTCCATTCTCACAGTTTCTCCATCTCATCAGTTCTGAGGGTGAAACCTCCTCTAAAAAGTCTTACTTTATCCTCAACCAAGGAATCTCTCACCACCGCCCCCCCACCCCGGCTCCAACTGTGGTTAACAGGGCCCTCAACTGATTCCAATCTATTTCCTGCACTTCTCCCTCCCAAAACCATGTTAGGGTTCCCCTCATCCCCACCAGTGTCAGTATTCAACAGATCATTTCCCGCCACCTCCAGTGAGGTGTCCAGACCAAATACATCTTTCCTTCCCACATTCTGAAGGGACCGTTTCCTCCATGGCACCTTAGTCCATTTCTCTACCAACCCCACTACCCTGTCTCCTGCAGCTTTCTGTCTAAGTGCAGGAGATATAACGCTTATCCTTTTAACTCCTCTCTCCTCATCGGTCAATGTTCCAATCACTTTTTCCCAGGTGAAGCAGCAATTTACATATACTTCTCCCAATTTTGTATACTGTATTCACTGCTCACAATGCACAGATTGGGTGACTGCTTTGCGGAATACCTCTGTTCAGTTCATGAGCATGACACCGAGCTTCTGGTGGCTTATAATTTTAATTCTCCATCTTTCTGTCAAGCTGACATCTTTGTTCTCAGCCAATTGCAGAGCTCCAATGGAGGTGTTCCAGTGAAGCTCAAAGAGCAGCACCTCATTTTCAAATAGGAACTTTACAGGCTTCGGGACTCAACATGGAGTTCAACAATTTTAAACCATAATCTCAGCCTCCCCATAACACCTCCCACAAAATATTTGCAACACCCCTAACAACTCCCCCCACACACACACACCATTTTGTCTCCTTTTCTTGCATGTGTCAGTTTTATACAGTTTTGCTTTTGGACAGCAGCTGTTTTTCTGCCATTTACACTTCCTCTAGACCCATTAATACTTTATTTACTTGTCCCATTACAACTCCCTTTGTCTCTGTGCCACTACTTCTTTTGCTATTTAATGTCTCTTGCCTTTTGACCTATCACATACTTTCCTTTTTTTTAATATTCAACTCTTCCCTATTTCACCTCCTCAAAAGCTATTACATTTCTAATTTTTCCCAGTTCTGACCAGGAGCAGTGTGGAGGTCAGGATCAATGTAAAACAGACCAGGATCACTAAGTGAGGGAGAGAGAAAAAAAACTTTGACATTACAGGAATGTCATGAGTTGATTGGCTGATGAGCATTGTAGCTAAGTTTACCTTTTTTCAAAGTGAGGAAGTCAGTCTAATTAGAAATTTCATTTTTTTGATAATAAGGTTAAAAGCATTTAAATTAACCTTGCTATATTTAAGTGACAGTGGGAGAAAAGAAATGAGTAGCTGGTGAGTCTTTTTTAAGTAGTGAGTTTTACTATCTAATAGTTAGAGGAATTGCAGAGCAGCTTTGACCCTTGGAGTGAACATCCTGTTCCATGTGGGAGCTCCAGGATATTTCCTGTGTCCAGGATAACCATATACAGAAAGCATTGTCAGCAGCAGGCATCCCTACTGAGTTGTTAGGAATTTTATCGATAGCAGATTTATAGATGTGGTCACCCCACAGCTTGATAATATGCAGAGAGAGGGGGAATGGTTGACCACCAGATAGTCAAGAAGAAATAGGCAGATAGTGCAATGTCTCTTGAGTGCATCTCACTCTTCAACCAGTATTCAGTTCTGGATACTGATCAAAGTGATGGCTCTTCTGGGGAGTATAGTAAGAGCCAAGACCACAGCGTCACCTCTTGCTTAGCTGTACAGAAGGGCATGAAGAAGACTGGAAGAGCAAAAGTGATAGGGGATTCAATAGTTAGAGGAACAGAAAGGCATTTCTGCTGTCACAGGCATGAAAGCAGGATGGTATGTTGCCTCCCTAGTGCCAGGATCAAGGATATCACTGAACAGCTGCAGAGCACCCTGAGTGCAGAGGGTGAACCAGCCAGCAGTCGTGGTTCACGCCGGTACAAACAACATAAGCAGAAAAAAGGATGTGGTCCTGCAGTCAGAATTTAGGGAGCTAGGTAGGAAATTAGCACGTAGAATCTCAAAAGTAGTAATCTTCAGATTACTCCCAGTACCACACACAAGTAAGTTAAGGAGAATACAGTAGATGGATGTGTGGCTGGAGAGATGGTGCAGGAGGGAGGGCTTTAGATCCTTGGGGCGTTCTGGTGAAGATGGGAAACGTACGGGCTGGACGGTTTGCACCTAAACAGAGCCATGACCAATTCCCTCATGGGGCGATATATTGGTATTATGGGGGAAGAGTTTAAACAAACTTGCCAGGGGTGTGGGAACCAGGAAATAATACTCAAGAGGGATAGTAAGGTTAAAAGAATATCAGGAGAGACAGATAGTACTACAACAGGCAATAGAAAAGTATTAGGTGGGTTCAGTATAAGAGGTAAAGCAATAAAGTCTAAATTAGGGTTACAGTGCATGTATGTGAATGTGCAGTATGTGGTAAATAAGAGTGGTGAGTTGCAGGCGCAAATAGCAACATGGAATTTTGATGTTGTGGCAAAAACAAAGACCTGGCTCAAAGAAGGGCAGGAGTAGGTATTAAATATTCCTGAATACAAGGTGTTCATGAAAGACAGGAAAAGGAGGAAAGGGGGAGGGGTGGCAGTATTGATCTGAACATTGCAGTCCTGGAGGGACAGCATGTCCCAGAGGAGCCAAGGACAGAATCTATTTAACTAGAGCCAAGGAACAAAAATGCTGCAATTACATTGTTTGTAGTCTATAGGCCACCAACTAGTGGGAAAAATGTAGAGGAACAAATTAGCAAGGAAATTACAGAGATGTAAAAAGAGAGTGTTGGGGGATTTAATTACCTGAATATAGACTGGGATAGTAGCAGTGCAAAGGAGAGAAAGTGGCAAAAGTTCTTAGAGTGTGTTCAGGTGAATGTTCTATAGCAGTATGTTCCCAGTTCAATGAGAAAGAAGGCAGTGTTAGAACTGAGTCTTGGGCACGAGATGGGCCAACTGGATCAAGTGTCAGCAGGGTAACATTTAGCAGACAACAATTATTGTATCACAAGATTCAGGTTGGCTATGGAGAAGGGCAAGGAATAATCCAGAGTAAAAATAATTAACTGGGGGAAAGCTAACTTCAATAAGATAGGAATTAATCTGGCCTAAATAAACTGGACTCAAAGGTTAGCAGGCAAAACTGTAACTGAAGTATGGCTGCCTTTAAAGAAGTGATAGTTCAAGGACAGTCAAGATATATTTCAGCGAAGGGAAAAAGGCAGGGCAAATAAATCCAAAACTCCTTGGATGAAGAAAGAGATAGGGATTAAGATGAAGCAGAAGAGTATTTATGAGAAATGTCTGATGGATAATACAGTTGAGAGTCAGGCTGATATACAAGGTTCAAAGGGAAATTGAAAAAGCAAATACGAGAAGCAAAGAAAGGGTACAAAACGGGACTGGTAGCTAACAAAGGGAATCCCAAAGTCTTCTATAGGCATGTAAATAGTAAAAGATTGGTAAGAGGAATGAGGCCGATTATAGACCAAAAAGGGGATTTATGCATGGAAGCGGGGATATTGCTGTGGTATTAAATGAATATAGGTACTTAGCACCTGTTTTAACCAAGGAAGATGCTGCCCAGGTCATGGGAAAACAGGAGGTAATTCAGACACTTGAAAGAATTAAAATTGATAAGGTGGTGGTATTGGGCAGGCTGTTTGTACTTAAGTTGATAAGACACCAGGGGCCAGATAAGCTGCATCTAAGGATACTGAAGGAAGAGAGTGAGAATTGCAGAGGTACTGCCATGTTTTTCAATCTTCATTAGGGTCAGATATGGGGGCAGAGGACTGGAGGATTGCAAATATTACATCCTGGTTTAACAAAAGGGTGTAAAGATAAACCCAGCAACTACAGGCCAGTCAACTTAATCAAGGTGGTGGGGAGCTTTTAGAAATGATCATACGGGACAATATTAATATTCAACCCACATTTGCCCAAGTGACTAAGGAAAACCAGCACGGATTTGTTAAGGGAGAATCGTTATTAACCGACTTGCTTGAGATTTTTGATGAGGTAGTGAGGGTTGATGAGGGCAATGCTGACATACTGGTTGTGGACATCCAAAAGGTGTTTGATAAAGTGCCGCAAAACAGACTTGAGGGCAAAGTTAGAGCTCATGGAATAAAAGGGACAGTTGCAACATGGATATGAAATTGGCTAAGTGATAGGAAACAGAGAGTAGAGGTGAATGATTGTTTATTGGACTGAAGGAAGGTTTATAATGGAGTTCCCCAGGGATCAGTGTTCCTCCTGATATATTAATGACCTAGGCCCTGGTTTACAGGACAATTTCAAAATTTGCGGATGATATGAAACTTGGAAGTATTGTGAACCTTGAGGAGGATAGTGTGGAAATTCAAAAGGACATCGACAGGTTTGTGGAATTGACGGACACATGGCAGATAAAATTCAATGCAGAGAAGTACGAAGTGATTCATTTTGGTAGGAAGAGCGCAGAATGTTAATATAAAGGATACAATTCTTGAGGGGGTGCAGAAACAGAGGACCTGGGAGTATATATATGCACAAATCACTGAAGGGGACAGGACAGGTTGAGAGCGCAGTTAATAAAGTGCAGGGCATACTGGGCTTTACCAATAGTACAAAAGCAAAGAAGTTATGTTAAACCTATATGAAACATTGGTTTGATCTGAACTGGAATATTGCGTCCAGTTCTGGACTTCACACTATAGGAAGGATGTGAATGCATTAGAAAGGATATAGAAAAGATTCACGAGAATGGTTCCAGGCATGAGGAACTTCAGTTACATAGAAAGATTGGAGAAGGTGAGACTGTTGTCATTGAAGAGAAGGTTCAGAGGAGATTTGATAGAGTTATTCAAAATTATGAGGGATCTGGACAAAGAAGATAGGGAGAAACTGTTCTCATTGGTGGAACAAAGGGCACAGATTTAGGCAATTGGCAAAAGAAGCAATGGCAACATGAGGAAAAACTTTTTTTCTAGAATACACTGCCTGAAAGTGCAGTGGAGGCAAGGTCAACTTGGTGAATTATTCCTTCAGAGGACCAGCACAGACATGACAGGCCAAATGGTCTCCTTCTGTCTTGTAATCTTTCTATGATGAAAGGTCATGACCTGTGTCCTGTCGAGGAAACAGGAAGAAAATATATATATATATATATATATATATATATATATATCTTTGTCAGCCTGGCTATTTTATAAAATTATTTTTTCTGTCTTTTCAAGACGGACAATTGCTGGGCTGATAAAATGGCTGCAACTGATTACTTGCTGGTTTCTGGAAGTTTCTGAGCAGCTTGAAAGTGAAAAAAGGCTAACACATCAAACCCCCTATAACGTAACACACCTTGCATCATATAAACATTCCAGCCAAGCTAACACTAAGGATAGTAGACGGTAACTCTTTCGAGTACAAACACGTTTCCATCTGCTTCAGATGAAGTTACATTGTTTCATAGTTTGCCATTGTGAAATTTGAACTCTTGATACTCTTTTGAGTAAACCTGTTTCCATCTGTTTCAGATGAAGTTACATTGTTTCATAGTTTGCCATTGTGAGATTTGAACTCTTGTTCTTGGGGTTACAAACCCAGTACCATAACCACTTGGCTATTTAGGCCAAGCCAAACTTTGTACTAGGTGTAACTCTTTCAAGTACAAACCTGTTTCCATCTGTTTCAGATGAAGTCACATTGTTCCATAGTTTGCCATTGTGAGATTTGAACTCTTGATCTTGGGGTTATAAACCCAGTTCCATAACCACTTGGCTATTTAGGCCAAGCGTTTAGTAGACGGTAAGTCTGTACCAGCCAGCTACTGACAAAAGTAGAGCTATTTGTGACTCCTAATCACCAATGTTGTGCTAATGGCCTCACTGTTGCCTGCTTCAAAACACAATGGGTTTCAATCAGGGGCCTCGTTAGCTGAATAGCTCAACGCGAAATCACCCTGCCAGATGATTGAGACTTGAACTGTCTGAATTCCTTTAATGATACAGCTTTTGAATTTCATCTTCAATTGTGGTTTAACCTTCAAAGAGAGTCAGACTCCAGGCTAGCAGCCTGCCTCTGACCTCCACCTCTCTCCAAGTCGGATTCCCAGAAAGAACCCTCTATTTCACCTACAAAGTAAACTAATACCCAGATACAAGAATACTTTGCTGCATCTTCAATGGACTCAACTTGCAACCAAATTCCTAGGACCAAGACCAGGAATTCTGCCAGACAAAGCCACCTAAAAGAATCTTCCTTGGACATTGATTCTGGACTCACATGAAACCATACTTCTTATTTTCATTGTGGTCTTTGTCCTGAATCCCTTTCTTTCCCTTATCCCCCTTTTATTGTATAAATGCAAAAGGGGAGGACGTGGCAAAATCCCTTCCCACGTTTTGAGAGAGTAAAATAGGCAGGGGATGAGCCACTTTAGCCATTGAATGGGGGAAGCGGGAAGAGGTGCTTCTGCTGTTGAGTGCAGGGCGGGGAGATAGGCTTCAGCCATTGAGTGAGATGGGTATAGGCTTTAGCTGTTAAGTGGGAGAGCCTTTACTCATTGAGTATGGTGGGGCTTTAGTTTTTATACGGGGGTTGGGGAGAAATAGGAGTTGTACATGTTGGGAGTTGATGACAAGGCAGGGTTTTGGCAAGAAAACACCTATCAATGCACAGGCATTTTTGCAGTAGCAATTTGGCCTCAGAGTAGTCATTATGTCATGCCCACCGACAGAAAAAATGTGATGATTTAAAGGGGCCTTGCACCTGTCAGAAATCAGTCAGTGCTGCACGGCAACCATTAATGCCTTAGAATTCCTGACTCCAAAACCTCATCCTGTGACCACAGTGGCGGTCATAACCCACAGTTTGGAAAGCTGTGCAGTAGAGACATGAACTGGAAGTGCTTCCCAACAAAAAAAATGAAGGAACATTTGAAGTTAAATCAGACTACATTCCTTCATCTCATAGAAATAACGGCAGCTTGTGAGAAAGGTACGGCAATAATCATGGGTGATTTCAATCTACATATAGATTTGATGAATTGCATTGGCAAAGGGAGCTTGGGTGAGGAGTTCATAGAGTGTTTTTGGGACAGTTTCTCAGAACAGTATGCTCTGGACCCAACCAGAGAGCAGGCTATACTAGGTCTGGTAATGTGCAATGAGCCAGGATTAATTAATGACCTCATAGTGACCCTCAGGTAGCAGTGATCATAATATGATTGAATTTCACATTCAGTTTGAGGGAGAGAAGAGTGGATGAAAGACTAATGTTTTAAACTTAAATAAGGGCAATAATGAGGACATGAAGACAGAGCGGGCTACTGGGAAATTAGTTAAGGGGTAGGTCAGTAGAGATGCAGTGGCAGACATTTAAGGAGATATTTCAGAATACTCAGGAAATATACCTTCCAGTGAGAAAGAAAGACTCTAAAGGAAGTATGCACCAGCCATGGCCAACCATGGAAGTTAAACATGGTATCAAATTGAAAGTAAAAGCATATAATCCTACAAAGATGAGTGGCAAGTCAGAAGATTGGACAGAATATAAAGAACAGCAAAGAATGATTAAAAGATTAACAAGGACGGAGAAATAACAATACAAGTGAAAGCTAGCTAGGAATATAAAAGCAGGTAATAAGAGTTTCTACAGGTGTTTAAAAAGTAAAGTAACCATTGGTCCTCTAGGGAGAAAGAGTCTGGGGAGTTAATAATGGAAAATAAGGAAATGGTGGATGAATTGGTATTTCATATCTGTCTTCACCATACAGGATACAAATAACATTCCAGAAAAAAGTATGAATCAGGAGTTGAAAGGGAGGGTGGAACTTAAAAACAATCACAATCATCATGGAAAGGATACTGAGAAAATTATTAGAACTAAAAGCTAACAAGTCTCCAGGTCCTGATGGACTTCATCCCAGGTCTTAAGAGTAGCTGCTAAGATCATAGAAGCGTTGGTTTTGATTTTCCAATACCCCAGATTCTGGAAAGGTCCCAGATTGGAGAATAATGAATGTGACTCCTCTATCCAAGAAAGGAGGGAGACAGAAAGCATGAATACAGGCCAGTTAGCTTAACATCTGTCATAGGGAAAAT
This sequence comes from Carcharodon carcharias, assembly GCF_017639515.1. Taxonomy (NCBI): domain Eukaryota; kingdom Metazoa; phylum Chordata; class Chondrichthyes; order Lamniformes; family Lamnidae; genus Carcharodon; species Carcharodon carcharias. Next base: position 82,671,481 of record NC_054474.1, on the reverse strand, counting down.
GGGAATCTATTAAGGTGATTTTTATGCAGGACACTTAGAAAATCTCAGTGCAATTAGGCAGAGGCAACATGGTTTTGTGAAAGGGAAATTATGTTTGACCATTTTAAGACCATAAGACGTAGGAGCATAAGCAGGCCATTTGGCCCATCGAGTCTGCTCCGCCATTCAATGAGATCATGGCTGATCTGATAATCCTCAACTCCACCTTCCTGCCTTTTCCCCATAACCCTTGACTCCCTTACTGATTAAAAAATCTATCTCAGCCTTGAATATACTTAACGACCCAGCCTCTACAGCCCTCTGTGGTAAAGAATTCCACAAGTTGACCACCCTCATCATCTCTGATTTAAATGGGCGCCCCCTTACTCTGAGATTATGCCCACTGGTCCTAGACTCTCCCACAAGGGGAAACAGCATTTCAGCATCTACCTTGTCAAGCCCCCTAAGAATCTTATATGTTTCAATAAGTTTGCCTCTCATTCTTCTAAACCCCAATGAGTTCAGGCCCAACCCACTCAACCTCTCCTCATAAGAAAATCACTCCATCCCCAGGATCAACCTAGTGAACCTAGGTTGCCTCCAATGCCAGTATACCTTTCCTTAGTTTATTGGAGCCCTTTGGGGAAGTAACAAGCAACATTGATAAAGTGGAACCTGTGGTTGTGCTGTACCCAGGTCTCGAGAAGGATTTGACAAGGTGCCACATTAAAGGTTGCTCTGCAAAATAAGAGCTCATGGTGTAGGAGGTACCATATTAGAATGGCTAGAGGGTTGGATTACTAACAGGAAACAGAATACAAAAGTAGAGAGGTTATGCTTCAGTTATATAGGGCATTGGTGAAACCACATCTGGAGTACTGTGTACAGTATTAGTCTCCTTATTTAAGAAAGGATGTAAATGCATTGGAAGCAGTTCAGAGATTTACTAGACCAATGCCTGGAATGGGCAGATTTTCTTATAAAGAAAGGTTAGACAGGCTCGGCTCATATCCGCTGGAGTTAAGAAGAGTAAAAGGCCACTTGACTGAAACATACAAGATCCCAGGGAGTCCTGACAAGGTGGATTTGAAGAGGACATTTCTTCTTATGGGAAAATTTAGAACTAGGGGTTACTATTTAAAAATAAGGGGACACCATTTATGACAGAGATATGGAAAATGTTTTTCTCTCAGACGATTGAGTATCTTTGGAACTCTCTTTCTCAAAAGGCGGTGGAAGCAGTCCTTTGAATATTTTTCAGGCAGAGAAAGATAGATTCTTGATAGGCAAGGGGGTGAAGTTATCAAAGGTAGGTGGAAATGTGGAGGTGAGGTTACAATCAGATCAGCCATGATCTTATTAAATGGGGGAGCAGGCTCAAGGGGCTGAGTGGTCTACTCCTGCTCCTAATTTGTATGTTCATAGAGAGTTGGTATAAATACATCATTTTTGGGTTGGCAAGTTATGACAAGTGGAATGCCACGGAGATCAGTGCTGGGCCTCAAATATTTACAATTTATATCAAAGGCTTGGATGAAAGGATCAAATGTATGATTACTAAATTTGCTGATGATAGAAAGATAGGTAGGAAAGTAAATTGTGAAGAGGACATAACCTATGTCCTTTTGCAGATTTCATAAGTGAACGGGCAAAAATTTGGCAGAGTATAATGTGGGAAAATATGAACTTGTCCACTTTGGCAGGAAGAATAGAAAAGCACTATATTATTTAAATGGAAAAAGGTTGCAGAACTCGGAGGTACAGAGGGACCTGGGTGTGCTGGTACATGAATCACGAAAAGTTAGTATGCAGGCATAGCAAATGATTAGGTAGGCAAAAGCAATGTTGTCATTTATTGCAAGAGGAATGGATTATAAAAGTAGTCAAGTTTTGCTACAGTGTACAGGGTGTTGGTGAGACCATACCTGGAGTACTGTGTATAGTTTTGATCTCCTTATACAAGGAAGGACATAAATGCCTTAGCAGTTCAGAGAAGTTCACTTGACTAATACCTGGGATGGTGGGAGATAGGTAGGGGTTATCTTATGAGTAAAGCTTGGACTCCATCGGAGTTAAGAAGAATGAGAGGTGATTTAACAGAAATATACAAGATCCTGAAGGGACTTGACAAGGTGGATGTTGAAAGGCTGAAACGGGGAGCACTGGAAAATAATTTGGGATGTTCTGGCTTGGGGATAAATGGGTGAGCAGAACTTGGTATGCGAATACAGGCAGAGAGTGTAGAATGAGTTGAATTTTACAGAGGGTAAAAGATGGAATGCCAGCCAGGACATTAGAATAGTCAAATCTGGAAACAATACAGGTATGGAATGAGAGTCTCAGCAACAGATGGATTAAGGCAGGGCTGGAGATAGGTGATGTTAGAAGTCTTTGTGATTGAGCAGATTTGGGGTTGGAAGCTCAGCTCCAGGTCAAGTAGGTTGCCCAAGTTGTGAATAGTCTGGTTCAGCCTGTGACACTTGCCAGAAAAGGGGATGGAATTGGTGGTTAAGTTTGTGGTGGGAACCAGGCCAAAGAAAATGGCTTCCTAATGATTAATTGGAAGTATCTGTAGTTCATCCAGGACTGGATATTGGACAAGAGAGTTGGTATGAGAGATAATGGAGGGGTCGAGGTAGGTGGTGGTCAGAAGAACTGGGAAGGATGGAAATCGGGTGGAAGTTTGTAAGGACAGAAAGTTGTTAGAAAGTGGAACTTGCTGCCATATGGAGTAGTTGAAACAGAGTGTTTTAGTGGCAGGTTGATGCAGAATTGAGGGAGGAGGGAATATATGGGAGCAAAGTGGGAAAGAAGTCAGCACATATGTGACATCATGTCTTCAGATGATGTAGCCGAGCATTGGCATATAGATTAGAATTAGGAAGGCCATGGGTAGACCCTCGCAAAACTCTGGAGATAGTAAGTCTGGGGCAAGAAGAGAAGCCAAGAGATTGCTTGGCTACAAGTGAATAGGTAGAAATTGAACCAGACAAGACATTCCAACACAGCTAGTCAGAGGAGAGGCACTGAAGGATGAGGTGCAAATGCTGCAGAGAGGTCAAGAAGAATGAGGCAGTACACTGCAGCATGATCAGTTATGAGGGACGTAATTTACTGATTAGGATCTTTCTATGCTGAGTTATGGGTGGAAGCCTGATTGGATAGGTTGAAACATGGAGTAGCAGTAAAGATGTTCACGTTTTTGGAAGATGGCAAAACCTTTAAGGATTCTGAAGAGGAAGGGAGGGATGGAAATTTGGTAGTAGTTGTAAGGACAAAGTGGTAAGAATGTGGAACTTACTGCCTCTTGGAGTGGTTGAAACAGATAATTGTGCATCAACCTGCCACTGAAACACTGGGGGAGGAGGGAATATACGGGACCAAGGTGGGGAAGAGGTCATTAGAATGGGAGATCTTTCGTCTGAAGTATAAATACTGGTATTTATACCAGTTGGGTCAATGGCATGAATGTTACTCTGCTGTAAATTCTATATAATTAAATATAATTAATGTAGAAGCACATTCTCCAAGAAAGCTCACTTGCTTTGCTTCAGAATCACTATATGACTCCAGGTTTAAACTCCAAATTTAGTACAGATATAGACTGGAAACTTCTTCACACTGATGCTAAAGTTGCAATAAATACGTGTTAAGATACCTTGCACTTCTGAGAATAGAGCAGTGCCTCGCACTGACAATCTTTATTATAGACTGTGATAAGGCACCAATCTTGGCTGCTTATACGCATTTGAAGTTGGGCTGCAAACAGTAAGTGAGTGATATGTAAAGATAATTATCTAGATTAACACCAAGTAGGAAAAAAATCTATTGACCAAACATTGGCCAGGATTTTTCAACCCCGTTGCGGGCAGGACCGCCACGGGTGAGGGCGCCCCCAGCCAGAAGTCCATTGACTTGCAGCGGGACCAGAAGATCACGGCAGCGGGTGGGTGTGGAAAATCCCACCCATTGTAATGTAATAATGACAAACATTAGTTTTAGGTTTTATAGGTGTTGAAAAATTCTTGAGGTTTGTTACAAAATAATTGCCTCGATTTGACCAAAACCTGGCCAAGTGTTTATGAATGTCCTGTGAAAAAAAAATTAAATCTTATTTATAGGCCACAAAAATAATCAATAATTTATCCTGTGTGTTTTAATAAATCTATGATAAAACATATTTTAACCACATTTATGCAAATTCCTTCAGCATAGACATTTAGCTTGTCAAAAGTAAACATAAGAACTACACCTGAAAATTGGAGGAAATTTTAAAAAAGAGAAAGCTATACATAGGCTAAACTACTATTTCCCATACTTTATGTTCATGAATCATAGCTGATGATTACAGACCATTCTTCTTAATTTGTTATATGCTTAGTCCAGTTCAGTTTCTAGTCAATCATAACCCCCTGGATGTTGGTAGTGGGGGATACAGCAATATTAACACCAATGAATGTCAATGACCTTCCTTCCATCATAACGTCAGAAGTGGGGAAGTTCACAGATGATTGCACGATATTCAATACCATTCGTGTGTCCTCAGATACTGATACAGTCTGTGCCCAGAAGCAGCAAGATCTGGACAACATTGTCTTGGGCTGACAAGTGGCAAGATATATTTGTGCCACACAAAGTACCAGGCAATAACCATCTCCAACAAGAGAGAATCTAAGCATCTCCCCATGACTTTCAATGGCATTACCATCGCTGAATCCCCCTCCATCAACATCCCTGGGGGGTTTACCATTGACCAGAAATGGAACTGGACCAGCCATATAAATACTGTGACTACAAAAGCAGGTCAGAGGCTGGGAATTCCATGGTGAGTAACTCACTTCTTGATTGCCCAAAGCCTTTCACCATCTACAAAGCACAATTCAGGAGTGTGATGGAATACTCCACATTTGCTTGGATCAATGCAACTCCAACAACACTCATGAAGCTGGACACCATCTGAGACAAAGGAACCCCCTCGACTGACACCCCTTCCACCACTGACGCACAGTAGCAGCAGTGCGTATAATCTACAATGTTCATAGCAGCAATTCACAAAGGTTCTTTCGACAGCACCTTTCAAACCCATGACCTCTACCACCAAAAAGGACAAGGGCAGCAGATGCATGGGAACACCACCAATTTCCCCTCAAGTCACTCACCATCCTGACTTGGAAATATATCACTGCTCCTTCACTGTCGCTGGGTCAAAATCCTGTAACTCCCTAACAGCACTGTGGGTGTACCTACACCACATGGACTGCAGCGGTTCAAGACGGCAGCTCAACACCACTTTCTCAAGGGCAACTAGGGATGGGCAATAAATGCTGACCTAGCCAGGGACACCCACATCCCGTGAAAGAATAAAACAAATCCAAGTTAATTCAAACAAATTACTTAATTAAATTCCCATTTTGCATTGTTAATTTGTCATTGACTTTTTCTCAACCGAAGAACAAGTTTGAATTGAAAATAACCTGCATGTGGCATTTACACAAATAAGCCATTTATGGGAGCACAAACAATTTTAATTCATAACATAAGCTAATAGTTAATGTTTAATTTCACATTGACTGTACAGGAGCCAAATTTGAACAGTCAGCAACATACTCCGCAAGTACGCTGTAACTACAGGGTGTTCAGAGTTATGGTTTCACTAGCAATAAGGTTTAAATGTGAACAGAAACTGCACGAGTATTTTACTTAGAACTCAACTGCAGCACTGCCCGTAGGAATATGGGCTGGAAATAGTGACAGCAAAATAGCACCAATGACCATCAACATAAAACCGATGTGAATTTTACCTTCATGCAACAAAACAAACCTTCCCAACAGAATTACAAACTTCAGGAATTAATTTTCCTCTCCATTACAATTCAAGAAATTATGGCACCAGAAATATTAAAACCTGAGCACATCTACTCAGCTTTGTCGGAACTCCGGAGAGGGGGAAAAAATCTATAGTCAGCAAGTCCTCTGCGACACGTATGCATGCAAGCTGCATGCGAATACTGGCGACACACGTTAAAGTTAAATTGCCTGACGGGTTTCTGTGACAGTGACATTTTGTCAAACTGTCGTAGCGATCTGCCTTTTCAAGCGTTGACTGCGAGAAAATTAATGAACCGAAACCATCGGTTGCATCACGCCTAATCTTTGCTGCACAGAGAGAAAGCTGCATTGGGAGCATTAATCCTGCAAAGCGAAGTATCAAAGCAGCGGGAAACCCTTGCAATGTGAGGCCGGGTTGTTTGATTTATTGACCACACTATTCGCGCTCGGCTCCAGCGGGAATCCCCAGCTCCCAGAGCCCGTTTTAAATTAGATAATAAACCAAACCAGACCGGGAGAAAGTGAGAGAGACATCCTGAGGATGGTACCGCTTCCCCGGGAGACACTAGCCCCTCAACCCCACTCAAAGTCACCGACCGCCGGTGGGTACAATGCTCCTCCTTCCCTACCACCACCCCCTCCCTTTACTGTCGGAGAGGGCATCTGTCCATACCCCCCCACCCCCCCCGCCATATACTGTAGGAGGGGGTATCTGTCCATACCGCCCCCTTTATGTAAGGAGAGGGCATCTGTCCATACCCCCCTCCCCCTTACTGTAGGAGGGGGTATCTGTCCATACCGCCCGCCTGCTTGTGAAGCCGGTTCCCCCGGGGCCCCGCCATTAAACGGCCCTTCACTCACTCACTCGCCGCCTCCTCCCGCTCTGCTCACTCCGAAGCCAGGCTTCAGCTAGAGGACCCGCTTCACCCGGAAGTGCTGCGCCTGACAGCGCGCGAGCCCGACCACATCGAGCACGGGGGCACGTCACTGGGGAGGGGGAGCTGGAGGGGCGCCGCGCTGACTGGACTCTCCCATGTAAAACTGCGGATGCTGGAAATCCAAAACAAAAACAAAAATACCTGGAAAAACTCAGCAGGTCTGGCAGCATCTGCGGAGAGGAGCACAGTTAACGTTTCGAGTCCGCATGACTATTCGCGCGCGACACAATGAGCAGTAGCACCTGCCTCACCGTGTGTGTATGTAAAAGCACCCATATATACATATATCTTAAAGCACCTGAGGGAGTATTCATGGAAATGAGTAGGTTAAGGGCAGCAAGGAGCAGAGATGATTGCTAGCCTTCTTTGAAAATAATGCACTGACACATTTGGTAAGAGAGGGAATTTGGTGCAGTGGAGAGATGGTTCTGTCTAGCCTTTCACAAAAAAAGTGATCCAAGAGAGGGAGCTAGATACTGCGAGGACGCAAGAAAGAGGAGACAATGAGACCCGAGAGCTGAAACCCATTAGGTGTGCAGGTAGGTGACTGGTGAGTTTTAGGTTTTTTCATCCTCTAAACTGGTGCAGTAGTTTAAACTGGTGCTGGGGTGTTATATGTATTTTATTAATCATATAGCACAACTAGTTAAATACCATAATATAACTAGAATAATCATTGAGTGATATTCTAAATTTGAAACCTAATTAATTGCATGAAAATACAATAAAGATGGCAGGGCAGGTGATGTATTGTAGCTGTAGCATGTGGGACTGGTAGATACCTCTGTGATCCACAGCAATCACACCTGGAGCTAGTGTCTGCAGCTTGAGGAACTTTGGCTCAGAGCTGAGGTCTGAGCTTTAGACATTATGATGCATCAGAGAGGGGGGAAATTATTTGGATACTTTGTTCCAGGAAGCAGTCACACCCTTTAGGCTAGGTTTTTCACAGTGGTCTGTGGTCATGGACAGGAGGGCGTACCATAAGAGAGACAGGTATGGGAATCCAGAGGGTAGCAGTGGAGGAGCCTCAGCCCTTGCAATTGACCAACAGGTTTGATTTTCTTGAATCCCATGTGGATGATAAGACACTGTAGGGAAGATGAGTGAACTGACCACAGCATTGTGGTGCAGGGAGCCGTTCAAATGTGGGAAAAGGAATGTAGTTATGGTAGGGGACAGCGTAGCTAGGGAATGGAACTGTTCTCTGCAGCCAAAAGCATGAGTCCCGAAGGCTGTGTTGCCTACTCCAGTGCCAGGATTAATAACATCTCCTCATGGCTGCGGAGGAACTTGGAATGGGAGGAGAAAGATCTAGTTGTGTTGGTCCATGCGGGCACCAAAGACATGGGTAGGATTAAGAATGAGGTTCTGCTGAGGGAGTATGAGCAGCTGGGGAATAACTTAAAAAGTGGAATCATAAAGCTAATAGTCTCTGGATTATTACCTGAGCTGCAAGCAAATAGACATAGGATAATTAAGATCAGAGAGTTGAATATGTAGCTTAAAGATTGGTATGGGTGAAATGGGTTTTTATTTGACACCAGTCCGGGGGAAATAGGAAGCTGTACCTTTGAGATGGCCTTCGCTTGAAGCATGCTGGGACCAGTGCCCTGGTGTATTGTATGTTTGGGGCTGTAGAGAAGGCTTTAAACTAGAGTGAGGGGAGGGCACATATGAGGGGAGATTTGGAAAGTTAAAGAGAAAGGACAAGGCAATAGTGCAGGGTAGCAATATAACAAGTGTGACTGGAAGGAACAAAGTATGCAAGCATAAGAATATACCAGTATGTAAGGTCAGAGTAAGGATAAATGGTAAAAAGTCAGAATTAAAGGTATGGGATCTGAATCTTTATCTAAATGCACACAGCATTTGTAACAAGATGGGTGAATTGATAGCTTAAATAAAAATAAATATGATATGATAGCCATTACAGTAATATGGTTGCAAAGTTACCTCGGCTGGGGCTTGACTATACCTTCACATTTTGGAAGGAAGAAAGGGAAATGAAGAGGGATAGATCTGTTCAAAGGATGAGATCAGTATAGTCATGAGAAATGATCTTGGTTTGGAGGATCAAAATGTAGAATTAGTTTGGGTGGAGATAAGAACGAAGCAAAGGAAGGAAGGAAGTCACTGGTGGAAGTCACTGAAGGTAGCTACACTGTAGGACAGAGAATAAATGAAGGAATAATGAGGGCTTGTAAGAAAGATACTGTAGTAATTGTGGGAGATTTTAGTCTTCGTATTGAATTGAGATATCAAGTAGGTAAATGTAGCCTGGATGGATAAGTTCATAGCGTATTTGAGACAGGTTCTTAGAACAGTTACATCTGGAATCGGAGAACAAGCTATCTTAGATGTTGTGAGACATGATTAATTAATGATCTCTATTGTAAAGATAAGAGTGATCATAACATGATAGAATTTCACGTTCAGTTTGAGGGTAAGAAATTTTGGTCTGAAACTAGTAATAAATAATGGCAATTACAATGGTATGAAGAAAGAGTTGGCTAAAGTGGAATTGGAAAATAGGTTAAAAGATAAAACAGTAGAGAAGCAGTAGCAGACATTTAAGGAGAGATTTCAAAACTCTCAATATATTTATTCCATTGAGAAAAAAAGTCTATGAGAAGGATGTACCATCCGTCCATAAGGATGGTATCATATTGAAAGAAAAGATGTACTATGTTACAAAGATTAGAGGTTGGCCAGAAGATTGGGAACATTTTAGAAACCAGCAAAGGGTGACTTAAAAAAAAAGGAGAAATTGGAGTATGAGAGGAAACTAGCAAGAAATGTGAAAACATTCAGTGAAAGATTCTACATGTACATAAAAAGGAAAAAGAAACTGAGTATTGGCCCCTTAGAGGGTGAGATTGGGCAATTAACCATGGGAATAATGGCAGATACTTTGAACAAGTATTTAATATCTGTGTTCACAGTAGAAGACATAAACATCCCAAGAACAGACAAAAAGCAGGGGCAAAAGAGAGAATCACTATCACTGGAAAAAAGGCACTAGGAAAACTAATGGGACTAAAGCCTGACAACTCCCCTGTACTTAATGGCTTGCATCCTATAGTGTTAAAGGGTGTGGCTGCAGAGATAGTAGAGGCATTGGTTGTAATCTTCCAAATTTCCCTAGGTTCTAGAAAGGTCCCAGTATTTTGAAAAACCGTTAATGTAACAACATCCTTCAAGAAAGATGGAGACAGAAAGCAAGAAACTAAAAGCCAGTTGGTCTAATATTTGTCATTGGAAAATGCTGGAATCCATTATTAAGGAGGTAGTAGCAGGACATTTAGAAAATCATAATACAATCAGGAAGAGTCAACATGATTCCATAGATAAAAACAAAAATACCTGGAAAAATTCAGCAGGTCTGGCAGCATCTGTGGAGAGGAACACAGTTAACGTTTCGAGTCCGAATGACCCTTCAGCAGAACAGTTCTGTTGAAGGGTCATTCGGACTCGAAACGTTAACTGTGTTCCTCTCCACAGATGCTGCCGGACCTGCTGAGTTTTTCCAGGTATTTTTGTTTTTGTTTTGGATTTCCAGCATCCGCAGTTTTTTGCTTTTATGATTCCATAGATTTTGTGGAAGGGAAATTGTGTTTGACAAATTTATTAGCGTTCTTTAAGGATGTAACAAACAGGGTGGATAAAGGGAAACCAGTAGGTGTGGTGTATTTGGGTTTCCAAAAGGCATTCAATAAGATGCCACATAAAAGGTTATTGCACTAGATAAGATCTTATGGTGTTGGGGGTGATATATTAGCATGGATAGAAGATTGGTTAACTAACTGGAAACAAAGTCCAGATAAAGGGGTCATTTTCAGGTTGGCAAACTGTAACTAGCGGAATGCTGCAGGTATCAATGCTGGGGCCTCAACTATTTTATATTAATGACTTGGATGAAAGAACAGACTGTATTGTAGTCAATAAAAACAAAAAACTGCGGATGCTGGAAATCCAAAACAAAAATAGAATTACCTGGAAAAACTCAGCAGGTCTGGCAGCATCGGCGGAGAAGGAAAGAGTTGACGTTTTGAGTCCTCATGACCCTTCAACAGAACTGAGTGACTATTAGGAGAGGGATGAAATATAAGCTGGTTTAAGGTTGGGGGGAGAGAGAGAAGTTGGGGGGGGGGGATGGTTGTAGGGACAAGCAAGCAGTGATAGGAGCAGATAATCAAAAGATGCCATAGACAAAGGAACAAAGAGGTGTTGAAGGTGGTGATATTATCGAAACGAATGTGCTAATTAAGAATGGATGGCAGGGTACTCAAGGTATAGCTCTAGTGGACGTGGGGTGGAAAGACTAGCAGGGCATAAAAGATTTAAAATTAATGGAAATAGGTGGGAAAAGAAAAATCTATATAAATTATTGGAAGAAACAAAAGGAAGGGGGAAGAAATGGCAAGGGGGTGGGGATGGAGGAGGGTGGTCAAGATCTAAAGTTGTTGAACTCAATATTCAGTCCGGAAGGCTGTAAAGTGCCTAGTCGGAAGATGAGGTGCTGTTCTTCCAGTTTGCGTTGGGCTTCACTGGAACAGTGCAGCAATCCAAGGACAGACATGTGGGCAAGAGAGCAGGGTGGAGTGTTAAAATGGCAAGCGACAGGGAGGTTTGGGTCTTTCTTGCGGACAGACCGCAGGTATTCTGCAAAGTGGTCGCCCAGTTTACATTTGGTCTCTCCAATGTAGAGGAGATAGCATTGGGAGCAACGAATGCAGTAGACTAAGTTGGGGGAAATGCAAGTGAAATGCTGCTTCACTTGAAAGGAGTGTTTGGGCCCTTGGACAGTGAGGAGAGAGGAAGTGAAGGGGCAGGTGTTGCATCTTTTGCGTGGGCATGGGGAGGTGCCATAGGTAGGGGTTGAGGAGTAGGGGGTGATGGAGGAGTGGACCAGGGTGTCCTGGAGGGAACGGTCCCTATGGAATGCCGCCAGGGGGGGGTGAAGGGAAGATGCGTTTGGTGGTGACATCATGCTGGAGTTGGCGGAAATGGCGGAGGATGATCCTTTGAATGCGGAGGCTGGTGGGGTAACACCTCTTTGTTTCTTTGTCTGTGACATCTTTTGATTATCTGCTCCTATCACTGCTTGCTTGTCTCTACAACCACCACCCCCACCCCACACTTCTCTCCCCACGGCCCCCCCCCCCCCACCTTAAACCAGCTTATATTTCACCCCTCTCCTAATATTCACTCAGTTCTGTTGAAGGGTCATGAGGACTCGAAATGTCAACTCTTTTCTTCTCCGCCGATGCTGCCAGACCTGCTGAGTTTTTCCAGGTAATTCTATTTTTGTATTGTAGTCAAGTTTGCTGATGATACAAAGATAGGAAAGCAAGTTGTGAGGAGGATAGAAAGAGTCTACAAAGGGATATAGATAGACAAAGTGAATGGGCAAAATTTGGCAGATGAAATGTAATGTGGGAAGATATGAAGTTGTCCACTTTGGCAGGAAGAATAGAAAAGCAGGATATTATTTGAATGGAGGGGAACTCCATAAGCTGCAGCACAGGAGGATCTGGGTGTTATTGTACTTGAATCACAAAATTAGCATGCAGCTCCAGAAAGTGATTAGGAAGGGAAATGGAATGTTAGCCTTTATTGCAAGGGGATGGAATATAAAAGTAGTGAAGTCTTGCTACAACTCTATGGGGCATTTGTGACACTGCACTTGGAGTACCGTGTACAGTTTTTGTTTCCTTAAGGAAGGATTTACTTGCATAGAAAGCAGTTCAGAGAAGGTTCACTTGGCTGATTCTGGGATGAAGGGTTGCCTTAAGGTTGAGCCGGTTGGGCCTAGACTCTTTCAAGTTTGGAAGAATGAGAGGTAATCTAATTGAAACATACTGTATAAGATTCTGAGGGGGCTTGACAGGATTGCTGAAAGGATGTTTCCTCTGGGGGGGAATTTAGAGCTGGGGGCACAGTTTAAAAATAATTTTTATTTAAGATAGAGATGAATAACAACCTACTGAAGATAAATTTCTCTCCTTTGGAATTTTCTTCCATCGAGAGCAATGCAGGCTGGGTCATTGAATATATTCAAGGCTGACTTAGATTTTTGATTGACAAGGGAGTCAAAGGTTATGGGGGACAAACTGGAAAGTGGAGTTAAGGCCAAGATCAGACTAGCCATGTTCTTATTGAATGGTGGAGCAGGCTCGATGGGCCAAATGGGCTACTCCTCATTTATTATTGTATTATCATATACTTCTATACTGACTTGCGATGTTCACCGCATCACTCAGAAGGGCTTTGTCCACTTTGCAATGGTGCAGATCTCTATTTGCTGATGATCCAAATAGCAACTAATCTGTATCCCCTGGACTGGGTTGTTAATAAGCAGAGTCTCAGGGCTGTTCTTGACCCAAGGATGTTTAGTGATGGAAGATTAGAACAAGTTGAACAAGTGTAGCAGATTCAACTGAAAGATAAAAGTTTTCTGTTCATTTATTTATTTATTTTTTCAGAATAGTAGTCCAATAGCAACAGGTCCCATTGAAGCAGAGCACAATGCTGTAGGTTAGAATGTGTGAATATTGTGAAGGAACAAGTGGATTGAAAAAATATTCAATGCAGGGGATAGGGGGCGGGGCAGTAAAGATCTACAATGTCCGGTGAGTCCAAAAGAAAATAAGTGATAAGCTTTACATTTATTTCTAATTTAATTTGACATCTTCATTGAGGCCTTAGTTTCCCTGAGTCAAGTTTTATTTTTAGTTACTTGTAGTTACACCACAAGTCCTGGTGTGATTGACAGGTGAATTGCACAATCACACCAGGATCACTGGTGTAAATGACTGGGAGTGGGTTTGTGCACTGAATTTATATTCCGTAACTATCTTCCATTTGCTGCATTTTGCTGGAGAAATAAACCTGCTTGTATCAGGAGACTTTTAGTGATATGTTTTGTTTGCGTTAGTTCCTGGAGAATTTAATTAAATAGACGGCTTTTGCTGAGTGAAGCACCTCTGCTGTGCCATATTTCAACTCTTTCTTGGACTCGAACTCAAGTTCTGTCGAAGGGTCATGAGGACTCGAAATGTCAACTCTTTTCTTCCCGGCCGATGCTGCCAGACCTGCTGAGTTTTTCCAGGTAATTCTGTTTTTGTTTTTGTTTTGGATTTCCAGCATCTGCAGTTTTTTTGTTTTTACCTCTGCTGTAAGTGTTTCGCCATCTCCAACTCGATGGTTGATGCAATGGTGTCAATGGACCCAGTGATATTAAAATATACAGATTCCACAATTATGTAACTCAGACACCAAAGCATACAAAATATTCATTATGTAAGAGATTTTACAAAAGAATATTTTGTAATACTTCATAATACTTTGTAATATTTATAGACTAAAGTTGTACAGTAAGATTCTTCATTTTTCAATCTGTCAGCAACAGAATATGTTCTACCTCGAATATAGCTGTCAACTTACTTTACAGTGGGGGCAGACTCTCAATGAAGCTGCAATTGCTATTTAAGGACTGAAAAGTACAGCTTGCATGAATCATGAAGAACAGTTATCAGAATAAACACAAAGGTGAAATTAATAAACTAACGAAGGCCCTCGAACAAATGGCAGAGTGTTAGTTTGCTATGACATGTCTGCATTCCTTTTCACAGATATCTTGCATCTAACTGGAGGAGTATCAATTCCCTTATCACCTAACTGCACTACTTCCTTAAATATAATCCTGTGAGATTGTTTGGAGGAACTGTTTTGTACAAAAACAGATTCCTTTCCTACAATTAAGTGTTGTGCTTCAGGTATTAATTTGAAATATAATCTCTTGAACTGATAGTTAAGACATAACCTTGTCCTTTAACTCAATGGCTAGATTGATGCTTATGTGCCTCCAATACATTTCTTGCTGTGTAGAGAATATCAACATGCTGCTTCATCAACCCGGGAATGACACCTAGCTGTCATAAAGATGTCATGCAGCGCCTGCTTGCCTGTGAAGCTGAAAAGATTAATAGGATAAGGCTGCTATGCTGTCTGAGGCAAGGGGCCAATTTTAACATAATCTGCCCATCAGGAAACGTGATATTGGACGCAAAGTTGATTTTATAGCCTACTCAATTTTACTTTCCATTGAAGTTGGTAATATTGGGAAGAGCATAAGAGAGAAATCATGGACCCTGGTACTTCTCCTGTTTCCGGACCGCTTATCCCTTTTTCTAGCAGTGTTTCGTGTCTGTGTCCCCTTTGCGAAAGTCTTGTATTCCAAGATGTGTAATGGTAAATATTGGTGCAATAAATCCAGAATCAGTTCAATTGAGATGAAAATATTGTCCAAATGCACTACACTTGTTTAGCTGAAACACAATAAAATCCTGATTTAACATGTGGGACATTACCACAAATTAATGTTCAAATGTGTATAATATTAATGATCCACTTTGTTAAATGCTGTTCCTTTTATTTTTAAAACTCATAATGGTTTTGCAATACAAGGTAAATAATGCAGAGTACCCAATATAATCAAGTATTACCTTGTCTTTGGTTCATTTGTGATGAATGACAAGTTATGCATTTTACCAAGAAGAGCACATTGTGTTTCTCAGTGTGGCCTTATCTTGATGGTTAGCATGTTCTTGCGCTGATTATCTTTATCCCCATTGGCAAACGGTTCCCATATGTTGAATTATATAAATATAATTGTTTCTAAATCACCATTTCTAAATAATTAGAAAATATTATGTTGCCATGCAACATTTTTAAACAAAACTATTATACAGAATGACCAATTGTACTTCTGGAAACTCCAAAATTAAATTCAGTGTTGTGAGGGTTAAAGTTGTACAAAGTCCTTAACAGAGGGTGATCTCGCTGTGTGCTCTGGTTTCGCATTGATCTACCCTGTGTAGTAGCAGCCTTGAGCCTGGGCTCCCCTTGAACACCTTGTGCAACCCCTTTCCTGGCATAGGCTCTGTTTGGCAGATGTGTCCTTCAGGACTCATTCAGAATGGTCAGTAGTGGTGCTATCAAGCCACTCTTGGTGATGGGCATTGAAGTCCTCCATCCAGGGTAAATTCTGTGTCCTTGCTGCTCTCAGTGCTTCTTTCAAATGGTGTTCAACATGGAGGAGTACTGATTTGTAGCTGAGGGAGGGTAATAAATGGTAATCAGAAGGTTTCTTTGTTCATGTTTGACCTGATGTCACGACACTCCATGAGATCTGAAGTCAATGTTGAGGACTACTGGGCTCAACTGTATACCACAGTGCCACCACCTCTGGGGTGGTGATGGAGGATTCTGGGACATAGTCATACTTACTGAATCATACCTTGTAGCCAATGTCAGGTTGTTGCTTGACAAATCTTGGGGGCAGCTCTCTCAATTTTGACAGAAGTCCCTAGATTTTGGTAAGGAGGATTTTGCTGGGTTGATTGGGCAGGTTGTGCTTTTGTTGTTCCTGGTGCCAAAGTTGATGCTGGGTGGTCCACCCAGTTTAATTCTTTGTTGACTTTTCTGTAACACATTGATACAACTGAGTGACTTGCTAGACTGTTTCAGAGGCAAGTTAGCAGTCAACCATTTGCCTTATATCTGGAGTCACATGCAGAACAGATAGACAGCAGATTTCCTTCTCTGAAGGGTATTGGTGAACCACATAGGTTTTTACGACAATCCAGCAGTTTCATGATCATTATTGAGGCTTGCTTCTTATTCCAGGTTTACTAATTAATTGAATTCACTAAATTCCCTCAACTACTCTGGTGGGATTTGAATGCAGGCCTCTGGAGTATTAGCCTGGTCAAACTCATTACTGGTTTGACAGAAAATTCTTGGCCACTGAATTCAAAATCCTTATTTACATTCTGTGATTACCTCTGCAACTCTTCTAGTTCTACATACTAGCCTGCAAGCCTTTCTTTGCATTATTCTCTCCTTTTGTTAAACTATTAATGGCAGAACCTTTCAACTGTCTGGGCCTACCACTCAAGAATTCTCTATCTTAACTCTGCTATGCTACCTTGATTCCCATCAAATTCCTCATCATCTCCTCTGACCATACCTTTTACCTTACCTATTTATTTTTCTGTCTTGATTGCCTCTATGAAGCACCTAATATGTGCATTATGTTAAATGAACTAGAAAAACACAACTTTTTGATTTTAGATGAATGGGGAAGGAGGAAGAGATATGAAGCAATTGAAAAGTGATGTGAAGAAAATTATGGATGAGTTTGTATTTCTTCAATACCTTTGTGCATTTTATGTTTCAGTTATGTGATGAAGTTTATGTTAGGGCTTTATATTAAGGAAAGTGAAGGCAATTTGAGTGGCAGAAGATAAGTATTGGCACAAGTGTTCAGACTTGCCCTAACTACACTTGTGAGGGCATTAAAATCCTTCTTGCGCTTTGTGGTATTGCTTGAAGTGGTGGACTACCTGCCCCTTCCACTTCCTCCATACAGTTTGAAAGAATCTCTTTTGTGACGGAAGTATAGTAATTTTTATATTTTTCTGGTTTATTGTGAAGTAGGTTCATGGGTGTGATTATATGGGTCGGTCTGTGTTATTTAATTACATTTGGAGTCAAGTAGACTGTAGGCTTGAAATTACCAAAAGAAGCTAGGTGTAGAAATGTGTTTGAGATGCTAATGTGTAAACATGGATGCTGGGTTAGCATGTAATGTGTGAAGGGAATTTGCATTTTTTAGATAAATTAAGGGATTGTTGGATTTCAAAGGGATATTAGCCTGTTTATAACTAGCCAGATAAGCAAGGCTAAGGAGTGTGTTTATTTTCCCCAAAGGTTACTGACAATATTGGCTACATGAAAGTTTTTATATAATGAAGAAGTTACAGTTTCAAAGACATATGGAACAATAAAATTTATGTATTATGTAGAGAGAAACATATATAAAGGAGAATGAAAGGCTATGTGAGGAGAGGGCCATGTAAGATCTAACAGGAGTGTGTGAAACAGCTTTCAAGAAGCCTCCAGCCATTTATGCATAAGTCTGCTATGTAAAGTAACAATGTGGGGAAGCCATTTAGAATTCCACTGTCAAGAGGGTATTGTCTTAACTTGCCTGTTTTGTTTTAAATCCAAAATCTATTTTGGACTATTGCCTTAAAGCGGGCATGTGGCTAGGAGTCAGGTCAATTAGGAATGTTAGGATTTGTTATAGTAGTAAGTAATTGTAGTCTTATGTATGTGCTTGAAATCTTTGATTTTGCTAATAAATATTTTAATTTAATTTTTAAAAAATCTCTAAAGGTCTTGGTGGACTCATTACTTCTGAATTCAGTACACACATCTTCTCATAATAAATACAAAATGTTGTGATAGCAACACCAAGTTTCCCTTGTGGATTTGGTCTGACAGGCACACATCTGCTACGCCTTAACACTCTTGTGGACTCTTAGTGCCCAGAATGTTTGCTATTCTGGCCCTCACTTCTGCCAGAAGGATTTCTAGGCATGCATCTGTGATTCTGGGGCACTTAATTGCTGACACTTTTAGACAATCTGGCCACTGCTTCTGCAAGTGCTGCTGGCCAGAAGTATTGCTGTCCCTTGTAAATTTCTGCACTAAATTGCTGCACTATTTTAAATACAGCAGCTCGAATTTCCTTTCCATTCAGAGGCTGTAGATTCAAAGCAGTGGGCAAAGGAGAGACCTAGAGCAGAATTTTACACTGGTGGAATTTTGTGGTCCTGCCAAAGTCAATGAACGTTTGAATAGCTTGCTGTATTTTGCGGCACCGGCACTGCCCCTGCCATGACGGAGCTGTAAAATTCCACCCCTAGAGTAATTTGCAATGCGTTAACAGCACTCCATCTTGACGATTGCTAGTCCTGCTCCAACATTAATAGGGCAATGGGAGGAGAATTCAGCCCAATAAATAAATTGGTTATTATGAGTTAATACTTAAGAATATTTGAGGTCCATATCAACAATGTTGAGGGAGTTTATGGAACAGCAACAAGGATCCCTTGTGGGCTCAGAGATTTAAAGAGCTTAGTCATTCTCCTTTGTGCAAAGAAGGCTAAGCAGGATAATACAAGTATTTAAAAAAGCTAGATTAATTAATAAAGTGGATGTAGCCCATTGAGCAAAAGGACATTTTAACAAACCATGAAAAAAATTGTCAATTAGTTTGGGTTAAAATTTTTCTGTTCCTGGACATTGAATATTTGTAAATAAACTGACATCTAATCTTATTTCAATATAATAAAGGTAACATTTTTAAAGAAACAGCTCAGATTTTTCTAGGAATTGTATGGTTAATAGCATGTTTGAGACGAGTGAATAAATTATCATTATTTGAAAAAAGTTACAAAAATCGGATTGAAATGTGCATTTATGATATTAAATTAGCCTGCATAGCAAACAAATGCTCAATAAGAAAACTGTTCTTTCAAATTCCTTATATTTTCTCATTAAAATGACCTAATAATGTCACTCACATTTATGTATATGTTCATATGTACATCTGAATTAGGAGCAGGAGTAGGCCACTTGGCCATTTGAGCCTGATCCACCATTCAATAAGATCATGACTGATTTGATTTTAACCTCACATTCCAGCCAACCCCCCCGATAACCTTTTACCCCCTTGCTTATCAAGAATCTATCTACCTCTGCTCTAAAAATATTCAAAGACTCTGCTTCAACCACCTTTTGAGGAAGAGAATTTTTAAGTCTCTCAACCCTCTGAGAAAAAAAAAATTCCTCATCTCTGTCCTAAATGCACGACCCCTTATTTTGAAACAGTGAGCCTGAGCTCTAGATTCTCCCACAAGAGGAACCATCCTTTTCAAATCCACCCTGTCAAGTCCCCTTCAATCAAATCGCCTCTTACTTTTCTAATCTCCAGCAGATACAAGCCTAGCCCGTCCAGCCTTTCCTCGTAAAACAACCCGCCTATTCCAGGTATTAATCTAGTAAACCTTCCCTGAACTGCTTCCAAATGCATTTATATATTTTCTTAAATAAGAAGACTGTACACAGTACTCCAGATGTGGGCTCACCAATGCCCTGTACAACTGAAGCATAACCTCCTTACTTTTGTACTCAATAAACAATAACATTCTATTAACTTTGCTAATTACTTGCTGCACCTGCATACTAACCTTTTGCGATTCATGTACTCGGGCACCCAGATCTTTCTGCATCTCAGAGCTCTGTAATCCCTCACCGTTTAGATAACATGCCTCTCTTTTATTTGTCCTTTTAAAAGTGGACAACCTCACATTTTTGTACATTAAACTCCATTTGCCAGATCTTTGCCCATTTACCTATCCTATCTATATCCCTCTGTAGTCTCCTTATGTCCTCTTCACAACTTACTTTCTATCATCTTTATGTCATCAGCAATTTTGGCAAACATACCATCAGTTCCTTCATCCAAATCATTTCTATAAATTGTAAAGAGTTGAGGCCCCAGCACTGATCCCTGTGGCACACCACTCGTCACACCCTGCAAACAAGCAAATGAGCCATTTATGGCTACCCTATGTTTCCTGTTAGTTAGCCAACTTCTATTCATGCCAACATATTACCACCTACACCCTGAGCTATTATTTTCTGCAATAACATTTGATGAGGCACCTAATCAAATGCCTTCTGAAATTCTAAGTAAGGTACACCTGCCATTTCCCGTTTACCCACAGCATCTGTTACTCCTTCAAAGAACTCCAATGAATTGGTTAAACATGATTTCTCTTTCACAAAGCCATGTTGACTCTGCCTCATTACCTTGAATTTATCTAAGTGCCCTGTTATAATGTCTTTAATAATAGCTTCTAACATTTTCCCTATGACAGCTGTTAAGCTAACTGGCCTATAGTTTCCTGCTTTCTATCTCCCTTTTTGAATAAAGAAGTTACATTAGATATTTTCCAATCTCATGGAATCTTTCGCGAATCTAGTAAATTTTTGAAATAAAGCCAATGCAACAACTATCTCCCTAGTCCCTTTTTTAAGGCCCTGGGATGAAATCCATCAGGAATTGGGCCCACAGTTCCAACAATTTGCCTAGTCTCACTTCCCTGGTGATTGTAATTTTCTTGAGTTCCTCCCTCAACCTACTAATTAGATGCAGAAGAAGTGCAACTATTTCTACATCTAATTAGTAGGTTGAGATTGTATTTTTATTCATTTGAAATGTAAATAGATATTAAATTGTAATTTTACAAACATTAAGTTACTTTTAAAGTTACATGGTTGCTTTATAGGTTGGTGTGACAGTCTATACAAAAAATAATGCAGAATTATGTAGATATGTTATGTAGGGTTATGCAGATTATGCTGGGGCCTTAACTTTTTACAATCTATGTCAAATGACTTGGGTGAAGAGATTGAATCTATGGTTGCTAAATTTGCCAATTACACCACGGTAGTTAGGAAAGTAAGTTGGCAAGAGGAGCCAATGAATCTACAAAGGGATATAGATAGGTTTGGTGAGTGGGCATAAAATTGGTAACAGGTGCTGTGGATAAAGGGGAACTAGTGGATGTACTGTACTTAGATGCCTCATCAAAAGCTATCGCAGAAAATAAAAGCTCAATGTGTAGGCAGTAATTTAAAAAGATGGATTATAGTATGGGAAAATGTGAATTTGTCCACTCTGGCAGGAAGAATAGGAAAGCAGTATATTATTTAAATAGAAAGAGATCGCAGAACATTCTGAGGTTCAGGACTATGTGCTGAAGGATGCACTACAGCTTAGGGCAGCTGCTGCAGAGGTGCAGTGGGGAAGAATCGTTGTCTAACTCGTTGTCTAACAGCTACTGAGGGGCTGGAAATTGTATAGAATCCCTCATGGCTACATGGCCATTGAATGTATACAGTAAATATGACATGTATCAGAATTTTATTGAAGTACCTCCAGAATGCAACAAGGGAGTCAAGGGTTATGAGGCTGTTATGACGGATGCAGTTGGTAAAGCTGAGTTATTTAAAAATCCCAGGGGGAAACTTTAAACAACTGTCATAACCTATAATTTTAAACAACTCTAAATTCAAAAATCAGACCACCGGTTCTCGAGGTTTTACATTAAACTAAATGAAATATCTTATTAATTTAACAGGTTAAAATATATATACACAAGGCTACAAGTAATTATGATCATAACTTTTAACAAATTCCCTAAATAATCTCCATTCAGGCAACAGTAACCCATAGGGGAGAATTTTCCCCATGTAAGGCGTGCCGAGAGGGTGCGGACCAGATCGCCGCCTGTGATTGGGTCCGCGCCACCATTTTACACAGGTAGGCCAAGTAAGGCCCGCCCAGCTTTCTCAACTCCGGAGGATAGAGGGAGTAGGAAGGCGGCAACGGGAGTGCACTGACTGCCGAGTCCAATAGCGACCCGGTGGCCAGTTTATATGGACCCCTGGCAATCTTCATAATGGCCGGTAGAATGTCACATCAGAGGGCTTCTGGTGAGCAGGCCAGGCCGTAGGGTAGGGCAGCGGAGCAGGCCAGGCCGTAGGGTAGGGCAGCGGAGCAGGCCAGGCCGTAGGGTAGGGCAGCGGAGCAGGCCAGGCCGTAGGGTAGGGTAGGGGAGCAGGCCAGGCTGTAGGGTAGGGCAGTGGGGCAGGCCAGGCTGGAGGGTAGGGCAGTGGGGCAGTGTGCTCCTTGGTTTTCAGATAAGTGCAAGCTGCCCTCCCGGAGGTGGCAGCACAGCACGAGGTCTTGCTTCTGAGGGGTGGGAAGTGGAGGCCTCTCCTCTTGACCAAACGTGCGTGGGAGGAGGTGGTCAAGAGTGTGAGCTCCCATGATGTGTTGCGACGCACATGAGTCCAGTGCAGCAAAAGATTCAATGACCTCCTGCACTCGGGAAGAGTGAGTACCATGTTGGCTGAGGTCACTTAATGCAGCTGTCAGTCTTTTCTCCCCACCCCTCCCAAGGCAACTCCTCCTCCCAGCAACTCTGAGTGCAGTTTTAGCATTGAACCCTTCAAGGCATGTTTTGCTCGCTGGGTGGGCCCGCAGATATTGCCCATGCATGGTTCACCCTGAGAGGGTAGTGCTGAGATGGGTTCCGCAGCCGCAGCATGTGTGACACTGACACCCAGAGAATGGAATTGGGGGTGGAGGGGAGGGGGAAACTCAAGGATCTGCCCCTAGGCATAGTGCTGGAATAGCGAAGCATGTCAAAGTCAGGGTGCTAACATACTGGGAGGGGACCTTCCAGGTGGTGTGGCACCAATCCATCTGCTGGCCTTTTGCGTTCCATGTGCTTGTGCCCCCTTGCTTTGCAAGGTTATACCTTGTGCTGCCAAATATGATGGAGGCAGCATTTGGGCAAAGGGGGGGTGGTGAGGGTGGGGGCGTGCGGTGGTCAGCCCTGGCTTCTTTGTGTGATTGTGCGGCAGCTGCAGGGTGATGAAGCACTGGAGTCCTGCAATGTTCCACTCTAGCTGGGGTGACGGGCATGTGATGGGAATCCAGGTACAGGCTGGACCAATCAATGCTCTTCTCTCCTTTTCGGAAGAAGACTGTGCACAATTCCACCGAGCGGATGCGGACTGGCGGAGACCAGGCCCAGTTAGCTAACATTACTCCATACAAGCAGCAAACCATGGATCTGGAGAGGTGCCATGTGCCCAGGTCCACCAGTGGTGGTGAAGCTGGGGTGCCACGGGGTGGTATGTTTGTTTGCCGAGCACTGAGGTCACCATGTGTGTCCCAGCAGCTATGGCACTGCTGAATGCTCAGTGATTGAAGTTTGCAACTTGGGTTGACCATTGATTATGGAAGGATGAGCGCATACTGATCGGGGGGACAGGCATGTACGTTGACATTGTCTCCACTTTAACTCATCAAATGTCCTTGTTCTTCCTTTCAGCATCACCGGAGCAGGGTCGGGAGGAGGAAGCAGAGGGGCCACCTCACACTCGTGAGGCCCCAGAACATATCGACTCACCAGCATCACACCATCTCTGCCAGGCAGGCACCAGTGCAGATACTAGCACCTTGGTGGGAATTGGATCTTCGGCTAGTGTCCAGGGGCACAGTGGTGAGAGCACTTCACACTTGCTTGAGGTGCAGGCGGAGACAGAGAGTGCCTAGGGCATTGGCAGTCGGAGGACTGCTGGGGACCAGGCACATGCTTAGTCGGTGGCTGATGTGCCTCTGGAGATACATGAGGCAATGTATGGCATGATGCCTGTGCTGGAGGAGTCCACGCAGAGCATCACCGATGCAATGAGTCTTTTGGCCAAGTGCCATGCTTCCTCAATGGAAAGAGTGGCGACTGTCACGGAGAGGCTCCTCCAGGAGAACAATCAGGGCCTGCTGGGCTTGCGCTCGGACCTGCAAGCCCTCACAGCAGCATTGACCTCAGCTGGTCAGTGCCAGTGTGGGAGATGGTTTGGGCACCAAGTTGCCCAGCTCGGTGCCCATCCATCCACGATGAGCAGGGAGGTCCGAAGCAATCTCACGTCAGCGCAGCAGCTGCCTGTCCTCTCTGCGGGCTCCTCTCAGGGCGCTCCGGATGAGGGCAGCAGCTCCTCTGCCCCTCTGCCAGTGACTGTGGCATCCGATGAGGCCGCGGTGACTGGGGAGATGCCAGCTGTGGAACTGGCCGCCAGGTTCAATCCTCCCAGGTGAGGCCATCAAAGGTTCCACGGGTCAGAGGACAGCTGCCGAGGTCATCAAAGACAACAGGACAGCACAGTGAGCAGGCTGTCTCAGATGCCAGTGCCAGCAAGGGGGCAGCACCTAGACATAGCACCCGTAAGTGTAAATTTAAGGCACATTAGGCACACCACAGGTTTCACAGAATTTTTCACGACACAGAAGGAAGCCAATTGGCCCATCGTGTCTGCACCGGCTCTCCAAATGAGCATTATCACCTAGTGCCATTGCCCTGCCTTTTCCACTGTACCTCTGCACCTTGTTTCTTTTCAAATAATCATTTAATGCCCTCTTGAATGCCTCGATTGAACCTGCCTCCACCACACTTCCAGGCAGTCAGTGTGTTCCAGACCTCAACCACCTGTTGTGTGAACAAGTTATTCTCACGTCGCATTTGCTTCTTTTGCAAATCACTTTAAATCTATGCCGTCTCCTTCTTGATCCTTTTACCAGCAGGCACCCTCTCTACTCTGTCCAGCCTTCAACTTAGGGAAACCTCCTCCCGAAGCGCGAGCGGCCCAACATGCATGTAGCCGCGCCAATCAGAGGCCGCCAAGTGGAGCTGCCCAAGCATGCTCCAGTCGAGTGGGCCAGCGATGCCAGGGTAGCTGAATGTCCTGGCAAGCTCGCCTCGCTACCTTCTCCCTGCAAGCAAATGAGCCGAGGAATGCCAATGACGCAGACAGCAGCAAAAGGGTTGCGCATCCATTGTGTGGTGGAGTGAATGTGGAGAGTGGTGATGTGAGCAGCCTCTGCTGGCAGCAAAAACCTACTGCACCTGGAATTCCCAGGTAGTCTCTCATCCAAGTGCTAACCAGGCCTGAGTCTGCTTAGTTTCCCAGTGCAGACGGGATCAGGCATTTTCAGACTAGTATGGCCTTAGGCAGCTGCAGCCTGCCTTTCTCGCTAATTCGAGCCTCTCAGTCCAGCCACTTCTTCTTTACAGCAGTTTTTCTTTTCTTTTCCCTCTTTCTCTCCTACTCCCTTTCATCCCTTCTCAGCCTCTCCAACGGGCAAACTACAAACCCTACTTACATAGCACGAGAGTCCAGCCTGCACCCTTGCTCCCATTCAATATTCATCCTCTCTGCACTGCTGTCAGCAAACCAGGGAGAAATGTCAGGCACGCACTACAATCCACCTTTTCCTTCATTCTCTTCTCACATCACCACAGCAGCCAGTGCAACAACTTGCATCGGTATCCCAGATTCACAGAATTTTCACGGCACAGAAGGAAGCCATTTGGCCCATCATGTCTGCACCGGCTCTCCAAATCAGCGTTATCACCTAGTGTCATTGCCCTGCCTTTTCCCCTGTACCCCTGCACATTGTTTCTATTCAAATAATCATCTAATGTCCTCTTGAATGCTTCGACTGAACCTGCCTCCACCACACTTCCAGGCAGTCAGTGCGTTCCAGACCTCAACCACCCGTTGTGTGAACAAGTTTTTTTCTCACATCATAATTGCTTCTTTTGCAAATCACTTTAAATCTGTGCCCTCTCAATCTTGATCCTTTTATTCACTGTTGCCCCACTATTAGTTCATCAAGACTTGGCGTGATGTGCAACACTTTTTTTTGGTTTCTGAAGTTCATTTTGTAATCTCATTAAATTTTGATATGTAAGCATGGCTCAGGGTGATTCCTTACTTCTGCAGGTGGACGGGAACCCATGATGTTATGAGTGAGTTGTTTGACATTGACCAAGGGCCTTAGTTAATGTTCCTATCCAGGCAGATTTAGCATTCAGGTATCGAAAATGGCGCCTGCAGCTCTGGCGTGATTTGGAGGTCCATCTGTGGTGGGCTAGCTGAAGGTTCTTTGGATTAAAGCCTCCTGGATGTCCCTGCCTCCCTGGAGTATGCCCGGGTCAGCATCTACCCCCTCAGCGTTCTGTGTGTGCTCATCCTCAGAGTCACTACTGGACTCATCATGTGCAGCCGGAGCAATTGCGTCTACATCTTCTTCGTCCACTACATTGCCTCTTTCCAGCATCAGATTGTGGAGAGCGCAGCATGCAACCACTATCAACGACACACGATCTGGGGGGTACTGGAGTGCGCCCCCTGATTGGTCCAGGCATCGGAAGCGCATCTTGAGGAGACCGATGGTTCTCTCTACCACAGCCTTTGTGGAGGCGTGGCTCCTATAGTACCATGGCTCAGCCTCTGTTCTTGGATGGCGGAGAGGCGTCATGAGCCACCTTTTGAGGGGATCGCCCTTGTTACCCAGCAGCCATCCATCCAGCTGGGCTGGAGCACTGAAGAGCCTCGGCACCTAGGAGTGTCTGAGTATGTAAGCATCTTGGGAGCTGCCTGGGTACCTTGCACAGACTTGCAGAATCAGCATCCTGTGATCACACACTATCTGCACATTCATGGAGTGGAAGCCCTTCCTGTTGACAAAGGTATCAGGCTCACCCACTGGCGCCTTGATGTGTGCAGTTGATTACAACCTGGACATGGGGGAAGCCAGCAATCGCTGTGAAGCCTCTGGTTCGCTCTGTCTGGCCGGCCTCATCCCAGCAGTAGTGGATGAAAGTCAATGCACATCTGAACAGAGCATCTGTTAGCTGCTTGACACAAGTGTGGACAGCTGACTGGGAGACTCCACAAAGATCACCCACTGACCCCTGGAAAGAGCCGGAGGCATAAAAATTGAGGGCAGCTGTGACCTTCAACCCTACTGGCATGGGGTGCCCACTGACACAGTTGGCGCAGATCTCAGAGCCTATCATCTGACAAATGGAGGTGACTGTCTTCCTTGAGAGACAGAGCCTCCTTCAGCACTGAACTTCAGATATATTGAGGTAGTTGCTTTGCCACCTATATACTCTGGCAGCAGGATAGAGGTGTCTTCTGTGGCCCCTTCTGCCGTGGACATCTTCTTGGCCCTGCGCCCATTGTGCCTGCACCTCCTCCCAAAAGTGGGTCCTCTGGAGGCTGAATGTGGACTCCTGGCCTCCTCCCCCTTCTGGCCCTCCCTACCTCTCACAGGAAGTGCCTCCAGTGGATAGCACAACTCCAGGCTAAGGGAAGGACTCCTGAAACATGCAGGCCCCAAAAATGATCTTTGCTGTAGAGTCCTGACCTGAAGACTGTTACTCTTGTCCAAGCAGCTGGTATGAATATTGCTTACTCAGGCAAGTAGCAGCAACTTTCACAATTAAATATTTAACTGGTACTACTCGCGACCTCACTCACCCCTCTTATCCTGCCCGTGGATGAAGTTTATACAAATGTCTCCTACCCGCCTGCCTGTTGTGCCCATGCGACGTCCTGAAGGTTGCATGGGCCCCAAAAAATTGCAGGCAATTGCTGCCTCAAGGGCCTTAAGTACCTGACTGATTAATGGTGGGCGCACGTCCAAGAACATCGCGTGCACCTGCCTAAATATTATGTTGGGGCGCAATGATGTTGGAACGCTCGCCCGATGTCACCATGCGTCATTTTATGCATTGGCATGTGGGGCCCACCCCTATATGCCAATGAGAAAATTCTGACCATTGACTCAACCAGACACCAGGCAAAGCATTTTCACCTTACAAATTCAAAATGAGGTCCCTTTCACTTTGGTTCCTTGCAGACACAGTGGTAGGCTTACTGGCTTTGATCTTACATTGCCTCTCTGCACACACAAAACTGCTGAAGTTATACTTAGCATTGCTCATTGAATGTAAATTCTCATTGTATCACCAACCTCTGACCTAAACCTCTAACAATAAAACCCCTTTCATAGTACCAGTTTTATTAGTAATATAAACATATTGTTTGGTATCTGTTAGATAGGGTCAGTTTTCACCCCACTTCTTGAATGCTCTATTCAAAAAATACGATTGCACTCTATCACCCCCCACATATCAAAACTAATACACATCAAAGCACCCAGACTAGCTGGTTTTAATCCAGTCAAGACACACCCACAGACTAAACCTCTATTTTAAAAGAAAATATATTTTCCAATAACAATATATACGTTAATAGCTTCATGACAGGGGCACAGACAGGAAAGTGGAGTTGACACCACAATTGGATCAGTAATGAACTTATTGAATGGTAGTGCAGGCTCAAGGGATTGAATAGTGTACTGCTACTCCTATCAACCAATATAACCAAAAAAATTTAAAGTGGCAAACGAAGAGAATGTTTTCATCATTTTGCTTTTCCATTTCTTTTCTACTACATTTTCATTGATTATTGCTCAATCCTGAGCTCAACTTAATTTTCCCTGTTACTGGGGCACTTTCCTTTACTTCTGAAACATGAGTGGACTCTTCCTTTGCCTAAAAACCCATTACTTCCAGAAACATATTACATGATTTATTACTGTGAATGACTTCTCCAAAGCTCTCCTTAATGCTCTTCCTGCCTCCACCTTCCACAAATGACAAAACATTCAATGCTTTGGTGCCCTTTTTGCTATCCCTGCACCTTTAACATTTCTATTTTGCCAAGTTCAACTAACCTTTCATACTGTAGCAAATTAACTGAATGATTGCTGCCCTCTTCTTCAAATACCTCTTTTGGTCTTGTTCCACTCTACCTTGATGAGCTCCTCCTGGGCTGCATGCGCACTTTAGTCTTTGTATTCCACTTTGCTCTTAATTCCCACACTCACTATTTTACTATAGGGAACTACAGTTTACTGTAGTTCTTTCAGACACAATACTCCAGTCCTTCTCTTAAATACCTCTGCCTTGTAATTTCTCTCTGTGCTTTCAAGGAACTCTTTTGTCCATGATTTTGCAGTCCCTTCCCATTTCTTATCCTGCTTGTTAACCTTTTTCATTAATCTTGTAAAAGAAGACAACTTTCTTTTGTTGAAGAAAACCATATAAATGTAAGTTGTTCTTCCTTCTGACTACAAACTGAGGTTCAGTTCCACAGCAGGAGTTACTCTCTGATGCTTTATCCAGGTTTTTGTTTTTTTTGAAAGTGAATGACCATGCCAGTCGTTTGAGATATAGAGCCGAAAGTTGTCTTTCCTGGGGAGTGTGCGCATTGACTGTCAGGATATGCTCAACTGTATGTTATTCCTTAGGCTTACCTAGATGCAATGCAGGGAGCTGTGTGCTTCCTGATCCCCACCCTCTTTCCTGCAAATAATATGCTGTCCAGTGCTGGGTTACTGTATCATGGGTACTAGCCACTTCTGTCATCATGCCCAATTGACCTTGCTCACATGTGAGTTTAGTTTGGGGTGACCAAGCAGTTTCTTTTGATTAGCATGTGACTGTTATGTGATTGAAGTGCAGCGCTTCAAAGGCAAAATAGAATATTATAAAAGTTGTGCATTCAACTCATTTTTGCTTATTTAGGTGGTTAATATTTTTCATCTTTAGCTTGTGGCAGATTATTTGAATCCTATCAGCAAGAACTTGGGTGTCAGTCTTGGTTGTCTTACCTTAATGGTATAGAATTAAGAAAATTGTCATTCTTTCATATCGTAAATACATGGTGCTCTAAACTGCAACCAATTTTCTAACAGCAATATTCCTGGCTAAAAGAGCTTGCATTGATGGCTGTTTTAATGACACAATTAATACTGAATAAAGATTTCAATTGTACGTTCAAATGCATTTTCAGATTTTTCACCACAATAAATACTTCTATTATTTTCTCCAACTTTCACTGGGTAAATTGTTTATCCTTGTATGAGGTGGTAATTGGTTACATCAAGTTTTAATGCCTTTGCTCAGCAATATCCTTTAAATAGAGTGGGGAAAAAAACAGGAATATTATCTACTTTGGTAGGGCCTTTTCCTAATTTTTAAATATTATTCTCCATAAATCAAATAATTGCTCATCATCAATGTAGAAAATCATAAGAGTAATGTCACTTCAAGACAAATTGGGTAGAATTTTCCAACTGTTTATGGAGGTGGTAGAAATTATTTTGACTGCCCACTTTCATTGCATTTTATCCCCAGTCTCTGGGGAATGTTGATGAAATATGCAAAGCTAACCCATAGCATGAAGTGCACCTACTGGCAGAAGGTGTTTGCAAAAGGGGTGGGGGCAAGGAAATTCTGGTTTTGCTGCTTGAAGTTCTGTTAAACCTAACTGGTTGCATGTGGATCCAAAAATAGATTCAGGCTCGCTAAAAATAACAAAGCTGCATTAAGCCTCTGAATGGAAAAAGAAGTGACTGGCAAATAACTAATAGATGGCAAAAAAAAGTATGCGGTGGTTCGGAGCAGGAACTAGTAATAGAGTTTAAAATAGGTTTGGGGCCTTAACTGACCCAATGAATATATATATGTGTGTGTGTGTGTGTGTGTGTGCGCGCACTGAAAGTGCCCATAGCACACAGTTTTTTTTTACCCCAATTCATCCAATTATCCTTTATAGAGTCATAGAGGTCTACAGCACAGATAAAGGCCCTTTGGCCCATCGAGCCTGCACCAGTCAAACAAGCACCTAACTATTCTAACCTCATTTTCTAGCACTAGGCCCATATCCTTTATGTCATGGCATCGTAAGTGCACATCCAAATATTTAAATGTTATGAGGGTTTCTGCCTCTACCACCCTTTCAGGCAGTGAGTTCCAGATTCCCACCACCCCCTGGGTGAAAAAATTCTCCCTCACATCCACTCTGAACCTCCTGCCCCTTAGCTTAAATCTATGCCCCTGGCTATTGATCCCTCCACCAACTGGAAAAGTTCCTTCCTATCTACCCTATCTATGCCCCTCATAATTTTATACACCTCAATAATGTCCCCCCTCAATCTCCTCTGCTCCAGGAAAAATAACCCCAGTCTATCCAATCTCTCCTCATAACTCAAACTCTCCAGCCTAGGTAACATCCTGGTAAATCTCCTCTGCACTCTCTCTAGTGCAATCACATCCTTCCTATAGTGCAGATTCCAGAACTGCACGCAATACTCTAGCTGTGGCCTAACCAGCGTTTTATACAGTTCCCGCAAAACCTCCCTGTTCTTATATTCTATGCCTCGGCTAATAAAGGCAGTTATCCCATATGCCTTCTTAACCACCTTATCTACCTGTCCCGTTACCCTAAGGGACCGGTGGCTATGCACACCAAGGTCCCATAGATCCTCGGTACTTCCCAGGGTCCTACCATTCATTATGTATTTTTATGCCTTGTTTGACTAGCCCAAGTGCATCACCTCACACTTGTTTGGATTAAATTCTATTTGCCACTGATCAGCCCATCTGACCAGCCCATCTACATCCTCCTGTAATCTAAGGCTACCCTCCTCACTATTTACCACCCCACCAATTTTTGTGTCATCCACGAACTTTTTGATCAACCCTCCTACATTCATGTCTAAATCGTTTATATATACACAAACAGCAAGGGACCCAACACCGATCCCTGTGAAACTCCACTGGACACAGGCATCCAGCCACAAAAACACCCCTCAGATATCACCCTCTGCTTCTTGCCACTCAGCCAATTCTGGGTCCAATTTGCCAAATTGCCTTGTATCCCATGGGCTCTTACCTTCGTTATGATTCTCCCATGGGGGACCTTATCAAAAGCCTTGCTGAAGTCCAAGTCGACTACGTCAAATGCACCTCCCTCATCAAATGCATCAACCCTCATCTACACACCTGGTCACCTTTTTGATAAATTCAATCAAATTGGTCAAACATGACCTCACCATAACAAAACCATGCTGACTGTCCTTGATTAATCCCTGCCTCCCCAAGTGCAGATTAATTCTGTCCCTCAGAATTGCTTCCAATAGTTTCCCCACCACTGAGGCTAGATTGACTGGCCTGTAGTTCCCTGGTTTATCCCTTCCTCCCTTCTTGAAAAACGGTACCACATTGGCTGTCCTCCAATCCTCTGGCACCTCTCCTGTGGCCAGAGAGGTATTGAAAATTATTGCTAGCACCCCTGCTATCTCCTCCCTTGCCTCACTCAACAGCCTGGGGTACATTTCATCTGGGCGTGGAGATTTATCTACTTTTAAGCCTGCCAGGCCACTTAGAACCTTCTCCCTTTCTATGCTAATTTCTTTAATTATATCACAGTCCATCTGCATGATTTCCATACCCACGTCGTCCCCCTCACTTGTGAACACCGACACAAAGTATTCATCTAGAACACTACCTATGTTTTCCAGCTCCACACACAAATTACCACTATGACCCTTAATGGGCCCTATTCTTTCCCTAGCTATCCTCTTACTCTTAAATACTTGTAAAATAACTTTGGCAGCTAAAATAAAGGAAAATCCAATGTTTTGTCATTCCCCCTTTTTTCTCTCCTAATTTCCTTTTTAAGTTTCTCCCCTACACATTCTGTACTTCTCTAGGGCTTCCACTGTTTTGAGCTCTCGGTATCTGCCATAAGCCTCCCTTTTTCTCTTTATCCAATCCTCTATATCCCTCAACATCTAGGGTTCCCTGGATTTGTTGATCCCGCCCTTTGTCTTTACTGGAATATATTGGCCCTGTACTCTCCCTGTTTCCTTCTTGAATGAGTCCCACTGCTCTGATGCAGATTTACCTAAAAGTAGCTGCTCCCAATCCACACTAGCCCAATCATATCTGATCTTATTAAAATCGGCCTTCCCCCAATTTAGAACTCTGATTTATGGCCCATCCTTGTCCTTCTCCACAACAACCTTGAATCTAATGGAGTTATGATCACTATCTGCAAAATGCTCCCCCACTGATACCTCTACCACTTGCCCAGCTTCATTCCCTAAAATTAAGTGCAGGACCATCCCCTCTCTTGTAGGACCTACGTACTGGCTTAAAAAACTCTCCTGGATGCATTTTAAGAATTCTGTTCTCTCTAAACCTATCACACTATGACTAATCAAGTTAATGTTGGGGAAGTTGAAATCCCCCACTATTAATACCCTATTATTTTTACATTTCTCTGAAATTTGCCTATATATCTGCTCTTCTATTTCTCTCTGACTGTTTGGGAGCCTATAGTACACTCCCAGCAATGTGATTGCTCCTTTTTTGTTTTTCAGTTCTACCCATATGGCTTCATTTGAGGAGCCTTCTAAGATGTCATCCCTCCTTATTGCTGTACTTGATTTCTTGATCAACATTGCAATACCCCCTCCTCTTTTACCTCCTTTCCTGTCTTGCCTGAAGACCCTTTTTCCTGGAATATTGAGCTGCCAATCCTGCCCCTCTCTCAACCATGTCTCTGTGACAGCAATGACATCATACCTCCATGTGTTAATTTGTGCCCTCAACTCACCTGCTTTATTTGCCAGATTCCTTGCATTAAAATAAATGCCATCCAGAGTTTGCCATCCAAACTCCCTTGTTCCTTAACTGACCTATAATTCCTATGCCTTCCAGACTCACTTGCTCTCTCTCCTAATTTTGGCTGTGCATCTCCCCCTGCTGAACCTCCTCTCTGCATCCTATCGCCCTGCCAAGTTAGTTTAAACCCTCCCCAACAGCACTAGCAAACCTCCCTGCAAGGATGTTAGTCCCATTCCAGTTCAGGTGCAAACCGTCTGCCTTGTACAGGCCCTACTGCCCCCAGAAATGGCCCCAATGGCCCAGAAACCTAAAGCCCTCCTTCCTGCACCATCTCTTTAGCCACGTCTTCATCTGGACTAACCTCCTATTTCTCACTAGCGCATGGTACCGGAAGTAATTCAGAGATTACTACTTTTGAGGTCCTGTTTTTTAATCTGCTTCCTAGCTCCCTAAATTCTGCTTCAGGACCTCATCCCTCTTTGTACCTATGTCATTGGAACCAATACGTACTATGCTCTATCTGTTTGCCCTGCCCCTTTAGAATGCCTTGTAGCCGTTCAATGACATCCCTGACCCTGGCACCAGGGAGGCAACATACCATCCTGAAGTCACATCTATGGCCGCAGAAACACCTGGCAGTTCCCCTTACTATCGAGTTTCCTACCACTTGCTCCTCCCTCTTTTTCCTCACCCTCCGCCCCCCCACCCTGCTCCAGCTGAGCCACCTATTCCCTCTCTGCCTGCACTTCCTTAAGCTGTGGGGAGATCACATCTAAAAACGTGCTATCCACAAAACTCTCAACCTCGTGGATGCACCTCAGTTCCTCCAGCTGCCGCTCAAGCTCCGAAACTCGGAGCTCAAATAGCTGCAGCTGGCAGCACTTCCTGCACTCCTAGTCGGTCAGAGTGCAAGGAGCATCTAGGACTTCCCACATGTTGCAGGCGGTACATAACACAGGACTGAGCTGCTCTACCATGCCTCTAGTTGAAAAAAAACCCTTTAAGCTAAATACAGTAAGAAAAAGTTAAATTATTTATGTACTTTAAATAAAAACTAGAGCTCTTTTGGAAGTTATTGGCCTAGATCTTCAGTTAGCACTGGGGCCATGCCCCCGACGCTGACCAGACAGAAAGTACCCACTTACCTTCATATGTTTTTTCAGACCACCCCCTGTAAGGAGCTTGCAGCGCAGCTAGCAGGGAATTCCTCCGGCATAGAATTGCAAACGTAGTTCCATTGTTTAAAAAGGGATCAAAGGAAATGCCAAACAATTATAGGCCAGTTAGTCTTACATCGGTAGTGAGCAAATTAGTAAAATCAATCCTGAGAGATAGGATTAACTGTCATGTGGAAAGGCATGGTCTAGTCAGGGATGGATTTGTTAAAGGAAGGTCTTGCCTCACAAATTTGATTGAATTCTTTGAGGAGGTGACAAGAAGGGTTGATGAAGGTAGTGCAGTGGATGTTGTATGCATGGATTTTAGCAAGGCATTTGACAAGGTCCCACATGGGAGATTGGTCAGAAATGTAAAAGCCTTTGGGATTCAGGGTAATGTGGCAAACTGGATAAATGGTTGGCTTTGTAACAGGAAACAAAGGGTAATGGTCGGTGGATGCCCTTGCGAATGGAAAGTTGTCTCAAGTGGTGTTCCACAGGGCTCGGTGTTGGGACCCTTGCTGTTTGTGTTATATATTAACGATTTGAATGTGAACGTGGGCGGCATGATTGGAAAATTTGCAAATGACACAAAGATTGGCCGAGTAGTGGATAGTGTCGAGGATAGCCATAATCTCCAAAGCGATATAGATTTTTTGGTGGAGTTGGCGGTAAAGTGGCAGATGGATTTTAAAATAGAGAAGTGTGAGGTCATACATTTAGGGAGATCAAACAGTTACAGGGGTTACAAAAGAAATGGGAGTATACTAAGAGGGGTAGATGAAGTGAGAGATCTTGGCGTACAAGTACACAGGTCCCTGAAGGCAGCAGTTCAAGTAAACAAGGTCGTAAAGAAAACATATGGAATGCTCTCCTTCATTGGCAGAGGTATAGAATATAAAAGTAAGGATATAATGTTGGAATTGTATAAAACGCTGGTGAGGCCACAACTGGAGTATTGTGTGCAGTTCTTGTCACCACATTACAGGAAGGACGTAATAGCTCTGGAGAGAGTGCAGAGGAGGTTTACAAGAATGTTGCCAGGGTTAGAAAAGTGTAGCTATGAGGGGAGATTGGATAGGTTGGGGTTATTTTCCTTGGAACAAAGAAGGCTGAGAGGTGACTTGATTGAGGTGTACAAAATTATGAGGGGAATAGATAGAGTGGACAGGGTAAAATTGTTTCCCCTGATGGAGAATTCTAGAACCAGGGGACATAGATTCAAGTAAGTGGTAGAAGGTGTAGGGGGGACATGGGGAAGAACTTTTATACGCAGAGGTTAGTGGGTGTCTGGAATTCGCTGCCCAAGTTGGTGGTACAGGCAGAAACTTTAAACTATTTTAAAATGTACCTGGATCTGCACCTAAAGTGCTGTAAGCTGCAGGGCTATGGGCCGGGTGCAGGAAGGTGGGATTAGAAAGGGCACTTGGGTGTCCTCAGGCTGGCATGGACAAGATGAGCTGAATGGCCTCCTTCTGTGCTGTAACTTTTCTATGGTTCTATAGCATAGTGGAGGTCAGGCCGCCCCCTATTATGTATGAAAAGCTGGGAATGCTTGTGAATGTCAGGCAACAGCTTGTTTTGGAATTCAGGCAGTGAGGTGAGTGATTTTAAAGTTCTCCAGCTTTGTTTTTTATCTATAACAATTTGCTTTAGTTTTTTTAACATTTTATGCTAACTAATGATTCTAAACTTAGCTGACTGAAATGTACTTTTGTATTTGCACGCAGAAGATATCAGCGCAGAGGTTCATTGTCCGGAAGAAAAGGTGTCAGAATTTCACAGATAAAGAGCTGAATATTCTCCTATCTGAGGTGGAAGTGAAACGTCAACGCATCTTTGGAAGTCGAAAAGTGAAACTGCCCAGGAAAGTGATCACCTTAGCCTGGAAAGAAGTAGCGCAGTTAGCACGAGCAACAGGAAAGAGACGTGAACTGAATTCCTTTATCCTCTCACCATCTATCAATAAGCAGAAGTGTTTTTAATGGTTTTAAAAATGAGCTTTGAGTTTCCCCAAACCCTTAGTTTGTGAAGTCCAATTTTTTAAAGTGACTCTCAGCAAACTCTTTGATTTAAATCAGAAGGTTGGGCTATTTACGCATTCAAACCGGGGGTGGGGGGGGGGCGGGGGTGGGCAGGGGAGGTGTTGGGGATAATCACAACTTCTCACATGCGTGCACACACATACAGTAAGGGGTATAGAAAAGAGGAGTTTTACAACAATGAATAACAACAGTAAAAGAACCACAGAAATTGGAAATCACGTGAACTGATATCAAAGTCTAGAAAGTCAGAGTCTGGGGTCAGGGGGTGGGGGTTCCTTCTCTGAGAAGTCCCTGTTCCAGTGAGTTCCCAGCTGAAGACAGCAATGCAGAGTTTCCTTAAAATGAGTGGAGATGCAGTGAGATGAGATTGCTGTACATAGACTTGGTCTGTTGGGTAGGGGACGGTCAGAGGCTTCCAATTAAACAGGCTTCAAGGGGTCTAAGACTTGTGGCAGGTTGCTTTGTCAACCTTCAGTCCTGCTGTTGAATCTTGCAGGTTGGAGGTACATCAGCAGATTGACTCATGAATCTCAATATAATGTTTTAAGTGTTTCAAAGGCCATAAGCTTGGATCATGATGTGGCCCATTACTGAGGCAATTGCAGGTTAACAAGCAGTTTCTATACCTCTGGTCAAATCCATTGTCCGCTTTAATGAGATAATAGGTGGCTCTTAGCATCTCTGCAGGGATAACAAGTTTCTATGCCTCTCCCTTTGTGATAGTTTAGGCTGACAAGACTGCTTCTCACCTGGTTTCATCCTCGCAAAGAAGTGTGAGATTCCACAGAGAGTTTCTTTTGTCTTGTACTTCAGCTTGGAAAAATTCAAAAGCTGTGGCCAATCTTGAGTCATGTGATCTGTAGCAGCCATCTTTTGGTTCAGCAAAGTCCAGTTTAAGTAAGGTTTGATTTTAAGCAGTTTATGATCCCTTTCATGTCTTGGGGACTTGACAAGTTATTTGGTTAAATTTTAATTCTTAGTCGTAGAATTGAAAATATGGGAAGGTCAGAGATGGTTTTTGTTTACTCATTTTACAAGGTGTCATGAAATGCAATTGCCTTGGAGTTGCTCCTGACTTTGTCATTGTGTGTTATCTCTAGTAAATCTCTGCCAATGCATCCTCGCACCCCCCCCCCCCCCACCCCAAGCACTCCTGAGTGCAGCTTGGAAGCTGTCTCCAGTAGTCACATTGTGTCATAAGACAGCTCGGCAAGTTTTGCAGCATGATTTATTTTTAAAAAATTTTCATTTCTTCCTTTAGTGAAAACTGGCCTCTAATGCCTAGGAGTGCTCTTTAACAGGGGTGGTGTAGGGCTCATGTTATCAGGATTTAATTTATGTGACAAAAATAATTGATTTTTTTACCTCTGGAACAGTGTGCCCACAGGTGTCCATGGACATATCAGATGGTGATGGAGGGGAGTTGCCGGCAGCAATTGAGGCTTCTGAAAGGGGAGATGTGGAAGGGACAGAGCTGAATGTTTCATGTGAAAGCAGTATGGTAGCTGTACTGGAAGAGTAAAACAATGGAACAAGAGGGTGACAACTCTGCATTTGAGGGTAGCTGGGCCAAATCTTTCAGTTGTTGAGGGAGGGAAGACCTGTTATGTTATGGCTGCTGTGGAAGGAAGGCATTCAGAAATTTTGGGAGGTGAGGAACCTGCGGCTTTGGGAGCAGAAGCTTCACCGTCTCCACCAGAACACTAGCAATGTCAAGCTCATGCTGATGGTATCGAAAACATGGATGATGTAGATGTTTCTTGAGTGATTATATCACAACCATCATGCGGATAGATGTTAAGTTAGATAGATATGTTACTTTCTTTGCACAGCCTCTCCAATCCTGTGTGTGTGATTAAGTGATAGCGTAGGTTCTTTTCTTTGAAGACTAATACTAACATAAACAAGTTACAGGAGAGCTCAACAAACTCTTTCAATCTAGGGATTCATGGAACCTACTAGTAACATGCTGTTTTACATCACTGCTTCAGTGATGACAGGTGCACACAATTTGCATATTCTTAAAGCGACATCGTGTTCAGTCAGTGCTGACTTTGATTGATTTGTGCAAAGTGTGTGTCATTTTGAGATGCGTTTTTTCTGGGACCTGCAAACAGCCAAATGAGGGTCTTTGCCAGCATTTACGAAGAACCAATGACACCCTTACTGAAATCAGACAGCTCCTGCTCAATCTGTAATGGCTCCACCTTCTGGCCAGCAGCAGCCCAGTGCAATGACATCTGATAGCTATGCCTCTGGCACAAAAGAGATCACATCACGGGTACAGAGGAGACGCAGAAGGAATTGGGGCCCCACTCTTCTCTACCTCATTTACCCCCTGCCCACCCCCCTTTTTGAGGGTGAATTTTCTGTGTTTTCCAGTTATCTATTTTATGTTCCTTTTTATATTTATCATTACATTTGACTGTACACTGCCATTTCACTTGATATTTTTTTTTAATATTTAAGCCTCTATTTAAAGATACTGTTCCAGGTCAGATTCGTTGTTTGTGATATTATTTATTGATAGTTCTATTTATAAATGTATAAGTGTGATTACTGTTTTTGATGCTCTTGTTGCACATTAGCAGTAGTCTTTGTAAAATGTTCTGAAAAGCTTTATTCACGTGACACTAATTAAAAGCTTTACAAAATGTTAAATATTTGAAAATACAGAAGCAACATTTCCTGTATAACCTTTTACTTGAGCAGCTGAGGTTTACCTTCAGTAGTTACCTCAAAAGTCTTTTACGTTTTTGGTACTGAAATAAAGTCACTTATTTCATTTTCAAATAACAGCTCTATTGTCCTATTTCTGGTGGGAGGGAGAGGGAATTCGTGATTGTCAATGTTGAAAAGCAGTAGCAACTAGTTGATCTCTAGCTGCCCTGGTGGCTGCAGTTAGGGGCTCCTCAAATGCTCCAGGAAGCATGTGTGCATCCAGATCCTTGTTGCACTCCTCCACCTCATCCTTGGGGTGGAGGTCCAGCCCTTCCTGGAGAGCAAAGTTTTGAAACACACAATATTCTGCCACAATCTTCGACTCTTTCTCAGGAGATTAGTGTCAAGTACCCTCTCACTTGTCCAGGCAATGGAAACGTGACTTCAGGATTCCGGTTGTCCTCTCCTCCACCTGATATGTTGAGACATGTGCATGGTTGCCTGTTTCCTAGGGTGCATTGCTGGTCCTACGGAATATGTCATCAGCCATGTTCTCAACGGGTATAGCCCCTGTCATGCAGTGGCAATCCTGACCTTCAAGGTAACACACTCATGATCTGGTGCAACCTTGAGTTCACCAGAATGAATGACTTGTGAGCACTTCTCTGGTTTTCTGCATTTGCAGTGAGAACCTCAAATGAGCTTTGCAAACAATCATGACATTCAAAGAATGGGAGACCTTTGACTTATTGTTTGGTGCTTTCAGTGGAATATGTTCCATTGACAACCCCGAGCATTTTTGGGAAACCAGCAATCCTGTGGAACATGATGGACTGCTCCCTCATCTTCTCAGAGGACATGTCAAAATGAATTAAATCAGAAGCCCTATGGTAGTGCCTCAGTAAGCTGGTGAATGCAGGCCCTCGCAGCACTTTGGGAGATGTTGCTCACGTCTCTGGTACCTGACTGAAATGACCCACATGCATAAAAATTCAGTGCAGTGGTTACTTTCTTTGTCACTGATAAGGTAGCGCTGCATTTGGAGTTTGGCTTCAAGAAATCACAGAGGTGGCCGATTGTCTCCTTACTGAAGTGTAGTCGCCTGACTACAACTCCTGTGATATCATATCTTATGACATCCGCTCTCTGCACACTCAGGGCTGGGTATTTTGGGCGGAATTTTACAGCATCGTCGCAGCAGGGACAGGGTTGTAAAATGCTGGGAGCTGTTCAAAAGTTTAACTTTGGTGGGGCCATAAAATTCCACCATTCATCTTTCTTGTCTTTTCTGCAACGAACAAAGTTGCATCTTGGAAAGCAAGATTCCAGAAGCACCAAAAGCTAAACATGTCTTCACCTCGCAGTTTGAATCTGCAAGAGATGCTGCAATACCTGTTAAAGTGATAGGTTACATTATTTTTAAATCCGCTTATGGATGTCTTGTCATAACACATTGCACTTTTAGAAAACATTCCAGATCACAACTCACTGTTAAAACATTTTAAAAAATTTCTTCAAGCTACTGTTACTATTGGACGCAAATGAATTTCTGTCCCTACTGTAGTACTGAAAAGGCTCTTAAAGTCACAGATGACATCCTGCTTGACAGTAACAAAAGGTAAATCTTTGCAACATTGGTATCATATTTGAGATAGAGAGAGCTTCTGACCAGATATCTGCACAACCACTAAGGCCAGCTATTTCTACCTCCTTAGCCTTCTCCAATTCCGGCCCTGTCTTGGCTTATCTGCTGCTGAAAAGCTCATCCGTGCATTTGTTACCAATATATGTCTATTCCAATGCATTCCTGTTCTACCCTCCATAAACTTGAGGTGACGAGCTCTGCTGTTTGTGTCCTAACTCACCAATTCCCATTCACCTATCACTCTTGTGCTTGTTGAGGGAGTGCTGCACTGTAAGAAAAGGTGTCATCTTTCAGATGTGATGTTAAATCAAAGCTCTGTCTGCTGCCTCAGATGGGCCTAAATGATTCCGCAGCACTATTTTGAAGATGAACAGGAGAGTTATCCTGTGTCTTGGCCAAGAATTATCTCCCAATCAATATTACATAAACAGATTTTCATGTTTCTTTTACATGCTGTTTGTGGGAGTTTGCTGACCACAACAGCTGACTGCTGTGATTCCTTCAAAAATAATTCATTAGCAGTAAAATGCTTTGAGACATCTGATGGTTGATAAAGGCACTGTATAAATACATGTCTTTTTCTTTTATAAATCCTACCTCTGACCATCAGATGGCTTATGTGGCTCAGTGTCATATTTTGTTTGATAATGCTCCAGTGTAGTGCCTTGGGATGTTTTATTACATTAAAAGAATTATATAAGGAAATGTTATGTATTTTGTGTAAAGTGAGCCAGTTTGCTGGCCTACATTAGTTTCATCCCACTAG
Source organism: Carcharodon carcharias (assembly GCF_017639515.1). Taxonomy (NCBI): domain Eukaryota; kingdom Metazoa; phylum Chordata; class Chondrichthyes; order Lamniformes; family Lamnidae; genus Carcharodon; species Carcharodon carcharias. Next base: position 82,629,633 of record NC_054474.1, on the reverse strand, counting down.
AGGGCATATCATCCTGCCTTGTGGAAGATATGGTTGTGTAGTGGTTATCCGCAATAGAGAGGATTGCCTGACTGGCACCCCTGACACTGGACTCAACATCCACTTCCTCCATAAGTGGTGGTGGAGGGCTTCCCACTGGCGGAAATGAACAGAAGCATCATGAATAAATGCAAACTGGGATCAGATGATGTAGTTTTCAACTACCTATGCCAATTTTGGCTTTGATCACATTGCTGCCATCAGTTGTTGCTCATGCCCATCAAACATGGGAGGTAGAAGTCAGGAGTTGACCATTTTGAATGCACTTTTAAACGATTCTTAGCTTCAGTCAATGAAAATTGAAAGCAGATTTGGCACGGATTTTTTTTGTAACTGTACTGAAGAACCTAGGAGTAGGAGTAGGCCATTCAACCCATTGAGCCTGCTCCAAAATTCAGTACAATCATGGCTGATCATCCACTTCAATGCCCTTTTCCCCATATCCCTTTATTTGATTGGTGTTTAGAAATCTGTCAATCTCTGCTTCAAACATACTGAATGACTGAGCTTCTACATCGATCTACAGTAGAGAATTCCAAAGAGTCACAACTTTGAGTAAAATAATTTCTCCTCATCTCAGTCCTAAGTGGCTTCCCCCTTATTTTGAAATAGTGTCCCCTGGTTCTAGACTCCCCAACTAGAGGAAGCACCTCACATGCTATTCCTTTAGGTATTTTGCAGGTTTCAATGAGATCACCTTTCATTCTTCGAAACTTTGGAGAATACAGGCCCAGTTTCCCCATTCGCTCTTCTTAGGACAGTCACACCATCCTGGGAACAAGCCTGGTGAACCTTCATTGCACACCCTGTATGGCAATAATATCCTTCCTAAGGTAAGGGCATCAAAACTGTACACAGTACTCCAGATGCGGTCTAACCAAAGTTCTATACATGTGTGTCTAACAAAGATTCTATAAAATTGAAGCAAGGCTACTCCTGTAATCAAATCATCTTTAGCCTTCCTAAATGCTTGCTGCACCTGCTGTTAGCTTATAGTGACTTATTGATGAGGACACTCAGGTCCCTTTGCCCACCTGCATTTTCTAATCTCACCATTTATGAAATACCCTGCACATCTGTTCCTCCTCCCAAAGTGGATAACCTCACATTTTTCCACATTATATTCTACCTGCCATGTTCTTGCCCTTTCACTAAGTCTGATCAAATCCCCTTGAAGCCACTTTACATCTTCCTCACAACACACATTCTCACCTAACTTTGTGTCATCCACGATCTTGGAAATATTGAATTTGGCCCAAGTACTGATCCCTGCAGTACCCACTAGTCACAGCCTGCCAACGTGAGAATGACCTGTTTATTTCTACTATTTGTTTTCAGTCCATTAACCAATCCTTAATCCATGCCAGTACGTTACCTCCTATCCCATGTGCTTTATTTTTGCTAATCAACCTCCTGTGGGGGACTTTATCGAAAGCCTTCTGAAAATCCAAGTATATAATGTCCACTGACTCCCCTTTATCAATTGTTAGTAACATTCTCAAAGAACTCCAACAAGTTCATCAAATATGATTGCTCATTCATAAATCCATGTTGACGATGCCCAATCAGGTTTTTATTATCCATGTGTCCATTTATCACACCCTTTAGAATAGATTCTAGCATTTTCCTTACTACTAATGCAAGGCTAATAGGGTCTGTAGTTCCCTGTTTTCTCCCCCTCCATTCTTAAATAGTGGGGTGACATTTGCTACCTTCCAATCTGCAGGAATCATTCCCAAATCTAAAAATATTGGAAGATGATCACCAATGCATCCACTATCTCCATGGCTACCTCTTTCAACACAGTTGGGGATGTAGAATATCAGATCCTGTGGACTTATCAACCATCAGTTTCATTAATTTCTCCAATACAATCTTCTTACAGATACCAATTTCCTTCAAGTCCTCATTCCCCCTAGTCCCTGGATCTCTAATTCTGGGAGATTTCTTGAACTCTCCTCAGTGAAGACAGGCATAAAGTAATCATTTAGCTTCTCTGCTATTTCTCTATTCCCCTTTATAAATTCTCCTGACTTTGCCTGCAATAGACCCACATTTGTCTTTGTCAAATGTTTCATAGAAACCAAGAAAATAGGAGCAGGAGTAGGCCATTTGGCCCTTCAAACCTGCTCTGCCTTTCATTATGATCATGGCAGATGATCCAAAGCAATAGCATGCTCCCACTTTCTCCCCATATCCTTTTCACCCCAAGAGCTATATCTAACTCCTTCTCGAAAACGTACAATGTTTTGGCCTCAACTACTTTCTGTGGTAGCAAATTCCACAGGCTCACCATTCTCTGGGTGAAGAAATTTCTCCTGATCTCAGTCCTAAATGGTCTACCCCGTATCCTCAGACTGTGACCCCTGGTTCTGGACTCCCCCACCATCAGGAACATCTTCCTGCATCTACCCTGTCTAGTCCTGTTAGAATTTTATAGGTTTCTATGAGATCCCTCCTTATTCTTCTGAGCTCCAGTGAATATAATCCTAACCGACCCAATCTCTCCTCATTTGTCAGTCCTGCCATCCCAGGAATTGGTCTGGTAAACTTCGCTGCACTCCCTCTATAGCAAGAACATCCTTCCTCAGATAAGGAGACCAAAACTGCACACAATATTCCAGGTGTGGTCTCACCAAGGTCCTGTATAATTGCAGCAAGACATCCCTGCTTCTGTACTCGAACCCTCTCGCTATGAAGGCCAACATACCATTTGCCTTCTTTACCACCTGCAGCACTTGCATGCTTACCTTCAGCGACTGGTGTACGAGGACACCCAGGTTTCATTGCCCATTCCCGTCTCTCAATTTATAGCCATTCAGGTAATAATCTGCATTCCTGTTTTTGCTACCAAAGTGGATAACGTCACTTTTATCCACATTACACTGCATCTGCCGTGCATTTACCCACCCACTCAGCTTGTCCAAATCACACTGAAGCATCTCTGCATCCTCCTCACAGCTTGCCCTCCCACCCGGCTTTGTGTCATCTGCAAATTTGAAGATATTACATTTAGTTCCCCCATCTAAGTCATTGATATATATTGTGAATAGCTGGGGTGCCAGCACCAATCCCTGTGGTACCCCACTAGTCACTGCCTGCCATTCGGAAAAAGACCCGTTTATTCCTACTCTTTGTTTCCTGTCTGCCAACCAGTTTTCTATCCGTTTCAATACACTACCCCTAATCCCATGCGCTTTAATTTTACACATCAATCTCTTATGTAGGACTTTGGCGAAAGCCTTCTGAAAGTCCAAATAAATCACATCCACTGGCTCCCCCTCATCAACTCTACTAGTTACATCCTCGAAAAATTCCAGTAGATTTGTCAAGCAAGATTTGCCTTTTGTAAATCCATGCTGAATCTGTCTGATTCTGCCACTGTTTTCCAAGTGCTCAGCTATTAAGTCTTTTATAATGGACTCTAGAATTTTTCCCACTACCGACATCAGGCTGACTGGTCAATAATTCCCTGTTTTCTCTCTACCTCCCTTTTTAAATAGTGGGGTTGCATTAGCTACCCTCCAATCTGTAGGAACTGTTCCAAAGTCTATAGAATCTCGGAAGATGACCACCAATGTATCCACTATTTCTAGGGCCACTTCCTTAAGTACTCTGGGATGTAGATTATCAGGCTCTGGGGATTTATCGGCCGTCAATCCCATCAATTTCCCCGACACCATTTCCCTACTAATACTGATTTCTTTCAGTTCCTTCCTCTCACTAAACACTGTGTTCCCCAACATTTCTGGTGTATTATTCATGTCCTCCTTTGTGAAAACAGAACCAAAGTATGTATTTAATTGGTCAGCCATTTCTTTGTTTCCCATTATAAATACACTTGTTTCTGACTGTAAGGGGCCTACATTTGTCTTCACCAATCTTTTTCTCTTCAAATACCTATGGAAACTTTTACAGTCACTTCTTATGTTCCCCACAAACTTACACTCATGTTCTACTTTCCCCTTCTTAATCAATCCCTTGGTCCTCCTTTGCTAAATTCTAAACTGCTCCCAATCCTCAGGTCTGTTGCTTTTTTTTAGCCAATTTGTATGCCTCTTGCTAGGATCTAATACTATCTCTAGTTTCCCTTGTAAGCTATAGTTTGGCCACCTTTCCTGTTTTACTTTTGCGCCAAACAGGAATAAACAATTGTTGCAGTTCACCCAAGCACTCTCTGAATGTTTGCCATTGCCTATCCACCGACATCCCTTTAAGTAACTTTTCTCAACCCATCATAGTCTTTTTATATATCTATAGAAACTTTTACAGTCTGTTTTTATGTTCTTTGCTAGTTTATATTCATATTTTATTCTCCCTTTCTTTCAGTTTCTTCGTTCTCCTTTGCTGTATTCCAAAATCCTAGCAATCCTCAGGTTGTGGCCAGAATTTTTGGGTCAGCCAGCGGGGGTGGGGCCCGCTCGTCGTCGCATAAAATGACATGCGGTGACATCAGGCGTGTGTCCCGACATCACCGCGCATCATTCAGATTTTCAGTTCACACCTGAACTGTCAAAGGCCTATTAAGGGCATTTAGATATCAATTAAGACAGTAAACTGAACTACCTTAAGTTTGGCAGGCAGGTGAAGAGCCCAGGCAGCCTTTGCATTTATCATGGAAACTCATCCACGGGCAGGATGGGGTTTCATGAAGGTATGTAAAGTTTTATAAAAATTTTTAATAACATTCATAGACATGTCCCTGCTCACGTGACACTTTCACATGAGGGGACATGTCTTATTTTTTTTTCTTTATTAAAATTTTCAGAACTTCAGCAAATCTCCTTGAGGCAGCGTGAAAGAGAGCACTCCCTGACTCAGGCAACGCCCCCCCCCCATTCCTTCTATGCCTGTACGCTCCTAACCTGCAGTCGGACCACCTCTCTAAATGTATTATCCACATAGTTCTCAGTGTCATGGATGCACCATAGTACCTCCAGCCACAGTTCAAGTTCTGAAACCTGGAGCTCAAGCTTCTGCAGCTGATGACACTTTCTGCAGATGTGTTCATCCAGGACGCATGGTGTGTCCATGACTTCCCACATACCGCAGAATGTACATTCCACTGGGCCGAGCTGACCTGCCATACCATAACTTTAAAAACTATTTATTACAATTAGAATAAGTAGAATAATTTACCAGTTACTCACCAATCAGCTTCTTCCCTTGTACTGAAGTAAGAGCCAGCTATTGGAGGCTCCCTCACTAAACTCCTTCATTCACCAAACTCCCATTTTACACTCTGTGCATTCAAACCAGCACTCAGGGCAGTCAAAGCAGCACCGACGAAGGCCTGTTTTTATATTTTCTGAAAAACAACTGATTCAACCTCCTAAAACCAGTTTAAGCTAACTACCTAATTAACTAGCTGCAGCTGCTCTCAAAAGCTTGTATACCCCTGTTTTAAGCCTGGAATAAAACTTAACTTCTCTTAACTTAAGAGCAATTTTGGTTAATTGCTAAATTAAAGAAAAAAGATTTAAAAACTAGCCTTTAGACAGATATTAACCATAAATCTCCCTCACTCACCAGACTCATCAGCTCTCAGTGCAGGCAAGTACTTACTTGTGGGGTTTGAGCCTTAAAGGCTTGCAATGTTTAATCTCCTTGCTGCTGTCAATGTGACAAATATTTTCCCTAACTTTAGAATGCTGGAACACTCAGCAGATCAGGCCAACTGTGGAAAGAGAAACAAAGTTATTCTTTCAGGTCGATGGTCTTATCATCAGAACTGGAAGAAGCAGGAAATGTAATAGGTTTAAAGCTAATACAGAGGTGGGGAATGGAGGTAAAGGATGGAAAATAAAACAAAGGGGAAGGCTTGTGACATTGTTGAAAGCAGGAGAGATTAAATGACAAAAGGGATGATGGTGCAAAGCAAAAGTCAATGTTAATGGAATAAGTAAAAAAAGAAAAGATGGGTCTAGAGGAGGCCTTAACAGTACCATTATCAATAGCTTCTGTCCAAAAAAATGTGACTGGTTACAATTTGAAATTGTTGAACAACTGAATCCAGAAGACTGGAAAGTGCCTGTTTGAAAAATGAAGTGCTGTTCCCTTAAGTTATCATTGAGCTTCATTAGAACAGTGTAGGAGGCCATTGACAGTGAGGTTAGGGTGGAAATTGGACTTAGAGGTAATATGATGCTTGTGGACAGAATGGTGGTGTTCTGCGAAGCTGTGCTTTGTCTCCCCAATACGGAGACCGCACTATGAGCTGTAAATAGAGTATACTGAATTGAATAGGTACAAGCAAATCATCAGGAAGAAGTGGTTGGGGCTCTGGGCAATGGCAAGGGAGGACAGAAAAAAGCAGGAGTTGAATCACCTACATTTGCATGGGAAGGTTCCATGTGCAGGGAATGGAGTGTCGGGGGTGATTGAAGAGTGGACCAGAGGGTTGTGGAAGGTATGATCTCTTTGGAATGCTAAAAGGGAAGGTGATGGGGAGATGTGTTTAGTGGTGGAATCATTCAGGAGGTGATGGAAAAAGTAGAAGATGATCCGTTAAATATGGAGGCTGATGGGCGGAAGATGAGGAAGGGGGAAATCCTATCATGGTTCTGGGAGGGAGGGGAGCCTCAGTTTAACTATTAATCTGAAAGATGGCACTGCCAACAGTGCGGTACTTCCTCAGGTAATATTTATTTCACTTCCCAACTCCCTCAGGAAACAAATCTATAAATCTTCAATATAATTCTAGATAATGAAATGACAGCAGCTGTCTCTATTCTTCTTCTTATGAAATCTATAATCATGCCAATTATGCAGGAATTATATTCTTTGAAACTAAAAATGGGAAAAATGCTATCATGTTCATTCTAAACTGACTTAAGTGAGGGAAATATAAATGTTCTGACTGTGTGGACTGCCCATTCAGATATAGAACAGAGCATATTGCTGTTTCTAACTTGAGGCACTGTGTCATAAGGAAAATCTTGAGCAGTACAGATTTTAAGAGCCAGTCAAAATAGAAAATATGGATCCACTCAGTTTAAGATGTCTCATTACATCTATTGTCTTTGCTAACAACACTATATCCAGTCAGTGAGCCAATTAATAATCAAATTTATAATTTCAACTTACCCATTTACTTTTGCCAATAAGACATATGAGGTAGTTTTGAAATGTTTTCTGTAGGTCAAGATAAGTAAGATATATCACCTTAAATTAGTTAGGCACGATGTGCTCTTCATATATTCATGTCAATTGAATTTATTGCTAACTCACTCAGGCACTTAAATTGCTTCCTTTTTAATAGATTGCAATATTTTCCTACAACAGATGTCAAACTCATATGATATAACTTCCAAAATCTGAGATTTTTTTAAACACAATCAACAGGTTTGCAAAATAATTTATTAATGCACCCTTCTGCGCTAATTTATTTTCGAATTTCAAGAAATATTCTTTATTAAATGTGTATGTTTTTTTTGAATATTGTTGTGCTTATTTAGTTGAAGGTTATCAGTAAAAGAACTGAAATATTTTTGATACCTGATGTTAACACTACAGTGGAACTTTTTTTTGAATGCCATTTAGAATAATTTCGCTGATAAAAATACTAGACGTCACTGCATCTTTCAAGGTTTATATTATTGAGATTATCTAAATTGGCAAAATGCAAATTTTGTTCAAAAACACTAGAATTTTTAGCTGGGTAGAGCTGTAATATAAAAACAGAAAGAAGCAGTCCATGACCAAATGTAACAAGACCTGGACAATATGAAGGCTGGAACTGACAAGTGGCAAGTAACATTTGCACCACACAAGTTACAGACAATGACCATTAACAACAAGAGAGAATCTAACCATCGCCCCCTGACAGTCAATGGCATTACAATTGCTGAATCCCCTACTATCAACATTCTGGGGGTTACTATTGACCAGAAACTGAACTGGATGGACCATATAAATTCTGTGGCTACAAGAGCAGGTCAGAGGCTAGGAATCCTGCAGCGAATAACTCACCCCCTGACTCCCCAAAACCTGTTCACAAGGCACAATTCAGGAGTGTGATGGAATGCTCTCCACTTGCCTAGAGGAGTGCAGCTCCAACAACATTCAAGAAGCTTGACATCATTCACTTGTTTGGCACCCCATCGACAAACATTCATTCCCTAAACCATTGGCACAGTGGCAGCATCTATAAGAAACACTCAAGAAACTCACCAAGCCTCCTGAGACAGCACCTTCCAAACCCTTGACCACTACCATCTGTAAGGACAAGGGCAGCAGACGCATTGGGATACCACCACCTGGAAGCTCGCCCCAAGACACTCATCATCCTGACTTGGAAATATATCACCATTCCTTCACTTTGCTGGGTCAAAATCCTGGAACTCCCTCTTTAACAGCATGGTGGATGTATCTACACCACATGGAATGCAGTGGTTCAAGAAGGCAGCTCACTACTTCTCAAGGGCAATTAAGGGTGGGCAATAAATGCTGGCCAAGCCAGCGGCACCCATATCCCATGAACGAATAAAAAAAAAGAAAATATGCACAAAATAACAAACCATCCATCCAAAATATTGCAATTGCATACCACAGTTAGGCTCTCATTAGAGGAGTAAAACTTAGTTTTGCTCTTTTGATTCTTAATCCCAACATCATAAGAACCCATGCTGTACCATTTAAAACTTTTCCATTTTCCTTCAAATCTGTCCCTTTGGCAGCTTTTTGTTTTAATATGCCTTAAAGAAATAGCAGCATGACATCACTAGAAGGGAAGTGCTTTATGTGATCCAGTCTTAGTTTCTATTTTGATTTTCAGCAGAACACACACACACACATAGCTTTGCTATTGACATCTTCCAGCTTTCTAATTTTGTATAAATATTCTCATGTGCCAAGTCTCAATAAATGAATCCCACAACATGTTTACAACATCCTTTATGAGTGATTAGCGCCTTTAGATCATTATAACAACACAACATGATGTGCTGCAGTGGTTCCTTCTAAATAACATTGTGCTCAGTGGTGATCAAACAGCCTAGCATCAAATTCAGGTACAACATGGTGAAGAGACTTAGATCATGCTACATGGATGAGACAACCCTCAATGTTTTGGTCAGACTGCAATAAAGTTGCAGCGTTGGAAAGTATTGAAAACGCAATGGGTGACTACACAGAAGAGCTAAGTATACACAGCACCGAAATAGTGCTCAGATGCTGGACCCCACATGGTGAGATTGCAGCACATAGCCTGTCAGTTCAGTAAGTGGGACAGTGCATTGAGAGGGCCAGCACCAATCGGGAAAGGCAAGTGACCAGGGTGTGGGCCAGATCGATAATAAGTGAGGGGGAGTCAAACAAAAAAAGACCCCAAAACCGTCATAAAAATTGGGCCAGAGAAGGCTGCAATTATAACAGGTGGAGCTTCGGAAAAGCTTGTGAAACCAGCTACAGCAAGATTCCTCCAAGGTACTATAGGCTACAGAAGGTCAAAGGGATTTTGCCAGTGTGTCCACAAAGTTCCCCAGTTTGAATTGGGATGCAGCTGACCTAACCAAATTCAAAATGTTTAAACAGTGTACAGAGCTATGGCTTCTTGATTCAGGTGTGTCTGAACCAGACAAGCAAGCCATGAAAATTCACCCAGGAGTTGGGAATGAAGGTCGACATGGGCTGAATATGTCAGGATTAACAGGAGAGCTAAAAGACCCCAAAAAGATATGAACTACATTGGAAGAGCGATTCAGAGAAAAGGGTACGTACTGTGATTGCTCAAACATAGAGCTAGAAGACAGAATTGATGAATTGGTGATCGCATCCACTCCCATGGAAGTATTCCAGCCAGATCTGCTGGACAAGCCCAAAATGCATAACATCAAAGAGCTACTCAAGGATGGACATAATGTGAAATGATTCTCGCAGGTCGATGAAGCTTAAGGTCCTAAATACAACCTAAATTGTTGACGCACTCATGAGAATACCCAAACCTAGCAAGACATGTGGAAGGTGTGGCCTTCTGCATGCACCAAGGAAATGACCAGCTTTCCAGCAATTCTGCAAGGCATGTGGCAGCAAGGGCCATTGGCTGTGGCAGTGGATTAGAGCAAAGGCTAATGCAGCTACAAAGATCTGTGCACGGATCCAAACAGACTGTACACAAGGGGCACCTTCCAGCAATAAGAATGACCACTCGCTATCCCATCAGAAACATATAAATGTGGTGATTGACAAATCAGAAAATGACAATGCTGTACACAATGAGACGAAGAGCGGTGAACACCATCAATCGCATGGAAAACCTTGATGACACACCTGAATCAAGAAGCCATAGCTCTGTACACTGTTTAAACATTTTGAATTTGGTTAGGTCAGCTGCATCCCAATTCAAACTGGGGAACTTTGTGGTCACACTGTCTGAAGTGTTTGTGAAGATTAAAATGATCTATCCTAAGAACGTTGACAACTATTCATTATTGGCCAAGATTAACACAGGGCCAAGTGCCAACACACTACTGTGGAGGGCCATAGCAAAACCTATTACTGCGCAACTTCTGTGCACAATGGTTCACTAATTCCATGTGCAGGATACATAGTTGCGGAGTGCAAGTACAATCAAAGCTCCTGGGTATCGCAGATGTTCTACATCATGGAGAATAAAGTTCCAGCGATTGTAGGTCTACCAGCATGCTGTGACCACATATTAATAACAATCCATGGAATCAGTCAGGTCTCACTCGGCAGGTCAACCTCAGAAACTACTCATATTGCCTCATTTTCTGACCTAACAATAAAATACCCAGAATGTTTTGACAAAATTGGCAGTTTCAAGGGACTTGCAATTTTATACTTGCAGGAGAATGCAAGCCCACCAATTGATCAACCACATAAATGCAGTATCCACATATATGACAAATTGAAGGTCGAACTAGAAAAAATTGGGGAAGACCGAATCATTAAAAGGGTCCACGAGCCTGCAATTTATTGGTAAGCTATTTCAAGATATATGTGAGAAGTGGAATATCAATCACGCCACTTCTTCTCCTTATTAACCTAGATCTAACGGCCTAGCTGAAAAAATTATTCGCACAGCGAAATCCCTAATTCTCAAATGTGCAGACCAAGCAAAATCAACACATTGCAATGTTACATCTGAGAGCGACACCTTTAAGTGCAACTATTCCATCACCAGCAGAGCTCATGTTTGGCAGACCAGTGCATATCAATTTACCTACTCTTAACCATTCTAATCTCTCATAAACTAGAGAGCAACTTTTAAAACTACAAGAGAAGGTGACCAATGTGCAGGTAAAAATGCTGGTATGGAACTGCCAAGTTTAGAGTTGGGACAACAAGTTCACATCCAGGATCTCACAGAAGACACATGGCAACCAGCTAATGATCTATTCAGTACCAAAGTCCTATGAAGTCATTATACACAAAGGCACAATGATGAGGTGTAACTGAGGACAAATCAGATCCATTCCAGCTCCTCAATCACAGTGCAGTCCTATTGCATTAAGGGCTAGATCCCAAATGCAACCGGGAACAACGTCCCACCGATCACTATGAACAATTAAAGAAACCTCCAGACAAGGTTGCTATTATAAGATCTGGACATACCAACAGATTACTTTTATGCTTTTAAGACTCATAGATGCATCATTTATTTACACTTCTGAATTGGTAACTAAACATGAACATATATTATAAATAGTTATACTTCTTTGGAAGGGGAAAAGTATCTTTACGAAGAAAGGGAGATGTTGTAATATGCTGTTAAGGGATAGCATCATGCCATCACTACAAAGGAAGTGTGTCATGTTTCACTTTTGCTTTTGAGCAGAGCACACACACAACTCTGCTGATGTCTTCAAGCTTTCTATCTTTGTATAAATGTTGTCATGTGCCTAGTCTCAAGAAATGAACACACAATGTGTTTACACAATCCTGTATGAGCAATAGATGCTTTTGTATCATGATAACGAAACAGCACTCTTGAAGTATATTTATACTGAAGTTTTTAAACAGGGATATTTTGGACATGATGGACACATTTTAAAGCTACTGGACATTAATGTAAACATATATTGTGCATGAAAAGAGCTCTGCTGAAGGGCATATTCAAGTATGTACAGAGGAGGTGAAAAAGTAGAGGTCCAAACAGAAGACAAACTTGTGAGATATTTCTCTGAGTACTGAATTATTTCTTAAATTAGTCTCTGAAATAATGAAAGTCCTAAGCTAAAATAAATTTTTTGAAATCAACCACTCGACACTTTGGTTAGTGTGATTTTTTTGTTACTAAAATGCAATACAAAATTAATTTCATATGATCACACATGGAATGTTGTAGTGTATGGATATAATGGAGATATTACTGCTGGAATAATTAGATGACAAATCAGATAAGGTTTTATTTGAAACTTTTATCATAATTCATCTCTGAAAAGATTGTTTGAGTTTTTTTTTCAAGCGTCTTGCTCTAGTTCGTTGTGTAGTAGAGGCTGATATGAATTACTCTGAGTGTTCATTGATCCTCAAGTAAACTTTACCATATTTAACACCCATTAACTGATACTGATCTTGACTTATTACTAAGCGTGTGGAACTCCAACTAATTATGTTACCTACCTCCTACCCAAAATCCACAAACAGAACTGTCCTGGTAGACTGATCGTGTCAGCTTGCTCCTGCCCCACAGGACTCATTTCCAACCTGATAGTCACCCAACCTCGGACGGCCCGCTTCTACCTCCTACCGAAAATCCACAAACAGAACTGTCCTGCTAGACTGACCGTGTCAGCTTGCTCCTGCCCCACAGAACTCATTTCCCGTTATCTTGACTCCCTTCTCTCTCCCCTTTTCCAGTCCCTTCCTACCTACATCCGTGAATCCTCTGACACCTTACGTCACATCAACAATTTCCAGTTCCCTGGCCCCAACCGCTTCCTCTTCACCATGGACGTCCAATCCCTCTACACCTCTATCCCCCACCAGGATGGTCTGAGGGCCCTTAGCTTCTTCCTCGAACAGAGGCCCAAACAATCCCCATCCACCACTACTCTCCTCAGTCTGGCTGAACTTGTTCTCACACTGAACAATTTCTCCTTCAACTCCTCTCACTTCCTCCAAATAAAAGGTGTGGCTATGGGTATCCGCTTGGGCCCCAGCTATGCCTGTCTCTTTATGGGGTATGTGGAACATTCCTTGTTGCAGTCCTACTCCGGCCCCCTTCCACAACTCTTTCTCCGGTACATCGATGATTACTTCGGTGCCGCTTCATGCTTTCGTCGGGACTTGGAAAAATTTATTAATTTTGCTTCCAATCTCCACCCCTCCATCATTTTCACGTGGTCCATCTCTGACACTTCCCTTCCCTTCCTTGACCTATCTGTCTCAATCTCTGGTGATAGACTGTCCACCAATATCCATTACAAGCCCACCGACTCCCACAGCTACCTCGACTACAGCTCCTCACACCCCGCTTCCTGTAAGGACTCCATCCCATTCTCTCAGTTCCTTCGCCTCTGTCGCATCTGTTCCGATGATGCTACCTTCAAAAACAGTTCCTCTGACATGTCCTCCTTCTTCCTTAACCGAGGTTTTCCACCCACGGTCGTTGACAGGGCCCTCAACCGTGTCCGGCCCATCTCCCGCGCATCCGCCCTCACGCCTTCTCCTCCCTCCCAAAAACATGATAGGGTCCCCCTTGTCCTCACTTATCACCACACCAGCCTCCGCATTCAAAGGATCATTCTCCGCCATTTCCGCCAACTCCAGCATGATGCCACCACCAAACACATCTTCCCTTCACCCCCCCTGTTGGCATTCCATAGGGATCGTTCCCTCCGGGACACCCTGGTCCACTCCCCCATCACCCCCTACTCCTCAACCCCCACCTATGGCACCACCCCATACCCACGCAAAAGATGTAACACCTGCCCCTTCACTTCCTCTCTCCTCACTGTCCAAGGGCCCAAACACTCCTTTCAAGTGAAGCAGCATTTCACTTGCATTTCCCCCAACTTAGTCTACTGTATTCGTTGCTCCCAATGTGGTCTCCTCTACATTGGAGAGACCAAACGTAAACTGGGCGACCGCTTTGCAGAACACCTGCGGTCTGTCCGCAAGAAAGACCCAAACCTCCCTGTCGCTTGCCATTTTAACACTCCACCCTGCTCTCTTGCCCACATGTCTGTCCTTGGCTTGCTGCACTGTTTCAGTGAAGCCCAACGCAAACTGGAGGAACAACACCTCATCTTCCGACTAGGCACTTTACAGCATTCTGGACTGAATATTGAATTCAACAACTTTAGGTCTTGAACTCCCTCCTCCATCCCCACCCCCTTTCTGTTTCTTCCCCCTTCCTTTTGTTTTTCCCAATAAATTATATAGATTTTTCTTTTCCCACCTATTTCCATTATTTTTAAATATTTTTAAATCTTATATGCTCCCCCCACCCCCACTAGAGCTATACCTTGCCCTACCATCCATTCTTAATTAGTACATTCGTTTAGATAATATCACCAACTTCAACACCTATGTGTTCTTTCGTTCTGTTGTCTGTGACATCTTTTGATGATCTGCTTCTATCACTGCTTGCTTGTCCCTACAACCACACCATCCCCCTCCACTTCTCTCCCCCCACCCAACTACACCCCCCCCCCACACACACACACACACATACACACACACACACACACTTTAAACCAGCTTATATTTCACCCCTTCCTTGGATTCACCTAGTTCTGTTGAAGGGTCATGAGGACTCGAAATGTCAACTCTTTTCTTCTCTGCTGATGCTGCCAGACCTGCTGAGTTTTTCGAGGTAATTCTGTTTTTGTTTTTAATTATGCCACCTACTTGTTCTGTCTCAATTGGCTGGTCACTCTCTCTCTTATTTGCATCTGAGCAAGATGAAGAAGGAGGTTTTATCAACATTGGAAAGCACAAAGAATTGTGGAAAGTAGATTGAAGAGTAAATTTAAGCTGGGTTGAAGTAACTTCTCACAATGAAAAGCATAACAGACTGAAACCTATAATAGTACTGGCACATTAAATTGCTCAAGATGAAACAATTGTCAGGTTGCCTCCAGGCAAGAGTAGATTATTGATGTCATGTCAAGAAAAAGTAAATCACTTTCTTGATGCCTAATTAATTTTGTGAATTTTTACTTTGCCCCAGGAGGGAAAGTTCACTGTTTCTTGTTACATACTTGACTAAAACATTTAAGATCCTGAGGGGACTTAGCAGAGTGGATGTGAAAAGGATGTTTCCTCTTGTAGGAGAACCTAGAACTAGGGGTCACTGTTTAAAAATAAGGAGTCATCCATTTAAGACAGAGATGAGGACAATTTTTTTCTCTCAGAGTCGTGAGTCTTTGGAACTCCCTTCCTCAAAAGGGAGTGGAGGCAAAATCCTTGAATATATTTAAACCAGTGGTGGACAGGTTCTTGATTAGCAAGGGGGTGAAAGGTTATTGGGGGTCAGCAGGAATGTGGAGTTGAGGTTACAATCAGATCAGCCATGATCTTATTCAATGGCGAAGCAAGCTCGAAAGGGTGAGTTGCCTACTCCTGCTTCTAATTCGTATGTTCGTGTTATGTAAGAACATTTCTTTCTTGGTGCTTTTTTGATTCTGGCCAACAATAAAAAAGTGTAACAGATATAGTTAAATTTTCCCTCAGGCATATTTTTTCCTCCCCTTCCTTTCATGAAAGTAAATCATCTCATAGGCCTATGTCAATATTGCTCTTGGACAAATGAGAAAATAGCTTAGAATGGCGCATCCATTGATTTTTGCTTGACCTCACTGATTACCTTTGCTTGATGACAAGCTTATGCATTGAAACTTGTAGTATAGAGAATCAAATAATTTAACTCACAATCGACTACTCTACCGCAAAATAATGGGAGTGTCAAGATGTTGAACCACCTAGCGTGTTTTAGTGTAATGATTATTGGTCGGCAGCCATATTTTTGCTACTAGCCAAGGTGTAACAAAGTTCTCTACAAAATATATTATGAATAAGAAAAAGGCTCTTGAGCTCTTGATATTTGTTCAATTGTCATTTTCAGCAGATAATGGCAAAAAGATTTTCTTTTTTTCCTACACAATCTAGTGTGATTGTGATACAACAGCAAGGTCTTATAGATAGGAGTTTCTGTAGGCATAAAAATTAGCCAAAACTGTTTACTTTGATATAAGTGTAATGGTGTCGCTTAAGTTTTGGCTGTCATTTTGCTGTTGTATAACAACTGCACAGTAGGAAAACAGGAAATCTTTTTGCCACCATCTGCTGAAAAAACAATGGAACAAATGTCAAGAGCTCAAGGGCCTTTATCTTATTCATAATATTTTTTTGTAGAGAACCTCATTGCATTGTGGCTGGTATTGAAAAATATTGCTGTCAACCAATAATTACTATAAGATGCTGACTTACACAGCCATCTTAACTAAACCTCCCCCTGCTATTCCGATCTCGTAGTTTCTCTATTTCGATTGCATCTGTTCTAATGATGCCACTTTCCATACTAGTGCTTCTGATAAATCTTCCTTTCCCCTCAATCGAGGTTTCCCCTCCTCCTTGGTTGACAGGGCCCTCAACCATGTCCATCCCATTTCATGCACTTCCAGTCTTACTCCTTCCCCTCTCTTATGGCCACTTAATGGCCTCAACTGGCCTCTGTGTGGAAAGGGCATCATTGAGCCTTTGCACCCTGGACGTAATTGGGGAGATTCAGGCTGGTGATGACGTTTCCTCTACCCCTGCACCTGCCTGCCCCATTTTGCGGCCCACCGCACCCCCCAGTATGCCTCTGGGGACATATTAAATTCCGCCCTCCATGTGCCTCCAGGCTGAACTGCATCAGTTAATTACAACATTATTTGCCTTCTCAGATGGATATTCAAAGAAGAACAGGGAAGTTTTCTCAGCATCCTGGTCAATATTCATCCATCAACTAACATCAGTAAGAAAAATTGTGGAATCTTACCGTGCATAAATTGGATGCTGCATTTCCCTAAATTACAAATGTGACTACATTCTAAAAGTACTTTATTGGCTGTAAAATACTTTTGAGACATCCCAAAGTTGTGAAAAGCGTTGTGTAAATGCAAGATCCTTCTTTCTTCATTTTAATATATAAGTACAGAAGGGACTAAGTTCAATACTTTTTGTGCTGTGTTCATCAACAGTACCAATAACAGCAAAAATTGGTGGCAACAGGTGTGACAAATGTGATTTGTGCTCCTGGATACACCACTGCTAATTCCAAAGTTGGAAGACAGGTTGTTTATTGCTTCTTAAATGAGTAGCAAAATCTCAAAATTAACTAATAGATATATGGAAATTGTATTCTGGAAGTAATTATTGCTGGAATTATTTTAAAAATAATAACTTTTTATTCCAATCTCTGCAACTCAGCACACTGTTTTTAAATGTCAACAACATATTGGCACAACTGTCAAACATTTAGATTTCACATGCTAAAACCCTCATTTCAAGTCGCAATGAGGGGAAAAAGTTACATTGACTCAATTTTCATACATCACAAGTATTGTCAATCAAGAAATCAAAACTAATATGTACTAATGTTGATCATGGTTGCTCATTGCTTTGTTTAAGAGCCACTGAATGAAAATATGAAAAAAATAGAACTTGCCATCTAAACTTCACAGGTCAATTTTGACAATGCATAATAATAGGTATCCTACAGGTACTGATTTCAGGATGGTACATAGTTAGGACAATATGCAACTGGCAGAGGTGAATTACAATGTTGGCTCTACATAGCTCTCTGATGGGGCAAAGTGTAGTTTTCTACATGAAAGCTTGTTCATTGTCATCCAATGCTGTTTTCATTTCTAACGTTAGTAAAGAATTGATGGGACTATTATTATTCAAGCTCACTCCAGATATTTTTCTTGTGTTGAACAGAAAAAGTGCATCTATAGATGAGCTTTCACTTCATGTTGTATGCATGAAGTAATCTGAGATTGTGTGCTCTGGATGAACAATAAAGCCTTTTTATTCTTACTGAATATCACGTGGGATTTCCATTATATCTCACATCACTTCAAAAGCTAGCTAATATTAACTACATTAGACACTTTTGCTCCAGAAAGAACTATTAAACAGGTTTATTCATGTAAAAAGTAATTTGAAGAAGCAAGCAGTAAAAGTATGGTGCTGAAAACAGTTCTCAAATAAGCACTAGTCTGGAACCAGTTCAGGGACAGTTAAGTGGACAAACCAGACAGCTGAGGCCCTATGAAAGCATTCTTAGAAAATTTGAACACAATAAGTGGAACGTAATCTTGGCAGTATTGCCAGGGTCATGTCTACTAGTATCATCCAGCACTGACCATGCCAAAGTATGCAGGTCAATGCAAGGCCACCTCATGTGCATGGAACTGGCAGAAGACTGTGCCACTGTAGGCGCATCATGAGTACCTGGTTGCCTCATGCAACTGGAAACTTCTAACGCCTGCCTGCTGTCCAATGTGGGAATTGCCCTGGAGATAAGACTTACAGTCCTCTTATAAAGGCGTTTGATACTAGCAATTTTTAATCACCTTCAGGGCTTCTGACATTGTGGCTGTGACTGCTGCTTTACACTTCTTAGACTCCTTACACTCCAGAGAGGAGGTGGGCAGAGAGAAATTTGCTAGACTCAGAGGTAGACATTTTCTGATTGGTGTTAAAACTGGTGCTAAGTTTGATATCAATCGAAAAACCTAGGATAGAATAGCAAGAACAATTTAAAGTTTATTACAATAGCAATCCAGGGAAATATTTTGAATATAGAGGCTATCAAAAGTTTGAAATATTTCGAATATAGAAGATATCACAAGTTTGTAATATTAAAATATTTACCATTTATGCCTTGAGAATGTTCTTTCTGGAATGCGGCTGCAATAATCTCTCTTTCTCAATCTTTGTATCTATAAGGCACACAATCTTCACTTTTAGTTGCAGACTATAGAATCATATGTGTTCACAGCATAGAAAGAGGCCTTTCAGTCCATTGTTTGAATTCCAGCTCCTTGTTAAAGCAACCTCAAATAGATCTGATTGCTACCTTTAGACCCTTGTATCATTTGTTGCTTCAATTTTTAAAAATTCAAATTTCCCTTAAAGGATGAAATGGTCTCTGCCTTAATCACTCTGTGACTGAGGCTTGCATGCTTCAAGAAAACAATTTTTTGCACAAAGAGATGTCTTCTAGCCTCTTTCCTCTTTCTCTTAGTAATGCGAGAAGTTGAGGTTATTCTTTTTAACATTTTTGGGGAATATTGTGCTTTTCTGTAAAGAAGGCTGTGTGTCTGTCTGTGTGCCTGTGTAAATTATTTAGTTAAGCTGGGTAGAGGTTACTAGGAGACAGGTAGTCAGGGGTTTAAAACATGAATGGACAAAGGTGTTAGGTTTGAGTTACAAGTGAATAGGTTGGATCTAACATTTGCAGTTTTAGGTAAGTTGAGAGTTTGTTTGAATATCAAAGGAAGTCAGAGGTTACAAGAAACATGTTTGCACCTTGCAGGAGTTCCATAGGTAAACAAAAGAGGGTGTATTATATTTCATTGACCTGAAAGCAGAAACAAAATAGTAAACATGAAAGGTTTCATATTTGGAAGGATTTGAGTTTCAAAGAGGTGTGAGAATAATGGAACCTGAGATGAAAGGGGAGAAAGGCAATTTAAAGTTACAATGCTGAGCTGAGCTGGGAGCTATTAGCTGTAGCTCTATGCTCGGAAAAGATATAGGTTGAATCAGTCACACAGTCAAGCCAGAAAAGTATTGGGCTGCAAAAAGCAGTTTTGTTCTGAAGTTTTAGATTTCCACAGAGTGGAAGACAGTTACAGGTCGTGTGGTATGACCTGTAACAGCAATTTCCTTGGGTAATATTACTTAGATTTTTATAGTTAAACACCTATAAGGGAGTGTTGCCTGGAAGCTGTTTACTTTTCGGTCTGACCAAGTAGGAAGTCTTTTGGGGGAATGTTTTGTCAGACTAATTTTGAACTGTGATCTGTAATTTTTAAGTGCTTAAGTTTTCTTTTCTTCTTGTTAATAAAACTTTTACCTGTAATTTTTAAATTCCCTAAAGTATTACTGGATTTCTTTCTGTTGAGATCAGTACATTGTCTTCTCATTTTCAGGATACAGAAAAAAGGGTATTGCCCATAAGCAAGTTCCCTCTGGGATTTAGTTTGCACAGCAATTAACATAGGTTGTGGTCATAACAGTAATAATTTTAAATTGATGGCCCCATATCACTGACTCTCCAACCTGAGAAAATTATCTTCCACCATTCACTCCATCAAAATTCTTCATGTTTTTAAAACTTACATAAAATATTCTCTCAGCCTTTTTTGTTGCAATAGAAATTGTTCCAGTAGCTCAGGTTTCTCCTTATAACTGTAATTTCTTATCTCTGCTATCATCCTGATAAAGCAGTCCTTGATAGCTCTCATAGTCTGTTACTGGCACTAAAAATGATCCAAAATACAGGAGTGTAGTAGCTCTGGCACCTCCTGTTCTGGTGACTGATGATTCCCTAACCCTGAGCCCAAGGAATTTACTAGCGTTATTAAAAGTCGGAGATCAGATCGGGACTTGGAGGCCAGGCTGGGACCTACATTTCCTGGCAGACTGCGGCAGCTCTCTGGGTTTTCATGTATGGGCTGGCCGGGAACTGGCCGCACATGTACAGTTTGTATTTTCTCGTTCCTTGTGTTAGGGAATGGCCCTGTGGGCATGTGCAGATAAAAAGGGACCAAAGAACTGAAACAGATGAACTGAGCAGAAGCACCATTACAGAGAAGGTGTCCCACAGAACAGGACACAGCAATGGGGATAGGGAAGATCCCAGGAGTAAATTCGTAGGTAAGGGACAAAGGTAGGGATCAGAGATAGATTTCATTGAGTCAAGATAAAAGATAGAAGCCGAGGAAAAGGTTCCAAGTTAAAGAAAGAGTTCCGGAGAGCATACTTGAAGCAAAGTGGGCTTGAAAGAAGCTGTGAGGATCCAAGGAGACAGCCAAAGGTTGGTGACTCCTTACTGATGGTCTTAGGAGCAGTGGTGTTTTGCTTGGCATGGCCAAAGATCTGAAAGTGTGCTTTTAAGGTGAAGCTTGAGTGCACATGGGGATCCAAAGGAATCACAGAAGGTAAGACTGAAACCCTGGAGGTGAATAACGCACCAAAACTACTTCCCATTTCCAGCACCACCGCATTGCACACCAGTTGTCACCTATTTAGTGCCTACATATTTTACCTTTTTGCCACGATACCTGAGTCTTGATACCTCAAGATGGCAGGTTAACAGCTTTTAAAATAAAACAGCCTTAAATCCATTGGCCTACTAAGTACTCACTGCCAGCCTGAAGGTAGAAAGTCTTCATTCATAATTGCTAACAGCATCCCACAGGAAACAGGACAGTTTCTAAAACTTCCAAGCCCAAGAGCCTGCTATGTGCGTAATTGGGGGAGAAAAAATAACCAAAACTTCAAAACCATCTGATAGCAACACAATGACTGTGAAACAAAAAAATTATTACCTCCTTTCGTAGAGAAAGTAAAGAAAGTAAAGAACATTCAAGCACTGTCATACTGAGTGTTGATGGAGATTGGAGGGCTCCAGTGTTGCAGCTGCCCCAGAGTCAGATTCAAAATTGACCACACAGTATACATTTGAAACTGAACTTGATACAGTGGCTGGTCTGTACCCCTGTGCAGGTGAGGACAGAGGAAATGTGGAAGAGAGAAAAAGAGGCATATCCTTGGTCAGACTAGAAGGATGAAAAGCTTGGGCATAAAGTGTGTGCAAATATTGGTAGCTTATCACTTTTCATGTCCAAGGGAATGAGACTTTCGAATGAATGGCATTTGTACTAAATGTCATACAATGGATCCAACCAGAGTGCACGTTTAAAATCTCTCAGAAACAAAAACTGTAGAACCCAAACTGCTAAAAGCTCACATCACTGTGCAACATGTTGCAGAAAAAGCAAATTAAGACACTCGTGTAAAAATTTGTGACAACCTGAACGTATCTCATCTAAAGGCAACTTGACCATTTTTCTGTTCTGCATTCTAGCTGGCTCAAAACAATTGACCTTACTCTGACCACTTTGGCTTGCTGGAACTTCAAAGTGAAAATGGTGTTATTATGGGAATTGGGTTGCATTCTCACTACAGTGCTGCAGAAATTATTGACCACATGGTTACTGCGATGTGGAAGAAAATTTGCCAGCATTTCAAAGTAATCAAGGGTAAAATTTTGATTCCTATTGATGAATCTGCAAGCCTAAGTAACAAAACAGCTCTAGTATAATAGCAAAATACTGCAGAAGCTGGAAATCTGAAACAAAAACAGAAAATGCTGGAAAAACTCAGCAGGCCTGACAGCATCTGTGGAGAGAGAAACAGAGTTAATGTTTCGAGTCCATATGACCCTTCTGTCCATATGACTGATCTAGTAGTTTACCTGAAATGTGAGAGTGATAAGAAGGATGATCCACACTTCATGGGCAGAATTTTCTGCCTGTCGGGCGGGCGGGCCCAACCCAATCTCCGGGGGCAGGGAGCCGATCCTGCCGGAGAAGTGGGCCCCGCCGCCATTTTATGTGGGTGGGCCAATTGAGGCCCGCCCAGCGTGACGTCCGGCGGGAAGCGCTATGCCCTTCCTGTGCGGCCGGAGAGGGGTTCCCTAAAAGTGAGAGTATGCTCTTTCGTGCATGCGCACGAAAGAGCGCACATCTCCCTGAGGCTAAGTGCTGCCTCAAGGAGATCGCTTACACTCTGAAAAATGTTAAAAATAGAAAGAAAAAATTCCCTAACATGTTCCCCTCATGTGACAATGGGACATGTTCATAATATACATACTAACTCCGCCGGATGAGGTGTTTCATGTTTTTTCTATTGCCCGCCGGGGCTCCTGGCCTGCCTGCCAACCTTAAAGTTGGATGGGTAGGTCCTTTAATTGTTTTAATGATCCTGTCAATGGCATCAGTTGGCCATTGACAGGTTGGGAGGCGCACAGCTGATTAGCCTTCCTGAAAATTTAAATGGGACGAGGTGACAGTGGTTCCCCCCGACATCATCCCGCGTCATTTTACACATCGGCGAGTGGGCCCCGCCTCCTGCTCGCCAACTGCAAAATTCTGCCCCATGTTTTTAGATCCATTTGAACTTCCAGATCAAAAAGCTGATACAATAGTCAAGTATCTTCTTGAACGTCTCAAGAAACATGGTTTTGATGACTCCCATCTGAAGCAGCATCTTGCAGCGTTTGCTAGTGATGATGTGAGTGTTATGCTGGGCACCAAATCAGGTGTAGCTAACAGATTTATGGAGCAATACCTAGATGTTATTATTTGGCATTGCCTGAACCATAGATTAGAACTTGCAGTGGTGACAGAAGTTAGTGGAGTGAACCATTTCCATTCATTTATAGGCAAATTATACTCTATGTATAAAAGATCACCTTTCAGTCAGAGGTAACTGGCAGAATGCACTGCTGAATTAGAACAACAAATTTCCAAAATAGACTGCATTTTAAGCACCAGATGGATAGCAAGTTCATTTCACAGTGTTGATTGTGTGGTGCAACTATGAAGCATTATGTGCTTATTTTGAACTGGCAATGAAAGATGAAATGAGATTTGCACCTGACAGGAAAACCTATCAGGGTCTGTTGAAGAGAATTTCCTCTAAACAGTTTCTCTTAGACTTAGCTCTGAGGTATGACACATTACATGAACTCGGCATGCTCTCAGAGTGTTTGCAGAAGTGCACAACAATGATTGTGTAAGCAGGCAAAATGATCCTTCACAGCATATGCTTTTTACATGGACTGAAAGAGTGACCAGGCACAAAAACTCTTGAGGCCAAAGTTTCAGTCACACAAGGTAAGTTTGCAATGGTTTTGTTAGAGAGCAACAGTAAGATTATCAGCATTAGTTATCAGTTTCTTACCAATCTTCTTAATAATTTAGAAAATCAAATGTTCACAACCCTGACATTGAAAGGCTCCCGTTCATTCTCCAAAGCCCAATCCAGTTATGTATCTCTGATCAACCAATTGCACATCATGGAGAATTGGCAATATCCTCTCTCCGCAAGTGGTTTAAATTGTTATCTACTTCTGTAGTCAACGTATTCAGAGATTATGTGGAGGAAGCTGGACAATGCATTCCCCAGGATTTATGACCATTACTAAATTGTACACAAGTAATTCCAAGCAGCACTGAAGAATGTGAGTGAGGATTCAGTCAAATGAACTTAATTGTAACGCCAACGCGCTCAAGAGTTCTCAAAAGCCAGTATCAGTTTTTATGTTTGTTAGACTATGCAGAGCCCACTACTGACACATTGGGATCCAACACCATATGTCACAACCTTGCTGCGATGTCACCAATCAGCAGAGGACTCAAGGACAAGATCAGCTTCTTCCTCTAGCAGAAATGTGGAACCGGACCCGTTGTGGAATTTATTGTGAAGTGTTGGTTGCAGAAACTCAAGCAGTGTCATGGTATCGAGTTTTTGAAAGTTTGTGGTGATAAAGCATCTGCAGACCATGACACGCTGGAAAATGTATTTATGAGTTTGCTATGCTAATTTCAGATGAAAATTTGTTGCTTGAATACATTTTTAATGCTGATGAAACGAGTTTGTACCACCCCTAGGAAAGCACTAGCAAAGGCTGAGGACAGTGTGCCAATGGGTGTTAAGGATGCTCAGGATAGGTTGACAGTCCTTGGTTATACTAATGCAGCTGGCACATACAAATGTAAACTGGCTGTAATCGGGAAGAGCAAATGTCCCTGGTGCTTCAAAGGTATTCAGACATTATCGGTTTACCATTATGTCAGTAAGAGAGCCTGGGTAACCAGGGACACATTTTCTGTTTGGTTTCACAATCTACAGTAATCTGATACCTAATATACCTTTAAGACAAGTAGCATAATGTAAGGCCACATGATCTTAATATCTAATAGCAGAGTAGTGCGGGCTATCTCTATGTGAGAGAGTCTTGAGTTAGTCACTGATGAGTGAAGACAGAGTTTTATGTTGTGAGCACACAAGTATAACTGCAGAGTTTAGTTTGTAAATAAACAGCATGTGTATATTCTAACAACGATCTCCAGATGTTCTCTGTACTAGCCCGGTCACCCCGAAACAAGCATACAACCTGGATCCTTTAGCCCCTACAAACCAAGGGCACTGGATCCAACACAATCACTTTGTACCAGAGGCGCATGCGCATTGTTGAGTAGCTAGACTTGAAGAAAACTGTAAAATCATGTTGGTCCTGGACAATTGTTCAGCACACCCCCTGCTGAACTCTTGGTAAAGAACAACGTTTTTACTGTTTACTTCCCCCCCCAATGTAACATCATTAATGTAATGTCATTAATTCAGCCGATGGACCAAGGCAATTTTCAGTCCGTGAACTGTAAATACAAAAACTCTATGTTTGGTGCTGTGAACAGAGGCCTGGGGTTGGAAGGCTTCCAAAAGAAGTTTACAGTTAAGGGTGCCATCTACGCATCGGCTAATGCCTGGTGCCTTGTTGATAAAGAAGCCTTGCCGAATGGATGGAAAACATTTGGCCCTCAACAATAATAAAAACAAAAAAACTGCGGATGCTGGAAATCCAAAACAAAAACAAAAACAGAATTACCTGGAAAAACTCAGCAGGTCTGGCAGCATCGGCAGAGAAGAAAAGAGTTGACGTTTCGAGTCCTCATGACCCTTTGACAGAAGTTCTGTCGAAGGGTCATGGGGACTCGAAACGTCAACTCTTTTCTTCTCCGCCGATGCTTCCAGACCTGCTGAGTTTTTCCAGGTAATTCTGTTTTTGTTTTTGATTTGGCCCTCAACAATGTTCATTGAAGACGATAATATTGATGAAGACTTTGCAGGTTTTTGTGTGAACAAGGGAAAAAAATCTGGTAAACCAGCTCCTTGACTATGCAAAAAGGTATATCAATGGAATGTGCGAATATGTTGGAGGCCGAGGATATTGAGGAACTGTCCAACATTGATAACCATGTTGCGCCCATTGAGCATTCTTTGACTGATGGGGAGACTGCAGAAATGGTGTTAAAGCAAGACCAACTTGATCAAAACATTGATGGCAAGGATGACACAGTGAATCCAGTAGGGAAAGTACCCATAGGCGATATTATTAAGATGTGCAATGGGTTGATAGATGCACTTGAAAACGTACATTTATAAGAGTGCAAGAAATAATTTCAATCTACAAAATAGAAGACAAACTTATGAAGCTATCCAAGAATGCCTCCGAGCAAGTACATTGACACTCTGAACCTTCTCCTTCAAACAGAATCACAGATGGTGCCACGGGTGGGAACTTATTACAAGAACTCAGTGATACATCTTAATTTTCTAGCCATTTTATTTACTTTAGACTATAGCTAGCCTAGGATTAGGCTATTGTAATGTAAGTAGGCCTAGTTCTATATGCGGTACCTGAAAACCGAAATTATCTGAAATCCGAAACGTGATTGGCTCTGAGGATTTTGGATAATGGATACTCGACCTATAAAATGTTGCATAATGAAATTCTAGCTATGCTAAAGGCTAATGATTCAAAATACCACATGGTTCAAAATAAAATGCCAGCCACCTACCGTCACTAATGTTTTTCACTTAAAAAGCATAGTTTTGCTGATTTCTGGGGACTATGATGATTAATAAATAGAAAACCAATACAATAGTAGGTTTAGAAATTATATGGCCAACACATTTTCTTAGAGTTCCTCCACCTCAAAATTTGGCACCACACTACTGCCAGAATACTGACTATTGCCCAGTCCACAATGATTATTATATGGAAATCTAAATTTAAAAAAATGAATGGCCAATGGCTTATGAGATGAACTGCCATTTTTGAGTCCATTTTTCAACAGTTAAAGCTAAATATAAAGCTAAATTGACAGTATATTGATACATCTGTTAGGTTTTCTCAGTCAGATTACTTTCTGCTGCTGCTGCTTGTAACTATTCCTGCAAGGAGATCTGCCTTCATGTTATGCCACTCATTTGTCTTAAGCCATCCCCATACATCCACTGTAACTCGTCTGCAACCACTCTGTGACATCCATCATCCAACTAGGCCCAGGTTGACTCTCTTCCTGCTGCCCACCACTTTGCCCCACAGAAGAGATCTCCATAGTTTTTCATTCCTGATCAAATGGCTGAAATACTGACATTTTCTTTTCTGGATGTCACTTTTTAGACTTCTTTTCACTCTTGCTATTTCGTTTACTTCTTCATTTGCCTTATCCATATATGGAATTTTTAGCGCACATCTTAGCATCTACATATCAAAGGCCTCTATTTTCTCCCACAGAGCTTTACGCATTGTCCAGGTTTCCAAGGCATACAGGAAAGTGGATAGAATATAGCATCTTAGGAGCTTTCCTTGTAAACTTGAATTTTCTTGTTGTTAACACATCTTTCATCTTCAGGCAATTACTTCTGACTATCTCTATCCTTCTTCCAACTTCTGCATCACATCTG
Source organism: Carcharodon carcharias (assembly GCF_017639515.1). NCBI lineage: Eukaryota > Metazoa > Chordata > Chondrichthyes > Lamniformes > Lamnidae > Carcharodon > Carcharodon carcharias. Next base: position 82,602,081 of record NC_054474.1, on the reverse strand, counting down.
ACATCTTCTGTTATCATTTATCCTAAATATACAAACTTATCTACTTGTTCTAGTGAGACATCATCCACTTCAATCTTTATTCTTCCAATGTATTTTTTCTAAGTGCCATTGTTTTTGTCTTTTTGGTGTACATATTCAATCCATATACTAAATTTCTAGACTATATTTGATCTACAATATTTCGTATGGCCTGTTCTGACTCTGCAGGTAGCTCTGTGTCATCAGAGTACCGCAAGTTTGTTATGCTCTTACCTTCAATTGTTACTCTTGGATGTACATCAAATTATCTGAATATTTGTTCTTTATACGGATTAAATAATTTTGGCAATGGTACACAGCCATGTCATACCCTTCTCTTCACTTGAAACATATCTGATTGTCCATCGTCTAGCCTGATGCTCGCTATTTGTCCCAATATAAGCTGTGGATAAATCTGACATTTTTACTGTCAATGTCACAATTCAGCAACATGTCTATTAACTTTTGGTGATAAACATGATCGAAAACTTTTTCATAATCTATGAAGCATTTTTAAATGTTCTTGTTTAATTCTAGATATTTGTTGAAGATTGTTCTTAGGTTAAAATTCCCTTTCTTATTCCTACTCCAGATTGAAATCCAGACTGTGTTTCACTAAATTCTACTTCAAATATGTTATGATTTCTTTCTATTACAATTTTCAAGATCAGTTTAATGAGATGACTTGTTAAGGTAATAGTTCTGAAATGACTGCACTCCTTTGCTATGGGCTTCTTAGGTAACTTGGGGTGGGATTTTGCCTTTGGCGGGGGTGCTCGGCGGGGGCAGGCGGGGGCGGTCAGGATGCCGACCACTGCCCATGATCAGCTCCGCACCGCGATTTCATGTGATCAGGCCAATTAAGGCCTGCGCAGCGTGGAACGCGAGCGGCAGTGCTGAGTGCTGCCTGTGCGGGTGGGGGGAGGAGGGAGAGCTGGGCCTAGCGTGCAGTTTGCGCATGCACGCGAAAGAGCACTTCAATCTCCCTGAGGCATGGAGCTGCCTCAGGGAGATGAAATGCTGTTTAAAAAAAAAATAAAGAAAATAAAAATGTCATAAAATATGTCCCATCATGTGGCTCTGTCAATGTGACTCTCTCTAAAAGCTATATTATATTGAATATAATTTTTCACCATTACTCTTCAATGTTCCTTTCTTCCTGCTTTGCTTCACCTGGAAAAGCAAATTAAATAAAGTAAAATACTAATTTCCCATAATAGCTATTCCTAATCAAACAGCTCAAAGTAAACTGGTGTGGAATGAATTCAAGTAATTTAACAATTTTAGATTTTGTGTGTTTCCTTTCCAAAAAAGCCTTGCATCACTACCATAACCATCCAATCGAATCAGACTGAGGCCAAATAGAGCTAATTAAAAGGAAATATTTGTTCTTTTTTTAACAGTAGCTTTCACCAATAGCTTCACCCCGAAATGGTCATTTTCAGGATAACTCAAATTCTATCCTTGGTCTCCTCCTTTTCCACATTTACATGCTGTACGTCTGAGTTATCTCTATGCAGGGAAGACAATTTCCCTGTATTCTAACGAGACTCGGTTTCACTATCACTCTCAACTCCACAGCCACCTGCTTGTCTGACATAAACATGAGTAAGCCGGGACTTCTTCAAATTGTCATTGAGAGAAACTAATCAAAATGTATTTGGTTTCATCCAAAATTCTGTAATCTGTGTACAGCTCCATTTGCACTTTGGCTAAAGGTGAACATGTACAACCTTGATATCCTGGTCAACTGAGTGTAGCTTCAAATGCTGTATTACATCTCTGACCAAACCATTCACTTCCACCTTCATAACACTCGCCGGCACATAAAATGATGTGCAGTGACGTCGGGCGGGCATCCCGGCGTCACCAGGCGTCATTTAGATTTTCAGTTCGGCAGGCGTGCAGCCAACATGGCTGCGCGCTTGCTGAACTGTCAAAGGCTCATTAAGGCTTGTTAAAAACTAATTAAAACAGTTAAATGAGCTGCCCATCCAACCTTAAGGTTGACAGGCAGGTGAATAGGCTAAGCGGCCTTTGTATTTTTCATGAAACCTCCTCCACAGGTGGGATATGATTTCATGAAGTGTTTAAAATTCAATAAAAATTATTTTAAAAATTCATTGACATGTCCCAGCTCATGTGACACAGTCACAAGAGGAGACATGTTCTAAAAGTTTTTTTTTTCCTTTATTTAAATTTTAGAACCTTAAACTGATCTCCCTGGAGCACCTCTGTGCGAAAGAGCGCAAGCCTTGATTCAGGGAACCCCCTTCCACCCCTGCCCACACAGGGAGCGCTCAGTGCTTCTGGGTGCGCGTCACACTGGGCGGACTTTAATTGGCCTGCCCATGTAAAATGGCGGAGTGGACCTGATGGGGGCACCGATTGGGTTCATGCTCGCTCTCACCCACCCCTGCACAACACCGCTGACGAGGGGAAAATAAGTTACAACTCCTTATCTCATCATTAAAAAACAGCTATCATTGTTAGCTCTGAAGAAGAGTTGTCTGGATGCGAAACATTGATTTTGTTTTTCTCTCCCCACAGATGCTGCCAGACCCGCTAAGTTTTTCCAGGATTTTCTGTTTTCATTTCAGATTTCCAGCATTCAAAATATTTTGCTTTTATTCAGATGTCATTGATATTTGTTTTTGGACAGCAATCTAACATCTTCACTCTATTTTTCTTTTTTTTAACAGATCCTGAGGGATTTTCAACAAGTACTCAAGGCTGGCAGCCTTCTTTTTTGTTGATTTATTTTCTTTTTATTTTTGTTGTTGTAAAAATGGAAAAAAATCCTTTGCAATGATGCTACCTTTGTGTAACTCAGTAGTTAGAATGGGTCCAAAGGATTAAGTCAATATTAGCTGGTGTTTCTGGGAGAATGTCAACACTTTCAGTCAGTTCCTTACCCAGGGAAGTTTGAAAGCCACTACTGCATTTGTATTTATTTCCCTTTATGTGGTCTTCAGGTAATCTTGGCACTAAAAGATGCACATGCATTAGAAAAGGTTCAGAATGCAGTAACAAGACTGAAGATTGGAGAAGATTATGCTTCAGTTTCTAGAAAGAATGGTGAAGGAATCCCTCTTTAAAGTACATAATAAATAACTTACTTTAAAGTATAAGCAAAAAACTACAGATGCTAGAGATCTGAAATAAAAACAGAAAGTGCTGGAAAAATTCAGCAGGTCTTCCTTAATACAAGTATGTCTGAAAACTAGAACCAGAAGTCACGAATTGAAAATACTGAACAATACATTTACAATAAATTGCAAAAGAAATTAAGTCTCAGTGCGTCATGTTTTGAACAACCATCAAGCAAGATAGTGGAAGTACAAAAACTAAGGTTATTTAAAATATATTTATGATAGTGGGGGAGTTAATATGCCAGAGGGATGATTGTGGGAAGAAAGGATCTTTCCTATATTTCTTAATGTATGGTAGAAGTTGTATGTTTCACTGTTTGCCTATCTTGACTCTAATTAATGACTGCACCTTTCTCAGTATTTGTCAACATTTCTTTGCCTTTGTATTGGCTAGTAATTATTCCACAAATTCTAACTTTGCCTGTGGAATATATGTAATAGGCACACAACATTTCCCATAGCTAAATAAAATGAATAGAGGAATTTCTAGCCATATTGTGTATTTATCTCCTTTTCTGCATACATACCTCAGTCTGTATCTTGCTGATCTAATTAAAGTGTACTTGTATCTGTCAATTTGCATTTGTCTCAAACTGTCCGTCTGTGTAATCAGTCTCTATCTTCAGGATTTTCCTCACTGAAAATCAATACCAGAAGGTTCTTCATTCGATCACTGTTTATTCAGAGACAAAGGATTGTCAGGTCACTTGTAATTTATTGTGCTAATAAGATTGGCTTAACCCACACACTTCATAATCTAGCCTGACCAAAAATTGGAATACTTGATATCAATGCAGTTTCTACTGCTATTTGTAATTGTCACTTGTAATTTATTGTGCTAATAAGATTGGCTTAACCCACACACTTCATAATCTAGCCTGACCAAAAATTGGAATACTTGATATCTATGCAGTTTCTACTGCTATTTTGTCTTTTTTCCTCTTCCCCCACTATCCCCAACATTCAATTGGTCCCATCCTTCAGCCCTAATTCCCTCTCCAGGCTAAATTCTTCCATGAGACTCACCTCCTGCTTCCTTGACCCCTTTTCCATTCAATTCTTGACCAATCAAGTTCCTCTCTTGGCCCTCATTCTAGTTAATATTGTTATAATAATGTAATGTTATATTGTAATATTGTTATAATATGTAGTATTGTTCCATAGGCATTGACTCCCACACTTTCAAAGCATATTTATCACAAGCAACTTAAAAAAAACCTTGCCTTATTGCTAATTTTCCTTTCGTTTCTTTTGTAAATGTTTCACTGCCTCCAAGCTCCATGGCCATTTCCATTCCCCCGCCCCAACCACTTATTCAGTTAAACCAGACCATGTAAAATCTTGGCAGTTTATGCAAACTAGGGCTGAGCTGTAAACCCTACATCCTACCATCATCAAGAGCTTTCATTTTGACAACATTGCCTGCCTTTGCCTCAATTTATCTGCTCCTCTGCTGAGAACCTTCTTCATTATTTTGCTACCTCTAGGCTCAATTATTCTAATGCCTTCTCATCTTCCATCTTCTATAAACTCCAACGTGTCCAAAACTCTGCAGCACACATCTTTTTCCACTCTCACTTCCCTCTCCTCATTAATCTTTACAAGCCCCTGATTATCCAAAACAAAATTTGAAGTATTTGTGCTCAACTTCAGATCCTTCCACAGCCTTGTTCCAGTCAATTTCTAGCTTAAATTCCCTACATTCTTCACTTCTCTGACTCTGCCCCTCCCTCACTTTACTCTACCTTTGGTGACTGTCCTTTTGTGTCTAAATTCTAATCTCTGGAATCATACTATAAACTCAATTCACCTCGCTTCTCCTTTCTCCAACATTAGCAAACCTACTCAGAACCATACTTTGACCAAGTTTTCAATCATGCCTTCTTAAACTCACTAAATTATTTAGCATTATTGTAAAGCACTTTGGAATTTATTATGTTAAGGGTCTACATAAATAGTTAATGTAGTGTGGTTACAGGACTGGTCTTTCAGAGACGTGGGCTAATAAGCTGTACAACGTGTTCAAATCCTACCACGATATTTTGAGAATTTGAATTCAATTTTTAAAATCTAGACATAAAAAGCTGGCATCTGTACTAAGTGGCCATGAAGCTGTCAGAATACCATAACAATTCAATTTTGCTGCAGGAAACATGCCATTCTTACCTGGTCTGGCCTACATATGGCTCTATACCAACATGAATAGAATTACCTGGAAAAACTCAGCAGGTCTGGCAGCATCGGTGGAGGAGAAAAGAGTTGACGCTTCAAGTCCTCATCACCACCCCCCCACCCCACCTTAAACCAGCTTATATTTCACCCCTCTCCTTATATTCACTCAGTTCTGTGGAAGGGTCATGAAGACTTGAAACGTCAACTCTTTTCTTCTCTGCCGATGCTGCCAGACCTGCTGAGTTTTTCCAGGTAATTCTGTTTTTGTTTTGGATTTCCAGCATCCGCAGTTTTTTGTTTTTATATTTATGGTTGATTCTTAGCTGCTTTCTGAAGTGGCCCAACAAGCCATTAAAATGTATAGAATTGTTAAAGATAACTGCAGTAATTCAAAAAGGTGGACTGCTATTATCTTGACAGATTTTGGATTTTTCAACATGATCTTTTAATACTTTTTTTTTAAAAGTGGCTAAAAGAGTGGAATTAATTAGTTGTTTAAAAAAGTCAGAGCTTCATTTTGTACAAAATTAGAATGCTGGGGAATTAGGCCAGTGATATGTCATGAAAAGGATTATCTTATTTACTACAATGCTGGTGGGATGCAGTTTTACTGAGGCAGTAGATGGGATGTGTCAGCTAGACTAACCTTGAGAAAAAGCAATGTTGACAACTTTAAAAACAGAGAATAAGGCCTGTGCAAAATAACCCAACTATGGTATGATATTCAGCATATTCTGAAGGTCTAAAGCAATTCATTATACAAGGTTTTACATGTGATATCAGGATGGGGACTTTCTTATTCTGCCAAGCACAAAGGACATCTTGACCAATCCTTTATATTGCTTTGTTACTCACTAGAAAAGTTTGTATAAGGAGCTTTCTTGCAGGTTAAAAAAAACTGTTGTACGTCAATGTGGTCCATATGTCAAATTAAATTCTTTGAACTTAAAAATTAACTACAGTGTTATTGCATCCTTGAATTTCTGTATTGTGAACAAGTAAGCAAAAAAATCCTTCAGCCTTCTCAGGGCAACTAGCAATGAACAACAGATGCCAGCCTTGCCAATAATGCACAAACCTGAGAATTATTTAAGAAATGTTGCGAAAGCAAAGAGATAAATCACCTCAAAAAAATGAAGTTATGTAAAATTACCAGTCGTGACTCATATAATAAATTAAAAGCTGGGAAAATAAATAAGTTCAAGAAAACAAGAATAGCTTTGGTAGATAAAAGGAGGATTCCTGAGTGTGGGTCCAACCCTTTTGGTTCAGAATAAAACAATGCTTAATGTTTAAGCAGCATTAGTGGAGTTCATCATGTGACATTCATTGGATTATACCACTATATGTCGACAATGACAATTCATTTTAAAAACAGTTTAATATTCTTTCCAAACGAACCTGGCTTGCTGGGTGTTTATTAAAGTTATTTATCACAAGTTCTTTTACAACTATAGATATACATTTTCCTTCAGATTCGTTTAAAATTGTCAGGTTATTGTTAAAGGAAAACTAAGGTCATCTTCATCTCTTATCAGTATGTAATAAAAATGTGCATCTTTCAGAATGCTGTGCATTGTGCCATATTTGTAAAGTTCGATTTACTTGAATTATATTTGCATTTCTGCCCTAAGAAGTATTGTTATAAAAATGATTGCTTTGTTGACTCTACAAATCAACATTATGGCAAAAGTTAGAGCTTTCTTTAAAATATCTACCGAAAACAGTTTAAAGCTCCGATTACAAAGTGACAGTGCTGAGTACAGTCTGGGCTTCTTCCCACTTTTTACTTTAAAGGAGACCCAATGTTGCAAGCTGCCAGCTGTTGATCTGCTTGATCCGTAGATTGGGATAGATGATTTGACCAGGACCACTGCCTACCCGAATAGAAAAGCACTTGGCACATATATTCGTTAATCTGAAACACATAACGATGGTGTAAATTATCTTGAAGAACACTAACACACTGAAACCAGAACACTTGCCAAACACTTATACAAACCCTGTCCTTTTAATTACAGCCTCCATTTGTAAAGGAAGCAGAAAGCTGAACACAGGACTTGATTTCACGAAGTCCAAGTGATGGAGACGTATTGCCACAGCAGGGAGGTTTCATCCGAAAGCTATTTCTACTTAAATTTAAAGCATGCTCTGACTACAGATAGCTAATACAGATAATATTCTTTTTAGATTTAAGATTTCACTGAAACGTTATTATTTTGCCTATAGAAATCTCATGACGAGAGCTTGGTAAACACTTTGTGTTAGTAGTTAATTTAGTTAATTCCCTGCACTTAACTTTCAAAGTGAAGCCTGAAGTATTACCTTAAATCGGTAGCAGATCGGGCCGAAGTGCAGCGTTTGTCAGTTAGTGCCTCGCTGACTCGTTCGTCGGAGGCGCTTTAACATCAATACCAGCCCACAACCCACAATTGCACATTACAGCGATGAACCCCGCCCTTTTCTCTGCTAACAGCGTTCGCAATCCGCATGGTGGCGCAACAAGATCACGTCCAGTAATCCGAGATCTTGGATAATTCATTATTAACAACGGAACTAGACAAATAGATAACAGAGCTCAGAAGACTTACTGCGAATCACTACATTTTGTGAATGACGACACATGCACCTATAGCCAGCCATTTAACTGTGATGAACATTAATGCTGTTAAAGTAGTTGGCTGTATTGTGGATATCAGCAAATTTACAGCATGTTTTTGGAAGTTTTATTCTCGATCTGGATGTGAACATTGGGACGACTGTCTTTCCGCTTTAAAATAAGTATTGGGCTGGTGTTTAACACTCCCGTCAGCAAACAACTTTCGTAAAAAATAAGAACAGTGAAAAAGTATCGGATCATTTCTAAAGCGGCTGGAGTAAAGTGTCGAGATTTTGCCCCCTTTGCAAACACAGCGTAGGACAACATCGGTGAGTAAATGCAGATTGTGTAACGATTAACGACGGGATATGCAGGTGATGAGATGAGATGTGCAGACCGCGGTATCAACCGAAACCTGGGCGGACTGGGCAGCCTTAACAAGGCTGAACATTCCCTGCATCGTGCTATCAATAAAGTTGCTCAAAATGTTGAGAATGGTAGACATAGAAAGAGCATTCACTTCACCCACGGTGTAAACGAAACAAAATATAAAATGCTGCAGACATTGGAAATCTGGCTGACCAAAGATCGTCGACCTGAAATGTTAACCCTGCTTTCCTTTCTCCACAGCCGCTGCTTGACCTGCTGAGTATCTGTTCATTACAGCAGATGTTGGTTGTAAATTGGACCCACCAGTGATCACAGTTGTACTGCGACTTGGAGTGTAGTAAAGCATGATAATGTGAATGAAATTCATGCCATTTATGTGGCTATTTAAAGGTGACAATATGATTTATTTCTTTATATTTGTATTTCTCTTTATATTTCTAAGGAATGTCGAGTGAATGGCGAGGCGCAGGATATGCGGAGTTCTCAACGCTGGACAAACGGGGTATCTGGAATGAGAAGTTCTGAGACAGAAGCTATTGAAAACCACACAAAAATCTCGTAGCAACGTTCTATAAATTAGATTTATACTCTCTATAGGACACAAGGGAGGACAACGAAAAAATGGACACTTTCAGAGGATCAATAATCTGATCCAGTGGTATGCAATATATGTGCACCACTTTCCCTGCAGAATTTTGCACCACCGCACTAGGGAACAGTGCGATGTTGATAGTTACATTTTTCCAGGCTGTTGACTGGGGCAGGGATGCTCATCTGCGCTAGGAATATGGATTTTAAGATAAAGCTAAACCGGGATAAAGGGCGTTGATAAAAGCTAGAGCAAGCCAACGTGGGGATGGATTGAAGGTAGGTCCATTTTTGTTGGAAGTGTGAAAGGGGCTTTCGTCATGATCGCCGTCTAGTCTAAAGTTAGTTATTAGTTGTGGTAACCAGACTGTGTGGCGCAGGGGGATACTGTGTATGAGGGGCCTTCTCTCTCTTTGGAGCAATGAGGCTGAACAAGACCACCATGGATGGAAGCTCGTTAGATGCTGAACAGGACTCATCGTTCCGTGTACTCACAGGCTGCTTCCTCTCCTTGTTAATACTCTCCACTCTATTGGGGAACACTCTAGTCTGTGTGGCTGTGATCAGATTTCGCCATCTCAGATCGAAGGTCACCAATTTCTTTGTAATTTCGCTGGCCGTATCCGACCTCTTGGTGGCCGTCCTGGTGATGCCCTGGAAGGCTGTGAGCGAGATCACGGGGTTTTGGCCATTTGGTTCATTCTGTAACATCTGGGTAGCCTTTGATATAATGTGCTCCACGGCCTCTATCCTCAATCTGTGTGTCATTAGCGTGGACAGATACTGGGCCATTTCCAGTCCATTCCGCTACGAGCGTAAGATGACACCCAAAGTGGCTTTTATAATGATCGGTGTGGCATGGACCCTTTCAGTGCTGATCTCCTTTATACCAGTGCAGTTGGACTGGCACAAGGCTAAACCCAGCACTTTATTGGATTACAACACCACCAGTTCCCAGCACCCAGGGGACAACTGTGACTCCAGCCTGAACAGGACCTACGCCATCTCCTCTTCCCTGATCAGTTTTTACATCCCAGTGGCCATCATGATTGTCACCTACACCAGGATCTACCGAATCGCCCAGAAACAGATCCGGCGGATCTCGGCCCTGGAGAGGGCCGCCGTGCACGCTAAGAACTGCCAGAGCAACAGAAGCAGTGTCAGTAATGCTGACATCCAGCAGCCCGAGAGCTCCTTCAAAATGTCTTTCAAAAGAGAGACCAAAGTATTAAAGACCCTGTCTGTGATCATGGGCGTCTTCGTGTGCTGCTGGCTGCCCTTCTTCATCCTCAACTGCATCGTGCCCTTCTGTGAGGGCAGGGCCCGCAGCAGCAGCCCAGCCCCCTTGCCCTGTGTCAGCGGCAGCACTTTCGACGTATTTGTCTGGTTCGGGTGGGCCAACTCCTCCCTCAACCCCATCATCTACGCCTTCAACGCGGATTTCCGCAAGGCCTTCTCCACGCTGCTGGGCTGCGACGCTTTCTGTAACAGCAACGCGGTGGAAATGGTCACCATCCACAACGGGGTCTCCTCCTATCACCCCGGGGGATCCCTGGATAAAATGGAGAACTGCGTCTACTTGATCCCCCATTCGGTGCCCTGCCCTCTGGAAAACCCGGCGGATCACAACCGCTGCGTCAAGCTCTCCCCCGTTTCCCAGCATGGGGCGGTCAGTCTCCTGTCCAGCAATGGAGACTATGAGACGGACGTGTCCTTAGAAAAAATCATTCCTATTACCCAGAACGGGCAACACAACACCTGACAGCTTACACACTCCCAGAAAAATGCTGCTTTTTCAACTGAATAGAGGCAAAATACGAAAAGTAGTTTGCCCGCCAATCATCATTAGCAACGCATTGCTTACTGTAGTTACTTGAAACAAGTTACATATGACACAATCGTTCCTTTACCCAATTTCAATGGTGGAGATTTGACGAAATTAAGTGATAAAGGCTGTACAAGTTCATATAAATAGATGATTAACCTGTGAAGGAACTTCCTATTGACAAAATTTATTCAATACAAAGACTCCTAGATACCAGTCATATTTTGTAATATTGCTTAGTATATTTGAATAGAATCCGGCTTCATGCAGTGACGGTCTCTGTGGAACAGGAGGTGTGTGTTGCGCGGTGGTGGTGGGGGGGGGGGGCGGTGCAGAAATCGATATGGGATATCGCTGAAGCCTTTAACACGGTTTCTGAAAACATTCGTTACCCTGCCTCTCAGGAGATGGAGTTTTAATACATTTTTCTTCCGGTCATCTTCCAGTTGCACCCACAGCGTAACCGTAAGATTGATCATAAACATCAAAAGAGTCTGATGTACGACTCAATACTGAGTAAACCAACACGAGAAATCAATCAGAATTGCGTTGCGTTTATTATTTGATTTTGTTGGCAACTCCTTTAAAATTCCAGTCAAAACAACATTCCCCGGTTGCAGACCAGACATGCAAATGATGTTAGGCAAGAAGGCATTCCTTGACAAAGATATGAAAAGGCTCGTGACGGTATTTATTTCCAAAGTTTGAAAGCACTGCATTCAACATATAAATATTTATCAACGGATATAACGTCATTGTATAACTCGTAATGGTACACATTGTACGCTAAATGTGAGGATGTAACTAGTATTTAGTTTTTTTTCAAATCTCAATTCCAACTTGTCAAGACGCGGGTGAGTTGTGTTGTCGGACTCTGAAGACTTTCTCCTTGTTTGTTGAGAAGTAACTTCACATCTTTGTGTGACCTAAATTTTGTGCTCTTTCCTCTATCGAAATGCTGTCATACCAGTTTCAATTTTATGTTATATATCTAGTGATCATTTATGCAAATAGTATTTGGTATATATATTTAAAACGCCAATAATTGTCCTTTAATCGATTTTCTCAACCCCCCTTTCCATTATTGATGTATCTCTTCCCCCCACCCCTCTTCCTTTCGTTTCCTGTATTAACAAACAAGTGATACTACGTGGAAATCATCCATTATATGCTGTTTGGCACGGTACTGTGCACAAGTGTGGATGCTCGGGAACTGTCATGTATGATTTTATTTTGCTTACCTCAGAACTAGATCCCTTAAAAAGGTCACTGTGTGCCTCTATCATTTTAACCTGAAGTTGCAATTACCGCGCGCCCTGCTAGACCAAGAAACAAACACGGATCAGAAGCTCAGAAGCCAAAAGCACGGTGTTTTCACGTTTCCTGATTACTGAGACTACCACGAAAGGACTGTGCAATTCAGATACCGATAGCGAATGTACAACTGAATGTCGTGTAATTAAATGTTCAGTTCGACAATTTACAGTGACACCGATTGTGCTGCTATTGTTAAGGTGAATGTCAATGGAATTTTATTTTCCTTTACTGGTGTTGGGAATGTGTAAGCTTCTTTAGTGGCTTAAGGTGAACGATATACAGTCCTGTTGTATAGGCCTGTCACGTTAGCATTTCAATATTCATTGCCAGTAAACAGAAAAAAACCTTTAAAAATCTAGTGTATGGATTGGGTATCTCATTTGGACGAAACACAAAAATCGGATCTAGAACATGCAAAACAAAAACAGAATTACCTGGAAAAACTCAGCAGGCAGTTTTTTGTTTTTATCTAGAACATGCAGCTTGCCTTCTCTACAGGCCTTACTGTTGCAATGGAGTATCATCACAATTTCAGATACAAACATCATCAACAAATAACAGCTGAACCATGCAGCTTTTACCAATTTATCTAACAATTTACAAGCTACATTCAGCATAATTAACTATAATATTAAAAGATCCTGCAAGAATCATCTTTGTAAGGATTGGAAATACTGGGCAGGTTGGCAGCATCTGTGGAGAGAGAAACAGAGTTAACGTTTCAATAACCATTCATCAGACCTGAAACCTTAACGCTGTTTCTCTCTCTGCCTGACCTATCATAATATCACATAGTATCTTTACAGTGCAGAATGAGGCCATTTGGCCCATTGAGTCTGCACTGGCTCTCTGAAAGAGCATTCCACCTTGTCCCACCTCCTGCCTTATTCCCGTAACCGTGCATATTCTCTCTTTTCAGGTAGCAATCCAATTCCCTTTTGGATATCTCAAATGAACCTGCCGCCACCACCCTTTCATGAAGTTTGTTCTAAACTCCAACCACCCTCTGGGTGAAAAAAAAATCCCTCACATCACATTTACTCCTTTTGCCAATTATTTTGAATCTGTGCCCTCTAGTTCTTGATGTTTTCTTGAGTGGGAACAGTTTCTCACTATTTACCCTGTCCATACCCCTCAGGATCTTGAATACCTCTATTAAATCTCCGCTCAGCCTTCTTTTCTCCGAGGAAGAGTCCCAACTTCTCCAACCTATCCTCATAGCTATGTCATAGACCTGCTGACTATTTCCAGTAGTTTCTGTTTTCAATTCAGATTTCCAGCATCCGCCATATTTTGCTTTCATAAGAATTGACTTTAATTATAATTAAATGAGTTAAGTTCTTTCCAATACATTTGTAGGCATAATGCTTAAGAAAACCCCTCGGTAAAAGTTACCAATATGCCAGCAGTGTGTTTTGTATTATATTTAATTTTGTTTAAAGAGATAATAAGATTATAAGACGTAGGAGTAGAAGTAGGCCATTTGGCCCATTGAATTTGCTCCACAATTAAATCAGATCATGGCTAATCTGGTAATCCTCAACTCCACTTTCCTGCCTTTTGCCCATAGCCCTTCATTCCCTTACTGATTAAAAATCTGTCTGTCTCAGCCTTGAATATACTTGATGACCCAGCCTCTACAGCCCACTGCGGTAAAGAATTCCACAGATTCACTACCCTCTGAAAGAAAAATTCCTCCTCATCTCTGTTTTAACTGGGTGATCCCTTACTCTGAGATTATGCCCTCTGGCCCTAGATTCTCCCACAAGGGGAAACAATCTCTCAGCATCTATCCTGTCAAGCTCCCTAAGAATTTTATATGTTTCAATAAGGTCACCTCTCATTCTTCTAAACTCCAATGAGTACAGTCCCACCCTACTCAATCTCTCCTCATAAGAAAATTCCTCCATACCCGGGATTAACCTAGTGAACCTTCTCCGGACTGCCTCCAATGCCAGTATATCTTTCCTTAGATAAGGGGACCAAAACTGTTCCCAGTGTTCTAGGTGTTGTCTAACTAGTGCCTTGTATAGTTTCAGCAAGACTTTCCCATTTTTATACTCCATTCCCTTTGAAATAAAGGCCAACATTCCATTTGCCTTCCCTAGCCTCAGTGGAGAAGTTACTAGAAAGAATTCTGAGGGACAGAATATATCTGCACTTGGAGATACATGGATTAATCAGACATAAGGGAGGGTCTTTTTGACAAATTTGATCAAATTTTTTGAGGAGGTAACCAAGAGTGTTGATGAGGGTAATGTATTTGATGTGGTCTACATGGACTTTATCAGAGCTTTTGATAAGGTCCCTTATGGCAGACTGGTCAAGAAAATTAGAGCCCATGGGAGCCAAGGCAAAGTGTCACATTGGATCCAAAATTGGCTGAGAGGCAGGAAGCAGAGGGTGATGGTAGAAGGATGTTTCTGTGACTGGAAGTCTGTTTCCAGTGGGGTTCCACAGGACTCGGTGCTGTAGCCCTTACTGTTTGTGCTGCACATAAATGATTTGGACTTAAATGTAGGGGGTATGATCAAGAAGTTCACAGATGACACAGAAATTGGTAGGGTGGTAAATACTGAAGAGGATAACTGTAAACTGCAGGTGGATATCAATAGACTTGTCAGGTGGGCAGAACAGTGGCAAATGGAATTCAACCCTGAAAAGTGTGAGGTAATGCACTTGGGGAGGGCTAACAAGGCAAAAGATTACATTATGAATGGCAGGACCCTGGAAAGTACTGAAGATCAGAGGGACCTTGGTGTGCATATCCACAGATCCCTGAAGGTAGCAGGGTAGGTAGATAAGGTGGTTAAGAAGGCATTTGGGATACTTGCCTTTATTAGCCTAGGCATAGAATAGAAGAGCAGGGGGTTATGCTGGAACTGTATAAAACACTGGTTAGGCCCCAACTGGGGTACTGCATGCAGTTCTGGTCACCACATTATAGGAAGGATATGATTGCACTGGAGAGGGTGCAGAGAAGATTTACCAGGATGTTGCCTGGGCTGGAGGGTCTGAGCTATGAGGGAAGATTAGATAGGCTGGGGTTGTTTTCCTTGGAGCAGCAAAGATTGACAGGGGACCTGATAGAGGTGTATAAGATTATGAGGGGCAGAGATAGGGTGGATAGGAAGGCACATTTCCATTAGTAGAGGGGTCAATAACCAGGGGGCTTAGATTTAAGGTAAGCAGTAGAAGGCTAAGAGGGGAGTTGAGGAGAAACATTTACACTCAGAGGGTGGTGGGAGTCTGGAACTCATTGCCTGAAAGGGTGTTTGAGTCAGAGACTCTTGTAACATTTAAGTAGTATTTAGATATTCACTTGCGTTGCCACAGCTTTCGAGGCTATGGGCCAAGCGCTGGAAAATGGGATTAGAGCAGTCAGATCTTTGTTGACCAGCACGGACATGATGGGCCAAATGCCCTCTTTCTGTGCTGTAAATGTCTATGATTCTATGAGTCTACCTGCTGAATTTGTATGCTAGCTTTTATGCTAGCATACAAAGGACCCCCAAATCCCCATGTGTGGCAGCTTTCTGCAGTCTTTCTCCATTTAAACAATATTCAGCTCCTCTGCTCTTCCTGCCAAAGTTCATAACCTCACATTTTTGCAAATTATATTCCATTTGCCAAGTTTTTGCCCACTCACTTAACATGTCAATGTCCCTCTGTAAACTCCTTGTGTCATCCTTACCACTTGCCTTTCCACCTATTCTTGTGTCATCCGTAAACTTGGCAATAGTACATTAACTTCTCTCATCCAAGTCATTTATATATATTGTAAGTAATTGTGGCCCCTGATCCCTGTGGCATTCCACCCTGTAAATATTCCCCTTATCTGAACTCTTTGTCTATTATTAGTTAGCCAATCCTCTATATATATCTTTATAGAATATCCACAGCACCCTTTTCCATCTTTCTCCTTTCATGAGGGGCTGGACTTTTATAAGGGTGTAACTACACATGCTTCAAGTGGGGCAGGGAGCACAGTCCTATCTTGTTCCCACCTGAGCCCAGAAACATATTCTTTCCAGTAGCACAAAATACTGTGGATGTTGGAAATCTGAAATAAAAACAGAAAATGCTGGAAAACACTCAGCAACAACAACAAGCAGCATCGTTTGGAGACAGAAACAGACTTAACATTTTTGGTTAGTAATCTTTCATGAGAATTAAAAAAAAATTCTTTCATAGGGTGTGGGCATCATCAGTAAGTCCAGCATCTGTTGCCCATTCCTAATTGTCCCCAACTGAGTGGCTTGCTAGGCTAGCTCAGAGGGCAGTTAAGAGTCAACCACATTACTGTGGATCTGGAGTCACATGTAGGCCAGACCAAGTAAGGATGACAAATTTCCCCGCCTAAAGGACATTAGTAACCCAGATGGGGTTTTACAACAACCAATGATAATTAACATGGTTACCCTTACTGAGACAAGCTTTATAGACCAGATTAATTAATTAAATTCCACCATTTGCCCTAATGGGATTTGAACCTATGTCCCAAGACTATTAGCCTAAACATTGGATTATTACTCCAGTGACATTATCACAATACCACCATCTCCCCAAAGTGATAAGATAGAGATTTTTAAGCAAGCACAGAGGCTGTTAAGAGCTGAGGGTGATGAGGAAAGAACAAAGGGGAAAAACTATGATAGGGTGGAGGGCCAGAATGATTAAATGAGAAAAAAAACTCACTATTATTTATATGGTGCCTTTCACATAATAAGGCATCCAAGGCCCTTTACGGGAGTTTTATAAAGCCACATAAGGGGACACTACAGCGGATGACAAAAATCTTGGTCAAAGAGCAAGGTTTTCGGCAGGGTCTTAAAGGAGGAAAAAGAGTTAAAGAAGCAGAGACGTTTGGATAGAGAATTCCAGGGTCTGGGACTTTAGTAGTTGAAGGAACAACCACCAATGGCGGAGCAATTAAAATCAGGGATGTTCAAGAGGTCAGAATTAGAGGAGTGCAAATTTCTTGTAGGGTTGTGGGCTCAGGAGATTATAGAGATGAGGATGAAGGTGTGATAAGGCAGAAACAATAGATCCAGAGGAGGTGTAGATGGTTATTGCTGAATCATTAACCGCATCAATTGACTGAGTAAATGGTAGGGGTGATTATGATCAGAACTCAATGCTGAAGGCCTAAGGCTCTAAAGTGCCTAATCAATTGATGATATTCGGTTCCTTGAGCTTTTGTTGAACTCATCTGCTTCCCATGAACTTGCAGCTTCCAACTTCCATAGTTCCCCAACTTGCAAAGCCCACCTTAACCTCCTCCCAATATCCACAATCTAGGCTATCCTCTTAAACCCATTATTTCAGCCTTTCCTTGCCCCATGAAACTTATTTCTCCCATGCAGCCCCTATCCATCACTACCCTTCTCCTCCTGGCAGTACTGTTCCTTTGACTCTACCCATTTCCTCCAAATAAAAGATGATGTTATGTGAACCCATATGGATCCTGGCTATAATAATAAAAACAGAAAATGCTGGAAAAACGCAGCAGGTCTGACAGCATCTCTGGAGAGAGAAACAGAGTTAATGTTTCGAGTCTGACACTTCTTCAGAGCTCTTCACAGATGCTGTCAGATCTGCTGAGTTGTCCCAGCATGCTCTGTTTTTATTCAGATTTCCAGCATCCGTAGTATTTTGCTTTGGATGCTGGCTATGCCTGACATTCTGAAGGATACATGGCTTTGTTCCAGCTGTACACATGTCCCCTCCTTATCTCTTTTTCCAGTACATTAATGATTGTATTGGTTTCACTTTCTGCTCTTTCTCTGAATTGGAAAATTTAATCCATTTTGCTTACAGTTTCCAATCCTTGCTCACCTTCACATGGTTCATTGCTAACTCTTCCCTTCCTTCCTCAACTTCTTTATCTGTATTTCTGAAGATAGACTCTCCACCAATATCTGCTCTAAGTCCACTGAACTCCACAGCTATCTTGTTTGCACTTTGTCCCACCTCCCCTTCCTGTAAGTACTCCATTCTGTCCTCCCAGTTTCTCTGTCTCCATTCACATCTGTCATTACTTTGCCACCTTACACACCAATGTTTCCAATATGTCTTCTTCCTAACTTAACCAAAGGTTCCATTCCACCATAATTCCACCAGGGCCATAAACATGTTCACCCCATTTCCCGCACTTCTGCACTTCCCTTCTAGAACCAGGATAGGATCTCCCTTGTCCTCAGCTTCCACCCCAACAGCCTCACTCAACACATAATCCTCCATCATTTCCTTGACCTTTAGCATGATGCTACCAGCAAACTAATCACTCTCTCTCTCCTCCACCTTTAGCATCCCAAAGGGACTGTTTCCTCCATGATACTCTGTGCCACTACTCAATAACCCCCATGCCCCTTCCTACTGCAACTTTACATGTGAGCGCAGCCTTTCACCCTTCTCATCATTGCCAATACTTCTTCCAGGCAAAATAGCATTTTACTTGAGCTTCTTCAAACTTGGTACACTGTATCCACTGTTCACAATGTGGTCTTCTCTACACTGGGGAGGCCAAATGCAGATTGGTTAGCACTTTGCTGAATACCTCCATTCAGTCGCAAGCATGACCCTGAACTTCCAGTCACTTGCTGTTTTAATTCTCCAATCTAATCTCACTCTGACCTCTCAGTCCTTGGTCTTCTGTTCTAGCCAAGCTCAATGCAAGGTCGTGGGACAACACCTCTTCTTTTGATAGCCACTCTACAGTTCTGCAGCCTCAATATTGAGTTCAATAACTACCAGTCCCATTTCCTCAGACTGCAGATGCTGATAATGCATGAGTAAAGTACTGTGGTTGCTAGAAATCTGAAATAAAAACTGGAAATGCTGGAAAAACTCAGCTGGTCTGGCAACATCTGTGGAGAAAAAAAACAGGATTACATTTCAGGTTGATGATCCTTCATAAAAATAATTCTGATGAAGGGTCATCGACCTAAACCATTAACTCTGCTTTGTCTCCCCACAGGTACAGATTGTGATCCTGCTGTTGATTCTTCTGGGCCCACCTTTTGTTTCTTGTGACTTTCCCACCCTCTTCTGATTGCACAATCATTCCTTTACTTTTGTCTGCCTACCCCCTATCATAGCTCTTTCATCTTGCTCTTTCCTCTCCTTGCACTGTACTCCCCACCCCCTCATCCTGCCTTTTCCCTGGCTTTGTACTTTCTTAAATGCTATTAAATCTTTAACTTCTTGCAATTCTGACAAAAAGGTCAACGAGCTGAAGCATTAATTCTATTTCTCTCTTCACGGATTGTCTGCTCTGTCAAGTGTTTTCAGCATTTTATATCTTTCTTTCCATTAGAGGTCACTGCAGAGGAGCCCTAGCTCATATTTTCCCTCCCTACTCCAGGGCTGCTGAGACCTGTTTTAGTGCCCCAGCTGTTATCCTGATTGAGATAGGCTAATTCTTGGAAATCAAAGCTGTGACCTTCTGGTTTTCCTGACTCAATGCTACACCAGGTGGTGTTTTTACTTGTTGAGTCAAAACCAGAGCTTAAAACAAAAAATCTTTCTATTTTTAGTCCATTGCTGTGGAATTTTTGATGATTTTCATCTAAGCAGTAAACGCTAAAGACATCATCAAATGGGATGAGTGGGAGCCCAGTCGTGTAAAGAGGATTGATTATCTAAAATATATACACTGCTCACAAAAGTATCCTAGGTTAATGAATGCATCTCTATTGATATGACTTATGTTGCCTGGTTTAGTAATTCCTCCAGTCCAAAATAACTTCATTTTATGCACATCAGTCAGTAATTATACAAAAAAGATAAAAAGGATGGAGTTGCTGTCTTTGTGATTGTGGAATTCATAGCTTAAGATAATCTAATAATGGATATTCCTTTAAAGCACACACTTAACTAAGAGTTACAGTTATTATCGAGTGCATTGGAGTGTTAACACGCCAGGTTTGATTTTAACTTTTTGCACCTAAATGGGAAAATATAGCATTGGGGATTTTCCTGCCCTGTCCCTCCAATCATATAGGGTAGGTCTTGCAATGGTTTGTAATATGCAAATTTGGATTCTTCGATGTACATAGGACATACTTATGGCACAAGTGGACAGAGGATGAGCTGTACATGTGCTGAAAATATAAAAGAAAAATATTTTTTAGTGGGACCAGGAGGAACAAGGGCACCCATACAAAGAAAAACACTCTAGGCTGCTATCAGCCTATCCAAGGTGCCCTCTGGGGGTTTTCTCCAAGATCTCAGATTCCAACTACCCACTCTCCTACAAGTGGCAAGCTGCAGTGATGTGTCTGCTTGATGTCTGAAGCTCACTTGCAGAATATAAATTGCTCATGTGGCAAGAATGGCCTAGTGGGTGGGCATGGTCTAGCTGTTTCCCTCCCATTTCCACTGGTAGTTTAAATTTGTCTTGCTATCTCAGTGGACTAAGAGGACTTGCCTTTATACTTGAGCTCCCCTTATGATAATTTAACAAAACTAGTTATGTCATAGTGCATCTCCACAGGTAGAGAATGGTAGCTTAGATCGATATGTATGCATAGAGAGGTATGAGAGAAATTCTCCTCACTGCTTTTTTGATCTTTAATTTCTAAGAGTGAACACTGATCACACTACCAAACATTTGAAAAAAATGGCTGAATTGACAGTATGATGGAGTTGGTTGATAGCTGGAGCTGCTGCATATTGGGTTAATGACTATATTTACTGAGCTCAATAACCCCTTCAAGCTAATTTTCATTAGCAATCACTGTGCAGTTAATAACATTTTCCAGCCAACATAGTTAGAAATAAAATGTGATAATTTACTGTAACTGATTTTTTGAAAATGTTTTGTCAATGGTAACAGAAACTTTGTGACATCAACATCTTTTTTTCTGTACATATCCTTTTTCAAGAAGATAAATATTAATTATATTACTGGGAGCTTGGGGGCATATCTGAGCGTAGCAGTATGAAGGGATTGAAATAACAAAAGCGGTCACCAACTCAGTGTGCTCCAGTGCTTTTGCAAAGCCAGTGATGTGTGTTCATTCACCCTCTTTATGCTTCAAGAACTTTTCCAGCCATTTCAATTAGTTAAAAATGATAATAAAGCAAAAAAGATTAAAAAGTTAATGTTAACTACAATTCTTTATAACCATATAATTTTAAGAACTAAATGGTAATGATGATTGAGATTGCTTTTTATACTGTTTGCAATTACACTGATATGTTTTACAATCACCATTAAAAACAAAAGTACTTGTATATTACCAGTGAGAGGCCACTGGTGACAAACTATGGGCATAGCAATGAAAATCAACTAGGTTAAGCCAAATTAAGAAATGGCTTCTCTCCAGTTGGTCAATGAATTGTGTAATCATAAAGAATTTATGAATTCTCATCCAAATGCTCTTAGCAATATCAGGTATAATAGTACTTAGAATAGAAAGAAAGATTTGCTTTTACACATCATCTCTTTCAGGAACATCTTAAAGGACTTCACTTATAGAAACTTGTTTTGCAGTGCAGTAACTATCATCATGAAAGCAAACCAACACATGTATGATCCAAAAATTGCATGAATGACCAGTTAATTTGTTTTGGGCAGTGTTGATTAAAGGAGACTTGTCCAGAACACCAGTAGAAATCATCCAGCTGAATCACTGGAATAAGATATATTCTAGAGATGATACACAATGTGTAGCTCCTCATAAATTATCCATTCAACTTGCTTTTTCCTCAGAATAAAAGCACCTAGGGATCAAATAAACTGCAAATGCTGATAATCTAAAAGTAAAATAATCCTCTAGTAATGCACAGCAAGACCATCATCATCTGAAAAAAGGAAAGGTTGCGTAATATTTTGGTTCAAATCATTCATCAGTTCTACATACAAAATGTAAGCCCATTTTCTCCCCTTTCAGATGCTGACAGACCTGCTTCTTAGTTCTAGTATATTTTGTTGGTACCATGTGATTATTCCATATTTCATACCCAGTTCTTACAGCTGATCAGGGAGAGAGATGCGCAATAATGAATATGCTTTCCTGACACAAGCTGTGAACTGATGCCATCTAATGGCATTGGCGTTGATTTTGTTGTCATTGGTGAAGGGTCGATAATTGCGGCTGACCTTGAGAAAGCTGTCCACAAAGATTTAGCGGGCTCTATGTGACTTTGAATCTGGCACCATCTAAAGGGAATTTGTGGCATCCAGCAACAGTGATGCCATCAGGAAGGCTGATCAGTCAATAAGATTGAATCATTCTCAGAGACAGCAAACCAAGAAGTAAAAAGCATGGATTATAATTCATGTTTTAATAATTTTACAGAAAGTTGAATAAAGATTGGGACTTACACATGGGATGAAAGTAGGAGTTGAAGTATCATAAACATTAAAACAACAGCATTTTCATTATTTTATAGACTGTTATTCTGAGGCAATGACATTCTACACATCTAGTGATAGTTTTTCAAGGCCAACTGTATAAATGTAATTATACAGTTACAATAATTAATGTAACAGTAATTATTACATAGGATTACATGGGATATGTGGCCCAGAAACAGGCCATTCAGCCCAAGTAGCCCATGCCTGTGTAAATGCTCCACTCAAGCCTCCTTCCACTCTCTCTCATCTAAATCTATCATTGTAACCAATTATTGCCTTCTCCCTCATATGCTTGTCTAATTTCCCCTTAAATGCATCTATACTATTTTCTTCAGCCACTTCCTGTGGTAGCAAGTTCCACATTCTTAACACTCTTTGGTTGACAAAGTTTCATTTGAATTTCCTATTGGTGACGATTGTAAAGAACCTATTTTTATTTTTCTTGGACTGTGGCTTTAACAATTCCCATGACTGCAGTTTGAAAGACATGTTCACTGGAATAGGATGAGGAATATTTACAATGTTGCTATCCTGGAACAGAGTGTGCCATAAAAGAGTCCTGGATTAAGGAGAACTGCCTGCCAACACCATTTTAATTCGCTCCTGCCCGGGTGACGAGGGTTTTGTGTGGTAACAGTGCAGACAGTATAGTTCCTAGCCTACAAAGAGGGAAGACCTAAAACCTCTCTCTCCTGTATTTGTAAGATTCCAATAATTCTGCCATAGTGGCTAGCTGGCTATTCCTCACATCTCTGTAACCTGCTTCCTCTGAAAACCCCTATCACGAGGAAAAGGGGAAAAATCACCAGTAGAGACATTGAAAAGCAAGTTTTTCAACTAGTGACTCACAGACTGAAAGCGCTGGGAGACCATCTCATGTCATCAACAACAAACTGCAAGGAATTTAGAAGACATCAATTAAAATCAACTCACCTAATCCTGTACTCCAGACTGGTGCTATTGAACTGTTTTATCTCACCCTCAAAATCCATGTTTTGTGTGTCTTATGTGTGTGTGTGTATGCATGTTTGTGTATAGGGGTTTAATAAGGGGTAGAGTTTAAGTTATAGAGTTAGAAGCTAGCAGTTCATATTTCTTTCTTTTGCCACTAGTTAAGGACAATTTGTTCAATAAACAATTATTTACTTATTAAGTTTACAAATCTGGTGCTTATATTCTGTTAACCTAAATTAAACAGTTAGGTAGAATTGGGGCAATCTGGTAGTTTGGTCAAACTTTTCACATTTTTCGTGACTCGGGAACAGTGAGGCTTGATATTACAGCTCACTATCCCCAGTGAGTTGTGACACTATCTTATATTGATGGCCTCTAGTTGTACTCTTCCCCATAAGATGAAACAATTGCTGTATCCATTCCATCAAAACCATTCATAATGTGAAATACCTCTATTAGATCATCTTTCAATCATCTTTCTCCAAGGGAAAAAACACAGCCTGTCAATCCTTTCCTGCTGTGTATACCCATGCATTACTGGTATCATCCTTGTAAATTTCTGCACCCTCTTCAGTGCCTCTAAATCCTTTTTATAATATGGCAACTAGAACTGCATGCAGTACACTTAAATGTGGTCTAACCAAGGGTCAATACAGGTTTAGCATAACTTCCCTAGCTTTCATTTCCATCCCTCTAGGAATTAAGCCCAGTGATTGGCTTGATTTTTTTGTGGCCTTGCAGCTGTAGCCCAACTTTTAGTGATTGATGCATTTGTACTCCAAGGTCTCTTTGATCAAATACCCCAAATGGACCTGCCCCTTTCAAGTAATAATCTTCCTATCAAAATGTGCTATCTCACATATGTCTGTGTTGAACTTCCTTTGCCAATTATTTGCTCATTTTGCAAGTTGTTAATGACCTCCTGTAATTTGTTGCAGTCCTCTTCAGTATTCACTATCCCCAACCCCTGTCCCTCCACCAAATTTGATTGTTTTCAGTTTTACAATGTAAATTCAATGTTTGTTGACACTGCTGTAACAACGACGTTTTCTGGACCATTAAAGTTTTGAAACATATTGAGTCAGAGTTTACTGTAGTCCATGAATGAATATGCCCACCATTCATTAGACTTCACCTTGCCAATTACTTCCTCTGGCAAGTTTGGTCCACATCTACCATACAAGTAGAGTGGCCTTTTCTGCTGGAAGTTGATGAAAGTTAGAGATCCAAACAGTTGTGTTGTCTCAACCAACTCAGCCAGTGCAACATAGAAGCATTTTGTATTTTTATTTACTGCTGTTAACATGTCCATAGGCATAGAGTCATAGAGGTCTACAACACAGAAAAAGGCCCTTCGACCTATTAGTCTGTGCCAGTCAAACAAGTACCTAACTATTCTAATCCCGTTTTCCAGTGCTAGGGCCATAGCCTTGTATGCCATGGCATCGCAAGTGCACATCCAAATACTTCTTAAATGTTATGGGGGTTTCTGCCTCTACCACCCTTTCAGGAAGTGAGTTCCAGATTCCAACTGTCCTCTGGGTGAAAAAAAATCTTCCTCACATCCCCTCTAAACCTCCTGCCCCTTACCTTAAATCTATGCCCCCTGGTTATTGATCCCTCCATCAAGGAGAAAAGTTCCTTCCTGTCTACCCTATCTATGCCCCTCATTATTTTATATACCTCAATCATGCCCCACTTCAATCTCCTCTGCTCCAAGGAAAATAACCCAGTTATATCCAATCTCTCCTCATAACTAAAACTCTCCAGTCCAGGCAACATCCTGATAAATCTCCTATGCATTCTCTCTAGTACAATCACATCCTTCCTATAATGCATGCAATACTCTAGCTGTGGCCTAACCAGCATTTTATACAGTTCCAGCATAACTCCCCTGCTTTTATATTCTATGCCTTGGCTAATAAAAGCAAGAATCCCATATGCCTTCTTAACCACCTTATCTATCTGTCCTGCTACCTTAAGGGACCAGTGGACATGCACACCTCTGATCCCTCTGATCCTTGATACTTCCCAGGGTCCTACCATTCATCATGTATTCCTGTGCCTTGTTTGTCCTGCCCAAGTGCATCACCTCACACTGATCTAGATGAAATTCCATTTGCCACCGATCAGCCCATCCTACCATCCTGTCTATATCCTCCTGTAATCTAAGGCTATCCTCCTCACTATTTACCGCCCCATCAATTTTCGTGTCATCCGCAAGCTTACTGATCAACCCTCCTACATTCAAGTCTGAATCGTTTATATATACCACAAACAGCAAGGGACCCAACACTGGTCCCTGTGGAACCCCACTGGACACAGGCATCCAGTCACAAAAAACCCCTTGACCATCACCCTATGCTTCCTGCCACTCATCCAATTTGCCAAATTGCCTTGGATCCCATGCACTCTTACCTTCGTTATCACTCTCCCATGTGGGACCTTATCAAAAGCCTTGCTGAAGTCCAAGTAGACTACGTCAAATGCATTGCCCTCATTTACACACCTGGTCACCTTTTCAAAAAATTCAGTCAAATTAGTCAGACATGACCTCCCCTTAACAAAACCATGTTGACTGTACTTGATTAATTCCTGCCTCTCCAAGTGTAGATTAATGCTGTCCCTCAGAATTTCTTCCAATAGTTTCCCCATCACTGAGGTTTGACTGACTGGCCTGTAGTTCCCTGGTTTATCCCTTCCTCCTTTCTTGAATAATGGTACCACATTGGCTGTCCTCCGGTCCTTTGGCACCTCTCCTATGGCCAGAGAGGCATTGAATATAAATGCCAGCACCCCTGCTATCTCCTCCCTTTCTTTGCTCAACAGCCTGGGATACATTTCATCCAGGCGTGGAGATTTATCTACTTTTAAGCCTGCCAAGCCACTTAGAACCTCCTCCCTTTCTATGCTAATTTCTTTAATTATATCACAGTCCTTCTGCCTGATTTCCATACCCACGTCGTCCCTCTCACTTGTAAACATCGACATAAAGTATTCATTTAGGACCCTACCTAAGTCTTCTAGCTCCACACACAAATTACCATTATGGTCCTTAATGGGCCCTACTCTTTCCCTCTTGTGTTTAACGTACTTGTAAAATAACTTTGGATTTTCCTTTATTTTACCTGCCAATATTTTTTCATGCCCCCTTTTTGCTTTCCTAATTTCCTTTTTAAGATCCCCTCCTACACATTCTATACTCCTATAGGGTTTCCACTGTTTTGAGCCCTCGGTATCTGCCATAAGCCTTCCTTTTTCTCTTTATCCAATCCTGTATATTCCTCAACATCCAGGGTTCCTGGATTTGTTGGTCCCGCCCTTTGGCTTTACTGGAATATGTTGGCCCTGTACTCTCCCTATTTCCTTCTTGAATGAATCCCATTGCTCTGATGCAGATTTACCTAAAAGTAGCTGCTCCCAGTCCACTCTTGACAAATCATATCTGATCTCATTAAAATTGGCCTTCCCCCAATTTAGAACTCTGATTTCTGGCCCATCCTTGTCCTTTTCCATAACAACCTTGAATCTAACGGACTTATGATCACTGTCTGCAACAATAATACTTCTACCACTTGCCTGGCTTCATTCTCTAAAATTAAGTGCAGGACCGCACCCTCTCTTGTAGGACCTTCTACGTACTGGCTTAAAAAGCTCTCCTGGATGCATTTAAAGAATTCCGTTCCCTGTAAACCTATCACACCATGACTAACCCAGTTAATGTTGGGGAAGTCAACGTTGGGCATTTGGAACATATGCGAACAGGGCAAACAACTTTGTGTCTCCTTAACTAATCATATTAAAGTATTGTTAATGAATAGTGCTGAGTTTGAATCAGCAAGTGTAAGTTAGACTAGTGAATTCAATGTCAAGTCAGGTACTGAAAGTGAAATAAAGAGAGGGAAAAATGATTTGATTAAGGGAGCGAGACAAACAGAAAGAAAAAGTAAGAAGGCATGTATTCTATTTTTTAAAAAAGATGTAGGAGGTAGAAATATTATATATGGATTTTAAAAAAGCAATAATTAAAATCTGAAGATGAGACTCCACATTTGTAAAAATTAATTTTCCATTCCCGTGAAGCTGTTTGATAGTAATTAAAACTAATCATGATATTAAAAAGGGTACTTTGACTGAAATGGACAAGCCATAACCTTCCGTGACAAATTTAGTCCTCATCTACCATGCAAGTAGAGCAACTTCAGACCATGCAATACTTTTAAGCGGGGACCAGATGACGAATTGCCATTTTCATACAATTTATGGGGGAGTACCACATCTCAAATAGCAGCTTCCAGATTTTCACAGTTAACTGGTCATCTGCAAATGCCTGCAGTTGCATTCAGATTTACACATAAACCAATGAATGCGGTAGTCTAACAGTTACATTTACAGTAAATTCTGGGCAATTCGACTTAAAGTTGTAACAGGTGCTAGAGTGAAAGGTTTTATCTCATAACCTTTCATTCCAGTAAACTATCATTTTTCTAATTTGAAACAGATTTATGTAATTTTTAAAATTAATTTGTAAAAGTGTTGAAGAAAATTAAGAATGCAAATACAGTGAAATTTATTTTGTTTTAGAGTGTTTTTAAAGTTTCCTTCTAAGAACATTGAAGTTTTCATACTTGTTCCAAAGGATATATAAGTCATGTGTATATACCTTACCTGGCATTAGTATACCTTTAAAAATCAAAGATTATGGATAAATATAACCTGCGGACTAGTTCAAGAGTGTATATGGAATTAAAATAAAACAAAATGACTATTCTTTTAGCTTAATGGTTTCAACTTCATTAGTTCCTAAATTGTCAGTATATCTCATAGAAACATCACTCAAAACACAGTATTCAACATATAGTCACGCTAGCGAGTAAAATGAGCATTATTTTGGACAAACACTCTTTTGTCAAAGTTTTGGGGATAAGGCTGATAAAATCTTATCGAATTAACTCAACCAACTCAGCCAGTGCAACATAGAAGCATTTTGTTTTTTCATTTGTTGCTGTTAACATGTAACATAATGGTGAGATTAACAGTAGTGTTTTTATAGCCCCAAACTATGATCAGTACTCTTTGTAAGATGACTGGAAATTAATCTCCAGTGGACCACTGCTCTTTTTGAGAAATTATGAGATACCTTTGTACATGTGGGTGTATTTGTGTGTTCGGAGGAGCCAACATTAATTTGTCATTATCTCCCTGTGCTACAATATCAAAAGAAAGCTATCAAAAATTGTTGTTGAGCGTGTATTGGTGTTCAGGAATAACTGTTAGCTAAAGAACTGTGTGGGTTGCAGACTCAAATTTATTCTGTAGGAATGAGTAAGAATGATCCTAAAGTTTTCTTCACCATCAAAAATCACCTTCAGTGATATCCCTCTCCCATAACATCTATTCTCACATCACCAGACCATCCATATATAGTATTTCTATCGTATGCACACTCCCAACTTTCCTCCAGGCTTGCCCTACTGCTAGGGAAGGAAACAGTTAATGAAGTTCAATTGCTAATTATTAGGTTGTTTAACTAAGTACCCATTTGGTTGTATATAAGGGATAACAGCTGAGACTAGTCTGTTCTATGGAGAGTTTTTCAACAAGCAATAAAACTCTGTCTGAAGGAGTCTGTCTTGGTTTTGGTCTTCATTTCTAAATAACAGTTGGAACTTAACACTCTCAACTCACTCCTGACACTTCCTGCAGCCTATTACATCTCACCCATCTCACACTGTGATCAATCCTCTATACCACATGTTCATCCTTTCCTATTAGAGCCTCTCCAATCCAGTTTCAGATTCAGCCAGAGCACTGAGAAGGCTCTGGTTAATGTCACCGAGAACATCCTGTGTGTCTGTTCGCTATTGCTCTTCATCTGTGTCAGCTCAGCAAAATTACATTTTTCGTTGTCAAGCCCCCCCCCCACCTGTCTTCTATGAACCTCCTCATCCTCCTCTAGCTAAGTTCTGCACATACTGTTTGCATTGCCTTTGATCTTTTTTTGGCCTACATCTGCTCTGTTACCAGAACGGTGTTTTCCCACTTCTGGAATATTGTGGCATATGTCCTTCTGCTGCTAAAACTCTAACCCATGTCTTCAATAACTTCATAAGTTAACTCCAACCCTTATTAGAGTTTCTATTCCCACCCCATAGCTAATCCCAAGAGTTTACAACCCTTGTCCTCTCCTGCACAATATCTAACACACCCATCATTCCTGTGTTTAGTAATCTTCATTAACCCCCTGGGCCCAGCAAATCAATTTCAAGATCATTTGACCGCACATTCAAATCATTTCATGACCTTATTTCGCTCGTCTGAATGATCTTCTCCTACAACTCACCTATGCCTGGACTCTGCTCTCTCCTACTTCTGCATCGATTGCTTATTATCTTTTGCCTTTGCTCCACCATCCAGGGCTAACCAATCATCTTTTGTGCACCTGCCCTTTGGAATTTTATTTCAACAACAACACCTTATATTTATTTAGTACTTTTAATGTAATGAAATGTCCCAAGACATTTACAGGAGCATTTCAAATCATTTTGCCTTATTATCTATCTTCCTGCCTTCAACAATCTTTTGGTCTCCTCCTCTAACTTTCCTTTGTTTTCCTGCTCAACCAACACTTTACCACTTCTTCAAGAAATTATTTCACGAGCTATCTGCTGTACATGCAAATTGTTGTTACTTGCTGACTCACATCACAAAGTCAAGATTTGATCATAATACTTAGTAAGTCTTTCACTAAAACCAATGTTCAACATCATGACATTTATTAAAATGAAATAGATGGGGCGATTTCCTCTGTGTACTATGTAATGAAATCATAAACCTAGTTATGAAGAACAGGTTTATGATTATGTTACGTGTAAAACAGAGGAAATTTTCTCTTTTGGTTCTTCCTAGGGCCATAAGTTTTTGTGCATGTTTTTATGTCAGAAATGTTAGATCTTTAGTAAATTTGTTTTTCTGATGTGAAGACATTGGTTACAATGTTGCATTTCTAGTATCACATGGTCACTAATCTTCATTACCAATGCTTCTCACTCATGTGGTCAATTCATTAAGTTTTGCAGAAAGAAGGATAGGAAAAAATAAGATTAAAAACCTGAATATAGAAAATAATGGGTGATTATTGGATGAATTTAATACATGTGTGGTGTAACACATATGTGTATTATTTTGGGCTTATGAAAATAACCCAGCCACTCCTACATTGTTAGGAAATAGAGATAGTTTAAGTAAGTTATAATTGCATTTGTAGGTGCTAGGAATAAGTTTTAGCTTTAATGTTTAAATTTGATTTGTATTTCTGTATTTGTGTGTTAAGAAAGGTCAAATTGAGTTTTAGTTTAAAAGGCGCCTGCATTTCTAAAGAGAGTTTTATGACGGTTGCAGCTAGAATAAACAAACAAGAGTAGAGAAACTGGGCTGCTGCCTAACAACAGAGGTCCAGAGAGGTAGGTCCCTCCCACACACACAGAAGAAATTAGAAACAGTAGTTTGATTTGGAAGCTGTTTGAGTTCAGCTGGTTTTGAAAGCAGCTGCCAGGAGAGACTGGAGCAAAGGGGACAGATAGCTAGCCAAAACTAAAGAAAAGACGCTCAAAAAATCCAGGGGAGTGAAATAAAAGAAAGCCCCAAGAAGACCTAGACAAAGGAAGGGCAGGACCCTGGAAAAGGTCTTGTTAAGTGAAGTTAAGGATGAGAGGCAGAGAAAGGCTCCAAGCTTCAGATTAAAAGAGACAAAAACTGAAGATTTAAAGCAGAGCAGCTTGCAAGAGTCAAGAAGGTCCAGAGAGATGGCTGAAGGTCTGTAACTCTTCTCTATGGGCATGTGAAGCAGTGGTGCACTGTTGACAGCTGAGTCAGTGAGAGAGAGTGTGTGGAAGACAGCTTGAATGCATGTGGTGACCCAGTAGAGAGGAACATTGGAAGGAGAGTTCAAAACCCTGGAGGTGAACCTTTGCAAAAGGCGTCTGAGGCATCGGTTTGGGAGAAGATTCCAGGGTGAGGCTCTGGAGAATGGAGATTGGAAACCTTGTGTGAAAGATGGTGCACAGTGAGACTGGTTGGCCCACTGTGTGGCAAGTGTCTGGGGGGAGTTGAGAGATCCATAGCATCTGGCTGAGGTGGCATTTGTCGCTTGGTTTCAGAGTGTGGTGTGTCTGAACACAGCCCACCTATTGGTACACGAACTGTGTTCTTACTCTGGACAATAAAGTACAAGAAAGTTTTTGTAACTTGTAACTCCTTACAAATCTATATATAATTGTAAAGATATAATTATGGATGAAGGAGTATTGTAATATAGTTCATCTTTTCATGTTTAATAAATGTATTATGTTTTTGTTACAAGTTCATTAGCTGGCTCCAGTGACTCTGTTCAGTAGCTCTCTCCACGTATCTAAATAAACAAATAAAAGTTAGGATCTATTAAGCTGGGTTCCACCCTGGGATCAGGCTTGTTCAGGTGTAACCTCAGCTGAGTTCTGAACAAAGTGGGGGCTCTTGCAGCATTTGAAACACAAATGGTGGGTGATTCGATGAGACATAATAATTGGTTATGGATTATCATTATAGAGTGGGATTCGAAATCCTTGAACATCGGTGGGATTTGTGAATCCTTATAAAATGAGTACTTGGAGGTAAAGAGGTACTAGACAAAGGAATTGGATTTGCTGTGAGATGTGTTATATAGGTTGGAATTCAAAATGGCTTTGGAGGTTGCTGACTCCTTTTTACAGATGGAAGATGTAATCCTGACTGGTTTACAGAAATTAACCAAGAGTAAGATAATGGAATTGATGGATAAACTGGAGATAGAATTATCCAGAGGGGATGTGGAAAATAGACATAGTTGAGATAATAGCATAGCATTTGAAACCAAAACCATAGTGAATGAAACAACTTGAACATGAAAAGGAACTGAAAAATCTTCAATTAGAGGTGAAAGAAAAGAAAAAAGAAAGAGAGAAACAATAAAAATAAGAGAACTTAGAAATCTGGAACTGGAATTTCAGGCAAGAGAAAAGGAATGAGAAAGGGATTACCATCTTAGAAGGCTGAAAGTTAAAAAAGAGATCTCAGATGCTGAGGAAAGTTGTGATGATGCAAAAACCTTCAACCCAAAAACTAGCGTTGAGATATTTAAGTTTGTGCAAGCTCTTCTAAAGTTTGAGGAAAGCAATGTAAAGGCATTTTTATTTCATTTGTAAAGGTAGCTAGGTAAGTGGAGTGGCCAAAAGAATTCTGGACATTACTTTTACAGAGTAGGTTGGTAGGTAGAGCTCATGAGGTTATGCATCATTTTCAGAAGAGGTATCGGTGGATTATGATGCCGTAAAAAAGGCTATTCTGAGTGCATATGAGTTAGCCCCTGAGGCATATAAGCAGAAATTTCGGAATGTAAGGAAACAGCCTGGGCAGACCTAGTCATGGGTTGTAGCATTGTGAGCCATACAGTTGTAATGAATCACTTTGTGAATTCATCTAAGACTGAGTAAAAATTGATTTCTGGTAGCATTTCTTCACCAGCTGACTGTTAGAAGTTTAATATGGTAGCAGAGAATGGTTGCCTAGGAGGCAGAGAAGGTTGGAAACTAAGAACATGTTTTTTCAGACAGAAGATTACAATCCAAGTAGCTTGGCTGAAAATGAATGTAAATTGTCAGGGTATGTTTACTCACTAATACTCTCAGTTTCTGAACTTTATGACCAGTGGAAGAATGAAATGGACATCGGTGATGTCCTTATGAAAGAGAAAACAAGGTATGGCCTTAGCATTGTCTCTTCCTAACAAAAGTCAAATTGGAAGCAAAATATTTTGTGAGCTGGATGCCTATCAGTTGGACACTGATGAAGGCTTGGATCTTCTATTAGGTTGAAATTTACCAGAAAAATGATCTTATTGGATGCTTACGAGACATGGTCAGACTTTGATAGATTTCAAAAGACAAATGGTCCTTCCATGGAGGAATATATCATGGACTTTAACAGACTGTGTAAAAGATTGAAGACTTTCAATTTGGAGATTTCTCGTTCAGTGCTCGTGTGTAAATTCTTCGATTGCGCTAAGGTGTTGCATATGGACAAGCTCTTGGTCTTAACTGTGGTTCAGTTCTCAGAAAGAGACTCTCTTTGGAGCAGGTGTCTGTTGGCTTGAAGGATTTTCTGTGTAACAGTCACTTCTAGCAGTCCTAATGGCACAAATGGGACATTCTGCAATGTCACAAAAGACGGAGGACTCAATGATTGAGGCATTTCAAGATTGTCCAAACATTGAACACAGGTGCCATTACAAAAGAAGAGTTACTACAGACAGCAGGAATGAGGATGAAAGTAGTTTTTAGGAGATCTGGATATAACAGCAAACAACAGAATTGGAGCAGCAATAGCAGGCAAATGAACTCCAGAAATGTCCAGGGAACAGCTAACAGATGCTTCCATTGTCTCAAAATATCATTATGCAATGCACTGCCCAAATTGGAACAGCAGGGTTTTTGAAGTAATGTATATCACTAAGAATTTGGAGGGTGAAGATGATAACAATGATCAGTCTGAAGGAATTGTACTAGATACAAGAGGCTTTATAGTCTGGTGATGAGTGTATTAGTTGCAAATTCATTTAACTGTGCGGTGTTAGATAGTCATTGCACTACGACAGAGCATAGAATAGATTGGCTAAAATGTTATCTAGACTTAATAGCGAGGATTGACATAAGGTCAGGAGCTATGAAATTTCTACTTGTTTTAGTTCTGTTATGATAACACATTGAGGTCATTAAAAAGAGTGGCAATTCCAGGCAAAATAGCTGGAGTAAGCTACTTTATTAGTACTGATGTAATCTCTATTGATGTCAAGTAAGCCTCCCATGAAAAAGGCACAAATTAAATTAGACATAGATCATGATAAAGTAATTGCTTTTGGAAAGTCATTGGATCTGCAGCTTAATCAATCAAGGAGTTATTGCATCCGCTTAACAAAACCTGATGTTTCTGATCAGAATTTTAGAGAAATAGGAACATAGGACTTAGGAGCAGGAGTAAGCCATTCAGCCTTTCGAGCCTCCTCCGCTATTCAATAAGATCATAGCTGATCTGGCTGTGGTCTCAACTCCACTTTTCCATCTGCCCCCATAATCCTTGACTCCCTTGTCTATCAAAAAACAGTCTTACTCTGCCTTGAATAAATTCAATAACCCAACCTCCACTGTTTTTTTGGGAAGAGAATCCCACAGACTAACAACCCTCTGAGAGAAAAAAATTCTCTTCATTTCTGTCTTAAGTGGTAGACCTCTTATTCTTGAACTGTGTTCTAGTCTCTCACAAGTGGAAACACCCTCCTGGTATTTACCCTATTAAATCCCCCCAGGATCTTATAGGTTTCAATAAACACATCTCATTCTTATAAACTCCAATAGGTCTCGGCCCAACTTTCAACTTTTCAACTTTTCTTCATAAAGTAAGATCGTCATGCCAGGGATGAGTAGAGTGAACCATATCTGTACTGCTTCTAATGCAATCTTTTTTCAAATAAAGAGACCAAAACTGTATACAGTAGTCCAGAAATAAAAACAGAAAATGCTGGAAAAACTCAGCAGGTCTGGCAGCATCTGTGGAGAGAGAAACACAGTTAACATTTCAAGACCATATGATTCTTTGTCAGAGCTCCAGTACTCCAGTCTCACCAATGCCCCGTACAGCTGCAGTGAAACTTCCCTACTTTGCTATTCCATTCCTTTTGCAATAAATGCCATTTGCCTTCCTAATCACTTGCTGTACTAATACTAACCTATTGTGATTCATGTACCAGGACGTCCAGATCCCACTGTGCCACCGAGTTCTGCAATCTCTCTCCATTCGAATGGTGTACTGCTTTTCTTTTCCTGCCAAAGTAGACAAGTTCACACTTTCCCACATTATTTTCCACAATAAATATTAATGATGTCAGGTAATATGAATAAGAGAAAGAAAAAAAAGCAAATTGTCTCCAAGTTGCATTATTTGCTCGCCCTTCTTGTCAGAGATTAAAATTTCTGCTGAAGGATGCTTGTGTAGTTGGTGAGGAGTATTCAAAGCTCATCAAAGTGATTAGTACAAATGTGAAATATATAAAAAGTATTGGAGGATGTTGCCACATCTTATTATAAGCCTTCGATTGGCACGTGACTTTAATGAGGTAGTTGTCATGGACCTAAAGGTGTGAAACAAAGACAGAAGTATTTTCATTTTACACTTTATAGACATGACAACCAGATTTAGTCTTCCTACAGTAATAACAACAACAACAACAAAATGGTAATTGTAGATAAAGTCATGGAGAAATGGGTAAGAACCAGACTTGGGACACCTGCTAAGTTTCTAACAACAGCATAATTTTTAAAAATTCATTCATGGGTTGTAGACATTGCTGGCTAGGCCAGTATTTATTGCCCATCCCTAACTGCTCTTGTTCAGAGGGCATTTAAGATTCAACCACATTGCTGTGAGTCTGGAGTCACAGGTAGTCCAGATCGAGTAAGGACGACAGATTTCCTTCCCTAAAGGACATTAGTGAAGCAGGTGGGGTTTTATGATAATTGGCAATAGTTTCATGGTCATCATTGGACTTTCAGATTCGAACCCGGTGTCCCCAGATCATTACCCTGGGTCTCTGGAATATTCGTCTAGTGACAATACCACTATGCCACCATCTCCCCAAAATAAATAACTTGCTAATGACAAGTTTAGAGACATATGTGAAAACATGAACTTCACTGTTATGAATAGTGTAGTTGAAAGTCCTTTCAGCAATGGACTCTGAAAGGAATCACACGATGATAGACAAAATGCTGCATAAAATCTTAGCAGATCAACCAAAATGCAAGTTGATAAACTGCACTGGCCTGGGCAGTTCATGCAAATAATTCACTTCAGATGGTTGGAGGGGAGAGGCCCTACCAATTGGTCCATGGAAGGAATCCCAAATTCCTCTCTGTGCTGGGCAATAGACTAGAGGAGGCTATGATTAGTTCCATTTTTTCTGCACATTCGAATGCTTTACATGCATGGAGAAGGGATTTCATCAAGGCTGAGGTCCTGGAGAAAATTCAGAGAGCTCTTAAGGAATATATAATGCCTTAGACATTCTGAGATAGACTTTAATTCTGGGGCTATGGTGCATTACAAAAGAGAGGGCCACATCGAAAGCAAAGCTCCTGGTCTCCTGGTAAGGTGATAAGACATGATGGCAAGTCAGTGGTTATCCAACATGGTAACCAAACTATAAAGGTTCATTCCTCATGGTTAATTGGGACTGATTACAAACTTACAATTTCTGAGCAGCTGATAGAAGACGATGAGGCATTCTCATGTTTTGTGATGATAGATGGACAGAATTCAATAGATCAGGGGCTGGATGTGGTATGTTAGGAACAGACTGAAGTTGAAAAGCTTACATACACATCTGTGTATGTTCATGCACTCCATGGAGCTGCAAACCCCATATTATCAGGCTCCCAGGATGGGAGGGGTTAGGGGCAGCATTATGTGTGTGTGTTAGTCCCTGTCCATACAGCAGAATCTGGTCTCCAATCACGTTGCTTATCCCTGCCATTAGACAAAGAGCTTGCTCCATCAGGACCACGTGAAAGAGCCATCCCACATTAAAAGAACCCACGCACAGGCATCTTCCACTCTCTCAAAATGAATTTCAGAACCTGGAACATTAGGACTCTCATGGACAATCCCAGCAGTGGCAGACCAGAATATCGCACTCTATCATAGCCTGGGGAACTCTGGCGCTGCGGCATCGATATTGCTGCCCTGAGTGAGACATATCAGGCAGGAGAGGGCCAGCTCAAGGAACAAGGTGGTGGATACACCTTCTTCTAGAAAGGTAAATCAGAAAAAGAATGCTGACTCCATGGTGTTGGCTTCACCATAAGAAACAAACTAGTCGACTGTCTCAGTGAGGCCTCTCGTGGGATAAACAAACACCTCATGACCTTTTAGCTCATCCTAGCCCGGAAACAGTTTACCAGAGTTGTCAGCGTGTACGCCCCAATCCTAGATACAACAGGTGACGCCAATGAAAAATTCTACTCCAGCCTTTATCATTGCTGTCCTATGTCCCAAAGGGAAACAAGTGGGTTCTCCTTGGTGATTTCAATGCTAGAGTTGGGAGGGACCCAAACCTTTGGAAAGGCGTGATTTGCAAGGAAGGTGTATGGAAAGCTAACACCAAAGGAGTCCTCCTTCTGCCGAATGCCTAGAACAACATAATAAACACCCTATTTAATCAGAGAGACAAATATAAGACCTCATGGCAATATCCTTGCTCCAGACATTGGCATCTGTTTTAGTATGTCATCTTCCATGTGCGAGATCGCAAGGATGTTTGCACCACCCGTGCCATGACAGGGGCTGACTACTGCTGGACCAACCATTGCTTAATCTGGGCTACTATCTCAATCAACCTGGTCCAAAAATGGCAGGGGCAGCAGAAGTGCAGGAAAATCAATGTCGATGGACTCAAGGACTCTGTGAAGAATAATCTATTCAGTCAGCACCTCACAAGAAACCTAGCGACACCCAACGAACAGGAACTACAGAATATCCACAGTGCCTGGTCTGCCCTTAAATCTACCATAATCAGAACCTGCAAGGATACTCTTGGTTTCTCCACCAGGAAACATCAAGACTGGTTTGACGAGAATAAATAGGAGATCCTGGATCTACTAAATCACAAGCACAATGCGTTCCTGAACTGGAAGTACCACCAAAATTTGAGGAAATTAAAGCAGACCTACAGACAAATGAAGGCCGAAGTCCAACAAAACACCCATGACCCATGGTTGGTAGAAAGCATGCAGGTAATACAGCAACTTGCCAATAGCCATTATATGCGTGGATTCTTCAGTGTAGTCAAGAACATTTACAGCCCAAGCACTCAAGGACCTACCCCAAAGAGAGCTAAGAACAGAGTGGTGCTCATCAAGGACAGATGGGAGTCAGCAGTCATTAGAAGGAGCACTTTGAGGATCTCCTCAATTAAGACTCTATCCTCAACATGAGTGTCCTTGACCATATTCCACAGCATTCTACCCGCCACCACCTTAGCACAATTCCAACCTGACACAAGATTGAAATGGCTATCCTACAGCTAAGAACCAACAAGGCCACCGACGCAAATGGAATCCCCGCCAAAATACTCTTAGCATGAATACATGACCACATCTCCCTCATGCAGAGGAGGAGAGCATGCCAGGGGATCTCCAAGGTACTGTAATCGTGACCATCTTCAAAAAAGGAGACAAGACTGTCCATGGTAACTACAGAGGGGTAACTCAGCTGCTTGTCATGGGGAAAGTCATTGTAAGTATCCTTCTCAATCACCTTCTCCCTTTGATTCCTATGGGAATCACAAAACGGATTCCATCCATCAAAAGGCACAGTGGACATAATCTTCACAGCAAGACAAGTCCAAGAAACATGTACAGAGCAGCAGCAGCTGCTTTTCACAGCCTTCTTTGACCTTACAAAGGCCTTTGACTCTATCAACTAGGAGGCATTGTGGAGTGTCCTCCTCAAATTTGGCTGCCCAGAGGAATTTGTCACCATCCTCCATCTGCTGCTTGATGACATACATGCAAGCTGTGATCCTTACCAATGGATCTGCCACAGACCCAGTACGAGTGCACCCTGGGGTCAAGCAAGGCGATGTCATCGCACCAATGCTCTTTTCAATCTTCCTCACCGCAGTCCTAAACCCATGAGACTCCCTGCCGGAATGGAGCTACTCTACAGGACAAGTGGGAAATAATTTAACCTATGCCACCTCCAGTCCAGAACCAAGGTCATCCCAACCTCTGTCACCGAGCTGCATCCTCAGAGGCCAAACATCTAATTATTGTTGACACATTTGCCGAGGTATGTGAAAGAATGGGCCGTAGGCTAAATATCCAGAAGACAAAGGTGCTCTGCCAGCCTGCTCCCACTGCGCAACACTGCCCCCCAATTATCAAATCCATGGTAGACTATTTGACAACATGGATCATTTCTCATACCTTGGGAGCCTCCTCTCAAGCAAGGGCAGATATCAATGATGAAACTCAACATTGCCTCGAGTGTGTCAGCGCAGCCTTTGGCCAACTGCGGAAAAGGGTGTTTGTTGATAAAGACCTCAAACTCGGCACCAAGCTCATGGTCTACAGGGCTGCAGTGCTACCTGCCCTCCTGACATGTCGGAGACATGGTCAATGTACAGCAGACACCTTAAGCCCCTGGAGAAATATCACCAGTGATACCTCTGCAAAATCCTGAAAATTCAAAGGCAGCTTAGTTACTCCAATATCAGTGTCCTTTCTTAGGCCAACATCCCCAGTATCAAGGCACTGTATCTTGATAATCAGCTACATTGACGGGCCATATCGTTTGCATGCCTGACACAAGATTCCCAAAACAAGCTCTCTATTCCAAGCTTAATCATGGCAAACGGTTACCAGGAGGGGAGAGGAAAAGTTTCAAGGGTGTCCTCAAAGCCTCCCTGAAAAAATGCAACAACCATAACAACATGTGGGAATCTCTTGCTTGTGACCACTCAAACTGGAGAAGAAACTTCCGCAAAAGTGCCAGCCATTTCGACCATCTCCGAAAGGCCCAGGTGGCTAAGTGCAAACAGCAGAAGGAGCATACCAAAATATAAGCATCTCACCCACCTGCCTCATCAAACGCTACCTGCCCCACCTATGGCAGAATGTGCGGATCCAACATTGGACTTTTTAGTCACCTCAGGACCTACAACCCGGGATTGGAAGAAAGTCATCCTCTGTCCTGAAGGACTGCCTAAGAAGATTGGAAAGTGGTAGGTTGAGTGATCATGATGAACAGGACAGAGCTATCACATCCAAAGACCAATTGCCTAAGGTGGGTAAATGGGTGACATATGTTCCAGAACGTTCCAGTAAATGGAGGGTTGTGACTATTGTGGGATATGAAAGAAAACCATTAGCAGGTTTAAACGTTGGTTGAATATTCAAGTTGATGGGCAAGAGATGACAAATGGGCTAAAAGAATGGAAAGTAAGAAAGCAAAGTATGAGTTCTAATAGCCTGAGAGTGGCTTCTGTTTCAAGTCAGAAAGATTAATTATTAATCTTTTCTCACTTGCATTTTTTGTACGGTGTACATTATCCCACAAGAAATGATTACTGATGTAACATTTAATGGACAAACATTTTTCAAACTCCCCTTGTATAGAATTTACCCTATTTGCTATATAGAGTCCATGCTTCCAAAAAAGCAAGTGTTCTACAGCTAAGGTACTTTTAAAACCCTTTCTTATTTTCTTAGATTCCCAGGGTAAAAAGAAACATTTTCCACTTTCACCCTGCAAAAATATTATGAAACCAGCTGCACTTGAATACTCATCAGGAAGATTGACATGAGAAGACCTAAAGAGGCACGTGATAAACTATATAAATTGAACAAGTGCATTTACGGCTTGAATGATGCCTCAAGGGTGTGATATTTTTCAGTGAAATCTGTTTTGGTGAAAGTAGGCTGTGTTCAACTAAACGTAGACCCTCCAATGTTTTATTGGTATTAAAAAGAGAAACTTTTAGGCTTCTTCATGATGCATGTTGATGATTTCTTATTAGGTGGTGCTGTGGAATTTGAGAAATGTGTTATTAATAAGGTTAATGTGGAATTTAAGATTGGATGTCAGTTTTCAGAAAGTTAATATATTGGTTTAGGTATGAAACAGATTAGGTGTGGAGTAACTTTGAATCAGTAATCCTATTTACAGAGTGTTACTTGTTATGCCCAGTGAAGGCATGTGCTCGTATAGAAAATTCTGGAACTGTCTTTTTCAAAAATGGACATTAATCAGGTGACCAAGATGGCTGCTAAAAGTCAGGTGACCTTTGCAACTTCAACACAGACTATCTGCAACATCTGGAAAGTTCCTAATTGAATGACCCTGGTGGGAGTTTGCCCCTGGGATGAACATACCAAATTGAATACTATTTGCAGAATTTGTACTTGCTATTTGCTTGGGGATTTACCCAAAACACAGTATCCCAGTTGCAACCCTAACAATGAGAGCTGAGCAGAAACCAATTAATTCTGAGTAAGTGTGAATAACATATCCATTATCTTCATTGTATAGCAATGGCTTTTGGCTAATCCATTCTGGATGGACAATACCAGTATTGGTCATGTGACTGAAATCAGCTGGAAAAAAATTAGTTTTTATCTGAAGACCCAGAAAGACCAGGGCAGTCTGCAGAAGAGCACCACAAGCCACAGCAGCTGTAGAAAAAGCAGTGCCATCTTTGCTTTTAAGAACAGGAGGGTGTAAAACCTAAAAAGCCTCCCAGCTTATGGGGAGCTGGTGGCATAGTGGTATTGTCACTGGACTGATATTCCAGAGACCAAGGGGAATGCTCTGAAGACCTGGGTTCATATCCCACCATGGCAGATGGTAGAATTCAATAAATATTAAGAGCCTAATGATGACCATGAAACCATTGCTGATTGTCATAAAAACCCATCTGGTTCACTAATGCCCTTTAGGGAAGGAAATCTACTGCCCTTACCTGGTCTATGACTGCAGACCCTCAGCAATGTGGTTTACTCTTAAAACTGCCCTCTGAACAAAGGCAGTTATGGATGGGCAATAAATGCTGGCCTACCCTGTGATGCCATCCCATGAATGAATTTAAAAAAAGCCTGATTCCAAAATCTGAGTCCACCTGTAAAGAAATTGGACCTCTTGTTACAAAAACAACAAGTACATAGTTTTGTGATTTTCTGAATATTCACCTCTGAGTGAATCCTGCAATAATCCTGAGCTATTTGAACTAATATAAACTACAATTCAAGAATAGAGAAGACTCCTTTCTTTACTGGGTGTGCAATGATTGTTCTACTACAACGAACCAGGCATGTGAATTATGAACTGTTCTTTTGTTTACAACTTGGAAAAGTACACTATTCCCTCTAGCTGTATTCTCTTCTCGGGATGTGTGTGTATGTATGTGAGAGCTGAGTGATTGGCACAGCGTTTAGACTTTCAAGGTGACTGCATGAATAAATAATCCATTATATTTAAACCCATTAAAGCTTGCTGCTGTTATGTAAATTGACCACACACTCCAGAGGCTATGAAACATAAACATCTTCCTTTTCAAAAATCACACTGATTATGGACAGTAAGGGAAAGGGTACAAGGATTTCAATTCACTCCTGACCCTATCTGTAACATATTCCTTTCCTGGTTAATTGTGGCCATCACAGAAAGGTGATATTACATCTAAAGAAGAAACAAATAAGCTTGATTAGTCAGTTGAATTGGTTATGCACGATGTCCTATGCCACATTGGAGCCAGACTCCTCCATGTTCCATGGCAGTGACAAGAGGCTTGCTGGCAGGTCTGTCAATACACCAAGCATCTTGGTGTTTAATATACCGAATTAGGCTGGAGAAGACATTCTGTGAAGCATAACTGTTTTATTGTTAAACTATAGTTCAGTACAAATACCAGTTTCCATTCTTCCCTTCTGATTCTCTCCCTGTCCAGAAGCCAACTCCCTGACTGGCCAGAAACCCAGCTTTAAGTAACGACTTCAATGAGCATCACCTGCTCACAATTCATTCTGAAGCTTGTCCTGGTTTATTCTTAAAAGGACCTGCATTTCTAACATTGTCACTCAGTGTATACGACTATTAGCATCCTCCCATATGCCCTCCAGTATCCTGGCACAAAAACTTTCTTTCCTCCTTACCTGGTTGCAGCCCATTTGTGCCCAGTGATTCACCACAAGCAAATCCCAGCTCTATGAAATCTTGTAAAATATGCGCAATACTAGTACCTGAGCTAGTGGCCGTGATTATCAGACCAAGTGTTTCTTCATCTTCATGAGTGGCGTGCTGTTTCTGCTGAAGGCTGCAGTGTCAGGGCAAGTGAAAGTTCTTGAGTGCCTGAAAGCAGAAAATCATGAGGGAGTTTTGAGGTAAGGAACAAGGAATGGGATGGAAAGCAAGGTGCCCAAGGTCACAGTATTTTTCAGCTTGTGTTTCATGCCACATAGCAGGATGAGGCTGAGATGGGAGTTGATAAAGGACATAAGGCAGGAACATGCTGAATGTTCTCAGCGATGCCAGCTGTTTTTAGATTCTGCTGTCATTGTGTGTGCATTATAAGCCATTGTAAGTGTTAGCCACCTTCAGCTAGTGGAAGTCAGTCTTTGAGTTAGAAAGGTTCTGGATACAAGTTCTATTGCAGAACTTGAAACATAGCATAGACTGATTCTTTTATTCAGCATTGAGGAAATTCTACACTGTCAAAATGCCTTTCTTTGTATGAAACTTTCAAACGAAGACTACCTGCTAGTTTTGATGGTTCATGTGGATTGTAAAGGTCCCTTGGCAGTATTCAAAGAAGGGGTAAAGCATTCTCTCAATATTGTGGCCAGCATTCCTCCTTAAATGGGTAATTCTTTTTAAGATTTTCAGATTTCCAGTATCTGGAATATTCTCGTTTTCTTTCTTTTTAAGAGTTTCTCATATTCGTTTTACTGCCCGTGGAAGTATTACCAACCTCACTATCAAAAGAAATGTAACTCATTTCTGATTGAAAGGTTATTAATTTGAACAATGGCTCTTTATATGTGACTGACTGGTGGTGTTAACCCACTCACAAAAACAATGAATCACAAGTCAGCCCTTGAGGAAACAGTGGGTGATATTATTTGATTTTATTTCCAATTTATTCAAAATCTTGTTCTGGACCATGACTTTGGTATCTTCGACAATATGCACAATGTGCAATGATTTCTCAAATTGCAATCTGCTAGAGTCAGAGTTAAGGTAAGATCATTTATATTAAGAAAAAATTTATTTTCCATTAAAATCTGTAGTACACTTACAAAATATATTCATGTCACTAAGGTATAATGCAGGCATATTTTCTATATATCTGCTAAAATTTGGTTTGACAGTTCCTCCATGTTGTGTGTGTTAAAGGAAAGTGTCTCAGTC
Source organism: Carcharodon carcharias (assembly GCF_017639515.1). NCBI lineage: Eukaryota > Metazoa > Chordata > Chondrichthyes > Lamniformes > Lamnidae > Carcharodon > Carcharodon carcharias. The sequence goes on along the minus strand of NC_054474.1, from coordinate 82,557,670 downwards.
GTTAATCTTCATATAAGAATGTCATCTCACATCATAGACATAGATTACACTGACAGTTGGCATCCAGACTGATAGCTGCTGGCAGTACAAAAATTGGCCAAAAAACAGAATAAAACCTTCATACCAGTGAATCAACATATTATTTATAACAACAAATGTTGGCAATTACTCACAAAACAGCAATTTAATCTAGAGCTTCAGAAAATGGCTTTTATGATGTATGTCTGGTTTTGTAAATGAAGACTATTGTTTGTTAATCACTTTTAAATGTCCATCGTTCTGTGTATATTATGTCACATTCCACAGGCACCATATATATATTTAATTTAATTTATTTCTTTGATTTTTGTACTCAGCAAGTTGAAGAATGTCTGTACAGGAGCAGAATAAGTCAAAACAGAACAATTTTTAATTGCTTCCTTTCAAGCAGACCCCATCCTTATAGTTCCTAAATAAATTTTATTTTATGTGAAAATAATAAGGTGTTTACCTTGTTTTTAGCAGGAATAGTATATAAAGCTTCTGGTGAAAACTAGTATCAGAATTTGCATACTCACTTCCAAGTGGGTGCCTAATTTTGTTTTTGTTTTGAACCCCACTGGGTGAATCTTCTTGGGACGAGTCACGAAACTTAATCTCTCTTTACCTGTTCAGGTGACATTATTAAGACCAGGGCAGGGGCTGTCTCTGTGTCCTGGACAATATTCATATGCCAGCTGCCACCACAAATACAAATTTTACTGGTCACTTATCAATCCCATGCTGCTTGAACATAAGTGTCATGGTTCAGTGATGAAACTGTTTCAAACCAGACCTTACAAAATAACAGTGACTGCATTTTGGGAATAATTTATTCCCTGCGAAATGCTTTGGGATTTTCGGAACTCAAAATGTCACCCATTTGTATCTGAACATTACTCCCTGTGAACTGGTGCACACGGAATAACTGCCATGAAATGATTCCCCCATAATCAGTTGCAAATGAGAAAAAATAGCAGTAATACAGGATGGTTTTATTTAATTCATAGAAAAAAGTGGATAAACCTGTTGGAATTTATGTTAATGCAGGTGTTGGCAACGCACAGGGTGTGCTTAAAACATGTATGAGATATGGCATTCCCTCAATTCCAGTCTAGATCTCATGAAACTCCTATGAATTATTAAACCTTCACTGTTGCACAGATTTGTGTACATACACCCTCCAGGTCTCTCTGTTCCTGCACCTCTTTAAAATTGTATAATTTAGATTACACTGCATCTCATTATTCATCCTTCTAAAATGTCTTGCTTCACACTTTTCTTCATTAACTTTCACCTGTCACCTGTCTGCCATCCCACCAGCCTGTCTATATCCTCGTGAAGCCTGTTACATAGGATATACAGCACAGAAACAGGCCATTTGGCCTAACCAGTTCCTGCTGGCAAATTGTTCCATTTGAGTTTCCTCCCATCCTTCCTCATCTAACTCTACCAGCATAATCCTCTACTCCCTTCTCCCTCATATGCTTATCTAGCTTCCCCTTAAATATATTAATTTACCTGAACTACCCTCAGTTGTAGTGACTTCCACATTCTCACCTTTTTCTGAGTATGGACATTTCTTTTGAATTCCCTACTTGATTTTTTGTTGTTTTGCTTTTCCTCAAAGAGGAAACGTGTGTCCACTTTATGAAAACATTCATGATTTTAAAGACCTCTATTAATTCAGCCTTAGGTCAGAGGCCAGGCTGTTTTTATCCTTTTCTGAACTCAGTTTTGGTTTTATCCTTGTAATTCTTTCTTGCACCCTCTCCAGCATCTCTATTTTTTATATAATATGACAACCAGAGCTGTACACAGTACTCCAAATGTGGTCTAACCATGGTTCAATAAAAGTTCAGCATAATTTTTCTATTTTTCAGTTCTATCGCTCTAGAAATAAACCATAGTACTGGTTTTCTTTTGTTCTGGTCTTATTAAACCACATTGCTGCTTTCAGTGAGTACTCTCAGATCTCTTTGCTCCTCTACCCCATTTTGGTTTTTATTTTCCAAGTGATATGTAACGTCCTTATTTTTCTTACCAAAATGTAATATCTCAAACTTATCAAAGTTAACATTTACTTGTGAATTATATGCCCATTCTGGAAGTTTATTAATGTCTTCTTGTAAAATGTTGCAGTTCTCCTCACTCACTGGGTGCTGTCCTCAAATTCAGAAACTATTTTTGGATTCCAAAATATTAACCATTAACATTATCTGTAAATAGCAATGATCCTAGCATTGATCCATGTGGGCCCCCTCTTCTAATCATTTGCCACTGCGAATAAGTATCCTTTACCCATGCTCTCTGCTTTATGTTTTACAGTCAGCGAGCAATCCGTTCTGCTACTTGTCCCCGACTCTGCATTCTCTGCCCTTATTTATTAGCCTATCACATTGTAACTTATTGAAGGCCTTTTCGAAACCTAGATATAATGCATCTGATGTACTACACTTGTTTACTTTTTATGTTATATCGTCAAATAATTCAGTGAGGTTGGTAAACCAAAACTTACTGTTTTGAAATCTAATCTATGTTATCTAATCATTGTTGCATTCCTGTTTTTTTTTAGATATTTTTCCTCTTTTTCCTTTAATAATATGAATTAAAATTATTTCCCTACTGCTGATGTTACACTGGCTAGCCAACACTTCCCATGATATGGCCTGAATTTTTGCACCTCGGTTGGGAGCACAAAGGACAATTCCCGGCTTCACAAACCCAACTCAAGAGAAAGTTCCTGGAGCATCAGATTTTTGTTCAGGGGGTGGGAGGTGCAGGAAGGCAGGGAGCGGGGGCAGGTCTTATGGGAGTTGTGGCAGAAGACCCTGGAAATAGTGTGGAGGTAGCAGAGGGGCTGCTGGCTGAGGAGGTGGGCTGGGTGGAAAGGTCTGCCTTAGTGCTCCAGCACTTTTTCCCAGCTGTGGAAAAAATACTAAGAACAGCCCTCTCGCACTCACTGCTCACACCCCCTCACTTCCCCACACACTCCCGAAACCTCATCCATTTCAACCCGTGCAAACACCTGCCTCTTTACCCACCCCGTAAGGCTCCTCGTACCCTCCATGTCAACCTATGCCCTTCCACCTACCTCCCATGGCTCTTCATAACCCCTATGCCAACTCATGCCATCCCGTGGCCTCCATCCAACACCCATTGCCCTACAGCTTCTTCCAATCTCATTCCGTATCCACCATGGGCAGCCATCAAGAACTCTTTTAATCTTAGCATGGGTCTTCCGTGTCTATTGATGAATTCACTATTCCAAAAATAAAACACTTTCATTGATAAAAACCCATTCACTACATTTAACTTCCTTCAAACACTTTAGTCCCGTATAACAATAAGCATTTTTACTAATAATTTCGCTTCAAAGACTTTATAGGCATTTGGAGCTGTCAAGTAAACTGTGAACTGACGGGCACCCCCTGTGATAATGAATGGTTGTGAAATCAGTCATGCAGCACTAATCCTGTAACGGTAACCCTCAGGCTTACGTCAACAGACAGAGTGAAATAGCAAGCATTGGCATTTTTTAACACTGCAAGCCTTTTTTTTCAATTATTTAAAGGGCAGTAGATTTAAACATTTTGATAGCTTGGCAGTTCCTTTTGACAGCTCTCTTGATAGTTCCAATGAGCTTGACAGTTCCAATGAGCTTATGCACTGTTTACGCATATTCATGTTAACTTCTAACAATCTCAAAGGTCACCTTACCTTCCAAGTGGCATCTTTACCTCTCTCAAATGCCCCTGACCTCCCCCAAAGTTGTCCCAGGACCATATTCAAAAAGCGTACCTTACCTCCCCAAATGGGTACCCTGCCTCTCTAAAGGATTCCAGCAGCTTTAGACGTTCTCCCACCACATCTAAAGTGCACAAGTCATGTTTTGGACATCCCAGGTGTAATGTAAAGGGTTAATGTTAAATATGTAAATAAACAGCCTACATCTTCAGTGATCTTAAGATCACATGACAACAAAGTAAGGTGAGAGATAGTTCTATGTGAGGCCTCATGCTCAGCTTTGTACTGTACATAGTTAGTAGAATGTTCACTAAAAGGTAAAATATACCAACAGCCTTGCCTCCAGCAGTCTCTATCAATCTTGACCAAGGACAACCGCCTCTAAGGCCCACAAAGATGATGACAGATGGTGACAGCGGCAAACATGACAGGAAAAGCACTAATTAAAGAGCCCAGCGACTGTTAAAAACAGCAAGAGAATTGATTGTGGGAAAAGTACAGCACAGAAAAATGTCAACAAACCTCAAAGAAAAGCTAGACTGAAGAGACGCCATGGAGAAAATCCTTTCTTTATTAGAGTGCTTTGGCCACATGGAAGGCCCAGATTAAGATGATTCTACTGTCCAGGAGGCATTTAACCCAAGGTCAAGGGATAGTTGACTGCTAAACTTCAGTGCAAAGGAAGAGAAATCAGAGAAGCTTTGTATGTGATCCAAAACCAAGAGTGTTCACTGTTAAGTTGAAAAGCTTGCACGGATCTACAGCTGATCTTTAAAGTAATTCAGGGAAGAATTTCCAAAATTTTTCAGAGATCTTTAGAAGACTGAAACAAGTGCCCTGAAGTGGGAGCAGAAGAACCGAATAGAATCAAGTGAAAACCTTGAGAAAACCAGGCAGAAGAGTTCTCATGAACTACAGGTGAAGGAACCAAAAGTTCATTACCTGGAAGGACAGCTTGTATCAAGCAAGAAACAGATGGATAAACATGAGCAAGGAAAACAACAAACAACAGCAGATGCATTGTCACCCATTCCTGTTGAACAAGAGTACATTAATTTCATCGAAGATGTGGAGTGCTATACCTCATTGATCCTAAAATGTCTACTAGCAACGACACAGAGGCTAGATGAAATTTGAAAGGCACAAAAAGCAGGTGGAATGTACTGCATAAAAGGAAGGCCAGAATATGTTCCAAATAATTGCATCCTGAAACAATGCTTTCAGCAACAAAGGTATCTAAGTGTTATGGGTGACCTGCTGATTTATGATGAGAGAGTGGCCATATGAACCACAAATTAGGATCCACCATTCAGTAAGATCTTGGCTGACCTGATTTTAACCTCGTATTCCTGCCTACCTTTGATAACCTTTCACCCCCTTGCTTATTAGGGATCTATCGACCCCTGCCTTAAGATATTAAAGGACTCTGCCTCAACCACCTTTGGGGAAGAGAATTCCAAAGTTGAACAACCCTCTGAGAGAAAAAAAATCCTCATATCTGTCCTAAAGGAGCAAGCCCTTATTTTGAAATGGCAACCCCTGAGTTCTACGTTCCCCCACAAGAGGAAATATCCTTTCCACATTCACCCTGTCAAGTCTGCTCAGGATCTTATGTGTTTCAATCAAGTGGCCTCTTCTAAAGGATACGAGCCTAGCCTGCCCAACCTTTCCTCATAGGATAACCCAAATCATTCCAGGTATTAATCTCGTGAACATGTTCAGAACTGCTTCTAATGCGTTTATGTCTTTCCTTAAATAAGGAGACCAATACTGTATGTAGTACTCCAGATGTGGTCTCACCAATGCCCTGTATAACTGAAGCATAATCTCCCTACTCTTGTATTCAATTCCCCTTGTAATAAACAATAACATTCTATTAGCTTTGCTAATTACATGCTGCACCTGCATATTAATCATTTGCGATTCATGTACTAGGACACCTAGAGTCCTCTGCATCTCAAAACTCTGCAATCTCTCACCGATTGATAATATGCCTCTTTTTTATTCATCCTGCCAAAATGGACAACCTCACATTTCCCACATTATACTCCATTTGCAGGATCTTTGTCTACTCACCTAGCCTATCTATATCTTTTTGTAGCCTCCTTATGTCCTTTTCAGAGCTTTCTTTCCGACCTACCTTTGTGTCATCAGCAAATCTTTTCAACCGTATCATTGGTCACTTTATTAAAATCAGGGGAAGGGGTAAAAGTGGAGGAGGCATTGCGTTATTAGTTAAGGAGTCAGTTACTGCAGTAAGGAGAGATGATATCTTGGAGGGGGCATCGAATGAAGTTTTGTGGGTAGAGCTTAGGTATAAAAAGGGGGCAGCCCCATTGTTAGGTGTTTATTATACACCCCCAGATAGTCAGCAGGAAATTGAGGAGCAAATATGTGCGCAATTTGTGGAGGTGTGTAAAAACAATAACAATAGGGTAATTATATTAGGTGATTTCAACTTTCCCAACATTAATTGGGATAGACATAGTGTTAAGGGCATGGATGGAGTGGATTTCTTGAAATGTGTACAGGAGAACTTGTTAGGACAATATGTAGAGGGCCCAACAAGGGATGGCGCAGTGCTAGACCCAATTCTGGGGAATGAAACCGGATATGTGGCTGAGGTGGTGGTGGGGGAGTATTTTAGTGATAGTGGCCACAACATGGTACAATTTAAGCTTGTTATGGACAAAGAAATAGACAAGTTGCAAAAAAATAATTTGGATTGAGGGAGAGTGGATTTTAGTAAAATAAGGCAGGATCTGGCTAAGGTAGACTGGGAACAGCTACTTGTGGGGAAATCTACAGAGGAGCAGTGGGAGGCCTTCAAAAAGGAAATGGGGAGAGTACAGGCTCAACATGTTCCCTTTAGGTGATAGGAAGGAGTTACAAGCCCAGAGAACCATGGATGACCAGAGATATTCAGGATATGATGAGAAGGAAAAGAGAGGCTTTTTGCAGGTGCAAGGGGAAACAAATCAGTGGAGGCATTAGTTGAGTACAGAAAGTGCAGGGTGGAGTTTAAGAAAGCAATTAGGAAAGTAAAGGGGACATATGCGAAAGCTCTGGCTGGTAAAAGTAGGGAAAATCCCAAGATATTCTATAAGTATATCAATGGGAAGAGGATAACCATGGAAAAAGTAGGGCCCATAAGGGACCAAGGGGGCAATCTATGGTGAGGCCAGAGGACAGAGAGATTGTTGAATGAATACTTCACATCCATCTTCATCCAAGAGAGTGAGGATGAAGGTATCAAACTTGGGGAGAGAGACTGCAAGGTCCTTAAGTAAACTGATATAGGGAGTGACAAGGTATTGGAGGTGTTGGCAGGCTTAAGAGTGGACAAGTCTCCAGGTCTGGATGATTTGTGTCCCAGATTGCTGAGGGAGGCAATGGAGGAAATTGCAGGGGCTCTGACCCAAATTTTTAATTCCTGTCTGGCCACGGGGGAGCTGCCAGAGGACTGGAGAACAGCTAATGTGGTTCCGCTATTTAAGAAGAGTTGTAGAGAGAAGCCAGGGAGCTCCAGACCAGTGAGTCTCACGTCAGTGGTAGGGAAAATATTGGAGAAAATTCTGAAGGAGAGAATCTATCTCCACTTGGAGAGGCAAGGTTTGTTCAGGGATAGTCAGCATGGCTATGTTAGAAGGAGGTCATGCCTAACAAATTTGTTTGACTTCTTTGAGGAGGTAACCAGGTGTATAGATGAGGGTAGTATAGTTGATGTAATTTATATGGATTTCAGCAAAGCCTTTGACAAGGTCCCACATGGGAGACTTATAAAGAAGGTAATTTGATAAGGTGGATTCAAAATTTGCCTAGTTGTAGGAGACAGAGGGATGCTTTAGTGACTAGAAGCCAGTGTCCAGTGGCGTACCACAGGGATCTGTGCTGGGTCCCCTATTATTCATCATTTATATAAACGACATAGATGACTATGTGGGGGGTAGGATTAGTAAGTTTGTGAATGACACAAAGATTGGCCGGGTGGTTAACAGTGAGGTTGAGTGTCTTGGGCTACAGGAAGGTATAGACAGGATGGTCATATGGGCAGATAAGTGGCAGATGGAATTTAACCCTGAAAAGTGTGAGGTGATACACTTTGGAAGGAGTAATTTGACAAGGAAGTATTCAATGAACTGTATGACACTAGGAAGTTCTGAGGAACAAGGGGACCTTGGCGTGTGTGTCCATAGATCGCTGAAGGCGGAGGGGCATTTTAGTGGGGTGGTGAGAAAGGCATATGGGACACTTGCCTTTATCAATCGAGGCATAGATTATAAAAGTAGGGAGGTTATGTTGGAGTTGTATAGAACCTTGGTGAGGCCACAGCTGGAGTGCTGTGTGCAGTTCTGGTTGCCACATTTTAGGAAAGATGTGATTGCACTGGAGGGGGTGCAGAGGAGATTCATCAGGATGTTGCCTGGGATGAAACATTTAAGTTATGAAGAGAGCTTGGATAGGCTTGGGTTGTTTTCGTTGGAGCAGAGAAGACTGAGGGGCGACCTGATCGAGGTGTACAAGATTATGAGGGGCATGGACAGGGTGGATAGGGAGCAGCTGTTCCCCTTAGTTAAAGGGTCAGTCACAAGGGGACATAAGTTCAAGGTGAGGGGCAGGAGGTTATGCGGGGATGTGAGGAAAAACTTTTTTACCCAGAGGGTGGTGACGGTCTGGAATGCACTGCCTGGGAGGGTGGTGGAGGCGGGTTGCCTCACATTCTTTAAAAAGTACCTGGATGAACACTTGGCACGTCATAACATTCAAGGCAATGGGCCAAGTGCTGGTAAATGGGATTAGGTAGCTAGTCAGGTGTTTCTCACGTGTCAGTACAGACTCGATGGGCCAAAGGGCCTCTTCTGCACTGTGTGATTCTGTGATGTATCGAATCATTTATAGAATCATTCATATAATACCTCAAGTCATCAGACTCAAGATCCTTCAGAGAATACACCAGGGACACTGGGCATTACAAAGTGTTGTGCTAGAGTGTGAAATGCTGTTTGGTGGCCAGGGATCTCAAAATCCTTAGCGGAAATTATTTTGAGCTGCATCACCTGTGCAATCCATTGCCAGGAGCAAAAGGAACCACTGGTGGTATCTTCCTTTCCGTCCAGACCATGGGATATCTCTGAAGGGATCTTTCTGAGCTCAAGGGGAAGACATTCCTCTTTGTTTTTGACTATTACTCCAGATGGATTGAGGTTAAACGTCTTCATTGTTAATATGGCAATCATCTTGTTAAAACCAACTGTTAGTTAAATAGGTGATGGGCATTAATTATCCCATCTAAATAGAATAAAAAGGTACAGCTGGAACACTTTGTGTGGAAGCTTGTTGCATTGAGGAGTTGTATTGGCAATAAACCAACTTTAACCAAGAGACCAGCCTGGATTAATTCTACCACCACAATCTCTTATTGTGAGTAACATGGTAGCAGAGGATGAACTTTAAGCTATGCTGATTCATTGCTGTATATGAAGATTTCTGTCTCAGTCCTCTGAGGGGAAAAAAGTGTACTGTTGCTTACAATTTAAGTTTTGGAATGGCAGAAGGACAGTATAAAATTGCAAGTTTTGGCTATCCACCAATTTTTTTCTGACTCTGAACCTAATCAGTAATGGAAGGCTGAAGCTGAATTGTGGACCTGGGTTACTGCTGTACCCCAGAAGAAACAAGGTATGGCTTTGGTGTTATCATTACCAGCCAAAAGTAAGATAAGGAGTAAAGTATTTTCAGAGTGGAGAGTGGATGATTTGGATCATGAAGAGGGTTTAACCATCTAATACAATTTTTGGATAAGTTTTGCAAAAAGTATGAGTTATTGGAAACTTGGATGATCTTTGATAGGTATAGGAAATCAGATTAAAAACAAAATATTGTGGATGCTAGAAATCTGAAACAAAAATAGCTGGAAAAACTTAGCAGCTCTGATAGCATCTGCAGAGAGGAACACAGTTAATGTTTCAAGTCTGTATGACTCTTCATCAGAACTAAGGAAATATAGAAATGAGGTGAAATTCTATATTTCCTTAGTTCTGATGAAGAGTCATACAGACTTGAAACATTAACTGTATGCCTCTCTGCAGAAACAGAATTACCTGGAAAAACTCAGCAGGTCTGGCAGCATCGGCGGAGAAGAAAAGAGTTGACGTTTTGAGTCCTCATGACCCTTCGACAGAACTTGAGTTCGAGTCCAAGAAAGAGTTGAAATATAAGCTGGTTTAAGGTGTGTGTGTGGGGGGGCGGAGAGATAGAGAGAGGTGGAGGGGGGGGTGTGGTTGTAGGGACAAACAAGCAGTGATAGAAGCAGATCATCAAAAGATGTCAACGACAATAGTACAATAGAACACATAGGTGTTAAAGTTAAAGTTGGTGATATTATCTAAACGAATGTGCTAATTAAGAATGGATGGTAGGGCACTCAATGTATAGCTCTAGTGGGTTTTTTTTTAAATAATGGAAATAGGTGGGAAAAGGAAAATTTTTATAATTTATTGGAAAAAAAAGGAAGGGGGAAACAGAAAGGGGGTGGGGATGGGGGAGGGAGCTCACGACCTAAAGTTGTTGAATTCAATATTCAGTCCGGAAGGCTGTAAAGTGCCTAGTCGGAAGATGAGGTGTTGTTCCTCCAGTTTGCGTTGGGCTTCACTGGAACAATGCAGCAAGCCAAGGACAGACATGTGGGCAAGAGAGCAGGATGGAGTGTTAAAATGGCAAGCGACAGGGAGGTTTGGGTCATTCTTGCGGATGGACCGCAGGTGTTCTGCAAAGCGGTCGCCCAGTTTACGTTTGGTCTCTCCAATGTAGAGGAGACCACATTGGGAGCAACGAATGCAGTAGACTAAGTTGGGGGAAATGCAAGTGAAATGCTGCTTCACTTGAAAGGAGTGTTTGGGTCCTTGGACAGTGAGGAGAGAGGAAGTGAAGGGGCAGGTGTTGCATCTTTTGCGTGGGCATGGGGTGGTGCCATAAGAGGGGGTTGAGGAGTAGGGGGTGATGGAGGAGTGGACCAGGGTGTCCCGGAGGGAGCGATCCCTACGGAATGCCGATAAGGGGGTGAAGGGAAGATGTGTTTGGTGGTGGCATCATGCTGGAGTTGGCAGAAATGGCGGAGGATGATTCTTTGAATGCGGAGGCTGATGGGGTGATAAGTGAGGACAAGGGGGACCATATCATGTTTCTGGGAGGGAGGAGAAGGCGTGAGGGCGGATGCGCAGGAGATGGGCCGGACACGGTTGAGGGCCCTGTCAACGATCGTGGGTGGAAAACCTCGGTTAAGGAAGAAGGAGGACATGTCAGACGAACTGTTTTTGAAGGTAGCATCATCGGAACAGATGCGACAGAGGCGAAGGAACTGAGAGAATGGGATGGAGTCCTTACAGGAAGCGGGGTGTGAGGAGCTGTAGTCGAGATAGCTGTGGGAGTTGGTGGGTTTGTAATGGATATTGGTGGACAGTCTATCACCAGAGATTGAGACAGAGGGGTCAAGGAAGGGAAGGGAAGTGTCAGAGATGGACCACGTGAAAATGATGGAGGGGTGGAGATTGGAAGCAGAATTAATAAATTTTTCCAAGTCCCGACGAGAGCATGAAGCGGCACCGAAGTAATCATCGATGTACCGGAGAAAGAGTTGTGGAAGGGGGCTGGAGTAGGACTGCAACAAGGAATGTTCCACATACCCCATAAAGAGACAGGCATAGCTGGGGCCCATGCGGGTACCCATAGCCACACCTTTTATTTGGAGGAAGTGAGAGGAGTTGAAGGAGAAATTGTTCAGCGTGAGAACAAGTTCAGCCAGACGGAGGAGAGTAGTGGTGGATGGGGATTGTTCGGGCCTCTGTTCGAGGAAGAAGCTAAGGGCCCTCAGACCATCCTGGTGGGGGATGGAGGTGTAGAGGGATTGGACGTCCATGGTGAAGAGGAAGCAGTTGGGGCCAGGGAACTGGAAATTGTTGATGTGACGTAAGGTGTCAGAGGAATCACGGATGTAGGTGGGAAGGGACTGGACAAGGGGAGAGGGAAGGGAGTCAAGATAATGAGAAATGAGTTCTGTGGGGCAGGAGCAAGCTGAGACGATCGGTCTACCGGGGCAATTCTGTTTGTGGATTTTGGGTAGGAGATAGAAGCGGGCCGTCCGAGGTTGGGCGACTATCAGGTTGGAAGCTGTGGGAGGGAGATCCCCAGAGGAGATGAGGTCAGTGACAGTCCTGGAAAGAATGGCTTGATGTTCAGTGGTGGGGTCACGGTCCAGGGAGAGGTAGGAGGAAGTGTCTGCGAGTTGATGCTCAGCCTCCGCGAGGTAGAGGTCAGTGCGCCAGACAAAAACAGCACCACCCTTGTCAGCGGGTTTGATGACAATGTCAGGGTTGGACCTGAGAGAATGGAGTGCAGTAAGTTCAGAGAGAGACAGGTTAGAATGGGTGAGAGGAGCAGAGAAATTGAGACGACTAATGTCGCGCCGACAGTTCTCATTGAAAAGATCGAGAGAAGGTAAGAATCCAGAGGGAGGGGTCCAGGTAGAGGGAGAATATTGGAGATGGGTAAAAGGATCCGTTGAACTGGGAGAGGACTCCTGACAAAGAAGTGAGCCCGGAGACGAAGATGGCGGAAGAAGAGTTCAGTATCATGCCGAGCCCGAAATTCATTGAGGTGAGGGCGTAAGGGTATGAAACTAAGTCCTTTGCTGAGCACTGAACGTTGAGCATCGGAGAGGGGAAGGTCAGGGGGTATAGTGAATACACGGCTGGGGTTGGGATTGGAAGATGGGGTGGGGACGGAGGGACAGGCCGGGGTGGAGGGTCCTAGATGGGTGTTGGTGTCGATGAGTTGTTGGAGCTTGCGTTCCTTAGCACTTGAGAGAAAGAGAAAAAGTTTCTTGTTGAGGCGTCGGATGAGCCGAAGGATAAAATGAAACTGGGGGCACGTGCAGCTTTGAAAAAGGGTACGGCGGTGCTGCTGGAGGGAGAGGTCGAGTGTGTTCATATGGCGGCGCATGGCACTGAGTGTGGATTTCAGAATGTGACGGGAACAGCAGTCCGAGAAACGTTTTATGTCCCAGAGATACCTGTAATCCTGGGTGGGTTCGAAACACGAGGGTTGGAATTTCAGTTGAAATCCACGTGGGGTAAGTCGGAGACGGAGACAGTCACTGAGAAAGGAGATATGGCTGTGAAAGCGGGTTTTAGTAAACACCTTGTCAAACACCAGGAGGGAAATGGAAAGCAAGGAAGGTGAGCAAGACAACAGAGAGATACGGAAATCTTGCCGCAGAGAGGAACAGAACTTCTTCAAGGAGCTAGGCATTTCTTGAAGAGCAGTGGCAGTCAATTAAACAATTTAGTTGCTCCCAATGTGATCTCCTCTACATTGGAGAGACCAAACGTAAACTGGGCGACCGCTTTGCAGAACACCTGCGGTCCATCCGAAAGAATGACCCAAACCTCCCTGTCGCTTGCCATTTTAACACTCCACCCTGCTCTCTTGCCCACATGTCTGTCCTTGGCTTGCTTCATTGTTCCAGTGAAGCCCAACGCAAACTGGAGGAACAACACCTCATCTTCCGACTAGGCACTTTACAGCCTTCCGGACTGAATATTGAATTCAACAACTTTAGGTCGTGAGCTCCCTCCCCCATCCCCACCCCCTTTCTGTTTTCCCCCTTCCTTTTTTTTCCAATAAATTATAAAGATTTTCCTTTTCCCACCTATTTCCATTATTTAAAAAAAAAACCCCACTAGAGCTATACCTTGAGTGCCCTACCATCCATTCTTAATTAGCACATTCGTTTAGATAATATCACCAACTTTAACACCTATGTGTTCTATTGTACTATTGTCGTTGACATCTTTTGATGATCTGCTTCTATCACTGCTTGTTTGTCCCTACAACCACAGCCCCCCCCCCCACCTCTCTCTCTCTCTCTATCTCTCCGCCCCCCACACACACACCTTAAACCAGCTTATATTTCAACTCTTTCTTGGACTCGAACTCAAGTTCTGTCGAAGGGTCATGAGGACTCGAAACGTCAACTCTTTTCTTCTCCGCCGATGCTGCCAGACCTGCTGAGTTTTTCCAGGTAATTCTGTTTTTGTTTTGGATTTCCAGCATCCGCAGTTTTTTTGTTTTTATCTCTGTGTTTAATTGACTGCCACTGCTCTTCAAGAAATGCCTAGCTCCTTGAAGAAGTTCTGTTCCTCTCTGCGGCAAGATTTCCGTATCTCTCTGTTGTCTTGCTCACCTTCCTTGCTTTCCATTTCCCTCCTGGTGTTTGACAAGGTGTTTACTAAAACCCGCTTTCACAGCCATATCTCCTTTCTCAGTGACTGTCTCCGTCTCCGACTTACCCCACGTGGATTTCAATTGAAATTCCACCCCTCATGTTTTGAACCCACCCAGGATTACAGGTATCTCTGGGACATAAAACGTTTCTCGGACTGCTGTTCCCGTCACATTCTGAAATCCACACGCAGTGCCATGCGCCGCCATATGAACACACTCGACCTCTCTCTCCAGCAGCACCGCCGTACCCTTTTTCAAAGCTGCGCGTGCCCCCAGTTTCATTTTATCCTTCGGCTCATCCGACGCCTCAACAAGAAACTTTTTCTCTTTCTCTCAAGTGCTAAGGAACGCAAGCTCCAACAACTCATCGACACCAACACCCATCTAGGACCCTCCACCCCGGCCTGTCCCTCCGTCCCCACCCCATCTTCCAATCCCAACCCCAGCCGTGTATTCACTATACCCCCTGACCTTCCCCTCTCCGATGCTCAATGTTCAGTGCTCAGCAAAGGACTTAGTTTCATACCCTTACGCCCTCACCTCAATGAATTTCGGACTCGGCATGATACTGAACTCTTCTTCCGCCGTCTTCGTCTCCGGGCTCACTTCTTTGGGCGGGAGTCCTCTCCCAGTTCAACGGATCCTTTTACCCATCTCCAATATTCTCCCTCTACCTGGACCCCTCCCTCTGGATTCTTACCTTCTCTCGATCTTTTCATTGAGAACTGTCGGCGCGACATTAGTCGTCTCAATTTCTCTGCTCCTCTCACCCATTCTAACCTGTCTCTCTCTGAACTTACTGCACTCCATTCTCTCAGGTCCAACCCTGACATTGTCATCAAACCCGCTGACAAGGGTGGTGCTGTTGTTGTCTGGCGCACTGACCTCTACCTCGCGGAGGCTGAGCGTCAACTCGCAGACACTTCCTCCTACCTCTCCCTGGACCGTGACCCCACCACTGAACATCAAGCCATTCTTTCCAGGACTGTCACTGACCTCATCTCCTCTGGGGATCTCCCTCCCACAGCTTCCAACCTGATAGTCGCCCAACCTCGGACGGCCTGCTTCTATCTCCTACCCAAAATCCACAAACAGAATTGCCCTGGTAGACCGATCGTCTCAGCTTGCTCCTGCCCCACAGAACTCATTTCTCATTATCTTGACTCCCTTCTCTCTCCCCTTGTCCAGTCCCTTCCTACCTACATCCTTGATTCCTCTGACACCTTACGTCACATCAACAATTTCCAGTTCCCTGGCCCCAACCGCTTCCTCTTCACCATGGACGTCCAATCCCTCTACACCTCCATCCCCCACCAGGATGGTCTGAGGGCCCTTAGCTTCTTCCTCGAACAGAGGCCCGAACAATCCCCATCCACCACTACTCTCCTCCGTCTGGCTGAACTTGTTCTCACGCTGAACAATTTCTCCTTCAACTCCTCTCACTTCCTCCAAATAAAAGGTGTGGCTATGGGTACCCGCATGGGCCCCAGCTATGCCTGTCTCGTTATGGGGTATGTGGAACATTCCTTGTTGCAGTCCTACTCCGGCCCCCTTCCACAACTCTTTCTCCGGTACATCGATGATTACTTCGGTGCCGCTTCATGCTCTCGTCGGGACTTGGAAAAATTTATTAATTTTGCTTCCAATCTCCACCCCTCCATCATTTTCACGTGGTCCATCTCTGACACTTCCCTTCCCTTCCTTGACCTCTCTGTCTCAATCTCTGGTGATAAACTGTCCACCAATATCCATTACAAACACACCGACTCCCACAGCTATCTCGACTACAGCTCCTCACACCCCGCTTCCTGTAAGGACTCCATCCCATTCTCTCAGTTCCTTCGCCTCTGTCGCATCTGTTCCGATGATGCTACATTCAAAAACAGTTCCTCTGACATGTCCTCCTTCTTCCTTAACCGAGGTTTTCCACCCACGGTCGTTGACAGGGCCCTCAACCGTGTCCGGCCCATCTCCTGCGCATCCGCCCTCACGCCTTCTCCTCCCTCCCAGAAACATGATAGGGTCCCCCTTGTCCTCACTTATCACCCCACCAGCCTCCGCATTCAAAGAATCATCCTCCGCCATTTCTGCCAACTCCAGCATGATGCCACCACCAAACACATCTTCCCTTCACCCCCCTTATCGGCATTCCGTAGGGATCGCTCCCTCCGGGTCACCCTGGTCCACTCCTCCATCACCCCCTACTCCTCAACCCCCTCTTATGGCACCACCCCATGCCCACGCAAAAGATGCAACACCTGCCCCTTCACTTCCTCTCTCCTCACTGTCCAAGGACCCAAACACTCCTTTCAAGTGAAGCAGCATTTCACTTGCATTTCCCCCAACTTAGTCTACTGCATTCGTTGCTCCCAATGTGGTCTCCTCTACATTGGAGAGACCAAACGTAAACTGGGCGACCGCTTTGCAGAACACCTGCGGTCCGTCCGCAAGAATGACCCAAACCTCCCTGTCGCTTGCCATTTTAACACTCCATCCTGCTCTCTTGCCCACATGTCTGTCCTTGGCTTGCTGCATTGTTCCAGTGAAGCCCAACGCAAACTGGAGGAACAACACCTCATCTTCCGACTAGGGACTTTACAGCCTTCCGGACTGAATATTGAATTCAACAACTTTAGGTCGTGAGCTCCCTCCCCCATCCCCACCCCCTTTCTGTTTCCCCCTTCCTTTTTTTCCCAATAAATTATAAAGATTTTCCTTTTCCCACCTATTTCCATTATTTAAAAAAAAACCCCACTAGAGCTATACCTTGAGTGCCCTACCATCCATTCTTAGTTAGCACATTCGTTTAGATAATATCACCAACATTAACTTTAACACCTATGTGTTCTATTGTACTATTGTTGTTGACATCTTTTGATGATCTGCTTCTATCACTGCTTGTTTGTCCCTACAACCACACCCCCCCCTCCACCTCTCTCTATCTCTCCGCCCCCAACACACACACCTTAAACCAGCTTATATTTCAACTCTTTCTTGGACTCGAGCTCAAGTTCTGTCGAAGGGTCATGAGGACTCGAAACGTCAACTCTTTTCTTCTCTGCCGATGCTGCCAGACCTGCTGAGTTTTTCCATGTAATTCTGTTTATGTTTTGGATTTCCAGCATCCGCAGTTTTTTTGATTTTATTCCTCTCTGCAGATGCTGTCAGACCTGCTGAGTTTTTACAGCTATTTTTGCTTTTGTTTAGGAAGTCAGATGATCAGTCCATGGAAGAATATATCATGGATTTTGATAAATGGTACAGGAGACTACAGTGATTTGAACTTGATATCCCTGAATCGTTATTGGCATTTAAATTACTGGACTATGCTTGCATTTCCCAGGTTGATAGTCTTTTAGTACTAACAGGGGTTCAGCTCTGGGGGAGAGGACCTCTCTTAGATCAAATGGCTGCTGCCCTAAAAAAATTTCTGGGGCAACAGTTGTTCCCTGCCACTTCTTTAGCAAATGCGAACAACTATGCTGTAAAAGAGGATTCAATGGTGACTGAATTTTGTGGTCGACCAAATATTAGACAAAGATTCCAATATAAAGATGGGGTTAATGACAAGAGGTCTGAAAATGGCCGTAACCATACTTCATTTGACAGTTGGGACAAAATGCGTGTCTGGGAATGGTGACCGTAGACGTATAAACCCAAAAAATGCATGGGGAATGGTTAATTGGTGTTTTTGGTGTGATTCCCAGTACCATTACACAATGAACTGCCCACAGTGAAGGAATTGTTTTTGAAGTGACCCACAAGATGGATTAATCTGAAAATGATGATGCTGACTGCCATGGTGGAATTATATTAATCAGAGTTTGAATCCGGTGATGAGTATCTTGATGGTAGATTCCTTCAACTGTGCAGTTCTAGACAGTGGTTGCACTTCTATGGTGTGTGGCATGGACTGGCTTGACTGCTATCTGAAGTCTCTTGATGTGACAGACTGGCGGAAGGTCAAAGTATGAAAGCTCTATCTGCTTCAGGTTTGGAGATGACGATACATTAACATCCTCCAAACTGGTGGTCTTCCCTTGTAAGGATAGCAGGGATCAATCTGTTTATCAGTGTTGATGTGATTTCTAGCGAGATACCGCCATTGAGTTGATCTACGATGAAGGCTCAGATGACGCTAGGTATGAAGAATGATAGAGCAGTCATGTTTCGGGGAAAAAGGTGGATCTACATTTTACTCGGTCAGGCCTTTACTGCTTGCCACTAAGGAAGCCAGAGATTTTTCATCAAAAAGTTCATTAAGTTTTGTTAACTGTTGAGAATGAGAATTTTGTGGACAAAAAGATCATTTGGAAATTACATAGACAGTTTGCACATCTGGTGTCACAGAAACTGAAGACTCTGCTTCAAGAAGCGGGAGTGGTCGATAAAGGAAATGATGATCTTATTAAACAAATCACTGCTCAGTGTGAAATTTGCCTTAAATATCGCAAGACACCACTGTGGCCTGTTGTGAGCTTGCCACTAGCCTGGGAGTTTAACGATGTAGTGGCAATGAACTTGAAAGTTTGGGACAAGGAAAGGGGTATTTTTTACTACACTTCATAGACATGGCACCAGATTTAGTCTATCCACTGTGATACATAGTAAAGGCAAAAGGACCATTGTTGATAAGGCTAAGGACAAACGGGTAGGAACAGGATTAGGAATACCAGTGAAGTTCCTCAGATGATGGTGAGGAATTTCGAGATGTGCGAAAATTCAAACATCCTAGTTATGCACACTGCAGTTGACAGTCTGTTTAGTAATGGTCCTTGGGAAAGAAACCTTGCAGTAAAAGATGACATGTTACATACAATCTGGTTGATTAGCTAATATTTTAAACTGCAAATGGTGTCACCATGGGTGTGGAATACAAAGAACTCTCTGCAAATGGTTGGGGGGTACAGTCCATATCAGTTGGTGTACAGGAAAAATCCGAAGTTACATTTGGTGTTGTCAGATGCTCCTCCTGCTCTAGAAGGGACTATCATTAGCTCCACTTTTTTGGCTCATCTGAATGCTTTGCATGCGGGCATAAAAGCTTTCATTAAAGCTGAGCTTTTGGAGAAAATTCAGTGGGCCCCACGGCACAGCGTTAGACTATCAGGAATACAGTTTAGACAAGGAAACATGGCATATTCTAAAAGGAAAGGCCAGAAAGAGTGGAAAGGACCTGCAAGGTTATAGGGAGTAATTATGCAATACAGTAATCAGACTGTTAGGGTACATTCTTCATAGTTAATTGGTACTGACTATACCTTTACAGGTTCTGAACAGGACATAGAACGCGAGGAGGCACCATATACTTCACATACCCATACAGTGGCTGGTTATGAGGGGCAGATACAGGGTAGACTGACTATGAACAAAGTGATACTGAGGTACAGGACAACGCTATTTGTCCTAAAGGACAATTACCCAAAGTAGGAACAAAGGTAACATACATGCCAGAAGGGACTAGTTGTAGAGGGGTGCCACCATCATAGGGAGACCAGGAAAAGCCACTGGTAAATATAAACATTGGCTAAATGTGCAGGATGAAGGACAGGAGACAAGAGCTATCAATTGGCAAACAGGGGTAAAGATGTGGAAACCCAGAAAGTGCAGTTAGTTCTGACAGTGGACCAGAAAGTGGTCGTGACCCTAGAAAAAGATCACTGACTTAAGTATGGAGTTCTGGTCACATGGGAGGACGATCATGTAGTAGCAGTCCAGAAAGGGAGAGGAATGAGTAGAGGCCGTAGCTTAACAAGGAGGACTAGAGAGCAAGTTAGCAATCTCAATAGAAGTAAAAGTCCTTATGACAGAGATTCTAGTAGCTGCTAATACATTGGAAAGTAAGCTGATAAAGGAAGCCAAATGGAAAGAGTTTGAAAGTTGGAAGGAATTTGGGGTGTATTCTGAAATACCTGACAGGACAGCCAGTTTTATCTCATAGGTGGATCTGTACAGAAAAGGTACTCCCAGATGGCACATATTAGGCCAAAGTGAGATTAGTAGCCTGAGGCTTTGAAGAGAGACTAGGAGATCAGGATGTCAGAGTGGACTCGCCTACTATAGGGAAAGTGAGCTTGAAGATTTTTTTAGCTATTTTGGCATCCTATTCCTGGAGTGCAAATCGATTGATATAAAGGCTTTGTTTTTACAGGGGAAGAAGTTCCAAAGGGAAGTTTTTTTGAAAGCATCCAAAGAAGCCGGGAATGTAGAAGGAAAGCTGTAGAAATTGAATTTGTGTTTATGGGTTGAATGATGCATCAAGAGTATAGTATTTTTCTGAGGTCTGTCTTGTTGAGAATAGGTTGCATTCAGTTAAAGGCAGACCCTGTGATGTTCTATTGGTATCATGAAGAGAAAGTAGCTGGGATCTTTATCATGCATGCTGATGATTTCCTCTGTGGAGGATCTATAGAATTTGAACAACGGGTAATCGAAGATTTAAAAAAAAAATTCCAGGTCAAAAGTCAGGCTTCTGGGGCCTTTAAATACATAGGTTTAGACATTAAGCAGAGCAATTTAGGAGTGACATTGAATCAACAATCTTATCTAGAAAATGTTAATTATATCCCAATAACTCATGGTAGATCCTCACAAAAAGAGGATCCTGCTACCAGGGAAGAAATGGAACAGGTGAGAAGCTTGATTGGGCAGTTGAACTGATTGTGCACTCAGACTAAGCCTGATGCTAGTTATGATGTGTTGGAGCTGAGTACCATGATGAAACATGCTACAGTTAAGCAAGTTCTGAGAGCAAATAGAACACTTAAGCTCAGAATTTTTTAAAAAAATTAAGTTTCCAGCATTGGGTGATCCAGAAGATAGGGTTGATCATTTTTAGTGATGCTTCACATACCAATCTTCCAGATGGGTACTCCAGCACAGCAGGGTTCAACGTATCCTTGGTGGAAAAATGATATATGCTGCCCACTGGCTTGGGAAGCCAAGAAAATAAAAAGGATAGTGAAAAGCACCTTAGCTGCAGAAATGTTAGCCTTAGTGGAGGCATTAGATATGGGGGTCTACTTGTCCAATATATTCACAGAAATATTATATAAGGGGCAATGTGGGAAAAGTTTGCCCATAGAATGTTATGTTGATAACCAGTCTCTTTGGGGCAATGTTTATTCCATGATAAGTGTCACCGGAAAAAACTAAGAATAGACCTAGCCCTCATAAAGGAGATGTTAGAAAGAAAAGAGATCTCTAAGGTAAAATGGCACGAGTCGCCAACATCAAACTGTTTTACAAAAAGAAGTGCCTGATCTTTTTAAAAAAAAAATTAAATGTGTTGGAAGAAGGGTGTCTTATAATGATGCAATGAAAAAATTGTCTTTGCTTTGTAATTGTGCATGCGCACGTGTTAAAGAAATTTGGGAATTATTGACGTGGAAATACGTGACATTATTTCCTTCTGTTTGTTTTTAAATAAAAAGTGTTCACTTTTTTTAGTTTTTTAAAAGAAAAGAGGGGAGCCTGTTAAGATGGCAATCATCTTGGTAAAACCAATTGTTAGCTAAACAAGTGATAGGCATTAATTATCCCATCTAAATAGTATAAAAAGGTACAGCTGGAATACTTTGTGTGGGAGCTACTAGGAAGTTAGTAGTACTGAGGAGTTGCCTTGGAAATAAACTAGCTTTAACCAAGAGACCAGCCTGGATTAATTCTATCACCACAACCTCTTATTGTGAGTAACAGTCATAGTCCCACCTTGGAAGTTGGCACTAAATTACCAAAAGACATTTTTGACATTCAGATCACATCATTTTAGACAATGGCCCACAGTTTGCAGAGGCCTATGGATTTGTCCACATGACTAGTTCACCCACATACCCACAAGCTAATGGGGAGGTTGAAAGAAGAGTAAGGATGGTAAAGGCTTTGTGGGAGAAGTATGACTATGTCAACTTGGCACTGTTGAGCCACAATTCCATAACATTCTGGAATGATTTTGCTCCATCCGAACTTCCAATGGGAAACAACTCAACTCAGTTCCTCAGGGTAGTGTCCTAGGCTCAACCAACTTCAGATTTTCACCAATGACCTTCCCTCCATCATAAGGTCAGAAGTGGGGATGCTTGCAGATGATTGCACAATGTTCAGCACCATTCATGACTTGGATACTGAAGCAATAGGTGTCCATATGCAGAAAGACCTGGATAATATTCAGGCTTGGACTGATAAATGGCAAGTAACATTCACGCTACACAAGTTCCAGGCAATGACCATCTCCAACAAGAGAGAATCTAACCATCGCCCCTTGACATTCAATGGCATTACCATTGCTGAATCCCCCACTATCAACAGCCTGGGGAGTTACCATTGACCAGAAACTGAACAGCATTAGCCATATAAGTACTGTGGCTACAAAAGCAGGTCAGAGGCTTGGAATTCTGGAGAGTAACTCCACTTTAACACGTTGCTTCTGTGAACCACAGATGTTCAATTTAGAACCTGCCCCCATTTTGCCTGCCATGAAAATGGTAGGTGCCATGTTCAAGGGTGGTAATTCTGGATCTGAGCCTCTGCAGCCATTTTCATAACGTTGGAGAGGTTCTCCACCTTTATGAAAATTCAGGCCCATGTCTCTGTGCAACAAATTATTAAATATGTATAATTGTGCCACTGCTATTTCTTCCCTGGGCACTTTTTTAAAATGCATAGATGCAATCTGTCAGGATCAGGGTCATATCCTCTTTGAGTTTGACTAATTTATTTAATATTTCTTCTGTTTATTTTAAATGTGGTTACATCAGATCTAATCTCATCTTCCAGTTTCATACCCATTTGATCCACCATGTTAAATACCAAAGCAAAATACTTATTTCACTATCACTGCCTGTAATTGTTACCCCAATCCCCATCCTGACTTTGTTTTTACTTCATACGTATGTGGAATATTTTACTATTTTGTCTTATGCCCCTTGATAAATTAATTTTATAGTTCCTCCTTTGTCTTTTTTTACTTCTCTCCTAGCCTCTTTGTATTCTCCCTTGTCATGCTGTGCCTTCCTGTTTCCTCACCCCAAATTTATTCTTGCTTGTTAGCAGAATATATTTCCCTGGATTTCACTCTGCTGGTCTAAATCATTATTTGCCAATATTCCTGTCCATTTTATTTTCCAAAGCCCTTTATGCTCTCTCTGTTTTTCTTCAATCAATTACCCTATTCTTTGTAATGCTTGTGCCATTCTCAATTATTATTCTACCACATAGTCACTATTGCTTAGAGTGTCCTCTATTTATCTTCTGTTTCATTTATCCCATTACTAGATCCAGTAGCATTTCCTTCTCTGTTTGGGCTTTTTTTATAGACTGTTAGAAAGGAGTCCTCTTCACATTGTAGAAACACTAACCCCCTATTCTTTTTACTGCCCCCTTCTGCCCAATTAAGTTATGTATTAATCTAAGTGCAAATCTGGGAAAATTTTGCCCAACGTGCGGTAGCAGGTGGGTAATGGCCCAAACTCGCCTCATTATTTATGCAATCCCAGGAACACGCTGTTTCCATGGCAGGCCGGCTGTCATTCGCTCTTCCACCATTGCATCACACAGGCAGCCATGTTTAAAAGGCAGCCGCCAGCACACCACTCATTGCTACCAGTTCACCACTGCTGCCTGGGAGACGTGGCCAGCAAAGGAAAAAAAGACTGCTGTTCCCTGGTTTAATGACGGATACCTTGAGCGACTGCTGGATGCTCTGCAGGCCCGCTGGAATATCCTGTGTCCCCACTCCGGCTGCAGCATGCATTAATTATCTCGCCTTGCTTTCGCAGGCACATCTGCCAAACAGCTGACAGTCCCCACATGGGCAGCAACATGATCAATCCAGCTTGGGAGGCGGTGGTCAGTGCCAATGCCCTTCAGAAGAGGACAACCACCCAGTGTTGTGAGAATGAATGATCTCCTCCATTCTGCCAGGGTAAGTCACACTTTTCATCACTCTCAACTCTCACTCTCAAACACAGCACACGTCCATAGGGCCCTCATTCACTGCCAGTTCAAGGGACATCACCATTCATTTTCTCTCACACTTTATTTTCCTCAGCCTGTCCATGGGACCACTCTCCACCTGTACAGGCCAGGCACATCTATCATCTGGCCTGACAGGCGTCCTGCTTACACTTTCTCCATCTCTATTCATGCAGGACAAGCTGTCTCACAAGAGAGAGGCCACAGACTGGTGTCAGAATGCCTGAAATCAAGGTTCTCAAAACACAGCCAGCTAGATGGTTGGCCACGATCTGGACCAGTCCTGTGTTGATGGTGAGGTCAGTGCTACTTCAAGTGAGGATCCAGCAGTGCAATATCCATCAGACAAACTTGTCATGAGTGATGTGTCCTGTTTCACAGGCCACTGCCATGCATTAATTATCTCGCCTTGCTTTCGCAGGCACATCTGCCAAACAGCTGACAGTCCATGACCCAGGGCCTCCAATCAAATGCCGAGGAAACCTCAAGAGAAATCTGAAGGCACCCTCCTTGAAGTTCTGTCACAGCACTCACCCACACCCTCCACCAGTGCAGAGAGACACCTTGGTGGGGCCTAGCTCTAGAATAGGCACAAGCTCACATACTGGTGAGCAGTGCAGAGTCTGACCCACAGCAGGTGGCAGCAGGGACTTCCCAGGTGTCTGGCACTCGGAGGACTGCTGGAGGCCAGAAATTTGCTGAGTCAGATGACAAGCCTCTGGACTCTGTCATGTCACAGTTGCTAGAGCTGCAAAGGCAAGCTCAGGAACATCAGGAAGGGATGTCCGCTACGCTTCTCAGATTGCAAGACATGATGGAGTCCGTCCATCTTCAGGCTGAGGTGATAGTGCCAGCACTGTACTGCACCGAGGTCAACACTGGCAGGATGGTGGCCGCCATGAAGACCTTGGTCCAGGGTGTTGCTTCTGCACTGCTGCACGGGTTTAACTCCATTGCTGATGCCATAGTTGGCCTCTAACAGTGTGTACATGAGAGGGATGCTTGGTAGCTCGATCTCACTCCAGCTACCCCTTCCTCTCATGGAATTAGCCAGGGGTTCTCAGGCATCCATAGGGAGCAGGATCAGCAGGTGCATGCTCCGGGGCCATCCACCAAGGTGACTGAGTGTCCGGCCCATCCGAATCCCCTCTTCCTGTGACCTCTGCACCTCCAGTTTCACAGGCCACGGATGGGCGCCGCTGCCACACAGCAGGACCCTGAAAGCAGGCTGGGGCCCTCCAAGTCTCAGCCCTCTGGAGGACGCCCGCCAAAGTCATCACAGACTGGGCGTCATTCAACAGGCTGCCTCCATCTCTGCTGTGGATGTCCGGGGAGCACCAAGACGTAGCGACAGGGTTAGGGCAGTTTGGAAAAGTAGTTTGCAAAGCCTGGGCACAGGAGTTGGTCACTTGTACATACTGCTCACTATTGTCAATAAACTCCTAAGAATGTCTCCCTGCCTGTGGCTCCTTGTTCTGATAAGCAGTGTTCCTGTCACTCGGATGCAAAATCGTTCTGCACAAGATAAAAGGCAGGTGTTTCAGTCCAGGGTTCTTCCCTGTGCTCTGTGGCCTTCACATTCCCTGGAAACATTACTGATGCATGCACCTCAGCAATGCTGGTCATTGCTTCCAGAATATATTGGACAGGTGCCACATAGTTCTCGCATTCTATGTGCTCTCAGGACATTTTTTAAGGTGGGTCTGGCTCCCATTGCACCAACATCTGCGACCAGTGATGCTGTGCACCAGCTCCTGAAGGTAGTCACAGCATTGGATGCGTCTAAAGTTTCATGGCTATGTCTGAGATGGCCCTGATCATGGACTGCATGAGAGCTGCCCTCAGCCAGGCAGGAGTCAGACATTCACAGAAGGTATCTGAAGATTCATGGAGTGTCCTCACTGCACGCTGTTATCATCCTCCTGCGATCAAGCAATTGTTAGGGCTTCCACTGCATCTCCATGACAGG
This sequence comes from Carcharodon carcharias, assembly GCF_017639515.1. Taxonomy (NCBI): domain Eukaryota; kingdom Metazoa; phylum Chordata; class Chondrichthyes; order Lamniformes; family Lamnidae; genus Carcharodon; species Carcharodon carcharias. Next base: position 82,531,683 of record NC_054474.1, on the reverse strand, counting down.
AACATTCTCTCAGGCTTTTGACACTGCCATTAGCCAGACTGGAGTCAAGCATTCACAACTGTGCTGTGAGGATCGATGCGGATACCTCACTGCACGTCGTTGTCATCATCCTCCACAAATCTGGCAGCTATGAGGGCCTCACGAGTGCACCTTCCTCATCTGGCCAGAGCTAGAACCTCATCTCTATCATGCCACTGAGGACCTCTTCACCCTCATCCCTGCAGCCGTTGTCCTCTTTGGAGGAGACCTCCATCTCCTCAGCCAGCTCATCTCCCTGTTGCAGCACCAGGTTGTAAAGGGTGCAGCAGATGACAACGATGCGTGACACCCTCTGTGGACTGTATTGCAGGTCTCCACCAGTCCAGTTCAGGTCCAGGCTCCGGAACTGCATCTTCAGCGTCCCAATGGTCTGCTCCACCAAGTTGTGAGCTGCAGCACGAACTTCATTATACCATTGCTCTGCTGCAGTCTTAGGTTGCCGCATGGGTGTCATTAGCCATGGCCTCTACAGGTAGCCCTTGTACCCAAGGAGCCAACCCTGCAGTCTCGGTGGACCCTGAAAGACTGCAGGGATCTGAAAGCGACTGAGGATGTAGGTGTCATATACAATCCATGGAAAGGGTCCACACACCTGCAGGATTTGTTTCTGGTGGTCACATACCAGCTGCACATTCAGTGAGTGGAAGCCCTTGCAGTTGAAGACCTGAGTGCCACGTGGGTGCAGTCGATTGCACCCTGCACATGTGGGAATCCTGATCAGGGCGAATCCACATTCTGGCCCCAGGCGGATTGCACTAAATTGTGTGCCCTTGAGGATAGCATTCATGACCTGGATGGATTTGTGGGTGGTTGTTGTGAGATCTCGGAGGTGACCCATTCATTGCCCATTCCCTCATTTCAGAGGGAATTTAAGAGTCACATGTAGGCCAGATTGCAGATTTCCCTCCCTACAGGACATTTGTGAACTAGATGAGTTTTTACAACAATCATTTAATGGTTATCATCAGACTTTGAATTCCAGATGTTTAGTTGGATTCCGGTGGGATTCAAACCCAGGTCCCCAGAATATTACCCTGGGTCTGTGGAATACTATTCAGTGACAATACCACAATGCCACCACCTTTCCCCCCCCCCGCCCTGAGGGATGCTAAAATTGAGCACCACAATCACTTTCACAGCCACTGGCATTGGATGCCCTCCATGTCCCCTTGGTCCCAGGTCTTGCAGTAAGTGGCAGATGTGAGCCACCAGGTCCATAGACATTCACAGTCTTAAGTGACACAGGTTCTCCGTCATCTGCAGAAATGATAGGCAGTGTCTACTCTGGGTGTCGCTAAGCGCTGACTGGCCATGGCTCGCTGTCACTCTGGAGCACCGTGTGTGGAAGCCCCAGCAGCCCCTTCTTCCTGAGGTTGCTGCTCCTGCCTTTGTGTGGCCTGGAGCCTCAGTCGCTCTCTCCTCTGTCTTCTTCGCTCTCTGTAGGCCATCAGGCATACAGCTAGGTTGCCAGGAAACACAATCCTGATGTGGTTTTCCTGCAGCATGAAAGAGACATGGTTAGCATGGATGTACTTAGCATCCTTTCGCTGCAGTACTTCCCGGAGAGTGCTGGTCATGCCTCAGATGGCCAGGGATGAGTAAGCTGCATGGCTGCCCTGTCAACCTGTGACATGGGGGACACTGGTCCAAACCAGGATGCAGAGATTGCAAGGGGCTGTGAGCACCTCCAGCAGTGACTGCTACATGGCCAGCGTTGGTGAGGAGATTGTACAACATAGTCTACCTGCTGTGTGGTCCAGTAAAGTGGTTGCAGACTCGCAGTCTGTGCCAGGGTGGTGGGGGGTAAGGTCTTGAGGGATTGGTGGCACATTGGCACCTCTGCATTGCTTGCCTGACCCCAATCATATCACTGTGGCTGCACCTGAACTGCCTCATTTGCAGAGGGCTAGTCAGTTTATACAGGTGTTCCTGTGTGGCCACTTCCCTTGCCTACCCTGCCCCCCACCTCAATTGCTTGTACATGGGATCTAATGCATGGGATCTAATGCCAGGGCGGCAGTTGCCCCTGGACTCCACCTCCTCCCTCTCTTTTTTTCTTTTCCGCTCCCCCCCCCAAACCCCACCACACCCAGCAGCTGACCCTGGACATTGTCCCGCCCCATGGAAACAGTTTCTAAGTCAGGGCAGCACTTCAACCAGGACAGCCACCTTACTCCCCCCCCCCCCCCCCCCCCCCCACCCCCCCCACCCCCCCCCAAAACCTCCTGGACACCCCTGAAGCCTGCAAAGCAACAGGCGACCCTGGTGGGCTGTGGAAAACAATGCTGTTCACTCACCTCAGTTTTTTTTCCCCCGCCCCCACCACCAAGTGAAGGCTGCTAAGTGCAAGTCCCCTGTGTGCCATTGTGAAGCATAGAAACATAGAAAATAGGAGTAGGCCATTCGGCCTTTTGAGCCTGCTCCGCCATTCATGATAATCATCCAACTCAATAGCCTGCTCCCGCTTTCTCCCCATATCCTTTTGATGCCTTTTCCCCAGGAGCTATATCTAACTCCTTCTTTGAAAACATACAATGTTTTCGCCTCAACTATTTTATATGGTAGTGAATTCCACAGGCTCATCACTGTCTGGGTGAAGAAATTTCTCCTGATCTCAGTCCTAAATGGTCTACCCTGTATCCTCAGACTGTAACCCCTGGTTCTGGACTCCCCCACCATCAGGAACATCCTTCCTGCATCTACCCTGTTTAGTCCTGTTAGAATTTTATAGGTTTTTGAGATTTCCCCCGCCCCACCCCGCTCATTCTTCTGAACTCCAGCGAATATAATCCTAACCGACTCAATCACTCCTCCATATGTCAGTCCCGCCATCCCAGGAATCAGTCTGGTAAACCTTTGCTGTATTCCGTCTATAGCAAAAACATCCTTCCTCCAGATAAGGTGACCAAAACTGCACACACTATTCCAGGTGTGGTCTCACCAAGGCCCTATATAATTGCAGCAAGACATTCCTACTCGTGTACTCGAACCCTCTCACTATGAAGGCCAACATACCATTTGCTGCCTTGACCGGCTGCTGCACCTGCATGCTTACCTTCAGCGACTGGTGCACAAGAACACCCAGGTCTCGTTGCACATTCCCCTCTCAATTTATAGCCATTCAGATAAAACTCTCTGCCTTCCTGTTTTTTTTTTTTGCTGCCAAAGTGAATAATCTCACATTTATCCACATTATACTGCATCTGCCATGCATTTGTCCACCCACTCAGCTTGTCCAAATCACACTGAAGCATCTCTGCATCCTCCTCACAGCTCACCCTCCCACCCAGCTTTGTCATCTGCAAATTTGGAGATATTACATTTAGTTCCCTCATCTAAATCATTAATATATGTTGTGAATAGCTGGGATTCCAGCACCGATCCCTGTGGTACCCGAGTAGCCACTGTCTGCCATTTGGAAAAAGACCTGTTTATTCCTACTTTGTTTCCTGTCTGCCAACCAGTTTTCTATCCGTCTCAATATACCACCCTCAATCCCATGTGTTTTAATTTTACATACTAATCGCTTATGTGGGACTTTGTCGAAAGTCCAAATAAACCACATCCAGTGGCTCCCGCTCATCAACTCTACTAGTTACATTCTCAAAATTCCAGTAGATTTGTCAAGCATGGTTTCCCTTTCATAAATCCATGCTGACTGTCTGATTCCACCACTGTTTTCCAAGTGCTCAGCTATTAAATCTTTTATAATAGACTGAATTCTCTCCACTACCGACGTCAGGCTGACTGGTCTACAATTCACTGTTTTCTCTCTCCCTCCCTTTTTTAAAATAGTGGCGTTACATTAGCTACCCTCCAATCTGTAGAAACTGTTCCCGAGCCTATAGAATCTCAGAAGATGGCCACCAATGCATCCACTATTTCTAGCGCCACTTAAGTATTCAGGGCCTAATAATCTACTTCCCAGCGGATTTATTGGCCTTCAATCCCACCATTTCAATATGCTTTCCTGCCAACATGAACGGTGACCTAGTGGGGGCCCTGAGCCTGACAGGATGGCATTTAATGAATGCTGATGTGTTATAATGAGCTCCCTGCTGAACATAGGCGGGAAACATGGCCTGGGCAGGCTGAGTGGATGATCGTGACCTGCCTTCCCGCCGTAGTTAACCAGATTGTGTCATATTGTCTGCGCATGCCACCTATCATGCCCAATGTCAGTGGGCGTGGAAAGTTCCACCCTATGTCTCTTTGCAACTTCTTACCTTCATCTGCATAACTTACCCTGCCTCCAAACTTAGTATCATCTGCAATATTAGACAGAGAACTCTATTCAATCATCCAAGTCATTAAAATATTTGGTGAAATGCTGAGGTCCTAGTGCAGATCACTGGGCAGCATCACTTGTTACTTGTTGCTAATCAAAGACCATTTCCTTTTTCCCTACTGTCTCCTGATTCTCAACCAATTACTGCACCAATCTGTTTGTGTGATTTTTTTTTGATAATCTCCTCCTGTGTAGGACCTTACCAAATGTTTTCTGATAGGCCATATGGGCATAATCACTCTCCTATCTAATTTTAAAAAAATCAACTAGATCAGCCAGATATTACTTATCCTTCATACATCTATGTTGTCTCTCTGATCATATCATACTGATCTAATTGCTCAGCCACTCTGTTCTTGATGCTATATTCAAGTAACTTTTTGACAACTTATGGAATGGTCCATAGTCACTTGATTCCTTCCTTCCTCCCTTCTTAAATTATGGACTGGCATTTGGAATTTTCCCAGCATAAACACAATTCCTGAACATAAAGAACTTTTGTTAAATGAGGGCTAATGCATCTACTATATCTTTCCTTGTCTATTTAAATCCCTGACATAGAAACCATGGTGTCCCATTACTTCTCCATTGCAACTTATGTTGCTTATACTAAATCTAATAAAACTTATACTAAGTTCCTCAGCTTGACTGACTTCTAAATCTCTTGGTGCTGTTGGCATTTTGTCCTTTTTTTTCCCTGTGAAAATGGATACAAAATCTCATTTAATAAATCTGCCATTTCCTTATTGTGCATTATAGTCTCATTTGTATTTGTCTTTAATGTGCTCATATTTCCCTTTAATGCTTTATTGCTCTTCATATGTCTATAAAAAAATCTTTGGTCTTCGTTTGAATATTGCTTGCAAGATGTTTTTTCATCTTCCCTTTTTGCACTTTTTTGTAGCTTTTTATAGCTACTTGAGTCCACTGGGTTTCCACTTTACCTTGAATTTGCTTTTTCTTCAATTCAAAGTTTTAAAGGCTGGTTGCACACTGCCTGCAGTCAATGCATAACACAAGCAGTGGAAGATCACCTTTTTCAAGTAGTCTTGCTGCTAAGTCCAATATGTCACATCAACATCAAACACATAGATAACTGGGACATAGAAGTCAAGATTGAATAAATTGGTACAGATGAATTATAAAATGCTCTTTGGTTCAATGCATTTTTCTAGTCACACTACATAACATTCAGAAAATTATTCATGCAGATATTACATGAAAGGAAATCATTCAGAAAGTTAGAGGTCTTTCAGTACACAAAAATTAAATTACAAGCTTTCTGGATCACAAATACCCTTTTTGTCAGTGAAAGGTGAAATAAAAGTAAATATTAAGTATTCATTCAACTAAAAACATTGTGCTGGTGTGGGATATAGTCATTGATAAGTCAACTGACAGAATTACCAGAGCCACAGCAAAGTATACTGTTTTTCTTAACTACTCCAAGTTTTTGAGACTTTAGTTAATTCAGCATAATATTCGTAAAGTCTCTGTTATGTCACAGAGTGCATTGGCACAATATGACATTGATTCTTTTGCCTATTTCTCATTTTTAAGTGGCTAGACGTACTGTGAACAGAGGCTTTGATCTTTTCAATTTTAAGGCAATTTTTAGAAATTTATCTATAATGCATTAAAAATCTTACATCTCCGTGCACTTACTGATTGCAACACAACTTCTGTTAAAAAAAAAAAATTCTGTCAACTTTCCTGTTATAGTCTCCAATGTTCACAATTATAATGGAAAGCAACACTATATAAACTTATGGAATCTGGCCACAGAGTTCCAGCAATTCTCTCAAAATGCTTTCTGACATTTTTATTCCACTCCATAATGTTTAATGTAAAGTTTTAATTACAATTAAATTGGGCATGAATATCAGTGAGAAAGGGTTTTTGAACTTTATCATTTTGTGGAACTTCCACAGGTAGACAGGATCATTGACAGCATGCATGATGCCACCCATGCCCCTTTACAGAATGCCATTAACTTCATGAATGGGAAAGGGAATGTGTTGCTGGATTTGTAGCTTTCAATCCAGAATATGCATGTGGGTGATACCCAGGGAGCTGTCATGGTTTCTCTATTCTGAGATATTCTGTCACAATTTTTCTATTAAGTCAAGTTGTTGGACAGCTCTTGGGAGACTGGAGCCATCCTTGCTAGTTGTCAGCGATGACCCCAGTGCAGTTCCCTTGTGCTTCTGGTAAGTTTTTTTTTTAAGAGGCGACTGACGATTTTTCTCAACCAGATCATGAAGCTGGGGGTGCTGGAGAGTGGGTGAGAGTTGTGGAAATCAGTGGCACTTTTACACTGGTGAATGTTAGGATTGCCCCACTGTATGGATGGAATTTTATGGCCCCTCCTGCCGAAGTCAATGTACTTTTTGAATGGCTCGCCACTTATTACAACCCTGCTCCCTGCCGCGACAGGGCTGTAAAATTCTGCCCCATGTCTACCAGTGGGAAGAAAATCCAGTTGCTATGTAAAGGGATGTTGTATTACTGTATTAAATGAGCAAATCAATGTTGGTGCCATTGCAGCTTAAATTGTGCGCATTGGTGTTCCATTTTACTGAACATTCACCCCAACCTTTTACAGGAATTAATTCAACTCACATTTTCTTAATCTAACGGAGTAATTTTGTCATTGAAAGAAATTATGGGCTGTAACTGCCAAGCCCTCCAGCATTGGATTTGTGTATTACAAAGATGTGCTTGGGCACCCCTCTCAGAACTTCACAGGTAAAGGTTTACACAACAATTGCCCAGAAGCGCAAACTTCCTCTCAGCAATTGCCCTGCACTGGGCCCATCTGAAAATGCTATTTAAATTGCAAACTTTGGGTGGTTCCAATGGGCTGCACCAATAGTTACCCAGAAAAAGTTAAGAGCATTAAAACCTCTTCCAGCCTCTGGGTAACTATTATAAAGTCCCAAACCACCGCATTGGGACTCCACCCACACCCTCAACTCCCACAGAAATTCCTCTTGCCCCCACAACCCTGAACACCCAGGGGACTCCTTCCAACCCTGACCGAACCACACCCCATGGTATTCCTGACCCACTATGTTATAGCCCACCCCCTTCCCACTGGATCGAGCTCTCTCTTCCACACCCATCAGAGGCCCGCTGACCTGACCCCACCCCCTGCAGGCCTGGCCTGACTCGAGCAACCCCACCCTGCAGGCCTGATCCAACCTGACTACCCCCACTCCCCCACTGATGTCCAGCACCACTCCTGAGGTTCAACCACCCCACCCCTCCTGAGGTCCAATGCTCATCAGCCTGCTCCCTGGCCTCTGACCACCCTCACCTCTTAGATTTTCCCATACCTCCCAAATCCTATATACTTGCCTTAAACACTTACCTTCTCCCTGGCTTGTCAAGGACATTTAAGGCTTGTCAAGGACCTTTAAATCTCAATAGGACGTTTAATTTACCAGTTTATGGCATCCAGTGCTGCAAAAAAGTAGGCATATCCTCCTTCACTTCGATGGAGCTGGACTTCAATGCTCGGTCTCGAGGATGAGCTGTGCCTCTTGGATCTGGCCTGAGTCAGAAGGTCAGGCGAGACAGGCTTGGAAGAAAGATCACGCTAGCAATTGGGTACGAAGTGGCAATATGATGCTGATTGCCACTCCGAGGAAGTTATGACCCAGTTTGACGGTAAGCACCAGATGTTTTGAAATGGGGCAAGCAAGATAAAAGACCATATTCACATTCAAGGATTAAAAATTCCAAGGGTGTATTTTGTCAATGATTTTGCTGTTTGCACTCAGATTATTTTGGACAGATGACACCATTGGGATAACTTGGTCTTTTTTTACAGAAATGCCCACCAAAGGGAGGAAACACCAGTCTGGAATTAATTTCATATTAATTAATTTTATATTGATCAATTTATTCCAAAAATTAAAATTGTGCAACACATATCTTGGCAGGCTTGACCAGAATGGAAAATCAAAGCATTATCCCCAGATATTCCGGTCAATGATGCTTTAATTTTTCTTTTCCACTGCATCATTTGGTTAGTGATATAATTTTCATCAGAAATGAATGGGCCACTGCATTAGTGCAACTTCTGGCTTAATAGCTCAAAAGCTGCATCAGCTGATTTAATTAATTTTTCTGCTTAAAAAACCAAATGTAATGAAAATAATTTTACAAAGTGACTCATGTAAGTAATATACTTGGTGCCGTTGACTCTATAATATGAAAATATTGTCACTGTCTGTGCCCTGACTGCCAGTAGTCATGTGTGCATTAATTATAAAAGCTAGCATTTAATTGATTCTGCCAGATGTGCAAAGCCAAAGAAAAGCTGCTTAATGTAATAGTCTGATGGCCTGGAAGCATGAAAGACTCATTCGTTTGACAAATCTATATAGAACACAATTGTATGGTTAATGGACAACATGGGTAACCTTGTCAATTTATATTAATTACTTGATGTCACAAATATAACTACATTTAAATTATAGTCCCTCTAAAGCTAGAAACAAAGCAAGAAAAACACAAGCATGTATAAGATACATGGTGCAAAGTTAATAATATAAACAGTATAAAGGATATGTAAAAACAATGGAAAATATCATAATTGCATGTCATCTTTGTTATTGATCAAACAAACTGTGCTGCTTTTCTATACAGAACAATATAGTCACAATAAAGTTCATGTACAGGTGCTTGATGCAACTTCTGTGCATTTTATTTTTGCACAGGCAGTAAAATATTCATCTTAATTAAATTGATACCTCTATAAAATTAACACACAAGGACATTAAGCATTCATACAGGATTTTCACTCATCAGGTCAGAGTCTAGGAATCCTGTGGTGAGTAATTCACATCTAGACTCCCCAAAGCCTGTCTAGAACCTACAAGGCACAAGTCAGGAGTGTGATGGAATATTCCCCACTTGCCTGGATGAGTGCAACTCCAACAACACTCAAGATGCTGGACACCATCCAGGACAAAGCAGCCCAGTTGATTAGCACCTCATCCACAAACGTTCACTCCCTCCTCCATCATCGCACAATGGCAATAGCATGTACCATCTACAAGATGCACTGCAGGAACTCACCAAGTCTCCTAAGATAGCACCTTCCAGATACCATCTAGAAGGACAAGGGCAGCAGTCACATGGGAAAATGACTACCTGGAAGTTCCCCTGCAAGCCACTTGCCAACCTGACTTGGAAATATATCACTGTTCCTTCACTGTCACTGGGTTAAATTCCTGGAACTCCCTTCCTAACAGCACTGTGGATGTACCTACATCACATGGACTGCAGCGGTTCAAGAAGGCAGCTCACCCACTGCCTTCTCAAGGGCAATTAGGGATGGGCAATAAAACACTGGCCTATCCAGCAATGTATGAACCATCCCATGAATGAATTAAAAAAAAAAAATTAGAATCGTCGAATAGTATCACAAAGAAGGAGGCCATTGCACCTAGTATCACAAAGAAGGAGGCCATTGCACCTATCAGGTCTGCATAGGCTCTTTTAAAGAGTCCTAAAATTAAAATAGGATGTTATTTTGGAATTCATAACGAAAGTATGCTTCAGTTGTACAGATTGTTGGTCATATCCAATCTGGAATACTGCTTTTAGGTTTAAACACCACACCTCAGGATGGATATATTTGCCTTGGAAGGCATATAATATAGATTCACCAAACTGATAAAAGTGCTAAAAGGTCTAAATTGTGAGGATAGGTTATATAAACTTAGCTTATTTTCCCTTGAGTTTAGAAGATTATGACCTGACCTGATTGAGGTGTTTAAAATGATAAAAAGAACCCAATACTGTAGACAGAGAACCGATTTCCTCTGGGGAAGGAATCTAGAACCAGAATGCACAATTAGAAGCTTTTTTGACACACACGGCCATGGAAATCCAGCACACTCTCCCATAAATGGCTTTGGATATTCGATCAATTGAAATTTTCAAGACTGAAATCAACTCCTCTCCTGTGAACCTTTAAAATCTTTATAAAAAATGTCTATTTCATAAGAATGATTCAGCATTAAAACATTTATTTCACACAGTGTTTCTCATGGTGTGAGAAGTGATCTCAAATGAGAGTCTACACAATGGAAAACACAAAGGGTGAAACGAAGCTTGACCAAAGAGGTAGGTTTTAAGGAAAGAGAGAAGTGGAGAAGCCAAGAGGTTTAGAGACTGAAGTCCACAGAGAGAAACTTGGGTGGCTGATAATGGCAGGGCAGATTCAGAAGAGTTCAGAAGTGTGGTGGTGCTAAGAGGTGAGAATTTTAAATTACGTGCATTGGGGGATCTAGGAGCCCATGTAGGTCAACAATGATGGGGGTGATGGTCAAGCAGGACTTAGAGTGGGATAGATTTCAGGCAGTAGAGTTTTGGATAGGCTAAATCTTATAGAGTGTGAAGGCTGGGAAGCTGGCCGTGTCGCCAACAGAGTAGTTGAGTATGGTAGAGGGTTTCAGCAGCAGATAGACTGATGCAGAGATGGAAGTGGGCAATGCTATGAAGATGGAAATTGGTGATCTTTGTGACTGATACAGTTTGGGGTTAGAAGCTCAGGCAACTTCATAGCAACGCAAACTGACCAACACCTCAGTTGCAAACAGCCTGAAACAATGGTGAAGGAGAAGATGACATCAGTAGAAAGGGTACAGAGTTTATGGAAGCCTGTGACAATGACTTCAGTCTCTCTATTTAGTTGATGGAAAGTGCAGTCCATCCAAGACTGGATTTTGACAAGCAGTCTGTCATCATGGAGGCAGTGCAAGGATCAGGCAAAGTGCTGGGGAAATAATTGAGTGGCATCAACATACACATGGAACCTGGCTCCATGGTTTTGGGTGATATTGCCAAATAACGGGCAGCTGGGAGATGAGGTAATGGAGAAGACCAATTATAAATCCTTTGAAAATGGGAAGAGAGGCCTTTGTTAGAGACCCTTGAGATACAGTTGGACAGCAATAGTATAACCAAGTGAGGGCAATGCCACTGAGCTGGACAGTGAAGGATAGGTATGAAAGGAGAGCACATTCAATATAATGGGCTGTAACTTCCGACTAGTGTTGGAAAGTGCTGGCCACTAAAGAAATATCATTGAGGGTGTGGTAATTTGAGGTGTAATACACCTTTAAGAGAACGTGAGCAGATTGACCACATGACTGCAAGACCTAATAGTTGTGTAGCATGGCTACCATGTTAATGCTAGTCTAGAGTAGGGTCTGGCTGGAAAAACACAAATCATGTTAGTGTTCTGTTGTTTGTGTAAATAAATAGTATGTGCTTCATTTCATATTGGTCTCTGTGTCTGCAGTATATTGTATTGGCCTACCGGCCGACAGATAAACATGCAACCGGTTCACGAGCGAAGCAACCCCATAGTAGAACATAGCAACTGGGGATGAGGCAAAGCACAACCAGTCGATGACACCAAGGAAGCCACAAGAACTCAGCTATAGTGAATCAGCCGTGCATTTCAGGCTGATTGTAAGTACAGTACAATTGTAAGCCCTCACCGTAGTCATTGAAAAGATCTCCCTCCAGTAAGCCACGATTTGGCTACATCGAACCGTTTGATCAGATCATTGATGACTGGTCACATTGGCCTATAACTTCTGTGCTCTCCGGGGTCAGATTTGGGGTTACCCCAAAGATGCACTGGGGAATCCCTCTGGCAAGTTCCCAGGTAAGGGTTTGCATGGCAATTGCCCAAAAATGCACACTTCCTCTGGACAGTTGCGCTGAATTGGGAACCATCCAAAACTGCAGTTTAAATTGCTAACTTCGATGTTTCCGCCGGGGTTATATCAATAGTTATCCAAAAAAGGTTAGAAGAATTAAAACCTCTTCTAAATTCTGGATAACTATTGTAAAGATCCAGACCGACCAAACGGGACCCCCCCCCCCCCCACCACCCACAGGACTTCCCCCAACGCTATCCCCTCCCTGACCTCCGACAACCCCACCTCTCCCCACCACCGACCTCAGCCCCCCCCCACCGACCTCAAACTCCGAACCCCTGTCCCGATCTCAGAGCCCAGACCCCATCATCCCTAGCCCTCGGACCCCCACGACATCCAGACACCCCCAACCCCCAAATCCTATCTACTTACCTGAGACACTTACCTTCCCCTGGCCTGTCAATTTCCCTGGCCCTTTAAACTTACCTGCTTTATGGCAGCAAATGCCTTAAAAAGGGAGCATGGCCTCCTTGAATACACTGGATCTAGACTTTGCTGGGGCCTGCAAGGATTCTTTCGATGCAGGCTCCAAGCAGCTCCGGTGAATGGAAGTGGCAATGTAATTTTCAAGACCAGGTAAGTATGCAATTATTTCTCCTAATTTATGTGGGCCAGTACTTTCTGACACTAGGCGTAAGTTACGGCCCATTATATTGAATGCCTCTTGTTTTGCTTTTTGGCCAATGACATATTGGGGAGGAGAAGAGGCGAGTGATCCTGTTATCGACATGAGGCAGTAAAACATATGGCCTAATTTGTAGTCTAACAGTGCTCAATGTCCCATATTCCAAGAGCTTTGATGAGTTGGTGAATCTAGTGAAAAGCCACTTTCAGCCAAAACCCTCGGTAAAAACACAATATTTTAAATTCAATTCAAGGTGTCGCGCCCCTGGAGAGACAGTCGCTTGCTATGTAGCAGCCTTAGAACAATTGGCAGAGAACTGTGAGCTCAGGACATCGATTAATGACATGTTAAGAGACTGATTAGTGTTTGGGATTAACAAAGACACCATTCAAAACAGGTTGTTGTCAGACACAAATTTAGACTTCAGCAAGGCACTGGAGTTAGTGCTCACAATGGAGATCGCAGTCAGGGACTCAGAAGAACTCAAGGGAGCAGAAAATGGTGCTGTTCTTCATGTTGGGAGGGAAGCACCGGCTCGAAATGGCACGGAAGCGCAGGGCTCTGCGGAAAGGCAGGAAATAGCCGCCATTAACAAACCAGCAAAAAGCAATGGAGTTTAATGGATAAAAGCCACATTAATAATAGCAGAACTGGAACCAGACAGCCTGCAAACAAACGACACTTTAAAAGAACCAAGTGTTTCTACTGCCATCGTAAAGGGCACATTATTTGATATTGTAAAGAAAGATTGAGGCCAAATTTCAAACAAAAAGGCAGCAGTCATGAAATTTAGGAACCAGAAGAAACAGAGTCAGAAATTTACTCACTACACAAGTTACAAATAGGTAAAACAGAGCCAATCTACATGATAGTAGAAGTCAACAGACAACCCATTTGATTGGAGGTGGATACAGGCACACCCACGACAGTTATAGGGGACCAATCGTTTAAGTATCTGAATGGAGGAGGCCACTCACTAAAGCTGGAAAACTCAGATGCCAGACTAAAGACATATACTGGTGAAGATATACGAGTAAAAAGTATATGCAAGGTTCCAGTACAATATGAAAGCCAGTCTGCAAACCTACCCCCTGATAATGGTAGCAGGGGACTGTCCAACTCTACTTGGTCGGAACTGGCTTAAGGAAATAAAGTTGGAGTGGACTGAGATTTTTCAACCCAGAATGAAAGATCTGCAAAAATTATTACAGAAATATGCCTCTGTGTTCAGAGAAGAGCTTGGGAAGATTCAGGGATTGCAAACTAAAATCCACATGGATTCTGGAGCAACCCCCAGATATTCGAAGGTGAGGCCAGTCCCCTATGCATTAGGAGAAAAAGTGGATTTTGAATTGGATAGGCTGGAAAAGTTGGGAGTCTTACAATCTGTACAATTTTCCGAATGGGCTGTGCCCATAGTTCCAGCACTAAAACATGACCAGAGTGTGCAAATATGCGGGGACTACAAGTTGACCGTTAACAAAGTGGCCAGACTTGATAGGCACCCTATCCCATAAATTGATGAATTGTACTCCAAGCTGGCAGGGGGAACCACATATATGAAACTCGACGTGAGCCACGCTTACCAGCAAGTCGAACTAGAAAAGGCCTCTCGGGATTTTGTGACTATCAACACACATAGGGGGTTATACCAGTATACCAGGTTACCCTTCAGAGTCTCATCGGCTTGTGCCATTTTCCAACGCACTATGGAAAATTTGCTCCAAGGTCTACCTCATGTGGTGGTTTATCTTGATGACGTCCGAGTATCAGGACTATCTGATGAAAAACACCTGGCTAACTTGGAAGAGGAATTGAAGCATTTCTCACAAGCCAGAGTACACTTGAAAAGGAAAAAATGTATCTTCCAAGTAAAAGAAGTGATTTACCTGGATCATAGGGTCGACTTGCAGGGCCTTCATCCATTTGAAGACTATTCATGAGGCACCAGCCCCGAAAAATGCCACGGAACTCAAGTCCTTTTGGGAATGGTTAACTATTACAGTCATTTTCTCCCAAATTTGTCAACAGCACTGGCTCCATTATGTGCATTACTGAAGATAAACCACAGATGGACTTGGCAAGCCCCACAGCAACAGGCTTTTATGGCAGTAAAGCAGTTACTACATTTATTGGCCCTGTTGGTAAATTTGGCTCAAAGAAAGGATTGATTTTAACCTACAATGCATCCCCTTATGGAGTAGGGGCAGTAATCTCCCACCGGATGGCTCCGAATGGCCCATTGGCTACGTCTCAAGAACACTCAGTGTGGCAGAACAAAGATACTCATGATTAGAGAAAGAAGGTGTATCCATAGTATTTGACAGTAAGAACTTCCACCAATACATCCATGGTCGCCACTTCACCATCGTATCTGATCACAAGCCACTAGTAGGCTTGTTTGGGGAAGATAAGGCAATACCCCCAATCACCTCGGCATGCATCCAAAGGTGGGCACTGATTCTAGCTGCTTACAAATATACTTCTTTCCACTGGCTGGGAAGGCAGATTGCCAATGCTGACGCCCTGATTTGATTACCCCTAAAGAACAGCAATGTGAATGTTTCCATCCCTCAAGAACTTGTCTTGTTATTAAACTTTCTGGATTCATCACCAGTGAATGCCAACCAGGTCAGAGAATGGACCAACCGCAATCCAGTTTTGTCTCACGTCAGGGAACAAGTCTTGCAGGGATGGTCTAACGAGCCAATGTCAGAAAAGTGAGATAAAAACAAAAAAACTGCGGATGCTGGAAATCCAAAACAAAAACAGAATTACCTGGAAAAACTCAGCAGGTCTGGCAGCATCGGCGGAGAAGAAAAGAGTTGACGTTTCGAGTCCCCATGACCCTTCGACAGAACTTGAGTGAGTCCAAGAAAGGGGTGAAATATAAGATGGTTTAAGGTGTGTTGGGGGGGGGCGGAGGGGTTTGGGTGGGGGGAGAGAGAGAGAAGTGGAGGGGGTTGGTGTGGTTGTAGGGACAAACAAGCAGTAATAGAAGCAGATCATCAAAAGATGTCACAAACAACAGAACAAAAGAACACATAGGTGTTAAAGTTGGTGATATTATCTAAATGAATGTGCTAATCAAGAATGGATGGTAGGGCACTCAAGGTATAGCTCTAGTGGGGGTGGGGGGAGCATAAAAGATTTAAAAATATTTAAAAATAATGGAAATAGGTTGGAAAAGAAAAGTCTATATAATTTATTGGAAAAAACAAAAGGAAAGGGGAAACAGAAAGGGGGTGGGGATGGAGGAGGGAGCTCAAGACCTAAAGTTATTGAATTCAATATTCAGTCCGAAAGGCTGTAAAGTCCCTAGTCGGAAGATGAGGTGTTGTTCCTCCAGTTTGCGTTGGGCTTCACTGGAACAATGCAGCAAGCCAAGGACAGACATGTGGGCAAGAGAGCAGGGTGGAGTGTTAAAATGGCAAGCGACAGGGAGGTTTGGGTCATTCTTGTGGACAGACCGCAGGTGTTCTGCAAAGCGGTCGCCCAGTTTACGTTTGGTCTCTCCAATGTAGAGGAGACCACATTGGGAGCAATGAATGCAGTAGACTAAGTTGGGGGAAATGCAAGTGAAATGCTGCTTCACTTGAAAGGAGTGTTTGGGCCCTTGGACGGTGAGGAGAGAGCTTTAACACCCATGTGTTCTTTTGTTCTATTGTTTGTGACATCTTTTGATGATCTGCTTCTATTACTGCTTGTTTGTCCCTACAACCACACCAACCCCCTCCACTTCTCTCCCTCTCCCCCCACCCAAACCCCCCCCCCCCCCAACACACCTTAAACCAGCTTATATTTCACCCCTTTCTTGGACTCACTCAAGTTCTGTCGAAGGGTCATGGGGACTCGAAACGTCAACTCTTTTCTTCTCCGCCGATGCTGCCAGACTTGCTGAGTTTTTCCAGGTAATTCTGTTTTTGTTTCAGAGAAATGAAGCCCTTTTTTAACAGGAGATACATGCTCACCTCCCAGGATGGCATCTTACTGTGGGGATTGAGAGTCATTGTGCTTCCCAGAGGAAGATAACCATTATTGATAGAATTGCACAGTTCTTGCACAGGCATTTCCAGAATGAAAACGTTGGCGCGCAGCTACTTTTGGTGGACAGGGGCTGAAATTGAAAACATGGTCAAGAGCTGCATGCAGTGCCAATAGGTGCAGAAATTGCCTCCTTCTGCTCCAGTGTATCCTTGGGAATGGCCAGGAAGGCCATGGGTCTGCCTCCAAGTTTTTTGGGCGCAATGTTCCTCTTACCTATCGACTCTTATTCCAAATGGTGGATGTATATGAGGTGAGATCACCCACATCTGTCACCAGCAGATTGCATCAGATACACGGTTTACCATAGATAATAGTGTCTGATAATGGAACTGCATTCACTAGTGAGGAATTCCAAAGATTTACAAGTCTCAATAGCATCACACATGTCAAGACCTCATCATATCACCCAGCATCCAATGGGTTGGCTGAGAGGGCAGCCCAGGCCTTCAAGGCCGGAATGAAACAACTAGAGAGGGACTCTATAGCAACAAAGTTATCATGGCCAGTATTTCCCAGTCGGCGTGCGGGGTGGGGGAGGGGCCCACTCACCGATGTGTAAAATGACACGGGATGACGCCGGATGGAACTCCCAACGTCACCCCGCCCCTTTTCAATTTTCAGGTTGGCTAGGGCTCAGCTGAATCAGCTGTGTACCCGCCAACCTGTCAACGTCCAATTAAGGCCATTTTGAAACTAATTGCAGCAGTTAAAGGACCTGCCCATTCAACCTAAATGTTGGCGGGTAGGCCAGGAGCCCTGGTGAGCTTCAGAGAAAGCATGAAACCTCATCCATGGGCAGGATGAGGTTTCATGTAAGTTTTTAAAAATTTAGTATAAGTTTAACTAAAAGTGATGGACATGTCCTAACTCATGTGACAGTGTCACATGAGGGGACATGTCATGGAAATTTTAATTTTCTATTTTTAACATTTTTAAATTTGGCGCCGATCTCCCTGAGGCAGCACCTAGCCTCAGGGGGATGGGTGCGCTCTTTTGTGCGCATGCGTGAAAGAGCGCAGTCGCGGCTTCGGGAACCCCCCCCCTGCCCACACATGGAACGCATAATTGGCCCGCCCACATAAAATGGCGGCACGGCCCCGATCAGGGGTGCCGATCAGAGGCATGCCTGCATGTGCTGGCTCCTGAACTTTCCCCCCGATAGGTGGAAGATTCTGCCCCATGTTTCCTGCTCAGCTATAGAACTCTGCCCCATAGGACCACTGGTATTGCCCATGCAGAGTTATTAATGAAGAGATGTCACAGGACACATTTGAGCCTCATTAGGCCAAATTTAATGGAGAGGGTAGAGAGATGTCAGGAGGCCCAGAAAAACGAACACGACTACCACAGAAGTGAAAGAAACTTCACTGTAGGAGAAGCAGTTTTTGCAAAGAACTTTGGAGATGGGCCTAAATGGCTATCAGGTGAAATCAGTGTAGTGACAGGACCCCTGTCCTACCACATATCAGTTGAAAGTCGGATAATCAGGAGACATGTAGATCATCTCAGGAAAAGGGAAATGGATTCACAAGAAAAGGCGTGCCAAACATTCCCGTTGGAGTCCACACCACAGGTAGAAGGAACTCCTCTTGCTTTGGCAGTACCTGTAGGACTCATTGAACCTGAGAGAGCCAAAGAGGCAAACTTACAGGTTCCTACTGGGAAACCTGGTGGACAGATAACTCCTGAGAGGAAGGCCTCAGATAAACTGTCTGAAGTCGAAGAACTACGATGAAAAAGCTTTTGAAAAAGCCTCCTAAGAGACTGAATTTGTAAATAGTTCATTTTTGTAAATAGTTAATATATTGTAAAATATACTTTCAAGTAAAGGGGGAGGTAATCTGAGGTGTAATACACCATTAAGAGAATATGAGTAGATTGACCATGTGACTGTAAGATCCAATAGCTGTGTAGCACGGGCTACCATGTTAATGTTAGTTTAGAGTAGGGTCTGGTTGGAGACGCACACATCATGTTAGTGCTCTGTTGTTTGTGTAAATAAATAGCATGTGCTTCATTTCATATTGGTCTCTGCGTCTGCAGTATATTGTAATCAACTCACCTGCCATCAGATAAGCATGCAGCCAGTTCACGAGCAAAGCGACCCCACAGTAGAACATAACAGAGGAATGATACACCATGGCCACAGTCACAATGAATGGTGATCATAACTATGATGAGACCTATTTCAGCACTGTGGCAGGGTTTTCAAACATTGAATTAAGGGAGAGATGGACATAGATCTGTGATATCATTTGCAGACTAATAGCTTGGTTATACTTACTGTTTCAGCTTCTACATAAAAACAGCCGCTTAGCTTGCAGGCACTTATTGAATCTTACTTAATCTTATCTATTGAATCTTATCTTAACCTGGAGGGAGAGGTGGGCAGAAAATTGGGTAAGAAAGAAAAAAAAACAAAATTTGATTGATAAGGAATGACAGAGACCATTGTGAAAAAGTGAAAATGCATGAAAGAAATCTATTGAAGAAATGGTAGGATGAAAAGTAATTAGAAAAGCAAGAATTGAAAGAAAAATTCAAGGGAAAGTAAGAATGAAACCATGAAAGGAGATAGTAAATATACTAATATGGAATTTCTACAAAATTCACCCAGAGTAAATCAAATCAGCAAAAGATCAAAGAACTTCAAGCACAAATTGCATCAAGCACAAATCAAGTTTCTGTGATCTTTTGCACTAGTTTTTAAAATGTGTGCTGGATGCCAGCCCTGCTAATCAAACTGGCCATGCCCTCTGATTGGATTAATCACCATGGTAAGTTTTCTTTAATCGCGTCTGCTTGCGGTTCTTTCAATCAAGCATTTCAGGCATGTTTTGAAAGCTTTTAAATATTAATTTTTATTTATTAAGAAACTGACTACTGCACACCAATGGAACTAGTAGCTGGCTCTGTATAGTTTTTAAAAGTATTTTTCAGTTATGTAAAATTATTAACATGCTTATATTTTGTGATAAACTCATTTTCACCTGTGTAAATAAAGCAGCATCATGTTACTACTCCCAAATATATTAAGGAATATCTTTTAGCTCAAAGCTTTGTTTTAAAATATGTTCCAAAGTATTATCTGATTGCACTGCTTTATGAAAGATTTTCCGACCGGTGATATGTAAATAAGTATGAGCAGAAACTTGAGCAAAAACTTCACTTCTGAAATCTAGTGCAATTTTGAGCCCGATTAGTGCTCAGACTGCTGATTGCACCCAAAATAGAAACTCCTCGGCCTGAATTTTTCAGGTGGCGGGCAGGCTTGGTGGGAGTGGATAGGGACGGTAGCAGAGCCGATCGCTGCCTGTGATTAGCTCCGTGCTGCCATTTTACGTGGGCGGGCCAATTAAGGCCCGTCCAGAGTAAGACGCGAGCCGTAGTGCTCAGCACTACCTGTGTGGCTGGGGGAAGGAGAGAAAGTCGGCACCAGCGCTCATTCGCACATGCATGCGAAAGAGCGCTTCAATCTCCCTGAGGCACGGAGCTGCCTTAGGGAGATTGAATCGCTATTGTAAATAATGAATAAAAGGTTTAAAAATTTATTTAAACATGTCCCCTCATGTGACTGTGTCACATAAGATGGGACATGTTTTCATATTTATGAAAATATTTTTATGTGATTAATAAAAGCTTTAGGAAACCCCATCCTGTTCATGGATGAGGCTTCTTAAAAAATGTGAAGGCCACTTGGCCTTTTCACCTGCCTGCCAACCTTAAGGTTGGACGGGCAGCATTAACAATGATCTTAATCAGTTCCTTAATGGCCTTAATAGGCCGTTTACATATTGGCAGGCGTGCAGCTGGCTCTGGTGTGTGCCTGCTGAACTAAACATTGCGAGACAGCATGATGAAGTTGGGACGCCTGCCCGACATCATTGCTAGTCATTTTATGTGTTGGGCCCCGCCCCCGCAAATCTACTGAAAAATCTTGCCCCTGACCATTGTTTTGCTGAAAGGTCATCTCACTTGAAACTTTAATTCCATTTCTCTCTTCACAGTTGTTAACTAACCTGTTGTGTGTTTCCAGCTTTTCTCTTTTTATTACAGATTTCCAGCATCTGAAGTCCTTTGCTTTTATTCTAAATATAAATGCTGAATTTACTCCAGTTGAGCCATTTTAGCTTAATTTATGTGACTTATACTCTTACCTCATGTAATTTCAAATTATTGTAAAATCACAACACCTTCAGTTCATGTAATTTCAAATTTCTGATTTCTGGAAGGTTTCCCTAACTACCAAAAAGAAATAAAAGAAAATAACTGAATAAGGAGGTTAATGAGTTGCTAAGCTTGATCACATGATCACACTTTTCTGATTGCTGTGAGAGTATAGACTTATGATCAAGTGTTTCCCAATGATGGTAGGGAAGTTAGGTTAGGAGGTAGACTTTTTATGCTGTGAATCAGCAGATTTTTGTCTTTTGAATGTATTTGGGATAGGAAAGAAAATAACTGGTAAATACAAAAATTATATGTTGAAAGTAGCCTTGAGAGCTGGACATTGGAGATTTTTATGTTTTGGTGAGATGCCGCTCGAAATTTGTGGAACTGGGTAATAACATCAAAATCCTCAATGATCAAGGTGCTGTTTGGCATGGAGGTTAGAGATTTTCCTGTGTTCCTGAACCTGACCAAAGTCACAGTACATTGGTCCAGTGGGTGCAGGAACTATGGGGATGTCTTTGTAACTTTCCTCTGTGATCCTCTGTCAGCCTTTCCTCTGTGATCTTATGTGCCTAGGTGACCCTGGAGAGCCCATCAGCTTGCACAATGGATGACACCACATAGGCCCTGCTGAATGTTCACTGCAATCATAAACAATGAAATCATGATTTAGTTTAATGTGTGCATCTTTCAGTTCAAAGTGGCTATTAGTAGTTGTGTTTCATTGATAGTTTCCTCTTCAGATTGAGGAGGTACTTGTAATGATGCTTCTGTCCTAATAACACTGGGCTGTCCAATGTCATCCTTTTTGGTCCAATTAAAATAATAATAACCTGGTGTTTTAGCAATTTATGGCTAAAGTGCCTTCTCATCAAGAGACTCTTGTCCTGGAGGCCAATGGCAAATAATGAATTTGTAATATTTGGCTTGATGTATCTAGATGGAGTTGGCTGATGCATGAACATCATCTCTTACTGGAGCAGTTAAGCAACAATATCTGGCACGGAGTAACTGTATGATAAATAACATTCTGATACTGAGGTTTCAATTTCACTGAAATTATCATGCATTTATCATTACTGGTCATTATTCAAGGCTTAAGATTCCAATCAAATCATAATCAAAAACTGTGGTGTGTTTTCTTTTGGTCCATTTTTAATAAGTTTCATTGTCACTAGCCTATTAATATTCTCCCTTTGTACCTGAGAACCTTGTAATGTGTTCACTCTGTTCTCTTTGCAAAATGTGTATTTTATTAAATTACAAACTTGTGAGGAAGAAGTTTGGGCACTATAATAACACAAGTACTCTACTTTGATATGTGCATGCATGAGTATCGGAGCTGTTTAATAAAATCTTACTATTAGATATGGCCGAAAATGGGGAGGAAAAAAATACTGGATGGGATTTTAAATGAAAGGCTGTAAAATATAGATATTTTGATTTCCCAAAACTGTAGCAAGCTGATCCAACAATTATATCATCCTTAAATTCTAGTCCAGTCTAAAGGAGAAACACAGTAGCTGAGTCATATGGTCCAAATTTCCTGAAGGCTAGTGCCATCCAAATTGGAGGGATCCTGGAAAGACACAAAAGGAAGAAGGAATTTTGCAGTAAGTGATTTATGTCGTAACTTTCTAAGATTTTTGTGCTGCTGCTCTGCTGTCACCCTCACTGACGACAATGGTAATGCTTCACTTCTGCCCTAATATCTATTAAAATAAATTATCATTGCAAATTTCCTGGATAAATAACAGTTCCACTTCAGCACTATTTGGGCAAAAATAATAGCCTGGACTTTGCAGTTGTGATGATGGCGAAACCGTCAACATTTACCATCGTTAGTACAGTGAAACGGATCCGAACATGCATGGTCAAAGATGGAAATACAGATGTTGCTATCTTTGATTCCTTGCTCCTCCACCGGGTGTTGAAGTCTCTCTGGATGCAAATCTTAAACGTCCTTGAATTGACATGAACTTTCAGTTTACGCTATTAGTCCCACTGTAAAAACCCTTGGAAAAAGTTACACCTTGTTGAATGAGATGTAACTGGGCTTTATGTTGCACTAAGTTCATAATTGCTACTGAACAATCTCCTTGGTCTTTAAAACTAGTTTTATATACCTATGGAATACTATGTGTGGAATTTTCCATTAATGCGGCTAAGTGTGGCGGTGGGCCCTCTGGCCGGAATGGCGGGAAATCGTGTCCGATTCTGTGCTTGGAGGATCATTAATTATCCACTGGCAAGTTTTGGTCTGAATCACTCGACGGATCGGCAGCTGATTTGTCCACCTGCCATCAGCTAGTGGGTTCAAAGGTCCAGGTGCCATATTTAAAGGCCAGTCCATAAGACCATAAGACAAAGGAGCAGAAATTAGGCCGTTCGGCCCATCGAGTCTGCTCCACCATTTAGTCATGGCTGATGAGTTTCTCAACCCCATTCTCCCGCCTTTTTCCTGTAACCTTTGATCCCCTTACCAATCAAGAATCTATCTATCTTGGTCTTAAAAACACTCAATGAACTGGCCTCCACAGCCTTCTGTCGCAATGAATTCCATAGATTCACCACTCTCTGGCTAAAGAAGTTTCTCCTCATCTCTGTTCTAAAAAGTCTTCCCTTTACTCTGAGGCTGTGCCCTTGGGTCCTAGTCTCCTACTAATGGAAACATCTTCCCCATGTCCACTCTATCCAGGCCTTTCAGTATTCTGTAAGTTTCAATCAGATCCCCCCTCATCCTTCTAAACTCCATCGAGTATAGACACAGAGTCCTCAAATGTTAAGCCTTTCATTCCTGGGATCATTCTCATGAACCTCCTCTGGACCCTTTCCAGAGTCGGCATATCCTTCCTGAGATGCGGGGCCCAAACTTGCTCACAATATTCTAAATGTGGTTTGACCAGAGCCTTATAAAGCCTCAGCAGCACATCCCTGCTTTTATATTCTAGTCCTCTCAAAATAAATGCCAACATTGCATTTGCCTTCCTAACTACCAACTCAACCTGCAAGTTAACCTTCAGAGAATCCTGGACTAAGACTCCCAAGTGCCTTTGCACTCCAGATTTCTGAATTCTCTCCCCATTTAGAAAATAGTCTATGCCTCTATTCTTCCTACCAAAGTGCATGACCTCACACTTCCCCACGTTGTATTCTATCTGCCACTTCTTTGCCCATTCTCCTAACCTGTCCAAATCCTTCTATAGCCTCCCCATCTCCTCAATACTACCTGTCCCTCCACCTATCTTTGTATCATCTGCAAAATTAGCCAGGATGCCCTCAGTTCCTTCATCAAGATCATTAATGTATGAAGTGAAAAGTTGTGGCCCCAACACTGACCCCTGCGGAACTCCACTAGTCACCGGCTGCCATCCTGAGAAGGACCCCCTTATCTCCACTCTCTGTCTCCTGCCAGACAGCCAATCTTCTATCCATGCTAGTACCTTGCCTCTAACACCATGGGCTCTTATCTTACTGAGCAGCCTCCTGTGCGGCACCTTGGCAAAGGCCTTCTGGAAGTCCAAGTAGATAACATCCATTGGTTCTCCTTTGTCTAACCTACTTGTTACCTCCTCAAAGAATTCTAAGATTTGTAAGGCATGACCTCCCCTTGATGAAACCATGCTGACTTTGCCCTATTTTACCATGCACATCCAAGTATTCTGAAATCTCATCCTTAATAATGGACTCTAAAATCTTACCAATGACCGAGGTCAGGCTAATCGGCCTGTAATTTCCCATCTTTTGCCTCACTCCCTTCTTAAACAGGGGGGGTTACATTAGCGATTTTCCAGTCCTCTGGGACCCTCCCTGACTCCAGTGATTCCTTAACGATCAGCACTAACGCCTCCACTATCTCTTCAGCTATCTCCTTCAGAACTCTGGGGTGTAATCCATCTGGTCCAGGTGATTTATCCACCTTCAGACCTTTCAGTTTTCCTAACACCTTCTCCTTGGTAATGGCCACTGTACTCACCTCTGCCCCCCGACTCTCTTGAACTTTGGGGCTGTCATTCGTGTCTTCCACTGTGAAGACTGATGCAATATACCTATTCAGTTCCTCCGCCATTTCTTTGTTCCCCACTACTACTTCTCTAGCATCATTTTCCAGTGGCCCAATGTCCACTTTTGCCTCCCTCTTACCCTTTATATATTTAAAAAAACTCTTACAATCTTCTTTTATATTACTGGCTAGTTTACCCTCATATTTAATCTTCTCCCTCCTTATTTCTTTTTTAGTTGTCCTCTGTTGGTCTTTGTAGGCTTCCCAGTCCCCTGGTTTCCCACTGCTCTTCGCCATTGTATGCTTTCTCTTTAGCTTTTATGCTGTTCCTGACTTCCCTTGTCAGCCATGGTTGCCTCATCCTCCCTTTAGTATGCTTCTTCTTCCTAGGGATGAATTTTTGCTGCATCTCCCAAATTACTCCCAGAAACTCCTGCCTTGCTGTTCCACTGTCTTTCCTGCTAGGCTTACCTCCAAGTCAATTCTGGCCAGCTCCTCCCTCATGCCTCTGTAGTTGCCTTTATTCAACTGTAATACCGTTACATCTGATTCCAGCTTTTTCCTCTCAAATTGCAGGGTAAATTCTGTCATATTATGGTCACTTCTTCCTAAGGGTTCCTTCACCTTAAGCTTCCTTATCAAATCTGCCTCATTACACATCACTAAATCTAGAATTGCCTGTTCCCTAGTGGGCTCCACCACAAGCTGCTCCAAAAAGCCATCTCGTAGACATTCCACAAATTCCTTCTCTTGGGATCCACTACCAACCTAATTTTCCCAGCCACCTGCACATTGAAACCCCCCATGAACACTGTAACCTTGCTTTTCTTACACACCTTTTCTATCTCCTGGTGTATCTTGTGCCCCATATCCTGACTACTGTTCGGAGGCCTGTACATAACTCCCATTATGGTTTTTTAACCTTTGCGGTTCCTCAGCTCTACCCACACAGATTCTACATCATCTGACCCTACACCATTCCTTGCTATTGAATTAATTTAATTTCTTACTAACAAAGCAACCCCACCCCCTCTGCTAACCTGCCTATCTTTTCAATAGGATGTATATCCTTGGATATTTAACTCCCAGTCCTGATCCCCTTGCAGCCATGTCTCTGTAATGCCCACCACATCATACCTGCTAATTTCAGTCTGCGCTATAAGCTCATTTACCTTATTTCGAATACTGCATGCATTCAGATACACCTTCAGTCCTGTATTTCCCGTCCTCTTTCTCATTGTCATCCCTTTATCTGATGTGCTTGAAATTAGATTCCTAGTCCTTTCCAAACACTTTCTCCTATTTTGTGTTCTGGGGACTTTAATAGCCTCTCCTGGGCTCTCCTTTCTTTTCAGTTTTTTCATAATTTTTCATGAAGTTGAATCCACCCCCCAACATGCTATCCTGCTGCTTTGTTTCCCATTAGTCATACTTCTTGGAGTTTTACCCTCCTCCCCCACTTTCTAATTTAAAGTCCTGTTGACCACCCTATTTACCCTTTTTGCTAGAACATTGGTCCCAGATCGGTTCAGGTGGAGACCGTCCCAACGGTACAGATCCCTCCTGTTCCAATACTGATGCCAGTGCCCCACGAAATGGAACCCCTCTTTCCCGCACCACTCCTTTAACCACGTGTTTACTTCCTTTATTCTCGCGTCCCTATGCCAATTTGCATGTGGCTCGGTTCCAAGTCCAACACACAATCTCACTCTCTCCAGCCCACCAGAGATGTCTTGCAGCCAAAAGAAGAAGGCAGCACCCCGCCTCACCCACCGGGCCCTCCAGGCCTTGATCAGAGGAGTGCAGGGGCACAGGCAATTCCTGTATCCCAGGGATGGCTGCAGGAAGTGCAGTAGCCTTATCTCTTCAGCATGGGAGGCTGTCACAGAGCAGGTCAGCCCGGCTGACAACCTCGCCCGAAATGCCATCCAGTGCAGGAAGAGGGTGAATGAGCTCATCCATTCCACCAGGGTAAGTCAGCCCTGCACTCCATGGCCATACACCCTGGTGGACACCATCAGGATATGGCCAACATGGGGACCAGGCACCTTGACCTCCTTCCAGGTGCACTATCTCCTGCAGGAGTCAGGCTGGGGACCTCGGGCCCTGGATGATTGTCAGCTGGACACCCCATGGGCCTCCTCTCAGGACACTCCAAGGGTGTTCACAGTTCCTTCTGCCTGTGACCCCGTCCACTCCAGTTTCTCAGGGCACTAAAGGCTCTTTTGCCCCTGAGCAGGTGATCCTAATCAGGCTGGGGCCCTCCAGGCCTCAGGCCACCAGAGGACATCCGTCAAGGTCATCACAGACATCAGGACGTAGCAGTCAGCAGGGCTGGCTCCAGCTCTGCTGTGGATCTCAGAGCTGCATCCAGTCGTAGTGCTAGAGTTAGGAAATGTATGAAGAATTGCTGTCACTTTGGGGTCACGGGTGTGCTATACATGTAATGAAATTGCACTTTTGTGAATACATTTGATGGTTACGTGAATGTTGTGATTTTATACTTAGGAGTCCTCTTATTTTGAGATTTAGCCTTCCTCCCACTCAGTGATAGTGTCCTGCTGTGAGATTCATATTCCTGTGATGTCAGCCTCAGTTAAACTAATCTCCGCACCCCTTGTGTGATGTTAGAGAGATGTGTTTAAATCTTTATTTGAAGTGTGTGATGTAAGCATTTCTAATCCTTCTTCCTCAATGAATACCATCGAGTGAGGGCTACTCATCATGATTGATATTTTAGTGTCATTTGTGACTCCTCAGTGGTAGTGGCAGAAGAAAAGACATGCACAGGAGGAGGGGATCCCTAGGCATGTCCACATCTCAGTCGCAGCAGTGTTGGCATCATTAGATGATGGCAAAGCCAGTGAATCTCATAGCCTGACTATCTTCGTCCAGAGCAAACCTGACATAATGATGGACCTTCCTGTAAAGGACATCGGTGACCTCTTTTACGCATTGATGTGTTACAGACTGAGAGATGCCACACAGGCCACCTGTTGGTTCCTGGAAAGACCCAGAGATCAGGAAACGCAGCTGTCACCTTCAAAGCCATTGGTAGAGAATACCCTCCAACTCCACGTAGCGTTAGGTCTTCACGAAGCATGTGGCAAATCTGATGTACCAGAACTTGGGACAAGCACAGATGTGCACAGCATTGCCTCTCACTATTCGTAAATTGGAGGCTGTTCTATGATAAACCCTAGGTCTGGCATTGTCTGGGTCTCTCCTCCTGACCCTCCTGTTCATGATCTGGCTCTGCTCGACTATGTCCCTCCGCTGGAGCTGTGAGCAGAGCTGCCTCTCCCTCCTTCACTTCCTCCATTGCATTAAGACTCTGACAAAGGAAGCATTGAGCCGTGGATTCATATCTGTTTTTGCCTTCCCTCTGAAAGGAAACATTGAAGACTTTCATGATTCAAGGGGCAAGGAAGTGATGCTCAGATGATGACATATTTGGAAACTGTAAAGTTCCATAGTTTTTCCTGACCTACTTGTATGGTGGCTGAAGCCACCTTGTCCCTGAGACACTAGCACACACATTGAGATAACCAAAGATGGAATCGCAGATATCTACCATCTTGAGCCCTGCGTGGGATGCCAAAGTTTAATTGAGGTGTGCCACCCACCCTAGTTCTGTGCTCCAATCTCTGATGTGGCATATTAATGACTAATCAGTTGCTCATGGTCAGAGTGGATGCCCTTTGGCCTGTCAGGAGTGTCAATTCTGGTGAACATGTGACAGACCTTCATTGATGGAGTGCCATACTTGATACAGGTGTGCCTCCTTCACTGTTGCCTGCATTCGCAAATTCTACATTCTTATGTGTTACTCTTGAGATGCAATGACTGTGATGTGAAGCCACTGAGTTCTGAGTATCCCTTTAACAGTGCAAGTGAAGTGATTGGCTTTAAGTGGCTTTCATCACAAGGAGATCTTCCTCCTTTCTTTCTAAGCAGACTCCTGCTCACTCCGCCAGCAACAAGAGGCTAGAAGGCAGAAAGGCCCCCCCTTGTGTTCGCCCTTCCCCTTCACAGTCATTCCACAGCCTTCTCTTCCCATTGCCTCCCTCGTGTTCAACCCCACCCTCGCCTCACTGTCCACCCCCAGTTGAAGTGCTAGTTCCTGAAAGTGGAGGCCTGCATGAGTACCACAGCACATGGTGTTCTTCAGGACAATGTAGGCAAAGGGCAGGAGCAGACCAACCCTACAGCCCCAGCAGTGTGGTGTTCATCACACTTAGCGGTGTGGCAGGTGGGCTATCTATGTTCCACTCACTTCGAAGTTACCAGTGAACTGAGGTCCAACTTGTGCATGCCATCCCTTTTCAAATGGGTTTGAGGCCGACGTGATTTCCTGCTGGCGTGACCCAAGATTGGAAGACCAATCCGGTGAGCAGCTGTTTTAATGAGCATTCAGGCGATGTTAATGAATGCAAATAGCGTTCACACCGCTAGTCGGTGGGATAGCCAACCTGCCATGAAAACACCATCAGGAGAATTGCAAACTGGTTTTACACCAGCGGATTTCCGAATTTTTGGCTGCTGATGGGATTCTCCGCTCTCGCCCAGCATGGAATCTGCTGCGCGTGGGATGGGAAAGTTCCGCTCTGTGTTTCTCTGTTATGATAAATTTATAGATTATCAAAATAACTTTTTTTTAAAGTTTGCTTATGATATTTTAGCTTCTACCTTAATCCAATCTTTATGTCTCAATGTTTATTGAATGAAAGAAAGGAAAGACTTGGGTAAAGAAAGATTTACTGTATATAGGGCCTTTCACTGTGACAGGTCATTCCAAAGCACTTAACAGCCAGTGAAGTACTTTTGATTGTTGTAATGCAGGAAATGTGAAAGTTGATCAGTGCTTTTCACTTCCTGGGTGTCTGAGCATTCTTCAATGTGATTGGCTGGTTGATCACATCAAGGTACACAGACCTTGAGTTGACGCCAGACTGAAATTAACACCAGAATAGGTGAAATCCATGCCATTGGGGTTGTTAGATTTTTGTGGACAGCTTTCTTCTAGGCCAGCAGTGAGCACTGTCACTTCGTCACTGACCAAAAAATCGGGGCCCGTGGCACAGTTGACCTGGCATGTTTGATGACTGAGGAAAGGGTTCATTGAAACAATCATGAAAAGTGAAAGTAAATAATCAATTTTGGGTGAAGTTCTTCCCATTCTTCATAATTCTGAAAGCGCAGCTACTTGGACGCTCCCTGTTAGAAAGGACAGATAATCACTCATGAACATTCACTGATAAATTTGGTTTGTTGTTGTGTATTTGCTCCCTGGATCAAACTAATGGCTTTCAATAACATTAAATGCAAAGCTATCTGGCTTTGTCCATATTAATCTACAGTAAATCATCTGGATTATAAAGCAGAGATTTAGAAGTTGACATTTTATGGTTTAAATGTTTGCCCTTTCAACATGCTTTGTTGCCTTTAAACCATTTGCACCCAACAGCAATCTGCCTGCATGTTCTGTAAGAGCAATGAATCGATGGAATAAAACAGACCACTCCTTTCAATTTACCATGGTTATGTTGTAATACGAAGCAACAGACTGATCTAATTTAATTTGATCTCGTGTATGAAATTTGATTTAGGTAGTCTTGTCATTATCAATACCCATTAAACAATTAGTTATTTGTTTTCTTCACCTTTAAACAAGCTTCAGTAGCAGAATTAATTTGGGAATTAATAAGGCACAGCCCATATACACTATAGATGTAATTCAAAATCACTAAATACAGACTGGATAGAGGAGAATAGCTAAAGCCAGCCTCATACACCCAAACCCTCCGGTCTCCAGATCGTCAGAGACTGGACATATGATCCAAGCTGTGTGTCAGGACCAAGCAGACAACACACTGACTCTGTGGGGATCGCCCAGGAAGTTTGAACTTCTGATGGGAAATTACCCTCGTCCCCGGGATCCTCTGAAAATGTCTCCGACTCTGAGTCAGAGATTTCTGACAGCTCCAATTTAATTATGTGGAGAGTTACCCAAGAAACGTTAGGCGAAAAAATTCTAGTCTAACTCCTGGGTAACTATACAAGTGAGCTCTAATCACTCACACCTACCCCCACTACTACCTCCTTGACACCATGACTACACCCACAACTACTTCCTGACCCTCCAACTCCCCCTGATCTGACGAGCCCCACCACTCAACTACCCTCCCGATCCCACCTGACTACTCCCTGACCCAGTTCATCCACCTTCCACCCTACATAACTGCCATGCTACCACCTCACCCACCTTATCCACCCTACCCACTTGCCCTACCCACCCTATTCATTTACCTCACTCACCTGTCTAGCTACCTACTTACCTCACCCACCAACCCACCCATTCACTTAGCCACTGAAAATCTTTGGGACCTTTAAATACTTAACAGAATATGGCATCTGGTGCTGTAAAAAAGGGGCATGGCTTCTGCGCAGATTATATTTACTGTTCTCTCCATGGATTCCTGCACTGAGGGAGTCCTGCTGTTTCATAGGTCAGAAGTTTGGCCAGAAAAAAACGTATCCAGGTAAGCGGGTAATTTCCTATCAGCATCAGACAAAGGGGTTCCAATGCTGTTTGGAAGTTTTGGGTCATTGAAACAAAAACAGAACATACCTGTCATTTGAAGAGAAAGAAACAGAGTTTATGGGTGGAATTTTCCATTTTTGACACTCTGCGTGGTGGTGGGCGGGTTTCGCAGTGCATTTCCTGGCATGGCAGGAATTTGCACCTGATTTCGCACTTAGAGGCTCATTAATTGTGCGTAGGTGAGTTTCTCTCCGAATCATGTGGTGGGTCACCTGCCCCGCCATCACCTAATGCGGTTGATGGCCTGTTTGTAATATTTAAATACTACCCTCACTCTTTCCAGCCCAGCAATGAGAAGAAAATGTCTCAAAATGGCTGCGGCATAGAAGAGAGCTGCTCCAAAGTTTAACAATGACTCCCTGGAGGCATTCATCAATGGAGTGCGGCAACACCAAGATATCCTCTACCCCATGGATGGCTCGAGGAAGTCCCCCAAGCTTACCTCGCTGACCTGGGAGGCGATTGCAGAGGCATTCAGTACATTAGGCTACCACCAGCAAAAACATCATCGAATGAAGAAAGAGGATGAATCATCTGCTCCATCAGGGTAAGTCAACCTTCTCCTCACTATAATCTTTTACTCTCATAATGCACTCATGCACTTGTTAAAGGACATATTTTTTTAATTCTGTTGGACTGTTGTAAAGAACATATCTTTTTATTTCTGTTGGACTGTGG
The DNA here is from genome assembly GCF_017639515.1 of Carcharodon carcharias. Lineage (NCBI taxonomy): Eukaryota > Metazoa > Chordata > Chondrichthyes > Lamniformes > Lamnidae > Carcharodon > Carcharodon carcharias. The sequence goes on along the minus strand of NC_054474.1, from coordinate 82,499,478 downwards.
ATTAAAATTATAATCGTTGTGGTTTGAAAGACGTGTTTACTGGAACAGTGTAAGGGATGTATACAATGTCGCTGTCCTGGAATAATGTTGTGTCCATGGAAGACAGGACGGTGCCAAGGAGGAGTCCGGTCTAATGGGAAACTGCCTGGCAACAGCATTTTAATTGGTTTCTAACCAGGTGACCAGGGTTTGTGTGAGATCAGTGCTGCAGAGAAAAAAGCTCCTAGCCTGTCAAGAGAAAAGATTCATTGACGCCTATAGCACAGAAAGAGGCCATTCTGGCCATCGTGTCCACGCCAATAAACAAAAATCTGACTACACTAATTCCATTTTCCAGCACTTGGCCCATAACCCTGGAGTCTATGGAAACACAAGTGAATATCTAAATACTTCTTAAATGTTACAAGAGTTTCTGACTCAACCACCCTTTCAGGCAGTGAGTTCCAGACTCCCACCATCCGTGATGGTGAAAACATTTCTCCTCAACTCCCCTCTTAGCCTTCTACTGCTTACTTTAAATCTATGTTCCCTGGTTATTGACACCTCTACTAATGGAAAAATTGCCATCCTATCCACCCTATCTATGCCCCTCATAATCTTATACACCTCTATCAGGTCCCCTCTCAACCTTCGTTGCTCCAAGGGAAACAACCCTAGCCTATTCGATCTTTCATCATAGCTCAGACCCTCCAGCCCAGGCAGCATCCTGGTAAATATCCTCTGCACCCTCTCCAGTGGAATCATGTCCTTCCTGTAATGCGGTGACCAGAATTGCATGCAGCACTCCATTTGTGGCTAAACTAGCATTTTATACAGTTCCAGCATAATCTCCTTGCTCTTATATTCTATGCCTCGGCTAATAAAGGCAAGTATCCCACGTGCCTTCTTAACTATCTTACCTACCTGCCCTGCTAACTTCAGGGATCTATGGGTATCAATGCCATGGTATCCCTCTGATCTTCAGTGCTTTTCAGGGTCCTACCATTCATAATGTAATCCTTTGCCTTGTTAGACCTCCCCAAGTGCATTACCTCACATTTTTCTGGGTTGAATTCCATTTGCTATTGCTCTGCCCACCTGACCAGTCCATTGATATCCTCCTGCAGTTTACGGCTATCTTCCTCACTATTTACCACCCTACCAATTTTCGTGTCATCCACTACCTTCTTGATCATACCCCCTACATTTAAGTCTAAATCATTTACGTACACCACAAACAGCAAGGGCCTCAGCACTTAGCCCTGTGGAACCCCGCTGGAAACAGACTTCCAGTCACAGAAACATCCCTCTGCCATCACCCTCTGCTTCCTGCATCTCAGCTGATTTTGGATTCAATGTGACACTTTGCCTTGAATCCTGGGTTCTTACTTTCTTGATCTGTCTGCCATGAGGGACCTTATCAAAAGCCTTGCTAAAGTCCATATAGACCACATCAAATGCATTACCCCCATCAACACTCCTGATTACCTCCTCAGAAAATTTGATCAAATTTGTCAAACATGACCTTCCCTTAACAAATCCATGCTGCCTCTCCAAGTGCGAATAGATTCGGTCCCTCAAAATTCTTTCGAGTAACTTCCCCACCACTGAGGTTAGACTGACTGGCCTGTAATTTCCTGGTTTATCCCTTTCTCCCTTTCTTGGTAATGGGACAATGTTAGCAGTCCTCTGGCACCTCACCTATGGCCAGAGAGGATTTGAAAATTATTGCCAGGGCCCCTTGCCTCCCTCAACAGCCTAGGATAAATCACATTGGGCCTGTGGATTTATCCACTTTTAAGGCTATTCAACCCGCTATTACCCCCTTTCTGTTAATTTCCTCTAATATTTCACAGTCCTCCACCCTGATGCTTATATCCTTTTCCATTGTGAAGTCTCACGCTATATATTCATTGAGGACTGCACCCACATCTTCTGGGTCCACACACAGTTTACCTTTATGGCCCCTAACTGGCCCCTCTTGCTCTTTATATATTAAAAAAGCCCCTTGGAGTTTTCCTTTATTCTACCCACCAATGCTTTCTCATGCACTCTCTTAGCTTTCCTAATTTCCTTTTTAAGTTCCCTTCTGCACTTTTTATACTCCTCTAAGGGCTCTGCCATATTGAGCCCTTGGTATTTGCCATAAGCTTCTCTTTTTTTCTTAATCCTAAACTTTTTGTCCCTTGACATCCAGGGTTCTCTGGACTTGGTCCCCCCTCCTTGTCTTTGCAGGAATATATTTGCCCTGTACCCCCACTATTTCCTCCTTGAATGCCTCCCATTCTTTGGTCCACTTGGGCCAAATTACATCTCATCTTAGTAAAATTAACCTTTCCACAGTTTAGAACTTTTATTCCCAGCCCAACCCTATCCTTTTCCATAACTATCCTAAATCTGAGTTATGGTCACTATCTCCAAAATGCTCCCTTCCACCTTCCACCTGTCTGGGCTCATTTCCAAATATTAGGTTTGGAACTGCCCCGTCCCTTGCTGGGCTTTCTAATTACTGGCTGGAAATGTTCTCCTCAATGCAAATTAAGAATTATGCTCCCTCCCTACCTTGCACACTCAAACTATCCCAATTAATATTTGGGTAGTTAAAATTCCCTACTATTACTGCCCTGTTATTCTTATACTTCTCTGAAATCTGATGACATATTTGATCCTCCATCTCTCCCTGACTGTTTGGGGGCCTATAGTACACACCCAGCAGCATGTTTTCCCCTTTTATGTTTTTTACCACTACCCATATGGCTTCATTTGATGATCCTTCCAAGATATCATCCCTCCTCACTGCTATAATTGATTCCTTGATCAATATTGCAGACCCTCCTCCTGTTTTATCCCCCTCTCAATCTCTTCTGAATACCCTATAACCAGGAATGTTGAGCTGCCAATCCTGCCCTTCTATTCGCCAAGTCTCAGTCATAGCTATGATATCATACTCCCTTGTGCCTGTCTGTGCCCTCAGCTTGTCTGACTTATTCCTCAGACTCCTTGCATTAAAATATATTCCATTTAGCCTTGCTAAACTCACTGCTTCCTTATCTGGCCTATGTTGCCTCTGCCTTCAAGATTCACTTACTAGCATTTTAACTTCTAATTCCTTCTTAGCTTCTCTCCCCTCTGAACTACTTTTCAGGATCCCACCCTCCTGCCAATTTAGTTTAAATCCGCCCCAACAGTATTGGCAAACCTCCCCGCAAGAATGTCGGTCCCGTTGCTGTTCAAATATAACATCTCCAACTTGTACAGGTCCCAGCTCCCCCAGAAACAGCCCCAATGCCGCATGAATCTAAAGCCCTCCCTCCTACACCACCTCTCCAGCCGTGTGTTCATCTGCTCTATCCTTCTTTTCCTATACGCACTATTGCGTGGCACTGGGAGTAATCTAGAGATTACTACCTTTGAAGTCCTGCTTTTCAATTTCCTGAATAACTCCCTAAAGTCTGTTTGCAGGACCTCATTTCTCTTTCTTCCTATGTCATTAGTTCCAACATGGACCACGACCTCTGGCTGTTCACCCTCCCCCTTCAGAATGCCCTGCAACCATTCTATAACATCTTGACCCTGGCACCTGGGAGGCAACATATCATTCTGCATCCACGACTACAGCCGCATGAGCACCTGTCTGCTCTCCTCGCTAATGAATCTCCTACCAATATTGCTGTTCCACACTTCTTCCTCCCACCTTGAGCAGCTGGACCACGCACAGTGCCATGGCCTTGGTTGTGGTTGACCTCCACAAAGGAATTATCACCCTCACCGTTTTCCAAGGCCGAAAAACAGTTTGCAAACAAGATGGGGATTCCCTCACTGCCTGTCTGGTCCCCTTCTTCTGTTTGGAGGTCACCCATTCCCTCTGTGCTTGCACTTCCTTAAGCTGCAGGGCGACCACATCCTGAAACATGCTATCCATGAACCTCTCAGCCTCATGAATGCACCATGGTGCCCCCTGCTGCTGCTCAAGCTCCAAAACCCGGAGCTCGAGTTGCCCCAGTTGGAGCCACGTCCTGCACACATGGTCATCAAGACCGCCAGGAGCGTCTAGGATTTCCTGCATAGCACGGGATATGCAAATCACAGGACTGAACTCTCCAGACATATCTTAACTAAATAGAACATGGACCCTTGCTGTTATTTTACCCTTACTCCTACTTGAGTATAGACTAGATGCTAGATCCTCTAGATAGACTAGATCCTCTAGGTGCTGCTGACTGCCTGTTTCAGCCCCTCCTCTCGCACTCTTCTCTAGGTGCTGCTGGCTGTCTGTCCTAGGGTCCTCCTCTCACACTCTCCTCAAGGTGCTGCTGACTGCCTGTCTCAGGGTCCCCCTCTCACACTCTCCCCTAGGTGCTGCTGACTGTCTGTCCCAGGGTCCTCCTCTCGCACCCTCCTCTAGGTGCTGCTGACTGCCTACCCCAGGGTCCCCCTCTCACATTCTTCTCTTAAAGACCTAAAACCTCTTTCTCCTTTCTGTGTAAGATTCTAGTAATTTTTTTCCCTGCATATCTCTATAACCTGCTCTGTCTCTGGAAAACTCCTGTCAAGAGGAAAAGGGGAAAATCATGGTTAGAGACATTGAAAAGCAAGTGCTCAACCAGTGAACTCAAAACGCTGGGAAGACAATCTTGTGTCATCAACAAAGAACTGAAAAGAATTTGGAAGATACCGATCAAAATCAACTTATTGAATCCTGTACTCTGGAATTGGTGCTATTGAACTATTTTATCCCACCCTTAAAATCCATGTTTTTGTGTGTCTTATGTGCCTTGTATGTGCGTGTATAGGGATTTAAGAAGGAGTAGAGTTTAGGTTAAAGGGTTATAAATTAGTTGTTCATATTTCCTTTTTTTGCCACTGGTTAAAGACAATTTGTTCAATAAACAGTTATTTACATATTAAGTTTACAAACCTAGTGCTTGTATTTTGTTAAACTAAATTAAACATTTTAGGTGGGTTGATCAAACTCTTCATATTTGCTGTGGCTTAGGGAGAAGTGGGGCTTGATATTGCAGTGCACTATACCCAGTGAGTTGTGACACTCTCAAAGGGTTACAGTGCTCAGGGATCTCACACAATATTAGTGGGGGAGACATCAGCACTGATTGTCTCATGGGCATTTAAACATCATCAGCATCTCCTCTATCGTGCTGCACAAACTCCATCCTTGGCCCCTACTAGAGAGGGCTCAGCACATACAGCAGGCATGCATGCTTCCCAACCTCTCCTCCATCTCTCCTCATCATATTCTATCTACTTGTCTTCATCCAGGCCAAGCTTCTGCACAACAAGAGGGAGAGATCCCAGACTGCAGGAGGATGAGGGCTGGGGGTGCGATATCGTGGACCTCATAAAATTTGAGGAGGATGCTGCTGAGTTGGCAGGGGAGGAGAGAGATCGCCTCTGTGGGAAAAGTGAGACTGACCTCTCCCAACAAGTCAGTACAGATGAGCCCTCCATTAGTTGATCACATCCTAATGTTCTCAGCGAGTGACTTGCAATGTTGTATTCAGTCTGTTACCAAAATAAATCTATCTGCTCTCTCTTACCAGAACCAGCAGATCCAGACACACCTGACATGCCAGGTCACATGGGATGAGGAAGCTGAGAAGTCATTAGAAGAATACCCGTCAATGCATTCACCCGCAGCTCAGAGAGACACGTCGCAGTGGGTCCTAATTATAGCATGCGCTCTGGGTCACATTCTGGGGAAGACCTCAAAGACATGTCTCCACAGTAGTCAGAGGCAGTGACAGCCCAGGTCTCTGGCACTTGGAGGGCTGCTGGAGATCAGGCATCCTCTGAGTCTGAGTCAGATGACGTGCCTTTGGAAACGACCATGTCAAACAAGATGCAAGTGAAGATGGCAGAAAATCTGATAGAGTTGTGAGAGTCAGTCAACAGACTAAAGATGGAGGAGTTCGTCCGCGTTCTGTTTGATGTTGTGATTCTGACAGGTGAGTGTCTCAAGTTCTCCAAGGGAAAGGTGCCGACCACCTTGGGGACCTTGGTCCAACAGGTCCTGCTGGATTTGCATTCGGACCTTCACTTCATCACTATAGCCGTTGGTGAGATCCATCACTGGCTAGCTAAGAGGAGGCTGGGGCACCTTGACCTCCCTCCAGTTCTCCCATCTCCTCAGGGAGTCAGGCAGGGGCCCTTGGGCACCTACAGGGAGGAAGGTCAGCAGATGGACACCCCAGGGCTATTCACCCAGGTGACCCCGAGAGTCCAACCGATCCCAATCCCCTCTGCCTGTGACCCCATTACCTGCAGCTCTACAGACCGAGATGGTGCACTTGCCCTCCAGCAGGACACCCAAAGCAGGCAGGAGTCCTCCAGCTCCTGGCTCTCTAGAGGACGGCCGTCATTGTCATCAAAGATAACAGGGCGAAGTGGTCAGCAGGCTTCCTCCATCTCTGCTGCTGATGTCGAGGATGCACCTGGACATGGCGGTAGGGTTAGAACAATTAAGAAGCTTTGAAATCACTTCTGGGTCACAGATGTAAATAAAATGCACCTTTGTAAATGCATTTACTGTTCATGAGAATAGTCTCGTCATTTGAAAGCATTGTGCATATGCATTTATGTGCCCTCTTATTGTGAGGGTGAGCCATGCTCCCACTTAGTGTTTGCCTCCCTTTGTTAGCCTCACATTCATGTGATGTGTAGCTGACTCGTGATACTTATTCTACCCTTGTGTTAAGTCAGGGATATGTGCGGAACTCTTTACTGAAGCATCTGCAAAATGTGCCAGCATCCATAATCCTTACAAGACAACATGGAGTTAGGCATGCTCACTAGCCTTGGAGGGGTGGCTGTAACTGTTTCTCCAAATGAAAAGGCTGCCCTCATTGGTCGTGCCAAAGCACAAGACCTGCAGCCATGATAGTCTCTCCAACCATGCGCGCATCTCAGTGTCCGCTAAAAGCTTCTCATAAATGTGGCGACAACTGCATCAAGTCTGTTGATCCAGCGTCTGTGCTATTGTGGCAACTATCACTTCCCAGAGCACAGAAGGGAGATCACTGCTGCCCTTTCCTATGAACAAGGCTGAGTGAATCATGAGGTTTGAAGGTGCAAGGCTGAATGCTGAAATTGCTGTTGATGTCACTGGTTATAAAGGCCTTTCAGTCCACTGGCATGGACTAAGGGATTGTGTCCTATTGCCTGTACCTTAATCATCCTGGAATCGTGTGGCTATCAGTGTGTCATGCGCATGTCTTCCACGTTGTGCTCCTTTGATGGCATCCTCATCTGGAAGCAGACCCTCACCTCCCAATTCAGGTTCCTGCTCTTCCTGTTCTTCATCATTCGAGGAGCAGTCAGCCTGCTCCATGTCTCCCTCTGGCAAGGGATCCTCCATTTGAAGCACCGGTTTGTGAAGGGTGCAACAGATCATGATGAATTGGGTCATCCTCTGTGGAAACTACTGCAGAGCCCTGCCTGAGTGGCCCAAGCATCGCAACTGCATCTTCAGGGTGTCAATGGTTTGCAATATGATGGATCAATGCCTTATGCACCTCATTTTATCTCTCCTCCGAGTGACTCAGAGGACGATGCACTGGTATCATGCGCCATCGTTTGTCCAGGTACCCCTTATCCCCAAGCAGCCAACCCTGTATTTGCTGAGGCCCTTTGAATATGTTAGGCACCTGGGAGTGACTCAGGATGTAGAAGTCATGGGAACTCCCAGGACACCTTGCACAAATGTGCATGATGTGCTCCTGGTGATAGGAGTGGAATCCTTTCCTGTTAATGAATGTCAGGGTCTGTTGCCATGGAGCTCACAAAGCCACACATGTGCAATTGATTATACCCTGTGCTCTAGGGAAGCCTGAGATATCTGCAAACCCAGAAATCTAGCAGCCTGGCTATCTTCATCAAGTGTGAAGTTCACATAATGATGAGTTACTGTAGAGGGAATCTGTCGCCTTTTTAATGCATTTATGTGCTAAGGACCGAGATGCTGCATAGGTTACCTGTGGATCAGTGGATTGATCCGCAGGCAAAAAAATTGACTGTTGCAGTGACCTTCAGGGGATGGCCTCACAGTCCATGGGGTGTTAGATCCTCCTGCAGACTGTGGCAGATATGATCCACCACCTCTTTTGGCAAGCGCAGACAGGAGCGGCATTGTCTGTCGCTCATCTCCAGATAGGAAAGTCTTCTCCAGTAGAACCTTGGTTGTGTGAGTTGCTTCCTTGGGATGGGTCGAACCTCCTCATCCTATAGTTGTTGCTGGGGCTCCCCTGGACCATGGACATGAGACCAGGTCTTCCCTTGAAGCTGGGTGAGATGGCGCCTGGCCCTTCTCCTCTTCAGTCGGATCACTGCCAGCAATAAGGCAGCATTGACCACAGGCTCCATTATTCTATCCTCCTTCTCCCTGGGGAATGACAGATGCAAGAGATTAATGAACACTGGGCAGATATATTAGACCTCTCACTCGCACACTGAAAGACAGTGTCATGCCCCAGAGCTGCATCTGTGCCAATAGCTGATACAGCCTTGCATCTGAGGTGCACACACATATCGAGGTGCCAATGATACCAATCCTGATACTTGACATTTTAATCCCACAGAACAGGAGTGCTTTGGACACATTATGAAATGTGTGACCTTACCAAAGGCACCCCTGCAATCTATTATCTTGTATGCTGGTCAACCTTAATTTGCACTTCACCAATGACTGGGTGCCCTTTGGTCCCTGATCCATGTCAATTGGTGAAGCACATTACAGGCTTTCATTGATGATCTGGCACATATGCAGCAGCTGTACTTCCTATACGCTTGCCCTCATTTACATTTTCACATACTTCTGTGTTGAAGTTCAAATGGAGCAACTGTGTATCTGCATAACATCATTTGTATGTGGACAGCACCTGTGGAGAGAGAAACAGCGTTAACATTTCAGGTCAGTGACCTTTCTGATGAAAGATCACCGATCTGTAATATTGGGCAGAATTTTCCCCTCCAGCCTGTGGCGTATTTCGTGGCGGCCGGGACTGGAAAATTCAGAGAGGCCAAAAATCAGAAACTCGCCGGTGGGAAAATAGCATTGTGAAGCCAGTGACTCCTGCAGTCTCGGTTTAAAGCACAAAAATGGGCAATGGCTCCAATGGAACCTTCTCAAAGAAATCTTCTACTTTTTTATCTGCCCTGACTCCATTTTAATCTTTGAGTCCAAGCAGTTTGAGGCTGCCCCCTGAAATGAGCCCCTCGAGTGCAGGCTGGCTCCTCCCCCACTGTCTCTGACCCCTCCTGTCCAGATTCTTTTCCATTTTTGATTTGTTTCTGAGCCATTACTTCATGTTGGCAAGATGGTGGTGTTAAAGTTCTATTATGAGACCAGCTTCGACACCCGCACCCCCCCACCCCCCCACCGCCGAGTGTTTGGGTCCCTCCAATCTTCCTGGAACTCCAGGGTAAGCAGGAAGCACTCCCTCCTGTTATTCTCCAGTCTCCCCCAATAATCCTGGATCCTATTGTAATTGTGGTCAATATTCCAACCCTCCTACCTGAGCCCATAACTATAGATGTTCCTGTGCCCACTGTGGACCTCACCTCTCCCCATCTCAATCCAGCGTGCACAGTCATGTACAGGGGACTTTACTCTGCTATTATTCATGGATAAATATTTTAACCTAGAATCATAGAATTGTACACCCTAGATGGAAACCATGTAGTCCATCATGTCTGTACTGGCTCTATGAGAAAGCTATCCCATTAGTTCCACTCCTTGCTCTTTCTCCTTAGCCTTGCAATTCTCTTTCCTTCAAGTATTTATCCAATTAACCATTTGAAAGTTACTATTGTTAGGAAATAGAGATAGTTTAAGTAGGTTATATTGGTATTTATGGGTGTTAGGAATGAGTTTTAGCTTTAATGTTTAAGTTTGATTTGTATTTCTATATCTGTGTGTAAAGAAAAGGTCGAGGTGAGTTTTAATTTTTTTTTTGCTATGGGCATGTGAAGCAGCGGTGTACTGTTGACAGCTGAGTTGGTGAGAGAGAGTGTGTGGAAGACAGCTTGGATGCATGTGGTGACCCAGGGAAGATGAACATCAGAACGAGAGTTCGAATATTAAAATATTTTAAAATCTTTTATGCTCTCCCCACCCCCACTAGAGCTATACCTTGAGTGCCCTACCATCCATTCTTAATTAGCACATTCTTTTAGATAATATCACCAACTTTAACACCTATGTGTTCTTTTGTTCTATTGTTGGTGACATCTTTTGATGATCTGCTTCTATCACTGCTTGTTTGTCCCTACAACCACACCAACCCCCTCCACTTCTCTCTCTCTCTCTGCCCCCCCCCACACACCTTAAACCAGCTTATATTTCAACTCTTTCTTGGACTCGAACTCAAGTTCTGTCGAAGGGTCATGAGGACTTGAAACGTCAACTCTTTTCTTCTCCGCCGATGCTGCCAGACCAGCTGAGTTTTTCCAGGTAATTCTGTTTTTGTTTTTGAGAGTTCGAAACCCTGGAAGTGAACCCTTTCGGAAGGCATCTGAGAGAAAATAAAAAAAAAAACAAAAACAGAATTACCTGGAAAAACTCAGCAGGTCTGGCAGCATCGGCGGAGAATAAAAGAGTTGATGTTTCGAGTCCTCATGACCCTTCAACAGAACTATAGTTATAAATGTTTTATACTTTTGATGAAAGTTCATTAGCTGACTCCGGTGACTCTGTTCAGTAGCCCCTCTCCACGTATCTAAACAAACAAATAAAAGTTAGGATCTATCCAGCTGGGTTTCACCCTGGGATCAGGCTTGTCCAGGGGTAATCTCAGCTGGGATCATAACACAATTGGATTTGCTTCCATCCCCTTTCAGAATGTGCATTCCAGATCATAATGAATTGTTGCTTAAAGAGAAAATACTCCTAATCTCACCTCTGCTTTTTTTGCCAATTAACTTAAATCTATGCCTTGGGTTACCAACCCTTTTGCTACGTGGAACACTTTCTCCTCATTCACTTTATCGAAACCTGTTAAAGTTTTGAACAACCTATTAATCTTCTCTTAACCTTCTATGTTTGAAGGAAACCTATCCGAGATTCCCTATAGTCTCCATTATGTGTGTAATATCTCAGTGACCCATCAAATAGCATTTAGAAAAGCAAACCAATTTTGTGACCTTAATCTCAAAGGCAATTAAATTCTGATCTCACTCAATGTTAATAGCAAAATGTTTTTCAAACTTTAAAGTAACACCACTTAATCTTACCAGTAGAATAATACTTGTGGTACTTGCAAAATATAACACCATCCTTACAAGACAAAGTATAATTTATTAATCATGAACAATGCCACAGAAGGTCCATTAATAATTTGTATAAATGTTGTGTTTTGTTTGTGTTCATCACAATAGATGTTGCTTTTTGTTGTAGTATAAAACATTTATTTAAGAAAGGAAGACTTTAATCTAAAGACTGATATTTACAAGTAACTGACATTTAATTGAATTTAACTACTATTTACAAGCAGCTACATTTATGTGAATTCAAAGAGGGAACAGAGATTACCTGAAAAATGACATTACAAGGACAGGGTAACAGCTCAATATTACAACAGGGATCGTGACCATATTTGTGCCATGGCAGGCAATGTTAGCAAATGCCACAAAATGTAATAAAATTAAGTTTATGTTTTGTTTTTTTATGTATAAACTGAGGGTCAGGGTGATATGCAAATATTCATACTATGTGAGACCAACAGGTCACCCACGTCTGCGATACTAGGATGTCTGCAAGCGACATTCAAGTTGACTGGGATTGGAGTCAATGCATGGGAAGCCCTTGCTGCTGACCAGAGTGCTTGGACACAAGCATCAGGAAGAGCGCGGAAAAAACAGAGTACAAAAGAAATGACCAGATGGCAGAAAAGAGAGCCTGCTGGAAGGAAGTACATTAGTCCATCTCGGGCCACTGCCATTTCTGTGCCAGCTGCGGAAGCTGGATTAGCCTCTAGAGTCACAACAGATGTTCAATACGGAAATGACATACACCCTGGGCGCAGTCCATCATCTCCCAAGATGAATGGATGCCATTATACTGTCAACTGTTTTGGGAGCTGTAAATCTTTTTTGGAAGGTGAAAGTGCATTGATTAAAAAAATGAGATAATAATTGCAACATTTTGGAAAAGAAACAGTCTCAATCATGTGCCAGGAAGTGACTGACCTACTCTCTGCATGGTTTGCAACAATTCCAGGTGCATTTTATTTGCACACCATGTACCTTTGCAAATGCAGAAGAGAGCAAGCCAGGAGAGGGAATAGTAAGGTGCTAGACTATCAAGTACTTTGCTGCATCACGCAGGGTGAACAACCATCCTATAATTTATGGGAATATCCGATAATTTTATATTTTGTTCCATGTCCCATTGGTTGGTGCCCCGGCCATTTGTCCTGTATTTCTTGGGCAGCTACTGGAGGACTGCTGAGGAGTCTCCTCCTACTGTTGCCCTTGCATCTTTGGTTTCTGCACATGTGCTCCTGTGTATGTGCTGCAGTAAGTTCACTTGGCCACGACTCAGGAGAAAGTGTAGAGCCAGCACTCTGAAAAAAAGTTAAGTTGCCATAAGCCCAATTTTGGCAGGCCTGGAGTGGGCCCAGCCTGATGGTTTGGGGAGTAGGGGAGTGAATGAGTGGGAGGAGGGGGATTGGGGTGAGGGGCTGCTGAATGAGTGAGTGGGGGAAGGGGTTTGGGAGAGGGGCTGCTGAGTGAGTGAGTGAATGTGGAGAGGGGAGGTGGGAAGAGGTGGTTGTGTGTTTGATTGGTGACGAACAGCACACAGTTGAGGAGGCAGTCTGTAAGTATAGTGTATGTGGAATGCTGCAAGGAGCCTAGTTTTATAGTTGGGTGATTTCTAGTTTCTCCAGATGGGAACTTAATTCTTTTATTGAGTGGAAGATTATCAAGTCCTCTTTTGCCACCGCCGCCAATCTACTATCCCTTGCCCCCGCCATTATCAGTCAAAGCGTACCTTATTATTTCGTCAGAGGTGACATAGACTGTGGGCATATTCCATCATCTCCTTCTCAAGTTGGCTCAGCTGATTGTGCAGACCTTTGTTTTAAGATGTCTATGGAGGGTGGACTTGAAGTCAATGATCAGTAACTAAAAGAATGCTGGAAGAACAAGCATCAGACCACAATTGGGCACGTAGCTTAGGCCCAGAAGGGACAGTGAAGCTCTCTGTATTTCCGGACTTGCAGATGTATGTTAAATAGCAACATATGGCAACATATTTGTACTTTCTGCCCAAACTGAGATGAGGCACTTGTTTAAAATAGTGATTGTAATTGGATGAATAAAGTATGTGTGAAGTGATTCCAATGCTTTGTTTGCTTAACCTTGGGTATGCTGTGGATTTTCCATATAGAAATCTGTCTCACTGAATGATGCTGCATAGCAGGAGACTATTCAACTAATTTTACCTACACTGGCACTTTGAAATAGCAATGCAAATTAGTTACACTTCCCTGCTCTTTCTCCATAGCCCAACAAATGTTTCTTTTTCAAGGGCACATGTTGAAGGGGAAAACCTGGAACCTGCAGAAACTGATCTTTTTTAATTGGGGAAGACTAGATTTGGTATTCGTCCATGAAAGGAGTTAAGTGATGTTTGTGTTTTCTGTGATCTGTCCTGTTTTGTGTGATGCTAGAATATTATTTAATCCTTTGTATGGACACATTCGTGAGAAATGATCAATTAGCAAACAGACCAATGTACAGTAGAAAACAAGCCAGCTCCATTATTGCTTTTGATGCTCCTCCTCCAAAGGATTAGTTAATTTATTTGTACTCTTGCAGCTTTCACTAACCTGGTCCTTCCTAGTGCCAACATGCTAGCATTGAGGTGTTAATCATTCAAAACCAGCACCATGGGCAGAATATGTCATTCGTATGCCTGACCACCAGACCCGTGAAGCAGCTGCTCTACTCGGAATTTGGTCGTATTAGGAGACTCCCAGGAGCACAATGGAAACATTTTATGGGTGTCCTTGAAGCATCCCTGACGAGGTTAAACATTCCCATCAATTTATTGGAGCCCCTGACTTATGACCAACTAAAATGGAGAAGTTCATTCAGGAAGTCACCAAATACATTGAGACTCTTCATTGGGAACATGCACAGGCAAAGTTGAGGCATCGGAGGGAATGCACAAACCTCCCAACAACTCATTTACTTGACCCTTCTAGCATCACCTGCCCTGCATGTAACAGAGTGTGCTGGTTGTGCATTGGACTCATTAGCCATCTCAGAACCCATTGAACCTGAGTTGAAGCAGACTTCCTAGAGACCCCTATTTAGGATCACTTGATTTTCCAATAAAACTACATGACAATAGACCTTTCCCTTCTCCTCCTCAGCTCTCTAACTCAAAGAGAAACAGAATTTTCAGATATGGTCAAATTTCTAGTCCATCCCCTAGGCAATTATAGAATAATACAGCATAGAAGAAGGCTATCTGGCCCATCATGTATGTTCTGGCTCTTTGGTAGAACTATCCAATTAACCCTACGTTACATCACTGGTAACACTTATTTTGTTCCTCTTCCTCATTTTCCTCCTCTTACCCCTTCCTCTTGTGGCTCCTGAGATTGACCTTCCAGTTCAATTGCTGGTAGTGATATTCCTGGCAGCTGTGTGGCTCTCATTGCACAAGTGCTCAGATGGTGCCTAGGGCTTTCTCAGGAAGTTGTGAACCATGGCTGCATATCTGTAAATGCATCACAGCAACTTGCTGGTTGGCAGATATTGACCTTCATGATGTGCTGCTAGTGATCGCATGCAAGTTGTACATTGAAGAAATGACGTCCCTTCAGATTCCTTCAGGTTATTCACTTTAATAGTAAGAATAGAAAAGCAGAATATTTTTAAAAGGTGTGAAACTTGTAAATGTTGATGTACAGAGAGACTAGGGTCTACTAGGAGAAAGAACATGAAAGACTACGTGCAGCTACAGCAAGCAACTAGGAAGGAAAATGACATGTTGACCTGTAACACAAAGGGACTGGAGTAGAAGAACAAGGAAGTATTGTTATCATGGTACAAGGCTTTATATTTCTAAGGAAGGATATACATACGTTAGAAGTTGTACAATGAAGATTCGCTAATTGATTCCTGGATAAGAGAGTCGGCATTCTCTGGTGTTTTAAAGAATGAGATGTAATCACATTGAAACATACAGGATCCTGAAAGGGCTTGACAGGGTAGATGAGAATTACTCTGTTTACCCTCACTGGAGAATCTAAAACCTGAGGGCACAGTGTCAGTATAAGGGGTCAATTATCAAGGACTGAGATTAGGAGAAATTTCTTCATTCATAGGGTCGTGAATGTTTGGAATTCTCTACCTAAGAGAGTGTGGATGCTCCATCATTGAGTATATTCAAGGTTTTGATAGATTTTTGATCTCTCAGGGAATCAAGGAATCTCTTGACTGGATGAGTGCAACTCCAACAACACCCAAGAAGCTCAACACCATTCAAGAAAAAGTAGCCAACTTGAGTGGCATCACATCCGTCTGTAAAATTTTGATAATGTTAAATTCTTAGAAGGGTTTGTATTGGTTGAACTAATATTTATGAATTTTGTCTTAACTACCTCTTAAATAGTTCAGTGTGAATTTCTGTGGGTGAGACAATTAATAGTTAAGGCAGCATGGGAACAGAAAGGGAGCTACTTGCAAGAAATTGTTCTTGATGAACTTGTAGACTTTAAAGGTGCCAAACAGTCTGGGTTCAAGCAGTTCAATTCGTCTTAATTGCACCATATATAATTGCAGATCCCTTTGTCAGCTTTCAAGAAATAAGCAAAGGGTTTAGCTAAGCAGCTTGAACTTAGTTTGATAACTCATCTTAAAACAAGAACCATCATGTCTTTGAATCAGACTTAGGTTTGCTAATGCCTTGATCTTTTAACCATATCTGTAGTACAGAACATCTTCTGACATTATGTTAGGAATTACTGCTAACATGTGTTCGTCATTTCCTGAGTATCCATGGAACTAGGTTAACATGTTTTATATGAATTGTTTATGATAGTTTGTGTTATTGATAAGAGGATGTAGCTTGTTTGTACAACTGCCATCTGTATCTCCAAGGATATGTAATTTGTTCACAATGGAATGTGACTTATAGGGCCTAAGGAAATATGAGGTGGATATTTGTCTCATCCGGCTTAATTCTAGTTACAGATGTGAGGTGACACCAGATGACCGTCACCCTAAGCCAATGAAAAGAGGTAATATGGACTACTTCCTAATAACAAATGAGCCAGTCAGAACTGGCAATAAAAGTTGAAAACTCAAAAGTTTTGTTGGCAGTTTACCATTGGTTCTGTGGTATAATTCTTCTGAGACACTATTCAATGTAATGTCACTTCAGAAAAAGATAAAGAAAGGCATCACCTGTGCTGGCAGCATTTAAGGAATCCTAGGGCCGTGAGGGACAAGGAAGTTCCAGTTGTCTTCACTGCCTTTGTTAAGTATATGTAACAGCTAGCTTAATAAATTTTACTTGATTCATAAATACGTACCTTGTTAGGTCAGCATAACTGAGGACCCCATTGTTATAAATTAAGTATTTAGAACCAAGAGATTTGAATTATCTATTTCCTTCTTAAATATATTCAGTGACTTGGCATCCACAACCTTCTGTGGTAAAGAATTCCATAGGTTCACCACCATCTGAGTGAAGAAGCTTCTCCTCATCTCAGTCCTAAATGGCCTACCCTGTATCCTGAGACTGTGACCCCTTATTCTACACCGCCCAGCCAGAGGAAACATCATCTCTGCATCCAGTCTGTCCAGCCCTGTCAGAATTTTACATGTTTCAGTGAGATTCCCTCTCATTCTAAACTCCAGTGAATATAGGCCTAGTCAATCCAATCTCTCCTCAGATGATAATCCTTTCATCCCAGGCACCAGTCTGGTGAACCTTCGCTGCACTCCCTCTATGGCAAGTATATCCTTTGTAAGGAGACCAAAACTGCACACAATATTCCTGGTGTGGTCTCACCAAGGACCTGTACAGCTGCAGTAAGGCATCCTTGCTCCTGTGCTCAAGACCTCTCGCAATGAAGGCCATCATACCATTTGCCTTCTTAACTGCTTGCTGCACCTACATGCTTGCTTTCAGTGATTGGTGTACAAGGACACCCAGGTCCCTTTGTGCATCATCATTTCCCAATAATTTAAATAATTCTCTGCCATTCTGGTTTTCCTACCAAAGTGGATAACTTCACACTTATCTACGTTATACTACATCTGCCATGTATTTGCCCACTCAGTCAACTTGTGTAAGTCACCTTGAAGCTTCAAATCACCTATACTATGCTATTCTGTATGTGATGGTAATAGTAACAGAATAAAATAAATAGAAATTTAAAAAAGCTAGCATCAGCAGAGTGAAATTTGGTTTGATCTTTACTAAATAAGGTAGAATAGGTAGACCACATCCTCTCTACCCAGATTATTTTTTTTTACTATTTGACCATCTCAGGGATTGAGACCATTGGAATTTTTCTGTAATTTTACTAACTTCAGCTATCTTGCAACACAATATATCAAACCAAATGATGGAACTTAGATGTCAATTAGTTGATAATCCTCAGGGGAAAAATTTGTCTTGATACGCCTTTTCCATAAAAAAATAATGTGGAAAAAAATCTCATTTGGATAGATAAAGCAGGTTATAATTGTATTCTTTGTGATTTTACAGGATCATATGGTGTAGCATGGTAATTGGATTATTTTTTCCAAACCTCGTTGAACAAACTCCTATTTGGCCCCCGGCTATAACCTGCAATATGGAAGTTTGTATTAATCTGCTAAAATGTTGAAACCTTCCAGAATTATCAAAGTTAAAAGAATAGTTGAGATAGAAGATTTATATCATGAGGTGAGGAAGTTATTTATAGCCGCAGGAAATGAAGGCAGGTGACTCGTTAAGGAAAGGCAAGTAGCTGGAATTCTTTTTTTATTCATTCACAGGATGTGGGCTTCACTGGCTGCCAGCATGTATTGCCCATCCCTAATTGCCCTTGAGAAGGTGGTGGTGAGCTGCCTTCTTGAACCGCTGCAGTCCATGTGGTATAGGTACACGCACAGTGCAGATAGGGAGGGAGTTCCAGGATTTTGACCCAACGACAGTGAAGGAACAGCAATATATTTCCAAGTCAGGATGGTGAGTGCCTTGGAGGGGAACTTCCAGGTGGTGGTATCTGCTGCCCTTCTAGATGGTAGTAGTCATGGGTTTGGAAGGTGCTGTCTAAGGAGGCTTGGTGAGTTGCTGCAGTGCATCTTGTAGATGGTGTACACTGCTGCTACTGTGGTGGAGAGAGTGAATATTAAATAATTGATCAAATAATAGTAGATACCCAGATTCCTAGTTATTGTATTCCTGGGTATTGTGATCACTATCATTGGTTGGGATCATGGATTTAAACAAAGCAAAAAGTGTTAATTGGAATTTTGGTAGATTCAGAACATTCTACTTAAATAAAATTGGACATTAAACAAGGTAGAACTACCAAGACGGGCAATTACTTACATATGTTTAAATGTTGAGGTCAACTATAATGCACCTCCTTTTAGCTTCCTAACTTTCTAGGAAATAGAAAGGAAATATTCTTAAAGTTATTAAATAAATGCTAATATGTGCAGAAAAGAAAACAGAACCCTTAGGCTCCTGTTGTGCTTAACTATTATATAGTCTCAGGAGAGACATTTAATAATTCCCTTGCACAGAACTGTCAGACTGCCGACTGACAAATTCTTGATGAGTAGCCATGAATTGTAAAATAAGCCAGTAAGTGGGCAGGTGACAGTAATCTGCTGTGAATGTTGAATTACTATGGATGATTAACTAGCTGTTGGTGATAACAGGAATAATAATAAAGAGAAAATCATTTTTAACATTGTAGGTTTTTACGTTCTGACCAGCTTTCTATACTGTACAGAATGATGTTAGTCTCAATTGCCTCCAAATATGTAAATCGAATGAAACAACTATTTGAGAGATGCTGTGAATTTGAGTTATAAATATCTCTTACAAATGCTTAGCGGATCAGAAAAGAAACATGTTTATATTTCATGAATGAAGGAATCTAACAGTAAATGCATCTTGTCTATACTAATGGAGCTGTTGTCGTTTAGATTGTGTTGACTGAACAAATAATAAACTTTTAAGAGGAAGAGAATTAGGACACAAATTGCACATCCCCACAAGCTGGTGTTCCTTGGATGAGTAGAGCAATTAGAGTAATAATGCAGTGCAATGAGGCATATGACAATGCTAGGTCTAATAATACAAAAGACATTAGTGAAAATGTTGTGGCAGCCTGTGTGTTATGATTTATACATTTCTTCAGCTATTATGTGGTATAATTTGCAATGTGACATTGATATGAATACCATGTTAACCTGCATTTTACATGGTTATTAGGTGAATGCTGGCTAGAATTGATAAAATGCATGTCCAGGTTTTGAAATGCGATGGGAAAATTTTTAAATCCTAAGTCCTCCCACATGGGAGGGGGTTGAGAAGTGGTTAAACTGGCAAAAATTTGAAACCTGTCCCCAACCCACAGTGAAAGCACCTACTTCTGGTTTAACTGGGGAGCATTAGGAAATGTAGCAATAACCTATTCTGGAGAGGTGGGCCTGTGATTATATTATGTAAGTAAGTCTCCATTGCTCAGATTTTGCAGCCATTTAAATTTGACATTAACTGTTAAGGTTTCTCAGGGAAGCGGGAGCAGTTGGGTCCATCAGTTAATTGCATTTCCCGCACTCTTTGTGGCCCAGAAGTAGGACTGAACTGGATTATAATCCTTGCCCCTTTTTTGGACTATTCCGAATCAGGCGTATTTCGTGGATGATTACTTTCTCTTAAGGTTGAGGAAGTCAGGCCTTACAGACAATTAAATGGATCTGAAAATCTTTCCTAACTCTTCCCGAAGGGAAGGAACCACCAGAGGATATTACTGTCCTGCAGACAGATGACCTTTTAAACAAGGATTGGCTAGAAATGATAAGAGTCTGGGCATCTCTCCTCAACAATGTACCTCTCCACTGAAACGTGTATGGAGATGGGTTTTAGAGTTTGGATACTGAAGACAATATGAGGCAATGGCTGGGATTTTCTGCTCCTGCCCAAGGTGAGCGTCATAGTGAGAGGAGCCAAAAAATCAGTTTTACGTCGTCATAAAACCAGTTCACAATTGTGTGCTGCAGCCTTGAATGATGGGCCGCGTTTCCTGCTGTGGCATGTTGGGAATGTCACGTCAATATATTTGCATCTCATTATAAGGACTGCTGGCCGGAATCATCCCCCACACACTGGACCATCAGGGCACGTCGGCATGCAATTAGAACAACGTGTTTCACAATGGCATATAAGCGACACTCACCTGGCGGCATGCACTTTGCTCATGGCTTTGGGGCTTGTTCGCTTACCTTGCATTGCACAATGCTCATGGTAATCATCGCCAGGCTTCTCAGGCAGAACAACGTCGCTTTCGTGGAGTTGCTACAGGCAAGTCTCTACCTACCAGACCAGCGGTGTCTTTTAATGGGCTGCAGGGTTAGTGCTCCACTGGGGAGGGGGGGAAACTGGCTCGAGGCACGGGAAGAAGGCGCAGGACAAGGGCTCCACTGGTGGGGAATAAGTGGGGGAAGTTCCACTCAGACACATAATTGGGGGGGGCGGGGGTGGTGTGTGGGGGTTTTAGCGTCCTCAGTGCCAGGATGGGGAGAGAGTTACAGAACGGCATAAGTCACTTGGGGCCAGAATGGGAGGAGCGTTGAGTGAAGAAGTGCTTCAGTTTACGTTGTTGAATTTGCAAAGACTGTCCTTGCCCCAGATGAGAGAAGGGGAGGGCATGTCAGTCCAGTTTTAGTCATGCCCAGCATGTTGTGCGCAGGGCATTGCCATAACATCATTTGTCTTGGTCTGGGACATTTCTGGCATCATGCTGGGCAGCAGATAGCACACTCAGCCAGGGGAGGCATCTGCAGCCTACAGATGGGGAAAGGGTGTTGTGGGGGCATCCAACTCTGTGGTGGGTGGCTGTATGTTTAACTGTGCAAGTGACCTCAAGATGGGGAGAGGTGAGGTCTTCATGGGGCATAGGCACAATCACCTCAAAATGTTCAGGGGCTAACAAATGGATATCTACCACAATCACGATGGGATCAAGGAATACAGAGGGAGGATTGAGAGGTCTTGGAGGGAGGGAAACCTGAGCAGTAATCTCTTCTGGGATAATGGGATGTGTTTCCACACTCACACAGGGAGGATCTAAGCTGGCCTTGCAGTGAGAGCTTAGCACCACCATCTTCCAACCCAACTGAACTATGTATTCCCAAATGAGGAGAGAGGCACAGCTGAGCCATGTCAGGAGCCTTTCAATGATAATGCAGGGAATCAGGAAAGTGAAGCAATGATGTGCATTCATGTGAGACTAATCCAGAAATGCGGCACTAATTGATCTCCTTGTTTTAACCCCTGGTTCGCAACATAGAAATTCCCCAGAGCGATAGCGAACTCCAGAGCAATTGGCGACTGGACAAGCTTCAAATGTGTGTTGGAATTGTGGCTCTGGTAGGTTCATAGAGGAGAAGCCTCAGGTTCCCCTCAAAAAATATAATTTCCTTAACAACCATTTTCCCTCATGTTTATTCCAAAGAGTGTGGTATTAGAGTGCGGTGAATTAGAATCCCAGCATCTGGGCTGAAAGCAGCGCATCCAAACATCTGGCCAAAGCAATCTCATAGCAGTCAGTCATGTAAACAGTCGGTCTTTCAAATGTTCATGCACAAATGAATTAATGTGGAAACAGGCGCCCTTTTTGCCCAGGCCCACAATTACGTCAACTTCGGCAGGGAGCAAGTAAGCCAGGACGCCAGAACAGTGGTCTTTGCTGAGATTTCTGGATTCCCACAGGTGCAGGGTGTCATCGACTGCACTCATGTGGATATAAAAGCTCCCTGGCAACAAGCACTGCAACACATAACCAGGAAAGGCTTCCGCTCACTTAGTGTACAGCTGGTCTGTGGCCATAGGAAACTGATCATGCAGGTTTGCACCAGATACCCAGGAAGCTGCCACAACTCATACATTTTGAGCAGATCGCAGATCCTGGGTATCTTCGAGGGACCACACAGGATCCAGGTTTGGCTCCTCAGCGACAAAGGGTACCCACAAAGGATCTGGCTGATGACGCCTGTGTGGCAGCCACAGATTCCTGCAGAGAGAAGGTATAATGATGTTCATGCCGCTACCCAAAACACACCATAGGAATCTTAAAGATGCGATTCCAATGCCTGGACAGATCTGGTGGAGAACTCCAGTACACGCCCCAGAGGGTATAACAGATCATCGTGGCTTGCTGCGCACTGCATCAGCTGGTGTTCCAAAGTGGGGAGGACTTGCCAGATGCTGACATGGAGGAACTGTATGTCTCCTCCGATGAGGAGGACATTGAAGGGAATGAGGGCATTGAGTTTAAGGAAGCTGAGCTGTAGGGTAAGGGGCCATAGCATGGGCCAGAAGAGGCAGGAGTGCACATGAGGCCCTCATAGCCACCAGATTTCACAAGGAGGATGATGAGTTGAAGTGAGCAACTCTTGGACAAGTGCCCTCCATCATGGGCCAACATGAACATCAGCATTGCTATTCCTCTATTTTCAACCATGCACTTCAATTTGAGAATGAATAGTTACACACCAGGCACACATTGTCCTGATCCTTTGAAGGATGTTGAAGACTTGGGAGCATGTGTCCTTGCTGAGATGAGGTGCTAACTGGAGGAGGTTGTCCTGGCATCAGACATCAGAAAGTGCTGCCTCTCCAAGCTTCATTCCACATCTCAGTCACAAATGTAGCCTACAAGAGCCAGGAGCTTTTGCACTATCCTCAATAGGCTCATAGCTGGATGCCTTCAATCTGGCAAAGCTCTTCAAGGAGATCCATCTCCAGCAAAGGGACAACACATTCTGTGTAGCTTCAATGGTGAAACTGATGGGTGACACATGGCCAAAGCAGCCGAGGATATTCCACAGGTGTGCATCTATTCTGAGATAATTCAATCCTCTGTGTCACCTTCTCTATCACGTTAACGTCTGATACTCCTAGTTAAGGATGCTGGCCTGCTTTTATCCTCACCTTCCTAGGCATGTGGACCACCTGAGGATGGTCAGCCACTTGCATGCCAGACATTAAAATGCCCCC
The DNA here is from genome assembly GCF_017639515.1 of Carcharodon carcharias. NCBI lineage: Eukaryota > Metazoa > Chordata > Chondrichthyes > Lamniformes > Lamnidae > Carcharodon > Carcharodon carcharias. Next base: position 82,476,239 of record NC_054474.1, on the reverse strand, counting down.
TTTTTAAGACAAACATTGTGCCCTCATGTCCAGCCCTGGTCCTTGCAAGCTACAAAATGTTCAGACCAAGGGTCCCTCAAGGTGAAGAGAAATTGCAAATAAAGAGCAGACTTCGCCTTCAGTATATCCTTCCTCTCTCCCATTACTCCCTCAACATTGTCTAAATCTATGATGTACACTTCCAGGGCATGCTCAAAGGGTCTATTGACAGCCAAAAATCACCATTTACACTTTGTATCACACGTCTCAGCGAGTGTTTAGGTGATGGAAGGCACAGCGCTGCATCCCAACATTGTGACAAGAGCTTTGTGGCCACAATACAGGCAATTACAGGTTGAGAAATGCTCGAGGGTGTAGGTTCAAGCATCAGGCCAATAATATGGCTGAGAGGGGCAGAGCTTTGGCACCTTGAAGTGGCAAGGTGCCCCCACTTATTGGTGAGCTTAGCAGATATACACTCAGAAAATTAGAAACGTGGTTGGCAGACAGGATCATACACAAGTTGAGTTTGGGCTCATAGCATGAAAACCCTACTGGATAACAGAGAACACATGGAATTGCACAATGTATGACCCTTCTCCATGCGTATACACATAGCTCCTTGTACACTGCACCTTCACCTTTCAAGAATGCAGATGAGAGGGGAGAACACCTCTGCCTCAGCCATGACATGACCCTGCAAAGCATGTGAATGAGGTTCGTTCCACAAGCACATTTAACATTGTGATCGAGGCAGCACTGATGTTGAGAATGATCTGAAAATGGGGCACACACTGCGGTGATATGGACGCACACTACATAGATGAGAGACCCATGACAGCAAAATCTGTGATAAGTGGGAGGAGGGACCATGTATCGCACCTGCTTGGCAGCAACACAGCTCATCATAAAAAGGAGGCATACTCAAGAGGAAATGTGAAATAGGTGTTATTCTATTTATATTGAGAACATTATGCACATTTTGTGAACTCCTGTGCTACCATTGTGCTTCTAAACATTGATAAATTTTCTGACCCGACCACTGCATCTGGGTGCACCCCTGACGTCAACAGGGGAGGTGGGGTCCCTGCTGACTGCCTGTCTGTGATGACTTTGGTGGAAGTCCTCTGGAGGGCTGAGACCTGCTTTGAGTGCCCTGCTGTGGGGCATGTGCACCCTCCTCGGCCTGTGGAGCTGCAGGTGATGTGGTCACAAAGGAAAAGGGGATTGGACTCAGCTGGATATCCCCAGAGCCATCTGGGTGGATGGTCCTGGGGTGTCCAACCACTGTCCAACCTCCTCCCTATGGGCACCTGAGAACCCCTGGGTGACTTCTTGAGAAGAAGGGTAAGCTGGAGTGAGATTGGGTTGCCCTGCCCCCCTCTCACATAGCCACTGATGGATGCCACCAATGGCTACAGTGATGGAGTGCTGTTCCTGCAGCAGCGCAGGACCAATGTCCTGACCAAGGTCACCATGGCGGCAGCTATCCTACCTGTGTTGTCCTTGGTACTTTGGCGTGCCGGGGTTAACACCTCAAACAAAACGTGGATGAACTCCTCCATTGTCCGTTGCAATCTGAGGAATGCAGCTGACATCCCTTTCTGATGTTCCTGTGATTGACGCTGCAGCTCTGCAAACTGATTTAGGACTGAGTCTGGAGGCGTGACATCTGACTTGGACTCCACAGATTCCTGGCCTCCCATGGTCCTCTGAATGCTGGCGAAGTTGGATGTCCCTGCCTCTGTGTGCTATGCTCACCAGATTGTGGCCCTGAGGCTGCTCTAGGACTAGGTCCCACTGAGGTATATGTTTCTGCGGTGGTGGAGGGTGTGGGTGAGTGCTGTGACGGATCTTCAATGGTGTTGTACTCAGGTTCCTCATCTGAGGTATTGTCAGGGCTCCAGTTAAGGGCCTGGCTGGTGTGGGCCCCAGGCAATTGGCAGAGAAGCCTATGAAAGAAAGTAGAGTTCATGGGCAGAATCATCCCAGATTTGCACTAAGTGCGGTAGTGGGCGGATAAAATACTGTTTTATCCACTGGCCGCGATGGTGAGTTTTCACGCTGAATCACCCCAAACCCACAGCATTACTTATGTATTCCTGGTAAACATACCGTTTCCATGGTGGATGGACTCTCTTTTGCATACCACGCCATCACCTCACCTCTTCATCAAGCCAGGTACCATATTTAAAGTCCAGCCATGCGCACACATCTCAGTGCTTTCAGCCTGTGACAGTGGCAGGGGAGATGTCCACGAGAGGCAAAAAGACTGCAGCCCCCAGGTTTAATGACATGTCACTGGAATGCCATTTGGACACTGTGGAGGCCCACTGTGATGTCCTCTACCCCTGTTCTTGTCATAGGATGGGCAGCAGCATCACCAATCCAGCATGGCAGGTGGTGGCAGCGACGGTTAGTGCCAATGCTGCACAGAAGAGGTTAGCCATCCAATGCCGATAGAGGGTGAATGATCTCATCTGTACAACCATCTCATCACTCTAAACTCCTACACTCAAGCCCATGACACATTCACTGGCATCTCACTCACTGCAAGCTCAAGGACATCACCACCCATTCTCACTCACATACCCTCACATCTCCATCTGGCCTCCTCTCCTCTGGAGACTGCCTCTTCAGCCCTCACCATCTTGAGGTTACTTGCACAGATCAACATGTGCCCCCACACACACCCTGGGATACCCTCCCCCAGTACAGCTCTCGTCCTGCAGCCTCTTCCCTTCCCTGAGGCCACTTCTCCCCCTTCCCCAAGCAAGCCCTTGCCCTGCAGCTGTTGAAAAGCCACCCATATGTGGCTGGTCTGGTAGGTAGAGACCTACCCGTGAGCCCCCCTAAAAGTGATGTGGTGCTGTCTGTGAAGCCTGGTGCTGATGACTGCGAGTGCTGCCCGAAGCAAAGTAGGAAAATGAACCTTGAAGTCCTGAGGAAGTGCAGCCTACCAGGTGCATGTCACTTATGTGCTGTTGTAAAACATGTCGGTGTGTTTTCCAGCCGATGTGGACGGAAGATCCAGCGGGGTGGGGGGATGAGTCCGGCAGACTGGCCTTATAATGATATGCTGATGTATTACAATGAGGTTACCATGGCAGACGGGCTGAGCTGACGATCGTAAACTGGTTTCACGCTGTCCATATTGTCTGCTCACATCACCGAACATGCTCAACGCTGGCGGGCACGGAAAATCCCGGCCCATTAGTGCATGGCTGACAATTCTAAAACGGGAATGCGCTTACTGTATCATCTGTGGGATGAGCTGGTGCAGGATCCTCAGGTGGGCGTTTGCCGCCGACCTCACCATTGCCACACCCATGGTCCACATCCTCTCCAGCCAGTTTGATGTTTCTGTTCTCGAAGGCAGTGAACACCTTGAGTTCCGGCATTCCACCGCCAGTCTATGACCTCTCTCTGTGATTGTGAGCGAGCTTGTTCTGCATAAAGACAGATGGAGAGTTTTCGAAACACAAATGCCAGAGAAAATCATAAGGGTGCCTGGCATGTGTGGGTGCTGAGTGGAGCCATGGACAGGATGGGGGGGAAAGCTTGAAAGGAGATGAGCACAGATGGAAATGGGAAAGTGCGTATGAGAGTGAGTGAGTGCCTTGAGCTGGCAGTGTATGAGATCCCTGTGAATGTGTGATGGGCTTGTGAGTGTGTGAGTTGAGAGTGTTGAGATGGTTGACTTACTCTGGTGGTACAGATGAGATCGTTCACCCTCTTTCTGCACTGGGTGGCTGATCTCGTCTGTGCTGCTTTGGCACTGACCACCACTGCCACCGCCTCCCAAGCTGGAGTGGTGAGGTTGGTGGACCTCATTTGGCCATCATGGAGGTAAAGGACATCACGGTGGGCTTCAACTGCACTCAGCAGGCATTCCAGTGAGGCATTACTGAATTTTGGAGCAGCATGCTTCTTCCCTTTGAGAACCATGTCTCCTGTGGAGCAGTCCTGGGCTGCAGACATTGAAAAAGCCATGCATGGGTGTCCTTTAAATATGGTGCCCAGAGTGAGGAAGCAGTGAGCTCATGGCAGGGCAGGTGAATCAGAGGCCGCACGCCCATGATCCAGTATGTTTCCTATGTGTGCACAATTAATACAGTAGGAAGTGGATGATGCAAAAACACGCCATTGGTAAAACGTTTTTCATGTCTGCTGACACACTTAGGACAGAATTTTCTGCCTGTCGGTCGGGCGGAGCAGGAGTGGGAGCAGGCGTGGGTGGGCGCGGACCTAATCTCCACCCATGATTGGATCCGCGCTGCATTTTAGGTGGGCAGGCCAATTAAGGCCCGCCCAGCCTGAATTGTGGCTCCCGAGGACAGCGGGAGTGGGCGGGCGGCGGCAGGACTGCAATGACTGCTGGGTCCAGTGGCGACCCAGCGGCCTGTTTTAAAAAGGCTGTGTATCATGGCCAGTGGAAGGGCTCCCCAGAGTGCTGTTGGTGAGCAGACCAGGTAGGAGGGTAGGGTGGGGGGAGGCAATGTGCCCCTCGTTTTTCGGTTGATAGCCTTGCTGTGCTCCTCGAGGAGGTGGCAACATGGCAGGAGGACCTCATACCACAGGACAGGAGGAGGAGGTCCCCCCAGCATGACCAAATGCACCTAGGAGGAGGCTGTGGAGGCCGTGAGCTCCCACAACATGGTGCGACTCATGTGGATCCAGTGCCGCAAGCGCTTCAATGACCTCTTGCGCTCAGGAAGGGTGAGTACCATGTTGGCATTAGTCACTTAACCCAGCAGGTAGGCTTTCCACCCTGGTGGCCCCACACACACTCTCCAAGTCTGAGTGTAGTGACTGCATTGAATCATTAATGGCATGTGTCCTTCGCTGGGTGGGTCAGCAGATATTGCCCATGCCTAGGTCACCCTTAGAGGGTAGTGAAGAGATGGGTTCTGCCCCCGCAGCATGTGGTACACTGAGACCCACATTACTGTTTTGGTGCAGCCTGGAGGGAGCTGCACCTAGGCACAGTGCTGGAACTCCAGGACATGTCAAAGTCAGGGTGATGACATGTTGGGAGGTGAGCTTCAAAGTGGCGTGGCATCGATCAATCTGCTGCCCTCTGCGCTTCATGTGCTTGTGCCTCCTTGCTATGGAAGTTTAGACCATGTGGTGCCACATGTGATGTAGGCAGCATTTGGCCAAGGGGTTGTGGGGGACAGGTCTAGCATCTTTGTGTGAGTGTTCAGCAGCAGCGGGGTGAGGAGGCACTGGAGCCATGCAATGTCCCACTCTGCTTGGGGTGGGCTGGCCGTGAAGAGAAGCCAGGTACAAGTAGCACTAATCAATGCTCTTCTCTTCTTTTCAGGAGAAGAATGCACATAATGCCGCCGAACAGGTGAGGACTGGCAGCAGGCTGGCCCAGGTGGCGATGCTTAACCAGTTCAAGCAGGAGGACCTAGGCCTGGAGAGGTGCCATGCGCCCAGATTCACTGGTGTCAGTGAGGCTGGGGTGCCACGGGCAGGTGTGTTTGCCCAGCAGTGAGGTCACCATTGTTCTCCCAACAGCCATGTCAGTGCTGAATGTTCAGTGATTGAAGTTTGCAACATGGCTTGACCATTGCTTATGGAAGGATGAGTGCATAATGATCCAGGGGACAGGGATGCACATTGACATTGTCTCCACATTAACTAATCAAATGTCCTTGTTCTTCCTTTCAGCATCAGTGGAGCAGGGCCAGGAGGAGGAGCAGCAGAGGCCCAGTCTCACACCTGAGGGCCCTGAAGTCTCGGATTCACAGCATCACACCATCTCTGCCAGGCACCAGCACAGCTACTAGCACCTCCGTGGGAATTAGATCATCGGCTAGTGTCCTGGGGCACAGCAGTGAGGGCACTTCATAGTCGCTGGAGGAGCTGGTGGAGATAGAGAGTGCCCATAGTGCCAGCAATCGGAGGACTGCAGGAGACCAGGCACATGCTCAGTTGGTGCTTGATGAGGTGCCTCTGGACTTGTCCATGACACAGCAAACGCAGGAAATGCGGCCGGGTGTGCGGAAGCATCTGGGGGAGATACATGAGGCTATGCTTGTCTTGGTATCCATGGTGGAGGAGTCTACGCAGACCATCGCCAATGCAATGAGCCTCATGGCTGAGCACCATGCATCCTCCATGGAGAGAGTGGCAACTCTTGTGGAGAGGCTCCTCCAGGAGATCAATCAGCGCTTCCTGAGGATGCGGTCTGACCAGCAAGCCCTCACATCAGCATTGACCTCAGTTGGTCAGTGCCAGTGCGGGAGATGGTCTGGGCACCAAGTTTCCCAGCTCGGTACCCTTCCATCTAAGGTGAGCAGGGAAGTCCAAAGTGACCTCACGTCGGTGCAGCAGCTGCCTGTCGTCTCTGCAGGCTCCTCTCAGGGCGCTCCGGATGAGGGCAGCAGCCCCTCTGCCCCTCTGCCAATGACTGTTGCATCTACTGAGGCTGCGATAACTGGGGAGATGACAGCTGTGGAACTGACAGCTCCCTCCCAGGCGGGGCCAGCATAGGCTGTATGGGCCATAGGATGGCTGCCAAGGTCATCGAGGCCAACAGGACAGCAGAGTTAGCAGGCTGTCTCAGATACCACTCCCAGCAAGGGGTCAGCACCAAGACATAGCACCCGAAAGCGTAAATGTAAAGCACCTTAGGCACACCACGGGTTTATCACTAGTGCTTTTGTGTTGGACTGCAATGAGGTCTCTAAGAGTTGGTGTGATGTTTAACACCTTTGCCATTTTGTTTTCTTAAGTTCCTTTTGTTATACCATTAAATTCAGACATGTCACCATGGCTGAGGTGCCTCTTCTCTTCTGCAGGTGGATGGTTACCAATAATGTTATGAGTGATTTGTGGGACATTCAGCTTTATTGACAAGGCCCTTAGTTAATGTTCCTATCCAGGCAGATTTTGCACTCAGGAATCGAGTATAGAGCTTGCAGCCCAGTCTTCTGCTGGAGGTCCATCTGTGGTGTGCTAGCTGAAGGCTCATTGGATTAAAGCCACCTGGGTGTCCCTGCCTCCCTGGAGTATGCCCAGATCAGTATCTGCCCCTCAGCATTTCCCTGTGCGTGCTCATCCTTGGACTCACTGTTGGACTCATTGTGTGCAGCCACAGCCACTGAATCTACATCTTCTTTGTCCACAGCATTCCCCCTTTCCAGCGCAAGATTGTGGAGAGCGCAGCATGCAACCGCTATCAGTGGCACACGACCTGGGGGGTACTGGAGTGTGCCCTGAGAATGGTCCAGGCATCGGAATCGCATCTTGAGAAGACTGATGGCTCTCTCCACCATAGCCCTTGTGGAGGTGTGGCTCCGATTGTACCACTGTTCAGCTTTTGTTCTTGGATGACAGAGAGACGTCATGAGCCACCTTCTGAGGGGATAGCTCTTGTCACCCAGCAGCCAACCATCCAGTTGGGCTGGAGCACTGAAGAACCCCGGCACCTGGGAGTGTCTGAGGATGTAGGCGTTGTGGGAGCTACCTAGGTACCTTGCACAGACTTGTAGAATCAGCATCCTGTGACCACACACTATCTGCACGTTCATGGAGTGGAAGTCCTTCCTGTTGATGAAGGCACCGGGCTCACCTGCTGCCGCCTTGATGGCCACATGTGTGCAGTCTATTGCACCCTGGACATGGGGGAAGCTAGCAATGGCTGTGAAGCTGTGTCTGGCTTGCCTGGTCCCAGCGGAAGTGGATGAAGGTCAATGCACGTCTGAGCAGAGTGTCTATCACCTGCTTGACACAAGTGTGGACAGCTGATTGGGAGACACCGCAAAGATCACCCACCGAGCCCTGGAAGGAGCCAGAGGCATAGAAGTTGAGGGCAGCTGTGACCTTTAGAGCCACTGGCACGGGGCGTCCACCCACACTGCTGGCAGAGATTTCAGGTCCAATCATCTGACAGATAAAGTTGACTGTCTCCCTTGAGGGACGGAACCTCCTTCGGCACTGCACCTCAGACATATTGAGGTAGCTGCTTTGCTGCCTGTATACCCTGGCAGGAGGATAGTGGCATCTTCTGCGGCCCCTTCCGCCTTGGACTACTTCTTGGCCCTGCACCCATTGTGCCTGTGCCTCTCCTCCCAAAGGTGGCTCCCCTGGGGGCTGACTGTGCACTCCTGGCCTCCTCCCCATTCTAGCCCTCCCTTCCTCCCCAGAGGAGGTGCCTCCAGTGCAGAGTTCAGCTCCCATTCCCAGGTTAAGGGAAGGCTTCCTGAAATCTGCAGTCCCCAAAACGATTCTTCACTGCACAGTGCTGACTGAAGGTTGTGAGTCCAGCCCAAGCAGCTGGTATGAGTTTTGAAGCGTTGCAGTTCACACAGGCAAGTATCGGTTACTTTCCAAATTAAATATTTGACAGGGCACACTTGTGACCCCACTGAGCCCTCTTATCCTGCCCTTGGATGAGGTTTATACAAATATCTCCTATCCGCCTGCCGGTTGTGCCCATGCGACGACCCGAAGATCGCAAGGGGCCTGAAAAATCGCCATCAATTGGTGCCTCAAGGGCCTTAAGTGGCCCATTAATTAATGGCGGGCGCGCATCGGAGATCATCGTGCATCCGCCCACCACATGCCATTGGGAAAATTCTTAGTGCATGAAGGGGAAAATCCCACCTAATCTATTTTCTAAAGTACATAAATGTTTATTAAAGAACCAACAATGCAATTCACTTTTGATGGTAATTCAATTGCAACATTGACAGTTCTATGAAAAGTAAGTGTAATCATGTTTCTACTAGAAAATCCATATATTATTATTGTTACAGGGAGATACTTAAGATACCTATCAATACTTAAAGTAGTATTTACCTTAAATCCCTGTGGACAAAGCTACCCAGTCTAGCTAGATACTTTTATCCCAATTAAGGGGAGAACGATCATCGCTACACTACAGCAGCTACCTTTACCTTGAGAGACACTGGAGTGATCCCAATGAATCTAAAAATCCAACTATGTAGTTCTAACATGTCTACCCTAAAAGAGTTAAACCAGCAGGAAGCATGTTAAACCCTCATGCTGGACAACATCCTTTGTTTTTTGTTAACATCCTTGAATCAAACAGGATAAGAGGTGCTGATCACTTCCTTGCAACACCCAGTTTCCAAGATTCAGTTCACAAGTTGTTTAGGTCATCCTTAATGTTATCCATTGTTAAGTTGTAGGATCTTAAAAATTTATCAATGCCTTGCTGAGGTGATGTAAAGGCCAGTTCCTGTTTTTTCAAGCATTGCGAGAAAGAAAAATTCCAAGGGAGGACCCACCATTCGTGGTTAACTAAAAAAATTCAAGATAATATCAAACTTAAAGAAAAAGCATATAAATGCGCAAAGATGGGTGGCAGGCCAGAAGATTAGGCAGCTGTGAAACTTTAAATGCACCTGACCCTTTGTCAGCCTTCAGCATCTGACCCCTTCAGGAGCATATCGTCACCGGTCACAAATGCTGAAGAGATGGGGGCCAGCCCCACCTCAACGGTGCTGAGATCACACAGAGAGAATGTTGGAACTCTGTGATGCTTGCACATGACACTCTGGCAGCAATGACCAGCACAATGGATGTGCAGGCATCTGAAGGTTACACACTGCACAGGGAAGAGGCCTTGGACTGAGACACTTGCCTTTATCTTATGCAGGAACCAAAGTTTTGCATCTGAATGACACAAACACTGCTCATCATAACAAGGAACTATAGATAAGGAGACATTCTTGGGAGTTTATTTACAATCATGAACACTGTGTACAAGTGATTCACACTTGTGCCTGCGCAACTACATCTTCTTACCCTTCCTAACCCTGCTGCTACGTCTTGGTGCTCTTCCCACAGCTGTAGCGGAAGTGGAGGCAATTTGCTGATTGCGACGCCTTGTCCTTAATGACCTTGCTGGGTGTCCTCTGGAGGGCCGAGACCTGGAGGGCCCAGGCCTGCTTTCGGGGTACTGCGATATGGCAGTAGCACCCTCCATGGCTTGTGGAGCTGAAGCTGTGGGGCTCACAGGAAGAGAGGAATCAGGTGGGCTGAGTACTCCTGGAGTCACCTGGGTGGATGGGCTGGGGGTGTGCACCTGCTGATCCTCTTTCTAGTGGGTGGCCCAAGGCCCCTGACTCCTTGAGCGAAAAGTGCAGTAGGAATGAGTTTGAGATTCCCCGCCCCACCGTCTTGTGTTGACACTGATGGATGCCAGCAAATGTCTCACCGATAGAGTGCAGCTCCTGCAGCAGCGCAGGACCATTGTTCTGGACTAAGGCCTCCATGGCAGCCACCATTCTACCAGTGTTGACCTCAGCACATTGGCATGCCGGCGCTATCACCTCAGACGGAAGGCGCACAGATTTGTCTATTGCGCCTTGCAATCTGAGGATTGCAGCGGACAGCTCTTCCTGATGTTCCCTAGCTTATCTTTGCAGCTCCAGCAACTGAGGTAGAACCGAGTCCAGAGGCTTGTCATCTGAATCGGACTCAGCAGATTCCTGGCCTCCAGCTAACCTGAGTGCCAGCATCCTTGAATTTCCCTGCCTCTGCTTGCTGTGGATCAGACAGTGCAGTGTGCACACCAGGTTGTGACCTACGTCTAATCTAGAACTAGGTCGCACTGAGGTGTGTGCCTCTGCGTTGATGGAGGGTGTGGGTCTTCCACTGGTGCATCTGCAGATTCCTCTTCCAAGGTGCGCTCCGGGCTGGGGTTGTTGACCTGGCTCGTGGCTACCCTCGTAATAGTCATGCCACTCAAGTGCCAGGCAATGACCATCCTCAAAAAAAGAGAATGTAACCATCGCCCCTTGACATTCAATGGCATTACCATCACTGATCCCCCACTATCAACATCCTGGGAGTTACCATTGACCAGAAACTGAACTGGACTAGCCATATATATTGTGGCTACCAGAGCAGGTCAGAGGCTAGGAATCCTGCGATGAGTAACTCACCTCCTGACTCCCCTAAACCTGTCCACCATCTACAAGGCACAAGTTAGGGGTGTGATGGAATACTGTCCATTTGCCTGGATGAGTGCAGCTCCCACAACACTCAAGAAGCTTGACACCGTTCATGACAAAGCAGCCCACTTGATTGGCACCACATCCACAAACATTCAATCCCTCCACTACCGACGCATAGTAGCAGCAGTGTATACCATCTACAAGATGCAATGCAGGAATTCACCAAGGCTCCTTAGACAGCACCTTCCAAATCCACGACCACTACCATCTAGAAGGACAAGGGCAGCAGATACATGGGAACATCACCACCTGGAAGTCCCTCCAAGTCACTCACTTCTTGACTTGGAAATATATCGCCATTCCTTCACTGTCGCTGGGTCAAAATCCTGGAACTCCCTCCATAACAACACTATAGGTGTACCTACGGCACATGGACTGCAGCGGTTCAAGAAGGCAACTCACCACCATCTTCTCAAGGGCAACTAGGGATGGGCAATAAATGCTGGCCCAGCCAGCAAAGCCCACATTCCATGAATGGATAAAATAAAAGGTTGCTTCCCGAATGTGCCTGCGATAGAAAAGAGAGATAGTTAGTGCATGGCAGGGGACAGTGAAACAGGAGACATCACTCAAACAGTGGTTGATGAATGTTGTAGTGTAGGATCCTCAATGTGCTGAGTACTGCCAACCTCACTGTCTCCACAGCCAGCTGGAAAGCTCTATTTTCAAAGGCCATGAGGACCTTGATCCCGGGCATTACTCCACCAGTATGGGATGACTCCCTGTTGTTGTGGACTAGTTCGACCTGCATGGAGACAGATAGAAAGCAAAATGCCTGCCAGGCAAGATGAAAAGGATGCCTGGCATGTGTGGAGTGTGAGCGGTGCCATGGATGGCATGAGGACACGATGGGCAAGGGAGTTGAGCGTGTTTGTAAGAGAGTGGGTGGTGATGTCTCTTGAGCTGGCAGTAATTGTGAACCCTGTGGAGGTGTGATGGGTTTGTGAGTGTGTGAGTTTAGAGTGATGAAAAGAGTCACTTAACCTGGTGGAATGGAGGAGATCATTCGCCCTCTTGCAGCACTGGGTGGCTGTCCTCTTTTGCAGGGTGTTGGCGTTCACCACCACCTCCACTGCCACCACCTATCCATGCTGGATAGGTGAGCTTGCCCAAAATGGGGGTGGATGAGTTCATGGCGGGCTTCCACTGCATCCAGCAGGCAACCCAGAGAGGTGTCACTAAATTTGGGGGCTGCTTTCGGGGTTAAATTCAGTTGGATTTCCGCTCTCCAAGCATTTGTGGGGATGCTTCCACTCTCCCACCTAATATAGTGGGGCCAGATACTTGGTGAATGTGCTCTGCTTTTCTCAGGAATTTCATCAGTTACTTGTTTATTCATCAGTGCTATATCGAATGTTCTACATGGATTCTTAGTATAAAACATGTGCAGTTCCTTCTTCCTACTATGTAGCACATCATTAGCCCAAATCTCTGGTATTGAGAGAGGCCTCCAATGCACTTACAGCACTGATGTGCCTTGAGACCCCGATGAAGTCCCAACCTGCACACATCTGTGGGATTTACATGGGAAGTTTAAAGTTCCCATTGCCGGTTCTATCCTTCCGGACTGTTCCATGTTTCAGCCAGAACCACTGTTTGTGTTATACTTACCCTGGTTGTTACATGGATTTACTTGGAACTTTTCATGGCAGTCATTGAATTAAGAGCTTATTGAGCTTTTTGGCTGGAGGGAGTCACTGATGGCGGAGAAGTCTATAAAGAGGAAACTCCTCAGCAGGCAGCACAGATGCATTGTTGAAGTCCTTGCAGATGAAAATCTTACAAATCACTTGAATTGATGAGAACTTCCACATTTTAAATTATTCATTCTGCTGTAAAAAAAGGCCTTGAAAAAGATACGCCTTGTTGAATGAAGTGTAACTGAGTTTTCAACTGTGTGCTACATCATTATTACTGCTGAACAACCTCTCTGGCCCCAGAAAGCTAATGTCAAATTTCTTCATTACAATAAAAAAAAACAGAGATTCTTAAAATAATAAACAAACATTAAAAAGTAATTGTTTTATGATACTTCAGCTTCCATGACAGCATTGGTGGATCAGTTACATGGCGGGGGTGGTGGTGGGGGTGGGTGGGGGCTGGTGGGGGGGTGCGTGGAGAGGTGAGAGAGGCAGGTGTGGTTTGCAGGAGGAGGAAGGTCAGAAAAGCAATAGTGATAGGGGATTTTATAGTTAAAGGAACCAACCAGCATTTCTGCATCCACAGATGTGACATCACAAGACAGCGCAAAAGAGCAGCAGAGAGATCAGAACCAACGCGAGTGTGGGGAAGCTTCAAAAAGTGACGTCATCACAAAGGTGAGAACTAATTGGTGAGCAATGGGTAAGTGTTTTTCTACTGTTTTTTTCTTCAGTTTTTCTCCAGTTTAAAATAGATTAAGCTAAGGAAAGGTAAGAGTTCTAGTTTTTATTTAAAGTACATAAATAATTTAACTTTACTTTACTGTGTTTAACTTAAGGTAAGGATTTTTTTTCAACTAGAGGCATGGCAGGGCAGCTTAGTCCCGTGTTATGTACCGCCTGAAACATGTAGGAAGTCCTAGAGGCTCCTTGAGCTCTGACCGACCACGTGTGCAGGAAGTGCCACCAGCTACAGTTACTTGAGCTCTGAGTTTCAGAGCTTGAGCGGCATCTGGAGGCACTTGAGGCGCATCCACAAGGCTGAGAGTTTAGTGGATAGCATGTTTTTAGAGGTGGTCACCCCGCAGCTTAAGGAATGCAGACAGAGAGGGAATGGGTGGCTTAGCTGCACAGCGGGGGAGGAAAAAGAGGGGAAGAGCAATAATGGTAGAAGACTCGATAGTAAGGGGAACAGACAGGCATTTCTGCGGCTATAGACGTGACTCCAGGATGGTATGTTGCCTCCCTGGTGCCAGGGTCAAGGGTGTCACTGAATGGCTGCAGGGCATTCTAAAGGGGGAAGGCAAACAGACAGAGATCGTGATACATATTGGTACCAACGACACAGTAGAAAGAGTGTGAGATCCTTCAAGTAGTATTTAGGGAGCTAGGAAGCAGATTAAAAAACAGGACCTCAAAGGTAGTAACCTCTGGATTACTTCTGGTGCCACGCGCTAGTGAGTATAGAAATAGGAGGTTAGTCCAGATGAATGTGTGGCTGGAGAGATGGTACAGGAGGGAGGTCTTTAAATTTCTGGGACATTGGGACCATTTCTGGGGGCAGTGGGACCTGTACAAGGCAGACAGGTTGCACCTGAACTGGAATGGGACCAACATCCTTGCGGGGAGGTTTGCTAGTGCTGGTGGGCAGGGTTTAAACTAACTTGGCAGGGGGTTGGAATCCTGAGAGGATGCTCAGCAGGGGGAGGTGCACAGCCAAAATTAGAAGAGAGTGCAAGTTTGTCTGGAAGGCATAGAAATTATTGGCCAGTTAAGGCACTAGGGAGTTTGGCAAGGTTGGATGGTGTTTATTTTAATGCAAGGAGTCTGAAAAATAAGGCAGATGAGCTGAGGGCATAAATTAACACATGGAAGTATGATGTCATTGCTGTCACAGAGATATGGTTGAGAGAGGGGCAGGATTGGCAGCTCAGTATTCCAGGATATGGGGTCTTCAGGCGATATAGGGAAGGTGGTAAAAGAGGAGGGGGTATTGCAATGTTGATCAAGGAATCAATTACAGCAGTAAGGAGGGTTGACATCTTAGAAGGTTCCTTAAATGAAGGCATATGGGTAGAACTTAAAAACAGAAAAAGAGCAATCACATTGCTGGGGGTACTATAGGCCCCCAAACGGTCAGATAGAAATAGAAGAGCAGATATACAGGCAAATTTCAGAGAAGTGTAAAAATAATAGGATAGTAATAGTGGGGGATTTCAACTTCCCCAACATTAACTGGGTTAGTCATTGTGTGATAGGTTTAGAGAGAGCGAAATTCTTAAAATGCATCCAGAAGAGCTTTTTAAGCCAGTATGTAGAAAGTCCTACAAGAGAGGGGGCAGTCCTGGACTTAATTTTAGGGAATGAAGCCGGGCAAGTGATAGAGGTATCAGTGGGGGAGCATTTTGCAGACAGTGATCATAACTCCGTTAGATTCAAGGTTGTTATGGAAAAGGACAAGGATGGACCAGAAATCAGAGTTCTAAATTGGGGGAAGGTCGCTTTTAATAAGATCAGATATGATTTGGCCAGAGTGGACTGGGAGCAGCTACTTTCAGGTAAATCTGCATCAGAGCAGTGGGACTCATTCAAGAAGGAAATAGGGAAGAGTATAGGGCCAACATATTCCAGTAAAGACAAAGGGCGGGACCAACAAATCCAGGGAACCCTGGATGTTGAGGGATATACAGGATTGGATAAAGAGAAAAAGGGGGGCTTATGGCAGATACCAAGTGTTCAAAACAGCAGAAGCCCTAGAGGAGTATGGAATGTTTAGGGAGAAACTTAAAAAGGAAATTACGAAAGGAAAAACGGGAGAAGGGAAAAACATTGGCAGGTAAAATAAAGGTAAATCCAAAGTTATTTTATAAGTACATTAAAAGTAAGAGGATAACTAGGGAAAGAGTAGTGCCCATTAAGGATTTGTGTGTGGAGCCAGAAGACATAGGTAGGGTTCTAAATGATATAATTAAAGAAATTAGCATAGAAAGGGAGGAGGTTTTAAGTGGCCTGGCAGGCTTAAAAGTAGATAAATCTCCACGCCCGGATAAAATGTATCCCAGGCTGTTGAGTGAGGCAAGGGAGGAGATAGCAGGGATGCTGGCAATAATTTTCAATGCCACTCTGGCCACAGGAGAGGTGCCAGAGGACTGGAGGACAGCCAATGTGGCACTGTTATTCATGAAGGGAGGAAATGATAAACCAGGAAACTACAGGTCAGTCAGTCAAACCTTGGTGGTGGGGAAACTATTGGAAGCAATTCTGAAGGACAGAGTTAATCTACACTTGGAGAGGCAGGGATTAATCAAGGACAGTCAGCATGGTTTTGTTAAGAGGAGGTCATGTCTGACCAATTTAATTGAATTTTTCGAAGAGGTGACCAGGTGTGTAGATGAGGGCAATGCATTTGATGTAGTCTACTTGGACTTCAACAAGGCTTTTGATAAGGTCCCACATGGGATCCAAGGCAGTTTGGCAAACTGGATCCAGAATTGGCTGCATGGCAGAGTGATGGTCAAGGGGTGTTTTTGTGACTAGATGCCTGTGTCCAGTGGGGTTCCACAGGGATCGGTGTTGGGTCCTTTGCTGTTTGTGGTATATATAAACGATTTAGACTTGAATGTAGGAGGGTTGATGAGTAAGTTCGTGGATGACATGAACATTGGTGGGATGGAAAATAGTGAGCAAGATATCCTTAGATTACAGGTGGATATAGACAGGCTGATTAAATGGGCTGATCAGTGGCAAATGGAATTTAATCCCGGTAATTGTGAGCTCATGCACTTGGGCAGTACAAACAAGGCACGGGAATACACCATGAAGGGTAGGACCTTAGGATTTCTGAGGATCAGAGGGACCTTAGTGTACATGTCTACTGGTCCCTTAAGCTAGCGGGACAGGTAGATAAGGCGGTTAAGAAGTCATATGGAATATTTGCCTTTGTTAGCTGAGGCATAGAATATAAGAGCAGGGAGGTTATGCTGGAACTGTATAAAACGCTGGTTAGGCCACAGCTATAGAGTATTACGTGCATCTCTGGAAACTGCATTATAGGAAGGATGTGATTGCACTAGAGGGCATGCAGAGGAGATTTACCAGGATGTTTCCTGGGCTGGAGAGTTTTAGTTATGAGGAGAGAACGGATAGATTGGGGTTATTTTACCTGGAGCAGAGGATATTGAGGGGAGGCATGACTGAGGTGTATAAAATTATGAGGGATGTAGATAGGGTAGACAGGAAGGAACTTTTCCCCTTGGTGGAGGGATCAATTACCAGGGGGCATAGATTTAAGGTAAGGGGCAGGAGGTTTAGAGGGGATGTGAGGAAGAATTTTTTCACCTAGGGGGTGGTGGGAATCTGGAACTCACTGCCTGAAAGGGTGTTAGAGGCAGAAACCCTCATAACATTTAAGAAGTATTTGGATGTGCACTTGCGATGCCATGGCATACAAGGCTATGGGTCTAGTGCTGGAAAAAGAGATTAGAATAGTAAGCTACTTGTTTGACCGGTGCAGACTTGATGGGCTGAAGGGGCTTTTCCTGTGCTGTGGACCTCTATGACTCCATGTGATTCCAGGATGATATAATGCCAGGATCAAACATGTTACTGAGTGGCTGCAGAACTTTATGAGGAGGGTGGTTGCATAGCCAAAGGTCATGGCCCACACTGTAGGTGGAAAAAGGGAAGAGATCACACAGACAGATTTTAAGAAACCAGGAGAGAAATTAAAAGGTAGGACCTTGAGGTTGGTAATCTTTGGATTAAGGCATGTGAATACTTTATTATCACTAACAAGACAAATACTAAATAAATATGCCTGTAACTGCAAGCTGTAGCTTATGTTAAGTTGCTTGCGCCTCATTTTTGTGCACAATAGGGGGCAAAATAACTTCTGAGTGACAGCCCTCTGACCATCTTGAACTGTTCTGATCAATTTAGCCAGACTCCAGTCCTACCCTCCAACTTATTGTAATGGGAAACAAAATCAGATTTTTTTTTAATGAAATGACAGCAAGCTGAAATATGAATTTAAATGCTGACTGTCTCTTTCAAATGCTGATGTTTGGCATGCACATTTGTTTTGTATTTTGTGTTTGATTTTTGCAGGCTGGGTATTGGTTCCACTTTTTGATTGTTATTTCTGCGTCTTGATAAACTACGGTTGCTTTTATTTTAGCCAGCTGTGTCCAAAAATCCATCTAAATGTTGGCAAAGATCTAGTGATGGGGAATTTTCTGTTGGAGCTGCAGGTTTGTGTGCTTTTTTTTCACTTTCTGCGGATCTGAAATAGATTTTGTATTCTATCCAAAGGCATATTTTGGTTGCCTTTATATAATACACTGCTAAAGTATTTTCATTGTCAGCACAAAATCTATCTCTCTGTCCATGTCATGCTCCGTCTCTCTTCTCTCTGCTAATGTGACAATGAACCCATCCAGTATTTTTAAATATTGCATCTCTCGATTTAACAGTATTGACGTCAAGACATAACGCTGCCTAGTGATGTTCTGTGATAGCCTAAAGCTATAGGAAAGCAGCTTTAAAAATTTAGTTTTCAGTGAACTGTAAAGTCTGCAGCTTTGGCCAAACAGAAAATGTTGGCACTACAAATTATGGCACTTCATGATGCAGCTGTAATGATAAAAAACCTTTCACAATCAGAACAGATTTTTGTAATTAACATGGTGGTGTTTTAGACTTATTGAGGTGAACAAGAAAGGGTGGAGGTTAAGAAAGCTTGGACAGAACTAAAGCTAAAGTCATGTTGAGTCAGATATAGGCAAATTCTTGTGTGCCACTATTATGCAAGTTTTCTTGAGAATAAGGGAAGAGAGAGACTTAACCTATATCTAAACCAAATATAGCTACCAATGTGTAAGGTGGATTTACATGAGAGTTAATCGATGCAAGAGAGAATGGATACCCAATCTATACATGGAAGTTTATTGCTATTATGTCTTCCCAGGAGACCAAGAATAAGGGTCACAGAAGAAGGTGAGATAACTACTCTGCTACACTAAATGAGAAGGAAGGGGTGTATAAGATTCAACAATCATTGCAAAGGCTAGAGCGTTTGATGACAAGTTAAAAGAATTAAGCTTTTAATACACTTGAAAGGCTTTATTATTCAAAGCTGCTTAATTTTTCAGCAATACAAGGAATCCAGTCATAATCCAGTTCTCTGAATTGTTTGAAAATTTAATAATTTCTATTAGCCTCACAGCATGGCATACATCTTGCCCCTCATCAGTTACCTTGTCATTATATTTGTTCACTCACTACATGCTCTAAAATTGAGATTGTTCTTTCCGAATGAGTCATAAGTTGTATCTTTTTGAAAACTGCTTTCAATGAAGAATGGCCAGTATCAATTTGCTACCATTCTGATATGATGCAATATTGACATACAACTCATAAATACCTTGCGTTTATTACACTTGACTTGATTATAAAATGTGGAGGCACATGAATAGAGATTTTTTTAAAGGCCCAAAATGGGCAAACAAAATCTGCTCATCTGCAGTCATGCCTTTAATATTGATAAGTTGAAATGATTTTTGGTCATTTGGCTGATAACAGAAATGATAAAATATCTTTTTTGAGGTTGTTTTCTGATATACTGGTGTATGATTCCAAAACTAATGGCAGTTTCAAAATGTCTTACTGAATGAAATGGGAAGTTCTTTCTTAATCTTTTCCTCTGCTATCTTAATAATTCACCAGCTCCCACTCTATTTTCATTAAATAGTTGAGTGAAAGAAAAACATGCTTGAACTTCAAAAGATTTACTTTGATACAATTGTCACATCTTGCAAAAATCAAGGTTTCAACCAAGAACTACTTAATAATTCTGAGTTTTACTCCCACCCATAGCTCATGCCATTCAACCCCTCTGGACACACACACACACCAATAAATAAGCAGTGTCATGTCCAAAGAGTCAATTGGGACTATATCCTTCAGGTATACTTTGTTTAAGTTGGACTTAATCTATTGGATATTTACCCCTTAACCAAAGGCAAAGAGCAAATTCAATAACACTAGTTTAAAATCTAATTGGCACAAGAATGAATTTTCTAAAAGCTAATATCCTGCAGGAACAATCACATTATACTTCACATTACATTAGCTCACTACAACATTAGCTGACAGTGAGTCACAGACTTCATAATCTTTGTACTACTGCTGGTAAAATTCATTGTTTCTATTACTGGAATTATTGAAGTAATATTGAAATCCTGCTCTTTAATAATTGAGTTATTCCATTAGAGGTCAACATAACTCATCTATTTAAAGTCATCCTGTGATTTCTATTACAATCTATTAATACTTTGATTTAAAATAGAGGACCAATACGGACACTATATGCCTCATTTCTGTAAGATATGTGGTAAATATTAGCAGCAGACATCATTACTAGTACTTTATTCAGATTTAATGTGCAGATAAGCCGATCATACCCCAAAACAATTTTCAGTTAAAGGGTTATAGATAAATATTTATTTTATTTTATTTTGGGAAATAGTTTTGTAAAAGTAAAATCCATTAACCCAAATCAGAAAAGAATGGCCAATTTTTGAATTACAGGTATGTTAATCTTGAGCTTTTGTAATAAAATCGTGGATGAGGTAAAATATTCAAATACGTCCAATGATATAGCAATGCAGTAATCACATAAAAACATCCTGATAATGAATGAACAATAATTTTAGCTAATTATGATTCCAGAAGTTTTCTAATTATTTGCTAATAACTGACATGGCAATGGTTGCAGAACTATTAAGCTAATTTCTGTATATTCCAGCAATTTAAACAAATTAAATAGCCTGTCATATGAATGTATTTATGAGAAACCACAAGACAGGAGACTTCATTATAGTTAATCCCTAAATTTTTAGAAATTCTTGAAGCATGCAGCCAAGTATGTAATGCACATGCTGAATTTAAGAAAGATATTTTTAAAAAAGAACTCTCATTTAAATAGCACCTTTCATGATCTTGCTTTGCAGCCAATGTTGTTTTTTTGGCAGTATAATAACTCCGATAATGAAGGGCAATGGGCAACCAGTTATGCAGAGAAAGTCCCGCAAGCAGCAATGAAATAGATTGCAGGAACACTCTCCTGGATGCCACTAGGAAATCTCTCCCTTTACCCGTTGTGATATTATCCCTGCTCTTGGCTGAATGGATCTCGTGGGACAGTCCAGCAGTTGGCCCTGTCGGCTTACCTGCTAGGAGGGCAGCCAAATTATTCTACTTCCACTGACTTCCCACCCTGAACAGGAAGGAAGTTGACCAATGACATTTAATTGAGGCCTGGAAATTAAAATGGCTGGGTCTCTTTTTCTTTTCCAGAGTGTGACTTTTGAACTGACATCAGAAATCACCTGCTGAAAATGAGCCCCTGCTTAAAATCAGGGCTATTGTTTTTAGGTTTAGATTAAAACTTTTATTTTAAATTGACTCCACTCTGGGGTATTTGTTAACAATTTACTCTTTCAATCAGGCTAATTCACATTTGGTGATAATGTGACATGTTTTGTTGTTACTTTGACAAGCCCATTGACACACATTTAATCATTATCTGGCTATGTGATGTATATCTTCTTAATGGGAGCCACTCTGTAAATCTATTTTTATAGCACTATAGTGTCACAGCTCATTGGGGATAGTGTGCTGTAATACAAAGCCCCACTGTTCCCTGAGCTGTGACAAATGTGAGAAATTTGACCAAACCACCAGATTGTCTGAATTCTACCTAACTGTTTAATTTAGGTTAACAGAATACAAGCACCAGGTTTGTAAACTTAATAAGTAAATAACTGTTTATTGAACAAATTGTTGTTAACCAGTGGCAAAAGAAAGAAATATGAACTGCTAATTTCTAACTCTATAATTTAACCTTTACCCTCTCCTTACATCTCTATACACACACATTCAAGACACATAAGAGCACAAAAACTTGGATTTTAAGGGTGGGATAAAATAGTTCAAAGGCACCAATTCTGGAATATATGATTTGATGGGCTGGTTTTGATCAAATTCCTTTCAGTTCTTGTTGATGACACGAGGTGGTCTTCCAGCACTTTTGGTTTTTAGTTTACTGGTTGAGCACTTGCCCCTCAATGTCTCTAATGGTGATTTTCACCTTTTGCCTCTTGACAGGGGTTTTCAGAGAGAGAGCAGGTTATAGAGATCTGAGAAGGAAAAACCAACTGGCTATTTTGTGGAATTACTGGAATCTTCCACACACAGGAGAAAGAAGTTTTAGTTCTTGTTGTTTTCAGGCTAGGAACTATTCAGCTGCACTGCTTCTCACACAAAACCTGGTCACCTGGTCAGGAGCCAATTAAAATGCTGTTCTCAGTCAGCTCCCTTGGTCCCGGACTCCTTTCCATTACCATCCTATCTTTCATGGCACACTCTGTTCCAGGGCTGCAACATTGTATATATATCTCATCCTGTTCCAGTGGACATGTCTTTTAACCTGCAGCCATTGTAATTCTAATCTACATCCACCAGAAAATAAAAAGATATGCTCTTCACAACAGCCCAACAGAAATAAAAATATATGCTCCTTACAATAGGGAAGTGAGATTAGCAACCGGTAGGTATGATGTGCTGTCTTTCATTGAGGAGCCCTGCAATTGTCTTACGTTTATTTGTGTAAATTGGTTCTGAGAGAATTGAGCACAAAAATGTCACAGACATATATCTATACTTGTCTCACTCCATAGAATCCATAAATGATTCTAAGGGCTTAAATTTTAGTTTCTTATAATTTGCAAATGTTTTAAATTATTATGAAGTACGAAATCAAATTGTAAACAGTAGCTCGCACTTTGCAGTCCATAGTGAATCAATGGTGTACACTGCTGACCTAAAAGAAAGCTACCCACAGTGATGTAACAATCTTTGTGGCCCAGCCTTTCTCTTTCCCAATGGCAGTTTAAATTTGGCACCAAGTCAAAGGGATATCCAAGTATGCAGCAGCAGTGATGCCAGCAAGCAGGATAAGCAATCAATCATATTAAAGAATTCTCACAGACACCAAGCCAAGTATTCAAAAGCATTGAATTCTTTTATTTCTAATTTAACATTTCAGATAGCAAAATAAATAATTATGATTAGATGAAGAAAGAAGGTAAAATAAAAATAAACACATTTTTAAAATATTTTATTATAATAACATATGGCTTTTTATCATATTGGAGAAATTTGACATTTTGCAAACATAAAAGATTTTTTCATGGCTAGAAATGTTGTTCATAAGTATTTATGAATTTAGTACACAATTAAAAATGCAGTTACACCTCATTCAACAAAGTGTAACTTATGCAAATGCATTTCCAGTGAGACAGTGTAATAATGGAAGTTTTCAACCATTTCCTGTTGATTGTGGTCTGGTAAGATTTCAAAATCATACCAGCTGAAGAAGTAGGGAATCACTGATAGCAACATCTGGATTTCCACTTTATTCTAAATTGTGTGACCTCCCAAATTTGCTGTGAGATTTGGTAGAGCAGTAACGAAAAACCTAAACCATTATCTCCTAACTAGGATGAAAGAAAATCTTTACTCATTACAAGTCTTTATAGTCGTTTGGTAGTACAGAACTTGAATATTGCTGAAAAAAGGATATGTTGAAGCTTTTTGTCTTACACTCATCAGGACACCACAAGAATACCAAATATAAGGGGAAAATAGCAATTTATATTATATGTGAAGAGAGTGCTGGTTGGTTGGCAAGTGGACTCTGATTAGTAGAGGCATTGCCATGAAGAATGCACCAGTGATGGTGGCTGACAAATAACTTCAAGCATTGTTTGAAATTTGAGTTTTGCAAGCACAGGCTAGTTGGGTACAGTCTGTACCTTGCACAATGCAAAGACCCCTGGCTGGGACAAGATGTATTATATGATCCATCAGTCTTTGGGATGTATGGCCTATATATCTAGCATCACACTGGCACTGAAATTCATACACCACATTAATCATTTGTGTAACAGGCAGAATGTCTATCAAATGTCACGAAAGTGGTGGCCTTAGGCCTGTTCATGAGTTTGCGTGATGTACAGTGCGAAATTTTCTGAATAAGGTAGCCATTACTTTCAGGATGCCTTTGCGCCCTATTTCAGCATCAAGAGTGCATGGTGAGCAAATAGCTTGGACCCTAATTACAAAGTTGCCAATAAGATCAAACTTATAGTATGTGGAACTGTAAGAATCCCAATGTGTATATTGACCAATGAAGGTAGGCTTGCGGTAGACTGTGGTAGAGAACCCCCTGGCAGATTTCTCAACTAGTACGTCAAGGAAGGGGGAGTTCATTGACTGCTCCATTTCAAAGGTGAATTTGAGTACAAGATGGAACCCATTAAGACATGTAAGGAAATTATTACATGCAGCTCCGGATTTAACTATAGCAAACGTATCATCTACATATCGGCAATATTTGAGGGGTAGGAGGTTGAGTGTCATTCTGTCGAAGACATGTTTCTCATAGAACCTTTATTCACTTAAACAGAACTCAGTTCTGAATTTGTACTAAGGTAACACAGATTCTAAGCTGGTGGTGGAAAATCATGACCATATGGCCAAATTTTGCTCTCAGTGGTGAAGGAATGCCATTCACCATTCTCCACTCTCACATCTGACCACAGCCTCTTCATAGACTTGTCAGTGGATATTTTCACTAATGTGGAGTCTGTACCAGTGTGGTGCCCTCTATAGGATGAAACAGGGCAAGCAAAGAAGAAGCTCTTTAACCAATCAGATTGAAGTAATCTCACTGAAACGCAGTGTAAAGTATAAATCAGGAAATATAAATTGGATTTAAATGATACACTGAATGTGAAATAAAGAAGGTGACGAGTAGTGTCCTATAAGGGTCTGTGTTGTGTCAAACATTTACCATATTTATCAATGACTTAGATGATGGGTTAGAATGCCACATACCCAAATCTACTACGACACAAATGTGGATGGTGTTATAAGCAGTGTGGATGGAAACATAACTTTTCAAAGAGATATTGATACATTAAGTGAATGGGCAAAACTGTGGCAAATAGATTTCAATGTAGGCAAATGTGAGATCATCCAGCTTCAACCTAAAAAATAGAGGAAAGCTAGGAACAGCAGAGGCGTGGAGAGAGTTGGGGGTTTCTGATGCACAGATTATTAAAATGTCATGAACAGGCACAGGAAATAATCATGAAGGCCAATGGAATGCTGTTCCTTATATCTAGAGGACTAGAATACAGGGTAGTAGAGGTCATGCTTCAGCTATACAAAGATCTAGTTAGACCATACCTGGAGTTGCAATGGATGGGCAGAGGTTAATCATGTACTATGATACCTGAGCCCATTTTCAGGTCATTTCCAAGTTCCCCCACTTTTTCCTTTCTAGCTGATATGAAATATGCTGATGTTTTTGGGAATTCTGTGCTTTGTCAATAATGCAATTATTTTTTAGTTTGTAATCTTTCCCTTTAAGCAGAAAACTAAGTAGACCATTGCGCTATAAACATGACCTTTCTAGCATGCTGTTGGGAAGGACTATTAGCCGGAAAACCTATCCAATGACATCACAATATGTTTATGTTCCAAGCCTTCTTGAGTACTGTAACAGACTCTTGCCATTATTGGATAGCACTGCATTCTTCCGCAGGCTGATGTCTAAATGTGTCATCTGTCCAGCAGCCCCTGAAACCAAGCCAATGCCACAATGCTTTGCCTTCCTTTGGACTCAACTGGGGACGTCAGGGGGGTGGGAGACCCTGATTTTTAGGCAGCCCAGGGTGTCCATTTTCCCAGACTTCTATCCTGGAGAGGATACTCCAGTTTTGCTGCAGAATGTTAACACAGCATGACGGACAGCACTTGCGTGCATTCTTAATATTCAGTGCTATAACATAGTATGTCTTTGTCATGTTTGGACATGAGAGCTTCCTTCTTATTGTAATTTGAAATTTATAAATGATCACCAGAACATAGATTAGAAAGGAGTTCCACCAAACAGGATAGCTGATGAGAACAGATTGATTCTGAAGTTTTTTTCTTGATAAATTTTGGCTTAAAACTGACGGACTTAACAAATGTGAGAGGGATATGACTCATGCTGTTTCTACTTAACTGATTCAGTTAGTTGTTAAGTGTGGTCAGATTGGTTTGTCAGATCCAATCTTGTTTTCAGTTTGGTTTCAAATCACCCCAAATGAAAATATTTGGCTCCATTTAGATTTGAGCAGGTGATGGTCAGTAAGAGCATTGCAATGTGGAAGTAAATGTTGTAATTGTTGATGATGCAGGGATCAGTGTAGCAATTCATGCGCACATCAGAATATTATGCAGTAATTCCTCCTGGCAGCATGTCTCCAGCTAAGATTCAAATCTGGGCAAACTAGTCACGGTCGACTAATGTCAACTTATCAGCTTCTGCCAATTGGATCAGAAATATAAATAATGTGGATTTGATATATACACACACATACATATATATATATATATATATATAGATAACCACACATATATACATACAAATATATCTTTTTCTAACAATATCATGAAGCATTTTGAGTCCCAAGTCCACATGAAAATTATGGCAAGGTGAATGCTATTTGGAAAATCCTAGAATCGTATCTGATTCATTAACACACACCTTCAATATATGTGCTCCTATAATCCATGAAAGCAATGTCTGATATTCCAAACATGAAAGAACAGATGTAGCAGAAAGAAAATTGGCTGGTATAATATGCTCTTTCCATATTGTGTCTTGACATGTCTGAAATGCTTGTTCCTCAAAGCTTTTGGTAAAAGTGCTGACTATATTTTGATTTTGTTAAAATTAATTGATGATAGCCTACCAAATAAAAGAGGCATTCTCCTAATACATTAACTTGGTATGGAAGTTGGTTCACAAATTCCACAGCCATCACTTAGCTCTTTAACAGAAAATCAAAGTTATTCTATGGTTTTTCTTGTAAACAGTGGTTCTACATCTTGCAACTTGTAAATCAGCAAAGTGATCAGAGTTTACATTGTGGAAACTTGTTCTGCTGGTCAATCATCATTAGAAATTGTTAACATACAAGGATAATTAAATCTACAGCTCCTGGGATTTACAGGAAACATCACTTTGTGCACTTAAGTAGCCTGTAGAGCTTTAATGGTGTGGATGTTTTAGGTTAGACACTTCATCTGATCAATCTGCTACAATTTTTTCAGAAATGAAGATATTAGAGATAGTATTCAATCTGGATCCTTCAAAGATGCTGGACATTAGCTGAGATAAAATAAATAATCCAGGATGCTTCAAGAATCTCTTTCTTTCGATTGTGTGTACTAATTCATCTCCTTCGACACCATCAGATTCAGTGTCATTTCACACACAACACAATATTGAGGTAATCAGCACTCACTACTTGCACCAGAAAGATTTAAGACCACAATGGAAATAGATCTTGAAACATTGAAATGAATCATTCTTTTGTAACCAATTTAAAGGAATAAAAAAGCAATGCTTTTGTTTTGGCACATTGTACAAGCATACTTTATTAGACAACCAACAAATTTGTATGTCATTTGGTAGTACAGAACTTAAGTATTGGTGAAAAAAGAGATATGTCTAAGCTTTTTGTCTTACACATGCTAGGACACTTGCAAGAATACTAATATAAAGGGGAAAACAACAATTTACACTGTATGTTGTTATGATCCCCAACTGTGGTTACCCCAGGACAAGCCTGATCCCAGAGTGAAACCCAACTTGATAGATCCTAACTTTTGTTTGTTTAGATACGTGGAGAGTAGCTCCTGAACAGAATCACAGCTGATGAACTTATAACAAAAGAATAAAATATTTATTCAACAAGAAAAGATGAACTATATTACAACATTCTTTCACTCACAACTATATCTTTACAGATGTATACAGATTTGTAAGGATAATACAAGTTACAAAAACTATCTTATATTATAAAGTTCAGGGTAAGTACCCAGTCCATGTAAGCCTTTGGCACCCTGTGGTCAGATACACCACACTCTGAAACCAAGTGACAGGTACCACATCAAACAGAAGCTATGTATCTCTCCTCAATGCCCTCAGACACTTGTCACACCCGTGAGCCAACCAGTTGCACTGAATTCTGTCCTTCACATGAGGGTTTCCAATCTCCACTCTCCAGGACCTCACTTTGGAATCTTCTCCCAAATCGATGCTTCCGCAAAGGTTCACCTCCAGGGTTTCGAACTCTCCTTCTGATGTTCCTCTTTCCTGGGTGACCACATGCATTCAAGCTGTCTTCCACGCACTCTGTCTCACCAACTCAGCCTCAACAGTGCACCACTGCTTCACATGCCCATAGCAAAAATTACAGACTTTCAGTTATCTCTTTGAATCTTCTTGCTTCTTGCAAGCTGTCCTCACTTTAAATCTGAATCTTGGAGCCTTTCTCTCTGCCCCTCACACTTAACTTCATTTAACAGGACCTTTTCCCAGGCTCCTGTCCTTCCTTTGACTACAATGTCTCCTTCGGACTTTCCCCTCTTCCACTCTCCTGGATTTTTGGAGTTTTTCTTCACTCGGGACCTTTTTATTCTTTTGGGGAAATCTGCAGTTCCCTCTCCCAGTGTCCAGTCTCACTGCAGTCCCAGCTTCAACTGAATTTAAATCTCCTGTTTCTTTCGTGTGTATGTCTGTGGGAGGACCCTACCTATCTGGCCCCTGTTGCTAGGCAACAATTCAATCCTTGTACCCTTGTATGTTTACTTTCTCTTTAGGGATCATAAAACTCCTCATTTGAAATGCAAGCACCCTTTTTAAAGTGAAACTAAAATTCCATTTGACCTTTCTTAACACAAAGGTACAGAAATACAAATCAAACTTAAACTTTAAAGCTAGAACTCAATTCTAACACCTACAAATAGCAAAAAACTATCTCTATTTCCTAACAATGTGAATAGAGTGCTGATTGGTTGGGAAGTGGTGTTGCCATGGAGAATGCACCACTGATCATGATTGACAGTTAAATACTAAGCATTGTTTGAAATTTAAACCAGGCAACTTGACCCTGATTGGTCAAGGCATTGCCGTGAGGAATTTGTATGTGTATGTTAAACACAATTGAATAGCGAGGCTCAATCAAGTCATTCAGTATGTTGGTCTTTCCAAGTTCCTATCAAATCAAGCCTGCCTTAAGTTATGTCATTGACTATATTGGACATTAAGTACCAATTCTTCATTGTAGCTGGAGCAAAATGGCTAGAACCCCCTATTTAACAATACTGTGTTCTCCTTTCACCAGATAGATCGCAGTGGTAAAAGAAGACTCACCACCACCTTCCAAAGGCAACCAGAGAAGATTAATAAATGCATGCCCTGTCAGTGACATTCATATCCTGAGAATGTTAATTTTAATAAAATGTGGCAGCTTGAACTAAGTACATGCAGCCCTACTGGATGACACAGTTACACAGCATCTGCAAATTGCAGATATTTCAGAATATCTTTTATCAGTGTGAACAGTAAGACAACTGTTGGAGAACTTTGAATAGGCAGTTAGCCACTTATTCACTTTCCTTCCCCTTTAAGTTATAATCAGTGTGGTCAATGACACAACAATAACATTGCGTCACTGAATGCATCATTCCAGTTTACAGTACTTCACACAAATACAATAAAGTATTCTGCAAGGCACTTTACAATGGTAACAGTGCTTCTTTAAAATGTTAAGCATGAATTATTGTTTGTGCATTTGATTCATTTAGTGTTGTACATGTATTATCTCATTTTCTTAAAACTGTTTGTTTACATCTGTGTACTAACACTGAAAGGAAGGCTATTTTTTATGTTACTAATGTACAAAGGAATGTTGTTTGAGAAAATTATTCCACTACAGTTGACGTTAGCTACACACCTGCAAGTCTGGGAGCGATGGTGGTGTAGTGGTAAAATCACCTCCCTAGTAGCCCAGGCTAATACCCTGGGGGTGTGGGTTCAAATCCCACCATAGCAGCTGGTGGAATTTAAATTCAAATAATAAAACCTGGAATGGTAAACTAGTCTCAGAAATGGTGACCATGGGTGGCATTTTCCCATCTGTGCTCCAAGTGGGGAAACCGGCTTTATCTCCACTGAGCACAGACCACAATGGCAGCTTTTCATGTTGTGTTGTCTGCTCCCCGCCTCATTACCGATGCAAAAACCAGAAGCGCACTGGATGATGAGCAACTTCTGATTTGCCTGCCCCTTTCCTCTGGTTGCCTTATTTAAAGTGCAGCTGCAATCAACCTTCTCAATGTCTCTAGGCCAGGGTAGCCGCACAGAAGAAATGGACGCCAAAGGCAAGAAGAATGAGGCTCCCATTTTTAGTGATGTTTCGCTGGGCCAACTGCTGGTCACTGTTGAAGCCCACTGGGATGTCATACCTAGCAAAAAGAAAGATGGTTGTGGTTGTTGGGGGTCATTTGTGTCAGTTCCAGGACATCGCTGCAGGAACTCGTCAGGTTAGTGCTCTGAGCCCAACTATCTTTAGCTGCTTCATCAATGATCTTCCCTCCATCATAAGGTCAGAAGTGGGGAGGTTTGCTGATGATTGCATGATGTTCAGCACCATTCACGACTCTTCAGATACTGAAACAGTCCACGTCCAAATGCAGAAAGACCTGGATAATATCCTGGCTTGGGCTGACAAGTGACAAATAACATTTGTGCCACACAAGTGCCAGGCAATGAACATTTAAAAACAAGAGAGAATCTAACCATCGCCCCTTGACATTCAATGGCATTACCATTACTGAATCCCCCATTATCAACATCCTGGGGTTACCATTGACCAGCCATATATATATGGTGGATACAAGAGCAGGTCAGAGGCAAGGAATCCTGTGGTGAGTAACTCACTTCCTGACCTCCCAAAACCTGTCCACCATCGAGAAGGCACAAGTCAGGAGTGTGATGGAATACTCTCCACTTGCCTGGATGAGTGCAGCTCCCACAACACTCAAGAAGTTTGACACCATCCAAGACAAAGCATTGGCACTACAGTCACAAACTTTCACTCCCTCCATCACCGACGCACAGTGGCAGCAGTGTGTACCACCCACAAGATAGAACCATGCCAAATCTAACTATATTATGATCACTATCTCCAAATTGATCCCCCACTGCTACTTTACCCACTTGCCCAGCTTCATTTCCTAAGATTAAATTTAGAATTGCACCCCCTCTTGTTGGGCTTGTCAAGTGCTGGCTAAAAAAGTTATCTTGAATGCAGTTCAAGAATTTTCTGCTGTCTGTGCCATTTATACAGTTCATATCCCAATTGATATTAGATTTGTTGAAGTCCCCAACTATTATTGCCTTATTATTTTTACACTCAGAAATCTGTCTACATAGTTGTTCTTCTAACTCCCTTCCAATATTTGGGGGCCTATAGTACACTCCGAGCAGAGTGGTTGCCCCTTTTTTATTTCTGAGCTCAACCCATATAGCCTCATTTGAATCTTCATTTAGTATATCATCCCTCCTCACAGCTGTAATTGATTCTTAAACCAATGATGCTGCACCCCTACTATTTTTTAATCTCTCTCCCTATTCTGCCTAAAAACTCTATTTCCAGGGATGTTGAGCTGCCATTTTTGCCCTTAAGCCAAGTTTCCATTATAGTGATGACATCATGCTGCCATGTGTCTACCTGTGCCTTCAGCTCAACAGCTTTATTTACTATGCCCCTTGCATTTAGATATATACCTTTTAACACCACCAAATTCCTGTGCTGTACACTTTTTAACCTGTGCTGCTTCTGTCTCTCAGAGTCACTCACTAATTCTCCATCTCCCGTAGCCTGCTCTGAATTTGCCCTCGGGTTCCTGCCAATCTAGCTTAAACCCCCCGTCCCCTCCACTCTGCAATGGCACTAGAAAACTTCCCTGTGAGGATAATCGTCCCAGTCCTGTTCAGGTATAGAACGTCCCACTTGTACAGGTCCCACCTTCCCCAGAACCGGTCCCAATGCCTCAGAAATCTCCTACACCAGCTTTCCAATCATGTATTTATTCACTCAATTCTCCTATTTCTATACTCACTTGCATGTGGGACTGGGACTAATCCTGAGATTACTGCTTTCGAGGTCCTGCTTTTCAATATCCTTCTTAGCTCCCGAAAGTCTGCTTTCAGGACCTCACCCCTTTCCTACTAAGTCATTAGACCAAGGTGGACCACGACCTCTGGCTGATCATCCTCCTCCAGAAGAATGTCCTGCAGCCACTCCGTGACATCCTTGACCCTGGCATCAGGGAGGCAACATACCATCCTGGAGTCATGTCTATGGCCACAGGAACACCTATCTGTTCACCTAACTAATGAATCTGCTATCATTACTGTTCTTCCCCTCTTCTTTCTCCCCTCCTGTCCAGCAGAGCTGCCTGTGGTGCCACAAGCGTGGCTCTGACTGCACTCCTCTGAGGAACCAACACCCTCACCGGTATACAAAATGGAAAATTGATCAGTGAGGAGACCCCAGGGGACTCCTGCACTACCTGCCTATTTTTCTTGGACTGCCCGGCAGTCAGCCATTCCCTTTCTGTCTCTAGGCTCCTAAGTTGCTGTGTGACCACCTTTCTGAACATGCTATCCAAGTAGCTCTCAGTCTCGTGGATGTGCCACAGTGACTCCAGCCGCCACTCGAGCTCTGAAACCCGGAGTTCAGTGTTCTGCAGCTGGTGACACTTCCTGCACATGTGGTCATCTAGGGCACCAGTAGCTTCCATAACTTTGCACATGTTATAAGACACACAATCCACATGACCGAGCTGTCCTGCCATGGTTTCAATTTACTTCCCTTGCGTTAACTTTATTTTATTTTGGTTCATTTATGCAATTTTATTTTACTTTGCCTTAACTTTATTTCCCGATTGCTTGTCTTTCTTACTTAAATGTAATTAGCCCCTTCTTTTAAAAAGAATGTGTTTTTCTAATTCTCAGCTATTTGATGACACTCCCTAATAGCAGTTACTCACCAACCAATGAACTTATGTTTCTCCTGTGATGTTAGGTGCTAGGTGTTGCTGACTGCCTGTCCCAGGGTCCTCTTGTACTTTCCTTTAGGTGCTGCTGACTGCCTGTCCCTTAGTCCTCCTTTTGCACTCTCCTCTAGGTGCTGCAAACTGTATGTCCAAGGATCCTCCTCTCGCATTCTCCTCTAGGTGCTGCTGACTGCCTGGCTGGGGTCCTCCTCTCTCACTGCAGTAACTCACCAAGCCTCCTTAGACAGCACCTTCCAAACCCACGACCACTACCATCTGGAAGGACAAGGGCAGCAGATAGATGGGAGCACCACCACCTGGAAGTTCCCCTCCAAGTCACTCACCATCCTGACTTGGAAATATATCACCGTTCCTTCACTGTCACTGGGTCAAAATCATGGAATTCCATCCCTAACAGCACTGTGGGTGTACCTACACCACATGGACTGCAGCGGTTCAAGAAGGCAGCTCACCACCACCTTCTCAAGGGCAACTAGGGATGGAAAATAAGTGCTGGCCTAGCCAGTGAAGCCCACATCCCATGAGTGAATTAAAAAAAAAGCCTCTACCCCAGCGATGGCTGGAGGAGGTCCACCAATGCTCTGGCTTAGGAGAATGTGGCTTTGGTGGTCAGTGCAAATACAGGGCAGAAAAGATCTGCGATCCAGTGCAGGAAGAGGATGAATGATCTCATCCGTTTCAACATGGTAAGTCAACCACATCATCACCCTCAACTCACACACTCACAAGCCCATCAGGATGTAGCAGGATGACATTCCACAGGTATCTCACACGCTGTCAGCTAAAGGCACATCACCAATCACTCTCTGACACACACCTTCGCATCTCCATCTGGCCTCATGTCCTGTGTACATCATGTCATCATCCCATGCACTACTCCACTCACCACCCACACAAGGCAGGCATCCTTGTCATCTCTCTAGGCATGTGTCTTGCCCACAATCTCGCCATTTGTCTTCATGCAGGACAAGCTTGTACACAATAGGAAGGAGAGGTCCTAGACAGGGGGTGGAATGGCTGAAATTAAGGCCCTCACTAGACATGAGGAACATGTTATTATGCTGGTTGTAGAGGACAGGGATCGTTCATGTGGCGACGGTGAGAAAGGCAGTGCCAACCCAAGTGAGGATGCTGCACCAGCTCTTCCCTCAGACAACCAGACTGTGAGGCCATTCTGCTATCTTCCAGTTGCTTCCCATCCTTAAGTAATCTCTACTTTCTTTCATAGGCATCTCTGGAAAGCGTTCGAGGACATCATTCAGCCAGGCCCTTATCTCCTGCCCATAAGACACTTTGGAGATAGAAGAAGAGGAGAACACTGTTGATGACCCATCACAGGGCTTATCCACACCCTGCACCAGTGCAGAAACACACACTTTGGTGGGACTTGGTTCCAGAGTAGTTTCGGGGTCACAATCTGGTGGGAACCGCCCACAATCTGGTCAGCAGCAGGTGGAAGCAGGGACATCTGAGGTAGCCGGTGTTCGGAGGACTGCCACAGACCAGGATTCTGCTGAATCTGAGTCTCATGACGAGCTTCTGGACCTCGTTCTAACTCAGTTGGTGGAGCTCCAGCGACAACCAAGGGAATATCAGGAAGAGTTGTTAGCTGCTTTGCATAGATTGCAATAAATGATGGAGGAGTGTGCCTGCGTTCAGTCTGTGGTTATAGTGCTGGCATGCCAATGCACTGAGGTCAACACTGGTAGGATGGTGGCTGCTACGGAGACCTTAGTCCAGGACATTAATCCTGCACTGCTGCAGGAGTAGCACTCTATCGCTGTAGCCATTGGTGGCATTCATCAGTGGCTATGTGAGAGGGGGGCAGGGTAACTCGATCTCACTGCAGCTTACTCTTCATAAGAAGTCAGCCAGGGCCCTCAGGTGCCTGTAGGGAGGAGGACCAACATCTGGACAACCCAGAGCCACCCAGGTGACTCCCGGCATATCCAGCCAATTTCAATCCCCTCTTCCTGTGACTCCATCACCTCCAGCTCCACAGGCCGAGGAGGGCACACAGCAGGAGACCCAAAGCAGGACAGGGCTGTCTAAGTCCCCACCCTCCAGAGGATGCCCACCAAAGTCATCACAGACAACAGGGCGTAGCAGTCAGCAGGCTACCTCCACCTCCACTGTGGATGTCTGAGATGCTGCAAGACATAAGGGTGAGGAAAACTAAGAAATATTAGGAGAATGATGATGGCATGGGTGATAACCACATATTGTATACTTGACACCAGGGTAAATAGAATACCACCCATTTGTCTGTGTATGCCTCCTTTATGATCAGCTGTGTTGTTGTCCATCAGGTGTGACACAATGGTCCCAATTGCCACTTTTTGCATATGTTGAAACCAGGTGCCTATGGTAGATTTTGTCAGTTTCTACATCCCCAGAGTGTGTGTGTGCTCTCATATAATTTCCTACATCATTGATGCCGCGTCCTTAGTGTCAAGTCTGTGTAAGGAAAATTGTTCACATGATGTGTTGCTTGATGTATTCTTCATTCTTTCTTGTTTAAGATTGAGGCTAAGATGCAGTATTGTAAGGTGAAGGTCTTGATTCCATAAGGCATGTGTAAACACATGGAGAAGGGTCATAGGTCCTCACACTCCATTTACTCACTGTCATGTGGCAGGACTTCCTATCCTGTGGCCTTACTCAGACCTTGTGTGCGATCCTGTCCACCTTACGCGTTGCAGACTCTCACAGTGCACAATTGCTAAGCTCAGTGAGAAGTGTGAGCGCCTTTTCCATATTTAAGTGCTGGAGCTCTGACCCTTGAGGGCACTTCATTTTGCTGGCACTCAAGCCTCCAGCCTTCTGCCTTTCTAACTTTGCAATTGTCTGCATTTGTGGCCACAAGGCTCCCATCACAATGTTGGGATACAGAGCTGAGCCATACGTTTTGAATAGCTTCCCCTCATCTATATCCTCACTGAGTTCATTGAAGATCAAAACAAATGGTCATGTGGTGCGATCAAAGGAGCCTTGGAGCATGCTCTGGAAGCGTATATGGCAGCGTTTGTCACTTTTGAGAGTGCTAATTGGATGCAACCCAGAATGTAATGGATCTGATCAGTGCTCTTTGTTATCAAACAAGCATCACCTTTACAGCTTCATGGTGTGTTTGCATTTTGCAGCTGGCATGGCCTGGGCTGGCCATAGGCACAGACTGACCGTGTGAACTTTGTGATCCTAAGGTGCTCCAAATCCATGGAAAGGTCAGGATGAATGCACATTCTCATCGCCAACTGAGAGAGACAGGTGTCAATGTGATTGAGGAGAAGGGGCACAAGGACTAGGTGATGTCACAATGGAGTTAGAAGTGTATAACCTCCCTGTTGCCTTGGCCCAAGTGTGACCTCTCGGTTAAACCATCTAGATGACACAGAATGTGTTGTCCTGTTTTGGCTGATGGATCTCCTTAAGGAGCTATGTCAGACTGAAAGCATTTAGCTATGAGGACCTAAGGATTGTGGAGCTGCTCCTGTCTCTATTAGGCTTCCATGGCAACTGTGATGCTGCAGAGATGTTACAAGAGGCTTTACCTTCTGATGTGTGATGCTGGAACACCCTCATCCAGGTTGGATCTCCTCTCAACAGGAACATATGTTTCTGACACTTCATCATCCTTCAAAGGACCAGGACAACAGTTGACAGAATAGTTGAGAGCTCACGCTCAGATTGCATGGTTGCAAGGAGAGGGTTAGCAACATTGGTGTTCATGTGTATCCATGAGAGAGGGCACTTGTCTAAGAAGATGCAGGCTACTACTCGTCATCCCCCTCTTGGAATCTGGTGGCTATGAGGATCTTACATGCATGCCTGTCTCATATGGGCCGTGCTATAGCCTCTTCCCCTGTGACCTCAGATTCCTTGAATTCTTTGCCCTCATCCCCTTTGATGTCCTCTTCATTGGAGGAGATGTGCAGCTCCTCCATTTCTGCATCTGGCAAGTCCTCCCCACTTTGCAATGCCAAGTTGTGCAATGCGCAGCAGACAGTGATGATCTGGGAGACCCGCTGGGCAGAGTACTGGAATGCTCCACCAGATCTGTTGAGGCCTCAAAACCGTATCTTCCAACTGCCAATACTCTGCGCTGCCAGTGTTCGGGTAGCGATATGAACATCATTGTACCTTCTCTCTGCAAGGTTTTGTGGCCGGGCATCATCAGCCAGATCCTTTGTGAATACCCTTTGTCACCAAGGATCCAACCTTGGATTCTGTGTGGTCCCTCGAAGATGTGAGGGATCAGTGATCTGCTCAAAATGTATGAGTCATAGCAGCTTCCTATTGCATACACCTGCATTATTTGCTTCTTATGGTTGCAGACCAGCTGCATTTTGAGCGAGTGGAATCCTTTCTTATTTATATCCTGGAGTCCCTGTTGCCAGTGAACTTTGATAGCCACATGAGTGCAGTCAATAGCACCTGTGGGAATCCAGCAATCTAGAGAAGATCAGTGCTCTGGTCTGCTGGCTCTCTGCTCTCTGGCAAAGCGCACGTAATTGTGGGCCTTCTCAAAAAGAACATCTGTCACCTCGTGTATGCATTTGTGCGTTGATGTGTGGGAGATCCCGCACAGGTCCCCAGTGGAGCCCTGCAATGAGCCGCTCATGTGGCAGTGACTTTCAGAGCCACTGGCAATGGAAGGCCTCCCAGTTCCCATGGCGCCATATCCTGGAGAATGTGACAAATGTGTGTCACCAGATCCCTGGACATGCTAAGGCATTGGTGACACTGTCTCTCGCTCATCTGTAGATAAGACATGCAAGGTCTGTAGACTCTGTTTCAAGAGTCGCCTAGGCACCATGTTTCCGTTAGTCTCTTCCTCTGCATCTGGAGGTGGGGGGGGGGGTGGGGGCCTGCTGCCCCTTGCTCTTGAGGGTTTAGCTCTTCCCTCTGGTGAGCATGGCATCACAATCACAATCGCCTCTGCCTTCTCTCCTGCCTGGATGCAAGAATGCAGGCAGCAACAAATCCAGCCTCCATCTTCATAAGTTACTCTCCTCTTAATTAATGAGAAAAAAAAATGAGGCCCCATAAGCCTCCAA
The DNA here is from genome assembly GCF_017639515.1 of Carcharodon carcharias. NCBI lineage: Eukaryota > Metazoa > Chordata > Chondrichthyes > Lamniformes > Lamnidae > Carcharodon > Carcharodon carcharias. The sequence continues at coordinate 82,438,514 of NC_054474.1, read as the reverse complement.
AGCTCCAATTTTTGTATATTTCCAGTGTGTAACTGTGAGTTCAAGGGCTTGGATCCAGTTACGGCATCCATTCAACACTGAAATTCTGGCTAGTGCAAGGAACATTCCCCCCAACCCCCAACCTTGACATGACCGGCTGCTATGCGATTGGTTTGGCCAGATGCTGGGATCCTCAATCACTCCACTGTCCTACTACACTCCGTGATTCTCAGGAGGTCTGATTTGAGGAACTATAATTATTGGATGTGGCTCTGAGACTTCATATATATGAGCCTGCCAGTGCTAGAACTATGAGCTCCTGCCTTAAAGGCACATCTGCAGCTTGCCCTGTACCTTAATTGTTCTAGGATAAAAGTAAAATGCTGCAGATGCTGGAAATCTGAAATAAAAACAGAATATGCTGGAAAAGCTCAGCAGGTCTGGCAGCATCTGTGGAAAGAGAAATAGAGTTAATGTTTTGAGTCTGTATGACTCTTCTTCAAAGATCCACAGGTACTGCCAGACCTGCTGAGATTTTCTGGTTTTGTTATCCTAAATGGTCTAGACCTCATTATCACTCTGGGCAATTGGCATGGTTGTAACAAGGGGTAAAAGCAAGGAGTTCTACTACTTCCATGTTGGTCATTAATCTCACATGAATGTGCTTCATTGCTTCGCTCTCCTGATTCCCTGCATTATCATTGAATGGCTCCTAAATGTCTCAGGTGTGCATCTATCCCCACTTGGCAATACACAGTTCAGTTTGGTTCCACTTTAACTGGCCCTCACAGTGCAGTACACCAGTCCTCCAAACGGCCCTCAGAGCCCTCATCAGCTGAGCTATTCCTCAGAGTAATTTTGTGCTGCGCCATCCCTTCAGGTTGTAAGGTGGTGCTGCTAAGGCCTCACCACCAGTCCAGCTGGGACCGCCCCGCCCCCCCCCCCCCCCCCCCCCCCCCCCCCCCCCCGACCCCCTGCAACTTGTGAGTGCTGTAATCCCTGCCATTGTCCTGGCGGTGCATTATGTTCATATATCTTCCTCCAAGGGTTTTCAAGCCTTCACCTCTAAATCTTTATGTCATTTTGATTGTGGAGGATATCCCTGAGTAACCCCTGAATGCATTGAGGTAGATGTGCCTATGCCCCTTGGCAGATTAGTCCACTCCTTAAGTCCTATTGCACAGTGAGCTTTGAGCCCACCAACCCCCACCAAACCCTCAAATGGCCGTACAATTCCAATTCCTACAATAACCATCAACAGCCTACCCTGACTATGAATGTGCCAAATGCGGTCCATTATTGAGCCAGAAAGCTCCTGCACTGAGGTGCCCATTACAATGACCACACCCTGAGCACAACTTGCTGGGCACGATGACATTTTACTTACATACACCGCCCCCCTCCCTCCCTTGTCTAGGACAGGGACAGTCCTTGCAAGGTCAACATTGTCAAGTTAAGCACCTTGTCACTCTATCACCTTTCAACTCTGGCCGCAGTTTGCTTATGACCCTCTGTGAGACATTGTTCCCCATTATGGCCCAGAGGACAATTCCAACCCGCACCCCCATTGTCATATGTTGGGGTGTTTCCTTTGCCACTTTTGCCCCGTTCCGTGGAGGCCTTACCCTGCGACTCCTTCCACAGCACCCCTGCCTTACTGTTGGTCTGGTAGGCCAAGACTTACCTGTGATACCCCCCTGAGAGCAATATGGTGCTGCCTGTGAAGCCTGATGCTGAGTTGAGGTGCTGAGCAAACCTCAAAGTCACGAGTGAAGTGCTGGTTATCAGGTGCATGTCGCTTATATGCCACTGTGAAACACGCCGGTCTAATTAGATGCCAAAGTGACCTCTTGACTCAGCGTGAGGGGTTGATACTGGCAAGCAGACTTTATAATGACTATTCATCAAATATAAATGTATTCAAATAGCCTTCCTGATATTGTGTATCAGGAAACGCGCTCTACCATTGAAGGCCTGCGTGGACAATAGGACCCTGTTTTCCTGCTGACGTTGAACACGTTTTTATGTTCTTGCGACATTTTCCACTCCCACCCACAGTGGATGTCATGGCGGGCAGGAATGGAATATCCCAGCCCATGAAACTCTTATTGATTGTCGTAAAAACCTCATCTGGTCTGGCCTACATGTCACTTAGGATCCTCATAAATGTGGTTGACTCTTAACTGCTCTCTGAAATGGCTGGGCAAATCAGTCAGTTCAAGGGTAATTAGGGATGGGCAACAAATGCTGGCCTTGTCAGCAACGCCCACATCCCATGAAAGAATAAATTAAAAAAAGGTCAAAGTTTGTTTGCATTCTATAGGGGGCAATATTCTTGACTAATGAGTTTCAGCACTTAAAACAGGAACCATATTGAAACCATTTTTAATTAGCAATCTTAATTGATCTGCAATTAATGTAATAATTGCATGTCCTTGACTTGTCCATTTCATTTTGCTCCAGTTGTTAAAATAAAATTATTTGTTAATTTTTCAAAGATACGTAGCAAAAAATTGTTTTTAAAAACAAAAAACTGCGGATGCTGGAAATCCAAAACAAATACAGAATTACCTGGAAAAACTCAGCAGGTCTGGCAGTGTTGGCGGAGAAGAAAAGAGTTGACGTTTCGAGTCCTCATGACCCTTCAACAGAACTCATTGTTTTTGTTTGGTTTGAAATATTAAGCTGCAGAAACTATAGTGAAATGTAACCTCCATGGTCAAGTAAGTATTGTCCTAACTTTGAATCAAACCTTTACCAGTTATGAATTTAATGCAGACTCAACTCTCATGTAACAATCAAAGTTTTTAAACTTCCAAATGGATTACAAATGATCTTAGAAATGCTATTCTCCTGGTACAGTATTTTCATGGCTGGAGAAGTCCTTAATCCAAAACTTTGAAAGCAAAAAACAGATTTGTACAGTTAGAGAGTAGGGTATGCTATTGGTTTTCAACCAATATTGAAAATAATCTTGTATCCTTGCTGTTTAGTTTAGTAGAAAATCAGACATATTGGCCCATAACTTCTGATTTCAGGAGACACCCCAAAGATACGCTGGGGGACCCCCCTCTCCAACTGCCGACTACCAACTACCCTCCCACCCACCGACTATCCCCCACCCTCCAGATTATCCCCCATTCACCCACCCACGACTGCCCCCAATCCCTGACTACTCCTCCAACCACCTGACTACACTCCCAACCTCCAAACTACATCTGCACACTCCCAACTACCCTACCAACACCCCCGACTACCCGCTCACCCACGACCATCCTCCCAACCCTCTGACTATCACCAAAAGGGGGCATGGCTTTCTTTCCCTCGACTCTATCGCATTCGACTAAGAGGATTCTTGAACAGCTGCAATGCACTTTTCTCACCTGGCCTAAGCCAGAAGGTCAGGCAAGAGAGGTACTGCTACATTTTTGTAAGTAAATAGGAGCTGAGTGGCAATCTGACTGTGATTGACACTCCATGAAAGTCTTGGCCCAATCTTTCAGACAATGTTTCTTTCAATGGAAGAATGCAGCATCTAATTGCAACTCATCTGTAATGAATGATTCATTACATATAACTACAAGTACTTAAACATTGGGCATTTGAAAGTCAGCTTTGAAATTTATCTTCTTCATAACCTTTCACTCAAAGCTCATAACTAACTCTCAAGGGGAAAACTTCAAATTTTGGTGCCAGCATTAATGTTTAAAAGTGCTGGTGTGACAGGCTATTTGCTTGTCTTGCTGAAGTATAGTCAGGTGACTCTTGTTATAAGTGTGAAGTTTTATAAGATGGTGATGTTTTAAACTGTATCTTTTAATTCAAGGTAAAATGGAGCATGTGACCTGCATGTGACTAGTTCAGCCAGCAATAAGTAGATGTGATCTGATTGCCATGGGCACACCTGAACACAAAGGCAGAAGTAGCTTGCCTTGCTTTGTGCAGACTTACAGACTCTCAGTCAGTCTGACTCAGAGGCCCTGGAGTGAGAGAAAGAGACAGGGAAACAGCAGCTGCTGCAAATATCAGGGGAAAAAGCTGTTCTCTGTTAGCCATTAGGCAGAATGTGGGTGGGAGCTTGTTCTCTGGTTGAATAGATGGAACTGCAGAAATTTAAGGACACTGGAAGATTTATATGGCTGGGAGAAGGAGTTGCTGCAGTGGGCCTTGCTGCTGGAAGTCATTTTGGGGATTCTCAGAAGATTGAGGGAAATGACTTTCAATGTACACTGAATGTTATAACTCAGTGAAATGGGGAGAAATGAGCCTGTTGGAAGCCGGGAGTAACTTTGGACCTTTTACTGTAAAGACTACAATTCTTTGGAGAGTGCAATGTAATGTATAAGTGGGGCATGGGGGTTGTCAGTTATGCTAGGAAGTTAAGGCAGGATATCTTTTCTGTAGTTTAGTATATGAGTTGCCTACTAAGTATTGTCTAGTTGATGTTGCTTTTCGTATGTTTGTTATAGTAAAAGTCTGTCAAGGTGAAATGTTGTGTGATCCTTTGAGTTTGTCACTGGGAATTCAAATCTTTTTTTTAAAGTTATTGCTGTCTATTGGGGTCATAATACTCTGCACTTGGAGTTATGGTTATCTTCTAGTATTTAAAAAAAGCACAGCTGCTGTGTGGATCTCGATCTCAGAAAAGTATAATTATTGTAATTTTTGATTTTCATGTGACTTTGAGAGCAGAACAGTTAACAGTTAGTTCTCATGCCAGTAGCAATCATTACTTTTCCCTAAGCATATAGGTACTAATTTGACCAGGATTTTAAAGAATCATGAGTATTCCATTTCAGTAGTTAACCATTACTAAGTTTCTTCACTTATACAATTACATGCTAAACTGGTTTGACCTATTGTTACCAAATCTAGATTGACACATTCCTGGAAGTTTAATCATGTAATGTCTGGTTCATGCAACACTTACCTTTCATAAGGATTGAGGCCCCAGCTGTTGAGTGTCTTTGCTCACCCTGAGCCTAAAAATGATTTTGCTCACTGGTGGGACTGAGTTGATCGTTGGAAACTTCACTGTATGTCCTCATGAAGGGTTCCTCACCACCCCTGAGGGGTGATCTCTCATGAATGGCCTATTTCCTTCTTGTAACTATAGTGTATAAACCTGAAAACTATTTAGTTGAACCCGGGGCTGGAAATTGCAGTTTTTGGGATAGGGAAAGAAATTGAGAGTTGAGGGCTATCTAGAGCAGCACGTTTCATCTGTTGAATTAAGAGAAAGAAATAAGCAGACAGAGGCTGAAACCATGGCTTAATCATGCTATTATTGCCTGGCAAACCACAGGCACTACATGCAGACACTGTTTTCTCCTGAGTTGCTCTCGGTGGTGCCTAGGAATTTCATCTTCCAATCCTGGAGACTCCACAACAATCTGTGAGGATTGGCAACCTTGCCACATTGCCTAGAACCAGAGGAGACCCATTTACGGTGAATGGCAAAGGAACCAGAGGTGACATGAAGAAAGCTTTTTTTAAGCAGTGAATGGTTAGAATCTGGATTGCACTGCCTGAGAGTGTGATGGAGGCAAATTCAAATGTAGCTTTCAAAAGAGAATTTAATAATTATCTGAAGAGAAAAAAATGCAGAGCTACAGGGAAAATGCATTGGAGTGGGATTAGTTGAATTCTGCTTGCATAAAGCTGGCATGGACACAACTGCCTCCTTTTGTGCTGTACCTATTCTATGAATTCCATACACAGGGACCAGGAGCTGAAGGATGGGAATTTGAATGTCATTTCACACTCCAGTTCAATGAAAAATGATAGAGGGAACGATTATTCTGAGGGGATATAAAGCGCAGATTGATTTCAAATCACTTAAATCCATCAATAGCCCTGACATTTTCCTCTCTGGTAGGTTACAAATTGAGGAAAATATGCAGTGAAAAGGGGGAGGCAAGTGCAAAAATAAACTAATTTGAACAGAGCAGTTACCACAGTATTTAACTAAAATGGCTCCTACTGGAGCTAAAGCACAAACAGCTATTGTCTTAGAATTTTACTGCCTATGATGCTCACACAGGCCCTAGCACAGCTTAATCTGCTATTGAAACCTTTGCCTATTGATCTCTATGACCATCTGTCAGAGTTCTGCCTCTTTTCACTGGTGCTCTGGTGCTGCTCATCAGCTTTATTTCCCTATGTTCTCCTGATTGCTCGGAGAAGTGTCCAGGAGATTAATCTGTCATTTTGGATGACTCCCAGGTGCATTGGTGGGTTGGAAAAGTTTGGTGCTGAATTAATTTCATTTAATTAATAAGTAAGATTCCTCAATGCCATTACACTGCTCATCTGATATGCAATACTGCATTAGCAGAAACTTCCTCCAATGGTATATTGGGAAGACCAAAGTCATTTTTTTGGTCCCTGTCTCAAACTCCATTCCCCAGCCACAAATTTGATTCCTCACATTGTCAATGTCTGTGGCTGAACCAGACCATTTGAAACCTCGGTGTCATATTTCACCAGAGGTCTGGCCACATATCTGCTCTTATTTATTATTCAATCTCTGTAACATCACTCAAATGCCTACCTCAACTCTTTTATTGCTGAAATGCTCATCCGTGCCTTTGTTACCTCAGGACTTGAGTATTCCAATGAATCCTGGCTGGTGTCCTATCTTCCACTCTACATAAACTTGAGCTCATCCAAATATGCTGCCCATTCCCTAGCTCGCACCAAGTCCCGGTTACCCATCGCCATTGATCTCAATGATGTGTATTGATTGCCAGCAGAGAGTTAAGGAATGCTTCAATATTCAGATTCTCACACTTGTTTCCAAATTGCTCCATAGTCTCACCCTCCTTATTCCTGTAGCCTCCTCCAACCCTACAACCCTCTGAGATTTCTACACTCCTCCAATATTGCCTGCTTGTCCATGCCAAACTTTCAGTTGCTTAGGCTCTAAACACTCAACCTCTCTGACTACTATGATACCTTGGGACATTTTACTCTGTTAAAGACCCCACGTAAGTGCAAGTTGTGGTGATGGTGTTGTTCTTAAGGCCATAATCCCAAGCCTACAATTTTCTAATTGAGTGTGATTGTTTATAATCATATAGCCCCTGGCATTAAGATACTCAGTTTTCACTAGTGATAAATGAAAATTAAATGTAAGAATAATTAGTGTGAATTTTGCAACCTAAGTAATTGAAACACTAGTAGTAAATTACTAATTACTTACCGACATAAACTGGGACTTAGTTATGACAATCTGTATGTATGAGTAGGAATTTTACCTGAGGTTCTTCAAGGATCAGAAAAGAATAGCTGAGGGAACCTATGAGTGAGGAGGCCATATTGGATTTGCCCCGACTAATGCAAGAAGCAAGAATAAATTAGAAACCAAGCTGAAGTTGGGACTACATTGGATTTAGTGATCCAATGTAGAGTTTCACCATAACATGGTGAACATGGCAGAAGAGGCCCGAATCCATAAGTCCCAACACTGAACATGGCACCCACCATTTTCACAGGGGTGGGTATGGGCCTGGTTTGGGATTTGCACATGCACATTTTGTGGAGGCAACTGCCCATAGAAATGAGCAGCTGCCTCCACTCATGTGCAATTTTAGTGTGAGAATTTTCATGAAACCCAATGTGTGCAGATTAGACCTGGTTGGCAGGTCTAAACTTTCTGGATTCATTTGGATAGCCAGGGTACCATTTTGGGGCAGGTAAGGTATCCCTTTGGATATAGTTTGGGACACCTTTGGGAGAGGTCAGGCACCCTTTGAGAGAGGACAGGTACCCTTTGAGAGAGGTCAGCTACCCTTTGGGGTAAGTCAGGAGGCCTTTGGGAGAAGTCAGGTGCCCTTTGAGATTACTAAAGTTAGGCATGAATGTGTGTAAAAAGTGAATAAACTTATTGGAACTTTGAAGCTCATTGGAACTGTTGAAAACAACTGTCAAAAGTGTCAATATAAACTGTCAAGAGGAGCTATCAAAAATATCTGTCAAAAGTGCTGAGATGAACTGTCAAAGGGAGGTGTCAAGGCATTTAAAACTCTTGCTTTTTAACCCTTTGAAAAAACTGCCTGGAGTGTTAAGTGTTTGCTTGTTATTTCTCTCTGTCTGTTGACATAAACCTTAGGATTTCTATTACTGCATGACTGACTTCACAACCATCCATTATCACAGTAGGGTTCTTGCCATTTCATAGTTTAATTGACAGCTTCAAATGATTATGGACTCTTTGAAGTGGGACTATGAATTCCAATGTTTGTTTTTATAAGGGATTATGCAATTGAAGGAAATGCTTTTTGTTGTAAGGAATAATGTAGTTGAAAGAATTTAAATGGGTTTTTATTAATGAGAGTGCTTTGAAAAAATAAAGTCTGCAATAGACACTTGGAACTCTATTTTATTTGATTTCAGCATGGGTACTGATGTCTGCTCATGGTGGCTAATGTGTGGAATCGTCCCAGATTTGCGCTAAGTTTTGGTAGCAGGCACTGGCTGCGATGATGGGTTTTCATGCCGTGTCGTCCCAATCCCACTGCATTATTCCATAGGAGTGTGATCAGTGGGTGGGCGGAGATGCAGGTCAGCTCAGATGGACAACTGAAAGTAACCCCAGCAGGCAGCATTCAAAATGCTCAGGACATTGAGATGAGTGTGAAATAAGAAGGATCCACATGCATGGGAGAGTGCTTGCATGAGGCTCTGAAAGGCCCTGCCACATGAACACTTTTCCCTCCAGAATAACTCATGAGCCGACTGCTCCCCTGAGGTGATGGGTCTAATCACCGGGAAACATGCCGTTTTAATGGTGGGCAGGCTCTCATTTGCTTGACCGCCATTACCTTGCTGCTTCATCACGCTTGACACCATATTTAAAGTCCAGCTGTGCGCACACATCTCAGTGCTTCTAGGCACGACTACTGCAGGGAAGATGTCCACGAAAGGCAGAAGACCGCAGCCCCCAGGTTTAGCGACATGTCACCGGAACGCCTTTTGGATACCGTGGAGGCCTGTCGCGAAGTCCTCTACTCCTGCTCTGGCAGCAGTGGCATTACCAGCCAGGCTTGGGAGATGGTGGTAGCGGTGGACAGTGCCCATGCAAAAGAGGACAGCCACCCAGTGCCACTACAGGATGAATGGTCTCATCCATTCTGCCAAGGTAACTCTCTTCTCATCGCTCTCAACTCATACACTCTCAAATCCATCACACACCCACAGGGATCTCACACTCAAGGGACAACACCACTAACTCTCACGCACACCCTCAATCTGTATCATGCTCATATCCTCTTGAGCTCACATCCTCATTTCTGTCCATGGCTCTGCTCAGCACACAAACATTCCACACAGTGCCGTGTGTCCTGCTCACATTCTCTCCATCTGTTTTCATGCAGGAGAAGCCTGCTCACATCAGCAGGGAGAGGTCCCAGACCGGGGGTGGAGTGGCCCACATTAGGCCCCTCACTCACTTTGAGGAGCGTGCCATCGTGCTGACTGGTGACAATGTGAACCCTGCCTGCGGCGACAGTGAGGCTGGTGGCGAACACTCGCTTCAGGATCCTGCACCAGTTCATCACTCCCTCAACCCAACTGAGTGCTTTCTCTCCTGTTTTTGACTCTGCTGCCATGAACTACTTTGGTTCATAGGGTGCTCTGCCAAGGGACCAAAACCCTCAGCCAGCCAACCTTTCAGCTCCATCCACGTCCTCATCTGCAACCAAGCGAAGAGGTGGGAAAAAAGCAGCCCGGAAGACCCATCGCCACAGTGGAGCAGTCGGCTCATGAGTTATTCTGGAGGGAAAAGTGTTCATGTGGCAGGGCCTTTCGAAGCCTCATGCAAGCACTCTCCCATGCACGTGGATCCTTCTCATTTCACACTCATCTCAACGTCCTGAGCATTTTGAATGCTGCCTGCTGGGGTTCACTTTCAGTTGTCCATCTGAGCTGACCTGCATCCCCGCCCACCCACTGATCACACTCCCATGCAGTACCTGATCTCGCCCAACATGACTCTCATTTCACTTCCGATTTCGCCAGTATGGTCTGGTTTCACTGCATTGTGCATTCCCCCGTCCTTTACCCTTCTCCCGGTCACCCATTTCCTCTCCCCATCATAGTTGACTCCCCCAACTCCTGGCATCACCCTCCACCTCCACTCCATTATATACCAGCCACAAACCTTTTCCTTCGAGGATGTCCAGGTAATTGTGCACATTCCCACCCTTCCTGAAAATCCCACCTCATTCACCTCCTCGACCTCCTCCTTCCCATCCTCAGGGTCTGTGACTTCCTCTGAGTCCCCACCAACTACCCTCACCGTCCCTTATATCTGGTCAGAGCGCATCACCAGGAAGCCCTCGTGGGTCTCCTGGAGGAGCTTCTCCATGAGAGTTGCCACTCTCTCCATGGAGGACGCATGGTGCTCAGACATGAGGCTCATTGCTTTGGCGATCATCTGTGTAGTCTCCTCTACCACTGACACCAAGCCAAGCATAGCCTGATGTATCTACCCCAGATGTTCCCGCACACTCAGCCACATTTCCTGCGCTTGCTGTGTCGTGGATGACTCCAGAGACACCTCATCAGGCACCGACTGAGTACATGCCTGGTCCTCTGCAGTCCTCCGACTGCTGGCACCATGGGCACTCTCTTTCTCTGCCATCTCCTCCAGCGACTGTGAAGTGCTCTCACCGCTGTGCCCTGGGACACTGGCCGATGTTCTAATTCCCACCGAGGTGCTAGTATCTGCGCTGATACCTGCCTGGCAGAGATGGTGTGACACTGGTGAGACTTCAGGACCCTCAGGTTTGAGGGTGGCATCTGCTGCTCCTCCTCTCGGCCCTGCTCCATTGATGCTGAAAGGAAGAACAAGTACATTGTCTCCACGTCAACTGATCCAATGTCAATGTGCATCCCTGTCCCCCGGATCATTATATGCTCATCCTTCGATAAGCAATGGTCAAGCCATGTTGCAAAATTAAATCACTGAACATTCAGTACTGCCATGGCTGCTGGGAGAACAATGGTGACCTCACTGTTGGGCATACGTACTTGCCTGTGGCACCCCAGCCTCACTGACACTGGTGGACCTGGGTGCATGGCGCCTCTCCTAATTTAGGGCCTCCTGCTTGAAGCGGCTGAGAATCGCTAACTGTGCTAGCCCGCTGCCAGTCCTCACCCACTTGGCGGCATTTTGTGCATTCTTCTCCTGAAAAGGAGAGAAGAACATTGAACAATGCTACTTGTACCTGGACTCTCTTCGCGCATGGCCCACCCCAAGCAGAGTGGGACATTGCAGGGCTCCAGTGCCTCCTTGCCCTGCTGCTGCCAAACACTCACACAAAGATGCTAGGCCTGTCCCCCCCATGCCACCCCCTTGGCCACATGCTGCCTATATCACATTAGGCACCAAGTGGTCTAACCTTCCATAGCAAGGAGGCTCAAGCACGTGGAGTGCAGAGGACAGCAGATTAATTGGTGCCAATGCCACCTTGAAGCTCCCCTCCCAGTATGTCATCACTCTGACTTTGACAAGTCCTGGAGTTCCAGCACTGTGCCTAGGTGCAGCTCCTCCAGGTTGCCCCCAAAACAGTAATGTGGGTCTCAGTGTACCACATGCTGTGGGGGCAGAACCCATCTCTTCACTACTCTCTCAGGGTGACCTCGGCATGGGCAATATCAGCTGGCCCACCCAGCAAAGGACACATGCCGTCAATGATTCAATGCAGTCACTACACTCAGACTTGATGGGGTGGGGGGGGGGGGGAAAGAGAGGGGGGGGGGGGGGGGGGGGGGGGGAGAGAGAGAGGGGGTGGGAGGAGAGAGAGAGGGGGGGGTGGGGGGGAGAAGAGAGGGGGGGGTGGGAAGAGAGAGGGGGGGGGTGGGGGGAGGAGAGAGAGGGGGGGAAGAGAGAGAGAGAGAGAGGGGGGTGGGGGGGAAGAGAGAGGGGGGGGGTGGGGTGGAGGAGAGAGGGGGGGGTGGGGGGGAGGAGAAAGGGGGGAGGAGAGAGAGGGGGGGTGGGGGGGGAGGAGAAAGGGGGGAAGAGAGAGAGGGGTGGTGGGGGGGGGGAAGAGAGAGAGAGAGGGGGGGTGGGGGTGGGGGGGGAGGAGAGAGAGGGGGGGTGGGGGGGAGGAGAGAGGGGGGGGAAGAGAGAGAGAGAGAGAGAGAGAGGGGCAGAGGAGAGAGAGGGGGGGTGGGGGGGAGGAGAGAGGGGGGGGAAGAGAGAGAGAGAGAGAGAGAGGGGCAGAGGAGAGAGAGGGGGGTGGGGGGGGGAGGAGAAAGGGGGGAAGAGAGAGAGAGAGAGGGGGGTGGGGGGGGGGAGGAGAAAGGGGGGAAGAGAGAGAGAGAGAGGGGGGGTGGGGGTGGGGGGGGAGGAGAGAGAGGGGGGAGAGAGAGAGAGAGAGGGGGGGGTGGGGCAGAGGAGAGAGAGGGGGGTGGGGGGGGGGAGGAGAGAGAGGGGGGTGGGGGGGAGGAGTGAGGGGGGTGGGGGGGAGGAGAGAGGGGGAAGAGAGAGAGGGGCGGTGGGGGGGGAAGAGAGAGAGAGAGAGAGAGAGAGAGAGGGGGTGGGGGGGGAGAGAGAGAGAGGGGGGTGGGGGGGGAAGAGAGAGAGAGAGAGGGGGGGGTGGGGGGGAGGAGAGAGGGGGAAGAGAGAGAGGGGCGGTGGGGGGGGAAGAGAGAGAGAGAGAGAGAGGGGGGTGGGGGGGGAAGAGAGAGAGAGAGGGGGGGGTGGGGGGGAGGAGAGAGAGGGGGGTGGGGGGGGAGGAGGGGGGTAGAGAGAGGGGTGGGAAGAGAGAGAGAGAGGGGGGGTGGGGGGGGGGAGAGAGAGAGAGAGGGGGGTGGGGGGAGGAGAGAGGGGGGGTGGGGGGGAGGAGAGAGAAGGGGGGTGGGGGGGAGGAGAGAGAGAGGGGGGAGGAGAGAGAGGGGGGGTGGGGGGGAAGAGAGAGAGGGGGGGTGGGGGGGAGGAGAGAGAAGGGGGGTGGGGGGGAAGAGAGAGAGAGGGAGGTGGGGGGGAGGAGAGAGAGAGGGGGGAGGAGAGAGAGGGGGGGTGGGGGGGAGTAGAGAGAGGGGGGGAGGAGAGAGAGGGGGGGTGGGGGGGGAGGAGAGAGGGGGGAGAAGAGAGAGAGAGGGGGGGTGGGGGGGAGGAGAGAGAGGGGGGTGGGGGGGGAGGAGAGAGAGAGAGAGATGGGGGGTGGGGGTGGGGGGGGAGGAGAGAGAGGGGGGAGAGAGAGAGAGAGAGGGTGGGGAGGCAAAAGAGAGGGGGGTGGGGGGGGAAGAAAGAGAGAGAGGGGGAGTGGGGGGAGGAGAGAGAGGGGGGGGAGGAGAGGGGGGAGAGAGAGAGAGAGAGGGGGGAGGAGAGAGAGAGGGGGGTGGGGGGAAAAGAGAGAGAGAGAGGGGAGGTGGGGGGGAAGAGAGAGAGGGGGGGTGGGGGGGGAGGAGAGGGGGGGAGAGAGAGAGAGAGGGGTGGGGAAGAGAGAGAGAGAGGGGGGTGGGGGGGAGGAGAGAGAGGGGGGGTGGGGGGGGAGGAGAGGGGGGGAGAGAGAGAGAGAGAGAGGGGTGGGGAAGAGAGAGAGAGAGGGGGGTGGGGGGGAGGAGAGAGAGAAGGGGGAAGAGAGAGAGAGGGGGGGTGGGGGGGGTGAGGGGGGAGAGGGAGGGGGCACCGGCAGGGAAAGCCTACCTGCTGGATTAAGTCACCAATGCCAAAATGGTACTCACCCTTCCTGAATGCAACAGGGTCATTGAAGCGTTTGCGACCCTGGGTCCAGGTACACCACATCGCATCGCGGGAGATCACCCCTCCTCCCAGGTACATTTGGTCATGTGGGGGGGGGGCCTCCTCCTCCCGTCCTGGAGTACGAGGACCTCCTGCTGTGCTGCCACCTCCCTGAGGAGGGCAGCAAGGCAATTGTCAGAAAAACTAGGGGCACAGTGCCCCCTTGCCTTACCCTACTGCCTGCTCACCAGCAGCGCTCTGGGGAGCCCTTCCATCAGCCATGATTCACAGCCTTTGAAAGACTGCAGCAACTTTTTAAAACAGGCCGCCGGGAGGCCGCTGGACCGAGAGATCATTGCAGTCCCACCGCCGCCCGCCCATTCCCGCTGACCTCAGGGCTGCGATTCACACTGGGTGGGCCGCTGCCCACTTGTGTTTGCTCCCGCTCCGCACCCCCCCTCCCCCCCCGCCAGCCAGAAAATTCTGCCCCAAGTTTCTCGCTCTCAAGCTGAATGCTAAATTCTACCATGTTATGGTCAATGTTTCTTAGGGGATCTTTTACTCTAAGATCATATATTAAACCTGCCTCATTACATATTGCAGATCCAAAATAACCTGATCCCTGGTCAGATACACAACATATTGTTCTCAGAAACTGTCCTAAATACACTATGGGTCGAATTTTGCCCTTGATGGGCGGGTGGGCTCAATCGACTTGGTGGATGGGGAGCCGATTGCCCCTGCTGAAACGGGCCCCACCGCCATTTTACGTGGGTGGGCCAACTAAGGCCTGCCCAGTGGGCTGCCCGACGGGAAGTGCTATGCACCTCCTGCGGAGGTGGGGGCAGCGGGGGTGGGGGGGTGGGATTCCCCAACTGTGAGAGTGCGCTCTTTCTCGCATGCGCACAAAAGAGCGCACATGTCTCTGAGGCAAAGTGCTGTCTCAGGGAAATCGCTGAAAGGCAGTCAAATATTAAAAATAGAACAGTAAAAAATTCATTAACATGTCCCCCTCATGTGAAAATGTCACAGGAGATGGGACAGGTTAATGAAGTACACAAAACCTTTAATAAAAGTTTTTAAATCCGATATCAAACCTCATCCCGCCACTGGATGAGGCTTGTAAAAAAATCACTTACCCACCTGCCTGTTGGGTCCGTGCGCCGAGCCGAAGTTCGCATGGGCCCCTCGAAATCCTGATCGATTGGTGAGTTAATGGTCTTAACAAGACCTTTAAATAATGGTGGGCGCAAGTTCCGCTGCATAGCGCGCCCACTGACCGAAATATCACGATGCCGCGCAATGACGTCAGGCCGCTTGCGCGACATTTTCAGCGCTGGCGTGTGGGCTCTGCCACCCGCACATCAGCCAGAAGATTCATCCCTATGAAATCTTGATCGTGGTTATCTCTGCCAATTTGATTTTCTCAATCTACATGAAGATTAAAGTCACCCATGATTAATGTACTGCCATTTTACATGCCCTCATTATCCCTTGATTTACTCTCTGTCCTACAATATAGCTACTGTTCAGGGGCCTATAGACTATTCCCATCAATGTTGTCTTCCCCTTGGTATTTTTTAGTTCCACCCATATTGTTCTACATCTTCTGATCAAAGATCATTTCTTGCTATCGTATTTATTCCATCTTGTACTAAGAAACCTACCCCACCACCCATTCTTTCCTCCGGTCCTTTCAAAAAGTCACATATCCCTGAATATTTAGATCCCAGCTTTGATCTCCTTGTAACAATGTCTCTGTAATGGCTCTAAGACGACACCCATCTATTTGTGCTGTTAATTGATTTTTTTTGTTCCGAATAATATGTTCATTTAGGTAAAGAGCCATTAATTTTGCCTTTTTACCATCTTCTCTCCCTTTGACTCTATTTACTGTTTTTTAATGTTTGTACACTCTGTCCCTTCCTGTCACTCTCTGGGTACCATTACCTAGGTAGTTGCCCTGCAATGTTGCCATATCCTTTTGCATTGTAAGGCTACATATCCCCTCTTCAGAAGCCTCCCCCAGTCTATTTAGTTTACGGCCCACTCTAAAGCCTTTGTTATTCGATTCGCCAGGGTACTGGTCCCAGCATGGTTCAAGTGAAGCCCGTCCCACTGGAACAGTTTCTTTCTCTGACCCTTCTCCCGCACCCCTGCTTTCACACCTTCCTCTCCCTCCCAGAACCATGATAGGGTCCCCCTTGTCCTCAGATTTCATCCCATCAGCCTCCACATTCAAAGGATCATCCTCCGCCATTTCCACCAACTCCAGCATGATGCCACTACCAAACACATGTTCCCCTCAACCCCCTGTCAGCATTCCGTAGGGACCTTTCCCTCTGGGACACCCTGGTCCACTCCTCCATCACCTCCAACACCTCATTCCCTTCCCACAGCATCTTCTCATGCAACCGCAGAAGGTGCAACACCTGCCCCTTTACTTCCACCCTTCCTCAACGTCCAAGGATCCAAACACTCCCTTCAGGTGAAGCAGTACTTCGCTTGTACCACCTTCAATTTTGGTCTACTGCATCCACTGCTCCCAATGCGGTCTCCTCTACATTGGAGAGACCAAATGCAGACTGGGTGATTGCTTTGTGGAACACCTTCGGTCTGTCCGCAAGCATGACCCAGACCTTCCTATTGTTTGCCATTTCAACACACCATCCTGCTCTCATACCCACATGTCCGTTCTTGGCCTGCTTCAATGTTCCAGTGAAGCTCAACACAAACTGGAGGAACAGCAGCTCATCTTCCGATTAGGCACTTTACAGCCTTCCATACTTAACATTGAGTTCAACAACTTCATGCACTCTCTCCTCCGCCTTTTACCCCTTTTTATCCTTTTTTCAAAATTCAATTTTTTTAAATCCACATATTTTTATTTTTACTCATTTATTCATTATTTTATGCTCTTTTTTATCGCCCATTTTTATCCTATTTTCGATTCTTTTTTCCCTACCACTGCCCCCTCCCCCAACCCCACCCCCACAAGGGCCATCTGATTCTTGTTCATGTTGTTCTTTTCAGAATGCTTACCCCTGTTCTGCTATTATCACATTTTGCTTTCTTACCTTTATGCCACTAAGGACCTTTTTTAGCCCTTACCACTACCATTAACACTCCCTTTGTCCTTGTGTTCATGGCACCTTTGTCAATTTTTCCTTTGCCACCCCCGCCCCTATCGCTGGCCTACCATCCGCCTTAAACAGTATAAATTTCAACACATTTCTACTTCTCTGTAGCTCTGAAGAAGGGTCATATGGATTTGAAACATTAACTGTTTCTCTCTCTACAGATGCTGTCAGACCTGCTGAGTTTTTCCAACATTTTCTGTTTTTCTTTCAGATTTCCAGCATCTGCAGTATTTTGCTTTCACCCTGCTACCCCAGTAGTTGGTCCCAATGGCCGATGAACTGAAACCTATTCCTCCCACAGCAATCTTTGAGCCGCACATTTAAACCTTTGACTTTATTTACTCTATGCCAGTTTACTGATGGCTCTGGTAGTAATCCCGAGATTACTTGAAAGTTCTGCTTTTTAATTTAGCTCCTAACTGTTCAAATTCTTTCAGCAGAACCTCTTTTCTAGTCCTATCAATGCTGTTGGTACTAAGGTGGATGGTGACAACTGGATTCCTCCCCTCCCATTCCAAGTTCCTCTCCAGCTCTGAGGAGATGTCCTTCACCTTGGCACAGGGCAGGCAACACAGCCTTTGGGATTCATGCTCAAGACTGCAAAGAACAGTACCTATTCCCCTGAATTATATTGTCCCCTACCACTACTACGTTTGTTTTTCTTCCCCCCACTTGAATGGTTCCCTGTACCATGGTGCCAAGGTCAGTTCACTCATCCTGCAGTACTTGCTCTCGTCCACACAGCTTGCAAGAACCTCATAACTGTTGGACAATTGCAGGGGCCGAGCCTCCTTGTATGCTACCCCTTGGATCCCTATACTTGCCTCACCTGCCGTCACACCCTCCTGTCCCTGACCGTGGAGCAAATTTGAACTACCTAAGCTGAGGGGTGTGACCACCTCCTGAAGCAAAGTGTCCAGGTGACTTTCCCTATCCTTGATGTGGCACAATGTCTGCAGCTCAGATTCCAGCTCCTCAACTTGGATCCGAAGTTCCTCGAGCTGCAAACACTTACTATAAGTATATTCGCTCTGGATCATCTTGGTGTCCAGCAGTCCCACATGCTGCAGCAGCAACACATCACCCATCCTGCCATTGCTCCATAGTTAATTTATTAATGAATTACTCTCATATCCTTGCTCTTTACACTTGAAAAATCTCCCACTCTTTACACTTTATCGTAATTAATTTTTTTACAACAGTATCGATCTTATACTTAAACTATTTTTAAGAAAAAGAGAAAAAAAGTTTAGAGACCTAAACACAAACTAAAGACTAGAAATACTCACTAATCAGCTGCTTTCCCTGCACTCGCATTAAGTTGTGGTTCATGACGTCACTCCGTCATTGGTCTCGTAGCAGGTAGGCCTCTCGATCTGTGCCTTTAACGTCTCCTGCTCACCTTCTCGCTCAAAATATATTATTTTGAGCCTTAGGAATAGAATAAACCTTAATCACATACCAGATACTTACCAATTGACCAGCTTCTTCTCCTTTAGCAGAGCAATAATCAATTGCTGGAGGCTGAAAAAGTTTAGGCAAAAGCAACCCAGCACCTCTTTCCTTTCCTTTGTTTAATACCCTGAAGCGCTCTATTGTAAGTCACACTAAATTGACTATTTATATATGCTCCTAACTGAGTCACTTAATGAGGATCCAGTTTCAACTGGTTCTTAATTAAGCTGCTCTTTCACTGGAACCCTTGAAAAAACCCTGTTTAAGGCTGGCAATTGCAGAATTTAAACTGTAGATTTCAGCTTAATGCCAATTATAAACTACAAACTAAATTAGGTATGTACAGAATAAAAATTTAGACTTTCTTACCCAGCAACTGCATGCACTCATGTGGTGTTGCGAATGCTCTGGGAGACCCTGTTATATTTGCTGAGCTCAGTAGCAAGGTGACCAACCCTCGATTTTCCTAGCTTCCCTAGCACTTATAGCCCTGGCTAACAGCCATTACTTCACTACTCTTCCATTACCTTTGTCCATGGTTTACATTAACTATGGCTGGGGTTTTCCATTCTGGGCCTAAGCCCAACGGTGGAGGCAGGAAACAGGAATGTTTCCCGCCATGGAGCCTGGTGGGAATTTGCGCCAAATCGTGAAATGCTGTGCTTATTAACTACTCACTCAGGGTTTCCTGCCATATTGCACGGTGGGGTCGGCTGGATGATGCGTGCCCTGCCATCATATCTGTGTGCCATATTTAAAAGGCACCCAGGTATCAACTTCTTTGATGTGAACGTACCGTGGAAGGAGGAGATGGCCCAGCGAACCCAGGGAGCTCTGGCTCCCTGATTAATGACACAAAGATAGGTAGGAAAGTAAGTTGTGAAGAGGACATAAGGAGGCTACAAAGGATACAGATAGATTACGTGACAGGGCAAAGATCTGGCAAATGGAGTAATACGTGAATAATGTGAAATTGTCCTTTTTGGCAGGAAGAATAAAAAAGAAGCATATTATCTAAATGGTGAGAGATTGGAGAGCTCTGAGATGCAGAGTTATTTAGGTGTCCTAGTGCATGAATTGCAAATGGTTAGTATGCAGATACAGCAGGTAATTGGGAAAGCCAGTAAAATGTTATTGTTTAATGCGAGGGAAATTGAATGCATAAGTAGAGAGGTTATGCTTTAGTTATACAAGGCATTGGTGAGATCACATCTGGAGTAATGTGTACAGTATTGGTCTCCTTATTTAAAGAAGGATGTAAATGCTTTGGAAGCAGTTCAGGGAAGGTTTACTAATCTAATATCTGGAATGCGCATGTTGTCATTTGCGGAAAAGCTGCACAGGCCAGACTTATACCTACTGGAGTTTAGAAGAGTAAGAGGTGACCTGATTAAAACACAAACAATCCTGATGGGACATGACAGGATAAATGTGGAAAGGATGTTTCTTGTGAGAGAATTCAGACCTAGAGCTCACTGTTTAAAAATAAGGGGTCACCCATTTAAGACATGAGCAAAGAAGAGAAATTTTTTTTCCCTTGGAGGGTGAGTCTTTTGAACTGTCCTCAAAAGGCGGTGGAGGCAGAACCTTTGAATATTTTAAAAGCAGAGGTACACAGATTGCGGTGAAAGGTTATCAGGGATCAGCAGGACTGTGGAGTTGAGGTTAAAATTGGATCAGACATGATCTTATCGAATGGCGGAGCAGGCTCGAAGGGCTGAATGATCTACTCCTGCTACTAATTCATATGTTCATATGTAGATTCAGTGACTTTAGCGACTCTTCCCTTGATGTGCTGCTCAATGCAGTGGAGGCCAGGAGGGGCATCCTGTGCCCTGAGGATGGAAGGAGGAGGCCGAGCCGTATGACCAACCCTACATGGGAGGAAGCCACCAGGGTGGTCAGTGCCACCAGAGGACTGCCCTGTAGTGCTGGAGGTGGATGAATGACCTCATCCATGCTGCCAGGATAAGGGAACCCTCAACTGCCCAGTCTCACTTTACTGAATGGTAGAGGGGACATGGGCCTCAGTGGCAAGGGCGCCATCCTTGCTGCCCATGCTATTAAGAGCTACTCAACGTGATAAGATGATGCCTCATAGCCCCCCCTTCAGTCCATCTAGCCTGCAGGTGGAGAGGCACTGTGGGCCCCTGACCCTTCCACACAGAGAGCTCAGGTGCTGCCTGGGATTGGTGGGGGCAGTGGGATGTAAGGGCGTTAGGTGTTAGGCAGGAGAGAGAGAGAAGATGGGAGGGGTCCTGCCTGAACTGAGGAACCTTACAGAGTTTGAGGAGTGGGCAGCTGAGCTGGTAGGAGAGGAACAGGACTGAACCTGTGATGATGGAGAAGTAGGCTGGCAGCCTCCAACCAGTAATGATCCATGCATAATGTAGTCAATTAGAAACCCAAGGGTCATGTGTTCCTCCATATTGGAGGCAGCTCATGCAGTCTGTCCCTCTCTCCTCTCTCACTTGCAGATGCCAGCAGGAAGAGGGGAAGGCCAGAAGAAGAAGCCCTGTCCAGCAGTACCTCCAGCCCGAAGAGGACTGAGGACATTGGGGAGGAGGAAGAAAGTGCATCTGTTGAGCCATCACAGCAGTCACCTGCACCCTCCAACTGCCCAGAGACACACACCTTGGTGGGTATTAGTTCTGGTTTAGGCAGGGTCTCGCACGGACATGTGTCTGCAGTAGGAGGAGACAGGGTCAGCCAAGCTCATCGGCTGGAGGACTGCTGGGAAAGAGGCATCTGTGATGCCCAAGTTAGATGACATGCCTCTGGGGTCAGCCCTGCCCGAGATGCTGGGGATGCAGCGAGAGGGGGAAATCTCAAACAAAGGTGGCGGAGGCCCTCGACAGAGAGGCAGAGGAATCCGTCTGCATGCTCTCTGATGAAGTGGTTCTGACCTGTGTGTACATGGAGGTCTCCATGGGGAAGATGGTGAATGCCATGGAGAACCTTGTCCAGCAGAAAGCCCAGATACTATGAGAGATGCATGCAGACCTGCACTCTATCACTGTAGCCATGGGTGAGGTCTTGCTGTGGTTATGTTAGAGGGTGATGGGGCACTTCAACTTCCCTTCAGGTGCCCTTTCTCTTCATGGAGTCAGGCAGGGGCCCTCGGGCATCCAAAGGGAGGAACAGTGGCTGTTGAACATCCCAGGACATCCACTCAGGAAACTCTGAGGGTGTCTGGCCCTTCGGAATCCCCCTTGCCTGTAACCCCCTTAAGATTCAACCTCTGTGGCCGCAAAGGGAGCAGCTGTCCCAAGCAGGAGAGCCAAAGTAAGCCAAGGCCCTCCAGGCCTTGCATTTCCAGAGGACGTCCACCAAAGTCATCAAAGACAACAGGGCAAACTGGTCAGCAGGCTGCCTCCACCCCTGCTGCAGATGTCAGGAGAGCACCTAAAAGAAGTCGTAGGGGATGAAAGATTAGGAAGTTATGATTTCACATGTGGTTGCACAGGTGCACTATACTTGTTAATGAGTTACAATTTTGTAAATAGAACACTTGCACTTTAATGAGGTTGATGGGGTTTAATTGTGATTCGTAATCATAAAACCTCTGTTGCCCCCTCCCCCCACAAGCCCCACCATCTTTAGGGGACCACCCCAGGCTGGGTCTATGTCCCCCAGAATCATGCACGTGCAGGGAGACTAGGATCTTTGCCAGGGTCTTTGCGAGCCATGCACAAGAAGCCTCCCATGCACACTGAGCCTTTCCCTTTCACGTGCTCAGCTGCTGAAATGTCTCAGCACTGTCAGTACTATGTGCTGGGATTCCCCTTCAGTTGTCCAGCTGAGCTGACCTGCTGCTCCGCCCCATCCCCTCCGACTCAAATCCCATGAAGCATCTCAAGATCTCCACGTCGAGGCTCTGGATAGTTGCAAGCAGCCATGGTGTGTGTGACTTTTCAGGTTGGGCCCAACACCTTCCAACCTCCCTCCGTTGCCCACACCCTCCCCCCTCATAACCATTGACCCCCAGTGTGATCTTTGACCTCCCCACAGTCATCCTAGAACCCTCCCCCATCACCCTCCATCCCATGCATGTGAATATCCATGTCCCCTACCTTCCTGAGGAGCCTATCGCACCCCCCCGCCACCACCCATCCGTGAAATAGACATGCTTCCTCCGCTCATCCTGTCAACACCCTGAATCTGGTTTTACTTCCTTGTCTCTGCCAATATCCCTTAGCGTTCCTTCTGTCAACATCGAAGGACACTCACCCTCCTATCCTACTGGCTCCCACTGCCCCCTTAACCCTCACCAGTCCTTACTATCAACTATTCCCTCAGTACGCCCTGCAGGACTCATCAGTTGACACCATGGACCACTCCCTTTGAATTGCTTTCCCCTCTTCCACCCCCCCATGCCTGTTCACACCTGCACATCCACTCCATGCCCACTCAAACCTACACACCCTGCCCCACTTCCCACACTCCAACATGGCCCTTCCCAGCCTCCCACTCCATGTCACCCTACTCATTCTACGACCTCTGCAGAATCTCTCCCTTTCCCCCACCACCCCCAACCTCCCCTGTCCCCCTCTAGGTCTCCACACCTGCCCCATCTCTTAATTCCTCTCCTCCCTGTCTAATCCACCCACAGCACAGTCCATCGCCGTCCAACAATACCTCATACAGCTGACAACCTGCTGTGCAACGATTCACATCCTGGAGACTCCTGCAGCTCAAAGATCCACACCCTGGAGGCTCCTGCAGCTCAAAGATCCACACCCTGGAGGCTCCTGCAGCACAAAGACCCACACCCCTGGAGGCTCCTGCAGCTCAAAGATCCACACCCTGGAGGCTCCTGCAGCTCAAAGATCCACACCCTGGAGGCTCCTGCAGCTCAAAGATCCACACCCTGGAGGCTCCTGCAGCTCAAAGATCCACACCCTAGAGGCTCCTGCAGCTCAAAGATCCACACCCTGGAGGCTCCTGAAGCTCAAAGATCCACACCCTGGAGGCTCCAGCAGCACAAAGACCCACACCCTGGAGGCTCCTGAAACACAAAGATCCACACCCTGAAGGCTCCTGAGGCACAATGATCCACACCCTGGAGGCTCCTGCAGCTCAAAGATCCACACCCTGGAGGCTCCTGAGGCACAAAGATCCACACCCTGGAGGCTCCTGCAGCTCAAAGATCCACACCCTGGAGGCTCCTGCAGCACAAAGATCCACACCCTGGAGGCTCCTGCAGCTCAAAGATCCACACCCTGGAGGCTCCTGCAGCACAAAGACCCACACCCTGGAGGCTCCTGAAGCACAAAGACCCACACCCTGGAGGCTCCTGCAGCTCAAAGATCCACACCCTGGAGGCTCCTGCAGCACAAAGACCCGCACCCTGGAGGCTCCTGCAGCACAAAGACCCACACCCTGGAGGGTCCTGCAGCACAAAGATCCACACCCTGGAGGCTCCTGCAATGTAAGGGTCCGTGTGGTAAGTGTTCCACTCAATGGTCGCTGGAGGCCTCCATCTTCTGCTCTCTGTATGCTGCCCCAGGTGATCTTGACTCGGTAATTGGGGATCCTGCTGCCACTGACTGGAAAACAAATTTCCCCCATCACATTGACGTTTTCGTGCAGGACATGCAGGAAGTTCTGAGAACTTTGTGGCTTGGTTTCTCAACATAGCATGATGCCCCCTGGCTGCTCCGCAAAATATACTGAGTGAATGCCCTCACTTTAAGAAGACTGCTGCTTCTGGCTGGCCTGCTGGAAATTGGACTCCTGGAATGGACAGGTTTCCGAGTGTTTTAGTGAGTTGTGTGTGAAACCTGCATGCCTGTGAGATTCTAATGAGCTGTGGGAGTTAACGTAACCTGGGCCTGTTTTCTGAGACTGCTCATGGTGAATTTCAAATGTTCCTCGCTCCCCAGTTACAGATAATTCACAAGGAGTTAAAATCAGGGATGAAGTCCCAAGGTCCAGAAAACAGGGTGGGTTTGTGAGAGAGAAATGTTTTATGGGTGCCCAACACAAAGGTGACACTATAGGGAGTTTTGTTGTGAATTAATTCATTTAATAAAACTAATTTAATTAGATTATTATGCTAAAATTTTAGTTGCAGCATCATATTTTACATTCCCAGAAAATTTGTTGCCTATTGGAACCAATTGCAAAAGAAACATTGTGAGGAGTTTATTTGTTTTTGTGGTCCTTTCCTGTTGTTCATTGGTAGCATTTTTTATTTTTGTAAGGGGTTGGATTAAACTTTCTCTTCTCTTATTTTTTAATAACAAGAACGTGTATGAGAGTGAACCGTAGTTTGCAAATTGTCACGTGAGGCGTGAAAGGATGTGTCAAATGTGAACTAAACTGTTGATGAATGCATGCAAAGGAATCAGAGCTGAAATGCAGATGCTTTCCCTCACTCTCAAAATAACTCATTGCCACTTATGTAATAAGAGCTCTGTTTTCCTTAAAATGTAGAATGGAGCAGGAAATGCCTATTTAAAGTTAAGCTTAAGATTTTTAAAAGCCAGAATTTGAGCTGTGGACAAAAAGGTTGGCCTTGTGTCTTAATGAGTCAAATGGTCGCTTTTGAGCATAAAAGAAGAAGGATTTTGATAGCCAAAAACAGGGTTAGAAGACGAGGAAGAAACCTAAGCTTGTTTAGGCAGATGTTGATACTAGCTGGAGCCTAATACCTATTTAGGTAAGGAAGAGGTATACAAAGCATGCTTCTTTGTCCAGTGACCTTAAAGCTGTTCTATCATCTGTTTGGAACTATGGGGCCGAATTTTACTGCAGGCTTTGGTACCCTGACTTCGAGGCAAAAAGCGTGTCTGGAGCCTGCTCTTGCTGGCAGTGGACCAGTTCAGCAATTTTACCAGAGGCAGCCTTCTAACTGGCTGCCTGCGGGCTTGCCAAGAGGGCCAAAGGCTCTGATGTCTCAGCAGCGTCTCCGGTAGAGGTGGGCACTGCTGAGATAAGTAGGAAACCTCAGGGCACCTCAAAATGGAGGCACCTCCAGACACTCACTCTTCCAGAACCGCTTCATCCAATTGAGGTTTGCAGGGAGACAGAGCCTACCCTGATAGGCAATGGGCGCTGGGCATGGCACACAGAGAACAGGATGCCAGTCCATTACAGGGCACACACTGTGGGACAATTTACCGCAGACAATCCACCTAATCAGCATGTCTTTGGACAGGGGGGAGGAAATCGGAGCACCCGGCAGAAACCCACATGGACACGGGGAGATCGTGCAAAGTCCACACAGACAGACACCTGAAGTCAGGATTTAACCCAGGTCCCTGAGCACTAACCACTGCACCATTGGCTTAGTTGTAGGAGACAGAGGGTGCTGACAGAAGGATGCTTTAGTGACTGGAAGCCAGTGTCCAGTGATGTACCACAGGGATCTGTGCTGGGTCCCCTATTATTTGTCATTTATATAAATGACTTAGATGACTATGTGGGGGGTAGGATTAGTAAGTTTGCGGATAATACAAAGATTGGCCGGGTGGTTAATAGAGAGGTTGAGTGTCTTGGGCTACAGGAAGATATAGATGGGATGGTCAAATGGGCAGGTAAGTGGCAGATGGAATTGAACCCTGAAAAGTGTGAGTTGAAATACTTTGGAAGGAGTAATTTGACAAGGAAGTATTCAATGAACAGCATGACACTAGGAAGTTCTGAGGAACAAGGGGACCTTGGCGTGTGTGTCCATAGATCACTGAAGGCAGAGGGGCATGTTAGTGGGGTGGTGAAAAAGGCATATGGGACATTTGCCTTTATCAATTGAGGCATAGATTACAAAAGTAGTTGCAGTTGTATAGAATCTTAGTGAGGCCGCGGCTGGAGTACTGTGTATAGTTCTGGTCGCAACATTAAAGGAAGGATGTGATTGCACTGGAGGTGGTACAGAGGAGATTCACCAGGATGTTTCCTGGGATGAAACATTTAAGTTATGAAGAGAGGTTGGATAGACTTGGGTTGTTTTCGTTGGAGCAGAGAAGACTGAGGGGCGACCTGATCGAGGTGTACAAGATTATGAGGGGCATGGACAGGGTGGATAGGGAGCAGCTGTTCCCCTTAGTTGAAGGGTCAGTTACAAGGGGACATAAGTTCAAGGTGAGGGACAGGAAGTTTAGGGGGGATGTGAGGAAAAACTTTTTTACCCAGAGGTAGTGACGGTCTGGAATGCACTGCCTGGGAGGGTGGCAGAGGCAGGTTGCCTCACATCCTTTAAAAAGTACCTGGATGAGCACTTGGCACATCATAACATTCAAGGCTATGGGCCAAGTGCTGGTAAATGGGATTAGGTAGGCAGGTCAGGTGTTTCTCACATGTCAGTGCAGGCTTGATGGGCTGAAGGGCCTCTTCTGCACTGTGTGATTCTGTGATTGTGCCTCCAGACAGTTAAGTAAAAATTAAACTTCAGGATATCTGAGGGTAGGAGGCCAGGCAGATTGGATGGCAAAGTCCTCTGGAGGATCAGTGGGGGCATAGGAGCTTTTTGTGTTCATGGCCTCCTATGTGGGGCATGAAACCTCTGGCTCTTATGGCCTCCTGGGCTGCCAAAAGCCACTAAACTGGCAGTCTGCTAGCACAGCAGGGACTGCTCCTCTGTTGGCCCTTATTTAGGCAAACTCGCTGCCCTCCTCCAGGGAGCCAGCAGACAATCTGCCTCTCAGTATGCTGGTAGGAAACCTCCCTGGTGATGAGACAATGACAGGGAACTAACCTGACATTTTACTGACATCCCCTGCTCTGTTCCTGCCTCACGTGGGCCTTAATGTGTTAATTTCTGCTGTGTGTCAGTACAAGTTTTGTTGCAACCAATTGATATCAAGTTTGAATCCCTTGAAATCTGGTGCCTTGCTGCTTGATCGTTGCTTATTAATAGACTTTTAGTATTTGCCAGGATATCTTATTAGTAGCTTTATTCTACCTGCTGTTATTTTGTTGAAGATTGCCTACCTGGAGTCATATTTGATACAACGAATATTTTTTTAATCATTATGAATCTGTGCTTTTTAATGAAAAATTGAGCATAGATGTATGCCTTTGTTGAGTAGTGCATACATTCTCTTCTCCTTTGGGAGTGTGCTAGCTGAAAAACCCCTAATATATATGTAAATGAGGCTTTTCAATACAAAATTTGATTATATTTCAGCAAGTACAGCATCTAAATTCTGCATCATTGTTTTATACTCATCAGTGGTATAAACAAAGGCACCCATTATTTTACTGATTTCCCATGATGAATGTCATTTATGATACAAGTTCACTTATGAAACAAGGAGGTATCCATTGGGAGTGTGAATATATGCCGTTTTGAAAGATTTTACAGTTAAGAAGCAAATGCTGTGCAAGAATGGGGATGGCAGTGTAGTGGTAATATTAGTGGACTTGTAGTCCAGAGGCTCAGGCTTGGGCTCTAGGGATATGGGTTCAAATCCCACCATGGCAGCTGGTGTAATTTTCAATTTAATTAACAGATCTGGGATCAAAAGTTAGTCTCAGAAACAGTGACCATGAAACTATTGGATTGTCATAAAAACCCATCTAGTTCATGAATGTTCTTTAGGGAAGGAAATCTGCTATCCTTACCTGTCGGGCCTATATGTGACTGCTCTCTTGATCGGCTAAGTCAGCCACTCAGTTGTATCAAACCATGTCAAGAAAGTCAAAAATGAATAAAACCGGATGGACCAGCCAGCATTAACCAAGCCGGTGGAAGTGACAAAGACACACTCTGCAGTTGACCCTGCAAAGCCCTCCTTACTATTACCATCAAGCCAGGGGATCAACCCTGGTTCAATGAGGAGTGCAGGGGAGAATGCCAGGAGCAGCATCAGGAATACCTAAAAATGAGGTGGCAATCTGATGAAGCTACAACATATTCCAAAAAAAATCAGGAGCAGCATGTGATAGAGCTAAGTGATTTCACAGCCAATGGATCCAATCTAAGCTCTGCAGTCCTATCACATCTAGTTGTTAAAGGTGGTGGGGCAATTATACAATGAACTTGAGGAGGAGGCTCCACAAATAACCCATCCTCAATGATGGGGGAGCCTAGCACATCAGTATAAAAGACAAGGCGGAAGCATTTGCAAACACCTTCAGCCAGAAATGCTGAGTAGATTATCTATCTGAGCCTCCTCCTGATGTTCCCAGCATCACAGATGTCATTCTTCAGGTAATGTGGAAAATTGCCCAGGTATGTCCTGAAGACAAAAAGCTGGACAAATCCAACCAGCCCAATGCTGTCCCATCAGTTTACTCTTAATAATTGGCAAAATGATGGGGGTGTTATTGACAGTGCTATCAGGTGACACTTACTCAGCACTAACCAGCTCACTGATGCTCAGTTTGTGTTCTGCCAGGGCCACTAGGTTCCTGACCTCACTAAAGCCTTGGTCCAAATATGGACAAAAAAGGTAAACTCAAGCGGTGAGGTGAGAGTAGCCTTGACATCAGGGCAGCTTTTAACTGAATGTGGCATCAAAGAGCCCTAGGAAAATTGAAGTCAATGTAAATCTGGGGTAAAGCCATGGAGTCATACCTAGCACAAAGAAAGTTGATTGTGGTTGTTGGAGGCCAATAATCTCAGTCCAGGGATATCACTGCAGGCGTTCCTCAGGGCAGTGTCCTAGGTCCAATGATCTTCAGCTGCTTCATCAGTGACCTTCCCTCCATCATAAGGTCAGATGTGAGCATGTTCACTGATGATTGCTTGGTATTCTGTACCATTCACAACTCTTCAGATATCAAAGCAGTCAGTGCCCATATGCAGCAAGACCTGGACAACATTCATGCTTGGGCTGATAAATGGCAAGTAACATTTGTGCCACAAATCCAGGCATTGACCATCTCTAACAAGAGAGCATCCAACCATCTCCCCTTGACATAAAATGGCACTACCATTGCTGAATCCCCCACGATCAACACTTGGTGGGGGTTACCATTGACCAGAAACTGAACTGGACTATCCATATAAATACTGTGGCTACAAGTGCAGGTCAGAGGCTGAGAATTCTGCAGCGAGTAACTCACCTCTTGACATCCAAAGTCCACCATCTACAAAAAATCAGGAGTGTGATGGAATACTCTTCACTTGCCTGAATGAGAGCAGCTCCAACAACACTCAAGAATTTCGACACCATCCAGGACAAATTAGCCCACTTATTTGGCACCTTACCCACCAATTTAAACATTCAATCCCTCCACCACTGATGCACAATGGCAGCAGTATGTACTCCATATACAAGATGCACTGCAGCAACTCTCCAAGCTTCTTTACAAAGCACTTTCCAAACCTCTACCAGGACAAGGGCAGCAGATGCATGGAAACACAGCCTTCTACAACTTCCCCTCCAAGCACACACCACCCTGACTTGGAACCATATTGTCATCCCTTCATTGTTGTTAGGCCAAAATCATGGGACTTCCTTCCTAACAGCACTGTGGGTGTATCTGCACCACATGGACTGCAGATGTTGAAGGCGGCGGCTCACTACCACATCCTCAGGGGTAATTATGGATGGACAACAAATGCTGGCCAGCCAGTGATGCTCGCATCCCATGAAAGAATTAAAAAAAAAAGAAATTAAACAAGGAATTGGAGTGCAAGGCTCACATTATTCTGCCCTACTGTCACTGAAAGTGAAGGGGACATTATGTTCACCTATGCTCAGAAGTGTTTCAGACTGGATCATAATAATGGGGTAAATTCTTGTCTCCACCACTTGGGAATTAAACTGGCAGAATGAGTCATCCAGCAGTTGTAGAACATACCCCATTTTCATTTCATTTATTCCATGTTGCTTCTCTTTACGTGTGCTCTTGAATAAGCAGGATCTAATAATTATCATGTTGTTCATCAAAACTCTTGTTTGCTTAACCCTGTATCTTGCCCACCTTGTGCTATATCCAACTGGACAAAAAAACATTATTCAGCTCTGACTCATTCTCCCTTTCTGCAAAGTAATCTTACTATATTTACTGATACATTTACCTTATATCTTTATTTGCAGCTACTGTTCAAAGGCATCTGCACAACTCTTTCTTTCCTTTATGTTGTTACATGATGAACCAGACAGTATTTAATCTCTGGGTCCTATTTAGCCCCAAGCTGAGTTTCTGACAAAACCTTTCCTTTGTAACGTTGCCTGCATTGCCCCTATATCAGCCCATTTGTTGCTGAAACTCACACATGACTTGTCCACTTTGGCAGGGAGGATAGTAAAGCAACATGAGAGAGATTACAGAACTTTACAGTACAGAGGGACCCAGGTGTCCTGGCATATGAATCACAATAAGTATGTAGGTTCAGCAAATACTTAGGAATGCAAATGGAATGTTGTTGTTTATTGCAAAGGGAATGGAATATAAAAGTAGGGAAGTTTTTCTATAGTTATATAGGCCATTGGTGAGACTACATCTGGAGTACTGTATGTAGTTTTGGTTTCTTTACTTAAGAAAGTATATAATTATTAGAAGCAGTTCAGAGAATGTTCACTAACTGATTCCTGGGATGAAGGGATTATTTTATGAGGAAAGGCTGGACAGCCTAGGCTTGTATCCACTGGAGTTTGGAAGAATGAGAGGTGATGTTACTGAAACACATAAGGTTCTGAGGGGACTTGACAGGGTGGTTGCCGAAAGGATGTTTCCCCTTGTGGGAGAGACTAGAACTAGGGGACATATTTTAAAAATAAGTGGTCTCCCATTTAAGATGGAGATGTGAAGAAATTATTTTCTCTCAGAGGGTCGTGAGTCTTTAGAACTCTCTTTCCCAGATAGTGGTGAAGTCAGGGTCACTGAATATTTTTAAGGCTGAGTTAGATTCTTGATTGACAAGGGAGTCAAATGTTATCAGTGGTAGAAAGAAAGTGGAGTTGAGACCACAATCAGATCAGCCATGATCTTATCAAATGGTGGAGCAGACTTGAGGGGCTGAATGGCCTACTCCTGCCCTAATTTGTATGTTCGTATGTAAATTATGATGAACATACTATTGATCCAAATGATCTAGTCAGCATCAGAACCCTTGTATCGGACGCTGATCAGATAGAAAACTATCCACTTACCTGCATACAATTTTTCTGTCTGAACTTCTAATGGAGGGCACTACACAACTCCCTCAGCGCAGGAATCCATGGAGAGAGCAGCGAAAAGAATCTGTGCAGAAACCATGCCTCCTTTTTACGGCACTAGCTGCTGTATTCTGATAATTTTTTAAAGATCCCCAAGATTCTCAGTGTGTTCGTGAGTGAGTGGTTGAGTGTGTGGGTGTGAAATTGGGTAGGTGGGTGAAGTAAGTGGGTAGGGTGGTAGCTGGGTAGGGTTGTAGGTGGGTAGAGTGGCAGCTGGCCAGCATGGTAGGTGGGTAGGGTGCTTGAGTGGGTAGGGGGGCTGGAGGTGTGGTCATGGGGTTGAGGGGGAAGTCGAGGGCTGGGGGTCAGAGGGAGTGATTAGGAGGTCAGTTGTATACTTACCGAAGTGTTAGACTAGAAATTTTCGCTCTAGCATTTCCTGGGTATATATTGGTAAGTAAGTAGGAACTGTCTGAAGTCTCCTTCTCTAACTTGGAGAGTTGGGGACTTTTTTGGAGGGTCCCAGGGAGCATGGGAATTGCCCATTGGGAGTTCAAACATCCCAGGCCATTCCTACGGAGTCAGTGCATTGGGACTTCCATGGGGTCACGACACATGTCTTGGGTTATACGTCTGGTATCCAATGATCCAGAGACCGGAAGAATTTAGGTTGTTGTATTTAATTAGAACTGACAGTCGTGTAAATAGTTTGGAATTGTGTAGATGTGTGTGGGAAGGGAATAAAGCACAAGAACATTTTTTCTGTATGGGACTTTTTCAATTAAGCCTAGTTTAAAACATTAAGGTAAACACTGGCTTGTTACCCTATAATTAACTGTTGACATTTTGTTTGACTTCAGTGTGTTCATGCTCAGCTTATGCTTGAAATATTGTGATTCAAGAAGAGAACTTGCATCTTTACAATATTTTTTACAGTTCAATGAAAAGCTGTTTATATTTGACATTTAAGAATGTAGTTGTGATATTTAATTGTAAAGTTCTGCAGGAAAGTGAAGAAAACCAAACAAAATCAGTTCTTGAACTGGGATTTTCATGAGAATATTTACAGTCAAGTTTTATTTTATGCATTTCTTAAATTTCAGACTTGTGCTAGTATATATGTTTAAAACAGATGTATGCATTATTTAAAAAAAAAGGTTTAGTGAATTAATCGATGAATAGCTTGTTGATTACTGGATTCCAAACTTGAAATTTTGGGAGATCAATCTCCAACGCTGCCTGATATTCAATGTCATTCACTCATTCATGTGATTTCAGTCACTTTCGTGGAAAATCTCAGTGGAAGGTAAAATCAACTATGTCAAACTAACCTCAGCCTTCTCAATTTCCAAGTATAATTGATATTAGCTATTGAAAACTCTACAACCAGCATCTTTCATCTTGCATTAGATGACAGAGTCCTTCATTTAATGCTGTTTAAAATATTTCCTTTCATCAAAAAAAATAATGAGGTAAATTTATCAATTTAGCACTCCTGGCAGAGAGCTTTGAATCACAGGGGCAGATATTGCAAATTCTGGCTTAGAATTCATAACCATTAAAATTAATTGGATACTGACCACCATGCCTGAATCTCCAATACCTGCTCCTTCATGCAAAGCTCTGTTTCAGAAGTACTGAACTATATAAATTACAATACATAAGTACCTTTGATGCCATAGTAAAATGGGCAGAAATCCAGTGATATAATTTCCACTGAAGTTCCCTGATCTCCATCCATAACTATAATGGAAAATTAGTAGAAACTCTGGAGAAATGGCATATGTGGTTATTTACACTGTTTCCCCAAGGTTTCTGTTGAAGTTATGCTAGAGATCCAAAGAAGCACTGTGTGAAATATGATCATTTCCTGTTGTTTATAAACTGGCATTCACTGAGGCTGGAACCAATCTGCCAAAACTGCTTTCAATAATTATCTACCAATTGGCCTCAGGTTATGCACATTTACTTTCCCATATGAAATACCTGAGAAATGGTCTTAAAGGGATGGTCCAGGTTAATTGCAGCTCCATCTTAGCAGCTGACCTCCACAACCATGCTCCAGCTCCTAAGCTACCCATAAGCGAATTTATTATGATCAACTAGTATATTTTTATGTACTTATTCTTCAATGGAAACCTGAAAGCTCTGTATGTTGATATGTAAAATTTGCTGTGGTGATATTGAAAACTGATGAAGTTGTGCAACAATTTAATATTTAACATTTAAAACTAATAGAACCCTTTTCATTGATTCAAAGCTGTCATGTTCATTGCATCTTGTAAACCTGATGAGGTATTGGCCAAGACTCAGTGACGTATTTTAAGGAATTAGTGACTTATTGATATTGGTGAGCTAAGGAGTTCTAAAATTTAACAACAATGTAAAACTATTGATAGTTCTTCAAATACTTTGATGAACAGATTTTTGATGACAATTTGGAAGTGGCATTGCAGTCCCACTGAATGACAAATATGAAGTATGACAATTCAAATATTAATTGGATCTTTTAACTTTTTATCTGAGTGAAACTATTTATACTGCTGCAGCAACATAAACTTAACTATACTATTTTTGATATTTTCCATTCCTGGTGAAACATTTCGGGTTGAAATTTAATAGCTATCACATTCACATGACAGGAAACAATCTCATGCATAGTTTAACTGAAGCAGAATCCACTAATAGCTATAGTTTTAACTTTAAAAATTACTTATTTCATCAGAGCATTTCCATATTGCTGCTTCTGGCATGGAATCCCATGGTTTTCTTCCAATGAGTATGGACCCAAATTTCCTGGGTTGCAGACACAAGTTGTGTTTCTGGTCAGTGGTAAGCTCCAGGTTGTTGATGGTTGGGAAATTCAGTGATGCTAATCATTTTGAATGCCACAGAGAGACAATTAGATTCCCTCTTGTTGGAGATGCTGGCACATGTGTGACATGAATATTACTTGCCAGTTATCAGCCCAAGCCTGAATGTTGTCCACATCTTGCTGCATGTGGGCATTAACTGCTTCAGTATCTTAAGAGCTGTGAATGAACACCATGCAGTCATAAGTGAATGTCCTCACTTTTGATCTTCTCTTGGAGGGAAGGTCATTGATGAAGAAACTGAAGAAGGCTGTGCCTAGGACACTACATTGAGGAACTCCTGCAATGAGGTCCTGGGGCTCAGGTGATTGACCTCCAAAAACCACAACCATTTTCCTTTGTGCTATTATGATGCAAACAACGGACAATTTTTCATGGAAACAAATGTCTACATAACCCTGAGCAATAGATTAGGTGAGAATAAATGGAAATTGAGCTAGAGTCCTCTACAGGTAAACGTTTGTATTTTGCTGAATCAAATATTTTTTAAATGCTGGTTTTGCGCATGACATCATCTTGTTGCTGATTTATTTTTGCAAACTTATTGAAGTATACATATTCCACTGTGCTATAATCCTATGCTATATTTGGATGACAGATTACACAGGCAGCAGGATAACGAAAGAACTGAGGTCTCAAGATAACAAAAGATTGGTTCCTGTAGTCTTTGAATCTGGAGACTTAGTGGCCCCGCTTTCCCGGTTTAAAATGGATTTGTGAAAATGGGAAAATTGAGAATAAAAGAAGGAAGATTTAGAGGATTCTTACTCTCATCTCAGGGGAAAAAAAGGAACAACGTCACATTTTGAAAAAAAAAAGTGCATTTTTGAACTCTCTTTTTTGACCTATCAGTACTTGTACAGCCAGCATAGTCTTGAAACATTTAGCAACACTTTGGCTGAGCTGACAAAATAATCCTTTGAGAATTAGTCAGTCAAAACTACTGCAATTCAATTAATATTTTGTTCCAGCTGAAATAAGGCTAAGGTGTGAGAAGTGAGGGGCTGGAGCACCACGTTATTTTGGGATCTCACAGTTTCCTCTCATTTTTAGAAAAATCACTTTTAAAGCAAGTCATTCTTTGGATCCCAAATAGGTGAGCATTTACTCTCAGTGCTAAACAGTGCTTTAACAAGATAAATTAGTGAGTCTCCCAGTGATAGAATTGAGAACCTCTTCACTTTATTTCAAATTCTTTTTCCTGAAGTTTAATTACATTCCCTCTCATTTTTCTTGATTTGGGAGGGCAGCAAAATAAATACTTCACGACACTACGAATTAGATATTAAATGTCAGACTAATTTATTAAATAGTAAGTATGAACAGCAATGATGACACAACATGGTTAAGTTTGGTTATTGCAAAATCTGTCTCGCTGAGTAAGGATAGCAGTTAATTGCTATCGCATTTCTGTGCAAAACTGTGTACTCTTATGTGCTGATTCCTTTTTACTATCTTTTGAGGTAATTCAGCCTGGCTACTACTCCTCAAAGACCTCAAATAAAGGCTATTATCCTACCTGATAGGCTTCCAGAAATTGACAGAGAACAAATAAATTGAAAGTAAACATTGTTATTTTTGAAAAAAAAACTGCTAATCAAATACATTGTTGAGCAAACTTCATGAAAGCTTCATACTTAAATTGATGTCTCCACCTTCAATGTTTGACTGAGATAAAAACAATGACAATATTCAAAAACATATTTTGTATCAAAGTGAACTGATTGACCTATTTCTGTGGGTGAATTGCTTGAATCTGTCCCTGTCTCAGTTTATCTGCTGCTAAAACCTTCATTTATTACCTCTGGACTTGATCATTCCAATTCACTTCTGGCCAGCCTCCAGTCTTCCACCCTCCATAAACTTAAGCTCATCCAAATCTCTGCTTGCCAGTGTGCTAAATCTCACCTAGTTCTGTTCACCCATCACCATGCGCTTGCTACCTATATTGGCTCCTGACTGAGCAACACCTCCATTTTGAACTCTTCATCCTTATTTTCAAAGCACTGCATGGATTTTCCCCTCCTGTTCTCCAATCTCCTCCAGCTCTACATCCCATTGAGAGATCTGTCCTCCTCTAACTCTGGCCTCTTGCATGTCATTGATTTTAATTCCTCCATCTTTGGAGGCTGTGGCTGCAGCTACTAAGGCTCAAAACTTTGGAATCTCCTCCCTAAACCTCTGTGCCTTTTGTAGAGTAAAGGGTTAACATCAGAAGCACCTGATGCTGATGTAACTATGGTATAATGACACATGGATAAGTAACAGAGATCTGGAGGGAGGAGGAGTCCAACCTCATGCAGAGTTTCAAAGATGTACATGGAGTTATAAATAAATAATAATGGTTTAAAAAAAACTGCAGTCTTGATTCTCCTTACTTTGGGAAAATAGACAAACCCCAAAGAACCCCACCTAGACTCCGAACACATGACAAAACATGGTGGCAGCAGACAGCGAACAAAGGGGACAGAAAAACTCAAAGAGTAGATTACAGACCTGACAATCCTACAGATCCTTGAAAGCAGGAGGTAAGGAGCAGATTGAAGACTCACCAAAAGAACTGGAGAATTGCAGGTACAACAGATGCAAGCTGAGACATGGACTCAGAGTTCAGACAGCAGTGAACACGGATCAGAATCGACAAGCAGCACCAGTGGCGCAGTAACAAGTTCAGAGCTTGGTACAAGTATGGAATCTACACTGCCTCTCCCAGAACTTTTCCAAAATGTTGAAGGATCGCAACAAGGTCAGTACTAGGACAACTGGCGAAAGAGGTTTTTCAGGTATAGAATCACTTCTGATTTGCACAAAAAGGAACAGAATGATCAGGTAGTTGGAGATATTTCCGGTGACATAATAATGAGACAGGGAGTTGATGAGACTTCAAGCTCTGAGGTCCTCCAGGCATTTGATTCGTATTTTGACATTCGCAAAAATGTAATTATAGAACAAGAAAAATTTAACAAGCGAAAACAAAGACCAGGGGCAGCATTTTTCCCCCATCGGGGGGTTGGGCAGGAGTGGGTGTGAGCGGGCGGATTCCTGATCAGTGCTCCCAATTGGGGGTGCGCCGCCAGTTTATGTGGGCGGGCCAATAAAGGCCCACCCAACGTGATGTCTGTCTGGAAGTGCTGTATGCCCCCTGTGGGCCGGGGGAATTCCCTGAGCCGGGAGTGCGCTTTACTGCGCATGCGCGTGAAAGAGCACACAGATCTCCCTGAGGCAAAGTGCTGCCTCAGGGAGATTGGCTCGGGTTTGAAAACTTTATTAAAGTGAGAAAAAAATATTCCTGACATGTCCCCTCATGTGACACTGTCACATGAGCAAGGACATGTCAATTACTTAAATTTAAAAATTTTATATACATTTTAAATCCCTCATGAAACCTCATCCCGCCCGTGGATGAGGTTTCATGTTTTTTCTGAAGGCCGCCTGGGCTCTTCGCCTGCCCACCAACCTTAAGGTTGGACGGGTAGGTCTATCAATTGGGTTAATTACTTTTTTAAAGGCCTTAAGTGGCCGTCGACAGTTCGGCAGGCACGCAGCCGACTCTGGTGCGTGCCTGCCGAACTAAAGTTCAGAATGACATGCGGTGACATTGGGATGCATGCCCGACGTCACCCTATGTCATTTTATGCGTCGGTGATTGGGCCCCGCTCTGCTCACCGTTTGGAAAATGCAGCCCCAGGTGAAAGCATGGATTCATTCATCAATGATCTATACAGTCTGGCAGAAAATTATGACTATGAATATTGAGGGCTGAATTGATTCATGATTGCATGGTAGTTGAGGTTCTAGTTGAAGCTCTGTCAGATCTCTTGTACATGAGAGATCATCTAACTTTAATTAAAGGCAATATAAAACGTGAGGCAAATTGAGTTCAGAAAGAAAAGCAGTGTTTGTTCACAGGGAAAGTGAGGTCCCTCGGAAACAACTGAGTGAGGCTGTTCAATATGTAGGCCAGAAGAGGCACCAAAACAAACACTTGCAAAAGGGGAAAAGCACACCAACCACCATCTTGGAGTGCTCCTGGTGTGGAGGAAAACCCTGCACCAGCGGGAAGAATGCCCAGCAGGGGGAACTGAGTGTCACGCTGTAGGAAGTTAGTACATTTTAAACTTGTCTGTCGAGTTAAGACACAGCCTGCAAAAGGAAAGAAAAACCATTAAGGCCAAACCAGATACAAGAAGTGGAACAACGATAGATAAAGGAAATAGCTTCCTAATACTGGAGCATTAAACTTGAAGTGGATGGACAGCCCACAGAATGTAAATTAGACTTAGGGCCAGGTCTTTCAGTTTATTCTAATGAAGTTAAGTGGCTTAAGCACATTACACTACAGCCATCATCCATTCAGTTACAAGATCCAGGTGGGACTACATGGAAAGTCATAGGACAACACGTGGCAAAATTAAAATACAAGGATAGGGTGGATTATCTCCCTCGTAACCATACTGACAAATTGATATTCTAGAATGGTCACGGTCCCAAAACCAAACAGCTCAATTAAAATCTGTGTGGACTTGACTCAACTAAATAAATCAGTGTGCATGAGATCCACCCAATGGCATCAGTGGATGAGAGTCTTGCCAAACTAACTAAAAGTATCCATTCACCAAATTAGATGCAAACCGTGGATTTTGCAGATGCCTCTGGACAAAGAATCCAGACAGCTGGCCACTTTTATAATGCTCCATAAATATTCCAGAGGACAATATCTTAGACCCTAGAAGGCATGGAAGGAGTAATATGCCATATGGACGACATACATGTACAAGTTCCATGAGGGAACAACATAACTGTAGGTTAAGAGCAATTGGGAAAGTTCCACAGAATGCAGATTTTACATTGAATGAAAATTGTGAATTTGCAAAACCTATGACTAAATTTCCAGGGCACATTGTGCAAGCTTCAGAATAACAGTCGACTCACAGAAAACAGGAGTGATCAGAGAGTTTCCATGACCCAGCAATATTACAGATCTACAGAGTTTCCTAGGAATGGTCAACAAAGTAGGCAAGTTCCTAGCAAATTTGGCAGAAATCCAATGAGTCATTGAGACAGCTATTGGGACAAGGTCAACAGTGGTGCTGAAATGTGGGCCACCAAAATGCTTTTGAGAGGATCATAAATCTTCTAATTTCTCCTGAAATTTTAGCACACTATAGGAAGGATCTTCTGGTCGGTGAGCAGGGGCAG
Organism: Carcharodon carcharias; assembly: GCF_017639515.1. Classification (NCBI taxonomy): domain Eukaryota; kingdom Metazoa; phylum Chordata; class Chondrichthyes; order Lamniformes; family Lamnidae; genus Carcharodon; species Carcharodon carcharias. The sequence goes on along the minus strand of NC_054474.1, from coordinate 82,399,120 downwards.
GGCCCCCTCGCTGACGCATAAAATGACATGGGATGACATTAGGTGGAACTCCTGATGTCACCTCTCATCATTTCTATTTTCAGGTTGGCAGGGACGTAGCTAAGTCAGCTGTGCACCCCCCGACCTGTCAACGGCCAATTGAGGCCATTAATAAACCAACTTAGGTAATTGACAGGGCTGCCCATCCAACCTTAGTTGTCGGGCAGACTGGGAGCCCTAGCTGGCTTAAGAAAAAACATGAAACCTCATCCACGAGCGGGATGAGGTTTCATGAGGGTTTTAAAATATTTAATAAAGGTTTGAGTAAAAGTGATGGACATGTCCCAACTCATGTGACAGTGTCAAATGAGGGGACATGTCAGGGAAATTTTTTAAACATTTGTCTTAAAAGTTTTAATTCTGAGCTGAACTCCCTGAGGCAGCACCTAGCCTCAAGGAGATGAGTGCGCTCCTTCGTGCGCATGCGCAAAAGAGCACACTCTCAATTTTGGGATCCCCCCCCCCCACCCACACAGGGAGTGCATAGTGCTTCCTGGTGGATGTCACACTGGGTGGGTCTTAATTGGCCCACCCACGTTAAATGGCAATGCGCCCCAGATTGGTGCGGATCGGAGGCGCGCCTGCCCACGCTTGCTTCTGCACTTCCCCCCCGACAGGGGAATAATTTTATCCTATGATCCAGAACTGCCAACCATAGTAGCAGCAGATGCATTACCTACAAGTCTGGGTGCAGTTCTATTCCAAGTACAAAGAGATGGTAAATGTAGACCAAGTTTATTACACCTCAAGATCACTCACAGATATAAAAGATATGCTACAATTTAGAAAGAAGCACTGGCAGCAACATGGGAGTGAGAGAAGTTCTCAGACTATGTGATGAGATTGTGGTGTAAAATTGAATTCAAAAAAGCCATTAGTCACTGTTCTGAACATGAAGGAGATTGCAAAGCTGCTGACTAGAATTCAACGCTTCAGACTGAGACTAATGAGGTAGCATTCAGTAACTGAGTTTGATTGTACTCAGTTATCATCTGGAAGTACCAGATGGCAGGAGATGCACTATAAAGAATGCCGGTTGAAGGGACTGGATGACTTGATTTTCATTGAGGAGGTATACATCACTCATTATCATAACCTACCAGCTACTGCAAAGAAGCTGCAGGAGATAAAACAAACACAACAGCAAGATGATGAATGTGTCCAGGTAAAGGAATACTGTCTGGAAGGATGGCCAGACTACGCTCCTAACAGCCCAGTATTATGGCAGTACTGTAAGTAGAAAAAGCACCCCACAATCATTAATTAAATCCTAGCTTTTAATGACAAAATAGTCATTGCATGAATACTTAAGCTTGATATTCTTCAAAAAATTCATCAAGTTCATTTAGGGATGGCAAATGTTGAGCAAGAGCCCAGCAATCAGTGATTACCAAGCATTACTCATTCTATAGAAGAACTAATTTTGAATTGCCTTATATGTGCAGTTAACAGCCAAGAACAAAGATAACCATTATCACCCTCCACTTTCCATCAAGGCCGTGAGAGTGCCAGGGAATTGATTTATTTGATTTTAATGGCAAGGTATTTCTTATTGTGACTGATTATTACTCCAGATGGGTTGAAGTGAACAGATTGCACAGCATCATGTTGGAAGCAGTCATTCAGTCACTGAAGAGAATCTATGCAACATATGGCATCCCAAACATTGTAGCGTCAGGCAATGGTCCACACTTTGCTAATAATTAATCCTACAACTTTGCGAAGGAGTATTGATTCATTTATGTGACTAGCTCACCTCAATATCCTCAAGTGAATTGACATAGGTGTTACAACCATCAAAGACTTGACGAAAAAGAATGAAAATCTCAACTTAGTCCTTCTTAGTTGCCAAACCTCACCACTGTAAAATGGGTTTTCACCATCAGAGTTGTTAATGGGAAGATGACGGGATACAACTTCCAGCTCTGCAATAGAAACTGGAACCAAACATCGCCCGAAATGACCACAAGAGAGTTAAAAATGTCAGGAGGAACAGATACAAACAAGCTTGTAACTTCAAATTCAGGCACATAGCACAAGACTTGTCAATGCTGCAGCCTGGCGAGTGATTATGGATGCGAGTCCAACAGAAAGAAATATAATAAAAGAAAGAGGTCCACAGCCGAGCGGTTACCATATTGAGAAGGACCAGGTAAATATAAAAAGAAAATGCAATGCCTTAATATCCTTGGAAAGAAAGCCAGTAGAAACTTGGGCTTACTATTCAGATCTGGATGGAGGTAAGGAACAAGAAACAAGACAAAGCACAACAGCCACCAGGAGAAGGACATTCGTATCGAATGAAAAGAGAGTGCAGGATGTCCTTGACCTCAGAAAGTGATTAGAACAAGATCAGCGTGATTGGTCAAGGCACCCCAGAGACTAACCCTGTGAAGTCTGAGACTTTATAGGGAGATATAGGAGGATTTCTATAGTTGGGATATAGAAATATCTGAGGGGAGATATTGAGTAAAGGGTTAACATCAGAAGCAGCTGATTCTGATGTAACTATGATGCAATGACACTTAACTAAGTAATAGAAGCCCAAACTTGTGCAGAGTTCCTAAGATGCACATAAAGCTGTAAATAAATTAACAAAAGACAGTCTTCAGTGACTTACTTAGGGAAAATATACAAACCCAAAGAAACTCCATGTAGACCCCAGGCACAAGACAAAGCACCTTTCTTTCTCACTTTCTTCCTTTATGATACTCCATAAAACTTTATTCTTCAATTAATCTGCATTAATATCTCCTTATGTATCTTAGTGTCAAATTTTGTTTGGTAATGCACCTGTGAAGTGCATTGGGATATTTTACTGCATTATAGGTGCTATATAAATTGTCGTTGTGTCCTGTGACAGTACTGAAATAGCCAGTACATTGCTAAGTCTTAGACAAAGATACTTATTTTTTCACATTTATCTTTATCTGAAAATGGGCATTTGTATTGAGGGATAGCCACTTGAAATCTGGCAGCCCTCCAATACCTTTCACAAGTAGCCATTTTGATGTGCCAGCCAAGAGAGTGAATGTTGGTCGGCTACATAACCTGAGGTATCTGGGTCAATAGAATTAAGCTAAGTAATGAAAGAAGTATGTCAGGCTTTAATAGTAATCTATTGTAGCCCTTTTGCAGAGAGAAAATATTGCTCATGATAAATATGATCCTGAAAGCAAGATTAGGAATCAGAAATGGATAACGAACTGAATGAAAACAAAGTAGAATGATGGGCACAATGCTAATGGGAAAAAAAAATGTCAGCCAGATCAGTGCTAATGTTTAATGTTACTTTGCAGCTAATTCTATGAATGCCTATGATCTGGAACTTGAATAAATGCAGTTTAAAAAAAAACATCCATTGTGACTGTGACTGTCATAGAAAGCTAACACGCTTTCAGAAATGGGAAGTCATGACTCAAATTTACTGACTTTCTTTGAGTTGGTGACTATGTTTGTAGATGTTGAGTGGTTCGCCAGACTTTAAAATGGGCTTGACAACATACTTTGCAGAAAGAAAATTAGGAGGTTAAGGATTTATGAATTAAAGGGGAATAATATTGTTATTTGGTTTGGTACACAGAAGCAAACCAAAGACAATGGTAAATACATATGGCTCTTGCTGAGAGCAATGGCTGTTGGAGCTACACAGGGAGCAGTTTTAGCACATTTGTGGATAGCACTAAACTATATGGAAAGACACATGTCACTGAAGCTGTCTGCATTCAAAGGACTTTCAAGGAATTTAGTATATGACTAATAGTTCTAGACAAAATGTAAATGTTAATATTGTAATAAATGCAATATTCCAGTTGTTAGAGATATATTCAGTAGCATCAAAACCACTCATTTTGTTAGTGGTTTCCCAAGGGCTGAGTGTGTGATAACAGATGTTAATTACTATACTTCACACAGGCACTGCTTGTCTTTTCTTGTAGAAAGATTCCTATTGTGCACAACATTAGCTTAAGCAACAAGTAATTAAATTCCTAACAGCTAGTGCCTCAGAGCTGTCTTGGCTACTCATAGATTTGGTTTTCTACTTACTTGTAAGTGAAAAGATGGGGCTTTATAAACTCTGCTGACCAAAATTTCATGGATGAAAAATACAATAAAGCTGTATTTTGTCTAAAGCCTTTTCTGATTCCAAGCTTTTATTGAAACTGAGGACAATGGCCTAGGTCACAGGATAGACCGACTCCAGGGTGGAGGAAAGGCTCCCTTGTGAAAACCAGGACAATAGATGGATTAGTGGCAAAAGAAGAAAATGGTTGCAGGGAGAACATGTTCTGACTTGACCTGACTAGTTTGATGACCCTAGATACCAAGTTAACCTGAGCCTGATAGCTCATACATCTCTTTATATAAGTCTCTCAGTGGTTAAAGCAGCTGGTGATGAGTAAGCCTGGCTTGCAGTGCTTAACTTTGTTGTACAGAACATCAAGTTGCTAGTATATTAAATGGTACACCACATAAATTCTTCCTGTATGCTGATGGTAAATATTTCTGGTTCAGTTGATGAGGATATTCATGCTCGAGACAACAGCTCATAAAATGCTAGACTATGCTTATGAGAACATACATATATATAGGTGCGTACCATTCCTGAATTGTAATCAAACAGTTGCATTACTTATGGTCGCTATCCTTCTTTGATGAGGGGATGGGAAAAGTGAGCAGTATTTTTGTGGTCATGTTGGATCTACAATGACTCCAAGATGCAGTCCCAGCATTAAAAATTCAAAATCAAATCTTTGTAGAAGACTGGAAGATCTCACATGATCTGGAACTCTTCATACTCACCCCTGGATAACTCTCCAAACCAATGCCCTAGTGGTTAATATGATTCGAGCAGGATAAGCAGTTGATAGTTTGCCGATGGTTTGTGTTCATAATCTGAGAGTCTTGCTGCCTAATCTCTAGCAGTCCCAAAATTGGCATTGGACTATAAAGAACCATGAAGATGGGTAGAGGTGTATATGTTGGCATGGAGGTTATGAAGAGCCATTGGGAGTAGGTGGAAGGGCATGGGTTGGCATTGGGTATATGAGGGTCATGTAGGTATGTGGGGGCATGGGGTGGCATAGATTGACATCAATGGACCATGGAAAGTGTATGGGCTTTTTTTGTGACTATGACAAAGTGCTGGATCACCAAGGCCAGCCTTTTGCCCAGCCAGCCTCCGCATGCAGCAGCCCTGATGCTGCCTCCAGCCTGTTTCAAGGGATGGAAGGCATGACACCCATTACACCTCGCCCCCACCCCCGGAATGAAAATCAGAACTCTCCATCTGCATTAAAATTCAGGCCAAAGAGAGAGAAAGAAAAATTAAATTATGACAGAGAGAAAGAAGGGGCAGAAAGTAAAAGTAAAATAAAATCTTCTTTGTTTTTTAAATCTCCAACAATAAGTAACATTTGGAGGAATATGACTCCACACTTATAAAACTTAATTTTTAGTGCCAGTGAGGTTGTTTGAGTATGATTTTTTAACTGTTAAATTTCCACTTGCACTAGAATAGACATGCATGAAATGTTCCTGGTGAGTTAGTGGATATCTACAGGGTAAGTACCCCAAGTTTATGTGCTGCAGGTATGTGAATGCTGAATCCTTTGGAGAGATATAATCACAACGCACATTTTGGAGGAACATGACGATTTGGACAGCAACACCCAGATATCCATGCGCATGTGGAGTTGCTGTAAGTTGCTGTCCATATTTCTCTTTAATAACTTTGATAGCCGATAGTTAATGTTACTATTAATTTTACAACAAAATTCAGGCTATTATATTTTCAAATGCAGCCATGTGAAAATAAATGGGTCCAGAAGTTCCAGTTGTAGCCTATACCATAGATCACGAATCATTCAACATGTAAGAAGTAAGGACTTGGTATTTTGAACCATGGGTACTTAGCTGGAAACTGCTGAGACATTACAGAAAATTTATACCATTAAAGTTATGCTTAGTATCTTATATGGACCTGCGGCTTACAAGTTAATTGGTGCTCTATACTAAGTGAGCAATCTGTTTCCATTGTGTTTTAAACAACGCTTTGTTTGAGATACAATTCTGTCCTGCATTCCCACTAACGCCAGTAAAGAGCATTAGGTTTCTAATTTAAAAGGAAGGTGAAGTGCATAATAAATTCCTGGACTGTAGACGACCCTTGAATTAAAGGTTGAAAAAGTATATTAAACGTGACAAAGGTAAAGTAACATATTTGAAAATGAAAGCTTTGGGATTGTGGAAAAAGGCAGTCACATATTGAGAACTGTGAGGAAAATGGATTAGTCTTTTAGCATTTCAGAATAGTAAGAGGTGACATTGTGAGTGAACTGTATTGAATAGGTAAAGAAAACTATTGAATACAAATACAAGCATTATCTATATCATTAAATGTTTATTTTTGTGTGAAGGATGTTGGTTATCTCAAATTTCACATTTATTAGAAAAAAATCCAAAAATATTAATTTTACTACCTCTTCTAAATTCTCATTTATAAATCCTCTGAGCACAGTTTGTACTCCTATAGATAAAAATAACAGTCAAAGCACATAGGCCTGCATTTTGATGTAATACTAATGGTGAGGCTGTCAGCTCTCACCATTATTGCAGCATAAATCTGACATTAACTTCTGCCATCCACACATATGCAGTAAGCACAGAAATCAGGAAACTACTGTCAGGATACACAGGGTAGAATCATCCCAGGTTTACACTAAGTGCTGTAGTGGGTGGCAGAAATGACGTATTACCTGCTGGCCGCTTCTCAAGCCGTATTGTCCCAAACACACTGCATTTATTATGGATTCGCAGGAAACACGCTGTTTCCATCGCAGGCTGGCTCTCATTCACCTGCCATGCCATCACATTGCTGCTTCATCACACCAGGCGCCATATTTAAAGTGCAGCCACGCGCACACCTCTCAGTGCTTCCAGCTCATGGCTGCTACACAGAAGACATGGCCCCAAAAGGCAAGAAGACTGCAGCCCCCAGGATTAATGACGCATCCCTCGAGCGCTGTTTGGATGCAGTGGGGGCTTGCGTGACATCCTCTACTCCTACTCTGGCCGCAGGATGGCAGCAACATTACTATTCCGGCTTGGGAGGCAGTGGCAGCGGTGCTCAGTTCCAATGCCCTGCAAAAGAGGACAGCCAACCAGTGCCGAAAAAGGATGAATGCTCTCCTCTGTTTCGCCAGGTAAGTCACTCTCCTCATCACTCTCATTTCACATATTCACAAATCCATCACACATCCACAGGGATCTCACTCGTGGCCAGTTCAACGGATATCACCATTCACTGTCACATACACACCTTCATTGTCCTCATCCCATCCGTGGGACCACTCACCACCCATACATGCCAGGCACACATCATCTGGCCTGGCAGGCATCCTACTTACACTCTCTCCATCTCTATTCATGCAGGACAAGTTGGCATATAACAAGAGATTGCAGACTGGTGGAGGAATGCCTGAAATGAAGGTCCTCAAGGGCTTTGAAAACAGAGCCATCCAGCTGGCCGGCAAGGATCTGGACTGTTCCTGTGCTGACGGTGAGGTTGGCGCTGCTGTACCAAGTGAGGATCCAGCAGTGCAACATCCATCAGACAACCATGCCGTTAGTGATGTGTCCTCTTTCACAGGCTACTGCCATGCACTAATTATCTCTCCTTGCTTTTGCAGGCACATCTGCCAAACAGCCAACAGAGTCCATGACCCAGGGCCTCCAATCAAGTCCCGAAGAAACCTCTGAAGAGGAATCTGAAAGCTCCTTCATTGAAGACCAGTCACAATGCTTAACCACACCCCTCACTTTGGTGGGACCTAGCTATGGAGCATACTGTGGATCACGATCTGATGAGCACATCACACTGTCTGATCTACAGTAGGTGGCAGTGGGGACTACCCAGGTCTCCTGCATTTGGAGGACTGCAAGGAGGCCAGAAATCAGCTGAGTCTGAGTCAGATACTGAGGCTCTGGAGTCGGTCAAAACTCAGTTGCTGGAACTGCAAAGGTACCGAGGTCAACATTGGTAGGATGGCGGCCGCCATGGAGACCTTGGTCCAGGACTTTGCTCCTGCACTGCTGCAAGGGCTGAACTCCTTCACTGACACCATAGTTGGCCTCCAACAGTGTGTACGTGAGAGGGGTGTGGGGCAGCTTGATCTCACTCCAGCCACCCCTTCTTCTCAAGGAGTCAGCCGGGGGGCACCCAGAGGGAGGAAGATCAGCAGATGCACATCCGGGGCCATCCACCCAGGTGAGTCCAGGAGTTTCTGGCTCACCTGAATCCACTTTTCCTGTAACCACAGCAGCTCCAGCTCCACATATCAAGGAGGGCGCCACTACCACACAGCAGGACCCCGAAAGCAGGCCGAAGCTCTCCAGGTTTCGGCCCTCCAGAGGACGCCCACCAAGGTCACCACAGACAGGGTGTAGCAGTCAGCAAGCTGCCTCCACCTCTGCTGCGGATGTCCATGGAACACCAAGATTTGGTGGCAGGGTTAGGAAAGTTAAGGAGATAGTTGCACAGCCTGGGCATGGGTATTAATCACTTGTACATAGTGTTCACTATTGTCAATAAACTCCCAAGAATGTCTCCCTGTCTATGGCTCCTTGTTCTGATGAGCAGTGTTTGTGTCTCTCAAATGTGAAACCTTGTTTCCTTCACAAGATAAACGTAGGCCTCTTCCTTGTGCTTTGTGCAGCCTTCAGACCAGAGTGATGGTCTGGCCTCACACTCCCTGGACACATTACTGATGCCTGCAACTCGGCAATGCTTGTCATTGCCGCCAGAATGTCATAGGCAGGCATCGCAGAGTTCTACCATTCTCAACATGTGTTCTCGGCACCATGAGGGTGGGTCTGGCCCCCTTTTCAGCATCTGTGACTGGTGACGTTGTGCTCCTGAAGGGTACAGATGCTGAAGGCTGACAAAGGTTCAGGTGCATTTAATGTTTCATGGCTGTGTCTCTATGATATGATCCTGATCACAGAGCGCAAGCGAGCTGCCCTCAGCCAGACAGGAGTCAGAGATTCACAGAGGCTATGTGAAGATCTATGGAGGGTTTTCACTACATGTCGTCATCATTCTCCTGGAATTGAGTGACTATTAGGGCCTTTGCTGCGTCTCCATGATAGGAGCCTTATCACAGAGGGTATGTGCGCTGCCATAAGCCAGACTGGAGTCAAATGTCCACAGATGCAATGATCTATGGTGTCTCCTCACTGCATATCGTCATCATCATCCATAAATCTAGCAGCTATGAGGGCCTCTTGAGCGTTCCGACCTCATCTCTCCTGTGTGATGGCCTCATCGCCATCATCGTCGCCTTCGAGGACTTCCTCACCCTCACCCTCGTCGACGTCCTCCTCATTGGAGGAGACCTCCAGCTCCTCCATCTCCTCTGTGCCCTGCACCTGTGGGAAGCCTGAGATCTGGGCAGATCCAATCACTCATGCATCTGGTTTTCCTTGTCCAGGGTGAAATGCACAGTTTTGTGCCTTCATGAAGATGGCGTTTGTGAACTCATGGATGCATTTGTGAGTGGAGGCTTGCAAGATTCTACAGAGGTCACCTGTGAAGCCCTGAAAGGAGCTATTGGCATAAAGATTGAATGTTACAGTCACTTTCATGGCCACTGGCGAGAAGGCCAATGCCCTCCATATCTCCGTGGTGCCAAATCCTGCATCCGCTGACATATGTAACCGACCAGTACCCTAGACATGTGCAGTCTTTGGCAACATTGGTTCTCGATCATCTGCAGGAATGAAAGACACCGTCTATAGATCCTGGGTCTAGCTAGGCGCCCAACAGCAATGGCTCACTGTGGCTCTTCAGTGATGTATGCGGGAGCCCCAGCCACCCCTTCTTGCTGAGGGTGCTGCTCCTCCCTCTGTGCAGCCTGGTGCCTCCATTGCTCTCTTCTCCATCATCTTCTCTCTCTGTACATGACGGAGCATACAGCTAGGTCACCAGGTTCTATGCTGCTGATGTACTCCTCCTGCAGGATGAAAGAGAGAGATGTGTGGGTTAGTTTGGGTGTTCTAAGAACATCTCTTGGTTAAGTCTGAAGGACCCTTAATGCATCCCGGAGAGTGTGAGCCACCACTTGTATGGCCAGAGTTTAGTGTGCTGCATGGCTACCTGAAACCCCACCCACCTCCGCCTCACTCCACTGATCAATAAGCGGCGGCTTTTCCCGTAGGTACTGCTCTCAGCTCAGGCGCTGGCATTCTCTTAACCTGTGCTGCAAGGCTGCACTGTCAGCTTGAACCATGGGGGAGACTGGTCCAAACCAGAATAATGCCTTTGCAAGGGACAGTGAGCACCTCCACCACTGACTGTTCCATGGCCAGCTTTAGCAAGGAGATTGAACAAAGTGCGCAGTCATCCAACCGTTCTGCAGTCCACTTAAACACTTAATAGTTTGCAGTCCGTGCCCAAGGGGTGAAATGCTCTGGAGCAGTTGGTGGCACTTTCATGCCTCTGCATTGCTTGAGTGGACAGATAAATTAGAAGCTTGACTTCATGCATGTCAATATGGCTGCGTCTTAACTGTCTCAGCTGTGGAGGAATGGTCACTTTATACAAGTTTTCCCTGATGCATGGCTGCTTCCCTCCCCCCACCCTGGACTTGTGCACTACCATCAACTGCAGGACACCCCTTGTCACACTCCCAACTTGCCTCAACTGCAGGGCAGCCCTTGGCCCCCCCACCACCAACTCGCCTCTACTATAAGGTAGCCCTTGCCACCCCCCCGCAACTTGCCTCAACTGCAGGGCAGCCCTTGCCCCACACCGAACTCGCCTCAACCTTGAAGTCCAACAGGTGACCCTCGTGAGTACTGTGCAAGGTTACTGTGCACTTACCTCTGAGTTCCCCACCAACTGCATGCCTTATCAATGCTGTTATGAAATTTGCTGACATGCTCATATGATCTATTGTGGGGGATGATTCCGGCAGGCTGGCCTTATAATGACATGCAGATGTATTACAATGAGGTTCCCTATGTCAGACGGCAGGAAACGCGGCCCGCCATTGTTGAGCAGAGCAGATGAATGCAAATTGGTTTCATAAGGTCGCGAAACCGAATTTTATCTTTCTCGCCTTCTTGTCCGCTCACACCACTGAACATGCCCGATGCCAGCGGGCATGGAAAATTCTGCCCACAGGGTGCACTGTTGCAGTCTTCACTGATAGTCTGATCATTGAAATGACTGCAACAGTGTGAACCTGGGATACTTGCTTACTAGTTCTGCACTAATGGCAGCTGAAAACATTACTTGTTGCATTCAGGAGTAAATTAGTTTTTCATGGTGGTATATGTGATGATTATAGTAGAAAAACCTCTCCGACCCTGAAAAAATCTAAATTCTTATGCCCTCAGAATAAAATTAATATTGGAGAGTTGAAATAAATTAGAAACTTGTTTTTTTAAAGGCTTTCCTATCTGTCTCTTTTATCTCCCTACTTTAATTACATCAGTATTTTCCATTTTAATTCTTTCTGTACATAATTTGAACTGAATTTGCATTTTCTGCTTCATACTTTCTGATTTGGGCTCTGCGTGTCTGAGGGGGGGATTCTTCAATCTGATTGGCTGTTGAGCTGTGCTGTTTCTTGCCTTGCTCACAGATGCAACATATGACCTGTGGAGGCTGCTGCACTGAGACAGACATCAGCTTAGAGGAATTCTCCACTGACAAATGTGTGAAAAGTCTGTAGGTAGTCATCATTGTGGTGACAGGCGAATGTTGTTTCTTTGCCTCAGAGAGCATCATCTAGACCATAAACTTAACAGTTTAGATAAATATCATAAAATGACTTCACAGTTTAGCCATATGTGTTTTATTTGGTCCAACAACATTCCCATCCACCCAGAAGCAGCCATCAGAGCACACACAACCCTAACCTTGGTTCCTGGCATATAGTTCTACCCACACAATATCATTATTAAAAAATAATGAGCACAGCTTCCAGAATTATGCCAAACAACTAGAATACAATTCTGAGCAGCCTGTCTTTGTCATAACCAAATGCTCTGGTTTCTAGCATTATGTAAACACAAGCTTAACAAGTCTGTCCCCATTGTACTAAGTTATTGTATGCTACATTTTGACTACCCAAGGTTTTGAACAGCATTTTAACAGAGGAGTGAGAGAGAGATAGAAAGGTTTAGGGAGGGAATTTTGGAGCTTAGGGCATGGACAACTGAAAGTCTGTTCTTCAATGGTGACACAAAGGAAATCAGGATATGAAGCGGCCAGAATTTGAGGAACACAGAATTCTCTGAGGATTGTAGGTTGGAGAAGGTTACAGAGATTTGGAGGAGCCAAGCCATCGAGGGATTTGAACCCAAGGATGGGAATTTTAAATTGGAACAGGAAATGCTGGTAAAACTCAGCAAGTCTGGCAGCATTTGTGGAGAGAGAAACAGAGTTAACATTCTGAGTCCTTATGAAACATCTTCAGAGCTAAAGAGAAGTAGAAATGTGATGTGATGGATTTTATACTGTGCCCATGACGTATACTTCTGTCTATGACATCTTTGTCAATCTCTCCCCAATTGTCACCTATCCCTACCTTCTATCTTGTTCCATCTGCTCCACCTCCTCTTGCACAGCATACAATCCATCACATCTCATTTCTACTTCTCTTTAGCTCTGAAAAAGAGTCATATGGATTCAAAACGCTAACTGTTTCTCTCTCCACCGATGCTGCCAGACCTGCTGAGTTTTACCAGCGTTTTCTGTTTTTATTTCAGATTTCTAGCACCGCAGTATTTTACTTTTAATTTTAAATTGGAGATGTTTTTGGGCTTGGAACAATGTAGGCCATTGAACACATGGATGATGGCTGAAGGGGACTTGGCATGAATTAGGATACGATCAGCAGAGTTTTGGATGAGCTGTGACATCCATTTTTCTTTCTGAATTGAATTCTATTTGCCATGAATTTTATGATGTTACCTGAGTGAGGTAGGGATCTGGGAACACAAATGTTTATTTTCTCCCCATTTAAAATCAACCGTGGACTGGACTAGTTTGCATCGAGCTTCGGAATCCAAGCCAACAAAGCAAAGCTGTTGTCAATCCCCCTTCTTGTTCCATAAATATGCACATGCATGGACCCTCCATATCAGACTATTTGACATGAAACAAAATTGACCAAAAATACTAAGGTAAGCTTCTTTAGTAATTGTGGATTTAGGATTTAGCTCTGTAAAACAATGAGTTGGCCACAATCTACCACCACTATATTCCAGACTAACTTTGGTGGATTTCTACATTAAAATAGCAGTTTAGAATGCACATTTCTACTGATTATTAGAAGTTGATTGAAATGGGATCATGTAAGATTTTAGGCTTGTTTCCTCTGGCCAGTTTTTTTTACCCAGAAATGAAAATCCAACAACTGCAGTGAACACCACTTCATAATATACATTTCCTAAAACAAAACATATCGTGGAGATGCAGCAATTATTCTAAACACGGTAAAATATCTCTCTTTACCTTAGTAAATGCATCATTCTGTTGGTATTTTGTGTTTGGTTATTTTGCTTGCTAATTCATTTAGAAATATTAGATGATTTTGTGTATGCTATTGAGATTATTCATGAATTATAATGATTCATGCCTGTGATGACTTATGGCCTTGAATTTGCTCAATTCTATATGGTGAACAGTAGTTTGGCGTGAGATTAGGGCAGGCGGTTGGGGAGGAGTTGCGGGTTGACACTAAAATCCCCTCCACCAGCCATGGCAGCATGAGGCCTAGGCAATTTTAACTCTTAGGTTTCAGCAGGATTCCACCTGTCAGCTTCCCACCAAAATGTGTGGAAAGCAGCAGTAGGCTAGTGGGTGGAAGTGGAAGTTCAAGTGGCAGATGGCACCAAAGGGAAGCTTACCAATAACTGATGGAGTAGGGATTTCGGCATGGTCTTGTGGGAGGGAAGACCAGGATAGATGAGGTCTAAACTTTCATTGTGGTACACCCCTGCTCCTTCTTGCCTCCATGAAGGAACACAAATAGAAAGCCTATCTGAAATGGTCTCTGCTGGTCTGGGAACCTATTCCTGTTGTCTTCACAAGGTGGACAAACCATCTGTCCTCTTCAGGACAGAGTTAAAATTACTGTCAGGGTCCAATGATATTGTCAAATACAATCTACATATCTGATGGAGGATCCTGTATCCTCAGGCAGGGGCTGTTTTCATCCATTTAGAAGAGGGGGTTAAACTTGGAAACATTGAGAACCAGGTCGGATGTCAGCAGGTAAAGTTGCCAGCTAATTTTAACTGCCCAACTGTCTGCTTGCTTTAGAATTAAATTGCCAAAAAATTAAACAGCAATAGAACAAGTGAGTAAGAGTAGAAATATTAGATTTAGAGTAGTTGTGACACTATGCAATTTTCTTGCTCAGTGGAAAATAATAAATGGTTCACAACTCCAGTGCTAATAACTGTGACAGTAATTATACCATCATATGCTTGCTCTTTTGAATCTTTTCCAACAACCAGAAAGAAGTTTGGCCTATCTCATTCTCTTCAGAATTTCCAGTTAAACTCCCCTGGGTCCCTTAATTTCAAACTTACTTTTTCTGAGTTTTATTGGCTCCATCACCCATGGAACTAATCAGAAGGAGCACAGCACATGGCAAACACTGACCAGTGCCAACCTAAAGTGGCATTTCAGGTCTTCAGATATTTGATAAGGGGTCTACAGTCTGAAACAGGTAGGCTTTCAATGTTATGTTTTGTTGGCTGAACAACTTTACCAACAGCTCAAAACTGTATGTTATAACCAGTGAACGATTGTTTTCACAATTTTCTTACAGATCTTGGGGGTAGCTGAAGCTGTAATTTCAATCCAAAATAATTTTCGTTTATATTCTGAGCTCCTGAATTACTTTCTTTTCTGTTTCAAGGGGTGGAATTGTCTCAAATTTGCACTAAGTGTGGTAGCTTTGGGTTTTCACGCTATTTCATCCCAAGACCGTCACATTATTTATGCATTCCCGGGAAACACACCATTTCCAGAGCGGGCAGGCTCTAATTCGCCCACCTGCCATCACCTTGCTGCTTCATCACGCCAGGTGCCATATTTAAAGTCTAGCTGCACGCACACATCTCAGGGCTTCCAGCTACTGCAGGGGAGATGTCCACGAGAGGCAAAAAGACTGCAGCCCCCAGGTTTAATGACGTGTCACTGGAATGCCATTTGTCTGCTGTGGAGGCCCACCGTGATGTCCTCTACCCCCCTGCTGTGGCTGCAGAACGGGCAGCGACATCACCAATCCAGCATGGCAGACAATGGGAGCGGTGGTCAATGCCAATGCTGCACAGGCGAGGTTGGCCATCCAATGCAGATAGAGGATGAATGATTTCATCTGTGCAGCCAGGGTATGGCTACCATATCATCACTCTAAACTCACGCACTCAAGCCCATCACACATTCACTGACATGTCACACACTGCCAGCTCAAGGAACATCATCACCCTCACACATCCATCTGGCCTCATCTCCTCTGGAGACTGCCTCCTCAGCCCTCACCATCTTGAGGCCACTTGCACAGATCAACATGTGCCCCGACACACACCCTGGGATATCCTCCTTCCCTAGTACAGCTCTCGGCCTGCAGTCTCTTCCCTTGTCTGAGGCCAATTCTCCTCCTTCCCCAAGCAAGACCTTGTCCTGCAGTCATTGAAAAGCCACCCACATATTGTTGACCTGGTAGGTAGAGATTGCCCATGAGCCCCCCTAAAAGTGGTGTGCTGCTGTCTGTGAAGCCTGGCGCCGATGACTGTGAGTGCTGACTGAAGCAAAGTAGGCAAACAAACCTCGAAGTCCTGAGCAAAGTGTAGCCTGCCAGGTGCATGTTGCTTATGTGCTTGTTGCATGTTGCATGTTGCATGTTGTGACGTGGGCGGACGATTCAGCAGGAGGGTGCTGGCCTTACAATGATATGCTGATGTATTACAATAAGGTTCCCAATGCTCAATGGCAGGAAATGCAGCCCGCCATCGCCAGGCAGAGCGAATGATCACAAACTGGTTTTATGCCATTGTGAAACCGATTTTTGGCCTTCTTTCCATATTGTCTGCTCTTGCGACCGAACACGCCAGATGCCAGTGGGCATGGAAAATCCTGGCCAAGCTGTTAGTCTGAAGTCTATTTTGATAAAATAGGCAGAATGTTTGGGGTAATAATATGGAGTTTTTCCTTTCCAGAGACTTTAATTTCTGAAGAGATGTTGATCAACGATGACCTGTAGTGAACAGTGGTTTCTGCAATTTGTGATATCTGTATATTTAAACCATGTGATCCATTTAATGGATATTTTACTTTTTGGCTTCAGTGAAGAGTAGCACTGAGACATGGCTGCATGATAGTCAGGGCTGGGAACTAAATATATCAGGTTATATGGCCTACAGGAAAGTTAAGGAAAATGGTAAGGGGGTAAGGAGTAGTTTTAGTAATTAAGGTTGAAATCACTTTAATGATAAGAGAAGATATAATGAGGGGTAAAAGCAGGCAGACAAGACTTTATGGGTAGAATTAAGAAACAGAGAAGTATTTAAAGCTGTAATGAGAATTGTATATAGGCCCTTCGTTAGCAGCTGTGAAGTGATAGATTGTATAAATGCAGGGATTAGACAAGCATGTGGCAAAAGTTCAGTGGTTTTAATGGGGATTTTAACTTTCACATAGATAGGGTAAGCAGACATTGCATGTCAGAAAGACAGTACATTTTTTGAGTGTGTCCAGGATAGTTTTCCTGTAGCAATATGACCTAGAACCAACAAACCTATATTTAGTAATGAATAATGAACCAGATTTTGTTAACAGCCTATGGCGCATGAACTTATGTCCAATAGTCTTCACAATATGATTGAGTTCAATGTAATGTTTGGAGTGAAAAAATGGGAAATAGCTACTAAGATTCTAGATTTAGGTAAGGCTGACTTCAACATGATGAAATCAGACTGGGCAGAAACGTTAATGGATAAAGCAACAGAAGATCAGTAGGAGGTGTTTGTAAAAGCATTTATTGCCATACAGAAACAAGTTATACCCCTAAGAGGCAAGAGCTCTACTTGCCAAAAAAGATAGCCATGGGAAACTAAAGAGAACATAAAATCAAAAGGAAAAAAGTATATGAATATGCAAAGGATAGCACAGATCTTGGCAAATGGAAAAGATACAAACACTAAAGGGTGACAAAATAGTTACTAAGAGCTAGAAAAAGAGAGTATGAAAAGAGACTAAAAAGGAATATCAACATCACACAAAACATTATCTTAGGAAAAAGAGGGTGGCCAGGAACAATCTTGAAGACTGACAAATGTAATATTGTCATTGAAAATATGCAAATGGAAGATCTGCTGAATAATTACTTTGTATCATTATTTACAGTAGAGGAAGAGGTCAGCATACCAGACACCCCAAGGAACTAATATTGAATCAGGGACAGGATTCATTAAATTTAATGTAAGCAAAATAACAGTAATGAAGAAAATAATGGAATCAGAGTGTAACACATCCCCAGGACCAAGTGACTTCTAACGCAGAGTTTTAAAGGAACTGGTGAGAACATTGAAGATGCCGTAACTATAATTTTCCAAAGTTCTTTCATTTTGGGAACCATTTCTTTGGATTGGAATATTGTGCATGTCACTTTGCTATTTAAAAAAAAGGTGAAAGAGGGAGGCCAGGGAATTGAGCAGTCAGCCCAATAGCTGTTGTTGGGAAATTGCTAGAGTCTATAATGAAGGATTAAGTGACTGAACACCTTTGGCTGAATTATATGCTGAGGGCGGGCTCCCCACACCCTAGCATATATGTTGGGGGCAAGCCTGTCTCCACTTGGTTGGGTCATCCTGTTTTAAGACTGGTGGGCCTTTAAATATTATGAGGTGAGATCTCTGCTGCTCTCCAGGAGGAAGTCCCGCCTCATAGAGCTGCTGGCCAATAGGAGACCAGCAGTTTTGCAATACCATCAATGCCACCAAGATGGTGGCCACTGTTGATATTGCAGGAGGTCTGGGGAAGAATACTGAGAAAGTTAGTGTATGGGGCTTGGCACCTGAAAGTGTTATGATACTCAACTTTCCCATCCTCCTGAGACCCTTGAACCACCTGAGACACTGTCTCCAGGTACAAGGGACCACACTCCTCCTGCTCGCCTCTCCACCTCCGGGATTTTCCTTTCTTCATGTCTGGATCTACTGTGGACTAATGAGAGAAATTGATTGCAATGATTATTAAACAACTTCATTATTATTGTATTATGGGAGCACCAGGAAGGTACAAGATGAACAAAGTGGTTCCTGTTCTTTTCTGTATGGATGTTCCTATGTTCCTCAAACTAAGCACAAATTCAACTTATCACTTCCTTTCTAATGTTTGTGCCTCATTCTCCTTTCAGTGTACTGTCTTCTGCCATTAATAATCAAATATTATCAACTTAGCCAGTTTATTTCTTCTCTGTGATTTTCAACAGGAAATTTCCCCTGCAGCAAATAACTGATTATAAATAGATGGCTGAGTGCTGTATCATATTTTAACAACAACAACTGGCATTTATGTAGCATCTTTAATACATTAAAACATCCCAAAGTGCTGCATAGGAGCTTTCTCAAATAAAATTGAATCAAATGAATCACCCAGGGATGTTTGGACGGGTGATCAAAAATAGGTCAAAGAGTTGCATTTTGAAGAGTATTTTAGGGCATACTTTTACAGTCCCCCTCTGGCGGGTTTGAAGACCGGGGCCTTGTGAAATGCAATGTGTGGCCTGCTTGCTGCCTACAAGCCCACTCCAACCTGTCACACATTTACAGAAGGGTGTGAAGATGTGAAGCAACCTGCTCCCCTTGGGCCTATTGATACCCTTAAGTGGCCAATTAATGGCTGTTTAAGTGCCTTATCTCACCTCTACCACTATTTTTATCCATGCCAGTGCATGGTCCATGCCACGTGGGTAGCCTGACAGCTATTACTGGGCATGCTGGTATTGGGCAAGGTGGTACCTCCTTTGGGGGTCCCTTCTGCCTATCAGAGGCACCCCTCCCCACAATATCATACCGTTAACCCTCCCTCTCCCGCCTGCAGCCTCTCAAACACAGTCCTCAACCCTCCTCATGTTCTTCAATGGGATCTGCCAACCGGGCTCTGTCAACACCTGGCACATACCTGAAGTCTGGCCTCCATTATTCCCTCTTCTTCAGGGACTACCTGCAGTTCCAGTAGTGGCGCCTATTGAACCTGGCACTGTTGGGACTACAGAGCTGCCAGCCAATCAGATTAGCTGGCAGCTCTGCAAGATGGGACTTACTCCCAAGTGATGGGCTCCGTGGAGCATCAAATGGCTGTAGCGCAGCTGGTATGCTTTCCCTGTCAACTCTTTGGGTGGTGGGAAACCTGTCAGCTGAAATATCCTGTCCTTCAAGAAAGAGAGAAAGGTAATGAGGGGGTGAGGTTTATGGAAGGAATTTCAGAACTTTGAACATAGGCAGTTGAAGGCATGGCCCCCAATGATGGGATAATGGAAATACAGTACAGGCTAGAATTAGAGGACTGAAGAAATATTGGGGGGCTGTAAGTCTGAAAAATGTTACAGAGATGGGGAAGGGAGAGATTATGTAGGGATTTGAACATAACGAAAATAGCATAAACATCGTGATGTTGCCAGAAAGCATTTGTCCTACAATTTTCAAGCTTTGTTCACTGGTGTCACTCTGACTTTTGTGTCAGAAGATCATGGGGGCAAAAGTACACCTAGACTGACACTTCAGTGAAGTGCTGAGGAAATGCTGCACTGTTGGAAGTGCTGTCTTTTAGATGTGAAGTTAAATCAAGGCTCTGCCTTGTCTGTTTTTCTAAAGGCGAAAGATTTCATGGCGGAACTCAAAAAAGAGCAGGGAGACCTCCTGGCAGTCTGGCCAATGTTTGTCTCTCAAACAACTCCACCATTGCTGTTCATGAGACATTGCTGTGAGCAAAAAGAATTGAAAAAGTAAGTTGTCTGTACAGCATTTAATTTAGGATATTCTCATATTTCTTTTTCCTTAACTATTTTTTTTTGTATTGGTGCTTCTTGGGGGATGGTATACTCCCCTTAGTTTAGAGCTACTTTTTGGGCAAAAAGAAAATCAGATTAGCTGGCAGCAATAATAAGAGGAATTTAATGGGGATTTCAATGAAATGTCAACTATAATTATTTTGTAAAATACTACATCAGTGTAGTTTGTGTGATGGTTTTTGAATCAACATTGGAGAAACAGTGTTGTTTCCAAATTTTTTGAATTAATTTGTCGTTTCTAACAAAATGAGATTGGGTGATCCTGGAAGAATACATGTCTGAGCCTGCTTTAATCAGCTCAGTAAAAGCTATTTCAACTTTGGACAAGCTGCATGCAAACCCATTTTTCAGATGGAAAATTCTGCTTGTTATTGGCAGTAATTTGCTCTTTGTTCTTCATATCAAGGGAGAGGGCAGCGGAAGAGATGTTAATTTCTGTGTTGCCATTTTCTTCCTTTCTTCAGGCTGCTTTTCTGGATATTTAATCTTATATTTTCCCTCTGTGATAAGAACAAGTACTACTGGTTAGCCACATTCTCAAAATGCTCCTGGGCATCTGATGGTGATCTTGTTTTGAATTGAAATAAAGTCATACATTTCATTGCTTGAAGCTCAATTCACTAGGAATTTGTGCTTGAATTACTTGACATTTAAATAATGCAGTATGAATTAAGCAATGAATTTTCAATAGGAGGAATTTTTGGTGTGATCTCATTTCAAATTAAATGATGTTTTGAATAAAGTGGTTTTGAATACGCAGAATTGACTGTATACGTGCACCGGATATGAACTTATTTAACTATAATGTCAATTAAACTTCTGAGTCCATTGCATTTAGTGGGCTTGATTTTCATCTTTAAATGTGAGCAATTTCTAAATGGCTAAGAGCTCAATGCTTAAAAGTCGATCAGCTTTGGCTCAGTGGCAGCACCTTCACCTTTGAGTCAGAAGATCAAATTTCATTCCAGATGCTTGAGCACAAAATCGAGGATAAAATAATGTTGCATTGTTGTATTCACAGCCTTTTGGCTATTAAATTGAGGCCCTATCTGCCCTCTCATGTGAGTGCAATATATTCCATGTCTTCAATGGACTGGAAAATTGGGCAGGGTGTAAAACCAATGACTAACCAGCCGTTGCCAATTTCTTAACTGGTGCGAGCAGTTAAAATCAGTCCCCAGGTATAAGCTCAGATGATTATAGGGAGGAAATCAATGGTGGATCAAGAAAATTGCCTGTGAGTCATTTTTAAAGTGATAGATACAATTAAAATGCCTCATCAACAATCAAAGGCATTAATGCAGGAAATGGGGATGTCTTAAAATGCATCCCAACTAGTTAATAGTCTTTGTCAAAGCTGACTGAGTTTGGGATTCAGAACTGACCAGGATTAACCAAGGGGAATTGGAACCCTGAATGCAGTCATTAGTCTGGAGACAAGTGATGGAGGAACCCCTCATGTGACACACCCTCTCTGGTTGCTCTTGAGAAGGTAGTGGTGAGCTGCCTTCTTGAACTGCTGCAGTCCATGTGGTGTAGGTACACCCACTGTGCTATTAGGGAGGGAATTCCAGGATTTTGACTCAGTGACAGTGAAGGAACGGCGATACATTTTCAAGTCAGGATAGTGAGTGACTTGGAGGAGAACTTTCAGGTGGTGGTGTTCCCATCTATCTGCTGTGCTTGTCCTTCTAGAAGGTAGTGGGTTTGGAAGGTGTTGTTCAAGGAGACTTGGTGAATTATTGCAGTGCATCTTGTAGATGGTACACACTGCTGCTACTGTGCATCAATGGTGGAGGGAGTGAATGTTTGTGGATGTGGTGACAATCAAGTGGGCTGCTTTTCCATGGACAGTGTCAAGCTTCTTGAATGTTGTGGCAACTGTATTCATCCAGGTAAGTGGGGAGTATTCCATCACACTCCTTGTAGATGGTGGACAAACTTTGGGGAGTGAAGAGGTGAGTTATTCTTTGCAGAATTCCTAGCCTCTGACCTGCTTATGTATTCACAATATTTATATGGCTAGTTTAATTCAGTTTCTGATCAATGGTAACCCCCAGGGTGTTGATAGTCAGGGATTTACTGATGGTAATGCCATTGAACATCAAGGGCGATGGTTGGATTATCTCTTTTCGGAGATGGTCATTGCCTGACACTTGTGTGGCATGAATTTCACTTGCCACTTGTCAGCCCAAGCCTGGATATTGTCCAGGTCTTGCTGCATTTGGACATGGATTGCTTCAGTATCTGAAGGGTTGCGAATGGTGCTGAACATCGTGCAATCATCCGTGATGCTGGGGATGTCTGGAGGATGCTGAGATGGATCATCCACAGCGCCTCACAGTTTTGAGTTCCTAGATTTGTTCAAAATCTATCCCATTTAGCACAGTGGTAGTGTCACACAACACGATGGAGGGTATCCTCAATGTGAAGGCGGGACTTCGTCTCCACAATGACAGTGCACTGGTCACTCCTATCGATAGTGTCATGGACAGATGCATCTGTGCAGGCAGGTTGGTGAGGATGAGGCCAAGTATGTTTTTCCCTCTTGTTGGTTCCCTCCCCACCTGCTGCAGAACCAGGCTAGTTGCTATGTCATTTAGGATTTGGCCAGTAGTTGTGCTACTGATCCACTCTTGATGGACATTGAAATCCCCCACCCAGAGTACATTCTACACCCTTGCCACTGTCAGTGCTTCCTCCAAGCTCTGTTCATCATGGAGGAGCACTGATTCATCAGCTGAGGGAGAGTGGTACATGGTAATCAGCAGGAGGTTTCCTAGCCCATATTTGTCTTGAAGCCATGACACATCACGCGGTCTAGAGTCAATGTTGAGATCTCCCTCCTGACTGTTTACCACTATGCTTCCACCTCTGTTGGTGGGTCAGGACATACCCATAGATAGTGATGGTGGTGTCTGGGACATGATCTGTAAGATATGATTCTGTGGGGATGACTATGTCTGTGAGACAGCTCTCCCAATTTTGGCATTAGCCCCCAGATGTTAGTAAGGAGGACTTTGCAGGGTCGACAGGGCTGAGATTGCCATTGTTGTTTCCGGTGCCTAGGTTGATGCTGGGTGGTCCATCTGGTTTCATTCCGCTTTGTAGTGGTTTAATACAACTGAATGGCTTGCTAGGCCAGGCATTTAAGTGTCAACCACCATTGCTGTGTGCCTGGAGCAAGCAGGCCAGGCAAGGACAAAAGTTGGGTTTTTAACAACAATTGTCAATGGTTTCATGGTCATCATTAGGCTTTTAATTCTATATTTTTATTCCATATTTTTATTGGATTCAAATTCTATTATCCCGTGGCAGGATTCAAATCCAGGTCCCCATAACATTACCCTGGGCTTCTGGTCAAGCAACAATACCACTACGCCATCACCTCCCCAGTGTTGAGTAAGGATAGCACCAATGCTCCTCTTGATCAACAGTGCTATCTCTATCTTTACCTAGCTTCCTATTCTTCTTGAATGTCATTAACCTTTCAATATTCAGGACTCAATCCTTGTCATCCTGTAGCCACATCTCTGTAATGACTGTCAGATCACATTTATTTACTTCAGTGTGTGTTCTCAGTTAATTTACTTTGTTATGAATGCTATGCACATTCAGATATAGAATCTTTAGTTTTGTCTTTTTGTTATCTTTGTAACATCTGGTCTTGGCTATTGGTGTCTTCTTAGATTTCATCTCTCTGTCCCTTCCTGCTATTCTACGATCCTCATTTCCTATTTTACTATTATGCTCTCCTACCTTGGATCTACTCCTTCATTTGCGACATCCACCCAAGCTTGATCCCTCACCCCCTTGTTTAGTTTTCAGCACTCTCTACTTTCCTAGTTATTTGATTCGCAAGAACAATCATCCAAGCACGGTTCAGGTGTAGACTGTCCTAATGGTTTAGCCCACACCTTTCCCAGTACAGGTGCCAGTATCCCATGAACCAGAACCCACTTCTCCCACACCAGTCTTTGAGCCATGCATTCATCATTCTAATCTTATTTGCTCTATGCCAATTTGCAAGTGGCTCAGGTAAAAATCCAGTGAGATTACCTTTGAGGTTCTGCTTCTTAATTTGGTACCTAAGTCCTCATACTGACAATGTAGAACTTCTTTCTTTGCCTATGTTGTTGGTACCTACATAGGCCATGATGACTGGATCCTCCCCCTCCCACTGCAAGTTCCTCTCCAGCCTGAGATGTCCCACACCCTGGCACCAGGCAGGCAACACAGCCTTCTGGACTCTCTATGCTGTAGAGAACAATGTCAACCCCCCTCACTATACCGTCCCCTATTATCACTACATTTGCGTTTGCTCCCCCCGCTTGAATGGCTTCCTGTACCATGGTGCAATGGCCAGCCTGCTCACCAACCTTGCAGACCTCGCATTTGTCCACACAGGTTGTGAGCACCTCGAACCTGTTTGACAATTGTAATGTCTGATGCTCTTTCACTACTGTCTGCTTGGTCCCTTTACCTGCTTCACTCATGGTCACATCCTCCTGCCCCTGACCACTGATCAAAACAGACAACCCTATTTTAAGAGGTGTGACCGCCTTCTGGAATAAAATGTCCAGGTATTTGTCCCCATTCCTTATGTTGCACCGTGTCTGCAGTTTAGTTTTCAGATCAGTAATCCTGATCCTGAGTTCCTCTGGCTGCTTACACTTTCTGCAGAAGTGTTTGTCATGGATTGCCTTAGTGTCCAAAAATCCCATATTCCTCAGCTGCAACATAATAATATAAGTAACAATGGCAGGACAGGTGTTGAGTTAACTTAATTTAGTTTCTCTCTTAATTAATCTAGAGTAATCCCAATGTATTCCACACCTCTTTCCCCAGTGCACCAAATTCCCTCGTGAACCCAATTCACTACTTACTCGTTCTGTCTCACCTGTATAGTTGCCTGTCTCCTTTTTGCGTCCCTTACTGATTGTTCACCAAATTCAGGCAATGAACTCTCCTCCATTTTGATTTTTTCGCCAAAGCGACACTTTGTATCTTGTTTTCATGTTTTTCTTTTCAAAAGAGCTCACCATTATTCTGCTATTAACACATACTCTGGGCAAATGCTTTGTTTCTTTACTACAACAATTCCACTCCATTTGTCTTCTGTTCCACGATATCTTTGGTGTTTACTATCTCTTGTCCTCTAACTTATCTTTGACCTTCCCTTTTCTTCTATCTGACACCCCCACCGCACCCCTACCTTTTTCAACAGCATAGAACCCATCAAATTTCTACCTCTCTTCATTTCTGAAAAGGAGCCATATTGGCCTCGAAACATTGGGCTGTAACTTCCAATTAGGGTTGGAAAGTGCTGGCCCACAGGAATTAGAGGAAATAAATGTACACTTAACCTGGTCTTGAAAATTATGTAGACCCTTCCGTTCACTGGAGCTGCTTGGGCCTGTATCGAAAGACTCCTCACAGGCCCTGGTGAAGTGCAGCACCTACAGATTCAAGGAGGCCATGCCCCATTCTGACAGCACTAGCTGCCATAAAGCAGGTAAGTTTAGAGGTCCAGGGAAGTTGACAGGCCAGGGAGAAGGTGAGTGTCTAAGATAAGTGGATAGGATTTGGGGGGGGGGGTGGTGGCAGGGCTCCTAAGGATCGAGGGGGGTGGGAGAGCATCTTGGGAGGCTGGAGGGGTCAGTCGGAGGTCTGGTCGGGGTGTGGGAGACAGTCCAAGGTCTGGGGGCACGGTTGGTGGGTCTGAGGTTTGGGGGGCGGGAGGGCGGGGGTGTGGGAGACGGCTCAAGGTCCTGGGCAAGGGGAGGGGTTGGGGGGTTCTGAGGTCAGTGGAGGAGGGGGATGGTGTGGGTGTGGTGGATGGTGGTGGGGAGGTCAGTCAGAAGCCTGAAGGGGGGGTGAGGTAGGAGCAGATCAGATGTCTGTGGAGTGTGAGGGGGTGCAAGGCTTGGGAGTGTTTGCGGGGTCTGAGGTTGAGAGGGGAGGTAGGTCGGAGGTCTGGTGGGATGGGCTGGAACTCTGCGGGGAATGGGCTGGGGGGGTCTGGGGTCTGGGGAGGTGGACAGGTTGGAGGTCAGGTTAGGGTAAGGTGGTGTTGAAGGTCAGGGCTGTGGAGAGAGGGAGTAGCGGGTGGGATATCGGAGGTCTAGGGGGTGGGCAGGTCGATGGGCTGGGGAGCTAGGTATCTGAGGTTGGGGGGGGTGGGGTGAGTCTCGTGAGGTTGATCTGGGTCCTTACAATAGTTACCCAGAAGTTAGAGGTTTTAATTCTTCTAACTTTTCCTATTGGTTTAACCCTGGTGGAACCATCCGAAGTTTGTGATTTAAACCACATTTTCGGATGGTTCCCAGAGCAGGGCAATTGTCCAGAGGAAGTGTGCACTTCTAGGCAAATGAAGTGCAAACCCTTACCTGGGAACCTCCGGGAGGAATTTCCCAGTGCATCTTTGGATTACCACCAAATCCGATGCTGGGGAGGTTAGAAATTACAGCCCAAATAACTTTGTTTCTCTCCACAGATGCTGCCAAACCTGCTGAGCTTTTCCCAGCACTTTTTGTTCTTCTTACTTAACAGACTTTAACCACCCTTCAAGAGCCTTTATGTCTCCTCCATAAATTTGTGACTCCCACATTGTGGGTTAAGACCCTTGGAACAGCAAAAATGGGATCTGTTTGAACTCGGCGCTAATTTCAAATGGCTCTGCCGAGTTTGGGTTTCCTGCCTTTGAGAGTAACATCCTGCTCCATTCCCACTGTCAGAAAAAATAGTATCTGTCAGAAATTTTTGGAAATGGTGGCATAGTGGTAATATCACCGCACTAGTAATCCAGGGGCCAAGGGTAATTCTCTGGGGACATGGGTTCAAATCCCACCATGGCAGATGGTGGAATTTAATTTCAATTAATAAAAAAACTGGAATTGGAAGCTAGTCCTGAAATTGTCATTAAAAACCCATCTGGTTCCGTAAGGTCCTTCCTTTAGGGAAGGAAATATGCCATACTTATCTGGTCTGGCCTACAAGTGACTGGATCCACAGTAATGGCAAACCATTCAGTTCAAAGGCATTTAGGGATGGGCCACAAATGCTGGCCTTGCTAGTGATGTCTGTATCCCATGTAAGAATAAATAAGAACACGTGTGCATGGCTGCCACAAATAGGGTTGACTTTTTTTTAAAAGGCCCCCAGAGTTGGGTCTCTCTCCTCAAAAATCTGGCCCCTAGCAAAGCAATGAGATAATGGCCAGTTTTGCAGTATTATTTGCAAAATGAATATTGCTCAGGACACTGAGAACTCCACGCTCCACTTCAATAAAAATGCTGAGAACCTTTTAACCTTTCTAAAATAACTGTGGTAATTTTCAAGTAAGAATAGCTAAGTTACAAACCAGTTAGATTGACTTCAATAATGATAAACGTTAGAGTGTGATTTGAAGTAACTTACAAATTTCTAAATGGGTTTATACAAGAGACCACTCACAATAAATGTTCTGGATTGTTTTGAGAATGTAGCTAAATTAATTGATGAGGGAAACATGTTTAATACTGGAATAGCAAATTTCTCATTGATTCTCAACCGGCAACAAAAAAAATGACTGGAAAATATATTTTTCTCATAGTTGGAATCTTGCATTAGTAGTAATTTTGGTGGAAATCCTGTGCTGTATCAAACTCCATTAGCTTAGTAGGTGATTAGGCAAAGTTTCAATTTAATGAGGAGCTGCATGCTTTTATGTCTCAAATTTCGCCTTCTGCCACTTGCTGAATCAAAGCTATTGAGAGCAGGTTTAAGAAGTACATGGATTCTGTGCTTCTCTGTTCTTGTCATTGTGCAGCAGGCATTTGAGTAGAATAGCAATTATAATAACTACTCCATTTACAGATAGAGAGAAGGAAGGTGGGGTAAGACCACTGAGAAATTGGTAAATCAGGAAAGAGTTTTGAAGAGAAATAAGAAAACAAATGGTATAAAACCTTTAAGGAAAGAGTAGCAGGAGTACACTGAGAATAATGCTGCATTTATGCTGAAATATCCAGGCCTGTAGCAAGATTTTCTTTTGCTGGTTTTTAGCTTTGTAATTAAGCCACTGTAAATCTACTTGTTGAGTTGTTGGTTCCATCATGCTGCCCTCTACTGATTGCATCCATAACGAGGCCATCTGGGAATTATATCAGCAGAAACAGTTATCCAGGCATCCTATTTCTCCACTTACCTCCAAACTCTGCATTCTCTGACTTTATTCGTTATGGGACATATTATCAAAGGCCTTTTGGAAAACCCGATAAATTACACCTACTGCATTACTATTGTGTACTTTCTCTGTTACTCCTCAAAAAGATCAATAAGGTTGACTAAGCAAGATTTTTCTTTTTGAAATCCCTGCTGACAATTCATCATTGTATTTCTCATTTCTAGATCTTCTTCTGTTCTCTCCTTTAGTAGCAATTCCATTCTTTTCCTATCAGTGATCTTAAGCTGACTGGTCTATAATTCCCTGGACATCATCTGCTCAGTGCTTGTGCAGATAGTGTACATGTCAACATGAATATGCTGCATATTAACATCAAGATGTATAGTTTCTGCTCTGGGTGCAACTGGGGAAATAGGGTGCAAATTGCACCTGAAATTGTGCTATTTTTCTGAAATAATGTTAAGATTCAAGCTTTTGCCCAAATCCATTTACATAATCACAAACACAAAATCTTCCATGGACCAGTGCAATCTGACAGCATTTTGGAACATAACTATATACTTTTTTAAAGGCATAAAAAAATTGGTGCATTTAAGAGTGCAATTATATTAACACAGCTGTAAATGGGTTTATCATGAAAACTGTGATTAATCGGAATTAGATCACTTAAAAAAAAAAACATTCACTAATTTCATGGGTGTACACTGCTCAACTTCTTAGTAAATTAGTCATGTTTTAATAAATAAAACTTTTAAAAAGCATCTACTACTAGTACCTGTGACCCTAAGGAAATTAGCGCAGTTTGCAGAAACTCCTCAAATGGCCATAAACATGACATGGACAGAAACTCACCATGCTTATTCTTTTCAGTCTGGGGATGTGGTCAGTTTTGTGGGGGAGGTCTGCTTCAGCTAAAATAATTTTTAAACCAATATTAAGGCTTGCAGAAACCCCTGATCTTTAGTGGTGACCCAGCCGATTTCACCTATTTTGCACAGGTCATGCTGGCAAAAACTAGTGGAAACTTTACCCCAGGTATTGTGGCAGCTGCCAAGTTTTGTGCATCACATTATGTTTCAAATTAACAATCTGTTTTAGGGAGATAGCAGGCTGAATGGATGGCTTCTGGAGAATTCTGGCTATTTTCTTCAATCCTGCCGAATAAAAACAATTGTCATGACAACCAGTAGAGCTGAGGAATGTTACAACAAGTCCTGGGCCAAAAACCAGACTACTCAGTGGGCAGTATTTTGGATTTTTTTTAATAACAATTTAATTGCCTGGATCACTGGCTGAGAGGATAGGCAAGGACCTTGCTGTGCACCTCAAAGCAAGTGTTCAGAGAAGAGATAGTGTACTCCATAATATCAAAAATGAGAGGTCCAAGTAAGCAGGAAACAATGAACAGCAGATTTGAATGGATTCATAGTACGATGAAGAATTCAAATGCCTGCTCACATCAGCCACAGTGTCAGTAAATCATTAGTTGAGCCCTAACAGTCACTGCTGAACATTGAGGATAATATTGATTGTTGCATTTGTCTTTTGCAGTTCTGATACTGCCTTAAAACTTATCAGAAATATATGGCCATTCTTTGAAGCTGATGGCTATCCAATATTTTTCAGAAATCAAAGACAACAATCCTGTGGAATGGTGGTGATTTTATCATTTAATTGCTTACGAGAGATGGGCTATCAGCCTGTCTGTGAGGGTTGCTCATGAAATCATACATTGTGACTGCATTGCATAGTAGCATTGCATAATATTTACAGCACATAAATTGTCAAAGAGCATACAGGGAAAGATAAGGCAAAAAAGGGAACCTTATGCCAGATACCGAAAGTTTAAAAAAAAATTCATTCATGGGATGTGAGTGTCACTGGCTAGGCCAGCATTTATTGCTCATCCCTAATTGCCCTTGAGTTAAGTTCAATACTGCAGAAAGCCTAAAGGAATATGAAAATTATAAAATAAATTAGGAAGGCAAAGAGAGGGCGTAAAAAATATTGGCAAGTAAAATCAAAGAAACCGAAAGATGTTTTATAAATAAAGAGCAAGAGGAAAATTAAGGAAAGAGGAGGGCCAATTAGGGATCTTAAAGATAACTTGTATGTTGAGGTGAAAGATATGGGTTAGGTTTTTAATGAATACTTCACAGAAGAGAGTGATGATGGAACATTAATTAAGGAGGTAGTGTGTGAAATATGATGAAATAAACAGAGAAGAAATATTTAAGAGCTTAGTATCTTTGAAATTAGACAAATCACCAGGGTCTGGATGAAATGTACCCCTGGCTGCAAAGAGAAACAAAGGCGGAAATAATGGAGGCTCTGATCATCATTTTCCAATCCCCTTAGTGGTGCCAGAGGACTGCTAACTTTGTATTGGCATTTAAAAATGGTGAAAAGGATAGACTGCCAGTCACCTTAACCTCAGTGGTGGGCAAAATATTGAAAAAAGTCTGAGGGTTGGTATAAATGGTCATTTAGAAAGGCATCAATTAGGGACAGTCAGTATGTATTTGTTAAGGGAAGTTTGTTTCTGACTAGCTTGATTGATGTTAAAGATCTTTAAGAACAGTGTTTTTGATGTAATCCAGATGAATTTTAGCAAGGCTTTTGACAAGGCTCCACATTTCAGACTGATCAGAAAAGTAGGGGAAAGTGGCAAGTTGGACATAAAATTGGCTCAGTGGCAAGATGCAAAGGATGATGGTTAACCAGTGTTTTTGTGCTGGAAGGTTGTTTCCAGTGGATTTCACAAGGGTTAGTACTAGGTTCTTTGCTTTTCATTGTGTATATCAATGATTTAGACTTAAATGTATGGAGCATTATTAACAAGTCTTCAGATGACAAAATTATTGCTTGTGTGGTTGGTAGTCAGGAAGAATGTTGTAGACTCTAGTATTACAATCCCAATGGGGATTGTAGACTAAAATAACCAAATTTACAAATGACCACCTTCAAATGAAGAAATTACCAACAAGATTTCATATGAATAAGTATGAACATAAATTAAATGTAAGTTAACAGACAAATCACGGTCAGTACGAACTAGAAGTTATACATAGAACAGCAGAAACAACAATGACTATGTCACTGATTTAGAAGGCAGTCCACACTGCCTTTGGTCCCTGTTTCAGATTGTTATGATCTGATTAGGGACCAGCAACTTTTTGTTTAAAATAGACAAAGTTTGAAATCCTAGTTACCTACCAGGAGAATAAAACCACAAGATTCCACAGTTTTAAACAAACAAAATAAACTTTACTATGCAAAGTCATAAAGGTAAAACAATTTACAACACCTATCTTATACTCTGACATTCAGAAGTAAGATGAGGTAAATATGAATTAACAGGCAGAACTGTGGTCAAACAAATGACGCTGCGCATTAAATGGCAGATGAGACCAAAATTGATTGGATTTCTCAGCAACCCACTCTAAGTTACAGAATCTCATTAAAACCCTGCCTCCCTCAGAAAGGATTTCAACTCTACACTTTTAAAGATGTGACCTCTGAATTCCCTCAAAAGCTGGTCTGATTTGGGCTGTCTCAACAACTGCCCACCTTCAGATGGTTCAACCTCTTCTGAGACTGTTCCAAGGGATTCACAAAGCTGCACTCCTGCCTCTATTTACCAGCACAGTCCAGCTCTTTCTCAGACTGTTAGGTTCACTAAGTTGGTACTGCTCCTGGGTTTCTCTAAACTCCAGTCTCCTGGCTGCAGCAAGCTATAAATGGCTTTCAGGTCTTCTCTGAGCCCTAACTGCTTCCAGCACAGAACCAGTGACCTTCCACTATCGTCTCAGCTCCTTAGGGCTTCTCTGAGCCCAAAGTGCCTGGAATGTGCTAACAGCAGGCCTTTCTGATGTCCAGCTCTTCTCCTGCTGTAGAACTCATAAATTGAACCAGAGAACGTTCTTAAGCCCCAGCCATCTCCATGATGAATTAGCCTTTCAGGATTCACTGAATGCTTTTGAACAAATTTAGCTCCAACTCCCAAAACAATGCATCTCTCTAGATTGTACTTCTTTGCAAGCAGTGTGGATACCACATATCCAACTTTCCAGCAAAGTAAGCCCACCTGTTGTTTTATGGCTTTTACCTTTCTAGCTGTGAACCCCTTAAATCAACATGGCCCAAGCCTTTTAAATATAATAGACTCCAAGTTGCTTCAGTTGCATTCATCATTTTTCTGCAGTTAAACTTTAATCTTCCCAGAACTAAACATTACCTGTAGAATATTAAGATGAACCATGAACTAAATATTCATCACAGGCTATACACGTCATCCAAGTTGAATTCCTGCCCCTTTTCTTCAAGTCCTCAGATAATTCCCCACAGGTAGCAGCTTCCCGCAAACAGGGTTCTACCCATGCAATTTTTCTTGAATGGAACACTTCCTTCTGGAACTTTCTCAGCTCATCTCCAGCTCTTCTTCTTGTGCTTTTATTCCAGCCCCTTCCTTTCAAGGACTTAGCCAGTTCTCCATAGGCAGAAGCAGCTAGATCTTCTGTTTTTGCTTTGTGTCCGCATCTGTGCATTGATTGTCTTCTGTCTGCAGCTCTCCTGACTTGCAGTTCTCCTTTGTGTCTGACCATATGGCTTCCATGCCTTAACTTCCTTCCTACTTCCAAGTCTAGGGTCACAAGGTCACACGGACCAGTATTTCTTTTTTTCCAGTAAAATTACAACTGATCCATTTACAATTTATACAAACTCTTAATTGTTTTCAAACATTTTACAGAAATTAAACATTTTCCTTACTGTTACTACTTCTGGGTCAAAGGCCATCACATGGGAAGATACCAATGAATGGGTCAGGTGGCCAGGAAAATGACAAATGGAGTTCAATCCAGTCAAGTGTGAGGTAATATATTTGGGGAAGGCAAACATGGCAAGGGTGTACACAATAAGTGGTAAGTTTATGTGAGGCTTATAGGAACAGATGAACCTTGGAGTCCGTATCCACAGATCCCTGAAGGTAACAGGACAGACAGATAAGGTGGTTAAGGCATATGGAATGTTTTCATTTATTAATTGAGGCATAGAATATTAGAGCAAGGAGGTTGTGCTAAAACTGTATAACACCACTAGTTAGGTCACAGCTGAAGTACCGCATACAGTTCTGGTCACTATATTACAGGAAGGATGTGATCACGCTCGAGACGGTACAAAGGAGATTTACGAGAATGTTCTAGTGCTGGAGAATGTTATCTATGAGGAAAAATTGGACAGGCTGGAGGGAAGATTTAATTGAGACATGTAACATTATGAAGGGCCTAGACAGAGTGGCAAGGGCAGACCTATTTCCCTTAACAGAGTCAACAATCAGGGAGTGTGCTTTAAATGTAATTGGTAGAAGGATTAGAGAGGAGCTGAGAAGTTTTTCATCCAGTAGTTGGTAGGGGTCTAGAACTCACTGCCTGAATGTTTTAAAATTTAGTTACCTATGTTTTGCAGAGGTGAAGGATGAGGATTGAATGAGCCCAAAGACACTTGAGGAGGGCTGAAGAAACCACCTTGCTGTTCAAAGTGATAGGTGCAGGTGGAAGACTTCATAGGTTTCTGTACATTCCAGCTGTTCATCATTCAAATTCACAGTGAGTGCTCTGCTTTTTATGCTGCAATTTCCCATAGTTTATTGGCTCATTCATACATAATTGCTGAACCTAAAACCTTATTTGACGTGCCTTTGAGATGAATGCTTCACTCATTTTCTTTTTACCACATTAGTCACTTGTGGTAAATAGCACCAGGACTCTTCAAGCCCTATAGTTTGGACAAAATATGATGAAGTACAGTGCTGACCACAATTTCTAATGTAATAAATTTACCTTGGCAGCTTTGTTGATGCCCTCGAATTTATTCTGCACCTCCATGATTCTCCTCATTTTAGACATGAGGCGCCATGTCCCTTCTTCCTACGCGTGAAGTCAGCAGACCATAGTTGTGTAATTCAGGGACCCGAGTATTTGCTACTGGTGAGGCAGCTCTTCATCGGTAAGCACAGGTACAGAGCAGCAATAAAATGCATGAGTAACAACCATAACCTATCCTGTTCTTTTGTTCCCCACACAGCTATTTCAGCAGGCACTGGCACTTTTATCATAGTTATTTTTATTGTCAAAATGTTTAATCACTACCTAACAGCTCCCATTCTAATTGGTGTTTTTTTTTTTACTGCTGACTTGAGCAGCATGGCTTTAGTTTCATGGAGGGCACAAGCCACATGTAGAAC
This sequence comes from Carcharodon carcharias, assembly GCF_017639515.1. Taxonomy (NCBI): domain Eukaryota; kingdom Metazoa; phylum Chordata; class Chondrichthyes; order Lamniformes; family Lamnidae; genus Carcharodon; species Carcharodon carcharias. Next base: position 82,364,574 of record NC_054474.1, on the reverse strand, counting down.
AGAAACGTCGACTCCAGAAATCAGATTTCAATCACATCAAAACAAATAGGCTGGCTGCGCACTTCTTATTTTCTATTCTTCTGATAGTATCAACAAGAAACAAACAATGCAGCAATTTCTAATAATAACCATTAAATGAAAGGTGGAATTGTTTCTTTTAACCCTGGGCAGTGTTTCATTAAGAAAATTATCATCCTTCTGTGATTTATTTCTCTTATTTAAATATTTGCTTAACTAATCGTTGCAAAGAGCAAACAATAGGGAATGAAACAAATAGTTTTTGACATCCATTTGTATATCTGGGAGGGTGCATAAAAAAAGTAGACTCCTTCTTGATGGTAATGTAATTATCTGTGTTCAGTCCTCTTTGAACTATATGTAACCCTACAACTTCTCTTTAGTAATCCTAGTTCATGTCTCTCCCTTTCTAAAGGTTATCTGTTTTCATCAACCCTAAAAGCTTTGTTATTCAAATTTAAAGGGGTAGAAATTCATCGCTGTGTGGTGCAAAAAGGGTGGTATCCGATTGACCACTAGTTATACGCAATGTCTGGTATTTAATTCCATTGCAGTCAATAGAACTAAATATCAAGCATGACTTTAATGGAGAGGCCGAAAGGATACCAGGCATTTTCACCACCATACTGGACAAATTTCTACCTCATGTTGTTTAACATAAGGACGATTGACTACAATAACAACAATGACAATTTGCAATTATATAAGCTCTTTAAGGTAGTAAGATGCCCTAAGTTGATTACAGGAATGATGCCAACAAAATTTGACACTGATCCACATAAGGGGTTGTTAAGTCAAAATTTAAAAAGCAACTTAAAGGAGGAGAGAAAACAAGCAGCTAGAGAGGTCTAGGGAGGAAAGCCCAGCATTTAGAAACTAAATAAATGAAGGCACAGTCATCAGTGGTGGAGCAAGTAACATCGAGGTTATGTGAGAGGGCAGAATTGGAGGACTGCAGGTACCTTGGCAGTTTCTAAGGCTGATGAAGGGAAGGGTAAGGCCATGGAGACATTTGGAAAACGTTTTACAGGATAAGTTCTAATGAGTAGGTAAAAAATAACTATTTAAGTGGAGTTACTTCTGCTTATTCTACTTTAATGCAGGGTGGATAGGTTAAATGTCAAACTTTAGAAAAACAATTTCATTCTCCTTGCATTCTATTATGTGATTGTTTTATTCTAACTTTATCCCCTTTTCTTTTGAAAGCAGTAACAATGCAATTCTTGGTAGTTCACTGCTGTCTCAACAAAACATTCTTTATGTATGGACAGCTCAGCTTCAACCTCTACCTTGTTCTGAATTTGCTCATTTCAGCCTGGACAGAGGAGTTGTTCACAGAATCAGGGCCGGGGTGGGGGGGTGGTGGGGGTCAAAACAGCTCAGTCATTAGTTGTATTAACCTAGACAGTGTCAGTGAGACACAGATCAACCATGAACTAAGTGAATGGTGGAACAGTCTTGAGGGGCTAAAGGGATTACTCCTGTTCCCATTACTTTTTCTCCTCCACTCCCAAAGCTTATGGATCTGGGAAATAGCCCTCCCTTTATCCATCACCTCTGACCATGCTTGCTGAGAATTGGCTCAGTCATGAGGCTTCCTACAGGCCCAGATATCATGGCTCTGTAAAGTAAAGAAAAGAAACTGGAGAAATTAATGGAATAAAAGCCAACACGCCCCACCGGCTTGATGGCCTATGTCTATTTTAAAAGAGGTGGATGTAGAGATAGTGAATGCATTGGTTTTTATCTTCTGGAGTTCCCTCAATGCTAACATGATCCCCATGGATTGCAAGGTCACAAATTCAAGGGGAGGCGATGGTGCAGTGGTATTGTTGCTGAACGAGTAACCCTGAAACCCAGGATAATGCTCTGGGTTTGAAACTTGCCATGGCAGATGGTGGCATTTGAATTCAATAGAGCAATAGGGTAGAGGTTGAATTAGAAGTCTAATGATGGCCATGAAACCAATGTTGATTGTTATAAAAACCCATCTGGTTCTCTAATGTCCTTTAGGGAAGGAAATCTGCTGTTCTTACCTGGTCTGGCTGGTACATCCAGCCTAGCAAGCTGCTTAGTTGTATCAAACTGCTACAAAGTGTCAAAAAAGGAATGAAACAGGACGGACCACCTGGCATCGACCTAGGCACCGGAGGCGCCAACGGCAAACTGAGCACTGTCGATTCTGCAAACTCCTCCTTACTAACATCTGGGGGCTGGTGCCAAAATTGGGAGAGCTGTCTCACAGATTAGTCAAGTCACAGCCTGTCATTTCATCCTCATGGAATCATACCTTACAGATAATGTCCCCGAACGACCACCATCATCATCATCTCTACCAGTGGGACAGGAAACACCCAGCAGAGGTGACAGCATAGTGGTATACAGTTGGGAGAAAGTTGCCCTGGAAGTTGACTCCAGGCCCCATGAAGTCTCATGGCATCAGGGCAAGGAAATCTCCTGCTGATTACCAAATGCTACACCCCTCTCAGCTGATGAATCAGTGCTCCTCCATGTTGAACACAACTTGGACGAAGCTCTGAAGTAACGAGGGTGCAGAACGTACTCTGAGCAGAGGACTTCAATGCCCGTCACCAAGGGCAGCTCGGTAGCACCACTACTGACTGAGCTGGCCAAGCCCTAAAGGACATAGCTGCTAGACTGAGTCTGCAGCAGGTGGTGAGGAAACCAACAAGAGGGAAAAACATACTTGATCCCATCCTCACCAACCTGCCTGCCGCGGATGCATCTGTCCATGAAAGTATCGGTAGGAGTGACCACCGCACAGTCATTGTGGAGATGTAGTCCTGCCTCCACATTGAAGATATCCTCCATCGTGTTGTGTGGCACTACCACTGTGTTAAATGGGATAGATTTCGAACAGATCTAGCAACTCAAGACTGGGCATCCATGAGGCGCTGTGGGCCATCAGCAGCAGCAGAACTGTACTCGAACACAATTTGTAAATTCATGGCCCAGCATGTCCCCACTCTATTGTTACCATCAAGCCAGGGGATCAACCCTGGTTCAATGAAGAGCGCAGGAGGACATGCCAGGAGCAACATCAGGCATACCTAAAAATGAGGTGTCAGCTTGGTGAAACCATAACACAGGACTACTTGCATGCCAAACAGCATTAGCAGCAAGTGCTAAGCTGAACTAAGTGATTCCACAACTAATGGATCAGATCTAGGCTCTGTAGTCCTGCCACATCCAGTTGTGAATGGTGGTGGACAACTAATCAACTCACTGAAGGAGTAGGCTCCACAAATATCCCCATCCTCAATGATGGGGGGGCGGGACCTAGCACATCAGTGAATTTGCTACAATCTTCAGCCAGGGGTGCCGAGTGGATGATCCATCTCGGCCTCCTCCGGAGGACCCCCATCACAGGTGCCAGTCTTCAGCCAATTCGATTCACTTCACTTGATATCAAGAAACGGCTGAAGGCACTGGATAGTACAAGGTTATTGGCCCTGACAATATTCCAACAATGGTACTGAAGACTTGTGCTCCAGAACTTGCCGCGCCCCTAACCAAGCTTTCCCAGTACAGCTACAATACTGGCATCTACCTGGCTATGTGGAAAATTGCCCAGTTATGTCCTGTACACAAAAAGCAGGACAAATCCAACTCGGCCAATTACCAACCCATCAGTCTACACTCGATCATCAGCAATGTAATGGAAGGGGTCATCAACAGTGTGATCAAGCAGCACTTGCTTGGCAATAACTTGCTCACTGACTCCCAGTTTAGGTTCTGCTAGGGCCACTCAGCTCCTGACCTCATTACAGCCTTGGTTCAAACATGGACAAAGGACCTGAACTCTTGAGGTGGGGTGAGAGTGACTGAACCTTGACATCAAGGCCATATTTCACCAAATGTGGCTTCAAGGAGCCCTAGCAAAACTGGGGTCAATGGGAATCGGGGGAAAACTCTCCTCTGGCTGGAGTCATACCTAGCACAAAGGAACATAATTGTGGTTGTTGGAGGTCAGTCATCTCAGTTCCAGGACATCACTGTAGGAGTTCCTCAGGGTAGTGACCTTGGCCCAACAGGGCTTCAGCTGCTTCATCAATGACCTTCCTTCCATCATAAGATCAGAAGTGGGGATGTTTGCTGATGATTGCACAAAGTTCAGCACCATTCACAACTCCTTAGATACCTTAGCAGTCCACGTCCAAATGTAGAAATACCTGGACGATATCCGGGCTTGGACTGATAAGTGGCAAGTAACATTTGTGCCACTTAAGTTCCAGGCAATGACCATCTCCAACAAGAGAGAATCTAACCATCGCCCCTTGACATTCAATGACATTACTATTGCTGAATCCCCCTGGAGGTTACCATTGACCAGAAACTGAACTGGACTAGCTATATAAATATTCTGGCTACAAGGGCAGGTCAGAGGCTAGGAATTCTGTGATGAGTAACTCACCTCCTGACTCCCCAAAGCCTGTCCATCATCTACAATGCACAAGTCAGGAGTTTGATGGAATACTCCCCACTTGCCTGGTGAGTGCAGCTCTCACAACACTCAAGAAGCTAGACATCATCCAAGACAAAGCAGCCCGCTTGATATGCGCCACATCCACAAATATTCACTCCCTCCACCACCGTCTCACTGTAGCAGCGGTGTGTACCATCTACAAGATGCACTGCAGGAATTCACCACGGCTCCTCAGACAGCACTTTCCAAACTCACAGCTGCTACCATCTAGAAGGACAAGGGCAACAGATAGATGGGAGCACCACCATTTGGAAGTTCCCCTCCAAGTCACTCACCATCCTGACTTGGAAATATATCGCCGTCCCTTCACTGTCACTGGGTCAAAATCCTGGAACTCCTTTCCTAACAGCACTGTGGGTGTACCTACACCAAATGGACTGCAGTAGTTCAAGAAAACAGCTGATCACCACCTTCTCAAGGGCAACTAGGGATGGGCAATAAATGCTGGCCCAGTCATCGAGGCCCACATCCCCTTCATGAATAAAAAAAGGAGGGAGAAACAAAACAGACAACCAGACGTTTTTTTAAAAATTTGTTCATGAGATGACAGCGTCACTGCCTAGGCCAGCATTTATTGCCCATCCCTAATTACCCTTGTTCAGAAGGCATTTAACAGTCAACCACATTGCCATGGGCCTGGAGTCACGTGTAGGCCAGAACAAGTAGGATGGCAGATTTCCTCCCCTAAAGGACATCGGTGAACTATAACATTGAGTTTTGTTTCACTTGTAAATGTGGGCATTTTTATTTTCGTCATCTTCCTCTCCCTCTTCCACCTCCTGCTCCTCCTCTTCCTTCAATGAGCAGTGCTGTTCAGGGCCTTGCTCTCTTCAAGGTCTTCACCTCTCTGGGGGCCATGTTACGGAGAGTGCAGCAGATCAGCACAATGTGCAAGATCCTTGCAGAAGCGTACTGCAGGGCACCACTCAACTAGTTCAGGTACTGGAATCGCATCTTCAGGAGTATGATGACCTGCTTGATGGCACTCCTTGTGATAGGTGCTTCAGTTGTAGCCCCTCTGCAGCTCTATCTCCTGGTCACATAAAGAGGTGATAGCCATTGTCCCCGAGAACCTCCGTGCACTGGGTCAACTCTTGATCTAGTGTGTAACCTGTGCGCTTTCACCAAAATTCTAAACTGACCCATAATGAGTTGACAATGAACTTGTTGGCATTATTTGGCTTAATTCCCAAATAAGCAAGTTTCTAGGGCCTGCCTTCTCTGAACTTGAGGAATGGCGACATGAAACTGCCATGCCAGTCGGCGATGTTATTTTTTGGCATTCCTGCTTTTATCAAGAAGTAAAAATCCTGCCCAGGGTCTCTGTTATTTACAAGTTTGTTGATGATACAAAGTTAGATGCGATAGTACAGTATAAGGAAGACATAAAGAGGCTGCAAAGGGATATAGATTGATTGGACAAGAAGGTGATAGATGTAGTATAGTTTGGGCAAGTGTGAAATTATCAATTTGGTAGGAAGAATAGAAAAGGAGAATACCAAAAGGTGAGAAAATAGTAAATGTTGTTACTTCATGGGATTTAGGGGTCCAATAATCACAGAAAACCAAGATGTAGGTATAGCAAGAAATTAAGAAGGCCAATGATATGCTGGTGTTTATAACAAGGGAGTTGGAGTACAAGAATAAGGAACTCTTGCTGCAATTGTTCAGAATTTTGGTGAGACCACCAAAGGAAGGAACAACTTGCCTTAGAGTGAGTATCATAAATATTCATTAGATTGATTCCTGGGATGAGGGGATAGATCGAGTGGAATGGACCCAAATTCCCTGCAGTTTATAGGAATGAGAGGTGACCTCATTGAAACATAAAAGATTCTGAAAGGCCTTGATAGAGTAGGTGCTGAGAGGCTGTTCCACTGCTAGATCCTAAACCTTGGGCCATAGTTTCAGGATACAGGGTTGGCCATTCAAAAGTAAGATGAGGAGGAATTTCTTCACTCAGACGGTTGAGAATCTTCGGAATTGTCTACCTGAGAGAGCTAAGTGAGTTCAATCTTTTGAGTGTATTCAATACTGAGATTGAGAGATTTTTGGACAAGAAAGGAATTGAGGAAAGGGGGTCAGACTAGGATTTCAAGGGAGTGGGGTGGGGTCAGCAGAAAGGGCAGGGGACTGGCTTTCAGTGGGACCCCACCCCTTACCAGTGGCAGGTCCCTGGATCAGGCACTTAGTGCCTTTGAACAAGGGACCCTCCCTGGGAGCCCTCAAGCAACCCTGCATGGGTTTGCTTGCCATGCTTCTTGCCTGGTGTGCCACCCTCACCTAAGGGCCTCAATTGGCAGAGGGACAGGAAAGCCATCCACATGCCTTTCCTCCATGAACTTAATCGGGGTGGAGGTGGAAATGTATTGGAGTACCCATCCGCCACCCTTCCACCTGATTAAATGCCAGCTCTGCCACCAACTTGCCATGGAGGGGGCATTAAATTCTGCCCAAATGTATTGAGATACTATTGCATCCTCTGAGTTTTCCAGTTAGCAGGAGCACTCAGCTCTTCCTCACCTGTCTCTGTACCGGGTGGAGAGACAAGATTTGAATTTTTTAAACTTTGTTTACAGGATGTGAGTGTCGCTGACTAGGCCAGCATTTATTGCCCATCTCTAATGAAACAGCTGTTCCTTCAACCAAGTTCTGGTGATTTCCCTTGGTCAGGAGCTTCCAGTGGCGTTAAAGGCTCACACAGATGCCATATACCAGACATGGTCTAGGGAATGTTGGATACAACCATCATTCTGCTCTATCTACTCTACTCACTCTCCATCGTTTCCACACCTGTCTTGGCCTCAGCAGTAGTCTGCCTTGCCATGACCCATCTGATCTCAATCACCTCCTCTTCCATCGATGTCACCATGGTGAGGCACCCCACCTCTGGCTCTTTAATGCTCCATGACATTCTAAGCACAGTTCTCCTATAAGCACAGACGTACACAATGCCACTCTTTTATTAAGGCCATCTCTGCTTATCACCCTGAGGCATCATAAATGTGAAGCTGGCATAGTGACATTGCCAACTAAATGCAGCCATCATCGATCGCTTTTGATGGGGGTTTGGGTGCATGTGAACTGAGTGCCTCAATGTCGACGTTGTTGCTTGGTGTTGCCCCATGCATGGATCCACCACCTGGCCTCACATTTCATGGGTACTTTTTAATTCATGCTGGGCTCCCAGTTTGCACTCTAAATGCCACTCACCTTTTCAGACTGCAGCAGGTCATTAAATCTTTTCCTCCATTTGATCCAGGTTATTGCAACCACTTCTCGGTTGCTCAGTATCTCTGCCATCTCCAGCCATTTTTGTTAGCCTGATGGCCTCCTCCTCCAGTCTTCAGATTACAGATTATCTCTTCTTTGCCTTGCTGCTTACAGGAGCACCTCCAGGGAAGTGTCGCTAAATTGTGGAGCAACATTTTCTCTTGCTGAAGCCATTTCTCCACAGCCTCTGTTGATAGAAACCTCCTCCATTCCAACCTTTGTCTCCAGGCTGCCTGAATGCTGCAGATGCGCCTTTAAAAATGGTTTACAGTGAGCGGAACACCAGCCTTAATTTGTCTGTTCCCTCTCCTGCTGCCCTTAATTAGCTTTTCCTTGTCAAATTGATGAGGATGTTCTGCTGCCTGCCCCAACCCCCACCATGTATGCCATCGACCTATATATTGACCTGATGTCAGGTTATCAGCCTAATCAGTAAAATTCATGCCATGAAGGACAAGAGGGCACAAGAATAATAGTGTAAGGACTGGAATTTCTTTTATTTGGGTAGATCTAGAATTTGTGTGATAGATAAAATAAGTGATAGCAAATCAACAATGGAAATAAAAATCGAGTGCGATATAAAAGGATATGCCAACTCAAGTTTTAGCAGTTGCACATACTTTCAAAGGGTCACAAATTTGTTCTATGTGGTAGTTTTGTATACACTTGTGAAATCCCAGACAAAAATAAGGGCAGGATGAATGGTAAATGCTGTTTGATTGTTCAAAAATTAAATGAACAAACTTAAGCAACACTTAAGTGATGCTCAGAAAAGATACAGCTGTGGCTTGCTATTGATGTGATTGTAGTAAATTTCAATAAATTTATATGACTAAAATGCCAAATTCACAGGCCAAAGAGGGCAGAGCTAAAAAAAGATTTTGAATGTGAAGTCTGAAGTAAAGTGGATTTGAAAGCAATATAGGCCTAGAGACATGGATGTCAAATGTTATACCAAAGATAGATTGGCAACAGTCAAGCACTAACTCAAGGCTACTAAAAATTCCAGGAATTTTGACAGAGCAGAGCCCTGGGCAGCTCCATACTCTGGAGTGAGTGGACTTAGTGTGACAGAGGTTGAGTTGCAGGATGCAACTTTTAAAGAATAAATGCTACTGCAATCAACTCTGAAACCAACTTTTATTTTCAGATTTGTACCAATACTGGTATTCCTTCCTGAGTCAAAAGGTTCTGGGATCATGCCCTACTCCAGAACTTAAGCAGGTAACTCAAGTTGACACATCAGTATAGTACTGAGGAAGTGTGTTTTCTTGGAATGGGTACCCTTCAGATGAAACATCAAACTGAGGCCAAGTCTACATGTTCAGGTGGACATTGTTTCCATTGCTGTGCTCTGGGAACAACAGGGATTTCCCCTTGCGCCAGATGAACAAAAAAAATATTTTTACAGCTTAGTTATTTCTTTGCAATATCTTACTGACATAAAATGACTGTCATGCTGCCTACATAGCAACAGCCACTGTGTTTAATCAATTGTTCTTGAACCACTTTGTTTCTGAGAGGTGTGATAAGGCATTCTAGAAATCCAAGTCTTTTCTTCAATGAATAATCTTTCTTTAATATTCATTTGGTAATATCCATTGGGTCATGTATGTTTGGAAAACCTTTGAGGAATTTTACTCTCAATATGTGCAAACCTAATATATGAAGCTGACCAGGTTGCCTATTACCAATAAAACAGTAATTTTGCTGTCAAAGTTTATTTTATTAACACCTGCAGTGTATTTTTCAACAAGGGTAAAACAATTGCAATGATTTGTTATTTGTAAATTTAAAAGACTAGTTTATGTAACTATTGAACCAATCTCACCTGAATTAGACACCCAATTTCAGACTATTCAAAGCCATTTGTTACTTATTTCCGAGGAATCCCTCAATTCTAATATCAGTGAATTATTTAACTTTATTTTTAGTTTCACCCAGCAGTCTGCTTTAATCAGAGATCTGTACTTTTAGACCGAGATAGACAGATTTCAGTTTGAGATTTGTGGTAAATGATATCTAAGCAAGGGTACTGCTAATATTTTACCATTGTACAGTTAGCACCTAATAACAGCACTTCCCTGGAAGAAGTAGGTAATATGAATCCTCTGTTACGTTGCTTCAATACATTTTAAAATGAGGAATTACTTGGTGGTCTACTAATTGGTGTAGAGTGATTGAAGAAAGAAGGAACTTGCGCATTTCTAGCACCTTTCACGATCTCTGGACATTGCAAGGTGCTTTACAGCCAATGAAGTACTTTTGAAGTTGTCATTGTTGTAATGATGTAGGAAATACAGCAACCAATATTGCATACAGCCAAACGGGCAATCAAGACTTTGATTTCGTGTAAAATCTGAAAGGCAGTACCTTCTGAAAATGCAGCATTTCCTCAGTCATACATTCACATTAGCCCTGAAAACTGGTAAAAGCATAGAATGAATTATAACATTCCCGTTTACCAAGTTTTCAGAAATGATAGAGAAGGGAAAAGAGTGGCAGTATTGATTAAGGATTAAATTACTTTATAGAAAGGATATACTAGAATTTTAAAAAATTCTTTCACAGGATGTACTAAGTCAGCATTTATTGTTCGTCCCCAACTGCCATTGGGAAGGTGGTGGTGAGCCGCCGCCTTGAACCGTTCCAATCCATGTGGTGTACGTACATCCACCGTGCTGTTATGACTAGGTTCTAGGACTAAAACTATTGTGTCTGAGTAAAGGAGCAGAGGCTGAGCTGTTACATTGCTAGGAGTTATTTTTTATAGACTTCCAAATCACGAGAATGAGATAGATGAGCAAATTTGTTGACAAATTCCAAAAGTGTTTCAAAAATCGTGTAATTATTTTAGGAGACTTAAACTACCCTGATATAGACTGGGGAAAACTTATTGCTAAGGGTGGGGAAGGAGAAGAATTTCTGATATGTGTATATTAGAACTTTCTCAATGAATAGATCTTCAGTCCAACAATGAAGGAAGAGGTGTTGGATGTGGTTCTAGGAAATGAAGTCGGGCAAGTGGAGAATGTTACAGTAGGAGATCACCTAGCTGACAGTGAGAGTAATTACAGAAAGAGACCAGAAAATATTGAAGATCAAAATGCTCAAGTGGGGAAGAGCTAATTTCAGTAATTTAGGAAGTGACTTAGCACAGTTAGATTGGAAATGTAACTGCAAGATAAAGCGGTAGTGGAGCAATGAAAGGGATCAAAGGGTACAAACTAGACATATTCCTTTGAAGGTAAGGTAGAGAGTTCAAACCCACTGAGGCCTGAATGACAAAGGAAATAAAACATAGCATAAAACAAAAAACGGAGGCTTATGACACATTTTAGCAGCAGGATTCAATTAATAACCAGAAAGACTATAGGAAGTGCAGGAGATAATTTAAAAAGTTAATACAGGTGGCATGGAGAGGTTATGAGAAAAGATTAGGCAATGTTAAATTGAACCCCAAAACATTTTATACACGTGTAAAATGTAAACAGGTAGTTAGGGAAAAAGTTGGGCCTATTAAAGACCCAAAGAGAAATCTTCATATAGAGGCAGAAGACCTGGTTAAGGTATTAAATGAGTACGTAAATGTCCTTTTTGAACAGGATAGTAATAGAGAAGATGTACAAAAATGATTGGCATTGCTAAACATTGTCAGTCACCTGGTCTGGATGGAATAAATCCTAGATCAAAAGAAATAGGAGCAGGAGCAGGCCATTTGGCCCATTGAGGCTGATCTGTCATTCAATGAGAGCATGGCTAATCTGATTGTGGCCTTAACTCCACTTTCCTGTCTGTCATAACCTTTGACTCCCTGTAGATAAAAAATCTGTCTAACTCAGCCTTGAATATATTCAATGTCCAAGCCTCTACTGTTCTCTGTAGAAGAAAATTCCTACACTAATGATTCTCTGAGAGAAAAAAAATCCTCCTTATCTCTGTCCTAAATGGGAGACCCCTTATTTTTAAACTTGCCACCAGTTCTAGATTCTCCCATGAGAAGAAACAGCATCCTGGGTGTACCTACACAACATGGACTACAGTGATTCAAGAAGGTGGCTCATCATCACCTTCTCAAGGGCAATTAGGGATGGGCAATAAAAATGCTGGCCTAGCCAGTGACACCCACATCTGGTGAAAAAAAATCGTCTCAACATCTAAACTGTCAAGTTCCCTCAGAATATTATATATTCAATAAGATCACCTCTCGTTCTTCTGAAGTCCAATGACTATTGGCCCAACCTGCTCAACCTTTCCTCATAAGACAACCATTTCAGCCCAGGAATCAGCTGAGTGATTAAAAAATCTGTCTAACTCAGCCTTGAATATATTCAATGTCCAAGCCTCTACTGCTCTCTGTAGAAGAAAATTCCTACACTAACGACTCTCTGAGAGAAAAAAAATCCTCCTTATCTCTGTCTTAAATGGGAGACCCGATGCAAGTATATTCTTCCTTAAGTAAGGAGATCAAAACTGTGCAAAGTACTCCAGGTACGGTCCTGTACAATTGTAGTAAGACTTTTATACACCATCCCCCCTGTAATAAAGGCCAACCTTCCATTTGCCTTCTTAATGACTTTCTGTATCTGCATGCCAACTTTTTGTGGTTCATGTACAAGGGCACCCAGATCCTTCTGTACTGCAGCATTGTAGGTTGCTGAAAAAAGCAAAAGGTAGAAATAGCAGGGTCTTTGGTCACAATCTTTCAATCCTCATTGGATAGAGGAATAGTGCCAGAGGACTGCAGTGTTGCTAATGTTAAACCACTTTTAAAGAAAGGGAAGGGGGTAAGCTGGCAAACTGCACACCAGTCAGCCTAACATTGGTGATGGGGAAGATATTGGAAACCATTATCGGAGCCAAAATAAACTTTATATGGAAAGTTATAGGTTAATCAAGAAGAGCCAGCATGGATTTTTAAAGGCAAATGATGTTTAACAAACTTGGTGAAATTCTTTGAGGTAACAGGGAAGATTGATCATGGTAGTATTCTACATATAGACTTTCATAAGGCATTCAACAAGATGCCATACAGGAGGGTGGAAGCCCGTGAATTAAGCGGTTGGGGATAGTTGTGGTACAGATATGGGATTGTGTCAATGACAGGAAGCAGAGTGCGGTGGTGAATCAATGTTTTTCAGACTGGGAGGTGGTTTTCAGTGATGTTCCTCAAGGGTCAGCTTTGGATCTATTGCTTATTTTAATTTTTATAAACAATCTAGACTCAGGTGTAGAGGGCTGCATTATAATGTTTGCAGATGATGCAAAACTTGGCAAAGTAGTAGATAATGATGAGGACAGTTATAGACTTCTGGATGATATAGACAGGAAAGTGAACTGGGCAGAAATATAGCAGATGGAGTTCAATGTGGAGAAGTGTGAAGTGATGCACTTTGGGAGGACTAATGTGGGAAGGAGGAATATGACAAATGGCACAAATTGGAGAAGTATAGATAGTGGGATCTTGATGTCCATTGACACAAATCTTTAAAGGTGACAAGACAAGTTAATAAGATGGTTAAGAAAGTATATGGGTTAATGATAAAATTACAATACCTGCTTGAAATAAAGATAAAGACTAAGATTGGTTTCTTCCAACAGTTTTATTTTTGATCCATAAAACTCTATAGAGAACTTGTCTTACCTGTTTTCTATTTTATACATTCAAATAGGTACTTAGGTAGTTAACAGATAATTACCAATTGAACTCTTTGTGAGTTAACTGTTTCCTTCCCCAACAGTTGGCTGGGTTTATAAATAGAGGCATAGAACGTAACAGCAAAGGATCATGCTGGAGCTTTATAAATCACTGGTTAAATCTTAGCTGGAGTATTGTGGACACTTCTGGGCACCACACTTCAAAAAAGATGTAAAGGCTTTAGAAATGATACAGAGGAGGATTACCAGAATGAAAGCTGGTCGAGGGTCTTCAGATATAAGAAGAGGTTGGGAAAGTTAGGACTGTTCTCCTTGTAACAGGGAAGATGAAGAGTTGACCTAATAGATGTTTCAAGATGAAGAGATGTTCTGATGTCGTAGATAGAAAAAGGCTGTGCCCATTAGCAAGTGGGTTAACCAGAGGCAATGAATTCAAAATCTTTGGTAAGAAATCTAGAGGGGAGATGAGGAGACGTGTTTTCACTCTGAGAGTTGTTGGGATCTGGAACACTTTAACTGAAAATTAAGTTGGAGCTGATACCATAAATAGTATTTAAAAGGTAGTTGGACAGATATTTGAGGTTGAGGAAGTTACAGGGTTATGGATAAAAAGCTGGATGTGGGACTAAGGATGAGAACTCTTTCAAGGAATCGAACGCAAGTTCTGTTGAAGGGTCATGAGGACTCGAAACGTCAACTCTTTTCTTCTCCGCCGATGCTGCCAGACCTGCTGAGTTTTTCCAGGTAATTCTGTTTTTGTTTTTCATAACAGGCATGATGGGCTGAATGGCCCCTCTTGTACTGAAAGTTTCTATGATTATCTAAATATTAGACCATTTTCACTGACAGTAAATGATTCATGAGACCATGGTACTCCTAATTTTCTTTTTTTACACAATAAGCTGAGAAATAAATCATTTTTCAAATTTAGTGTCATTAATTGGCCTAAACCATTCCGAGGCCATTGATAAAGCATTTATCTCCTGGACTACCACAATCCCCAGTTGTTCCTCAGATCAAGTCAAACTTCTTTCATGATTTTGAAGCTGTGGTATGTGGATTCCCACCATTTATTGACCATACACAACACAGGAGAAGAGACTGTCTCCACTGCCTACCCATCAGATCTATGCTTCCAAATGATGAAGCTTTTTGAAAGAGCTGCTGATGTCTTGTTCCTTAGGTTGTTCAGGTAAGAACAGTTGCTTCTGCTCCTCTTGGGGCGTTACAGTTGATTCCTCATCATTCCATCCCAATAATTTCTGCTAAATGATGTCCCATGGTTCGCCTGGTCTTACTATTTAACTTCACCCAAGTGGTTGTTTCTGAGCTGATGTTTGAATAATAAGGTGCTATTATAGACTCAGTGAATCAGGTGCAGGAATGGACATTTTGGAGATGTTGGGCTGCTCTCAAATCTTTCTCTTTCTAAAGATCCAGCACCTCAGGAGAGACACAAGTGCTCTTCATTCGCCAAGGGTGCACTGTAATTTGTGAACAAGAAATTGTAACTGAGCAATGGTAGGAGGCCTTTCAAGTTCTAAGAATGAAAGAAGACAGCCCGGTAAGTCGTCATTGTTGGCTGTCCCTCGAATTGAGGATGACATCTACTCAGGGCCATGAGTTTCTGCCATGGATCTTCATGTAATTGAATAGGTGGATCCTCGACCCACAGATCTTTGGGAACATGGGCCAGGATGTCCCACAAGGTAGTGAGATCCAGAGTGCAATATTTGCTTCCTTTTGTTTCCTTCTCTGCTGCTGCTCTACTTCATGATTAAGATGTTGTGACTCGAAAGCGTGATGTGGCTTGATGGACAAGTTGTCACCATTTTGAATAAATGGTAGCAAGCCCATCCCAGTCATTAATGTCAATGCTGTTGCGCATAAGTGAGAGCTTCAGAGTGTCTTTGAAGCATCACCTCTGCCCTCCCCTGGAATACTAGGCATTTGAGAATTGTGAAAATCAGATCTATGCTTCCAAATGATGAAGCTTTTTGAAAGAGCTGCTGATGTCTTGTTCCTTAGGTTGTTCAGGTAAGAACAGTTGCTTCTGCTCCTCTTGGGGGAGACATTATTCAGCCATTCAGACACAGTGTGTCCAGTCCATTGAAGTTGATTTTACAAGAGTTTAGCCTGAAAGCTTAAAAGAGCCGACTTCAAGAAGGACACTAGCATTTGTTCGATGGTCCTCCCATTGAATCCGGAGGCATTGTAGTGGAGGCATTGCTGATGGAATTTCTCTAGAGCTCTTTTGTGTCACTGATACATAGTCCAGCTCTCACTACAGTACAGGAATGTGGTGATGACAACTGTTCTGTACCTTAGGACTTTTGTTGATTTGCGGAGGTCTTTGCTTTTTGAACATTCACTGCCATAGTTTGTAGAAGACTGACCTGGCTGATCTGGTGTTGGATCCCCTCATCAATGGTGGCCTTTTGAGAGGGGTAGCTGGCAAATTAGGAGAACTGGTCAACATATTCTAGTGTCTCTCTTTCAACATATATGGGTGGTGGAATATTTGGCTGTCCAGGTATGGACTGATATGAGTTTTGTTTTGGCAACATTCAAGCATTGGTTGAGTTTCTTGTATGCAGAATTGAAGAGATTGAGAGTGGCTTGCAGACCTGGTGAAAAGTGACAATGACACTACAGTCATCCATGAACTGTAGATCATCCATGCCTATGATGGTCAGTTTAGTTTTGGCAAGGAGGTGATTGAGGTTAGAGTTTGCCATCTATGCGGTACCAAATACTGACATCAAAGGGCAGTTGATCTTTAATGAGGTGATTAACCACTGTCAGGCAGATTGTAACTAGTGGGAGGGCTATCACAAAGCCTTGCTTGACCCAGGTCCAGATTTTGAAGGTGTGTGTTTCAGAAATTCCACTCAAGGCATTTGGAGTCATATTGGTTGCAGGTTTGTGATGAAGTTGCTTGATCATCTAAATATCTGAAGCTCAATCCATAGAGCCTTGTGATTTACTGAGTCAAATGGTTTGGTCAGTTGATGAATGCATTGAAGATTTCCTGGTGGTTGTTAATGTTTTTCTTGGATTACTCTAGCAATGAAGACCATGTTGGAGATTCCTCTGGAAGGTCTAAAGGCACACCGTGTCTCAGCCACAGGAAGTAGGCGATTCAGCCACAGAAAGTAGATGATTCAGGAGAATACACATCAGGATTTCCCCCTCTGTGGACAGGAGGAAGTACCTCGATAGTTTTCACAGCATGATTTATTTCCCCTCTTGAATATAGTTACGATTGTCACATTCTGGAAGTCGGGGTGGTGGTGGTGGGAGAGGAGGGGTAGTTCTTTTCCCTCCCAAATCTGTGGGGTGAGTGCATGGAGTCTGGATGTTAGCAAAAGCCCACCAGCTTTGAAGACCTCCACTGGAATATCATAGGGGCTGCAGGCTTTGTTGTTTTTTTCTTATCCATTTGATTGCTTGTTGCAGCTCTCTCATCAATGGTCATTCACCCGTACAATCTACCAGAGGGTACTGGGGGATAGCATAGAGAATATCAACTGTCACCATTGATTCATGGCTGAAAATATTCTTCCCAGTGTTGACAGATGAATTGTCATCCTTAAGAAGAGAAACAGCATCCTGTGAGCCAAGAGGATTTTGTCTATTTGGGTCCCTGGTGGTCTCAATGAAGCTTTGCATGTTGTGATGGTCAACATATTGTTGGATCACCTTGGGCTTTCTCTTTCCACCATGTATCCTTTATCTTCCAGATTTGTCTTTAGGCACCAACCTTGAGCTTTTGGAATGCTGTCTTCTTGACTTTGACCTTGGATTGTTCTACCAGGCAATGAAAGCTGCTCGTTTTTCCACATATTGCAGCATGGTTTTCATTGAATCAGTCCTGCCAACAACGATGCTCTAACCCAATAGTTTGGGCACAAGAGTCAACTACAGCTGACTTTATTTAACCCCGCCGTTCTGGAATTGAGTTGGATGTGTGAAGATTTTCCAGATTGGTCATGAGCCACAGCTGGAATTCCTCTCTTTAATTGGGCTGCTTTAGAACTGAGGCATGAATCTTTGACCTCACGGACTTTTGGGCCTTGCGATATCTTGGTGCTAGGTGGATGTTTATTACTAATCAAACAAGTTGATGACCTATCCAACACCCATCAGCATAGATAGAGTAATATAGATATCACTTAGATCTTTGATGTAAATAACAATGACATAATGCTAATGCTTTGACCACAGCCTCATGTGGTTTTGTATTTGTCCTTCTGGTGGAATAGAAATCTGGTGCAACACCTGCCCCTTCACTTCCTCTCTCCTCACCGTCCAAGGATCCAAACACTCCTTTCAAGTGAAGCAGCATTTCACTTGCATTTCCCCCAACTTAGTCTACTGCATTCGTTGCTCCCAATGTGGTCTCCTCTACATTGGAGAGACCAAACGTAAACTGGGCGACCGCTTTGCAGAACACCTGCGGTCTGTCCGCAAGAATGACCCAAACCTCCCTGTCGCTTGCCATTTCAACACTCCACCCTGCTCTCTTGCCCACATGTCTGTCCTTGGCTTGCTGCATTGTTCCAGTGAAGCCCAACGCAAACTGGAGGAACAACACCTCATCTTCCGACTAGGGACTTTACAGCCTTCCGGACTGAATATTGAATTCAACAACTTTAGGTCGTAAGCTCCCTCCCCCATCCCCACCCCCTTTCTGTTTCCCCCTTCCCTTTTTTTTTCCCAATAAATTATAAAGATTTTCCTTTTCCCACCTATTTCCATTATATAAAAAAAAAAACCCCACTAGAGCTATACCTTGAGTGCCCTACCATCCATTCTTAATTAGCACATTCGTTTAGATAATATCACCAACTTTAATTTTAACACCTATGTGTTCTATTGTACTATTGTCGTTGACATCTTTTGATGAGCTGCTTCTATCACTGCTTGTTTGTCCCTACAACCACACACCTGCCCCCCCGCTCCACCTCTTTGTCTCTCTATCTCTCCGCCCCCCCACACACACACCTTAAACCAGCTTATATTTCAACTCTTTCTTGGACTCGAACGCAAGTTCTGTCGAAGGGTCATGAGGACTCGAAACGTCAACTCTTTTCTTCTCCGCCGATGCTGCCAGACCTGCTGAGTTTTTCCAGGTAATTCTGTTTTTGTTTTGGATTTTCAGCATCCGCAGTTTTTTTGTTTTTATATTATGGTGGAATAGGATGTTGGTTGTAATTAGGCCATGCTGAGCACATTTTATTAATAGGAAGATGCCATTTGCATTGGCTTTTCCTACCCTGTTTTTCCCAATGGTTCCACTCCAGACATCAGAAACATGGCCAACCCTGGCATTAAAGTCCCACAGAAGGATAGTCTTTCCTTCTTTACAGATGGCAGTGAGGACTTCATCAAGATCAGAATAGAACTTTTTCCTAACGTCTTCATTGGGGCATAAGTTCTGATGACAGTGGCACATTGGTTACTCCTGAGATACAGGTGAAGAGTCACAAGCCTTTCATTTATACAACTCTGGAGTACTGGCAGTGCAACCAAGATCTTATTCCAGATGGCAAAACTAACTCTGTGGACATGAAAGTCACTGTCAGCCTTTCCTTTCCAGTAGAAGGTGGATCTCTGTGCTTGTTCCTTCAGCTGTCCCTCCTCAGGAAGGTGAGGTCTCACTGAGGGCGGCAATGTCAGTTTGGAGTCTTGATAGCTCATGTGGTATGATTGCAGTTCTTCTTTCCGGGTGGTCAGTCCGGGATTATCCATGAGTATTCTAACCTTCTAAATTGTAAAATTTAAAGTTTTCTTTCTTTGACCAGAAAGATAGTGATCCTGGAGAAAAGTGGGGCAACCTATTTTTAGGGCACTTTATCTAGCCCCCTCCCCATCTGGGATGAGCAGATGGTATCCTGAAGAGGACTGCACAGATACAGATGCTGCTATCTAAAGACACCTCTGCCCTGATACAGGTATCCAATAACCTTCACGCATCTGTCGCCTGTGTTCTTGACGAGGGGCTCCCAGGTTCACAGACTGTTGCTAATTCTCCATTGCCAGAGAACTTGACAAATGAACACTGATAGAAGCCTGTACGTGACTTTGTTTCAGTGGGCACTTTGAGCTGCCATCATTGTCCGCAAGATCTTGGCAGATTGGTGGTCAGCTTTTGGTGGTGTGTTAAACTAGAATGACCAGGATCACTTTGCCGTTGCAGCCTTCTTCCACCTTTGCAGCCAATAAGACACATATATTCTTTCGCCTGTTCTGCTACTGAGGATTTATTTGAACTGCAAAAGACCCTATAAGTACTTTATCAGTTGCTAACTTGAATCTGACCTCTTTCCTCAATATATCTCTGCCTGCCACCACCAACCCCTACACATTTCTGTGGTATGTCTGCCAAGGAGGTATAAGGTTTATTTTTCATATTTACTCAGGGGCCCGATCATTATCCTTCCTCTACGCCCTCACCTAATTTGTTTTCTAATATGCGCATGCTTCCCACTTGCAAAGAAAACAAATATTTAGATAGGCTAGACTACTTCACAATTCCAGGTCTCAGCAGACTTGTGCTTTCGGGTAAAGGTAATGCATAAATTTCTTACTTTTCACTCAAGCACTGCAGAAAATATGACAGTGGAGTGTTAAAGGAGAGGCCTCTGTGCGGAGAGGATTGGTGTGGTTTTATTATGGTTTGAAGCACCTGAATGATCTCTTACACTTTGTGGTCCTGGAGGGCATGTAGCTAAGTCATGCTTCCAGCATTATTTTAATATCTGCATTGGTACACATGTCTTCACTTAAGTTGGCCAATTAGATTAGGTCATTAAAATTGCAGACAGTATGATGGTTTTGGTACCACTAACTATATGAACCATTTCCAACCTAACTGATAGAAAATTGTTTTTCTGGGGCTGCCTTTCCTGATGTGAAAGAATTCATCCCCATATCCTTGTCTTGCAATATGAGTTCTAGCATCATTTCAAAAATGTCAGGTCTTTGGTTAATGTAGACCCTCCTGAAGTTCAATCTTCTTCCATAAAAATTATAGCTTGAGTTCCAGTTCTATTTCTCTCATTCTCTTCTTCTCTCTCCCTTTCCCCTCTCCTAAACTGCTGTGTTTCCCCTTAAACTAGAGCAGCCTTTGAACTGCTGCAGCTAAGTTCCATTTTGCTCCTTTCCAGCAGCAGAAACAACTAAAGCAGCAGAGCAGCCTCAAGAAAGATTTCCATCCGACACTTGTCCGGAGCAGCCCCTCCCCTCATTACTAGGAAAATAAGAGCACGTTTCAATAGGATCATGTACCTGAGCAGAATTCCTACCATTTCTCCAATATCCCAATGAAAATCAAAGCCATACTCTTCAAAGATGTGTTCTTCCATTTTCAATACCAACCATTGTGTGGTTCTGGTGCGTGGGTTAACACTTTAATTCTAAATGGTTCGAACGGCAGGAAGATGTGGTAATCTGATGTGTAATATATCTTTAAGAAGAATGTTATAATAGGAGATCACGTGATCTTATTATCCAATGGTAGAGTAGCACGGTCTACCTTAGTAGTTTGTATTCTGTAGTTTGTAGTTAGTAGTCTAGACAAAGAGTCTGTAATATAGAGACCGAATTTTAGTTGTAAGTGCACAATTTTGGCTGCTGAGTTTCTTTGTAAATAAATAGAATATGTTCTACTTAAGAAATGTCTGCTCCTCCTCTATGTCTATGGTACTAACTTGGTCATCCTGAAACAAGCTGCAACCCGGATCCATTAGACCAACTAAACTAATGACCAAGGACCCAACAAACTGGCCACAATTTAATTTTTTTGAACTGTATTTATTACCTTTTGACCTCTAATAAATATCCCTGTGTCTAAACTATTTACTGAAGTTAGCTAGGGAAAGCAGCCATCTAAATTCATAAAACAAGGAAATCTTGGCAGTTTTGTGTATAGCCATTTTTGCATTTTATCTTTCTGTTGATATATGAATTTCATAATTACTAATGCCAGAAGCTTGGAATTCTGTGGCAAGTAACTCACCTCCTAACTCCCCAAAGCTGTTAACCTTCTGCAAGGCACAAGTCAGTGGTGTAATGGAATACATTCCACTTGCCTGAATGAATGCAGCTTCAAAAACAGTTAAAAGCTAGTTGCCATCCAGGACACCGCTGGACTGAAATACCAGTTAGGATGGGGGTCAGGGGTGGGGTTTGAACCCATGACATTCTAACTCAGAGACAAGACCGCTACTACTGAACCAAGAACATAGTTTGAGACAATATCTCCAATATCACACTCTCAACATATGGGAGGTAAGAATGGAGAAACATGGACTGGTTTGAGGCTAACATTACTGTGATTCAACTTTTCATTGAAAGCAGTCCACTCTCATTCATTACAAGGGAAATACGAGCAAGAAGACCCTAAATGCGCTAAGAGTCATTGGAAGTAAAGTCCAACAGACTGCTAGTCAGTGCACCAGCAAGTCAGTGCACCAATGCTTACCAGCTACAACTATGCCAGAACATCCAGATGTCCTTCGACACAGGGAATGTAGGGCATGTATGAAGGGATCAAAAAGGCAATAGGTGCATCAGCAAAGAAAACTGCTCCATTGAAAACAAAGGCTGGGATGTCATCACCAACTTGAGTTCTACTTAAGGGAGAACACTGACACTAAGGAAGCTCTAGATGCCATAGAAAGCCTGCCTGTCATGGCAGAGCTGGATATCAAGCCCACGGTGGGGGGGTTCAACAAACTCACTTGCCATGGTCAAAGCTCCAAGTTCTATACTGCTTGAACTCATCACGCAGCATCTGCACAAACTTCTCTGCTTTTGCTGGAGGAAGGGGGAAATGCCAGGAAATGCATGATGCAAGATTGTTACCCTGTACGAGAACAAGGCTGACTGCAGTTATTACAACTTTTCAGGCATCATCCTGCTGAGCATCATGGGAAAAATATTTGATCATGTTACCCTTGTCAGACTGCAGATCCTGGCTGAACGCATCTAGCCTGAATCCCAGTGTGGTTTCAGAACTGGAAGATCTACAATTGACATGACTTTCTCAGTCCAGCAGCTGCAAGGGAAGTGCCGTACCAAAGGAGACTACAAAAATTGCCTTTATCGATCTCAGCAAGGCATTCGACCATGTGAGCAGAGGCGATCTATTTAAACTGCTGGAGAAAATTGGCTGCCCACCGAAGCTGCTCAATGTGGTCGTCTCTTTCCATGACAACAGGGTGGGTAAGGTTAGCTATGATTGAGCAACATTTAAACCTTTGAGATCCACAGTGGGGGTCAAACAGGGTTGTGTTCTGGCACCGACATTCTTTGACATATTCTTCTCTTTGCTGCTGTCATATTTCTTCTAGTCATCTACAGACGGGTAGGCATACATACCAGAACTGATAGAAAGCTGTTCAGCCTTGCTTACCTGAGATCCAAGACAAAGGTGCACCACGTCCTCATCAGAGAGTTGCTCTACGCTGACGATGCCGCACCAGCATTCCATATGCAAGAATAAATTCAGTGGCAAGTGGACAGATTCTCTCTCTGTAAAGAGTTTGGTTTGACCATCAACATCAGGAAGATAAATGTCACAGTCCAGGATGCTGCCATACTGCCATCTATCAGCATTGGCAATGTGACCCTGGACATTGTTGATAGCTTCACATATCTAGGCTCCACAATCACCAGCAATTTGTCATTTGATGCTGAAATCAACACACACATTACAAAAGCCACAGCTGTAATGTCCAAACTGAGTAGGAGAATGTGGAACAACAGCAACCTAACTGAGAACATCAAACTGC
The DNA here is from genome assembly GCF_017639515.1 of Carcharodon carcharias. NCBI lineage: Eukaryota > Metazoa > Chordata > Chondrichthyes > Lamniformes > Lamnidae > Carcharodon > Carcharodon carcharias. The sequence goes on along the minus strand of NC_054474.1, from coordinate 82,341,318 downwards.
GAGTCTACCAAACCTGCATCCTCAGCACACTCCTCCACAGTGGTGAGACCTGCACAACGTGTGCTAGGAGAAAAGGCTGAACAATTTCCCCCTTCACTGTCTCAGACATATCCTTGGCATCACTTAGCAGGACAAAGTCACCAACTCAGAGGTCCTGGAGTGTGCTGATTCCATCAGCAAACACTCTTTGCTAAGTCAGCGACACCTGAGCTGGCATGGCCATGTTCATAAGATGGATGACATCCATATACCTAAAAAGCTTCTGTACTGTGAACAGGTCACTGGGTCACAATCTCCTGGGTGTCTATGCCTCTACTACAAGGACATCTGCAAGTGAGATATGCAGATGGCAGACATTGACACCGACAGCAGGAAGACAGTCGCTGACGGCTGCGTACTTTGGAGGCTGACTGTTTGGAAGACCATTGGAAGAGATGAGCCGAAATGAAAACGTCAGCTGGTTGAGAATAGGGCCCAGAGAAAACAGAGGCCAGTGAATTGTGTACTTTCTCATTTGCCCTCTGCAGTAAATGCAGCAGAGACTGCCATGCCAGAGTGGGGCTCCTGTGCTACACCAGGCAAAGCTTGGCATGGAGTTGACCACCACAGCACAAACCATCATCATTGCTTATTCAGAACAAGGTAGCCTGTTTGGCATCCCATCCACCAGCCTAAGAGCATTCACTCCTTCCACTATTAGCACATAGTGACTGTAGTGTGTACCAAGTAAAAGATGTACTGCAGTGACATGCTGAGGCTCCTCTGACAGCACCTTCCAAACTTATGACCTCTACCACCTCAAAGAACAAGGGCATATGGGAACAACGCCAGTTGCAAGTATCCCTCCAGTCATTCTGACTTGGAACTATATCACTGTTCCTCTACTGTCACTAGGTCAAAACCCTGGAATTCCCTTTCTAATGGCACTTGGGTGTACTACACCACATGGACTGCGGCAATTCAAGCAAGTGGCTCGCCACCACCTTCTCAAAGGCAATTATGGATGGGCAATAAATGCTGGTTTTATCAGCAACACACTCATACTTGAATAAATATAAAAATAAACCACTTTCCTACAAATTAGTACAACTTTTACAATGAGGGAATCCATTATGTTAAAGAAGGCTTTCAATTACTCACAAGAGAACCTTTGGCACATAAAAAGATAATTCTAGAAGTATGGGCTGCATGTAAACTAACTTTGTACTTGAATAAGCTAAATAGCTTCATATCGTATAACTTCAGAGTTGCCATTTATCTTCAAAATATTTGTGTGAAACGCTGTATTTAATTTTGTAATTCCAATGCATTTGATACCTAACTTCGGCTTCTCAGTGCACAACAATGCTACCTTCTGCATTTTACATAGATTTTGTTTTAAAAACGTTCTGTTTGAGTTCTGTTTTCTTGAAAGGAATGTTTTAATGAGCCTTGAAAGTGTTTATTTAGCATAAACAAGAGGACTGCTGTAATTGAATAAAAGCAAAATACTGCAGATGCCGAAAAACTGAAATAAAAACAAAGTGCTGGAAAAGCTTAGGAGGCCTGGCAACACCTGTAGAGAAAGAAACAGGGTTAACATTTCAAGTCCAACTTGTCTGATTTAATTGGCTTGTTGAAAAATAATAGGGTGTCCCTCTGAAAAAAAGACATTGGGGTGGATTCAACTGGAGGTCAATGAAAAAACTAAGATATTATACTGGGTCTTGTGAAGCACCTGTTCTGATATACTCCACTGCAGTATTCCTATTCCAATTTATCCCTTCTACAGAAATTTTCACTCAGTCATAGAAATTACAATATGAAAGGAGGTAATATGATCTCTTTGCTGGTTCTGGCTCTTTAAAGAAAGCTATTTACTCTAATTCTATTTCCCTGCCAATTTACCATATACTATTATGGTCTTCCTCCTGAAATACGTATCTAATCCTTTTTAAATGATATTGCAGCCTATGCCTCAGTAGCCACTTGTGGTAAAGCATTCTATATTTTAATAACCCTCTGTGTGGAAACCTATCTTCCCACTTCAGCTTTGTCATTTGGTCCATGTAATCCCCTGGACCAGTTTCAATTGCTTGAGGAGGATGGAGTGGAATTTTATCAAGTATTTTTTCCCTTATTGACCCCATTTTATTTTTTGTCTTTTCCTTTGCCTTTTCCAGGAGATTTCTTGGCTGCAAAGGTGGTGGAGGGAGCAAGAGGTAAGGTGCATGGTTAGATGTGCGGCAGCAGGGGATGGAGGAGAAAGTCAGGGAAGGGAATAAATGTTTAGCCATGATGGTTCAGCCATTAGTCATGTGGGGCAGGCTTGATGGATCAGCTGGTCTTTTCCTGCCTGTCAATTTTGTAGGTTCATATTCCACTGATAGCCCTGAGTTACAGATTTGCTAACATCTCAAGGATTTGTTATCCTCTCAAATCTTTGCAAAATATTGAAAATGTGTTCGATGCTCCCTTTAATGTCTGTCCCAATGAAAGGAAATCAAATGGGTTATTCTGAGGCTTTTTCCTTACTTAGGTTTGTTGATGTAACCTTTCCACAACTCAAACATTGTTCCTATAGTGCGGTTCTGGGAAATGTATGCAATATTCCAGCTAAGTAGCCTAACCAATGTCTTGTACCAATTGAACATCATTTCCTGTGCTAACATGTCATTGCATTACTAACTGTATATGTCTAGACCAATTGAAGATAACTCCTCACACTCTCCTGGGGTTTCCAGAAAATTTGCCATTTTCCATGTGTTCCATAACTTTACTCACAGCTAGGAAGGCTGTTGGCCTCCATCCCTGCCCATAACTTGTAAACAACAGTCAGGTCCAAAAAACTGCCTTCTGCTGATGATCCTGCTCTTCCAGACACTCAAGAAGGGGATATGAATAGTCCCTGGGCAATGGCAAAAGGTTCGATGATGCTTTTTTTTTTGGCGGGCAAGTGCCAATTAAAGGCTATGTCTCCATTACTGAATGGCCTTTTTTAGCATTTCCAATCTTGTGGTGACCAGGTCTCACTAGGACCCCACACAAAATATTTGATGACCACCTCTGTCCTATCCAGGAAACTTGGTCCAGATGGTGAAGTCCTTCCCTGCTGGAGAATTCAGCTCTATATATACAAAGTATTATTTTACATATCTGAACAAACTTCTCAAAATTGTATGCATATTTTATCTGCAGAAAAATTTTATTTGAGAAAATTGTGTAAAATATGCATGCTAATTACAATTTCTGTATATTGTAGTTTTGTTCATTCCTCACTGAATGTTTGACCTGTGCTGATTGTGAACATAAAATGATATGCTGCAATTATCAAGATGGCTCTATTTGTTGATTATCCACTAAACCAGATTAAACATCTTAAATTTGTACTTGTATCAAATGAGAATATCAGGAAAATACGCAATTTTTATAACCTGTATTTTTACAATTTTAAAAATCAGATACTTTCTACAATAGTCACAGTTCCTGTGCAGCAGAACATATTTGCTGATTACTGCCATCACAGAATGCAGTACACAATGACAAAAATGACTTTCTTTTGGTCTATTCGTGTAATAAAGCGAGTGCCTTGGAATTTAGAGATTGAACTCAGAATTCACTTGTATATGCCTTTGTTGGCTGTCGTATGTAACAAAATCTGCTACTTTTCACTTCAGGGGCTATATATCATCCTGGCTAATCTATAAAATTATTTCTAAAAAAAATGGACAAAAGCTTTAAAATGACTTGAAGCCAGAACCAGTTATGACTCACACAAAAGTAATGTCTGGCCTTCAGAAACAGCAGCAGTCTCGTCATCTCTAAAGAGGTGCTAATGCCCCTTGTGATCAGTGAGATCACTGAGAATACTGAGATAACAAACTAAAATGGTTAGTTTATTTTAACGTACTCAAAACATGGGAGGAGGTGTTGTTACATAGCCCCTGGCACATTCATACAATAAAAGCCAGATCAGAGAAAGAAAGAGGTACAGGGCAAAGACCACAGAGAAGATAAGAATTATTGTTTCATAGAGTCAAGAGTCCAGAATCAAAGTCCAATGGTGTATTCTTTCAGAGTTGGCTGGCTGAAGAATAAATGCTGGATAATGCACTTTTCCAGTAGAGATGACTTCCATGATGTGATGGGCCTGTGGGGGTGAATTCATCTTATAGGCGCTGGTACAGAGCTCAGAAGTTCTCGTAGAAACTGTGTAGATGAGGGCCGGGCAATTAAAACCTGGACAGAGTTCTGCTGTTGTTTGGCTGATGGAAGATGGCAGACTACCTCTTTCAGCTCCACAATATTACAGGTTCTAGCAGCTTGAGAGGGTGTTGGGAGTGGCTTCATGTGACATAACTTCCACTTATTCCCTTTGGCTTGGGCAAAGGATATATATTCCTGGTCTGGATTTTTGAGATGGTTGATGTTTCATCCATTAATAAGTTTGACAGAGATTTCAGGGTCCTTAGTCCTCACAGATGGCTCATCTCCATTGGCCAGAGCCTGGCCTTAGAAATGTAAATTCTCTTTGTACAACTCCTTGGGATTTGATCTCAGTTTGCTATCTCAAGTTTGCTCTGGGGTTACTAAGGGAAATTGGATCAAACCAAAACAGGGGTTTGGGAATATACCACTGCATACAAAAGGGGAAATCAAAAATCAAAACACCTTTCTATTTAGGGGTGGGTGGTAGAAGGAGAAATCAGAACATAAGAAATAGGAACAAGATTAGATCATTTGGCCCCTCAAGCCTGCTATGGTACTCATTAAGATCATGGCTTATTTTCTTGTGTTTTGATTTCCACGTTCCCAGCTAACCCTGATAACTTTTGATCCTCTTGCCTAACAAGAATCTATCTACCTCCACCTTAAAAATATTCAATGATCCCACCTCCAACACCTTCTGAGGCAGAGAATTCCAAAGTCACACAAACTTTTGAGAGAAAAAAATTCTCCTCATCTCTGCCCTAAAAGGGCATCCCCTAATTTTAAAATTGTGCCTACTAGTTCTGGATTCAGCCACACGAGGAAACATCCTTTCGATGTCCACCTTATCAAGACCATTCAGAATCAAATCACCTCTCACTCTTCTAAACTCCAGTAGAAACAAGCCCAGTCTGCCCAACCTTTCCTCGTAAGACAACCCATTCATTCCAGGTATCGATCTAGTAAACCTCCTTTGAACCGCCTCCAATCTATTTGCATCCTTCCTTAAATAAGAAGACCAAAACTCCACACAGTATTCGAGGTATGATCTCACCAATGCCCTGTATAACTAAACAATAACACCCTCACTTTTCTGTTCAATCCCTCTCGTAATAAAGGATAGCATTCCATTCGCCACCTTAATTACTTGCTCTACCTGCATACTAACTTTTTGTGACTCGTGCTATAACACCTAAATCCCTCTGCACCTCAGAATTATGCAGCCGTTCTCAATTTAAGTAATACTCTGCTTTTTTGTTCTTCCTGCCAAAGTGAACAACTTCACATTTTCCCACATTAAACTCCATTTTCCAAATCTTTTCCCACTCACGCAACCTATCTATATCCATATGCAATCTCCTCATGTCCTCTTCACAACATACTTTCCTACCTATCTTTGTGTCATCTGCAAATTTAGCCACCATGTCTTCACTCCGCTCATCTACGTCATTGATGTAAATTGTAAAAAGTCGAGCCCCCAGTACACACACCTTTGGGACTCTGCTTGCCATATCCTGCCAATCAGAAAAAGACCCATTTATACATATTCTCTGCTTTCTGCCAGCCAATCAATCTTCTATCCATGCTAATATGTTACCCACTATACCATGCACTTTTATTTTCCGTAATATCTTTGATGTGGCACTTTATCAAATGCCTTCTGGAAATCCAAGTACAGTACATGGAGTGAAGCTCCCCTTTATCTACTGCGCATGTTACTCCTTGAAAAAGCTCCAATAAATTGGTTAAACATGAATTTCCTCTCTCAAAACCATGCTGACTCTTCCCTATTGCCTTGATCTCTTCTAACTGCCCAGCTATAACCTCCTTAATGATCGATTCCAATAACTTCCCTACAACAGATGTCAAGCTAACTGGCTTATAGTTTCCTGTTTTCTGCCTCCCTCCCTTGAATACAGGGGTTATATTTGCGACTTTCCAATCTGATGGAAGCTTTCCAGAATGTAGCGAGTTTTGGAAAATTAACATCAGTGCATCAACTACCTCATTAGCCACCTCTTTTAAGACCCTAGGGTGTAGTCTGTTGGGACCCGGAGACTTGCCAGCCTGCAGCTCCATCAATTTGCTCAGTACCATTTTCCTAGTGATTTCAATTTTACCAAGTTCCTTTCTCTCATTCACCTCCTGATTTGCAGCTATTACTGGAATGTTTTTTGTATCCTCTATAGTGAACGCAGAAGCAAAGTATTTGTTCATTTCTTCCGCCATTTCCTTTATTTTCCACTATTAACTCCCCACTGTCACTCCCTAGAGGACCAACGTTCACTTTACTTACTCTTTTTCTTTTTAAATACCTGTAGAAACTCTTACTAACCATTTTTACATTTCTAGCTAGCTTCCTCTCATACTCTAATTTCTTTCTCCTGATTAACCTTTTATTCATTCCCTGCCATTTTTTATAATCTGTCCAATTGTCTGTCCTGCTGTGCATCTTTGTGAAGTTGTATGCTTTTTCCTTAAGTCTCAGCTTTCCTTAACATCTTTAGTTAACTGCAGATGGTGGATCCTCCCCTTAGAATTTTTCTTTATAGTAGGAATGTACTTATTCCGAATACTCTGAAATATCCCCTTAAATGCCTGCCACTGCTTCTCTATTGATCTATCCTCTAGCCTAGTTCCCCAGTTCACTTCAGCTAGCTTAGCTTTCAATCATATTGTGGTTGCTGCTACCTAGTGATGCCTTTACTCTGAGGTCATTAATTAATCCTGTCACGTTGCATAATACCAAGTCTAATATAACCTGCTCACTGGTTGGTTTCAGAACATGTTGCTCCAAGAAACTATCTTGAAAGCATTCTATGAACTCCTCATCCAGGCTACTACTGCCAATCTGATTTCTCCAGTTAATGTGTAGATTAAAATCACCCATGATTATTGCCATCCCTTTATCACAAGCACTCAATATTTTCTCTTGAATACTTTGTCCTATACTGTGGCTACTGTCAGAGGGCCTGTAGACCACTCCCACTAATGATATATTTCCCCTACATTTTCTCATCTCCAACCAAACCAATTCTACATCCTGATCTCCTGAATCAAGGTCATGTCTAACTATTGCACCAATGCCCTCTTTGATTAACAGTGCTACCCCTCCACCTTTACCTAGCTTCTTATTCTTCTTGAATGTCATGTACCCTTCAATATTAAGGGCCCAATATTTGTTGTCCTGCAGCCACATTTCCGTAATTGCTATCAGATCCTATTTATTTACTTCAATGTGGGCAATCAATTCATTTACTTTGTTATGAATACTACATGCATTCAGATAGAGAGCCTTCAGTTTTGCCTTTTTGTTACCTTTGTAACATCTAGCTTTGACTGCTGATGTACTCTTAGGTTTTTTTTTACTCTCTGTCCCCTCCTGTCATTCTCTGACCCTCATTTCTCATGTCACTATTTTGCTCCCCTGTCTTGACTCTACATCTTGAAATGCGACCTCTACCCAAGCATGATCAGGGCTTTTAAATTAAATCCCCTCCTGTCTGTAACATTAGATATGTGTAAATATGAATGATGAGTGCAATACCATTAGAAAACTGCAGAATAGTGTAGAAATTAACTCTGCGTTGGCTTAGAAAATAATGCCTAGCTTTATATAGCCTGAATTATGTCTAGCTTTAATAGTGCAGATTTACAAATACTTTGAATGGATATACAAAGAGGTTTGCTTTGATCCAATTTGTTTTGACTTAATTGATACCTCCTAGTTTTACTTGCACAACTTTGCTATCGAGTCTGAATCCTAAACAATGTCTTATTCTATGGATTGGGCTTAATTGAAAGCTGGATCTGGATATTCACCAGTGAGTCCTCACACAATGAACATCTAACTTCAGTCATGTTCTAAAGTGAAAGCCAGGAACTTACAAGTAGGAAGAGAAAAGAAATAACAAGGTTAGTAGTTTCTTAAAATAGTTCAATTTGTACAAAAATATTTCACTTTCCTGTCAAACATGGAATAACCCTGTGTACTATTAACGTTCCTTCATCTTTAATTGGAGAACAAAAGAAAGAGAAGGAACAACACTGAATACTGGAGAATAGCGCATGATAGTAGATGAGATAGTTACAGTGACATATTCATATATATATTCTAAAGTCTTACATTTGTGTCATATGGTTATTTAATTCTTTTGAAACAAAAAGTAAGCAACTGCAACCATTTTTTCTTACACTGTGCAATGCTAAAGTACTATGTCTCTTCTTTCATACTCCAACAAGTGGCAAAGAAATGTAGAATACAATATTATTTGAAGATTTGCATATATCCCATTTTATTGTATACAAACTTATATTTTATCATCTCTATATATGTGTATATATATATCAATAATAACAATAAAATAACACAATTAAAATAAAAATATTGCATAGCTGTAAGACATTTTCAATCAACTCACAACTCACAAAATAGTTCATATCAATTACCAACAGAAAGCTCTACATCAGAATGAGAATTTAAAATTGCTATCTAACTTATTTTTCTAATTGTCATGAAGAGATATTAATGTCTATAATGTTGGAAATTATTGTTAAATTGGAATTGTAGTAGGGTCTGTATCAATGTGTGTCTAAATTGGATTAAAGCCAGCTAGTCTGGGTGCTTTGATGTATAGTAGTTTTGAGATCTTAATTAGATAAATGTAAGGAGGAGAGGTAACGTGTAAATTTGCATTTGTTGCAAAAGCCATTCAAAAGAATGGGTAAAATCTTGCACCTAGCTGGGAGATGCCAAGCAATGTGTTTATATTGCTAATAAAATTGGTGGAATGACAGGATTATTGTTAGGAGAGGTAAAATTAAAAATAACTAGCAATACAATGGAAAACTTACATTCAACATAGGAAACTAGGTATAAACAGAAAGGAGTTTGTGTGTATAAGTCAGAGGCATTTAAGATCTAACCAGCCTGCAAGCCTACAACTGTGTCTGCAAAGGAAACAAATTGAAAGGAACCTCATTTTGAATTCATAAGGTCAAGCGTGCTTTGTCTGGTGTCTGTTTAAAGCCTATGGGTTTTTGTTGCCTCAGTGAAGATTTATCTGGGAGTGATTAATTTGGGGATTTGTCAAAAAGTTATCATGGTAGTAATTTGTAGACATGTGTATGTGTTTAATTTGTTGTTAAATTAATAAATGTTTACTTTAGTTTTATATAAAAAGCCTCTTGAGGCTTGGTGGTTTTATCATTGAATTCAGAGCTGTGCCTCAAACATACCAATCGAAAATATAGATTATGACAGTTGTTCAAGTTTCCCTCTGGGATTTAAACATCTCAGCATTTACCAACTGCTGTGTCATAACGTAAACTATGTTACATTTTGATTTGAAATTCCATTAGTAACTATTAATAAACTGGGCAAAAAAATTTAAGTAGGAACAACTAACTCACTTCAACCAACTGAATTTAAAAAAGAATGTTAAAGTTGAAGCCAAAAACATCTTTGCAATTAGTGGTATTGAGTTAGAGTTCCTTTCTGATTATATGTTTATTTTTATTCCTGGGAGGCAGGGGTCACTGCAAGGCTACCATTTGTTACCTATCCCAAATTGCCCTTGAGAACATAGTGGTGAGCTGCCGTCTTGAACTACTGCAGTCCATCTGGTGTAGGTACACCCAAGGTGCTGTTAGGTAAGGAGTTCCATGATTTTGACCCAGTGACAGTGAAGGAACAGCTATATAGTTATAAGTCAGGATGGTGTGTGGCTTGGAGGAGAACTTGCAGGTAGCAGTGTTCCCATGCCCCTGCTGCTCTTATCCTAAGAAGTAGAGGTCACAGGTTTTGAAGGTGTCACCAAGAAGCCTTGGTGAGTTTCGGCAGTGCACCTTATAGAAAGTACGCACTACTGCCACTGTGCACCTGTGGTGGAGGAAGTGAATGTTTAAGTGAATGGGATGCTGATCAAGTGGGCTGCTTTTTACTGATCGGCGTTGAGCTTCTTGTGTTGAATATTGTTGGAGATGCGCTCATCCAGGTAAGTGGGGAATATTCTATCATACTCCTGACTTTGCCTTGTTAGATACTGGACAGACCTTTGGGAGTCAGGAGGTGAATTACTTGCTCTAGTAGCTGTAGTATTTAAATAGCTGGTGCCAGTTTAGTTTTTGATCAATAGTAACTCCCCAGGATGTTGATGACACAGGATTCAATTGAACGTCAAGGGGCGATGGTTCTCTCTTGTTGGAGATAGTCATTGCTTGGTATTTGTGTGGGGCGAATGTTATTTGCCACAACACAACCCAAGCTTGAATGTTGTCCAAGACATGCTGCATGTGGACATGGGTTGCATTAGTATCTGAGCAGTCAACAGCAAACTGACCTTAGGATGACGGGAAGGCCATTGAAGCAGCTGAAGATGGTTGGGTCTAGGACACTAACCTGAGGAACTCCTGCATAATGTCCTGGGGCTGAGATGATTGACCTCCAACAACCACACCCATCTCCCTTTCTTTATGAGTGAGTGTTATGTGTAATGTGTGATGACGGAATTCATTGGCCTGCCTGGGGCTGCAGTTATTTTGCACTACTGATCTGACATTGGTAGCTGTAGAGTTAACTCCAGAGTTCAAATTACAGTCAACTACAATTCATACTCATGTGTTCTATAAAGGGAAACATTTATTTGTAATTTTTGTATATCCTGTGTTTTCAATATGCTTCACCCAGCTGGCAGGAAAATTAAATTGTATGTTTTTCAGAGATGCATCATTTTTGAACACAATTCCTTTGATAATATAATTAACAATGCATTTTAGTTAATTTTCTGAAGATTTTTTTCAACATATTCTTAAAAAGCTGATGTTTGGTCATTATCATGCCAGGATTGAACATCATTTCAATCTTTCCCATGATGATGCAGCATTAATGTTAATTAACTTTGTCTGCAATTTAAAAAGCACAACTCATGAGTGTTCACTTCAATAATCATTTTCCTTTGCATTCAAAAAGGTAAGAGATCTAAAGATGTGATTTTAGGTTCCCATTCTCTGTTGGTAGTTAAAACTTCCATATGTTATAGAAATAATGGCCTCAATATTAAGCCTCCAGCCACCCCACCACAAAGGGTGAGAGAGGGTGTACAGGGGGTTAAACTTAAATATAGGGAACATATCCCCAAAACGCCACTCAGACATCCGCTGCTATTTTATGGTGCTGGATATTGTGCTGTTCGAGTGTCTGCGATTTTTTTCAACATGTTCTTATTAAACTGATGTTTGGTCATTATCATGCCAGGATTGAGCATTGTTTCAATCTTTCCCATGATGATGCAGCATTAATGTTAATTAACTTTGTCAGCAATTTAAAAAGCACAACTCATGAGTGTTCACATCAATAATCATTTTCCATTGCATTCAAAAAGGTAAGAGGTGAATCGGTGGGACATTTCATTAACATATTTCATTTGGGCTCCCAGAGTGTAATTGGGGGACCCCATTAAAATTTGCAGCTGCTGTGTGGGTTCCCCAGGCTCAGGAATCCCAACAGTGAAAGGAAAGCAAGAGCTCCCAACTACACAAGTCAGGTGCCTTCCAGTGGATTTTCTATGAGCCAGGAGGAAGGAGGAACAGGAACACTCCTCCCTCCCTGTCTTCTCTCTGTCGCAATGGCCAATCTTCTCTTCACTTTCCCTGTGGTGAAAATGGCTACTGCCCAAAACCTTTATTTACCTGGAATGACATCAGAGGTTACATGAGCATGGCAAGCCACAGTGTACAAAGGTATTTATCCAAATCTCCCCGTTCATAAAAATAAAAATAATTTCCATGCCCTATCCTTCACATGTTACTTGACATACATACTCCATAAAGAAAATGATCACGCATGAACAAAAGAATTGTTTGTTCTTTCTGGTCTGTTCCAATTTCCCTTGTCCCTAGACATGCATAGCACACACAATCTTTAAATTGTTCAAGTCTTCCAATGGTATGTGTGTGAGTTGTTCTTGGCTGTTTGTCTGGTGTCTGCTGTTTCCTGGGATAATATTGCCTCTCTGGAGAATGTTGCTGCTCTGGTGATTATTGCTGCTGAACTGTTGCATTTATTGGGGAATTGTTGACTCCTGAGACTGATTTGTTCAGTTGGCATAATCAAATCTGCCTCATCAGCTGTCTCCTGTGAAGTAGCAGCTTCTTCAGTTGCACATCGACACCTACAGTAGTAGTGATAGATCTAGTTGTTCACTTTAACCTTGTATGATCGAGGTGACAATTCCTACACTATGTTTTGGCAACTGACTGTTGTGGGCTGACTTTTGTTGAGTGTGTTGAATGTTTGCACTTTGACCAGTTCTCCAACTCAGTTGTGGCAATGATTTGGCTGCTTTATCCAAGTGGAATTTGGCTTTCTGTTGTTTCTTTTCGCTCTTATCACTCACTCCTGTTACTACTTCTGGATTCAGTTGATTTTTAGATGTTGGGAGAGTAGTCAGCAGTTGCTGGACTGGACTATTTTCCATGCCTTCAGTAGGAGCGTTTCTCCACTCTAAGATTACCTTGTACACTGTCAGGAAGATATAATAATTTATTTTATTGGAATTTATTGTCAAATAATGGTATCTGTGTCTGTCTATCTGTCTGTCTGTGTGAGACACTTTTTTGGATTAAAGGCAGCTGGTCTGAAGGCTTTGATGTTTTAGAAGATGAACGAGTTTCGAAATGTTAAGTAGGTAGACATAGGAGTAAAAGCACATTTGCATTTTTAAATAAATCAGGCTAGATTGATTTCAAAGGAGGGGTGAAATGTGTCACCTAGCCAGGTGGAGTTTAGAAACAGTGTGTTTATTTTTCCAAAAAATTACTGGTAAAATTAGTACTATGAGAGATTTTCATTATCAGAAAGGTAAAGTCCAAAGGCATAGTGAAACAATGGGAATTTGCATTCAAAGGGGAAAATATGTATAAAGGAGTGAAGGCTAAATATAAGGGTAGGCATTTTAGGATCAAGCAAGTGTGTAAAGCCTTCAGAATCTACACCTCAAGCTGTTGTCTACAAAGAACTGAAGTTAAGGAAACTCACATTGAATTGTTCAGGGTATCATGTTTCTTTGCCTGGGTCTTTTAAAATCTATGTGCCTTACTGTTGCCTTAACGAAAGTGTAACTGGGAGTTATGTTAATTAAGGGATTTAGAAGTTATCATAGTAGTAATTTGTAGATCTATCTATGTATTTAAAATAATTTCTTCTATTAATAAATGCTTAATCTAGTTTTGTAGAAACCTATAAGACTTGGTGGCTTTATTACTACTGAATTCAAGCGTTTCAAAATTTATACAAATTGCAAAACAAATTGTGACAGTTGTTTCAAGTTTCCCTCTGGGATTTGAACAACTCAGCATTTACCATTGGTTGCGCCATAACACACACACCTATGCTGCCTCAAATCGATTATTTGATGATCTTTTTGGCAATTTTCACCATTGCCTCAGCTTTTCCATTTGACTGGGGATATTGTACAAATGATGTGTAGTGCTTAATATCTCACTTATTCATGAAGTGTCTGAATCTTCACTCGTGACCTGAGGGCCATTGTTGCTCATCACAATGTCAGGGATGTTATGACAACTGAAGTGTGCATTTAAACAGTCTCTAATCTCACTGGTAATTGTTAACATCAGCTTGTCTAACTCCCTGTAGTTTGTAGTTGATGGTGATGAGATAGTTCCAAAGAGAGTGAAGAGGTTTACTCCAAGCTTCATCTGTGGTCTGTCTAGGATGTCATGAGTCATGGGTGGCTTTTTAGTTTGCTTAGCTTGAGGTTCATTACAAACACTGCACTGGCTGATATGGTTCTTAATCTCATTGCTCATGTTTGGCCAGTAAAGCATTTTTCTTGCTGGTCCCAGATGAGACTCAATTCTTTCATGGCTTGCATGGATAGAACCATTGAAAAGTTACAGTATAGAAAGAGGCCATTCAGCCTGTCGTGTCTGCAACAGTCTAAAAGAGAAAAATAGAAACTAGCTGCTCATTTTGATCCCACTTTCCAGCACCTGGTCTGCAGCCTTGCATTTACAGCACTTCAGATGCAGATCCAGGAATCTTTTAAATTAGTTGAGCATTTCAGCCTCAACCACCAACTGAGGCAATGAATTCCAGATGCTCACCACCCTCTGGGTGAAAATTCTTTTCCTCATGTCCCTTCTAAGCCTTCTACCAATCACCTTAAATATGTGCCCCCTGGTAATTGACCCCTCAGCTAGGGGAAACAAGTCTTTCCTGTCTACCCTATCTCAGCCCCTCATAATTTTGTACACCTCAATTTTTTGGTCCCCCTTAGCCCCCTAGGAAAATAACCCAACCCAATCTCTCCACATAGCTGCAATTTTCAAGCCCTGGTAACATTCTTGTAACTCTCCTCTGCACTGTCTTCAGAGCAATTATGTTCTTCCTGTAATGTGGTGACCAGAACTGTATACAAAATTCCAGCTTTGGCTTAACCAGCATTTTATACAGTTCCATCACTGCATCCCTGCTTTTGTATTCAATACCTCACCCAATAAAGGAAAGCTTTCCATATGCTTTCTTGACCACCTTGTCCACCTGTCCTGCCACCTTCAAGAACCTCTGGACATGCACTCCAAGATCTCTCACTTCCTCAACCCCTCTCAATAACTTCCCATTTATTGAGTATTCCTTTGCTTTGTTTGTCGTCCCCAAATGCATTACCTCATACTTTTCCGGATTGAATTCCATTTGCCACTTCTCCGCCCACTCATCCAAACCATTGATATCATTCTGGATTCGATACGAAAGTGTAGTCACTATCGACTACACGGCCAATTTCTGTGTCATCTGCAAATTTCCCAATCATGCCTCCCATGTTTAAGCCTAAATCATTAATATATACAACAAACAGTGAGCACTGTGGAACACCACTGGAAACCATTTTCCATTTGCAATAACAGCTATCGACCATTACCCTTTGTTTTCTGTCACAAGACAATTTTGGATCCAACTTACCACCTTCCCCCGTATCCCATGAGGTCTCACTTTCCTGACGAATTTGCCATGTGGGACCTTGTCAAATACCTCGCTGAAATCCATATAGACAACATCCACTGCACTACCCTTATCAATCCTCCTTATAACTTCCTTAAAAAATTCTGTTATGTTAGTAAGACACAAGCTTCCCCTAACAAAACTATGCTGACTATCACTGATCAATCTGTGCCTTTCTAAGAGGCAGTTTTTCCTGTCTCTCTGAATTGTTTCCAATAACTTGCTTACCACTGAAGTCAGATTGACCAGCCTGTAATTTTCTGTCCTATCCCTCGCACATTTTTTAATTAATGGTACAACGTTCACAGACTTCCAATCCTCTGGGACCTCACCTGTACTTTAGCATCTCTTTTCTTATTTCCTTAGGGATAATGATTCTAGTTTCTTTGACAAGATGTCATCTTATATGCGCAACAATCTCTTATAGCAAGAGGTGAGTCCTCTTTGGTTTCATGGCCATTCTTTCATCACAGTACTTGAAGAGTTGCCTTTTGCTGCATAGCTCGCTTCATCTGAACAAGATGCTTGTCTGTCAGATTCAGTCTCTCTGCCGGGTTGATGATTCCAGAGCATGTTATTGCTCCTCATTGAATCTGAAAGATTTCACACTCTGCATGAACATCATTAATTTCCTTCAAAAGGAAGGAAAGCAGCTGTTAACAGCATGTTGGTGATAAACATCTGCTTCCCTTCTTTGGACTTCACTTGCAAATTATATCTCTGCAAATAAAGTAATATCCTTTGCAAACACTTGAAGCAGAGAGAAGCAGTTTAAGGTAGGTGCTTTGATGTGGCTTGTGATCAGACTCCATCATCATATTCTCTCTTGCAAACTGGTAGTGGTTGAAATGCTCACAAGCAAAGACAAAAGCCGAGCAGTTTTCTTGGCTTGTGTGTTGCATCATTCAGTTTGCATTCAAGTTCTGGATGCAAACACAAGCTGATTATGCTATACAAACAGAACTACTTGAAAAACTCAGCAGGTCTGGCAGCATCGGTGGAGAAGAAAAGAGTTGAAGTTTTGAGTCCTCATGACCCTTCAACAGAACTAGGTGAATCCAAGGAGAGGGGTGATATATAAGCTGGTTTAAGGTGGGGTGGGGGGGGGGAGGGTTGGGGGGGGAGAGAAGTGGAGGGGGGTGGTGTGGTTGTAGGGACAAGCAAGCAGTGATAGGAGCAGATAATGAAAAGATGTCACAGACAAAAAAACACAGAGGTGTTGAAGTTGGTGATATTATCTAAACGAATGTACTAATTAAGAATGGATGATAGGGCACTCAAGGATAGCTCTAGTGGGGGTGGGGGAGCATAAAAGATTTAAAAATAATGGAAATAAGTGGGAAAAGAAAAATCTATACAAGTTATTAGAAAAAAACAAAAGGAAGGGGGAAGAAAAGGAAGGGGGTGGGGATGGAGGAGGGAGCTCAAGACCTAAAGTTGTTGAATTCAATATTCAGTCCAGAAGGCTGTAAAGTGCCTAGTCGGAAGATGAGGTGCTGTTCCTCCAGTTTGTGTTGGGCTTCACTGGAACAATGCAGCAAGCCAAGGACAGACATGTGGGCAAGAGAGCAGGGTGGAGTGTTAAAATGGCAAGCGACAGGGAGGTTTGGGTCATTCTTGCGGACAGACTGCAGGTGTTCTGCAAAGCGGTTTAGGTTTGGTCTCTCCAATGTAGAGGAGACCGCATTGGGAGCAACAAATACAGTAGACTAAGTTGGGGGAAATGCAAGTGAAATGCTGCTTCACTTGAAAGGAGTGTTTGGGCCCTTGGACGGTGAGGAGAGAGTAGGTGAAGGGGCAGGTGTTACATCTTTTGCGTGGGCATGGGGAGGTGCCATAGGCAGGGGTTGAGGAGTAGGGGGTGCTGGAGGAGTGGATCAGGGTGTCCCGGAGGGAACGATCCCTATGGAATGCCGTCGGGGGGGGGAGAAGGGAAGATGTGTTTGGTGGTGGCATCATGCTGGAGTTGGCGGAAATGGTGGAGGATGATCCTTTGAATGCAGAGGCTGGTGGGGTGATAAGTGAGGACAAGGGGGCCCCTATCATGTTTCTGGGAGGGAGGAGAAGGCATGAGGGCGGATGCGCGTGAGATGGGCTGGACACGGTTGGGGGCCCTGTCAATGACCGTGGGTGGAAAACCTCGGTTAAGGAAGAAGGAGGACATGTCAGAGGAACTGTTTTTGAAGGTAGCATCATCAGAACAGATGCGACGGAGGCGAAGGAACTGAGAGAATGGGATGGAGTCCTTACAGGAAGCAGGGTCCACTGAATATCAAGCCATTGTTTCCAGGACTGTCACTGACCTCATCTCCTCTAGGGATCTTCCTCCCACAGCTTCCAACCTGATAGTCGCCCAACCTCGGACGGCCCGCTTCTACCTCCTACCCAAAATCCACAAACAGAACTGTCCCGGTAGACCAATTATGTCAGCTTGCTCCTGCCCCACGGAATTCATTTCTCGTTATCTTGACTCCCTTCGCTCTCCCCTTGTCCAGTCCCTTCCCACCTACATCCGTGATTCCTCTGACACCTTACGTCACATCAACAATTTCCAGTTCCCTGGCCCCAACCGCTTCCTCTTCACCATGGACGTCCAATCCCTCTACACCTCCATCCACCACCAGGATGGTCTGAGGGCCCTTAACTTCTTCCTCAAACAGAGGCTTGAACAATCCCCATCCACCAGTACTCTCTTCCATCTGGCTGAACTTGTTCTCACACTGAACAATTTCTCCTCCAAATAAAAGGTATGGCCATGGGTACCTGCATGGGCTCCAGCTATGCCTGTTTCTTTATGGGGTACGTGGAACATTCCTTGTTCCAGTTCTACTCCGGCCCCCTTCCACAATTCTTTCGCCAGTACATCGATGATTACTTCATTGCTGCTTCGTGCTCTCGTCGGGACTTGGAAAAATTTATTAATTTTGCTTCCAATCTCCACTCCTCCATCATTTTCACGTGGTCCATCTCTGACACTTTCCTTCCCTTCCTTGACCTCTCTGTGTCAATCTCTAGTGGTAGACTGTCCACCAATATCCATTACAAGCCTACCGACTCCCCCAGCTACCTCGACTACAGCTCCTCACACCCCGCTTCCTATAAGGAATCCATCCCATTCTCTCAGTTCCTTTGCCTCCGTTGCATCTGTTCTGATGATGCTATCTTCAAAAACAGTTCCTCTGACATGTCCTCCTTCTTCCTTAACCAAGGTTTTCCACCCACGGTCGTTCACAGGGCCCTCAACCATGTCCGGCCCATCTCCCGCGCATCCACCCTCACGCCTTCTCCTCCCTCCCAGAAACATGATAGGGTCCCCCTTGTCCTCACTTATCACCCCACCACCCTCTGCATTCAAAGGATCATCCTCAGCCATTTCCGCCAACTCCAGCATGATGCCACCACCAAACACATCTTCCCTTCACCCGCCCTGACGGCATTCCGTAGGGATCGTTCCCTCCGGGACACCCTGGTCCACTCCTCCATCACCCCCTACTCCTCAACCCCCACCTATGGCACCTCCCCATGCCCACGCAATAGATGTAACACCTGCCCCTTCACTTCCTCTCTCCTCACTGTCCAAGGGCCCAAAGAATCCTTTCAAGTGAAGCAGCATTTCACTTGCACTTCCCCCAACTTAGTCTACTGCATTCGTTGCTCCCAATGCAGTCTCCTCTACACTGGAGAGACCAAACGTAAACTTGGCGACCGCTTTGCAGAACACCTGCGGTCTGTCCGCAAGAATGACCCAAACCTCCCTGTCGCTTGCCATTTTAACACTCCACCCTGCTCTCTTGCCCACATGTCTGTCCTTGGCTTGCTGCATTGTTCCAGTGAAGCCCAAGACAAACTGGAGGAACAGCACCTCATCTTCCGACTAGGCACTTTACAGCCTTCCGGACTGAATATTGAATTCAACAACTTTAGATCTTAAACTGCCTCCTCCATCCCCACCCCCTTTCTGTTTCTTCCCCCTTCCTTTTGTTTTTTTCCAATAATTTATATAGATTTTTCTTTTCCCACCTATTTCCATTATTTTTAAATCTTTTATGCCCCCCAACCCCACTAGAGTTATACCTTGAGTGCCCTACCATCCATTCTTAATTAGCACATTCGTTTAGATAATATCACCAACTTCAACACCTCTGTGTTCTTTTTTCCTTTTGTCTGTGACATCTTTAGATTATCTGCTCCTATCACTGCTTGCTTGTCCCTACAACCACACCGCCCGCCTCCACTTCTCTCCCCCCACCCAACGCACCCCCCCCCCCCCACCCCACCTTAAACCAGCTTATATTTCACCCCTCTCCTTGGATTCACCTAGTTCTGTTGAAGGGTCATGAGGACTCGAAACGTCAACTCTTTTCTTCTCCGCCGATGCTGCCAGACCTGCTGAGTTTTTCCAGGTAATTCTGTTTTTGTGTTGGATTTCCAGCATCCACAGTTTTTTGTTTTTAGCTGATTATGATGGTTGTTTCAAGTCCTGTTTCACTGGCCTTACGCTGCAGGGTGACTCAATCATTGACATCACAGTACCTTAGCACCAATGTTGTTATCACAAGTTTTTTGATGCGAGTGAAAGCTACTTTTTGTTCTGTGTCCCAGTACCACTGAACATCCTTTGCAGTAAGCTTGCATAGAGGTTCACACTCTGATGACTAATTGGGTAAGGAATTTGCTAGGTAATTCACAGATCCTACAAATTATTGAAATTTTTTAATTTATTCCTGGGATGTGGGCTTCGCTGGCTGGGCCAGCATTTACTGCACATCCCTAGTTGCCCTTGAGGAGGTGTTGATCAGCTGCTTTCTTGAACTACTGCAGTTCGTGTGGTGTAGGTAGACCCACAATGCTATTAGGAAGGGAGTTCCAGGATTTTGACCCACTGACAGTGAAGGAACTGCGATATATTTCCAAGTCAGGATGGTGAGTGACTTGGAGGGGAACTTCCAGGTGGTGGTATTCCCATCTATCTGTTTCACTTATCCTTCTAGATGATAGTGGTCGTGGGTTTGGAAAGTGCTGTCAAAAGAGCCTTGGTGAATTCCTGCAGTGCATCTTGTAGGCGGTACACACTGCTGCTACTGTGCGTTGGTGGTGGAGGGAGTGAATGTTTGTGGATGTGGTGCCAATCAAGCGGGCTGCTTTGTCATGGATAGTGTCAAGCTTCTGAGTGCTGTGGGGCCTGCACTCATCCAGGCAAGTGGGGAGTATTCCATTACACTCCTGACTTGTACCTTGTAGATGGTGGACAGGCTTTGGGGAGTCAAGAGTGAGTTACTCGTCACAGGATTCGTAGCCTCTGACCTACTTTTATAGCCACTGTATTTTTATGGCTAGACCAGTTCAGTTTCTGGTCAATGGTAACCCCCTGGATGTTGATATTGGGGGACTCAGTGACGGTAATGCCATTGAGCATCAGGAGGCGATGATTGGATTCTCTTTTGTTGGAGATGGTCATTGCCTGACACTTGTATGGCGCGAATATTACATGCCATTTGTCAGCCCAAACCTGGATATTGTCCAGGTCTTGCTGCATTTGGACATGGACTGCTTCAGTATCCGAGGAATCATGACTGGTGCTGAACATTGTGCAATCATCAGTGAACATCCCCACTTCTGACCTGGAAGGAAGGTCATTGATGAAGCAGGTACAGATTTTTGGGCTGAGGACACTATCTTGAGGAACCCCTGCAGCAATGTCCTGGTGCTCAGATAACTGATCTCCAACAACCACAACAATCTTCCTTTGTGCTATGTATGACACCAACTAGCAGAGAGTTTTCCCCGATTCCCATTGACTTCAGTTTTGCTAAGGCTCCTTCATGCCACACTTGGTCAAATGAGGCCTTGATGTCAAGGGCAGTCACTCTCACCTCGCCTTGTGAGTTCAGCTCTTTTTTCCATGTTTGAACCAAGGCTGTAATGAGGTCAGGAGCTGAGTAGCCCTGGTGGAACCCAAACTGGGCCTCAGTAAGCAGGTTATTGCTAAGCAAGTACCGCTTGATAGCACTGTCGATGATCCCTTCCATTCTTCACTGATGATCGAGAGTGGACTGATGGGTCGGTAATTGGCTGGGCTCAATTTATCCTGTTTTTTATGTACAGGACACACCTGGGCAATTTTCCACAAAGCCGGATAGATGCCAGTGTTGTAGCTGTACTAGAACAGCTTGGCTAGGGGTGTGGCAAATTCTGGAACACAAGTCTTCAGTTCTATTACTGGAATATTGTCAGGGCCCATAGCCTTTACACTATCCAGTGCCTTTAGCCGTTTCTTGGTATCACATGGAGTGAATTGAATTGGCTGAAGACTGGCATCTATGATGGGGGCACCTCCGGAGGAGGCTGAGATGGTTCATCCACTCAGCACTTCTGGCTGAAGATTATAGCAAATGCTTCAGCCTTATCTTTTGTGCTAATGTGCTGGGCCCTTCCATCATTGAGGATGGGGATATTTGCGGAGCCTCCTCCTCCAGTGAGTTGTTTAATTATCCACCACCATTCATGACTGGATGTGGTCGGACTGCAGACCTTAGGGCTGACCTGTTGGTCATGGGATCACTTAGCCCTGTGTATCACTTGCTGCTTATGCTGTTTGGCATGCAAGTATTCCTGTGTTGTAGCTTCACCAAGCTGACACCTCATTTTTAGGTATGCCTGGTGCTGCTCCTGGTATGCGCTTTTGCACTCTTCGTTGAACCAGGATTGACCCCCTGGGTTGGTGGTAATGGTAGAGTGGGGGATATGCCGGGCCATGAGGTTACAGATTGTGTTTGAGTACAATTATGCTGCTGCTGATGGCCCACAGTGCCTCATGGATGCCTAGTCTTGAGTTGCTAGATCTGTTTGAAATCTATCCCATTTAGTACGGTGGTAGTGTCACACAACACAATGGAGGGTATCCTCAATGTGAAGGTATAACTTCGTCTGCACAATGACTGTGGTGATTGGTCACTCCTACCGATACTGTCATGGACAAATGCATCTGCACAGTCAGGTTGGTGAGGATGAGGTCAAGTATGTTTTTCTCTCTTGTTGATTCCCTCACTACCTGCCGCAGACCCAGTCTAGAAGCTATGTTCTTTAGGACTCGGCCAGCTCGGTCAGTAGTGATGCCACTGAACCACTTTTGGTGATGTACACCCTGCACCCTTGCAACCCTTAGTGTTTCCTCCATGTTCAGCATGGAAGAGTACTGATTCATCAGCCGAGGGAGGGTGGTACATGGTAATCATTTTTGACCTGAAACTTCATGGGGTCCAGAGTCGATGTTGAGGACAGGGCAACTCCCTCATGGCTGTCTATCACTGTGCCACCACCTCTGTGGACATACCCAGGGACGGTGATGGTGGTGTCTGGGACATTATCTGTAAGATATGATTCAATGATGTCAGGCTGATGCGAGACAGCTCTCCCAATTTCTAGCCCCCAGATGTTAGTAAGGAGGACTTTGCAGGGTCAACAGTGCTGAGATTGCTGCTGTTGTGTCAGGTGCCTAGGTCAATGCCGGGTGGTCCATCTGGCTTCATTCCTTTTTTGTGACTTTGTAACGGTTTGGTACCACTGAGTGACTTGCTAGGCCATAAGATTCAATCACCTGCTGTGGGTCTGGAGTCACATATAGGCCAAGCCAGATAAGGACAGCAGATCCAGTTGGGTTTTTTACCAATTGGTTTCATGGTCATCATTAGACTTTTAATTCCAGATTTTTATTGAATTCAATTTCCACCACCTGCCATGGTGAGATTCAAACCCTGATACCCAGAGCATTATCCTTGGTCTCTGGATGACTAATCTAGCAACAATACCACTATGCCATTGCCGGCAAAGTATTCACATCTGTTGGATGCTGCATTTCCGCTACAGCTCACACCATACCGGGGTCAGGGTGATGTCCTTTAAGTGTAGTATATGACCTATGTACTTGACTTCAGTCATCTTCAGCTACATCCTTTGCTTGTTCAGCTTCAGATTCATCTGGCGAGCTTTTTCTAGTGTTCTCAGTAGATTCTGATCATGGTCTGTTCTGGTGTCTTCCATCACATCTCCACATCTATACACCAGCAGATCATCTATGATCGCTTCTAATCCTGGAAGATCATTGTCTATCTCATGCTGCTTGCATTGTTACTCTTCTGGAGTAGTAAAAATGCCCAATGGCATATGCAACCATCTGTACCTCCCAAATGGCATCTGGAATATAGTCAGAAAAACTGCTGCTTTCATCCAGCTTCACTTTCCTGTATTCATCCTTCATCTCTAGGATGGTAAAGACCTTTGCCTTGTCAAGTTGTGGCAGAATGTCTTCAATGCTTGGCATAAGACCTTTTCAAAGCTTTGGACCTATGCACACTCTCCCCTGTCCAGGTTTTTTCATTGCTACCATGTTGTTAATCAGTCTATAGGAGTGTCACTTTTTTTGATTCTTTGCAACTTTTCAAGCTCCTCGATCTTGTCTTTCAGGATGGACCTGAGAGCAGCTGGAATTAACTCTCCTTGGAAGGTGCTGAGTTGGCTTCACACTGTCAATGATTGCAAGATGATATTCACAAGAAGGCATCCAAGACCTGTGAAAATATCTTTGTAATTTGTCAGGATCTGTTCAGCAGTCAATCGCTTCATGTCATGTGAAAAATTGCAAATCTCTTCTGGCACACGGAGGGTTGCCAGTCCAAGCTTTTGACTTGTTTCAGCTGGGATGAGTGGATTTTGCTTAGTGCCCACAATCTGGAAATGAAATCTTCTTTATTCTATTGTATTGGACTCGCAACTTACTTTGTGTTATTGGAGTGAATATCGTTCCACCATAGAGGCTCAACTTTTCCTTGGACAGCTTTACTTTTGGGTCACCATCTTGAGCAACTTCATATGGGTCTGCAAACTTATGATGTTGCGTGTAGCACCAGTGTCTATCTGACATTCCACATTAATTTAATGCTCTCCTTCTGCAGCCACCTTTCCAACAATCATAAACCATTTGTTACCTCAAGACTTGACAGCACCAGCCTGTTCCAGGATGTTGAGTGATTCTTCAGAACCATCGACCACCATCTCTGCAGCAACCATCTTTACAGGCTTGCTTTTCTTCTTTCCAGCAGAATGCTTGCATGCAACATGGTTCAGTTTCTTGCAGTTGGACCATTGCTTTTCCCACGTTGGACATGCTTCCTTTTCTTTTCTGTGGTGTTCTCCACAGTATTTACATCCAGTACTCTGACCTTGATATTTCTGTGGCCCTTCTGTAAATTGTCCTTCCTTTTCTCCTTGACTTGGAAGACTTGGATTACCTCTCAGCATAATGCAAAGCCTCATTAGTTCTCCCATCAAAACCCTTCAGCTGATGATTCGCAATCTTGGAGCTTCTGCACATGTCAATAGCTTTCTTGAGAGTAAATTTCTCTTCTCTCAGCATACATGCTCTCACAGCAGGATCTCTTGTTCCCAAGACAATTTTATCAATGATGATTTCATCCTCAGTTGCCCAAACTCGCAAGACTCAACTAGATGTCTCAGTGCAGTCACATACTGATTAATATTCTCCCACTTTTTCTGAGCTCTAGTGCTAAATACATAGCGTTCATAAAATACATTACTAGAGGGTTCAAAATGAGTCTTTACGGCCTCCAAAATTTCACAAGTCCAGCCTTTCTGCTCCTCAGTGAGGTCTAGAGTGCAATACAACTTGTAGTACTCTTTCCCCAGCACTGATAACTGAGTTGCTGCTCTTATTTGTTCACGTTTCTTTTTCAACTCTGAGGCAATTTCATAATTCTGTCATTGAGACTGGAAGAATTTCCAATTCACCCTTAGATCTCTCCTCTTCTCTATAGGAGCAGGAATTGGAATATTTGAAGCCATAATGACTCACAGCAGTTGATGTCCTGTACATGTTGCAGACTTAAGTTTCAATTATCCTCTGCTGTTTTTCATAGCTGCTGGCTCTCTTTTAGCTATCGAAATCCGTTCATCCCCGCTACACACTTCTGACACCATATTCCACGTGGTGTGCGAAAGTGGCTACTGCCCAAAACCTGCATTTACATGTAATGATATCAGAGGTTGCACAAGTATAGCAAACCACAGTGTACAAAGATATTTATCCAAATAGTAATAGCCTCTTTCTCCTGCCCCAATGTCCTCCCTACCTCTTGCTGATCTGGCTGATCTCTCCACCCCTCATCTCAGCTCCTGATTGCCGACCTTCTCCATCCTCATGGCCAATGACCCCATCTAAGGCTGGAAGTTTTGTGCCCCTTTGGTACCTGGCATCATGACAGTGGGAAAAATAAAGTAAGAAAGCTAAAAATTGGCTTCACGCCACGGTGAAACCGGTTTGCGATCGTCTGCTCCACTTGTCAATGGCGTGGCGTTTTTCCTGCCGCTGGGTGTTGAGAACCTAATTTCAACACTTTAGCATCTCATTATAAGCCCTGCTCGCTGGAATCATCCCCCCCCCCCACCATGTTAAATTTACTGCCCACGTCAGCGTGACTTCAGAACGGCGTGCTTCACGGCTGCCTTTAAAAGGCGTGCACCTGGCAAGCTGAACTTCAAGGGGAACTCGGAGGTAAGTGCACACAACTTGCCCACTGCTTGTGAGCATTTCCTGTAGGACACCAAGGAAGAGGTGCTGTGCATTTGTGGGAGGCACAGGCAACACTTGTTTAGCAATAACCTGCTCACTGACACCCAGTTTGGGTTCTGCCAGGGTAACTCAGCTCCTGACCTCATTACAGCCTTGGCTCAAACATGGACAAAAGAGATGAGCTCATGAGGCGAGGTGAGAGTGACTCCCCTTGACATCATGGCAGCATTTGACCGAGTGAGATATCAAGGAACCATAGCAAAACTGGAGTCAATGGGAATCAGGGGGAAAACTCTCCACTGGTTGGAGTCATACCTAGCACAAAAAAAAATAGTTGTGGCTGTTGGAGGTCAGTCACCTCAGCTCCAGGACTTCACAGCAGGAGTTCCTCAGGATAGTGTCCTCAGCCCAAACATCTTCAGCGGCTTCATCAATGACCTTCCTTCCATCATAAGATCAGAAGTGGGGATGTTCGCTGATGATTGCACAATGTTCAGCACCATTCGCGACTCCTCAGACACTGAAGCAATCCATCTCCAAATGCTGCAAGACCTGGACAATATCCAGGCTTGGGCCGATAAGTGGCAAGTAATATTCGCGCCTCACACGTGTCATCCAATGACCATCTCCAACAAGAAAGAACCCAACCATCACCCCCTGATGTTCAATGACATAACCATCACTGAATTCCCCACTATCAACATCGTGGGTGTTACCATTGACCAGAAATTGAACTGGACAAGCCAAATAAATACTGTGACTACAAGAGCAGCTCAGAGGCTAGGAATTCTGCAATGAGTAACTCCCCTCCTGACTCCCAAAGCCTGTCCACCAACCACGAGGTACAAGTCAGGAGTATGATGGAATATCCCCCACTTACCTGGATGAGTGCGGCTCCCATAACACTCAAGAAGTTTGACACCATCCAGGACAAAGCAATCCGCTTGATTGACAGCACATCCACAAACATTCGCTCCCTCTGCCACTGACGCACAGTAGCAGCAGTGTGTGCCATCTACAAGATGCACTGCAGGAATTCAGCAAGGCTCATTAGATAGTACCTACCAAACCCACGACCACTACCATCTAGAAGAACAAGGACAGGTGACACATGGAAACACCACCACTTGGAAGTTCCCCTCCAAGTCACTCACCATCCTGACTTGGAAATATATCGCCGTCCCTTCACTCACTGTTGCTGGGTCAAAATCCTGGAACTCAATTCCTAACAGCACTATGGGTGTACCTG
Organism: Carcharodon carcharias; assembly: GCF_017639515.1. Classification (NCBI taxonomy): domain Eukaryota; kingdom Metazoa; phylum Chordata; class Chondrichthyes; order Lamniformes; family Lamnidae; genus Carcharodon; species Carcharodon carcharias. The sequence goes on along the minus strand of NC_054474.1, from coordinate 82,314,276 downwards.
CACCACATTGGCTACAGTGGTACCAGAAGGCAGTTCATCACCACTTTCTCAAGGGCAACTAGGGATGGGCAATAAATTCTGGCCCAGCCAGTGAAGCCCATATCCACGCTCATCTGAGTGACACAAACACTGCTCATCAAAACAAGGAGCTATAGGCAAGGAGACCTTCTTGAGAGTTTATTTACAATACTGAACATTATGCACAAGTTATTGACACCCGTGCCCAGTCTGTGTAACTACATCATCTTAGCTTACCTAACCTTACCGTTATGCCTTGGTGCTCCTCTGACATCTGCAGCGGAAGTGGAGGCAGCCTGCTGGCTGCTACATCCTGTCTGTGATAACTTTGGCAGGCGTGTTCTGGAGGGCCAATGTCTGGAGGGCCCTGGCCTGCTTTCATGATCCTGCTGTGTGGCAGAGGCACCCTCCTTGGCCTGTAGAGCTGGAGCTGCTAAGGTCACAGGAAGAGGGGATTTGGATGGGCCAGACAATCCCAGAGTCATCTGAGTGGAAGACCCTGGGTTGTGTACCTGCTGACCCTTATCCTTCGGGGTGCCTGAGGGCCCCTGGCTGACTCTTTGAGGAGAAGGGGAAGCTGGCGTGAGATCAAGTTGCCCTGCACCCCTCTCATATTGACACTGCTGGAAGCTAGCTATGACATCAGTGATGGAGTTCAGCCTGTGTGGCAGTGCAGGACCGATGTCCTCAACCAAGCTCTCCATGGTGGCAGCCATCCTCCTGGTGTTGAACCCGGTGCATTGGCATGCCAACGCTATCACCTCAGACTGAAAGCGGGCGGACTCCTCTATTGTGCCCTGCAACCTGAGGAGTGTAGCGGACATCCCTGCCTGATGATCCTGAGCTTGCCTTTGCAGCTGCTGCAACTGTGACATGACCAAGTCCAGGGTCTCGTCATATGACTCAGACTCAGCAAATTTCTGGTCTCCAGCAGTCCTCTGAGTGCCAGAACCCTGGAAAATAGCTGCCACCGCTGCCTGCTGTGGATCAGGCAATGCAATGTGCTGACCAGTTTGTGACCCTGAAACTACTCTAGAGTTCGAGCTAAGATATGGGCCTCTGCACTGCTGGAGGGAATGGGTGAGCACTGTGACAGGTCTTCAATTAGGGCATCATGTCATGAAATTATAATAATTCTCATAATATTATTGTGATTTATTGTTAAAGTAGGTTAATAGTGGGGTTTAGGTAGTTTGTCTGAGTATGTGTGGAATTTAACTGAATTGGAGACAGCTGGTCTGGAGGCTTTGACTCATCAAAAGAAAGCTCGGTTTGAAATGCTAATTACATAAACATGGCTGAAATTTTGGAATGTGTGGTGAGGAGAATTTTCATTTTTAGATAAATCAGGCTAGTTTGAATTTCAACGAGATGGTAGGTGGTTACACCTAGCCAGAGAAGCTAGGCCGAGCAGAATGTTCATTTTTCCCAAAGGTTATTGATAATATGAGCACCATGAAAAGATTTATATTATGAGAAAAGTAAAATTCCAAAGACATTTGGGAAGAATGGATTTTGCACTAAAAGGGAGAAACATGTATAAAGGAGAATGAGGCTATGTGTCAGGGAAGGCATTGTAAGATCTACCAGAAGTGTGAAAAGCCTCCAGTATTTGTGTATTAAGCTTCTGTCTACAGAAACTGAAGCTGGGAAAAGCCACTTTGAATTCCACAGTCCAAGGTATTGAGTTTAACTTGCCTGGATCTGTTAAATCTATTTTTTACCGTTGCATTAACAGGGGTTAACTGGAAGCCAGATTAATTAGGGGTTTTAGGAGTTATAGTAGTAACTTGTAGGCCTATGTATGTGCTTGAAATCTTTTCCTTGTTAATAAATGTTTAATTTAGCTTTATAAAAAAATCTCTAGAGTCTTGGTGGACTACTGAATTCAAGGCACGCAATCTCGAAATAAAATACGAATAGTAAAATTGTTGTGACAGTGTGATCGTTTCCTTCTTGGATTTGGTCTGCCTGGCACACGTCATCTGCCACACATTAACAGCGATCAGATTCTTCATCCAAGGCATCTCCAGGGCTTGAGTCAAAGTTCTGGCTCGCGGACCCCTTCAGCTGCTTTCCAGATGTGCCTGCTGGATGACTCTATTCTTAAAGTTGGTTAGGATCTTGATGTCGGGCATTCTTCCACCAGTCTGTGGCCTCTCCCTTTTGTTGTGTGCCAGCTTGTCCTGCATAAATACAGATGGAGAGAGTGTAAGCAGGACACCTGCCAGGCCAGAAGAGAAGGATGCCTGGGCTGTGTGGGTGGTGAGTGGTGCAATGGACGGGATGAGGACATGATTTGCAGGGCAGATGAAGGTGTGTGTGAGAGAATGAATAGTGATGTCCCTTAAACAGGCAGTGAGTGATATCCCTATGGATGTGTGATGGGTTTGTGAGTGTGTGAGTTGAGAGTAATGAGAAAAGTGTTTTCCCCCGGCGGAACGGAGGAGATCATTCATCCTCTTTCGGCACTGGGCGGCTGTTCTCTTTTGCAGGTTGTTGGAGCTCGCCACCATTGCCACCGCCTCCCATACTGGATTGGTGACATTTTCTTACTGGTCTTCACTCAGATCGAGGGTAGAGGACTTCACAACGGGCCTCCATTGCATCCAGTAAGTGCCCAAGGAAGGTGTTGCTAAATTTGGGGGCTGCACGTTTCCTCCCTTTGGCAGCTATGACCTTCCAGCACCTTCTGATCCCTTGGAGAGTGCTAGCTTTGTGCAGGGGTGGCTTTTAAATATGGCGCCTGGATAATTAAAGGCCTGAGGTGATTGTGGGGTGGGCGAATTAGAGGCCGCCCCGGCAGTGATCCGGTGTGTTTCCCAGGAATGCATTATTAATGAGATGGGATGCGCCTGGAATGGGACGATATGGCGTGAAAGCTCGCCATTGCGGCTGGTGGGTAAAGCGACTTTTTTCCCACCTGCTACCACACTTAGTGCAAATCTGGGATAATTCTGCCCCAAGAGTCCCCAGCTGCGATGTCCTGTCAGTGGTTTTCCCATCAGGCAAGAAGTGGAACGATATAAGTGAGGTTCAGATATTAATTTCAAGGAGATATGACATCCTTTCTGGGATCTACCCCTGTTCACGGCCTCACCCAGGCACCCCAGCTTACCATAAGTATCAGCAGCAATATTTAAGTGCTGCAACTTTCCACTGCCAAAACTTTTAGCTGTGGAATGGACCAGAAATCCTTCAAAGAAAGAAAAGGCTTGCATTTATACAGTGCCTTTCACATACTCAGCATGAGACAAAATACTTCAGAGACAATTTTTTACGTTTGGAGTGCAGTGGCTGTATAATTTATGTAGACACAGGTCCCAAAAAAAAAGTGAGACAAATAGTCACTATCTTAGTAATGGTGAACGAGAGAAAAATACTATCCAGAACATTAGGAGAACTCACCAGATCTTCAATTATTGCCATGGAATCTTTTACATCCAACTTAATGTTTAACTTATCAACCAAAAGGCATAACTCCCAACAGTGCAACATTCCCTCAGTACCACACAGAAATGTCAGCTTAGATTATGTGTTCAGACTATTTGACAAGTTTCCCTTAAATTAGTAACATCGGGTTTGATTTATTATGTTTTGAGACAGCAATATTTACTGAAGTGTTAAAGGCCAACTAATTTTGGAAACTTCTAGGAAACAAGAAAATTCAGACCCCTGGGCTTTACTGAAAAACTCAAAGACCTTTTTAATAGAGTTCAGCAGTTTGGTATCTCTGGAATTGATGGCAGTACCTTAGGAAAGTATAGCATTCAGCAACTCTAATTTTGTGCTGAAAATGATTCTTAGTTTTGGAAACTGGCAGTTCAGACAGCCTTCGAATATATAACACTCAGCTGGGAATGTATGGGTGAACATTTAACTTGGAAAAAAAGACTGTGAAGAACATCTTGGCACATTGCAATAATTCATATTTAAAATATATTTAGGCAGGAGTACTAATAAGTGGCATGAAATCAACCACCTGTTAAAGTGCCCTGCTTTGATATTCAGTCAAATTGAATATCAGTCGGAGCATATAATGGGTGGCAGATTCAATAATGCCCATTTTGTGTTATTGCTCAAGAAGATTTTCCACTCCACAGGACACTGAGAGAATCTTAGGAAATATTGTGAATTCACTGTCAGTCTGTAGAGATTTTAACTGGGTGCTCACAGAAAGTAATTTTGATTTGACCTTCAGAGAAGAACAATATGTGTAGGTTTCATACAGAACACATTTGATTGCCAATTTGACTTGTCGATGAAGGTGATTTTTGGTTTTATTAAATTCACTCTTGGGATGTAGGCTTCACTGGCTGAGCCAGCATTTATTGCCCATTCCTAGTTGTCCTTGAGAAGGTGGTGATGAGCTGCCTTCTTAAACTGCTGCAGTCTATGTGGTGTAGGTACACCCACAGTGCTGTTAGGGAAGGAGTTCCAGATTTTGACCCGGCGACAGTGAAGGAACGGCGAAATATTTCCAAGTCAGGATGGTGAGTGAACTTCCAAGTGATGGTGTTCCCATCTACCTGTAGCCCTTGTCCTTCTAGGTGGTAGCAGTCGTGAGTCTGGAAGGTGCTGTCTAAGGAGTCTTGCTGAATTCCTGCAGCACATCTTGTAGATGGTGAATACTGCTGCTACTGTGCGTCGGTGGTGGAGGGAGTAAATGTTTGTGGATGTGGTGCCAGTCAAGCAGGCTGCTTTGTCCTGGATGGTGTCAAGCTTCTTGAGTGTTGTGGGAGTTGCACTAATCCAGGCAAGTGGAGCGTATTCCATCACACTCCTGACTTGCACCTTGTAGATGGTGGACAGGTTTTGGAGAGTCATGAGGGGAGTTATTCATGACAGGATTCCTAGCCTCTGACCTGCTCTTGTAGCCACAGTATTTATATGGCTAGCCCAGTTCAGTTTCTGGTCAAAGATAACCCCAGGATGTTGATAGTGGGGGATTCAGTGATGGTAATTCCATTGAATATCATGGGGCAGTGATTGGATTCTTTCTTGTTGGAGATGGTCATTGCCTCGCACTTGTGTGACGCAAATGTTACTTGCCACTTATCAGCTCAAGCCTGAATATTGTCCAGGTCTTGTAGCATTTGGACATCGACTGCTTCAGTATCTGAGGAGTTGTGAAACATGTGGAACATTGTGCAATCATCAGTGAACATCCCCACCTCTGACCTTATGTTGGAAGGAAGGTCATTGATAAAGCAGCTGAAAATGGTTGGGCCGAGGACACTACCCTGAGGAACTCCTGCAGTGAAGTGCTTGAGCTGAGATGGCTGACCTCCAACAACCATAATCATCTTCCTTTGTGCTAGGTATGACTCCAACCAGTGGAGAGCTTTCCCACTGATTCCCATTGACTCCAGTTTTGCTACGGCTCCTTGATATCTCACTCGGTCAAATGCTGCCATGATGTCAAGGGGAGTCACTCTCACCTCGCCTCGTGAGCTCATCTCTTTTGTCCATGTTTGAGCCAAGGCTGTAATGAGGTCAGGAGCTGAGTTACCCTGGCGGAACCCAAACTGGGTGTCAGTGAGCAGGTTATTGCTAAACAAGTGTCGCTCGATAGCACAGTTGATGACCCCTTCCATTATTTTACTGATGATCGAGAGTAGACTGATGGGGTGGTAGTTGGCCAGGTTGGATTTGTCCTGCTTTTTGTGTACAGGACATACCTGGGCAATTTTCCACATAGCCGGGTAGATGCCAGTGTTGTAGTTGTACTGGAACAGCTTTGTGAGGGGCGCGGCAAGTTTTGGAGCACAAGCCTTAAGTAGTATTGCCGGAATATTGTCAGGGCCCATAGCATTTGCAGTGTCCAGTACCTTCAGACATTTCATGATATCATGGGGAGTGAATGGAATTGGATGAAAACTGGCATCTGTGATGCTGCGGCCCTCTGGAGAAGGCCAAGATGGAGCATCCATTTGGCACTTCTGGCTGAAGATTGTAGCAAATGCTTCAGCCTTATCTTTTGCACTGATGTGCTAGGCTCCCCCATAATTGAGGATGGGGTTATTTGTGAAGTATCCTCCTCCAGTAAGCTGTTTAATTGTCTACCACCACTCATGACTAGATGTGGCAGCACTGCAGAGCTTAGATCTGATGCGTTGGTTGTGGGGTCACTTAGCCCTGTCTATCACTTGCTGTTTGGCATGCAAGTAGTCCGTGTGATCGCTTCACCAGGCTGACATCTTTTTTTAAATATGCCTGGTGCTGCTCCTGGCATGCCCTCCTGCACTCTTCATTGAACCAGGGTTGATCCCCTGGCTTGATGGTAATGGTAGAGTGGGGGATATGCTGGGTCATGAGGTTACAGATTGTGTTCACAGAGCAATTCTTCTGCTGATGATGGCCCACAGCGCCTCATGGATGTCCAGTCTTGAGTTGCTCGATGTGTTCGAAATCTGTGCCATTTAGCACGGTGTTAGGACCACACAACATGATGGAGGGTATCCTCAATGTAAAGGAGGGACTTCATCTCCACAATGACTGTGTGGTGGTCACTCCTACCGATAGTGCCATGGACTGATGCATCTGTGGCAGGCTGGTCGGTGAGTATGAGGTCAAGTATGCTTTTCCCTCTTGTTGGTTCCCTCACCACTTGCCGAAGACCCAGTCTAGCAGCTGTGTCCTTTAGGACGCAGCCAGCTTGGTCAGTAATGGTGCTACCGAGCCTCTCGGTGATGAACATTGAAGTCCCCCACATTCTGCACCCTTGCCACCCTCAATGCTTCCTCCAAGTGGTTTTCAACATGGAGGAGTACTGATTCATCAGCTGCATGAAGGCGGTATGTGGTAATCATGTTTGACCTGATGCCATGAGGCTTCATGGGGTCCGGAGTCGATGTTGAGGACTCCCAGGGCAATTCCCTCCTGATGTATATCACTGTGCTGTCACCTCTGCTGGGTCTATCCTGCTGGTGGAACATTATCTGTAAGGTATGATTCCATGAGGATGACTACATTAGGCTAATGCTTGACTAAGCCTGTGAGACAGATGTCCCAATTTTGGAACTAGCTCCCAGGTGTTAGTAAAGAGGGCTTTGCAAGGTTGACAGGACTGTGATTGCCATTGTCATTTCCAGTGCCTAGGTCGATGCTGGGTGGTTGGTCTGGTTTCATTCCTTTTTTGAGGCTTTGTAGCAGTGTGATACACTGAGTGGCTTGCTAAGCCATTTCAGGGGCAATTAAGAGTCATTGCTCTGGGTCTGGAGTCACATGTAGGCCAGACCAGGTAAGGGCAACAGATTTCCCTCCCTAAAGGGGCATTTGTGAATCAGATAGGTTCACAATCAACAATGGTTTCATGGTCATCATTAGACTCTTCCTGAATTCAGATTCCACCATCCCTTGTCGTGGGCTTCAAACCCGGGTCCCAGAGCATTCCCCTGGGTCTCTGGATTACTAATCCAGCAACAATACCACTACACCATCCCCTGTTGTGGTGTTATGGCCATACTGTGTCTATTTCTAATATATAAAATATTAAAATGCCTGAGAAGTTTAAACTGTAAAAAAAATCTTACAAATTATTGACGTTTCATTATTATGTTCATAATTAAATCTATCGTGATAATGGTATGAAAAGATGTACATATAACTATTTTCTCATTAAATATTAACTGGGAATTGTAATCAACTTGATTCTCATGAAAACATGGTAGAGAATATTTTTAGATCTGTTATGCTACAAATATTATTACATGAAGAGTCACCCTGCCAATTTCGTTCTTTTGTCAACAGCATTATAATAAAAATGTCAAATTCAGTCACAGAACATTCTTTGCATGATTTTATTGATTTTATTGATTTTATTGCCCCTCCAAGTCCAACAATTTGGCAGTGTTTTGTACAATCTGTGGGAGCTAAATTAACAGTCTTTCACTCCCTTATACCCTGAAGATCAAATTTGCGGTACAATATCCACCCACTATAAGTCATGATATTTCAAAGGAAATACAATATTATTTCCCAGTAACAAAGATGAAGTGTCATGTAATTTTAGTTTATCTTCTCCAGTTCAAATATTATGTTTTCCTTCTTTCTTTAGTTCATTCCAAATTCTGTACAGTTCTTTACTGGAGAGGGCCAGGATTTTACTTTGATTCTCCTCACACTTTCAATTTGTTTGTTTGCTGATCTCTACCGCTAGGTGGCATTATGTCAGTGAGATGATCACCCAAGCTGATTTTTAACAATGAAAATAAATGGTTTGTGAAAGGTTTCATGGTAAGAGAATAATACTTCGTGTGCTTTTGTTTTGAGAAGAGCAGTATGAAGGACCACTGAACTTAAAAGGAAATAATAAGAATACTAATAGTGAAAAAGTATTTTCAAATATGGATCAAAAATGTTTGCATGTTTCTGTGGAGTGCAGGTTAAATTGTATGGCTTTAGGTTATTTTCATTTCAATACTGCCTCAGTTATGCCTAAAAATTAGGTGATAGCAGGTCTACGATGATGTTGAGCACTTAAATTTTTTGTGCGGATCTGGAATTAAACAGCCAGAACTCCCATCGGAAACAGGCGGGGGCCTCACTGATAAATACAGATGAGAGCCAAATGATGTAGTTAAGATGTGGATGCTATTTTCGTCCCTACCCATGCTGCTACTGGCAGTTTTTCAAACCTTTTACAAATCATTGACAGTATAAGCCAGGAGGTAGCCATTTCCAGCTGTGTTTAAAGGCTTCTTTAGCTGCAGCATGGAAAAGTTGGAAGCAGGCCTGGCACTTAGTTGTACTGCATTGTACTTTCATTCTTTCAGTCTTAGAGGCTTCCAATATTTGATCTCTTTGCTACGCACCCAACAGTCTCCTCTGCCCTGGCACTGAAACTGCATTTATTTTTAGTTTCTCTATCTCCCCTCATGCCCCCTCTGAGCACATTTTGTCCATGAGACCCACCTCCTGGTCTCTTGATTCAACTGCTGACCACCCAGTTTTTGTTCCTGACCCCCATGCAATGCTTCTTTTCCCTCATGTGCTGTCCCCTTCTTTTTCAGAATGACTGTTACACCTTCTGAGAATGACAACTGATCACCTTATTTTTGTAAATTACTACCAATTTCTAACCGCCTTTTCTTTTCCAAAATCCTTGAACATATTGTGGCCTCCTAAATCTATGCCCATTGTTCTTATAATTCTGTCATTGCATTTTCCCAATTAGATTTCCATCCCTGCCACAGAGGTGAAACAGCCTCTTTGTAGTCAATCTGTTTGCCTGATTTCCAGCCCAGCCATCATCATCTACTTGCCACATACTTCCACACTTGTTTTTAATTCTGTTCCACTCCCCAGTCACTGCCACAGACCTTTTGCATCCTCAGCATTCTATTTGATTCATAGCTGAGTTTCCAACCCCATAACCACTCCTTCACAAAGACTTTCTACGACCACTTTCATAACATTGCCTGGTTCTGTCCTGCCTCAACCCGTCTGTTGCCAAAAGTGTGGTTCATGCCTTTGTCACTTTCACATTCAAATATTTCATTACTCTCGTGACTCCCTCTTCCCATTCTCTACCCTCTATATGTTGCAGTTATTCCAAAATTCTTTGGCATGCACCTCATTCTTCACCACTTACCACTCAACCAGCCCGATTCTATTATTCCACTCCCTGACTCTCCTTGGCTCCCAGTAACCCCAAAGCTTCAATTTAAAATTCTCATCTTTGTGTTCCTATCCCTCAATGCCCTCTCCCTTTCCTTATCTCTGCAGCTCTATGATATTTTTTTTAATTCTTCACGGGATGTGGAGATGGCTCTGTCAGTATTTGTTGCCCATACCAAACTGCCGTTGAGAAGGTGATTTATGAGCCACCTTCTTGAACCACTGAAGCCCAGGTGATGTTGGTACACCCAGAGTACTATTAGGAAGGGAGTTCCAGGATTTTGACCCAGTGACAGTGAAGTAACGGTGATATAGTTCCAAGTCAGGATGGTGAGTGACTTGGAAGGGAACGTGGAGGGGTTGGTGTTCCCATACATCTGCTGGCCTTGTGGAGGTGACAGGTTTAGAAGGTGCTGTCGAACGAGCCTTGGTGAGTTGATGCAGTGCGTCTTATAGATGATACAAATTGCTGCCGCTGTGCGTAGGTGGTGAAGGGAGCAAATGTTTAAGGTGGTGCCAATTAAGTGGGCTGCTTTGTTCTGGATGGTGCTGAGCTTTTTAAATGCTGTTGAAGCTGCACTCATCAAGGCAAATGGAGAGTATTCCATAACACTCCTGAATTGTGCCTTGTGGACAAGCTTTGGGGAGTCAGGAGATGAATTACTCACCATAGAATTCCCAGTCTTTGACCTTATAGCCATTGTATTTATATGGTTGGCCCAGTTCAGTTTCTGGTCAATGGTAAGTCCCAGGATGTCGATTGTAGGAGATTCATTGATGGTAATGCCATTGAATGACAAGCGGACATGGATAAATTCTTTCTTGTCGGAGAAGGTCATTGCTTGGCACTTGTGGCACAAATGTTACTTGCTGCTTATCAGCCTAAGTCTGAATGTTATCCAGGTCTTGTTGCATATGGATATGGACTGTTTAAGTATCTGAGAAGTCACGGGTGTACTGAATATTGTGTAATCATCAGCGAACATACCTACTTCTGACCTTACAATGGAGGGGAAGTCATTCATGAAACAGCTAAAGATTGTTGGGCCTAGGACACTACCCTGAGGAACTCCGTCAGTAATGTCCTGAGATGATTGACCTCCAACAACCACAAACATTTTCCTTTCTGCTAGGTATGAATCCAACCAGTGGAGAGTTTTCTCCCTGATTCCCATTAGTTTTGCTTGATGCCATACTCAGTCAAACACTGCCTTGATGTCAAGGGCAGTCACTCTCACCTCACCTTTTGAGTTCAGCTCTTTTGTCAATGCTTGGACAAAGGTTGTAATGAGTTCAGGAGCTGAGCAACTCTGGCAGAACCAAACTGAGCATCAGTGAACAGGTTATTGTTGTGTAAGCACTGCTTTAAAGCACTGTCGCTGACACCTTCCAACACATTTGTGTTTCAACTCTGGCCTCTTGAGAATCCTTTACTACATTCGCCCACCATTGGCAGACTTACCATCAACTATCAATACCATCTAACTCTAGAATTCTCTCCTTGAACTGTTTCAGCAGTCTACCTCCCTCCCCCTCCCTTAAAACCCAGCTCATTGACTAGGCTTTAATCACTGCTCCTAATCCATCTTTTGATTCAGCGTCAACTGTTGTCTGGTTACATATAAGTGAAACACCATGGGTAGCTTTTCTGTTTTCAAGATGCAGCAAGTGCTTCAAAAATTTTCCCTGTCATTATAAATTGCAGCTTCCTTTTACTCCCATCGAGCCCACCCCTCCTCTTTAAGTTACTGGTGATGTCGGCTTTCTGCCCTCTCAATCAGCCAACTGCCAAGAAGGAACATAATTAATACTGGCAGCTTGCTGATCACAGTCTTAATGTGGTCCACCATGAACACCAATCGAACCTCCTGCTGACTGCAGCTTGTGGGCCAAGTGACTGGCCCACCCGCCACCTGCCTGATAAAGGCTCAAATTAAATAGCCCCCTGGTGTTTTTCACTTTAATGGTGAAACAGCATGTTTTCTAGAGCAAATTTCTTTGATCTATCTCAGTCCTTTCTAATTGTATCCTAAATTGAGGGAGAAATCAGTGGATTGAACATTCAAAATGACAGGTTCATAGCAGTCAGGCTTTAGTATAATGCTCAGTGAACAAGCACCTCAGATGCAGGGGCATCAGTTCAAGCCGCTAGTAATTTCTAACTCATCGGATAAATGAGAAAAGAATTGTCTTACAGTGCGCTCAGCCTAAGCACAGCTGTGATGAACAAATATTTTGACATGGTAGTGACAAACGGCCATTGCTCACGTTCTCCTGGCTGCTATAACTACAGAATCTTGTATTCTAGTGAGTTTCATTTGATACTTCTTGTGAAACTATAGTGTTTGAAGTATAATCAGTCAGGATGGCATCCTGGATCATATTCCAGAACTACTGACAGTTGCTGTTCATGCTGTGTGCTGCTCTGAAATTGTTATTTAACAGCAGGTTGTCTCTTGATAATGTTTTATCTGTTCTGTGACAAATAAAATTGGCAGAAAACATTGGAAAGCTCCCCCTCTGACCTCTATGTTCTCAGGATCCCGTTTGGGTCCAGTGAAGCTCAGTGAAAAAATGATTAGATTTCGTTCGATTAGACACTTTACAACCTGCCAGACTCAACATTGGGTTCAACAATTTCAAATCGTAATGCTTCCATTAATTCTCCATTTTTCTGAACAGCAAGTGTTGGTAATGACTCAGTCGCTTGGTAGTAAACCTGAATTTTGATGAAAGGAGAGACATGTTGCCAAAGCTTTTTATCTTGTACTCACCTGGACAAACCCCAGAATGTCAAATTTCAAATGATCACAGCAGTTTGTACTGTAGGATATAATGATACTGATTGGTTGGCAGGTTGATTGGCTGAGGTGTTGCCATGGAAAAAGTAACAGGGAAATATAGGCTCCCCATGCTCCTGGATAATTCAGAAAAGGTGCAAGGCTTGAATATATTTCTTTTATTTGTGGAGAATGGGTCCCCTGGCTATGAAAGTATGTCATTTCTAGCAAGTGTGGGTGAGCCATCTTAATCTGCATTTTTGGTTCAGAGAGTGGAATCTTACTAAAGTAAGTTGGTTTGAGGATGTGGTGTGGGATGATGACGGATTCATGTCATTGTGCCGGGGATGGCCAGAACATTTCTTGCAAGCCTCAGAGGAGCACTCTTGCTCCTTCTGGCACCATGACAAAAGTTTTAACTAAAAAGTAAATGGACTTGCCTTTTTTGGCTTCCTCTGGTCTCAAAGAAAGAATAAAGAACAAAGAAAAGTACAGCACAGGAACAGGTCCTTCGGCCCTCCAAGCCTGCGCTGATCATATTGCCTGTCAAACTAAAACACTTTGCACTTCCGGGGTCCATATCCTTCTATTCCCATCCTATTCATGTATTTGTCAAGCTGCCTGTTAAACACCACTATTGTTCCTGCTTCCACCACCTCCTCTGGCAGCGAATTCCAGACACTCACCACTCTCTGCATAAAAAAACTTGCCCTGCACATCTCCTCTAAAGTTTTCTCCTCTCACCTTAAATCTATGTCCCCTAGTAATTGACTCTTCCACCCTGGGAAAAAGCTTCTGACTATCTACTCTGTCCATGCCACTCATAATTTTGTAAACTTCTATCAAGTCACCCCTCAATCTCCGTCGCTCTAGTGAGAACAATCTGAGTTTCTCCAGCCTCTCCTCATAGTTAATAACCTCGCTTTCTTCTCCTGTATTGTTAGCCTGGTGGGATAGCCCCTGCTCAGGCCCACAGCTAAAATAGCATTCTGGCCTCAGTGGCAGCAATGGAACCCAATCTGCATAGTGGAAGATGGATTTGGCTGGCTTACTGTTGCTGTGATTCTCACCTGCTTAGAAGACCAGGTGAAAATCAGAGTTTGGGAGATCATGGGGGTGGGTGGGAGGTGGTGTCTGTTGAATCTCATGGACTTTTTTTTTAACCACCCATTCTTTGGTTTCTGTTGGTGGGCAAGGTTATAATCACCCCTTTTAAAATATGGAGGTATTCCAAAGCTTGTCCTCATAACCTTTAAGAAAGCAGATATTTTGGACAATCCCCAGTGGAAAACCCATTGTAACTCTTTCGAGTACAAACACGTTTCCATCTGTTCCTATTCAGATGAAGTTACATTGTTTCATAGTTTGCCATTGTGAAATTTGAACTCTTGATCTTGGGGTTACAAGCCTAGTACCATAACCACTTGGCTATTTAGGCCAAGCCGAAAACCCGTTGTATTGTTATAGCAGTTAACTTAGGAATAAATACAAAACCATGGAGTTGCCAGAAAGGCTCTTCAAACACCTCAGTGGAAACAGGAAGCCAGCTCCAGGTCCCCCCCCCCAGTTTACCATTCCCCAAGAGATAAGGATCAGCAATGGTCTCACAATGTAGTAATCTTATGGTGGTCTCTTTCTGCATTTCCATATGGACTTCCAGCCCAGGAACCCTTAAATACCAGTCTATATGAGCAGCTAAATGAAATAACATTAAAGAGGACGACGTGATGGAACATTTTGTGAATAACACCTTGGCTTAGAGTTTCTACTTTGGAGTATAATCAATCAACAATCTGGTGCAAATTGCGCTCATTTTCAGAAGTGATCATTTTGCTCAAGTTTCTGCTCAAACTTATTTGCACATTGATGAATGCAAAATCTCCCATTAACTAATGGATTTTGAGCAGAATTTTTTTGTATTAAAAAGGGTTTAAGGTTGGTAATCTGGGGCCATTTTCTTAATACAGCAAAAATTAAGCACTTTTAACCAGATTGTCTTGTCCAGCCATGAGCAATTTAATTTTAAATAATGGAACATGACTTTAAAAAAACTATACTGAACCATTTACTAGTTTCATTCATCTACAGTAGTCAGTTTCTTAGTAAAATCACCTGTTCAATATTTAAAAACTTTGAAAAGAAGCCAATCAGCATCCTTGTACCTGATTTTAATAGCTTAATTTTAAGAGCCTCCTTGAAGGCCTGCAAACGGGCGCAATTAGTGATCAATTTGATCTGCGTGGCGGGTTGGGGATTGGTGGGTTGGTGGGGGTGTGGGGGTGGGGAGCTGGGGTGCTGTTGGGAGTGGTGAGTTGGGGGTGGTGGGGATGGTTGGGGGGTGGTGGGTGGTGGCGCTTGGCCAGTTTTGTGGGCAGGGCCAGCTTCCACCACAATGTTTTTATAATTAGCACAAAAGTTTGTGGAAACTTAATTTGCGCTGAATCCAGTTGGCATTTTAAATTCCTAGATCTTGTATCCTGGTTTGGCTGACCTCGGTTGAATGGTGCTGCCTCGTGAACACTCCAGACCCATGTGACTGCCATTTTAGTAGAAGTGATCTCCATCCCAATGTTGACCAAGTGGACAGAGAGTCATCATGTGAACACATTAAACTCTTGTCCGCTAATATAACCAACGGTAATTTCTGAATTAAGATTTTGGTTTCCCTTTGAGAGAAATTTGTTAAAATTCCAATGATTTAACACACTTGCTATTTGGTGATTAAGTTGGAACTTAAGTGCACAGATCAACAACCTTACTTTCGTAATGCAAGTGCTAGGCACATAATAATTACTAGAGTAATATTTTAAATATTAATGGGCCATAACTTCTGACTAGCATCGAAAAGTTCTGGTCTGCAGGAATTAGAAAAAATAAATACCTACTTACCTGGTCTTGAAAATTATCTTGACACTTCCGCTCACAGGAGCTGTTTGGGGCCTGCCGAAAGAATTCTCATAGGCCCCAGCGAATTCTAGATACAGTGTATTCAAGGAGGCCACGCCCCCTTTTTTACAGCACTTGCTGCCGTAAAGCAGGTAAGTTAAAAGGGCCAGGGAAATTGACAGGCCAAGGAGAAGATAAGTGGATAGGATTTGGGGGGGGGTCCGGGGGGTTTGGATCGGAGGTCTGGGGGCGGTTGAAGGTCCGATGAGGCGGGAGTGGGGGGGGTGGTGGGTGGTGTTGGAAGTCCATTTGGGGGAGCGGAGTAAGGGTGAGAGGTTCCAAGGTCGGGGTGGACGACAGTCGAAGGTCCAGGGGATGGGTGGGGATGATGGGGGTGTTGGAAGTCCATGGGGAGTCGGGGGAGGTCCAAGGTCTGGATGGGGTTTGTCAGAGGTTGGGGGCTGTGGGTTGTCAGAGGTGGGGGGTGGGGGTTGTTTGGAAGTCAGGAGGGTGTGGGGATCAGAGGTCAGGAGGCAGGGGATCAGGGGATGGGGGTGTCAGAGGTCGGGGGGGCTTTTAGAGGTCGGTGGGTGGTATGTGTCAGAGGTCGGGGGGTGGGAGTGTCAGAGGTTGGGGGGGTGGAGGGAGTCCCCTAGGGGGCGGGGGTGGGTCCCATGGGGTTGGTCCAGGTCTTTACAAAGTTACTCAGAAGTTAGAAGAGGTTTTAATTCTTCTAGCTTTTTCTGAGTAACTATTGGTGGAACAATCTAAAGTTTGCAATTTTCACCACGTTTTCGGATGGTTCCCAGCACAGCGTAATTGTCCAGAGGAAGTGTGCACTTCTGGGCAATTGCCATGCAAATCCTTACCTGGGAATTTCCCAGAGGGATTGCCCAGTGCATCTTTGGGCTAAGCCCAAATCCGACACTGGGGAATACGGAGGGTATGGACCCACGTTTCACAGTCGTTAAGTTCAAAATTAAATATATGCAGAAGTAAAATATTGTGGACGCTGCAAAATGGAAATAAAACAGAAAACACTGGAAGTCCTCAGGAGGTCTGTCAATGTCTGTGAAGAGAGAAAAAGACTTAATAATTTAATGTTGGTGACCTTTTGACAGAATTGGAAAGAGTTAGAGATGTAATGGTAAAAACAAAAAACTGTGGATGCTGGAAATCCAAAACAAAAACAAAATTACCTGGAAAAATTCAGCAGCTCTGGCAGCATCGGCGGAGAAGAACAAAGTTGATGTTTCGAGTCCTCGTGACCCTTCAACAGAACTAAGTAAAAATAGGAGAGGGGTGAAATATAAGCTGGTTTAAGGTGGGTAAATGGGTTTTATACAAGCACAAATGCAGGGAAAAGTGAAGGAGGAAGAAAAAACAATATGGTAGGTCTGTGAAATGCTGGAAGGCAGGCAGAGTGATTAAATTACAAAATAGGTGATGGTGCAAAAGTGGTTGTAATGGGATAAGTAAGGAAACAGAAGATAGGCCTAGAATTCTGTAAATGGCAGCAACAGAATCACTGCTATCATCTGTTTTCTAAACAACTGGGAGCAGCTGTTAAGATCTGAAATTTGATGAATTTCATGTTGAGTCCAGAAGGTTGTAGAAGTGGTTAATCAAAAGGTGCTTTGCCTTGAACTTCTGTTGAGCTTGACTGGGAATAGGGTATGAGATTGAGGATAGAGAGACCAGAAGAGGAGTGGAATATTGAGAATTAAAATGACAAGTGACTGGAAATTCTCAATTATGTGCCACCTGAGTGATAGTGTTCTATAAAGAAGTGGAGGTAGAGAAATCAGGGAAGGGAAGGAAAGAGTCAGAGGTGGATTATGTGAAGGTGAGGGAGAATGAAAATTTGAAGCAGAGATGATGGGATTTTCCTCCTTTTGGTGAGAGCAAGAAGCATCACCAATAATCATCAATGCATTGGAAAAAGAGGTAGTGGAGCTGTCCTCTATAGGAGTGGAACAAAGCATGTTCCATGCATCCCACGAAAAGACAGGCTAACCAGGCCTGATACACGTTCCCATTGTAATGCCTTTTATTTGCAGAAAGTGAGAGGAGCCAAAAGAGAAGCTGTTGAATGTAAGAACAAGTTTAGCAAGGTGGAAGAGGGTTGCAGTGGATGGGGATTTCTGGACCTCTGTTGAAGGAAGAAGTGGTGAGCCCACAGGCTGACCTGTTAGAAAATTATGTCATAAAGGAACTGAACATCCATGATGAAAAGGAGGTGGTTAGGGACAGAAAAGTGGAAACCCTTAAAGTGGCAGAGGTTGCTGAAAGGCCTGTGGATTCATGTCAGACGAGTCTGCACAAAAGGAGAAAAAGTAAAGTTAATACAGGAAGACATAAGTTCCATAGGGAAAAACCAGGCTTAAACAATGGACTGGATTTCATGTCGGATGTGGGAATTGGGAGATGGCAGTCGGATTTCAGCCAAGACCCCATAAAACTCCCAAAGTAAAAAACAAACTTAAGAACTATATCAACAGATGTCTAGACTGAATACATGAAAGCAATGGGAAAAGATCAAACATTTACATAATACTGGGCTAACCTTGCAATTGTGTGAAATGTACTCTATCTCTGTCTATTAGAAGAACACGTTTAACTCATCTGAAGACTTTTCCACATTTACATTGTTGATTTTTTACATGACAGCTTGCCAGTTGGCAGAAACAAAAATCTGAGAAAGACGTTGTTTGATGAGTAGTTACATCCTCCAATCACAGCACTGTCATAACTCTCCTTAATGAACATGGATACAACTCAAACTACAGCATTTAACAATGAACCATAAAGGAGGCAAACTCTTTTTATTTGCCTTTCAAACTCTCTTTTTGCCTCTAGTTCATGCTTCATAATAGGCTGGACATTCCCATTGGAAGTTGGAATCAGGAGGTGGGTTTGATTCCAGGTTGCAAAGCTGTCCTTGACGAGGAACAGGAAGCAGTGATTTTGACTGGGTTGGGTACTAATTGCCGAAGGGACATGTCTGCATCTGATGATTCGACAAGGGCCCGGAGACAGAGGTGATCCAGTTAAAAAGTGCGCCATGTTGTGACTTACTTTGGCAGCCATTGCTGTTTACAACTAGTGTTTTAGGACAAAATTTGGCCAAGTTAAAATTCCCCACATTTTGGAGGGCAGCGGGAGGCCTGGAGCCTGGGACAGGGTAGGCTGGTGATGCATTCTGTAAAATTAGTAACTTTTTATATAACGAGGTAGGACCTCTCTGCCCTGCTCAGCCTCCTCAGTACCGCTTCAAGCTGTACCTTCTCACATGAGCTTACAATCAACCCTGCCCTGCCTCTGTTGAGCTGGTCTAACTCTCAGCAGCTGTTAAAGTCCAGCTGTCTCGCTAAAAATTAGAAAACTTATCGGGGACGGGCTCTGAGTCCACAATGATGTTAAGTAATTCAATAATAAGAGCGGGCTTGTTCTAACAGCTGCTCCCTTCCCTTCGGGAAAAAGGCAAAGTGTGGAAATGGAGGCTGGAGTCCTGGTGATACATTAAACAAAGGCCCCCATCTGCCCTCTCAGTTGGACATAGAAGACCACTATTTCAAAGAAGATCAGAGGAGCTATTCCTGGTGTCCTGGCCATTATTTATCCTTCACTCAACATCACAGGATCAAATTATTTGACCATTATAAGTACTTATGAAGTAGGAGCAGGAGTGGACCATATGGGCCCTTAAGCCTACTCTGCTAATCAATATGAACATGGCTCACATCGCTGTTTGTGGGAGCTTGCTGTGCACAAATTGGCTGCAACATTCCAACATTGCACAGTGACTACACTGCAAAATGTATGTCATTGACTAAACGCTGTGTGGTGTGCTGTGGCTGTGAAAGCGCAAAATAAATGCAAGTCTTTTTTTCTTTTTAAAAAATGTTATGCTACAAGTGAACCCTTCCTAGAAAACTGTCCTCATCCCAGGGTGAATTAATTACCATTGGGAATTTACATTAATTGCACTCATTCGTGGGCCTTTGAGAAGCCTCTAAAAATTAAGCTGGACCTTTTAAGCTCAAGGCTACCAATAGGTATGTTTTTGAAAAGTTCCAAATAATTTTCTTTTTAGATTTTCGAAGGAACTGACTACTGTACCTCAATCTACCCTGAAAATAGATTTGTATATTTTTTAACATTTAAATTCAAAGGTGGTGAATTGATACAGTGATTAAAAAGGTTTATTTTTTGTGATAAATTGATTTTCATCTGCATTTATCAAATTTTACCAAGTTACTACTCTTAAATATATAAAGAAATATTTTTAAAGCAACTTTTAAAAAAAAGTAACTTTCAAAACGCTGCCTGATTGCACTAGTTCAGGGGAGATTTTGCATTTGGCGACCTTCAAAAAAGGCTGGAGCAGAAAATGGGGGGAAAAGTATACTTCACAAAACTGCAAAATTTTGGATGCAATTGGTGCTAGAAACACTGATTGTGTCCAAAATGGAAACTCTGCTGCTACGTATCTACTATCCAATTTTTCCTAAAATTATCTCATCATTCCTTAAAGGTCATGTCAATAAGGTATCTATAACCTTAATAATAATGACTTGGCCACAATATTCTCACTGTGGCACAGAAAACTTAAGCAATGACTTCTTAAAGTAATTTAGATCATCCAGGTTCATAAAATCAGACAGACTGATTCAAATCAGATAAGTCTACTATTTCTCAGAACATTCATTGTAATCAATTGCTAAGAACCGTTTCTGGTACACAGGGCACCGAAAAAGAGCTATACTTACATAAAAACTTGAATTTTATCCATTGTTTACAAATTCATACTTCCCATTCTTACTTGTACCCTAGACATGATGCCATGTTCAGCTAGCTGTTGAGACAGGTTGGTTGTTTCTAATATTACCCAATGGTGGATTGAAATTTTGTCAGAACAGCTGTACCAAAATTTGAATTTCTTCCAGTGCCAGCTTTTCCATTATTTTGATTAAGGTGGGAGGGAGGATTCCTGTGAATGGTTCAAATAAAGCAGTTTGCTCTGACACTTTGCGCTCACTTGACATTTCACTTCATGCGATATGTTATATTCCTTGTTTGTTTTTAATCCACTAACTGGATTAGTACACAAATGTAACACCTGCTAGAAAACAGTTTCTTTCCGGAGCCTACACTTATATTTCTCTTATCATTTCCATTCAAATCAAGTGACCACATGCAGGCAGTATCCAGGGTACCTGGCAAAGATATTAAATAAATTAAAAAACAAACAAACAAAGACTTGCATTTAAATTATGCCTTCCATGGCCTCAGGCTGTTCCAAAGTGCCACAGCCAATGAGATACTTTTGAAGTGTAGTCACTCTTGAAAGGGAATGTGGCAGCCATTTTGCACACAAGCTCTACAAACAGCATTGGGATAATGACCAGGCAATCTGTTCCTGTAATATTGATTGAGGCGTAAATATTAGCCAGGATGCCAGGGATAACTCCACTGGTCTTCTTCAAAATAGCACCATGGACCTTTCACATCCATCTGAGGGAGTAGGTAAGATATCTGAATATCTTTCGGGGTACCTGAACAACTCCACCAATAGTATAGCACTGAAGTGTCAACCTAAATTTTTATTCTCAAATTTCTGGAATGGGACTAAAATCCACAACCTTCTGATACAGAGACAAGAATTGTATCAACTGAGCCTCGGCTGACTCCAAATCAAATGATACAGAATTTTGCCAGAATAAGTATAATCAGATGTTCTGTAATTTCACCTTGAATAAACAAAACCATTTATTTTTATACAATAAGACAATTTTATCTTATATGTAATGTTTTATTTAATTAATTCCAGTGAAATGTACATTTTAAACTTAAAACTGACCTAAAAATGAGCCTCTGATGTAGATGATTGCCTGTGGTTCTGTAAGTCCTTGTGCCTTTTATTTACTTGTCGCTATATGGGGCAACAAGCAGCTAGCAAGTAGGTCAGACCTAAGCAAATTACTGCATCAATTTGCTTTCTGGGGCGAGTTGAGAAATAATAATTGAGAAATGGTGAAAACCTGGCAAGAAAAATTCAGTTAAGTGCAAAGTCCAGGCTGAAAAGCCCAAACTGCTGCTGATGACAAATTAGCTTTCATTAGCTCTCAATGGAGGCTTTACTTTGGTTAATAGAAACTTACATATTGAGAAGATGAATCCTTTTTTCTGTTTCCACATTGAGGCTCCATTGTATTTGCTTAATTATTCATTTTTGTAATAAAGATAATCAAAATGAATGCATGACCACCGTAAACCTTCTACAATAGTGGATATTTTTGAGTCCTATAATGATTTTATAAAAGCATTAGCACTTTGTTAGTGAGAGAGCTATAGATAAATTAATCAATTGGCACTGTATATCATAGAATGCTATGAAATGCCATTCAGGTTGTTTTTCTATTTCAATTTTACATTATTTTCCAATTAAATAGAACCACAGAAGCAGAAGATCATTTGTTCCTTCCCCCACTGATGATGTGAAGGTCCAGGGGCGAAACTAGCATCTGCTTAGAACCACATATAACTAATTAGTCCAAACCACAGAATTTTTCTTGGTAGCTCTATGAATATTCTCTCTGGTCTTTTACTCCAGCTTTTCTAAATAGACTCACTTTACCTTTTCTATACCAAAAACATAGATGAAGAGGAGCATTTCATTACAAGATTACGTATAATAAATAACATTTGCTCCAGCTTATAATTCTTTATAGGATAATATTAACTTGTGTAACAACTCATCAGTTAAACTTAAGACATTGTTAGAATCATATTATTAAGGGATGGTACAGCACAGAATGAGGTCATTGAGCCTACGCTGGCTCTTTTGAACAGCAATCAAGTTAGTTCCACTCCCTGGCTCTTCCCTCATATCCCTGCAGTATCTTTCTCCTTGAAATAATTATCCAGTTCCATTCTGAAAGTGACCATTGAATCTGTATTCACCACCCTATCAGCTGGGGCATTCCAAACCCTAACCACTTGTTGCATGAAAAATGTTTTTCCCTGCATAACCTCTGGTTCTTTTGCCAGTCAGCTTAAATCTGTACACTTGGTTATTGAACCTTTAGCTATCGGAAACAGTTTGGGGCTAAATTGGATAGCACAAAAAACAGGCGTGAGGATCACAATGTGTTCTCATTGATTGACATCCAGGCAGAATGCCAGTTATGTGCTGCTTGCTCACTAGAATGATTTCTGCATGAAGCTATCACCAACTGCACTGTTCATTGCTTGCAAGAAACAGCGAGGGTCCCAAAATTGTAACTTTCTAGCACCACTTATAGATAGCCTGTACTTTTTAAAGGGGAGGTGCATTGTGACTGGAGCAGGTGCTGAGAGCTGTGTAGGAGTTCAATCGGTCCTGAGAAACAGTGAAGAATGGCACAACATGGGAGAGAGCGAGCTCTCAGAAGCTCCACGAGAAATCTTGGTGGAGGAGATGGGGAGGAGAAGAGAGGTCCTGTATCCGCAGGGGGTTGGTGGGCAGGTGCCTTACCAAACATATGGTTAGAGTGCAGCGGGAGAAAATAGTTGTGGAGGCCAATGCCAGAAGTCAAGCCCAGAGGACCTGGATACAATGCTGCAAAAGGTTCAAGTGACTCACTTGAATGGTCAAGGCCATATTGAATGCATTTTTTTTTATTCATTCACAGGATGTGAGCTTCACTGGCTGGGTCAGCATTTATTACCCATCCCTAGTTGCCCTTGAGAAGCTGGTGGTGAACTGCCTTCCTGAACAGCTGCAGTCCATGTGCCATCTTCAAAGGCCATATCCTACCAGCTGCACCAGCCTTAGCCAATGCTCATTAACCCCCACCCCAACCCCTCACCTTAATTTACCTACCAACGATATCAATCACAACTTATACCCAACATTCATAACTTCACATTTTAGTTACTTCCTGCCTTTTGTATTCTATGCCTCTATTTATAAAGTTCATGATCTAAATGCATTATTGAATGCTTTTTTGACCTGTCTTGTCACCTTCAAAGATATGTGCACAAATACTCCCATGTGTCTCTTTTCTGGCACCCTCCTTTAAAATTGGACTATTTAGCTAGTATTGTCTCTCCACTTTCAAAATTTATTTCATCATGTTTTCTCTGTTGCATTTCACTTTATATGTAACTGTCTATTCTCCAACCTGTCTGTCCTCTTGAAGTGTATTTTTATCTTCTGCATAGTTTACTGCTCTTCCCCATTTTGGGTCAAATTTCAGATTTCACATCTGCAAATTTCAGAATTGTGCCCTATACTCCCAAGTCCTAGGAATATATTGAAAAACAGCCGTGTCCTTGTACCGAACCTTGGTGTCACCACTGTATACCTCACTCTAGTCTGAAAAACAGCCATTCAGCATGACTTACTGTTTTCTATTCCTTAGTCGGTTTTGTGCCATATTTTACTGCCCCTTTTATTCCATGGCCTGCACTGACTGAAAACTGCTTTACCTCTCATTCTCTCCCTTTGGGAATTTTCTCTACTTCAGTCTTCTCCAATGGCTTCTTTTCCTGTCCATGCACCATTACCTCTGGTGTCCCCCAAGGATCTACCCTTGGCCTCCTCTTAGTTCTCATCTACATGCTGCTGTTCAGCAATCTCATTGAAGAATACAGTGTCAATTTCCACAGGAACGCTGGTGGTACCCTGCTCTACTGCACCATTACCTTTCTCGTCTCCTCCACAGTATCTAAATGGTCAGACTGCTTGTCCAACATATAATGCTAGATGAGCAGAAATTTCCTTCCACTAAAAATGGGGAGATTGAAGCTATTGTCTTTGCTGCCCACCAAAAACTCCATTCACTGGCCGTTGACTCTACCCTTCTCCCTGTCAACTGTCTCAGGCTGAAGCAGACTGTTCACAATCTTGGTGTCATATTTGTACCCGGGATGAGCTTCCAAACAGATTTCCATGCCATCACTAAGACTTCCTATTTCTACCTCTAATATCACCTAACTTTGCCTCTATCTCATGTCACCTGCTGCCGAGATATCAATTAATTCTTTTGTTACCTCTGGACTTGACTATTCAAATGCACTCTTGGCTGGCCTCCCACATTCTAACTTCCATAAACTTGAGGTTATTGAGAATTCTTCTAATCTATGTCCTTTTTTGCACCATATCCCATTCGCCTATCACCCCTGTGCGTGCTGACATACATTGACTCCTGGTTAATCAATGTCTCAATAAGATTCTCATCCCTGTTTTCAAACCCCTCCATGGCCTCACCCCTCCCATCTCTGTAATCTCCTCTAGCCTCACAACCCTCCAAGATATCTGCATTCCTCTAATTTTGGCTTCTTGATCTTCCCCAATTTACTTGGTCCACCATTGGTGGCCACACTTTCAGCTCTGGAATTCCCTCCATAAACACCTCTGGCTGTCTACCTTGCTTTCCTACTCAAAGATACTTTTTAAAATCTAACTCTTTGACTGAGCTTTTGGTCATCTGCCCCAATATTGTTTTGCATGGCTCAGTGTCAAATTTTGTTTTATAATGCTCCTGTGAACCACATTGGATGTTTTATTACATTATAGGTGCTATATAAATATAAGTTGTTGTTCCCTATCCTTCTGGTGCCTTTGCATCTCTATGAATCCCACCTCCTCCTTCCTGATTCCAAGATTCCTGCTCTCAGTTTATCTTTGAACTCTATTGGCCAGATTTTCAGTGTAGGGTCGGAGATCTATGTTCAAATGTTAAATGGCCGAATTGACCAGGAAAACAGCTCGGCACCCAACTAGGGGCCTCGAGTGTCTCCACAATGTTGGGGGGCTGCTTGCCTGGTGCCAGCTGCGAAGGCAGGCGGCAGCCTGTAGGTGATTTCAGCTGCATTGCTGAAGAGAACAGGCAGTTCTTAGAAGCCGGGCAGCGTCCGTGACAATGTGAGGGGGCATTGCAGGTGACATTATGGGGCAGCACTGGAGCCGGTGCAAGGAGATCCAGGAGAGATCGGTTATAAATCAATCATTTGATGCTGTGAGAGTTTCTGGCGATGCCACAGGAATCCCAGCAGCTGTGCACAATCATGCTCCAGACTGTCCAGGTTCAAAGAATTGAGCTTTAGGTATTCCAATGGTGAGCTGACAGGCCCTGTAATTAGCTTCTTAATTAGCTCAAGGGGCTGTTAATTGGTGGTGACCTTGTTTCCTGCTCCCTCCTGCCTGCCAGCCCTTTGGAAATATAAGACCATTCCGGAGGCATCAGGATTCTGAGTCACCTCTGGGATCGCGATTTTTAATTCCTGCTCAGGCCTATGTCTGAGATCTTCACTCTCTGCCTTTGCCATGTCTCTGATGTCATTGGAAGGGAAAAGGGAAATATATCCTGTTATCCAGTCATTGTTTCACTTTTGCTTTGAGCAGAGCACACACACACACACACACACACATGATGTCTTCAAGCTTTGTATCTATTAATAGCTGTTCTCATATACCTAGTCTTAAGAAATGAACCCATAACATGTTTACCAAGTCCATTATGAGCAATTAGGTATTACATCATTATAATAACATGACAATTCCCAACGATATTTTTGATGTGGCACGTTATCAAATGCCTTCTGGAAATCTAAGTACAGTACATCCACTGGTTCTTTTTTATCCACAGCACATATTACTTCCTCAAAAAACTCCAATAAGTTGGGTAAATATAATTTCCCTTTCACAAAACCATGTTGAATCTGCCTAATTACTTTGACCTTATCCAAATGCCCAGCTGTAGCTTCTTTAATAATAGCTTCTAACATTTTTCCTATGACAGATGTTAAGCTAACTGGCCTGTAGTTTCCCACTTTCTGTCTCCCTCCCTTTTTGAATAATGGAGTTACATTTGCTACTTTCCAATCGAATGGGACCTACCCCAAACCTAGGGAATTTTGGAAAATTAAAATTAAAGCCATAGAGGAAGGAAGGAAGGTGAACATCAGATGGATGAGGGAGAGATTGAAACAGATGCCAGGAAGTTGAGGGCAGGATTAAGCCTGACAGCAACTGGGTGGGCAGGAGTAGGAGCTAATGTTAGAAGGATTAATCATAAAATGTAAGCATAAATGTGTGGCTCAATCAGGACCAGCATTTTGCATCTGTCAAGGAATCAATCAAGAGCCACTCAATTACACAGCCTGTATGTTCAGTAAAACAACAGGTACTTTTGAAAAAAAAATGTTTTCCTCAATTTTCATATAAATTATGTTAATAATTATGCAGGCTCTGCATTTTCCTGCTAACCATTTCAGTTGGCACGGGGGCGGCAGGCCCGACATGCCGATGCACGATGACGTCAGGCGTGAGTGCTAACTTCATCGCGCTGAGTTGCGATGTTTCATTTGGCAGGTGTGCGCTGGAGCCGGCTGTGTGCCGGCTGCTATGTAAACGGCCTATTAAGGCCATTAAGGAACTAATTAAGGCCATTGTAAACGCTGCCTGTCCAACCTTAACATTGACGGACAGGCAAAATGGCCAAGCTGCCTTTGCGTGTTTTACGAAACTTCATCCATGAACCAGATGAGGTTTCCTAAAGCTTTTATTAATTAAACTAAAAAACTTTCAGAAATATAAACTCATGTCCCATCTCATGTGACACAGTCACATGAAGGGACATGTTTAACTAAATTGTTCAACCATTTATTTAATTACTTCAACATTGAATCAATCTCCTTGAGGTACCTCCGAGCCTCAGGGAGATTGAAACGCTCTTTCGTGCGCATGCGCTGGCCCTGATTGTCCCTCCTCGCCCCACCAGCACAGGTAGCACTGAGTGCTATGGCTCGCGTATTACGCCGGGTGAGCCTTAATTGGCTTGCCCGTATAAAATGGCAGCGTGGAGCCAATCGTGGGCAGCGATCGGTTTCATGACCGCCCCCCCACCTGCTGCCCCACCGAGCCCACCCACCGCCTGAAAAATTCAGACAGTATGTCCTGCACGTTGCGGTCGGGCGGACTGTGTTATGAGCCAGGTAAGGATGGAGCAGTGCTTGGCCTACTCTCTTGATTGCCCGATAACTTCACTGCAAATCTAATCATTCATTTTATCATACTTTGCAGCAGGGTCCTCTGGAGCCAGTTGTCAAACAAGATCACAGAGCAAGGCACCCATGAATAGCAGAACACTTCAATGAATTAGCTGAAGTTCTCTTGCCTGATCCTGCTTTCTCTCAGGGCAGTAGCATCATGCAGATATTTGGCCTTCCACTTCAGAATACCAAACCAATAGACCATGGGAATCATTCCCAGTCTGCCCAGAACAAACTCCAGCAGCAGCTTCCTGTCAGGATTAAGGCTTCTGATGGCCACCTTAATGCCATTAGCCTTTTGTAGAGCACAAACATCCAAACACTTCCAACAATCCCAACCCTCAGATTGTACCTGGGAGCAGCACTGGAAAGTGGTAAAAAACAGACTTTTTTGGCATTCACGCTGACCCTTCACTGAGGAACTCTTCATGTTTGCCTGTATAGGCTGACATTCATCTAAATTGTCCAGTGTCCATTTGGACTGAAAAACCAGGAAAGTTGGAACTGCTGCCCTACTGACCCTAATTTTAATATATATAAATGACGTCAATTAGACTTCAGGATGTGGATCATGGGAAGGTTCAAAGAGTGCAAGGTTCCTCGGGCAAAATGTTTTACTGGTGAAAATTGGGTAAAAATGGTTTCCATTCAATTTCTCTGCCTGAATTATTTCTCTTGTCACTAAAGCACTGAACCTGGTGAGGAGATTCACTCCTATCATATTTAAATAGCGTCAACTGTTTGTGAAACACACTTCTCGTCCAAACACAACAGTTGTTAGGACCAGGTGATGTTCAGTGATAATGCAACCATGTCAGATTATTTGCCATCAGCCACACAGAAAACACTTGGAGTTTCTCCATTTGACTTTTGAATATCCTCTAGAAAACACTGCTTTATTCTTTCATAACTGCAGAAAATAGTATGTCTTACAAAGCAGAATTTAAAATTGTA
Organism: Carcharodon carcharias; assembly: GCF_017639515.1. Classification (NCBI taxonomy): domain Eukaryota; kingdom Metazoa; phylum Chordata; class Chondrichthyes; order Lamniformes; family Lamnidae; genus Carcharodon; species Carcharodon carcharias. The sequence continues at coordinate 82,285,975 of NC_054474.1, read as the reverse complement.
TGGAATGATAGAATACATAACAATATAAAATAAAATAGTACTAGCCCATTTTACTGAGTGCATTCCAGAAATGCTGCCAAAATACTAAAAGGATTAGCCACAAATGTTATCATAGCTAAATTACCACCAATAAAAAAATCTCTAAACTGTTTTTCAGATACAAGAAGTACCACAAGGTGTTTTACACCAATAACAGAAGTTGAAAGCAAACATTCTTTAAGCATGTATGACTAAAATGTAAGAACAATCCAGGTATTTTTGCTCTAAAGTGAAAATAAATGCTCTGGCTAATAGTCAGCAACTGCTGAATAATTAAAGAAGATCCAAGATGTCCCCTCAAACAAAAAATAAGTTTCTTATACAAATTTAAATTTGTTTCCTGTTGGTATGCACCATATTCCTTTAGAGTAAAACCCAAGGGATTTTAGAGCCATCAGAAGCTGCTTTGCTTGAATGATTCTTTTGTTTAGTGGATAAAAGGACACTGCTAGACCAGTAAACACAAGGCTTCTGCAGCTAAAGCCTGCTGTAAGCCAGCGCCACATTACATAACTACAATATATATAGCACTGGAGCATAGAGAAATCCAGGCATGAGAATTCATTCCATGGATCATTGATTGTGCTGTCACAAACCAATACTTGGAACAAATTGCTGAAGCACTTAACATACTAGTATCAATGTTTTGGCCACCTACTGAGAAATTAGCTCCTTGCATCTTAATTAGGTGTGTGAGAGCCAAATATTAATGACACTACTGGTGGCATGCTAAACTGAATTTAAAATGCTAAGAATTATGCTAAAAGGTTTAAACTGCTGGATAATGTAATAACCAAATAATTAGATAACAGGGAGTTGAAAAATACTTTTTTTTTGCTTGCAGTATTACAAATTGAAACATTAGACTGTTTCTTAACTCTGTTGATGGAGCATTAAGCCCAACTCAGTGAGAACCACTTCTTATTGATTTTTAAGGGTCATTGCTAACACCTAACATCTAGATTTTAGTCCCAGGGTTCATTTTCGCACATCATCAAATTAATTCAGACTTAAATTTAAAGCACACAGAATACTGAGAAAGGATTCTCTAAATAGCCTGCGACTTCTGGGATTGCAGGACAGCCCCTATTATTAACAATCTGAAATAAATACTTAATTGAGAAACTAAAAGAGTAGACATGCTGACTGCAAAACTATCTACACAACTCAAACAGAATATGAAGTGCATTTAGATTTGATTGATACACCATGTCAGGTTTCATGCTGTTGAAGAACAAGATGCTTGATATATAATTGTTTTAAAACCACTAAAACCAATCATACAGTACATTCATATTTTGAATGCGTATTTATACTTAAATCATCTTGAGATTTTATATTTGATCATATACATATCTGCATATATTACTTTATCTCTAAGGTATATTTGATAACTATTCAAACTATTCAAATAATTAAATTGAATAGAGCTAAATTCAGACAAAATGTAACACAAATTGAGCTATTTTTTATATATTTCAATCATTTTATGCCTTAGTTGTCCTATTCTTTACATAAAAAATAGCAATGCTTATGTGCAGAATGCAAAATCCCCTCTGCACATTCATTCCAGCACTGCATGTCTCTCATACATTAGTTGTCTGCCATCATGGTGGGCAAACAGCTTCCATCTGTAGCTGGAGCCATGGCAACAGAAGAAGATTTTTATTTTTTTAGCAGTTGAATGTGTCCATGGGATATTCAGTTCCAGGCAGTTGAGTTAGTAAGAAAGAAGACCATCAATTTTTGGTGTTTTAATTGTAGGTATGCATTTGTTTTCTCTGGTGATCGATTTGTGATTATCCACCATGTCTTCATGTGTGTGTGCTTAAGGGGGAGGAGAAAAGGCCTCCCTCTATACCTTTTTTCCTTCTGAATGTTGGAATGTTGTTGAGTCTGTCAGCCTAAGGAGGTTTTGTGTGCTTCTGATCTCTGGCAATGTGGAGGTGACTATGTCAGCTTTCCTTAAAGGAAAATGCACATCTATGTTTTTGCTTGTCATAACAGATTTAAATACCTACATTTTTACATGCTCCAAGGTTGAATTCAAAGCCAAAATTACAGTAGAGATGCTTAACCATCATACTAAATATACTCCTCAGAAAAAATGGCATTGTTCCAGCTAACAATGTACACATTAATTTCATACAAATCTAATATTATTTAAATGAGGTATACTCACTGCTCTTCATAATTACGGATAGCACGAAAGCTAATCATCCACTCTGTGGCTAGCCATGTTGAAGCGCTCTGTTGCTCTAATATTGGTTTCTTATCACCTGAGTGGTTGCTTCCTGTGAGATGTGTGCAAGTCTTCTAAATTGTGCATGATAAAGCATACTTGGTCACCTTAAATCCCCACTATTAAAATTTTAATGCGTGGTTATGTGAACCAGAGTTAATTAATGCTTAATAATGGCCTTTCCTTTTAAAATATATAAATGAAGAAAATAGCAATTATCTTTGTCATAGTTATGAGGTGGGATTTTGCCATTCTGAACCGACAGGCAACTGTTAAAAACTATACAAAGTATGTTAGAAAATATAATTATATTAAACAAATATGTGGTAGCAAGCAATGTGTTATGAGCTTGATTTTTAAAATAACCGTTTGCAATGACGTATAGTAGGAGGAGCTGCACAAAACATAATTTTGAATTTAAATTCACAAGATATTCATTTTATGGATAATAATTTAATGTTTGCAGTATCCCAAATGAAGATTTCCCCAATTAGATGCAAAAAGTTACAAATATATATATAAATACACTAAGCTAATTCAAAATGTTGATGCTGATTTCTTTTTCTTACACTTTAAATTTGCAATTAATATTATTGAAGTAGAATTCTTTACTCCTCATGGTCTATTTTAAGATGTACCTATTTTCTCATATCTTCTTAGCTCAGTTGGAGAGTTTAGAGGTTGTAAGTTGAAGCCCTGCTTCAGGATTTAAGCACATCTGAGTTTTGGGAATGCTACTATTTGGATGTCATGTTCAATTGAGATTACAGCTATCTGTTCAAGGCATTCACTAGACATTAAAGATTCTGTGGCACTATTCAAAGATGAACAGCGAGTTCACCTGGCATCACATCCAGCATTCTTTCCTCAACCAGAACTATAAAAAAGTTCATTGGTTAGATGCAGAATGATTGTTGCATTTTTCTACATAATGAGTGAATGCCCATCAAATAATTTATTATGTGTGAAATGCTTTATTTTGAGATTCATCACAAGAAGCTATATCATCAAATGGTAGAACTTACAGCACAGAAGGAGGCTATTTCATCATTATGCTGTTCCTGTAGGAGAGGGACCTGGGTGTATATGTGCATAGAGCATCGAAAGTGGCAGGACAGGTGGAGAGAGCAGTTAATAAAGCATATAGTAACCTGGGCTTTATTAAGAGGGGCACAGAGTGCAAGAGAAGGGAGATTATGCTGACCTTATAAAGACACTAGTTAATCCTAAATGGGAATATTGTGTATAGTTCTGGGCACCCCACAATAGGAAGGATGTGAATGCATTGGAGAGAATGTAGAAGAGGTTCACAAGAATGGTTCCAGGATTGAGAAACTCCAGTTTTGAAGATAGACTGGAGAGGTTGGCACTGTTTTCCTTGGAGCGGAGAAGGCTAAAAGGAGATTTGATAGAGGTCTTCAAAATCATGAGGGGCCTGGATAGAGTAGATAAGGAGAAACTGTTTCCGCTCATAAAAGGATCGAGAATGAGAGGGCACAGATTTAAAGTGATTTGCAAAAGAAGCAAATATAAAGTGAGAAAAAACTTTTTCGCACAACGAGTAGTTCGAGTCTGGAATGCACTGCCTGGAAGTGTGGTGAAGGCAGGTTCAATCGAGGCATTCAAGAGGGCATTAGATGATAACTTGTATAGAGAAAATGTGCAAGAGTATGGGGAAAAGGTAGGAGAATGGCACTAAGTCATAATGCTCATTTGGAGAGCCGGTGCAGACATGATAGGCCAAATTGCCTCCCTCTACACCTTAATATTCTGTGACTCTGTTATTCAGTCCTAACTACGCAACTGGATATTTCTAAACTAAATCCTCATTTTCCCATATTATTATATCTTCTTTCTTCTTAAATAAGTATCCCTTTGAATGATATTATAGTGTCTGCCATAGTAACTAACTCCATTACATTAGTGACTACACTTCAAAATTATTTCATTGGCTATAAAGACCTAATGGAAATTAAACACAAATTAACAGGCAAATAAAACTTCAATTAAAAAAATAAATTTCCCTGTAAATAATTGATACAACAAAAGCGCCTTACATGACCACAAGCATTTGCATCACTCCCTCCAGATATGGTACTATGTACTGTTCCAAAGTTCTCTAACTTGACCTCTGGTGTATAAGATCTCTCAATTTCCCACTCACTCCATTCAGCTTTTGAGCCTTGTTCACCTGCCTCCAAATTGCATTCATTGAGCTAGGTCCTGCAAGCTAGCCAGACTTGATTCCCCAGGGACTCCTTTATCCTATCCTTTAATAAGTCCCAATAAATAGTCTGGTTGGCACTGGCAAAACTGAAGTAGCAGCAGTAAAATTGTCCAGTTTCACAAATCCTGCTCTCACCCGGTCTTCAGTTTTCTGTCCTGTGTAATGTAAAGACACATTTGTAAACGTGCCTCTGTGTTCTCCCGTCTGCTGCAGCTATCCTTTTTTCTTTCCAGCAGTCATTTCTTTGTCTGTCTTCTCTGTGCCTGGCCATATCTATGGCATCCTTATGTGGAACATTGGTGAATAAGCCAGCAATGTCAAATGAGCCGTGTGCCCCAAAGACTGGTGGATTGTATCAAACAGCGCACCTTGGCTGCTGTTCGTAACAAGCAAGGTACAGGTTGTACCCAACCAGCCCCGTACTTGCAAAACTCAAAACACAGTGTCCAACATTAGATATGATTCTGTAATTGGACAGCATTTGCTAAATAAACCTCAGTGTGTTAAGAATTATGCCAAGAACCAATTTAAGATTGTCAGTCAGACTCGCAGTGTGGCACATTTGCATGCACTGGAAGCTACATATATTAATACACAGGGCCCTATTCTCTGCAGACAGAAAGAACATGTAGACACATTGCACGTGTTTCAGCTAAACAAAATAAGTGACAGCCATTCGCTGACTCATTCCTCAGGACAATGCTTTGATGAATGCTTGGCAGGTAACTGTCAGTCACTATCACTGGTGCATCCTCCATGGCAATGCCTCTACCAATCAGAGTCCACTTGCCAACCAGTCAGCACTCTTTTCACATACAGTATAAATTGTTGTTTTCCCCTATATTGGTATTTTTGCAAAGTGTTCTTTGCAAGACAAAAAGCTTCGACATGTCTCTTTTTTAAAGATACAATTTATCCCTTTACAGTTGACGTAAACTCTTAACATCCCTTTTAAATCATTCTTAAAAACAATGACAGATTCTACAGGTATTTTAAAGCAATTACAAATTTTCCTTAATGTTCTTCCTCTGGGTCAAAGAGCATTACAAAAGGAACTATATAAATGCTAGTCTTTCAGTACCACAGGCAAAGGATTCCATGGTTTACTAACTAAGTGTGGAAAAAAAAATCCCGACTTCCCTTTCATTCTTCTAGTAATAATTTTGAGTCCTCTGTCCAGGCCAGAAGATAGGAAGGAAATATATATCTTAGTCAACCTGGTACTCCATAAAATTATTTTATTTTAAATGAACCAAGGCTCTACCCTGACAATCATGACTCATACCAGAGGAATTTCTAACCCTCAGATACCAGCAGGGACCTCATTATCTTTAAAGAGTTGCTAATGTCCTTGTGACTGCAGAAAAGTAAATTCCAAAGAAATGCACCTACACCATTTACATTTCTAAGGCAGAGCTGGCCGACAAAGCCTAAATACCTGTAAGGATAAAAGGGACCTTGACTCCTCTATTAAACGCCTCAAGGTTCTGGGCAAATGTATCCTTTGTCCAACACTGAGGTGAAGAAGTGGGAAATATGTCATATGACCTTCCCCATGCTGCTAGAACCTGTAATATTGCCATGTGGAACTGAACCCAGGCAGTCTACCATTTTGTCATGTAACAGGTAGCAGCAGAAAGAGCTCTGTCCAGGTAAATTGCCTGGCCCTCGTCGACACTGGAACATTGGAACTCCTGTATAGGTGCCTATATGACTCCTTCATCTCTACGGGCCTTCTTCTATCGTAGAGGTCCTCGCTTCTGGAAAATCAGATAATCCTGTAATAGTTTCAGCCTGCCAACCTCTGAAGGAATATGGCACTGGACTTTTGATTCTGGACTCTGTACTCATGCAAAACCATGACTCTTATTTTTTTCATGATCCTGTACCCCTTTCTTTCCCTTATCCATATTTTATTGTATGAGTGGAAAAAGGGGCAGACATTGCAAAAGCTCTTCCCGTGTTTTGTGCATGTGTGAGATAAACCAAATCCCTTATTTTACCTTATCTCGAGTTTGCTGTGGGGTTATTAACCGAGGATTAGATCACTCCCAAACTGAAGGGCTGGGGAAAACATCTCACCACTTATAATGGGGGAAATCTGAATTCCAAAACACTTTCTGTTAACAAATGGTAGAGAGGAGAAATCAAGGCTTTTAAATTAATCCCCTTCCTGTCCATAACACCTCTATCTTCTTCTGTTAAAATTCACCAACCAATGAACCACTTAACACTATGTACATTCTCAGAATGCTTCGTAATTTTGAAAATCTCTATTAGCAAACATGGAGGTGTGGCAAACAGTGAGGACAATACCATCCAACTGCAACAGGACATACACTAGCAAAATAGGCAGACTAATGTTACATGAAATTTAATACAGAGAAATGTGAGGTGATGCATTTTGGCATCAGAAGGAATTGGGAGAGGCAATATAGATTTAATGACACAGTTCTAAGGAATATGCAGGGATAGAGGAACCTGCAGGTTTATGTGCATAAACTTTTGAAAGTGGCAGGACATATTGACAGAATAATTAGCAAAGCCTGTAATATCTTGGACTTCATAAATAGAGGTGCTGAGTACAAAAGCAGGAAGATATGCTGAACTTTTATGAAGCTCTGGTTAGGCCACAAGTCTGAGCGAGGTGGAAGCAGCAAAAACTGATGATTTCAAAAGGATATTGGATGGGCACTTGAGGAAAATAAACTTGTGGAACTATAGGTTAGAGTGGTGGAATAGGACTGTCTGGATTGGTCTGCACATGGCTGGCACGGACTTGATGGGATGAATAGCTTCCTTCTGTATCATGATGAGTTTATGAATCAAGGTCACCCCTTAAATTTGTCACCTCCAGTGTTAAGCCTTTCTTCACAACATTAATTTAGGATTATTATTATATCTAGAATTACTTGAGTGAATCACTTCTCATGTGAAATTTTACGCTTTCTTTCCACCTAGACAGATAATGGTGAAACAACCCAAACACTAGGGCCAGAATTTCATGTCTTGCAAGTGGGCATGTGCTTGACCTGAATGGACATGAAATAGTGCAAGATGACTGTGGGAGAGCGTCTTGACATCAGCCTGCATGTGAGCAATCTTCAGGTCGGCAGGCACATGTGGGTGCTGGAGCTGTGCCCGCCAACAATTTAAGGGCCACTTAAGGCCATTAAAAAGGGAATTGATCCTGATTTTATGTTGCCTGTGCAGGCAGCCTACTTTTAATGAAACCTCATCCAAGGGCAGGATAAAAAGGGTCTGCAGCATGGCCGTTGTGAGTAGTGAAGAGTTTAAGAGATAGTTAGCTGCTGGTTGCTTATTTGAACTTGACAGCTTTAGTCCCAGCATTTCTGGGCTTCATTTCTGGACTTATTGGTGTCTCCAAGGCTGCCAGAGGATTTTGACCATGTGGACTCCTCCAGGTGCCAAACAGCTTTCTGTTACCTTGGTAATGGGGATTGTACTCTCTGCTGATGGCACCTCCTCTGAGGATGAAGAGAAGGGGAGAAGTAAGAGGAGGCCAGGTGTCCTCATGTAGCTTCCAGGGGCGTGCCCTGTGGGAGGAGAGGCTCAGGCACAAGGTGAGTATGGCCAGCAGGTAGTCCAAGGCAGAAGGGGCTGCAGAAGATGCTACTATCCTGCTGCCAGGGTTTACAGGTGGTGATGCAGCTACCTCAACATGTCCAAGATGCAATGCCAAAAGGGGCTCTGCCTCTCCAGGGAGACAGTGACCTTTGTTTGTCAGATGATTGAGCCTTAGATCACCTCCAACTGTGTGGGTGGACACCCCATGCCAGCAGCTCTGAAGGTCTCAGTGGCCCTCAACTTCTATGCTTCTGGCTCTTTCCAGGGGTCAGTGGGGGGATCTTTGTGAAGTGTCCCAATCAGCTGTCCACAGTTGCATCAAGCTGGTGACTGATGCTTTGTTCAGGAAGGTAATGACATTTATTCATTTCCGTATGGACGAAGCCAGCCAGGCTGAACGAGCCAGATGCTTTGCAGCGATTGCTGGGTTCCCCCACATCCAAGGTGCAATCGACTGTGCACATCTGGCCACCAACGCACCAGTGGGTCAGCCGGGTGCCTTTGTCAACAGGAAGGGCTTCCACTCCATGAACATCCAGAAAGTTTGTGACCACAAGATGCAGGTTCTGTAAGTCTGTGCAAGGTACCCTGGCAGCTCCCATTATGATTACATCCTCAGACACTTCCAGGTGCCAAAGCTGTTCACTGCTCCAGCTAAACTGGATGGCTGACTGCTGGGTAACAAGGGCTATCCATTGAAAAGGTGGCCAATGACATATCTCCGCTACCCAGGAACAGAGGCATTGCAGCATTATCATAGGAGTCATGCCTCCACAAGGGCAGTGATAGAGAGGACCATAAGTCTTCTGAAGATGTGCTTCTAATGCCTGGACCTTTCAGGGGGAGTACTACAACACCCTCCTGAGCAAGTGTCACTGATAGTGGTTGTATGCTGCACTCTGCACAATCTGCCTCTGGCAAGGAGGGACCCACTGGAGGAAAAGGATCTTGAGGCAGCTCCACAGGCCACAGAGGATGAATTCAGTGGTGAGTCAGAAGAGGAGCCTGGTGAGGAGGATAGTGAAGATGTGGGGGCAGGCCTTTGGATCCTTCAAGGAGGCAGGGATGACTTGATCAAATGCTCCTTCAGCTAGGCTGCCAAAGATCTGCTTCCACCTCATGCCAGTGCTGCCAACTCCCTCCCGGATGTTTGAAATGACCCTTTCCTTTGAACTCAAAGTCCACTCAGTGCCTGTGCAATAAAGCTTAGAGCCATTCATGTCCGGCATGAGATACTGACGTGCCCTGCACCATCAAAACAAGTGAAGCGTATTCAGGTCATTAAGATAAAAGCAAATTTTATATCATGTTGGCCCTCACATCAAATGAACATAACAATATATGGTGTTAATGGTCACACCAGTAAACAGAACAAAACATGACAGAACAGATAATCATCCATGAACCATCCCTCTTGTGCTCAAGGTGCCTTAAACGTAAGTCTACAAGTGCTGCGTCTTGTTGACCCAGCCCCCACCCCCTGGCCCCTTGCTGGCAGCAGCACTGAAGGCAGCCTGCTAACTGTGCTTTCCTGTTGGCCTTGATGATCCCCTTGTCACTGGACCCTGTGCAGGCCCCGTCTGGGAGAGAGTGGCCAATGCCACAGCTGGCATCTCCCCAGTTATTGCAGCCTCACCAGTTGCCCCTCACTGGCAGAGGGACAGAGGAGCTGTTACCATCATCCAGAGTGCCCTTAGGGGAGCCAGCAGAGACTAACAGCTTGTGCGCCAAGGTGAGGTCAAAATGGACCTCGCTGCTTGCCATTGATGGACGGGCACCTAGCTGGGAGACTGGGTGCTTCATCCATCTCACACACTGGCACTGAAGCCATTGCCTGTTTGAGGGCTTGCAGGTCTGAGCGCAACCCTAGGAATCCCTGATTTTGTTTCTGGAGTTGCCTGTCCATGAGAGTCGCCACTTTCCCAATGGAGGAGGCAGTGCATTCAGCCATGAGGGTCAACGCAGTGCTCATGCTCCACATGGACTCCTCCACAACAGAGACCATGGCACACATACCCTTATGGATCTCCGCCAGATCTTCCTACATATCCTGCTGGACATCCAGCATTTGCTGCCTAATGGACAACTCCAAAGGCTCATTATCTGTCATCAAATCAGCAACGTCCTGGTCTCCAGCAGTCCTCTGATTGCTAGCACCATAGGAACTCTCTGCCTCTGCCTGCTCCTGAAGCAAGTTTGAAGTGTCCTCACCACTGCGTACCGACATTCTAGCTGAAGATCTAATGTCCACCGAGGTGCTGGTATCTGCACTGGAGCTTGGTGCAGAGAGGGGCTGTGATGCAGGTGCATCTAAAGCCCAGTAGTCCTCTGGTGTCAAGAGTTGCTCTTCGGGGTCCTGTGTTCATGGGCGAGCTGGTGATTCTAGGGGAGAACAATGAAATGTCATTAGTTTAAGTCATCACACTGTCACTGTGCATGCCAGGCACCCTGGTGAGACAATGGAGATCTGCATCATGGTGCCATTGTTTTTCAGTGATCAATGGGGACTCCAGGTTTGAGGTTCCCATTAATGATGAGACTACACAAGAATGTTTGCACAATCCGACACTCTCACCTCTCTGCACTGCGCTCTTATCTTTGTCAGAGACCCCTGCCTCTCCACAACCGGCTAACCCAGGCGGGTGGTGGCTCACCAGCTCCAAGGCATCCATCTTGTACCTCGTCAGAATGAGGAGGTTTGGGGGGCCTCCGCTTGTGATAGTTCTTTCATGGTGTTATGGCTTCTCTTCCTCTGAAATGACAGAGGAGCATTGACTTGTTCATTTTCTGCCTGCAGCGCCATTGCAGCCTGCCAAACCCCCTTCTCTGGGACACTTTGCAGGGCACATCTGAGCCGTGACCCTCGATCCACATGGCACACCTCCTCGGCTGGTGCCGGTGTCAGTGACAGCTGGCACTCAAGCTCTAATACCACTGAGCTCCGTGGGGGACAGACAGCCCTTAACACTTCTCCACACTGATCCATGCCAACTTGGTACTCACTCTTGCCGAGGGCAACAGATCGTTGAACCTTTTGCAGTGCTGCACCGATGTGCGCCGCACAACATCGTAGCCTCTGACCTCGGCTGCCACCTTCTCCCAGGCTTTTATGATCAGGTGTGGTGGCCTCCTCCTGCCATCTGTGGGTACTAGAGTGTCCCGCCTGACACCAACCTCCTCCACAAGCACCACGATGTACTCATCCGAGAAACAACGGGGCTGAATGCCCACCTGACTTGCCCTCCTGCCTGATGCCTCCAGCCACTGGTAAGACCATTGTTTGAAGGAAATGGTTTCCTGTACAGACTCCAAAGATTCTCCCCTGGCAGCCTTCAGGGAGCTGCCTCTGCTGGTTTTAAAGTGCCCATCGGGTCACAATTAGACTCGGTGCCCGACAGCCACCCACCAAACCTCCCCCCACTCCCCACCAACCCCCCCACCTCCCCACCCAGCCCTTCCAGACCATTGAGAAGATGCATTTCATGCTGAGTGGCCCTTAATTGGCCATTCAGTGTGAAATCACATTTGCAATGTGACCACAGCCAAGAGCAGATTCCACATCTGCTTCCGCTCCCGCTAACTTGACATGTGCACCAAGCATGAAATTCCGGCCTAGGACTCATTGGCTTAAACCTATTCCTATAGATTATTATTGCTTCCTTAGATCTCCAGGTCATAACAGATTTTTTTGTTTATTCTTTCTCAGGGCGTGGGTGTCGCTGGCTTGGCCTGCATTTTTATTGCCCATCCCTAATTCCCCTTGAGAAGATGGTGAGCCACCTTCTTGACCCGCTGGTGTAGTACACCCACAATGCTGTTAGGAGGGAGTTCCAGGATATTGACCCAGCAACGGTGAAGGAACAGTGATATATTTCCAAGTTAGGATGGGGAACTTGCAGGTGGTGGTGGCTTTTCCATGCATCTTCTGCCATTGTTCTTCTGGCTGGTAGAGGTCATGGGTTTGGAAGGTGCTGTCAAAGGATGCTTGGTAAGTTGCTGCAATGCTTCTTATGGATGGTATACACTGCTACCATTGTGCGCTGGTGGTGGAAGGAATGGATGTTAGAGGTGGTAGATGGGGTGCCAGGCAAGTGGACTGCTTTGCCCTGGATGGTTTCAAGTTCCTTGAGTGTTGTTGGACCTGCAGTCATCCAGGCAAGTAGAGATATTCCATGACTTGTGCATTGTAGGTGGTGGACAGGCTTTGGGGAGTCAGGAGGTGAGTCACTCACTGCAGCATTTCCACCTTTGACCTGCTCTTGTACCCATAGTATTTATATAGCTGGTCTAGTTCAGTTTCTGGTCAATAGTAACCACCAGAATGTTGATATTGGGCGATTCAGTGATGGTAATGCCATTGAATGTCAAGGGGGGAATGGTTGGATCCTCTCTTTTTGAAGATGGTCATTTCCTGGCACTTGGGTGGCATGAATGTTGCTTGTCACTTATCAGCCCAAGCCTGAATGTTGCCCAGCTCTCGCTCTGTTTGGATATGAACTGCTTCAGTATCTAAGGAGTTGCAAATAGTGCTGAACATTGTGCAATCATCAGCAAACATCCCCAATTCTGAATTTATGATGGAGGGAAGGTCATTGATGAAGCAGCTGAAGATGGTTGGGCTGAGAACATTACCCTGAGTAACTTCTGCAGTGACGTCCTGGAACTGAGAAGATTGACCTCCAACAGCCACAACCTTCTTTCTTTATGCTGGGTATGACTCCAACCAGCGGAAAGCTTTCCCCCTGATTCCCATTGACTCCAGTTTTGCTTGGGCTCTGAGCAAATGCTGCCGAGATGTCAAAGGCAGTCACTCTCACCTCACCGATGTGCATCATCAATGAAAGTGCATTACTCCATGGCTCATCTCAGTGGGTAACTTCTATATTAGTTTAAATGCAAAACTGATGCTGGAGATCCACTTGACACTTAAACAATATGCTCCTAACATTCACATTAAATCATATGTTTTTCATAATTTTCACTTAACAAGAACAATTAGGTTTTTTAAATTTTCCAAATGTCTAGCTATTTCCATTGCTATCTAGATTTAATTTTAAACTAAACCGAAAGGTGAATTTACTAACTACAGTGAAAATGGCCTCAGGGTTATTGTGGTGCTTGTGATTCCATATGAGTACAGTGGGGAGCTAACCTCACTGGATTTGCGGAGGTGAGTTCATCAATATGATTGTAATATGCTCCCTATGTCTTTGACACGTGTATAGTCAGCACTATGGCATTGAGGAATTGTGTCACACCTTGGGCAGGATTTTTTTGGAGTTGGGAAGACTGCACGAACCTTTAAAAATGGTGGGCAGAACCCTGATGTGAAAGTCTTTCCTCCATTTCTGAAAGATACCAGATACCATTTTTGTCAGAGAAATGGGATAGAGCATGATTCATACAGGAGGGAAACTCAAACTCAGCAGGGCCATTTGAACTTAGTGCTAAGTTCAAACATCCCATTTTCACTGTTGCAAGGGACTAAACCCTCACTATTGGAGTCATGAATTTATCGGATAGACATAAATGTTCTTGAAGCCCTACAAAAAGATCTAAAGGTTTTTAACTCCCCCTTTCTTTCAACTGCAAAACCAAAATAGGCTGCAGCTATGAATGATTGTTATTGAAAAAAAACCCTTTGCTGGACTGCTTTGACTGACAGGTCTGCTGGTGTAGCATCTTTTCAAGCGGTTTCAATAGAGATCTTTATTGACATTTCCCTAAGGGTTATTCATTATTAATGCTTGGCTGAGTTTCAAAAGCTACCATTATATTAGCAGGTGGTTCTGAGTTAACAGTTTGATTGACAGCATAACGAGGCTATTAAAGGATTAGGATTATGAATAGAAAATTTGTTTATTTTTTATTGGAGATCAACTGCTTCAGGATATTTACAAGTTTTGATACTTTCATGAATGAGAGTCTTTTCACTATCAAGCCTCTATAGTGAAAACTGTATTAGATTTTTAGAAGTTTATTTTATTTCATCTCCAAGTGGCTCTTGAGTTCTGCCCATGGTGGATACTGAGTGAGTGACTATGGGGTTGGCACGTAGGGCATAGGGGCCCATGGGGGGTGGGGGGGGGGGGGTTGTAGGAAGGTGAAGAGATGTGAGGAATAAGGCATAAAGGGCCTAAAATCTCATAAAATAACTGGGACAAAGTCCTAGAAAGCCGAAGCAGGCCTTCTAAAGAGCCCTTCTAACCAGCCAACCTCGGCACCCGCCCATCCTGTAGTTGTCTATGCTCTGCTACCTGGGTGAATGGGCTCTACTTCACCCTCACTCATCACTCTGCCCTCCCCTCCCCCCCAATCAATCCCACCACAATGTTGCGAGAATCTTGTGATTCAGGGTACTTTTTACCAAGGCTAGTCTGGTGAGTCAGGAAATATCCCAATTTGAGCTATCCACCCTGGTAGCCAACATCCAGAATCATGTCTTTTTTATATAAATGTCATACCTATATATTCCACTTCAGCAATGTTTAATACTAACTCATACCAAAATGTAATATATTGTGGCTGTTAACAGGGTGCCATGAATTCCATTTATAAAATGCTGCCAGGGTCACTTATCATTACTAAGTCAAGCTGAGAGTTTCTTTTGTGGCATCCCTAACGGACAATGTCATGAGGCAATCATGCATTACTTTATCAATTCAGACTCTAGGCCACTTGAGCATTCACAATTCATACTTGGTTGATTGAAATATAATGTAACCTTGCTATTTTCACATATCATTGCTATCTCCTATATTCTGTTCTCCAACTTATTCTTGTTATGGTTGGCCCAGAGCAGCACCCGAGAGTTATTTTAGCTCTTTGCATCGAAAACCTCCAGCTAACTGAGTATGACATGCAGTTCTTCCTTTCTCAAAAGGTTGATTTCTTTTACCTCCAAAGTGCCTCTCACATAGAGCTGCAGCCGCCTTTCTTCCTGTTCTAACCTTCCTGAACATTATGTATCTGCTATTTGGGGCTGATTCTGTCCACTGCATTAAGTCATATTTCATTTATTCATATTGTAGTTTCCAGCTGCTCTAGCCATCTTTAGTTTAATTTGCTATGAGTGCTTCTCACGTTCATTTATGCTCCCTGAGAAAAATTTTCCTCATTGTGTTTTCTGTGTTCAATTGTTTCAGAAGGCTGGACCCAGAGTTTTTTCCTGACTTAATGAATTCCTCCCAGTCTGCTGGCTATCATTCATTCGTATAAGTCTGATTTAAAAAAAAAGTCACTCTCAGATTGTTTCATTCATTCCCATTTTCAAGGCCAGCATTTATTGCCCATCCTTAGTCACCCTTGAGAAAGACACACCACACTGAGAACCATCTTCCTGAACCATTGCAGTGTGTGTGATGAAGGTGCACCCACAATTCAGCTGGGTAGGGACCTTCAAGATTTTGACCCAGTGACAATGAAGGAACATATGTCCAGAGTTGGATAATGTGTGACTTGGAGGTGAACCTGAAGATAATGGAACTCCTGTGCATTTACATTCTTTGTCCTATTAAATGGTGGAGATCGTGTCTTTGGGAGGTGCGGTCGAAAAGGCATTGGTGAGTTGCTGTAGTGCATCCTTTAGGCAGTATTCACTGCAGCCATGAAACACCAGTGGTGGAGAGGTGGATATTTGGGGTGGTGGATGAGGTGCAGATTAAGCTAATTACTTTGGCCTGGATGCTGCTGAACCTTATAAGTGTAGTTAGAGCTGCACTCATCCAGGCAAGTGGAGAATATTCTATCTTTCTGTTGTAGGCGATGGAGAAGCTTTGGGTAGTTAGGAAGAGAATTACTTGCTGAAGAATATCCAGCCTCTGACCCACTCTATTAGCGACAGAATTTATCTGGTTTTTGAGTGTGTTTTTGGTCAATGGAGACCCTCCAGCATAGCTGAGAATTTGGCAATGATAATGCCATTGATGCGAAGAGAAGGTGGCTGGATTCCCTTTTGTTGGAGATAGTCATTGACTACCACTTGAGTAGTATGAATATTGCCTGGCACTTATCAATCCAAGACTAGGTGCTCTCTAGGTTTTCTGTATGTGACATGGACTGCTTCATAGTGTGAAGGATTGTGAATGGAGCTGAATACTGTACATTTTTATGAAAACTTATAGCAACCCATTGCTTCCCATTTCACTCCAGAAAAAGTTCATATTGATTTCCTCTAAGCCTAACTATGCAAAGAACAATTAAATTGTAGTGCCAGTAAATGTCTGAGTAATCAAAGAGCATACATGCGAAGTGTCAAAGTATAGTTGGTGCTGCGGGCTTGCTGCACAGATTTCCACTTACATTTTTCCATGCCCTTGTTAGAACTTTAATGAGTAGTGACAGAAACTAGATGCATCAAGCAAACCATTATTCTTCATGCTATGAAACAGTCATCACGGTTGTCCTATTATCAAGAAATATTAATAAACTGATTGACTAAATTGAACAATTATGTTGTGAACAGAGTAAGTTGAGGAATATAATTATTGATGCTCTTAACAATGAAATAAAAGTGATGCATATTGTATTTCTAGCACATAGTACATATTACTTCATCATTATCAGTCAGTGAAATTGTTCTTAATTGAAACATTTTCCACAGATCCAACCTTTTGTCTTAACATGAGTCATGAGGAAAGGAGTCTTAAAATCAACATGACAGCAAAAGCTATTCTTGCTGTAAACTGAGATGAACAATAATGAAGCCTATAGCCTCTGATCTGCCAAAATAAATTGAGAAAAATATTTTCATCTTGGGCATAATAGAGTTTTGTATCAATGCTTACATTTTTATATTTATGCAAATGGATTTGCTATGATATTCCATATGACAAGTCTGAAAATATGAACTCCCTCTCACCACCTTTGTCATTTTGTTGCCGTTTTTCTCTCTCGCATTTTCTGCTTGTGTCTTTCTTTCCTAAGTCTTTCTCCCTTAATTTTTTGTTTACTTCTCTGTCTGTTCTTTTCTGCTTCTCTGTTTCATTTTGCCCTTTCAGGTGCCAGGTGATAGATGGTGTGGCAGAGAAAGGAACTGGCAAGGACTGCAGGCTGTACGGTCTAGTGGAGACTGTGGGAAAATGTGATCTCTGGCTCTCAGCTGCTTTTCCTATCTTATTCCCACCCACCCACACCCAGCATATGCCCAATCCTCTTTCCTTTCCAATATAGGCTCCCCTTCTCAACACATCCTTACTGCCATTTCTGCCCCTACTCATTGTTTTTCGTACCTTTATCCATTCCCACTGCTACCCCTATCTCTTCCCCTTTGAACTACCCACAACCCTCATTCTGCTCCCTCTGCTCATTTCTTTGTCATTCGCCTCACCATCAACCGTCTATTTATCCCCAACCAACTCCATTTGCTCGTCTTCCCCAGGGTGGGTGATATAAGACAACACCCTACCACACCTTTATCTTCATGTTCAACCCTTTGTTCTCCTCTTCTATCCTCATCCTCTCCTCCCTTCTAATCATTTTCTTCTCTAAGGTTTTCAAAAGTCAATGTTTTTCACTCTGATTTATCCTCTTTATTCTACATACACCCACACAAAGCCTCTATGTATTTTTTTTAAAAAAGCACAGTCAAATAAATTTTAGACAAATAAAACTTGTGGATTTGATTCTCCAACTTTCTGCAAATCACTTTGTCTAAAATGTGGAAATTGCTTATCATATCTGTTGCTTATCATGTCTGTTGAATATGATTTGAATACTAAGCATGATTTGTATCAAATCATTGGAACTATTTATTACAGTGACTTATCTGGTATTTCAAATGCTTTAGAAATGTTTTGTCATGAACTTTATGCTAAAATGTTTTGTCGCAAGCTTTACTGTGCAGTCCAATTTGCTTAGATTAAAGTGACTCATCAGACATTTCCTTTGTGGTCCAGTAATTTATGTTTCTGGTACAACTCAATCTATTATGTATTCTTTCATATTGATTGTCACTTGTACAGCATTTACCTAAGATCTTTAGCATGATGTCCTAGAGGGTATCTGAAGGAACACTATATGTTGAATTTGGTTCTTGCAGAAGTGTGGGGTGTCAGCTTTGTAGTGTGCCAGTCATCATCAGCAACATTATTTTTATTATTTTCTTTAGGTGGTTGATGTCTAACTATTATTTGATAATCTTTCAAAGTACCTACATTTCAAAGATAAATGGAGTTAGTTAATATCTGCAGTTAGGCTAATGGGATCTCAGGCGATTGTGGCTATAATTAAAATGACCTCTGGATAAATCCCTGAAGCATTTAATGATCAGTGAATTTGTGAAATTTTGAGTATTAACACAAGCCAAAAGCAAAAAGAAATGCACAGCTAATTTGTTGGCTTCAAAAAAGGAGCTAGTGTTTTATAGTTGTGAAAGTTAACCATGCGATCTACCAAGATTTAGACTTCTTCTTGATTTAAGACATATAAGTGATGTGGGCACAAGTGCCTGCATACCATCATAGCTTAAAAAAGGATATTATTATAAGACCTATTTTAACCTATGGCAATTTTGCAATGTGACCAGAGTATCACTACTTGACTTCTAAATGTTGGTAGAAATTATTTCCTCATGAATCAGTCCTTGAGATGCTGGGAATCATCCTTCATGCCCTTCTCTACAAAGCTCCCATTTGAGTCGAATGTTTCCCTCTGTCTTTGTCATTATACATACAGAGGATTGAAGTAATTTTTTACAAGAGGTAAGACAGTTTATAAGACAATATTTGCTCTATTCCAACTGCTGCAGTTATCATAGAGACCAACTAAATGAATAGCATTTTTTCAATAATGACATAGTTCTTTCAAATATCTGAGCTACCTATTTTACAACACACATGCAAATAACTTATACTTGAATTGTACTGTATTAGATATACTTTATTAGTGCCTTTTATCCTGCTCACTTGTAGTTAATTAATGAAATCTTCCCACCTGACTACATGACTTTTTTCTTGTAGAAAAATGCCAAGAAATATAATGAGTTTGGCTATGTAGGGACTCGTCGATGATGTTACTCTGTCTCCCTCTTAGGCAGTCTCTCGGGAGCAAGGATTATCTGCTTCCACTCTGGTTCAATGGGTTCTGAGCTGGCTGATAAACCCAATATGCAATCTGCAGATTCTACCAATTGTGAGGCAGGTGGTGCTTGAAGGGTCAATCAGATGATTTCCTCAAAGGTTTGTGTGCTCTCTCCAAAATCTTGACTTTTCTTTTACCTGCTCCCAACTAAGTCTCCCGATGTATTCAGTGTCTTCCCAAATGAAGCTTCTCTAGTTTGGTCGGTCACAGGCCTGGGACTCCCATGAGGTGGCCGGGGTATTTGACCTCTCCAGGGATGCTTTGGGTATATCCCTAAAGCGTTTCCATTGTCCTCCTGGGAGCCTCTTGCTATGACTGAGTTGTGAATAGAGCAGTTACTTTCAGGAGTCTGGTATCAGGCATCAGAGCGGCATGTCCTGCCCAGTGGAGCAAGTTTTGCAAGATTATTGCCTCGGTGCCGGGAATGTTGGATACTGTTTTCTTGCAACTGGATTTGGAGAATCTTGTGAAGGCATCACTGATGGCACTTCTGCAGTGCTTTGAGGTGTCTGCTGTATGTTGTCGAATTCACTGAAGCATATAGGAATGTGGGGAACACTGCTGCTGAGTAAACCATGGGCAGAATCTTCTGTTTGGCGTGTGGGGACAGACCTCACACCCCAATGCGTAAAATGACTCGCGCTGACATCGGGCGTGCGTCCCGATGTCACCGCACATCATTCCGATCTTCAGTTTGGCGGGCGTGCACTGGAGTCAGCTGCGCGCCCACCGTTCTGTCAAAGGCCTGGTAAGGCCATTAATGAACAAATTGAAGTACTTGCCAGGACTGATCATCCAACCATAAAGTTGGTGGGCAGGTGAAGAGCCCAGGCAGCCTTTGCATTTTTCATGGAACCTCATCCACAGGCAGGATGATGTTTCATGAAGGGTTTATTAATTCAGTAAAATATTTTATGAAAATTCATACAAGTGTTCCAGTTATCACATGAGGAGACATGTCTGAATAATTTTTTTTTCCCATCTTTATGATTGAACTTAATCTCCCTGAGGCAGTTCCGTGCCTCAGGAAGATTTCTGCGCTCTTTCGTGCACATGCGCAAAAGGGCGCAGGCCCTGACTCTCCCTCCTCCCCCCGCCCACACATGTAGCGCTGAGTCAGCCTTAATTGGCCCGCCCATGTAAAATGGCAGCGTGCAGCCGATTGCGGGTGGTGATGGGCTCCGCGCCCGCCCGCACCCACTCCTGTGCAGCCCATCCTACGGGGAGAAAATTCTTCCCCATGACCTTAGTCTCCAGTTTG
This sequence comes from Carcharodon carcharias, assembly GCF_017639515.1. Classification (NCBI taxonomy): domain Eukaryota; kingdom Metazoa; phylum Chordata; class Chondrichthyes; order Lamniformes; family Lamnidae; genus Carcharodon; species Carcharodon carcharias. The sequence goes on along the minus strand of NC_054474.1, from coordinate 82,265,539 downwards.
ACATACTGGTCCTCAAATGATCTTTTCCTCAGTCAGCCAAAGGGCTGGGCTGGCACGTTGGAGATGATGATATATTTCATAATCTACTCTGCCTTCGTCAAGAGCAGGCTTCCAAGTTATGGAAAATGGTCCACATTTTATTCTTAATCTTTGATCTTAATCAATGGTGGGGGAGGGGGGTGGGAGATGTTGTGCTGTGGGAGCTGATTGGAAGAGTGCCTTATTTTTCCGGATGTTTTGCGAAAGACCCGTTTTCTCATTTGCTTCAGAGAGTGAGTCAATAATGACTTCGAACTCAGTTTCTGAGTAAACACGTACACAAGTGTCGTCTGCATACTGGAGCTCAACTACTGAAGTTGGAACAATTTTAGTTTTGGATTGGAGGTATGGCAAGTTGAACAGTTTCCTGCCTGTTCTATAAATTATCTCCACCCCTTTGGTAGTTTGCTGCAGGCTGTTATGAACCATGTGGAAACTGGTAACTTTTAAAAGAGAGATATGAATTTTCCAATGACTGAAGCAAAGGATCACATAAAAAGTATTCATGTTTTAAGACTTTTACTGTAACAAACAAACTAAAACCAACATTGACTAAACATCATTTAGTAGAAAACTAAAAACTAAATACAGAAAAGGTATTCTTTATTAACTTCTTAATACAGCTGAAAACCCCATGCCATGTTTATACATTACACTGCATTTTCAGCAGAAATGTAGTCTTGTGTTTAAAGCACTAAGTTCCTCCTTGCTTTAAAAGGATCTCTTCTCCCTGCCCCGCTAGGGTGAATCTTTCAGTATTTTTTCAAACAAAGTCACCACTCACTCAATCTTTCTGAGCATACTTCCAGTAGCAAGGCACCCCTTGGTGACTCCTTGGTCTTTTCCTTTCCAAAAGCTTAATCTCTTCGAACAGGGGATCCATCCTGACCAGAACTCTGCTTGGTGGTCAACTCAAAAACAATCATTTTCCCATGCTTGATGTAGCAGCACCTGTTGTGGGTCTTCTCGCCTAAATCTCCCCGTCTGACTGACTCTGAGAGTCTGTGCAAGAACAGATGCCTGCTCTTTTGTGTCCAGGTGTTAAAAACCTGCACATTACATTCAATAAGTTTGACCTGGGTCCTTGTCCCCATGGCTACCAGGTCACATGGACTTGTCTTTGGGCAGATTTTGCAAGAGGTCACACTTTATCTTGAATTAAAGGAGACAATTTAAAACATAACAATCTTGTAAAATAGAGTGGTCATAACAAGGTGAGATGTTATATTGCAGTGAAGAAGATGTGGAAGGGGTTTGGTGGGATGACACAGACGTTTTTGATCCCTGTCTTCACTGAGTTAAGATTATTGTGACTGGCTTGATGAGAATGACCAAATCAAATAATATATGACCAAGGATCTAATCGAGCATAAGCACAAAACTTTTGCAGACTGGAAATTTCACACCGCAAGAGGAAAACAGGAATTTTGTTGGTGTTTATTGCAAGAAGGATGGAATATAAAAGGAGGAAAGCTACACTGCAGCTTACAGGGCCTTGATGAAACCACATCCGGAGTATTGTGTACTGTTTTGGACTCCTTATTTGAAAAAGGATATAATTGCATTAGAAGCAGTTCAGGAAAGGTTCACTTGACTCATTCCTGGGATGAAGGGCTTATCTTATGAAGAAAAGGCTAAACAGCTTGGGCCTATACTCACTGGATTTAAGAAGAATGAGAGGTGAACTTATTGAAGCATATAAGACCCTGGAGGGGATGTGATAGAGTGGATAACATGTGGATATATCCTCTTGTGGGAAAGACTAGGAACACAGTTTAAAAATAAGTTGTCTCCCTTTTAAGACAGAGATGAGGAAAAATGCTTTCTCTCAGAGGGTTGTTAGCCTGTGGAATTCTTTTCCACTGAGAGCAGTGGAGGCTGCGTCATTGAATTTATTCAAGGCTGAGTAAGATTTTTTTTATAGACAAGGGAGTTGAGGGTTATGGGGGCAGACAGGAAGCTGGAATTAAGGCCACAACCTGATCAGTCATGATCTAATTGAATGCCAGAACAGGCTTGAAGGGCCGACTGGCCTACTCCTGCTCCTAAGTCCTATATTTCTGTGTTCCAGTCCTACAAACACCTGTAAGCAATGGTACAGCTTAAAACCTGTGACATAAAGAATAAATGGTGGATAGGAATAATGTGGGAGATTCAACAACTCATGGATACCAAATACATGAGCAGTTTCTTCAGCATTATCAAGACAATCTATCGCACAAGCACTTAAGGGCCCGGCGCACTGAGAGCCAAGCATGAAGAGGATCTCATCAATGACAGGGAGGCAGTTGGCATTTGCTAGAGAGAACATTTTGAAGAACACCACAGCCAAGACTCTGGCTTTGAATTGAACTTCTTAAACTCCATTCCTCAATAATCCACCTGGCTCAACTTTGGTGCAAAGTTGAAAAGTCATTCAAAAGCAGAAATACATCTCTGGAGCAAATAGAATCCCTGTCAAAATTCTGAAATATGACAGCAGCAGAGATACACTGCTAGCAATATTATACAAACTCATGCCTAATCTAAGGGGAGGAGTGTATCACCTGGGATCTGAGGGATGCTGTGATTATGATTATGATTATAATTCAAGAATGATGGCAATTACAATTATCGTAGCTACGGAGGGATCTCCTTGCTTTCTACCTCAGGGAAGATCGTTGCAAGGATCTCCCTCAATCGTCTGGTTCCAGTGGCTGAAGAGCTTTTTTCAGAGCAATGCAATTTTTGCCCATTGAAAAGCACCACAGATAAGGAGCAGGGCTTATGGGATGGCGGGGTTCCCCACCTCGCAGTCTCCCCCCACTCCCACCCCAACCCCACCGACTCAGCAGGTAATGCATTTCCACTGATACTGGCTGCCCTATGGTCGTTTAGCATTAATTGGCTGGAGACGGGATTCTGCTCCTCACTCGGGCAGAAGCCCCACCCCAGAAAGCTGCTGGACAATCAGATTGGCCAGCACCACACGAGTCCCAGCAGTGCCTGTAGCACAGTGGCAAGGACTGGACTGTAAGTAGTCCCCAGCTTCTAAGTCCCGGAGTCCAGGACCAGGCAAGAGTGTATGGTCTCACAATGAGGAGGGGAGGTGAGAGTGGGGCGGGGGTCTTTATGGAGATGCTGGTGGGAGCACATGGGGCTAGTAGGTCTTTTGCGGGGGGTTGGGGGGATGCAAGATGTGGAAATGAGACCATTGAAGGAGGTGCTCCCTGCCACCCACATCATCTCTGTGTCAGTTTAGTGAGCCTGCTCAGCACATTCAATAAAACAACAAATTTATTGCTTTCCCATTTCTTTGTACAAAATCAATGATATAACATGTGACAATAACAATAGGAAAGTTTATTCACATTCTGACATACAAACATTCAAAAGCCATAGCAAGCATGTTAATGATACATGCTAATTTAGTTAGTTTAATCTATTTTGATTGATTCATAAATTATAACCTGGAAGCCTTCTTAATCAATAACTACTGCTTAAATTACATAACTAGTGGGTAACGTTTTCCTTGGTACGTTGTACAACCTTGGGTGGAATTTTCCATGCCCATTGGCTTTGGGCATCCTGGCGGGCGTGAGCGGACAAAATAGCAGGAAAGCCAAAAATTGATTTCATGCCATTGTGAAACCAGTTTGCAATCGTTCGCTCTGCCCGTTAGTGGCAGGCTGCATTTCCCACCGCCGTACGTTGGGAACTTCATTTTCATACATCTGCATATCATTATAAGCTCTACCCGCCAGAATCATCCCCCCATGCTGGATCATCACGCTGATGTGTTTCACAACTGTACATAAGTGACACACACCTGGCGAGTTGCACTTTGCTCACGACTTCGAGATTTGTTTGCCTGCCTTGCTTTGAGCAGCATTCGCGATCATCAGCGCCAGGCTTCGCAGACAGCACCACATCACTTTTAAGCTCATGGGCAGGTCGCTACCAACCAGACCAGCTGTAAGGTGGGGATTGCTTTTCAATGGCTGAAGGCTACCGCTTCCTTGGTGAAGGGGGAGAAGTGACCTCAGGCAAGGGAAGAGGCTGCAGGGTGAGGGCTCTACTGGGGAAGGCGTGTAGGGGCACAAGTTGATCTGTGCAAGTGGCCTCAAGCTGGTGCGGACTGAGGAGGCAGTCTCCAGGGGAGATTAGGCCAGATGGAGATTTGAGGGTGTGTGAGAGAGAGTGAGCGGTGATGCCCCTTGAGCTGGCAATGAGTGAGATGACAATGTATGATGACCTTGTGGATGTGTGAGTTTAGAGTGATGAGATGGTTGCCTTACCCTGACAGCACAGATGAGATCATTCATTCTCATTCTGCACTGGATGACCAACCTCTTTATACAGCATTGGCATTGACCACCACTCCCACTGCCTCCCAAGCCGGAGTAGTAAGATTGCTGGACCTCCTGCGGCCAGATCTGGGGTGGAGGATATCATGGTGGGCCTCCAAAAGGCATTTCAGTGATGGGTCACTGAACTCTTCTTGGCTTTCAGGGCCAGGTCTTCACTGGAACAGTCCTGGGCTGTAAACATTGAGAACTGTGTGCGCGGCTGTAGTTTAGATTTGGCACCGGGGGTGAGGAAACGGTGAGGTAATGGCGTGGCGGGTGATTCAGAGGCTGCCTGCCAGCAAGACAGCCTGTTTCCTGTGGATGCATAATTAACAAAGCAGAAAGCGGATGTTACAGTGTGAAAAGCCACCATTACAGCCAGCAGGTAAAACGTCCTTTTCCTGTCTGTTACCGCACTTCGTGCAAACCTGGGACAATTCCACCCATTAACTTGCTAACATAATGGAAAAAATGTCAGAAAGTTCCATTAATGCAAAATTATGGAAGCAGAGTTGAACTGGAGAAAAGCAACAGTAGTTTAAAATACTTGTTTGTAAATAGTAATTTTTGAATTAACTAAGGATAACTTTAGTATATTTAAGAAACAAAGTAAAAATTATACTGCAATACTATTTTTCAATTGTTTATGAACTTATGTAAGCTTACTGTGTTTTCTTGGGATCCTGAAATATTACAGATTACACAGCTATTGTGGATATGGTATTGTTTAAATTATTCACTAATGGGGCCAAACTCACACTTTGGGGTTGGAGGCTATTTGGTTGAGCAGGGAGGGAAGAGAGGCAAGCAGAATCTCAACAATTGTAATCTCTTGGTTATTCCTGGTGCTTTGCAATAGTGAGTATAGAAATAGGAAGATTGAGTAGATGAATGTGTGGCTAGAAAGATGGTACAGGCGAGAGGCCTTTAGACTCTTGGGGCATTGGGATTGGTTCTGGGGTTGGTGGGACCTGTACAGACCAGACAGGTTGCAACTCTACAGCATAGGGACCAATCTCCTTGCTGGGTGGTTTGTTAGTGCTGTTGGGGAGGGTTTAAATTAATTTGGCAGTGGGTTGGGAACCAACATATAACATTAGAAAAGAAAAACAGGGTGCATGAAGGACTTGGAGAGATACAGTAAATAGCACTAGAGTAAGAAATAATAATACATTAGACAGGATTAGAGTACGAGAGAATGCAATAAGATCCAAATCAGATTTACAGTGAATGTATGCGCATGCACGAAGCATGGTAAGTAATGTTGGCAAGCTGCAGGCATAGATCAGCACGTTTGTAGCCCAATGAAGAAGGAGGTGTTGATGGATCTGGTTCTGGGGACTGAGTTGGGCCAAATGGATCAAGCAGCAGTAGGGGAACATTTCGGGGACAGTGATCATTGTATCAAAAGGTTGAAGTTACCTCTGGAAAATAACAAGGAGCAATCTAGAACAAAAAAAATATTTAAATGGGAGAACAGTAATTTTAGTAGGATGAGAACGGATCTGGTCCAGGTAAAGGGGAACCAAAAATTGGAAGGCAAAACTGTAAAAGAACAACAGCCTGCCTTTAAAGAGGAGCTGGATCAGGTACAGTCGAGGTACCTTCTCAATAGGGGAAAAGGTGTGACAAACAAATCCAGAGCTTCCTGGATGGAAAAAGAGATGGAGCATAAGATAAAGCAGAAAAAGGGTGCACAAGATAAATGTCAGGTTGTTGATACAAGGCTAAATATGGAAAGTGTAGAGGGAAAGTGAGAAAAGTAACAAAAGAAGCAAAGAAATGATATGGGTGGAATTTTACGGCAGCAGGATTTTACGTTCCCGCTGGAGTCAATGAAGTTTAGGTTGGCTTGCCGCATTTTACGGTCCCTCCCCAGCCACGATGGGACCATAAAATTCGAGCCTATGAGAAGGGAATCCAAAATTTTCTATAGCCATACAAACAGTAAAAGGGCAGTAAAAGGATGGGTGAGCCAATTAGAGTTCGAAAAGGCGGTTTATGCATGGACATAAAGGGAATAACTGAGGCACTAAATGAGTACTTTGCATCTGTCTTTACGAAGAAAGAAGATGCTGCTGAAGTCATAGTGAAAGAGTAGGAAGTTTAGACACTGGATAAAGAGGAGATAGGAGAAAGACTGACTGTATTTAAAGTTGGTAAGTCACCTGGACAGGATGAGATGTATCTGAGGATACTGAGGAAGTAGGGCAATTGCAGAAGCATTGGCAATACACTTCCAATCCTCCATAAATACAAGTGTGGTGCCAGAGGACCAGAGAATTGAAACTGTTACACCCTTGCTCAGAAAAGGGTGCAAGGTTAAACCCAACAACTACAAGCTAGTCAGTTACTTCTCTGTAGTGGGAACGCTTTTAGAAATAATAATCTGGGATAAAATTAACGGTCACTGGGACAAATGTGGGTTAACTAAGGAAAGCTTGCATGGATTTGTTAAAGACAAAACATGTTTAGCTAATATGATTGAGTTTTTTGATGAGGTTACAAAGAAGGCTGATGTGGGTAATGGTTCATGTGGTGTATATGGATCTCCAAAGGGGGTTTGTTGACGTACTGTATAACAGGCTTACAGCAAAGTCAAAGCTCATGGGATAAAAGGGACAGTGACAGCATGGATACAAAGTTGGCTGAGTGGCAGAAAACAGAGTAGTGGTGAACAGTGCTTTTTGGGCAGGAGAATGTTATATAGTGGGGTTCTCCAAGGGTCAAGTACTCCAAGTACTAGAACTGCTGCTTTTCTATTAATATTAATGACATAGACTTGAGTGTGCAGCAGACAATTTCAAAACTTGCAGATGACACCAAGCTTGGAAGTATTGAGAACTCTGAGGAGGATAATGATAGGCTTCAAGAAGACATAGGTTGCTGAAATGGGCACACACGTGGCAGATGAAATTCAATACAGAGAAATGTACAGTTCTACATTTTGGTGGGAAGATGGAGGAGGGTCAACATAAGATAAAGGGCACAGTTCTAAAAGAAGTGCAGGAGCAGAGACAGCTGGGAGTGGATGTGCACAAATTGTTGAAAGTGGCAGGGCAGGTTGAGACAATGGTTAATAAGGCATATTGGATCTTGGGCTTCATAAAGGCAATGAATGACCTAACCAATGGTGCTTAAAAGAATAGCCTGTGGCTATTCCAGGGAAGACTTCAAACCTACTTTTATTTTATTTTTGAGGGGCCAGGGGGCAATATAGCCTACTGCTTACCTTTGCTTGCCAGTTCCTGGGATTGCTCCACCCATGGCCCACGTGCCAGATGCCAGCTCAAAAGTACTGGATGATTTTCCTGTCCTCCTGTAACTGGCAAGCTGCAGCAGTGTGCCCATCTAATGCCCTCAGCTCACCTGGTGCATTGAAATGAGGGCTAAATCTGAAAATAATTTGGATCTCCTGATGCTTTGTTTCAAGTGGGTAGAATGGCTTCTCCATTGATTTCAGGCTTATTTTGGGTGGGAGTTGAAAACTGTTTTTCTTTTTGGTATATCTGTTTGTTATGCGAAACGGTAAAGATGTTACAAGAATACTGCACATTCTTTCCATTTTAATTTAAGCACAGGGGGTTGACAGTCATGTGACATTCATGTACTCTATTTAATTAAAAACAAACTCAATCATATAAAGCATATTATCACATGATTGAGATGCCAGCTAATTAATTGGAATGAAAAGTTAATTTCTTTCTTGTTATTTGCATGTCAGTCAATGAATCAATTCTACATAGTGAATTTAAAAACATAATGATCCCAGCTGCTTCTGCTGCCTGATGCTGACCAGATAGCTTGAAGAATAAGTCTCACTGCTATGCCTGATTTTTCAAGTAGTTGATCAATAAACAACTTAGAGTCCAGCAGTCATGTTTTGTGGGCACTTTCGCTTCATTGGTTACTAACCAGCGTCTTTTAGGTCACCCAATGACTTGAATAAAGTAGCACAATAATTGATTGACTGGCACATTTGGTAATGGATCAATGTTATTCCAATGTGGCATTGGTAACATGTTTTGGCCAGTGGAGTAGATGGCAGATGACTAAGGCTGATATTTACTGCAGTTCAGCCCAAAGCAGAATCCAGTTTCAGTGCCAATCAGCAGTTCCAGTAACATGGAGAATTAAAGATTCTAATCTTCCTCTATTTTTTAACTATTTCTATGCCATCACAAGTTCTGTTGGAGCTTGGGCATGCTGGATATGATAAAACCCATTCTTCTGTTCACTATTATAATTGTGAATACTGCAAAGGTACATGAATTATTCAACATAATCAACGGTATTGTTTTTGACTTACAGACAAGAAACTGATGGATGCTATTGATGAAAATCTACAGTTTTTGTCTTGGGACTCTTGATTAGCAATTTCAACTTGACTTCCTTTAAATAGATGAAGATCTCTCAGTCATCATTCATTATCAGAAAACAGATGGAGTTATCATCAGTGCTGGACAAATCACGAATTAAAAAAAAATTTGTCCATGGGACATGGGCATCACTGGCTAGGCCAGCATTTATTGCCCATTCCTAATTGCCCTTGGGAAGGTGGTGGTGAGCTACTTTCTTGAACTGCTACAGCCAATGTGATGTAGGTGCACTCACAGTGCTGTTAGGGAGGGAGTTCCAGGATTTTGACCCAGTGACATTGAAGGAACGACGATATATTTCCAAGTCAGGACGGTGAGTGACTTGGAAGGGAACTTTCCCACAAACCTGCTGCCCTTGTCCTTCTGGATGGGTAGTGTCCATGTGTTTGGAAGCTGCTGCCTAAGGAGCCTTGGTGAGTTCCTGCACTGCATCTTGTAGATGATCCCTGCCACTGTGTGTCAGCAGTGGAGGGGGTGAATGTTTGTGGATGGGGTGTGAATCAAGTGGGCTGCTTTTTCCTGGATGGTGTCCAGCTTCTTTGGTGTAGTCGGAGCTGCACTCATCCAGGCAATTGGAGAGTATTCTATTGCACTCCTGACTTGTAGATGGTGGACAGGCTTTGTGGTGTCAGGAGATGAGTTACCCATTGCAGGATTCCTAGTCCCTGACCTGCTCTTGTAGCCACAGTATTTATATGGCTAGCCCAGTTAAGTTTCTGGTCAATGGTAACCCCCAGCATATTGATAGTGGGGATTCAGCTATGGTAATGCAATTGAACGTCAAGAAGCAATGGTAGATACTGTCTTATTGGAGATGTTCATTGTCTGGCAGTTGGGTGAACTGAATGTTACTTGCCACTTATCAGCCTGAGCGTGGATATTGTCAAGGTCTTACTACGATCTTAAATTGGTTTTCAGCGTAACTCTTAGACACTGAGGATTATTTAGCAAATGTTGTCCAATTGCAGAATTACATCTAGTGTTGGACAATATGTTTTGAGTTTTGCAAGCACAGGCTTGTTGGGTACCGTCTATACCTTGCCCACCGCGAACAGCAGCTGGAACACGCTGTTTGATACAATCTGCCAGTCTTTGGGACTTACGGCCTACATAACACTCATCACACTGGCACTGAAATTCAGAGACCACATTACTCATTTTTGTGGTAGGCAGAACATCTTTTTGGATTGATGGGTGCACCCTCTTAGTGGTGAATACCACTCATGTTGCTACTGCATAGTAGCAGCGTGAAAGAGTTAGCTTCACCTGTTGCTTAAATGTTTGAGACACCTTGCCCTTTCAGGGTAATCTGAGGTAGACTGGTCATTTTTCAGGGCCTAAAGTGACAGCCTTAGGCCCGTTCGTGAGTTTGCGTGATATACAGTGTGAATTAATATGATCAGGGGTGGCCATTATCCTGCAGGATGCCTTTGATGCACCCTATTTCAGCATCAAGTGTGCATGGTGAGCAAATGGCTCAGGGTCTATTTATAAGGTTGCCAATAAGACCAATCTTATAGCATGTGGAACCGTAAGAATCCCAATGCATGTATTGACCAATTAAGGTAGGCTTGCAGTAGACTGTGGTAGATCAGCCCCTGACAGATTTCTCAACTAGTACATCAAGGAAGGGGGTACTTCTGATATGTGGATGATACGTTTGCTATTTTTAAGTCCGCAGCTGCATGTAATAATTTCCTTACATGTCCTAATGGGCTCCATTCTGTGCTCGAATTCACCTTTGAAATGGAGCAGTCAAATGAACTCCCGTTTTTTGATGTACTAATTGAGAAATCTGCCAAGGGATTCTCTACCAGGGTCTACTGCAAGCCTACCTTCACCAACATATGCATTGGTATTCTTACGGTTCCACATGAAATGTTTTCTTGTGATTTTAAAACAAGCTCTTTCCTTATAATTTTAGACCAAAGCCTATGCATAATTGTCCTTCTAGATCACAATTACAGCCAACCTGGGTGCAGCTCTTTCAACTCTGCCATGAGATTGTATGGAAATACAAAGATAATATTCATATTTTATTTCCATTCTTGTATTTCATGATACAAGAATTTTGGTTGCCAGGTTACAGAGTGCATTGCTGCCACGAAGAAAGCCTCCCTATCCCAATAGTGACAGAAGATTCATCAATATGTGGCTGCCATCAATGACACTGGTAAATATTGCTCCCAAATGTTCATACTGACAGAATGGCACTTACCTATGAGCATACATGTGAACATATGAATTAGGAGCAGGAATAGGCCATTCAGTCCCTCGAGCCTGCTCTGCCATTCAATAAGATCATAGCTGATCTGAAAGTAACCTCAAACCCATGTTATGAGAGTTGGAAATGTATCTTTGCAATAACTTCTGTGAATTATTGACAATCTAAAAATTAAATCTGATTTTTTGTCAAGTTGTCTAAAGAAATCAAAGTTTCATAAAAATATTTTTAACTTGGTTAATAGTTTTTGCCACAAGCAGCTAGAAATGAATGTGTGGGTTTTATTGATTGTTGTTTTGGAGGTAGTTTCAGTAAAAACTATGAATGTATTTATGAATAAAAAATGAGAAACTGTAAAAGAACCTCCTCTTCTCTCAATGGAATAGAAAACTGGGAGATGTACATAATGAGTATTCAACCCAACAGTGCCTTTTCTTTTACTATCAGCAAAAGTTAAAATTATTTCCACAACTGAGTACATTAAAATTGCCATTTGATAGAAAAGTTTGAAGATTGGAAAGTGTTATTAAATTTTTAGCTCCAGGTCAGAATTAAGTAGCACGATGTGGCTATCATCCTTTTTTAAACTTCTTTAGACACTTTAATACTTAAAGTGCGATAATGTTCATAAATATTCAGGGCAGAGTTTTTCCCTCATCGGACGTGACCTGAACAGGAGGAAAATAGTGCGTGATGACATTTGGCAAATGTCCCAACGGCATCGTGTACTCTCGCGATATTTCATTTGGCGGGTGCACACGAGAGGCAGCTGTGCACCTGCCGACAATTAAGAGGCTTAATGAGGCCCTTAATTACATGGAATTTTTTGCTGCCCATCCAACTGTTTGGTTGGTGGGCGGGCGAATAGGCCGAAGCGGCCTTTACATTTTTTGCAAAGCCTCATCCATGGGTGGGATGAGGCTTCGACCAGTGAGTAAAGAATATAAAATCTTTTAAAAGTCATTTGCACAGAGTCACATGAGGGGACACATTTTCCTTATTTTTAAAAATCTTTATTTTTAATCTTCAGCTCCCTGAGGTGGCTCTGTGCCTTCAGGGAGCTTTCACTGAGCCGCATACGTGGGCATGCACTAACTTCCAAGCTCGCCTTCCTTCCCACTCCCCCAGCCAGTTTGAAACTGCGGTCAACCTGCTGAGTTTTTCCAGGTATTTTTGTTTTTGTTCTAGATTTCCAGCATCTGCAGTATTTTGCTTTTATCCATCACGTTTATGTTGGTTTGCAATTTTTGGCACTGTTCTTTTGGGATGACGCATGTGAGTCTTTTCCTGATCTGATTAACCTTGGAGGTTTCCATTATGTTATGTGACAATTTGTATAGTATAGGGGAAAAAAAGAGAAAATCTAAAATCACAACAGATTCATAAGTATTTTAAACTAGAAAAAGAAATGTTAATTTATATATTATGTATGGTAAAGGAAGTTAAGTTTGTCCCTTTATAGAATTGATCAAAACAAAGGTAAGGAGCAAAAACAGACAAGGGTCAATGGTCAAATATGTAATAGAAATGGAGTTGTTAATTGTCTTAAGATATCACATGTAAGACAGGAGGAGTTGTTAATTGTTCCAAGATATTGTAAATCAGGTGAAATTGCTGTATTATATATAAAGATTATTTGGGCTATGAAACTGAGACAGAAAGACAAAAATTGAGCAAAATAGCACAAAAAGAGAAGATAATGTAAATGACAAAATGAGAGGGAAATGGAAAAGAAAATTAAGGTTTGAAGTTACAGAGTTTGCCATTGGAATACAAGATAGTCTTCCGGGAATTTGCATTAAGTTTGGTTAGAACAATGGAAAAAAGCAAAAATAGAAAAGCCAGAATAGAAATAACATGTTAACTATTGTGTCCAGATGTTGTTATCACAATTATGAAAATCTATAGTGCTACTAAAAAGGAGTCAGAGAAAGTTAACGAGGGCGATACCAAGTTTTAGATCATTAAATGGTGACAGGAGCTAAAATATATAAAGGTATTCACATCAGAATTGATAGATTATGAAAGAATCCATTGCAATAATTTAGATGCACTATATATAACAATTTGTATCAGAAGACCCCATATGTAATCAGATGGCCTTACTTTCATGGCAGTTGATTCACACTGCCATATATCTCCTCTTATGATAATGGAGTACATGCCCTCATTGAGCTCATCTTGTCCAGGAGACTCATATCTTGCTCTCTCAACCCAATTCCCACTTAACTGCTGACCACTCAACTTCCCCTCCTTGCCCCCCACTGCTAGCTAATATTGTACAGGATTCCATTTCTTCAGAGGTTGCCCCATCCACTTCAATTCTGCCAACATTATCCCTTCTTCAAAAAATAGACTTTGACCCTGCAGTTCTTGCAAACTATTACCTTGTCTCCAAATTCTCATTTTTTCCAAAAGCGTCTCCCATATCCATGCCCATTTCAGTTTCTGACTTTGTCATTGCACTATCCCTTCTCAACCTCTCTCTAACCTTTGAAATGGTTTAACATGCCATTCTCTTTCAACACTTCTGCCGTCATTCTGTTGAGTGGTACTCTTCATGCTTTGTTTAACTTTTACCTATCCAGTCATAGCAAAAGATTTTCCTGCAAAAGTATCTAAGCTTGCCCAAAAGCGCACCAGGGCCAGAATTTTATGTCCCACGGGTGGGCGTGCATGCGCCTGTCCTGAACAGACGTAAAATAGTGCAAGATGATGTCTGGCGAGTGTCCTGACGTCATTGCACATTCGCGCAGTCTTTCACTCGGCGGGTGCGCATGGCAGTCGGAACTGTGCCCGCCGATAATTAAGTGGGCAATTAAGCCCATTAATGATGCAATCAACAGTAATTTTACATGGTGTGTCCACATTCACGATTGGTGGGCGGGCCATTCTCCCAGGCAGCATTCACATTTTCGCTCAAACTTCGATCCAGTGTGGGATGAAATCTCCGGGGGAAATAAAATAAAAAGGGATACCTGGTAACTGGTTTACAATGAGGTATGCTTTCAGGTGCTTGATTGTGCTGCATGGACAGATTTTGCAGCTTTTCTGTTGTGTCCTTTAGCCCGTGGAGGTCTGCAGCTCCCTGGGGCAGCTGTCTGCCTTCAGGGAGCTCTCTCGAAGCACTCACCCACAACCTGGGTTATGTTGGCGCCCGCCCTCTTCCCGCCCCCACCCCAGCAGCGCTGAGCATTTCAGTGTGCGTTACATGCTGGCTGGCTGTTTATTGTATGACACCTAGCAAGACGTACCACTTTTCTTAACCTCTCAACTGACCCTGACAAGCTGCTTGTCAGATACACAATCTTGGACAAGCCAAAATCTCTTCCCACTAAACATTGTGAACACTGAAGTGACTGTCTTCAGTGCCCACCACAAACTCCATCTCTAGGCTCAGGAAACCTTCTGTCCTGTAATGTGGCACTACCATTGTGCTAAGTGGGATAAATTTGGAACAGATGTTGAATCTTAATACTGGACATTGTGTTTTGTGAAATGATGGCATGCACCTTTAAGGGGGCATGTCTTAAACGACTGGCAATAATTATATACCTTGATAGAATGTGATGTACTAGTTCCATGACTTGCAGTCAGTTGGCAGGCACCAGGGTAGAGATTACATGTACAAAACGTAGGGTGGAATTGTCCCAGATTTGTACTAAGTGCAGTAGCGGGCGGGACAAAGGACATTTTACCCACCAGTCGCAGTGGAGGCTTTTTACACCATATCATCCCAATTCCACCTCATTAATCATGCATCCCTGGGAAACATGGCGGATCGCTGGTAGGGCATCCTCTAATTTGCCCAGCCTGTGGTCACATCAGGTCTTCAGTAAACCAGGCACCATATTTAAAGGCCATCCCTGTAAAGAGCTAACACTCTTCAAGGGATAGGAAGCTGCTGGGAACTGATGGCTGCCAAAGGGAGGAAAAGTGCTGCCCTCAGCTTTATCGAGACCTTCCTTGAGCACCTACTGGAAGCAGTGGAGACTTGCCATGATGTTCTCTAACCCCGCTCAGGGTGAAGGCCAGTAAGCAAGGTCACCAAACCGGCAGAGGAGGTGGTGGAAGCAGTGCTCAGTGCCAATGCTCTGCAAAAGAGGAGAGTCATCCTGTGCCAAAAGAGGATGAATGGTCTTCATCTTTCCGTCAGCGTAAATCATTCCTCTCATCACTCTCAACTCACACTCACAAACCCACCACACATCCACAGGGATTTCACACCTCAAGTGACAACACCACAAACTCTCACACACCCTGACATCTCCATCAGGCTCATATCCTCTAGGCTCGCGTCCTCATCCTGTCCATAGCTCTGCTTACTACACAAACATTCCACACAGTGCCATGTGTCCTATTCACACTCTCTCCACTTGTTTTCATGCAGGAGAAGCTGGCTCAGAGCAGCAGGGAGAGGTCCCAGACCGGTGGGGGGTTAGGGGTGTGGCCCATGTTAAGCCCCTCACTCTCTTTGATGAGCGTGCCATCATATTGACTGTTGAGGATGTGGAACGTGTCTGCGGCGATGGTGAGATCAGTGATGAGCATCCTCGTGAGGATCCTGCACCACATTGTCCCTCTTTCAACACAACTGTGAGTGCTGTCTCTCCTGCTTTTGACTCTGCTGCCATGCACTAATTATCTCTACTTTGGTTCACAGGGAGCTCTGCCAAGCAACTGACACCCTCAGCCTGCCAGTCCCTCAGCTCCATCCAGGTCCTCACCTCCAGCCAACAGGACATCTCCTCCATTGAAGTGCTGGGAATAAGCAGCCTGGAGGAGCTGTCACAGTGTTTACCCACACCCTCCACCAGCTCAGAGACACATGCCTCAGTGGGACCTAGATCTAGAGCAGGCTCGGGTTTACAGTCTGGTGGTCACCGCACGGTCACGTGTCCACAGCAGGAGGAGGCAGATTCAGCCGAGCTCCCTGGTACTCAGAGAACTGCTGGGAAAGAGGCACCTGTGAGGTCTGAGTCAGATGACAAGCCTCCGGATTTGGCCTTTCAACTCATCATGGAGCAGAAAGTGGGAGAAAATAGGAAAATAGGAACAAGAGAAGGCCATTCAAGCTGTTGAGCCTGCTCTGCCATTCAATACAATCATGGCTGATCAAACACTTCATTGCCTTTTACCAACACTATCCCCATAACCCTTTATGTTATTGTTAATCAGAAACCTATCAATCTCTGCCTTAAACATACTCAATAACTGACCTTCCACAGCCCTCTGGGTTAGAGAATACCAAAGATTCACAACTCTCTGAGTAAAGAAATTTCTCCTTATCTCGGTCCTAAGTGGCTTCACACTTATTCTGAAATTGTGTCTCCTGGTTCTAGATTCCCAACCAGGGGAAACATCTTACCTGCATCTACCCTGTCTATTCTTTTAAGTATTTTGTAGGCTTCAATGAGATCACCTCCGAAACTCTAGAGAATACAGGTCCAGTTTCCGCAATCTCTCTTCATAAGACAGTCCAGCCATCCCCGGGACAATTCTGGTGAACCTTTGTTGCACGCCCTCAATGGCAATAATATCCTTTCTGAGGTAAGGGAACCAAAATTGCACACAGCACTCTAGGTGCAGTCTAACTAAGGTTCTATACAATTGAAACAAGACGTCACAACTCCTGTACTCAAATCCTCTTGCGATAAAGGCTAACGTTCCATTGGTCTTCCTAATTGTCTGCTGCACCTGCATGTTAGCTTTCAGTGACTTATGGACAAGGAAACCCAGGTCCCTTTGTAAATCTACAGTTTCTAATCTCTTACAATTTAAGAAATACTCTGCACATTTGTTCTTTCTACGATAGCGGATAACCTCACGTTTTTCCACATTATGCTATGTCCTTGCCCACTCACTAAGTCTGTCCAAATCCTTCTGTAGTCGCTTTACACCTTCCTCATAACACACATTCCTGCTTAGCTTTATATCGTCCCTGACCTTGGAAACATTACATTTGGTCCCCACATCCAAATCATTGATATATATTATGAACAGCTGGACACAAGTACTGATCCTTGTGTTACCCCACCAGTCATAGCCTGCCAATGTGAGAATGATCCATTTATTCTGACTCTCTGTTTTCTGTCTGTTAGTCGATCCTTAATCCATGAAAATATATTGCCTCCTATCCCATCTGCTTTTATTTTGCTAATCAACCTCCTGTGGGGGACTTTATCAAAAGCTTTCTGAAAATCCAAGTATACTACATCCTTCAACTCTCCTTTATCAGTTTTGTTAGTAACATCCTCAAAAAGCTCCAACAAGTTCGTCAAACATGATTTCCCAAGTCAGCAAATCCATGCTGACTATGCCCAATCAGGACATGATTATCCAAGATTCCATTTATCAAATCCTTTAAAATAGATTCAAGCATTTTCCCTACTACTGATGCAAGGCTAACAGGTCTATAGTTCCTTGTTTTCTCTCTCCCTCCCTTCTTAAATAGTGGGGTGACATTTACTATCTTCCAATCTGCAGGAACCATTCCAGAATCTATAGAATTTTGGAAAATGATCAACAATGCATCCACCATCTCTACAGCAACCTCTTTTCAACACCTTAGGATGCAGAAAATTAGGTCCCAGGGACTTATCATCTTTCAGTCCTATTAATTTTTCCAATACAACTTTCTTACTTATGCTAATTTCCTTAAACTCCTCATTCTCCCAAGTCCCTTGGATCTCTAAATCTGGGAGATTTCCTGTATATTCCTCAGCGAAATCAGACCCAAAGTAATCATTTACTTCTCTATATCAATTCCAGTCCTGTTAAGATGTAACCCATCCAGTTTGTTCAGGTCCCACCTGTCCCAGAAACAGTCCCAATGCCTCAGAAATCTGATGCCCTCCATTCTACACCAATTCTCCAGCCACGTATTTAATCAATCAGTTCTACTATTGCTATGCTCACTAGCATGTGGTATTGGGATTAATCCTGAGATTACTGATCTTGAGGTCCTGCCTTTTAATTTCCTTTCTAATTCCCTGAAATCTGCTTTCAGGACCTCATCCACCTCTCTACCTATGTTGTTGGTACCAACGTGGACCACGACTTCTAGCTGATCCCCCTCCCCCTGAAGGATGTCCTGCAGCTGCTCCGTGACATCCTTGACCTTGGCACCAGGAAGGCAACACACCATCCTGGAGCCATGTTTACTGCCTTAGAAGCACCAGTCTGATCCCCTGACTATGGAATCCCCTCTCACTATTGCCCTTTCATTTTTCTTCCTCCCCACCCTGTACAGCTGAGCTGGCCATGGTGCCACAGGCTTGGCTCTGGCTGCACTCCCCTGAGGAACCATTACCCTCATCAGCATCCAAAATGGTAAACTAATTAGGGGACTCCTGCATTATCTGCCTGGTTCTCTTAGACTGCCTGGCAGTCATCCATTCCCTCTCTGGCTCTATGTCTTACCTGCAGTGTGACCACCTCCCTAAATGTGCCATCATGTAGTCTGCTGCCTCGCGGATACACAACAGTGACTCCAGCTGCCGCTCAAGTTCCGAAACCTGGAGCTCAAGCTTGTGCAGCCGATGACACTTCCTACAGATGTGTTTGTCAGTGACACATGGTGCGTCCATGACTTCATACATACTGCAGGATGTACACTCCCCTTGATCTACCATCACATTACTTGAAAAACAATTTATTATACTTAGAGTAAGTAGAATTAGCAAAATAAATTACCAGTAACTTAACTTTACTACACTTACACTAAATTTACCTTACTTTGGTTTACTTTATTACTTTGTTTCACTTTGACTTGATTTAACTTTACTCCACTATTGCTAATATTCCTTACTGAAACCCAAGGAGCTACTTCTTTATAAATGTTACGCTTTTCTAGTTTTAAGCTATTTAAACACACTCCCTAACCGCGGCTTCTCACCAACCAATGAATTTACAGTTTTCCTGTAATGTCACTACTGGATTTTTTCAAACTCAGCCCGCTGCCTGAGTAGAGTCGCCCCTTGCAGGTTTGGCTGTCTCCGCTCCTGGAAGGTGAGTGAAGGCCCCAAGCCCCACCCCCTATTTATCCACTGTCTGCGTAGAGGCATCCCTTCCAGGTTTGGTTCTCTGCACTCTCAGAACATCACACAGAGCAGTTGGAATCCCTCAACAGAGTGGCACATGAGGCGGAGGTGCATCCACCTGCTGTCTGATGAAGTGGTGCTCACATGTATGTGGAGCAAAGTCTCCATAGGAAGGATGGCGGATGCCATGGAGACCCTGGTCCAGCAGAAGGTGGAGATGTGGGCAGACCTACACTCTATCGCGGTAGCCGTGGGTATGTTCCTGCAGTAGCAATGTGAGATGGAAACAGGGCACGTAGGCGAACGTCCAGATGCTCCTTCACCTCAAGGAGTCAGGCCGCAGCCCTTGGGCACCCAAAGGAAGGAAGAGCGGCAGCTGGACACCCCTGGGTCATCTACTCAGGAATCTCAGAGGGTGTCCTCTCCCTCTGAGTGCCCTTTGCCTGTGACCCCCCTCAACCTCGTTCTGTCAGCGCAGTGGGGGGAGCAGCTGGCCCACAGGAGGACAACTAAAGCAAGGTGGGGCCCTCAAGGCCTTGGCTGTTCAGAGGGCACACGCCAAAGTTATCAGAGACAACAAGACCAACCATTGCACAGGCTGTCTCCAGCCCTGCTATGGAAGTCAGAGCAGCACCTAGAAGTATTAGACCTAGAAAAGTTAAGAATGCCAGTTGCTCTGAAGGTCACAGTAGCCTGCCTCTAGAGTGTGAGAACCAGGGAAGGGGTGGCGGAAGGGAGGGGGTGGGGTGGCAGCAGGTGCTAAGGCCATAACTCCTGTAAATTTCAAAAGTCTCTCCAAGACAGCTCCCTGAGGCTCCTCAAAACTTCCTGGCGGCCTTCAGGAAGCTGCCTTTACTGTTTTTAAATGCGTCGCCGGGTCCCCATTGGTCCCGGTGTCCGCTACGCCCCCACTCCTGCCATTCGTGCATTGCCAATGTATGGTCACGTTTCATGCTGGCCAGAGTTTAATTGACTAGCTAGCGTGAAATCATGGTTGGGGCTTGATCATGGCCGGGAGTGGAAATCGCAGCTGCTTCTGGATCTGCTAATCAAGTACGCCCAACAAGTGCAAAATTCAGGCCGTGATTTACTTCGTATGGATTCCATATTCTTCACGTGAACAGCAGATAATTTCCTGTTAAAACTTGGTAAATATTCTCCATATTAAGTTGCTAATGTGTCCATTTGATAATTTTGAGTTTTATGTGCTTTTTAATTAATTTTGGGATAATGCACGCAATTCTTCTGTTCTTAGATACAGCGCCACTATTTGTAACGTTCCTAGAAATATGATCTTGAGCCTCAAATATCTAAATCACTTAATGTACATTTCAAGAGCAACTAAAGTGAGACACAATTTGTTCTTATTTCAAAGCTTTCTTTGCGTTCATACATGTTGTTGAGAATATCTAGTTCATGGTTCACATCAACAGTTAGAGCTAATGTTCTGTGCTGAGAAGCTTATTGCTGTAAACATGAAGTAATTAAAATTCTGGGCTTCAGAGATTGCCAGAATTCCTCAAGAAATGGCAGTTCAAAAGGTGACCCATGTTTGTTTAATAAATTCAGTTTAGAAGCGATAGGGCAATGGAACAACCAGTTGGGCTTACTTAACTAAAGAGCTGGAGACATGACGTCTGCAATGCTTACAAGGACAATGGCAATCTAGAGAGATGTTTTTATTTTGGGAGGTTGAGCTAAATTGGTTTAGTAAACCTCGAAAGGTTGTAAAACCCACTTTCATTATATCAAAGAAAAATTTGTAAATGAGGGATAATTAATCTAAAAATCAGTTTGAGGACAGCCCAGTGGAGGTACATCACTGTGGAGATGGGTGGAGCTTAGAGAAGTTATTTGGTTTCAACTGAACTGGGTGTTTGCTGCAAAAGATTTTAGTTGCAGTTCAGATGTCACAGAAAGGACTGAGACCTCAGAGTGACCCTAAAGGGTTAATGACAATTAACACTGAATTAAATGGTCCTACCAGTGTTGAGAAAGCACAAGAAGTGACAAAGCCTGTCAGTGTTCTGATACAGTATACATCTGGAAAAATCCAGGTGACTGGACTGAGTTCAAAAGATCGGTTACAACCTCAAGATGATTGGAATAAAGTAATTTGTGAGTTGAAAGGAAGACTCAGAGTATTAGAAAGAAAATTGAAGGACCAAAATGATGAAGCTGTTGATACTGCTTGGAAATAAAATATGATCTGAATGGGGCTGGGAAAAACTGAAGGATTACAAATTGTTTAAAGATCAGGCCAAAAATATTATCAATTCTTTCTGCTTGAGCATAAAAAAACTTCTGAATGATATTCTTAAAGTGGCTATAAGGAAGATTTTGACCAATGAAGGATCGAGTTGCCGGCACAAAAAGAAACCATTTTGAACTTGTTTTTTCAAAAGGAGGATTTGAAATGTTTGTGTTGGGAAATGGACTTAAAAATGAAGATACACCTTCAGCTAAAGAAGAAGGGGACAAATTAACTATAGAATAAAAACAGAAAAAGCTGGAATAAACTCTGAAGGTCTGGCAGCATCTTGGAGAGAGAATCAGAGTTAACGTTTCAAGTCCATATGACTCTTCTTCAGAGTTTTGCTTTTAAACCTTTGCTTTTAATTCAACTATGGATTCAGCTTGGATATTCAAAGAACAAAGAAAAGTACAGCACAGGAACAGGCCCTTCGGCCCTCCGAGCCTGCACCGATCATATTGCCTGTCAAACTAAAACATTTTGCACTTCCGGGGTCCATATCCCTCTATTCCCATCCTATTCATATATTTGTCAAGCTGCCTGTTAAACACCACTATCATGGCTTCCACCACCTCCTCTGGCAGCGAATTCCAGACACTCACTACCCTCTGTGTAAAAAACTTGCCCCGCACATCTCCTCTAAAGTTTTCTCCTCTCACCTTTAATCTATGTCTCCTAGTAATTGACTCCTCCACCCTGGGAAAAAGCTTCTGACTATCTACTCTGTCCACGCCACTCATAATTTTGTAAATTTCTGTCAAGTCATCCCTCAATCTCTGTCGCTCTAGTGAGAACAATCCGAGTTTCTCCAACCTCTCCTTATAGCTAATAACCTCCAGACCAGGCAGTATCCTGGTAAACCTCCTCTGCACCCTCTCCAATACCTCCATACCCTTCTTGTAATGTGGTGACTAGAATTGCACACAATATTCCAAGTGTGGCCTAACCAAGGTTCTATACAGCTGCAGCATGACTTCCCAGCTTTTATACTCAATATCTCTGCCGATGAAGGCAAGCATGCCATATGCCTTCCTGACTACATTATCCACCTGCGTTGCCACTTTCAGTGACCTGTGAACCTGTACCACCAGATCCCTCTGCCTGGCGATGCACTTAAGGGTTCTGCCATTTACTGTATAATTCCTACCTGTATTAGACCTTCCAAAATGCATAACCTCACATTTGTCCGGATTAAACTCCATCTGCCATTTCTCTGCCCAAGTCCCCAACCGATCTATATCCTGTTGTATCCTTTGACAATCCTCTTCACTACCTGCAGCTCCTCCAACCTGAGTGTCATCTGCAAACTTACTAATTAGCCCAGTACTTGTTTAGTATCTCTCCCATTTCTTCTGGCTCCACACACAGATTCCCACCTCTATCCCTGAGTGGGCCTTCCCTCTTGCTTTTTACATACGGATTTTCCTTAATCCTGGTTGTCAATGACTTTTCATGATCCCTTTTATCCTTCTGAATCCTTGCTTAAGTTTCTTCCTACTTTATATTCTCCACGGGCTTCATCTGTTCCCAGCCTTCTAGCCCTTACGAATGCTTCCCTTTTCTTTTTGACTAATCTCACAATATCCTTCGTTATCCAAGGTTCCTGAAACTTGCCATACTTATCCTTCATCCTAGCAGGAACATGCCAGTCCTGAATTCTTAGCAACTGACATTTGAAAGCCCCCCCCCCGCATGTCAGTTGATAAGAATTCCTTGTGAGCTTAAAGATGAGAAAGATACAGACTTGGAAGAATAATGTTCAGAAGCTGACAGCTGAACAGACACTTTGAATACTGAGCCTATAACTTAACATGTGAATAGCAATGAAAAATCTCCTTTTGCTTCGAATATGTTCAGCTGATTTGTGTGGGATCCTGTGATGAATATTGAAGCTATACAACTTACAATTATGAGATTGAATGTTTACTATGTTAGGGGAAGCAGTGCAGCCTCAGCAGCATTTGGGAGTTTTGTTTTACACTTGTGGTAAGTATCAAATTGTTTCTGAAAATCATTTTGCATTCTTAAATATCAGAGTGGACAGTTTAATGTGTTATCAGAAAAAATGCCATTCATTTCCAAATAATTTCAGAAGTATGAGTTTCATATAGTACAATAATGTTTTTATTGGATAAAGGTGCACTGTTGCTTCCTTGTTGTAACTCTCCATGATAATTTTTTTAACTCAGTTCCCCAAGTCTCTACTCTTTGCACCCTTCTGAAATGACATCCGAACCCTCTGGCTGTGTTTATGCATCTTTTGACATGTAACATGTAAAAGGAATGGTGTTGATTTTTATGTAACAGATGTAAAAGAATATTTAGGGCACTTCACAATGAATAGTCACTGAAATTGGACAAGCTAATTGAAAACAGCACAAAAGCTAATTTAATGCTACATTTGGCTGACTTGTTAAAAATGTTCAGCAATTGCTGAAAATTCCAGTTGATTTCTTATACAGCTGAGTTCTACTTAGGAGTAATATATTTATCAAAATATTTTATTCATTTGTTAAATGCTCAGACAGAAGGTAGAAACCAAAAATTTCACTTGCAGAGTTTCCTTTTTGCTTGCTGAATGCCTCAGAACTGTGTCAACTCGATAAGCTGTTATGTATATTTTAGGACCAGCTTGCCATTGTATGCTTGACCCAGTAATGTGGAAACTTATGCAATAGGTCTCATTCTTATACCGCATGCTGAATTGCTTGTTCTTTGAAGGTGGATTTTCAAATTATTTTTAGAGTTTTGAGAAAGGACAAGTCTTTAGATGTAGAATTTGGGATGAAAAGATTGTAGGCAAAGAATTTTACATATTAGTTGAAATCTGTTTTGGCAATAGCAACATACATTTTCATATTGTTTTTTACATATAGGATAAGGCATTATAAGCATAACAAGTAGAGGAGAAAAGAGGATATCACAATAGAACAACTCATTTGTAATTAAAATGTTGAATTTTTGAGTATTCAGTTTTTTCATGAGTTGCTTTTACATATATTTAAATAAAACAATAACAGATTATTTTGTGTAATAGTTAAGGGATTGTGCTGAAGAGAAAATGCAACACCTTTATTCACTTTGAAATATTTAAAATCTGTAATTGCTTGTAATTTGTGATTAGATACAAAGCAACCATGATCACCTCAAACCTTGAAGAATGCTACTCATAGAGGTCTATGAATCTATAGTAATATAGAAGTCCACAGTGCAGCCTGTGGCAGAGCAGTAAATGACAGACAGTAACTCCAGGATTTACGCATAAATCTGTGCTTGCACCCAACCTTGAAGTTGCAGTCAGATCCAGAGGGATAATGATGGTGAACCTGCATTCCACACCATAGGGAATACAAATGGGAAGAGATGTAAAATGGGCTACTGATTCACTATTGCCCCTTTTACAATGCTGCTGAAAGTCAAAAGTCCAAAACAAGACTTTAGGACCCTTTAAATTAGTTTGAGGCCTTGCCTGCCTAGTCATCCTTGGAAGTGCAACTGAAACCACTTTGGATCGGGCCTCTTGTTAGACTTTCAATTTAAATCCAATGGAACCTACCTCTAGGCCAAGAGCTTTTGCTAGCTTGTGTTTGTTTATTCAGGTGAAATCTGCCAAATCATGCAAAAGATCAAATGTGAAACTAAAGTTAGACCAAGCATAAATTGATTCAATTTTCTGCAATTCTTAATGCTGGTTTAAAAGTAATTTTGCCTAAAGTTGGCCCCATCTTCAAAACTGTCCATGTTCCCAGATTGAAATAACGAGGAAGGTAAGTTTTCTCAGATTGAATTCATTTGTGGCTGTTGAATGAGGCTCAATATTTTTAAGGAACACAAGCACTACTAGGCATGTGATAAAAGGTTTTGTATATTAAAAGTCCTTAATTAACTAAGAAACAGAATAGTGTGCACCAACAAAGCTACTAATGTAAATGTTTACTGCACCACATCTTTACCTGGAGCACTGAAGGTGACTGTGGTCCTGAATCTTTATCCCTTGTTCATTCCATGATGAAGCATATGGTATTAGCAATATTAATCAAATCTGCTGAATATGTCAGGAGCAAAACTTGCCAAACACTTCACAAAAAGAAATTCATCAAAAAAATGTGATTGACAATGAAACAGAATGCAACAAAGAAGCTACTGATCACCTTGGGCACAAGCCACTAATGCCTGCCTTAAATGCTCTTTCACCAATTATAACATTTCAGTGACCTCAGCATGGGAGGTGGAAGCTGTTGTGAGTGGTGTCCGAGTTGGTACTGTAGATAAAGTTGATCTGCAGCCACTTCTTGGGAGGAAACTTTCAGTTTATTTAGAAGGCACTCAGCAGCAACTACACATGTGCTTTCAAGTCAAACTCTATGGGCGGAATTTTCCAAGCCTACAAGCAGCGGGCATGGTAGATGGCATGGGCAGAAAATATGGCCGGACCCACTTTACAACGGTGTGAAGGCAGGTTGCAATCTTCCGCTCAGCCCACTGATGGGGGGCTGTGTTTCCTGCCATCAGTCAGCGGGGAGCTGATTGTAACATTAGCATATAATTATAAGGCCATCCCACCAGGCTCCTTGGAACCCATCGTATTGTCCGTTCATGTCGGCGGGAAAGCACGCTGACGTGGTCCACAACAGCACGCAGGCAACGTGCGCTTGGCAGCCTTACCCTGACAGAACAGAGAAGATCATTCATGCTTTTGTGGCACTGGATGGCTGCCCTCTTCTGAAGGGTGTTGGCACTGACCACCGCAGCCACCATCTCCCAAGCTGGGTTGGTGATTTTGCTGCCCATCCTGCAGCCAGAACATTCCAATGGGCCTCTATGGCATCCAGAAGTCACTTGAGTGACCCGTCGTTGAAGTGGGGACTGCGGTCTTTTTGCCTTTGCTGGCCATGTCTCCCAGGCAGCGGTGGTGAGCTGGTGGCGATGAGCGCTTTGCTGCAGCTGCCTTTTAAAAATGGCTACCGGCGTGATGCAACAACGGGGTGATGGTGAGTGGGCGAATGAGAGCCCGCCTGCCATGGAAACGGCATGTTTCGCAGAAGTGAATATTTAATGAGGTGAGATCAGGAAGATATGGCATGAAAACCTGCCATTTTCATCAGCAGGTAGGACTCCTTTTACCCGCCCACTACCACACTTACTGCAAATTCTGGGAAAATTCAGCCCTATCTCTACATTACTGACTACTGAGGTAGCCTGCACTGATCTCCTATTGATTAACACAGATCATGTTATTTTCCTTAAGAAGCACTATTCCTACGCACTAAATAAAATCATAATTACTACATTCCTCCCCCTTTACTTAGATATACATATTATATTTACAAATACAAATCTCTCAAGACAACAAAATATTTACACTGGGTAAGGGATTTACAAATTCATTCTTTCAGATGGTTTCCTGATGCGTGTAGAACATCTTGGCTCTACAGCTTCAGATGCTTTGTCAGGAATCTCCTTTTCCGGAATTGCCTGAACATCAGGTGCTTCACTGGGCACCTGCAGTTCTGTATCCTCAACTCTTACAGGAACATCAGACATGCCTGTCCTGGGTTGAGCATCCTCAACAGGAAATGCAGACCCGGTTGTGAACACTGATGGAATCAATTCTTGGTGATCTGTTTATCTCTTCCTTAAATAGTCCTTATGTATGACCTGGCCTTCCACCTTCACATGGTAAGATAGAGGTCCTGTCACTGCACTTACTTTACCTGGTAACCACTTTGGTCCTTCTCCGAAATTCTTCATGTACACTATCGCTCATGACTATGTCAGTCATGTTTAGTTTTCTGGCTTCCCTGACTCCTTTCAACCTTCCCCTCTAAATTCAGCATTATTAAACTCAATTCCATCCTGACATGGTGTTTCAACAATAACTCCGTAGATGTGACACCTGTTGTTGTGTGTGAGGGGTAGTCCTGTAATGGAAAAGGAAGCGTGCTAGCTTGGTTGCTCAGGAATCACAAGTTAGCTTTCTCATGTCTACACTGAATGTTTGAACATCCCTTTTGGCCAGTCCATTTGAGGAAGGATGGTGCAATGAAGCTTTTACATGCATGTTATCGTTGAGGCTGATAAACCATTGAAACTCAGCACTTGCAAATGCTGTTATCAGAAATGACCACTTCTGGTAGTTCTGAATGGCAAAACTTTGATGTAGCTTCTCAATTGTAGCAGGCGACGTTGGTTACTTCACCTCATATATGTCCATCCATTTTGAATGGACATCGACAATGAGCAGAAACATTGTTCCTAGGAAGGGTCCCACATAGTCAATGTGTAACCATGCCCAGAGTCTACCTGGCCACTCCCAAGGGTGTAATGGAGTTGTTGATGGCAGCTTTTGCAGTTGCTGACATTGCACACACTTATTCACTAAACTCTCTATTTCACCATCCATCCCTGGCCAACATAGGTAGCTGTGTGCTATGGTCTTCATTAGGGAAATTCCTGGATGGGCACTGTGTAGTTCAATTAAAAGAGGCTCTCTTCCCTTTGGAGGGACTATCACTCGTGCTCCTCACAAGAAGATGCCATCCTCGCGAGTTATTTCATGTCTCCTGTTGAAGTAAGTTTTCATTTTGTCAGGTACAGGCTCTTGTGGCCAACCACGAAGCACTTGTTCTCATACTTGAGATAGGACTGAGTCGCAACCTGTCTCTTATCTGTCGAGCACATACCGGCGAGGAATCTAAGAAATTTAACAATAAAACAAGTTCCTGTAGAAATGGAATGTCCTCATCATTTTCTTGTAAAGGCAAATGACTAAGTGCATTGGCTTTTGTGATTTGATTGCCAGGCCTATGAATGAAAGTACATTCATATGCTGCCATGATTAAAGCCCATCATTGTATTCTTGCTGAGGCTATGGGTGGTATAGCCTTGTCCTCACTAAACAATCCTGTCAATGGTTTGTGGTCTGAAATGATTGTAAAGTGGCGGCCATGTACATACTGGTGAAATTTCTTGACACCAAAAATGATGGACAGGTCTTCTTTTTCTATCAGCGAGTATCCCTTTTCTGGTGTGCCGAGTATTTTTGATTGGTAACCTGTAGGCCGTTCCATGCCATTGTCCATCCGATGAGAGAGCACTGATCCCACTCCGTAGGGAGATGCATCACATGTCAGCACCAACTCTTTCGTCTAGTCATAATGCACTAATAGGTTGGGCGACTGTAACAATTGTTTCATCTTTATGAAACCATCTTTCTGGGGCGTCTCCCAAGGCCAACGTTGGTTCTTTTTGAGTAGAGAATGCAGGGGGGCCAGCACTATAGACAAATTGGGTTAGGACCGCCCATAATAATTGATTATTCCTCTGAATGATTTGAGCTCTGAGGTGTTCTTTGGCTCTCACTTTCTCTTCAACCGGGTGGAGGCCCTATGAATCTACCCAGTGACCCAAACAGATTACCTCCCTCACTTGGAACATGCACTTTTTTTAAACACACTCCAGCTTAAAAACATTTTAAGACTTCTTCTACATTTGCCAAATGCTCTTTTTCAGTGAATCCTGTCACCAATACATCGTCTAAATCGACTACAATCTGGGGCAGTCCCTGCAGTAAGCTTTTCATTGTTCTCTGAAAGCTGGCACAAGCTAAGGAGATGGAGAAAGATAATCGTGTATATTGGTGCAATCCTTTGTGTATTAATTGTGACAAATTCCCGGGAGACATTATCTAGTTGTTGTTAAGCATGACTCATATCAAGCTTCATGTGGGTGGTTCCATCTGCCAGCTTGGCATACAGGTCTTTGATTTTTGTAATACTCAGCTACTTTATTAGCTGTCAATTTGCAGTCTCCACAAATTTGGATGCTTTGGCCGGGTTTAAGGACAGGGTCTATGGGCATTGCCCATTCTGAGAACTGCACAGGTTGTATAATGCCCAGTTTCTCTAGCCTATCCAGTTCGGCGTTGATGTTTTCTCACAGTGCATATGGTACCAGTCTTGCCTTCATGAATTGAGGGATTGCTTCCGGGTCCACATGAATTTTTGCTACAGCCCCTGGATTTTCCCAAGTTCGTCCTTGAAGTTTGTGGCATACTTTTGAAGTAGCTCTGGTAGCCCACTTGCTTTCAACTGGAAAATTTCAGCCCATTCTAACTTAATCTTGTTTAACCTGTTTCACCCCAGGAGGCTTGGCCCCTCGCCTGCTACCACCATCAAGGGTAACTTTGCCGATTGGCTTCCATAGTGGGCAGTTACTCTGCTTATGCCTTTTACTTGAATGTCTATCTTTGTATGTTTTTAGTTTGGAAGCTGTTTCTTCTAACCTTAATTGATGTTCACTATTATTCAGATATCTGAAGGTATGTTCCCCAATTACTGTAGTGGAAGCTCCCGTGTCCATTTCCATTTTAACAGGTCTGCCACTTACTTTCACTGTGACAAATATTGGATGTGCCTTTCCAGCTTTCAGATTAAATAATAAGTAAATGTCTGAATTTGTTGTTTCAGGAGCTTCTACATTGTAGATTTCATTGGGTTTTTTCTTTTGTTTGCAAGCCTGCTTGAATCTTTCCTTGCACTGCCTCATCATGTCCATTTCTGTGACAATAATAACATTTGATTTTTTAAAACTGCCAATTGTTAAAAGACTGCTTGTTTCCACCCCTATTGAAATTATTCTTTGATTTCGCTGCTAAGTTATTTTTCCTTATTTTCCGGCTGGCGGGGGCTGTTTCCCGCTTCTCGGCAGAATCTTGCATTTTCACGCCCTTTACAGCTGGGGTTTCCCACCCGATGTGGAGGACGGCACCGTTTTGCACACCCTGTATTACTTTTGAATCTCTTATTGTGCTTTCCATGGCCAGTACTATCTCTAGTGCCTTCTTGAAATCCAAATTCACTTCGGACAATAATCCTTTTTGCACCGCGTCCTCATTCACACCACACACTAAACAGCCTCTGAACATTTCATTTAGGGATGTAACAAGCTCAGAATGTGCTGTTAGCTGCCTCATATTTGCCATATAGCATGCAATTGTCTCACCTGGGGCTCTATTTCTCGAGTTAAACTTGAAATGTTGCATCATTACCGAGGGCTTTGGCTGGTAATGACCTTTATGAGGCCCACCAATTCACCAAAATTTTTCAGATCTGGGGCATTGGGTGCCATCAAACTTTGAATCAAGCTGTAGGTTTTATTCGCACATGTACTTAAGAGGATCGTTCACCTTTTCTCTTGCCCCGTAATCTTGTGCGCTTGAAGAAAGAACATGAGGCATTTTACGTAATGAGACCAATTGTCTGTGGCCAGATCGAAAGGATCAATTCTGAATTGGAGCATTTTGAGAGGAAGTATCTTCTTTAATTCTAACAA
This sequence comes from Carcharodon carcharias, assembly GCF_017639515.1. Classification (NCBI taxonomy): domain Eukaryota; kingdom Metazoa; phylum Chordata; class Chondrichthyes; order Lamniformes; family Lamnidae; genus Carcharodon; species Carcharodon carcharias. The sequence continues at coordinate 82,234,940 of NC_054474.1, read as the reverse complement.
TTTTTCTACTTACAATCATTGGGTGAGTTACAGTGCCAGTTTCTTTCCACTTGATTTCTCCTGTTAAACTTGTTTTATCCTCGTCGCTAGTTTGTTGTGAATGGAGGTTGAGTTGGTACTATTGATAGAGTTGATCTGTAGACTCTCCTTGGGTGGAAACTTTAAGTTTATTTAAAAGGTACTCAGCAGCTACTATATGTGTGCTTTCAACTCAAATTCTATCTCTACACTGCTGACTACTGAGGTAGCCTGCGCTACTCTCCTATTGTTTGCTATAGATCATGTGATCTTCCTTAACAAGCATTTATCTTAAAGGCATATTACACACTAAATAAACCATAATTACTACAGAAGGTGACTGTCATCAATGAGGATACGTGAGAGGGCTGTGGTTAGTGACTTTGGGAAGGTCAGGCCTAAGATGACCTAGTTGCAAACTGCAACAACTTGGCTATGTCCAGTGCAGTCTGACCCACATTGCTTTCTGAAATCAGGACAGGCACTGATTGAGAGGTTGGTGTGGTGTCAGGTGTGTTGTCATCCTGAGAGAAGACGACATGCGCTTTTCCCTTGGCACCTTCACCACTTGTTTGGGGCACTACATGTGCAGTGTGCTGAAAGCAGATTCCAGGAACCCTGTAATCCTATTGCAGTTTCTACTCATGCTTTCTCTCAGGCTTTGCAAGCTTGTGGAAATAATGGAGCCCAGATCCTGATTGGTAGCAGTTTGAATCTGGTTGACAGGGCTGGTGATGCATGCCCCAGACCTGAGGATCTCACTCCTGTATTGGCTTGATCAGATACTCCACAGTTAGTGCATTGCCTCAATACCATGCGTGAGGATTCCACAGAAATTAAAGTGGACTCACCTAAACACACTGACATAGTGTGAAAACTTCCTGACAGGGAATCCAAGGCACCAAACAATTACTGGTGTATGCTTACAGGATTTTAAATGACTGTGTTCCCTATAGCAGATTATTATGCGGGCTCAACCTTTTGTCCTTCTTTCCTCCTGTCCTTGCTCCTGCTAACCTGTGCTTGCTGAATCACCCAATGTAGACCCCTATAACTCACTTTCTCAGAATACAGGCTACTGATTAAGGCATTGATGGGGTATCAGTGTGTTGTCAAATTGAGAGAGGACAACATTTGCCTCTCCCTTGGCACTGCTGGTACTTGCAAGGGTTAGGTGCATATTGTGGAGCACTGTCAGCTCTTCTTCTGCTAAAGCTGGTCCCATGCTTTGTGATAGGCCTGGAAAGGAAGGGAGATAGACAAAGTCAGTTTAAGTGCTAAGGGAAAGCAATAGTTACTTATGGCAACTAATTTCGCTACCACATTATCATGCACAGTGTGTGAGGGAGCTAGCCAAACCATGTGGGATATTCCCTCCAAGTTTGTCATTGACCATGCTTATAATCTTCCTTCTGTCAATGACATCAATAGCTTCTACCTCCATTGGCATTTCTGATGACTCTGCTCTAGTTCTGGCCATCTCTCTCATGTTTTGCATTAACTTACCTTGTTGAAGTGTTTGGATTATTAAACTGATGTGAAGGCAATCTGTGGCAATATAACAGTGTGTACACAGTGAGAGGAAGAAGCAGCAGCCTGTGGCGAAGAGAAGCCATTAACTGTTAGAGATGTATCAGGTGCAGAGCCTGCAAGCAGAAGCAGAAGAAAGTGATTTGAAGTGTACCCTTGTGAATGGATGAGAGGGATGGGCAATGTGGCAGTGATGGCATATTAATGTTAGGGTTACAGGATGATGGTGTAGGGTGGTGCAGAGGCTAATATAGCTGTGAATGGGAGCCTTACCTTGGCAGCTTTGGTCAAATCATTGAATTTATTTCAGTAATATGTTGGGGAAGGAAATAGTTAACTCACAAGGTGTTCAATTGGTAATTATCAGTTAACGAGCTAATTATCCATTTGAATGTATCAAAAAGAAAACACGGGCATCCGGTGCGACTAGGCAGCGGACGATCGAGGGGGTGGTCTGGTCCGACTCTCTGCCCCTCTTCCCCGGCTACATTCACAGCCAGGTGTCCCTGAAGAAGGAGCATGTGGTGTCCACTGACCCGACTGAGGCCTTCCATGCCTGGTAGGCACTGTGGGGGCTGGGGTGCTTTACTGACCTTTAATCACATTTTAGTTTGATGTTTTTAAGTTTCATTTAAGATAAGTTTTTTTTCTTTTTGCTGTATCCCCTTAAGGGGCTGCTCTTTTAATTTGTCCCTCATTTTCTTAATTTCGTTTAATTGGTTTATTCAAAAGAGTAAAAGAGAAAATGTGGGCACCCGGTGCGGATTGGTGTGGGCAGCGGGGAGGGAGGAGGACCTCCCCATGAACCTGCTCCTGGGCCTGGCCGAATTGGCCAAAAACAGATCCAGGCAGTGGGCGATCGAGGGGGTTCTCCAGCCCAACTGTCTGCCCCTCTTCTGCAGCTACATTCGTGGCCGGGTGTCCATGGAGAGGGAGCACGCAACATCCATGCTCGGTGGGCACCTCCCTGTTTGATGTTTGTAAGTTTCCTTTAAGATTAGTGTTTCTTTTGCAGTATCCCTTTAAGAGGCCACTTTTATAATTTGCCCCTTGTTATGTTAATTTAGCTTAATTGGTTTAATCAAAGAGAGGAAAAGAGAAAACAAGTGAGACAAGCTGTCTGTAGAGTTTTATGGACCAAAAATGAAACTCTATTGGAAGAAGCCAGTCTTAGCTTTTATCTTTATTTCAAGCAGGTATTTGACTTTACAAAATTATAGCCAGGCCCTTGATAGGATGCTTTTGACCTTAATGTGCCCAGCAAACTCTGCCCACTATCACCAGACTCTTTGACAGGGACTTTGTGTCTGTCACCAAGGAAGATGACCCCCTTCCTCCTGGTTGGTTGCATCACCAGGCTATTTTAGGCAAGAAATGGGGTACTCTGTTAATGTTCGTTTCGAGTGTCACGACTCACTGGGGATAATGCACTGCAATATCAGGCTTCACTGCTCCCTGTGCCATGGCAAATATGAAAAAGTTTGATCAACCCACCTAATTGTTTAAATTAGGTTAACAGAATATGAGCACCAGCTTTGTCAACTTAAGAAGCAAATAACTTTTTATTGAACAAACTGTTGTTAACCAGTGGCAAAAGAAAGAAATATGAACTGCTGATTTCTAACTTTATAACCTAAACTCTACCCCTTCTTAAATCTCTGTACACACACACACACACACACACAAGACATGGATTTTAAGGGTGGGATAAAACAGTTCAATAGCACCAATTCCAGAGTACAGGGTTTGATGGGTTGATTTTGATCGTTGTCTTCCAAATTCCTTTCAGTTTTTGTTGATGACACGACGTGGTCTTCCAGTACTTTCAACCTTTAGTTCACTGGTTGAGCATTTGTTCTTTCCATGAGAAATCTGCACTGAGAGAAGGTAGCATTAACCAATGGCATCTTCCCTTTCAGAAATGCAGGTAGCCTTTAAATCCTAGGATCCCTGTCAGATTTTCCTGCACCTTCAATGGGCTGACATTAATAAGGAGGGGAAATCTGGACAAACCTAACAAATTTATTGTCTCAGTTGGCCCTCCTCACTCAAATGGTGATATTGTTAATCCAGAATTTTCTTCCTTGTTTTTCTGTTCTTTCTCAGATGCACATGAATAATCCCTGATCGCTTAGAATACATTACAAAATAAACAAGCATTATTTTAAATGCAAAACTTCACTTGTCACAGAGGCACCTCATCAGGTTCAACTATTAAACTACCTAAACCCTGGCAGGTGCATAATTGGAATGTAGCCTTCGGGGTTAAAGCCCTATATTAGTCCTGGCTGTGCATTGTGGTGGAAAAAGCAATTGTTCCTTTGGCAACATATATATGAAACACCTATTTGTCTCAGGCGGAACAATGTAACTGCTCCCTCAAATAAGTTGAATGTTCAGCATTTTGTTGGTGGTCTAGATTTTCCTTCATGGAAACGATACAATTGTCAAATTTAAAGACTTACTCAACATGCATCTAAAACATCTGTTTGCAAAGTAAGCAGCCAGAAAATTTTAAAACTGGCTCTGATCTGGCAATACCTCAATGTAGATGGGTGAGCAAATGGGTGATGGGTGAATAACACATCAGGCAGAACTTTTAGGATGGTGGTATATTCCGGCCGTTCACGACAATTCCACCAGCCATTTAATGCCCAACGAGCATTAATTGGCTGGAGACAGGACTTCTGCTCCTCACTTGGGTGAAAGTCCTACCACAAAGAGCTTCCAGCTAATCTAATTGACCAGCAGCTCCTGCAGCAACAGTGGCAGGACTGGGACTACAATCAGTCCTCAGATTCTAAAGTCCCGAAGGGTGTACCTACACCATAAGGACCGGAGTGGTTAAAGAAGGCAGCTCAGCACCACCTTCTCATGGACAATTAGGGATGGGCAATAAATGCTGGCCTAGCCAGTGACGTGTACATCCCATGAATTAATAAGAAAAACTCTTGTTAAAACATCTGCTATAATATTACCTCTTTCTGCTACATGAATAATTTTCAAATTATACAGTTGTAGCATTAAACTCCAATGTAATAATCTCAGGTTCTTCATGAAAGTTTGCTAAAAAGATTAGAGGATTATGGTCCTTATAAATAACAGTCTCTGCAATGTTGTTAGTTATGTAGATTTCAAAATGTTGTAGAGCCAACACCAAACTCAAAGTCCCTTTTTCCACAGTTTTGAGTATCTGTGCTGGTAAGAATTTAACTTTTGAGAAAAGTAGCTGACTGGCCTTTTGATCCCCATCTCATCCTCCTGTAATAAAACTACACAAACACCTTGTCATGGGCATCAACAGCTAGTTTAAATGGCTTAGCATAATTCAGTGCTGCTAAAACTGGTGCAATATTCTGTACAGCTTTTGAGCTGTCAAAGGCATTTTGATTCTCCCTTGTCCAATCTAATTTCTTGCCTTTCTTTAACAAGCTTGTCAGGAGGGCCACTACTGTACTGAAATTCGGAACAAACTTCCAATAGAATCCACTCATGCCTATATTCTGCAAAATCTCTCGATTTGCCTTAGGTACTGGAAAATCCAAGATAACCCTTATTTTTGCTTCTCCATGTGCTAATAGGTCTTGTCCCACAGTGTGACCCAAATAACTTGGTTTCACTTTGAAAAATTCACTTTTTCCCAAGTTTATGACCAAATTGGCTGTTGGTAACTGATCAAACAATTCGTTCAAGTGTTCTAACTGTTTCTCCCAGGTTTGGCTGAATACAACCAAATCATCAATATATACCAAACAATTGCATAATCTTTCAACGACCTTGTTGGTTAATCTTTGAAAAGTTGCTGGTACATTTTTCATTCCGCAAGGCATGACTTTACTTTGATAAAGTCCATCTAGGGTTATGAAAGTGGATATTTCATTGGCTGTATTGGTAAATAGAACTTGCCAATACCCCTTCAATAAAACAATTTTTGTAACGAACATTGCCTATCCAATTTTCTCAATACAGTCTTCTAATTGTGGAATTACATATGAATCAGTCTTTGTTATTGCATTAATTTTGCAATATTCTTTACATAATCGCTCCGACCCATCCTGTACCATTACAATAAATTCAATAATGTAATTTTCCATCATGAAGTTGACCTCTTCCCTCACTTGGGCTAACTTCTCTGGATTAAGTCTGCGAGGATGATACTTTATGGGTACTGTATCCCCTATGTTAACATTATGTATAGCCAAAGACGTTATTTCCCTGGTCAGTTCACAAAAATTGATTCATGAGTTTGTAACAGCTTTCATAAGTCACCTTGACAGTTTTCTAGAAGATAGCTTAATATGACATCCAAATTTTTAAGCACATCTGTATTATCCAATCTGATTACTGGAGGGTCGATTTTTAAATTTTCGACTTCTGATTCAATCTCAATATTCAGATAATTTCATTTCACTCCCTACACCTTTTACCTCCGAATACACTCGTATCCTGACCATCTTACCTGTCATAATATTGCTTTACCATATTTACGTGACACACTCACTGACTTTTTCTCCTGTCTGGGGTACTCACTATGTAATTTACATCATTGAGTTTCTTTCTGATTTGATAAGGTCTGATGAACCTCGCTTTTAAATATTTCACCAGAGGCAGATAACAATACTAACATCTTGCCTCCAGTGGCAAAATTTCGAGTTTTGGCATTTTTATCTGCTTTAGCTTTAATTGTTCATTGAACAATTTTCAAACCCTCTTTGGCCAACTCACATGCTTTGGTTAATCTTTCCTGGAAATTTGACAGGTAAGTCAAATGTGTAGTCTCAGAGCTTTGTTTTGTAATTTTTACAAAAATTAATTTAAGGGGTCGTCTCACCTCATGCCCATACATCAATTCAAAAGAACTGAATGTTGTTGACTCATTAGGGGCACCCCTAATGGCAAGCAGTAAAAATGAATCCCTTCATCCTAATCATTAGGACATTCCTGACAATAGACTTGAATCATGGGGCGGAATTTTCTGTGCATGTTGGAGTCAGGCATGCTCAGCGGCATGAGCAGACAATATGGCGAGAAGGCCAGAAATCGGTTTTACAACATCGTGAAACTAGTTTGCGATTGTCCACTCAGCCCATCAATGGCGAGCTGCGTTTCCCGCCATCGGATGTCGGGTGCCTCATTGTGATACATCTGCATATCATTATGAGGCCAGCCCACTGGAATCATTCCCCACACCCCACTGGATCGTCTGCTCATGTCGACATGATTGCACGCTGACATGTTTCACAACAGCATGCATAAGGCGTGTACTTGGTGGGCTGCACTTTGAGGGGAACTCAGAGGTGAGTTGCACAGTGCTCACCCTGGTCGCCTGTTGGACTTCAAGGTTGAGGCGTGTTGGGGAGGGCAGCAAGGGCTGCCATGCGGTTGAGGTGCATTGGCAAGGACAGCAAGGGCTGCCATATGTTTGAACATAGTGCACGGGCACATGCGGGGAGGGGGGTTGCAGGGAAGCGGCCACACAAGAGGGAAACCTTGTATAAAAGTGACATTCTTTGCAGCTGGGGCAGTTCAGATGCAGCCACATTGACATGCTTGGAGTCGGGCCTCTAGCTTATCTGCCCACTCAAACAACGCAGAGGCATAAACGTGCCACCAAGTCCTCCAGAGCTTTTCATCCATCGGGCACAAGCTAAAACCAATGTGCTTTAATGGACTGCACAACAGTTGGACCACAGGGCCAATCTCCTTGCTAAAGCTGGCTGTGGAACAGTCACTGGTGGAGGCACTCACAGCCCCTTGCACTGCCGTCACTCTGGTTTGGACCAGTCTCCCCCATGGTTCAAGCTAACAGTCCAGCCATGCCTTGTGGGTTAGGTGAATGGCTGCACCTGAGCTGAGAGCACAGCATGCAGCCGAATGGGCAAAGCTGCCACCAATTGGTCAGATGGAGTGGGGTGGAGCTGGGTGGGGATTCGGGCAGCCATGCAGCACACTAATCTCTGGGCATCCCTCCGACTGGTGGCCAGCACTCTCTGTCATGCGTTAAAGGGCCTTCAGACTTAAACAAGAGATGCTCTTAGTGTACCCAAGCCAAGCCATGCATCTCTCACTCTCATCCTGAAGGAGGAATACATCAGAAGCATGGAACCTGGTGCACTAGCTATGTGCCTCGTGGCATACAGAGAGTGGAGACAGCGGAGAAAAGAGAGGTGGAGATACATGGCTACGCAGAGGGAGGAGCAGCACCCTAAGGGAGGAGGGGCGGCTGGAGCTCCCGCACATGCCACTTAAGAGCCAAGGTGAGCCGTTTCTGTATGGCACCTAGCCAGATCCTGGGTCTACAGACGCTGCTGCTCATTCCTGCAGATGACCGAAAACCAGTGTTGTCAAAGACTGCGCATGTCTCAGAAACTGGTCAGTCACATTTGCCAGCTACTGCAGCATTTGGCGTCATGGGAATATGGAGGACAACCATTGCCAGTGGCCATGAAAGTGATCAGTTTTTAAGCCAGTGGCTCCTTTCAGGGCTCCATGGGTAAGCCCTGTGGGATATCAGAAGCCTCCACCCACAATTGTATCCATGAGGTCATGGATGCCACCTTCGCACGCACTCACACCTTTGTGCATAATGCCCGGGACCAGGAGAACCGGGATGCAAGAGCGATTGGATTTGCCCAAACCTTAGATTTCCCACAGATGCAGGGTGCAATCGACTGCACTCAGTTGTCGCTCAGATCTCCGTCACAACAAGGGGTCAACAATGTCAACTGCAAGGGCTTCCATTCACTGAATGGGCAGCTGGTGTGCAACGCTCACAAATGCAAGTCTGCACACAACTTCCAGGGAGTGCCCATGACTCTTATACTCTCAGTCGGTCACAGATCCCTGGAGTTTTCCAGGGTCCACAGAAGCTGCAGGATTGACTCCTCAGGGACAAGGGCTGCCTGCAGAGGATGTGGCTGATGACACTTTGCGGCAATGAGGCAAATGCTGCAACTCGCAACTTAGTGGAGTAAACCATCAGGATGCTTAAAATGGAGGTCCGGTGCCTGGACCGGTCTGGTGCAGCCCTGCTCCATATAGTTCGATGCCATAGTTGGCCTCCAACAGTTTGTATCCGAGAGGGGTCCAGGTCAGCCTAATTTCAGTCCAGCAACCCTTTGGGCCCTCAGGCACCCATAGGGAGAAGGGTCAGCAGTTGTACCCCCAAGGCCAATCCATCCAGGTGACTCCAGGAGTGTCCAGCCCATCCGAATCTCCTCTTCCTGTGACCTCAGCTCCAGAATAAGGGAATAACTCTCTTCTATAAACAAAATCTTTAAACCTTTCCATAATTTGTTTCTCCACACTTACTTGACTAATCTGAGGAATTGTCCCTACCTCTTTGGTAGATTCTGAGTCTTCACTGTGCACCTGCACTATGGCTACTGTTATGTCACTTCTCTCCCGCCAAAGTTAATTTTTCCTAAGGGTTCTTTCGGCGTCCCGATTATTGCAATAGATCTCCCAATTAATTTCCAGTAATTAGCTTTAGTATGTTCAGTTTTATTGCAATGGAAGCATACTATTTTCTTTACATTACTTTTAGATTCTAGCCAATCTCCTTTATAATTTGATGTCCTTCTATCTGTTCCCTAAAACTAGTACCTATTCCACCAACAGGTTTTCTATTCCTCCAATTTCCTTATTGGTTCCCATATGACCATTTCCAACATGTAACTGTCTGTGTGTGATATCATAGGCATCAGCCAAACTGCCGCTTTTCAGATCTTTGTTACTTGTTGCTCATATAAAGAAGTCTTAATTGTTACTGGAATAGTATTTTGGAATTCTTCCATAATCATACTTTCCCTCACATTCTCAATTTTTTTCTCTAACTTCAGTGATTAAAATTACTGATCTCACAACATTTATTTTTCCTCACAAATTCTACAAATGCCTGATTCGACTTTTTCTTTTAGGCCTAAACTTTAATTGATTAGCTTCAGGGACAAGCTCATAAGCATTCAGTGTTGCCCTTTTAACCACTTCATAATCTGCAGATTGCTTTTCTGACAGATGAGTGTATTCATTCATAGCTGTACCTGACAGGAGACTTTGTAACATTAAGGTCCAAGCATCTTTTTACTGCTTCAACTTCACAGCTATCTTTCCAAATGAGGTGAAATACCTTTCAACTCCAATTTCTGTAAATTTAGGCACTAAGTGAAGATTTTTAGTTAAATCAAACTCCTCAGTGGAATCAGAATCATCCTCTGAACTTCTACCTCTTCTTTCTTCCTTTATTCAAAGCTTTTCTCCAGCCAAGTTATATTGTTTGATTTCTTTCTCTCTTTGAAATTCAAGCTCAAGCTTTATCGTTTCCATTTCTTTTGCTCTTTCTTTATCCTCCAATTCAAGTTCACCTTTTTTGTCTCTTTCTAATTCAAGTTGTTTCATCTGCAATTGAATTTTTGCTCACTCTAGCTGTGAGACTCCAATTTCATGTTTCTTTCCTTTTAATTCTAAAAACTGGGTAATTACTTTAATCATATCAGCATTCTGAAATTCTGCTTTTATTTCTACATTCAATTTATTTGCTAACTCTCACAGTTTAACCTTGGTCAAAGATTTCAAGTAATCTACCTGTTATAACTTTTACTCCCAGAAAAGTCTTAGCAACAGTAATAGCCATCTTTGAGTTCCAACCCATGTAAAGCACTTCACAGCAAACCTTGCTCCTGTGCCCAGTAACTCCACATTCTTTTTTTTTAAGGATTCACAGATCCCACCTAAATTCAAGGATTTTTGTACGCGGACGAGCGCCCACTTTGTTACAATCCCAGCTGATGTTAACACTGGACAGGTCAGATCCCAGTGTGAAACCTGGCTTGATAGATTCTAACTTTTTTTTAGAAACTGTGGAGAAAAGTTAAAGAGCAAATTCACAGGAGTTTACCGATGAACTTTTAACAAAGAATAAAACATTTATTAAACAAGGAAAAATGAATTATATAACACCAAGCAAAAAGGTTGGAAAAATCACAATACAAACACCAGAAAATGATTCAAACTCAGACTGTTTCTTTTATCCTAACAGACACAAAAACCCAGTGAAGATTTACCACTATCTTAACAACAAGGCTTCTTGCTTGGACTGGCCCAGTTGCAAACAGTTTTCTTCTGGCGGAATTCTGAGCATTCACTAGATGCCTTTCCCCAGCTGGTGCCTCTTGCTACGACACCCAAAACCGCACTCGAAACTCACTATTACTTCAACTGCAGAGCAAACACATGAGTTCCCTAAACTCAATCCCCCAGCAGCCTTGCAGTATTTCTTTCAGAGAGCTTAGAACTCCTGTCTTCACTCTCTGACATACACACACTGAACTTATTTCTATGTTTCCCCACTTCTGTGTGTGTCAGTGGACCCCTGTCACTAGGAAACAGTACAATATTTTCTGCTTTGTATTTTTTCCTGAAATCACTAAACTGTGAACCCCTTTGTAACCCTTCTCTTCACTTCAAGGGTTGTAAAAATCATTTAAGATTCATGTATGCAAACAAATCCAGAAAACCTGACTTTTTTGCTAGGAAGCCTTCCAGACTTCCTGGTACCAAGCTCACAAAAAGAACTAAATTAAACTGGAATCATGTTCCACCTTTCTTAACACATAAATATAAATATAAACTACACTTAAAGTTAAACATTGTTCCTAACACCATCAATTTGGGTGAGGGCAGGCCACCCTAGAACTCTGCACCCTTGGTAATATTGCGTAAAGACCGAAGGTGGTGGTTAGGCCACCAGGGAATTTTACGGGACCCCACCTTCAATCCCGCTGGCAGGAGACTGTAAAATTCTTCTCTTGGTATGAGTTAGGTACAGGCAGCAGAGTTTTGGCCAAACTCATGTTTATGGAGGTTGTAACATGGGAGACCAGTGAGGGGAGCATAGGAAATACTCCCAGCACCAGTTTGGAATTGTCTGTATTTGCAATGCACTTATAGAATGCAATGCAAAACAGAGGGCAGAATTGTCCAGGTTTGTACTAAGTGTGGTAGTGGGCGGGTAAAATTATATTTAAATAGCTGGCTGCGATGGCAGGCTTCCACGCCCTATCATCCCAAATCTGCTGCATTACACATGCATTCCTGGGAAACATCCCATTTCCATGGTGGGAGGGCGCTCATTCATCTACCATGCCATCATCTCGCTGCTTCAGCAAGCTGGGCACCATATTTAAATTCCAACCACGTGGACACATCTCAGTGCTTCCAGCCCAAGACTGATGTAGGGAAGATATCCACGAAAGGCAAAAAGACTGCAGTCCCCAGGTTTAGTGATGTGTCACTGGAATGCCTTTTGAATGCCTTGGAGGCCCACCGCGAAGTCCTCTACCCTCTCTCTGGTCGCAGGATGGGCAGCAGCATGACCAACCAGGCTTGGGAGGCATGGCAGCTGTAGTCAGCCCTAACAACCTTCAAAAGAGGACAGCCTTTCAGTGCCGAAGAGGATGAATGATCTCCTCCATTCTGCCAGGGTAAGTCACTCTTCTCATCACTCTCAACTCACACACTCACAAACCCATCACACATTCACAAGGATCTCACTCACAGCCAGTTCAAGGGACATTACCATTCACTTACACACACCTCCATTGTCCTCATCCTATCCAATGGGACCATACACTACCCACACATGCCAGGCATACTTATCATCTGGCCCATCAGGCATCCTGCTTACACTCTCTCCATATCTATTCATGCAGGAGAAGCTGGTACGCAATAACGGAGAGGTCGCAGACCGGTGGAGGAATACCTGAGATCAAGGTCCTCACGGACTTTGAAAACAGAGCCATCTAGCTGGCTGGTGAGGATCTGGACTGTTCCTGTGCTGACGGTGACGTCGGCGCTGCTCTACCAAGTGAGGGTCCAGCCATGCAACATCCATCAGACAACCATGAGTGATGTGTCCTGTTTCACAGGCCACTGCCATGCACTAATTATCTCCCCTTGCTTCCGCAGACACATCTGCCAAACAGCCAGCAAAGTCCACAACCCCAGGCCTCCAATCATGCCTCGAAGAAACTTCTGATGAGGCATCTGAAGGCACCCTCCCTGAAATCCCATCACAGTGCTCACCCACACCCTCCACCAGCCCAGAGACACACACCTCGGTGGGACCTAGCGTAAGAGTAGACTTGGGATCACAATCTGGTGAGCGCAACACACTTTCTGATCCACTGCAGGCAGCAGCAGGGACTTCTAGGTCCCCAGCACTCGGAGGACTGCAGGAGTCCAGAAATTTGTTGAGCCTGAGTCGGATGACGACCCTCTGGACTCAGTCATGTCGCAGTTGCTGGTGCTGCAAAAGCAAGCTTGGGAACATCAGGGAGGGATGTCCGCTGCACTCCTCAGATTGCGAGGCATGTTGGAGGAGTCCATCCACCTTCAGGCTGAGGTGATAGTGCCGTCATGCCAATGCACCAAGGTCAACACTGGTAGGATGACGGCTGCCATGGAGACCTTGGTCCAGGACGTCGCTCCTGCACTGCTGGATGGGCTCAACTCTACCGCTGATACCATAGTTGGCCTCCAACAGTGTGAAAGTGAGAGAGGGCAGGGAAGTTCAACCTCACTCCAGTTACCCCTTCTTCTCAAGGAATCGGCCTGGGGCCTTGGACACCCATAGGGAGGAAGATGAGCAGGTGTCCTTTCTGGGACCACCCACCCAGGTGACTCCAGGAGTGTCCGGCCCATCTGACTCCCTTCTTCCTGTGACCTCAGCAACTCCAGCTCCACAGACTGAGGAGGGTGTCACTGTCACACAGCAGGACTCCGAAAGCAGGCTGGGGTCCTCCAAGTGTCAGCCCTCTAGAGGATGCCCTCCAAAGCCACCACAGACAAGAGGGGGGAGCAGTCAGCAGGCTGCCTCCACCTCCCAATGAATGTTCGGGGAGCACCAAGATGTAGTGGCAGGGTTAGGAAAGTTAAGAACATGTAACTCTTTCAAGTACAAACCCTTTCCATCTGTTTCAGATGAAGTTACATTGTTTCATAGTTTGCCATTGTGAGATTTGAACTCTTGATCTTGGGGTTACAAACCTAGTACCACAACCACTTGGTTGCACAGCTTGGGCATGGGTGTTAATCGCTTGTACATACTGGTCACTATTGTCAATAAACTTCCAAGAGTATCTCCCTGCCTATGACTCCTTGTTCTGATGAGCAGTGTTCATGTCACTCAGATGTGAAACCTTTTTGCGCAAGGTAAAGGCAGCTGTCTCTGTCCAGGGCCTCTTCCCTGTGCAGTCTTCAGACGTTAGTGATGATCTGGCCTCACACTCCCTTGACACATTACTGATGCCTGCACCTTGACAGTGCTCATCTTTGCAGCTAGAACAAAATGGGCAGGCATCACAGAGTTCCTTCATTCTCTCGGTGTGCCCTCAGCACCTTCGAAGTGGGGCTGGCCCCCATCTTTTCAGCATCTGTGACCAGTGACGCTGGGATCCTAAAGGGCTCAGGTGCTGAAGGCGGTCAAAGGATCAGGTGCTTTTAAAGTTTCACGGCTACGTCTCCATGATATGACCCTGACCACAAGAGCACAAGTGAGCTGCCCTTGACCAGACAGGAGTTGGACATTCTCAGAGGCTATCTATGAAGATCTATGGAGTGTCCTCACTTCATGTTATCATCATCCTCCTGCAATCAAGTACTATTAGGGCCTCCACGGCAACCCCTTGGCAGAAGCATTATCACTGAGGGTATATGTGTTGCCATAAGCCAGGCTGGAGTCAAACATTCATAAATGTAATGTAAGGATCTTATGGTGTCTCCTCACTGCATGTCGTCATCATCCTTCACAAATCTAGCAGCTATGAGGGCCTCCTGAGTGCGCCTGCCTCATCTGGCCAGTGCGAGGGCCTCATCCCCATCATCACTGCCTTCGAGGACCTCCTCATCCTCATCCTGATCGACATCCTCCTCATCAGAGATGACCTACATCTCCTCCTCAGCCAACCCCTCACCCCACTGCAACGCCAGTTTGTAAATGGCGCAGCAGGTGATGATGATGTGTGACACCCTGTTTACTATATTGCCGAGCTCCACTAGAACGTTCCAGGCATCGGAACCTCATTTTCATTATCACAATAGTCTGCTCCACCAAGCTGCAGGTTGCAGCATGAGGCTCTGCCGCAGTCCGCCACACAGATGTCATCAGCCATAACCCCTGCAGGTAGCCCTTGTCCCTGAGGAGCCATCCCTGCAGCTTCTGTGGATGCTGGAATACATCAATGATTTGTGGCTGACTGAGAATGTAGGTGTCATGCACACTCTCCGGAAACTGTGTGCAGACCTGAACGATGCATTTCTGGTGGTTGCACACCAGCTGCACATTCAACAAGTGGAAGCCCTTGCGGTTGATATAGTTGGCTGCGTGTTGTGACAGAGATCTGAGCGCCACGTGAGTGCAGTCAATGGCACCTGAGATTCATAGACTCTCATACACATTTACAGCACAGAGGGAGGCCATTCGGCCCATCATGTCCATGCCTGCCAACAAATCCGGTCACTAATCCCATTTTCCAACACTCCATAGCCCTGGAGGCTGTGGCAACGCAAGTTTTTTTTTAATATTCATTCATGGGGATGGTTGCGTCACTGGCTAAGCCAGCATTTATTGCCCATCCCTAATTGCCTTTGTTCAGAGGGCATTTTTTAGAATCAACCACATTACTGTGGATCTGGAGTCACAGGTAAAGACAGCAGATTTCCTTCTCTAAAGGACATTAGTGAACCAGGTAGGCTTTTGCAACAATCAACAATGGTTTCACAGTCATCATCAGACTTTTAATTCTAGAAATTTATGAGTTCAAATTCCACCATTGCTGTGGTGGGATTCAAACTCGGGTCCCTAGAGCATTACCCTGGGTTCCTGGAATACCAGTCCAGTGACAATGTCACTATGCCACCACCTCCCCATAGTGAATATCTAAATGCTTCTCAAATGTTACGAGAGTTTCTGTCTCAACCACCCTTTCAAGGAGTGATGTTAGGACAAATCCAATCACTCTTACATCCTGCTTTCCTGGTCCTGGGCAAAATGCACAAAGTTGTATGCCCTCGCCAAGATGTCATCTGTGACCTCATGGATGCATTTGTGGGTGGAGGCTTGTGATATCCTACAGAAGTTGATGAGGAGGACGTGCTGGTAGAGCACGAAAATTCAGAGGTGCCTATGATGCTTTCTGGCATTGACCTGCATGCAAGGTCAATTGAGGGGAATGTACCCATCAATGCGGTTGAGCCCACCACTGCTCAGGCACTTATACGTTCTCTGCCTGTGTTGAGAACTTACAGTTTCATACCATTTCCATATCTTAACCTACCCATGATCATTATGGGATTGGAAATCATTCACCTTGCTGGACTCAAAATGTCATTGAATTGTTTCCAGCGCTGGCCCTTTGCCCTTGGCATCAAACTCTCATTACTCATCTCCTCCACAACCTCAAACCAAGTCTATATAGTGTAGCTGGCTTGCCTCCTCCTCTCATCCTCTGGAAAGAGAATATTCCTCCATTCCCTCACACTTCCAGCATCACCTCAAGTGACATATCATCACTTTATCGATCATGTGACTGTCCTTCCCTTCTAGCATCCATCTTCATCCTCACTGTTCTTCTGCAGCTTTGCAGTCCAATACACACAGTTCTGCAGCTGTGTGTGCTTTCGCTGGCGCTTTAAATGCTGCAGTCTCAATTAGGCTTCGGATTGCTCCACCCATCTGCTTTTTCTAATTGGGTAGGAATCACAGAGGTGCCCTTTTAATTGGCTGGCTCCCTGGAAAGTTCACTCAGAAGGACCATTACTCACAGCTAATGAGTTGCTGACCCAAATATGGACTCAACCCTCTGTCAGAATCTAAGTGCAGAGGACTCCGTCCTTTGTGCTCAAGTTCTGTAGGGTGTTTGGACATCCACTCAACTGACCCAGGCAAGCGTGCTACCATTCAGCCAAGGCTGATAATTAGATCTTAAAAATCTATCCTACTGCCTCTTATCACCATACTTATTCACTCACTAGTCCAGATGAGTTGTCTGGGCCATAAACCTCTCCCTTGGTAGTGCAGATGGTATGCTGTTGATAGACAGCAGGAGCACATCTCTGTGAGTCAAGAAAGGTTTTGCCAGCTTTTTGCTTGGAAGAAAATACTTGCTTGCCACATAGCTTTCCTGTGAGAGCATAATCCTTACTTAGCTGTCAAGTTTAATCATTTAACATGTATTGCATCTGCTATATTATGTGTTACAATCTTTCAATGTTGTCATTTAAAGAATGTTTTGTTTTTGATATGCAATATGTATGGTATAGCATTTTGTCCAATGCATTCATACTTTTGAAGTTCTAAGCTAGCTGCATGGAATATTTTGTTAATGGTGGGAGGGATCTTAAAGGCAAAGTAGTAATGCCAAACTATACATGCCATTTGTTAGGGCCTATTTACAATATTATGTCCAATTTTGGGCATTTTGCTTTAGGAAAGATGTTAAAATCAAAGTTGGAGTAAACATAATTCAGCCAGATGATGCGAGGAATGAAAAGCTTTATTTAGGAGGAAGGTCTAGAGGAACTGGGGCTCCTTTCATTAGCAGAGAAAAGATTAAGAGGAGACCTATTGGAGCTGTTCACAGTTATGGAGGTCTGTATGAAGGATCTGGATCTGCACCTTAAGTGCTGTAAGCTGCAGGGCTATGGGCCGGTGCAGGAAGGTGTGATTAGAAAGGGTATCTGGGTGTCCTCAGGCTGGCATGGACAAGATAGGCTGAATGGCCCCCTTCTGTGCTGTAACTATTCCATGGTTCTATGGTTTTAAGTACTCCATTTTGGAGGCTGACGAGGGTGCTGGTTCTTCCAGGGTGTGCAGACAGAGCCAAGCTTTTGGCACCACAAGCAGCCTGTCTGTACAGGAGAGGAGGAAGGGAGGAAGAGCAATAGTAATAGGGAATTCTATAGCCAGGGGAACAGATAGGCGGGTCTGTGGCCATCGACATGACTTCAGGATGGTATGTTGCCTCCCTGGTGCCAGGGTCCGGGATGTCCCTGAACGGCTGCAGGGCATCCTGAAGGGGGAGGTTGATAAGGCAGGGGTCATGGTGCATGTTGGTACCAATGAATGAGGTAGAAAGAGGGATGAGGTCTTGGATCAAGAATTCAGGGAGTTAGGCAGTAGATTAAACTGCATTCCTCTCCGCAGATGCTGTCAGACCTGCTGAGTTTTTCCAGCTATTTTTGTTTTTGTTCCAGAAACAACTATTGGACTGCTGTACTAACAGGCTACCCAACAGCCACCCCCTGTAGCACTGTAAAAGTGAATACAGGAGGCTTCACTCACCCCCAGGCCGTGTTCTGCTTATTGAGTCCACCTGCAAAGGCAAACTCCAACTCCTCAACTACCAAAGCCATCGTAGCTGCTAAACCTCAAGTTTCAATCCCTTCACTTCAGAAAGAAGGAAAGAGCCTGCAGTGATATCACACAAAGACTGATTTGAAATCTCATCTTTAAGTTTTTTTAAGTTTATCTGCTTTTGACCTTCATGTCTGCATTTTAGTTAATAATTTTAGCACTTTCTCCTGAAGTAACTTACGGCAGTAGTTTTGTAATAGACTTACCTTTATCTTGTTTAAGACTAAGGCTTGTCTGCTGGGTTATTTTTTTAAAATTGAATCACTCACAAAGTAAAAGGGGGCTACATACGCACCAAACAAATTCTTGGCTCACAGACCATTTCAAGGAAATGCCTTTTATGTGGCTGTGACAATTGGGGTCTCTTGTCCAGGACTGCACCCATTGCAAAACAAACCAAAGCCAGATTTTTACTAAAAAGTGGTTTAATCCATTGCGAAAAGAGCCAAACCTTGAACTGCAAGAAATTGGAAGTAGAAGGGAAATAACAAAGTCCAAATTGTTTTGAAGCCAAACCAGATGCTACAGCAACAAGCTTTGTTTATAAAATGTACCAATAATACATTAAGATAGCAACTTTTGATGCCCAGGAGCTTATCAGTCAGGAAGGTTAGCATCCTTAAACATGAAGCAACTAAAAGCCATTGCTAGGCAGCTAGGACTTAAGACCCCCAGTAAGACAAAGGGACAGGAATTATTCAAAATGCTGGCTGAGCATTCTGAACTCGGTATAGAATCAGAACAGGCAGCAGAAGCTGATTCAGAAACAGTCCGGGTTACTTTAGTCCAAATAGAGCTGGAGAAGTTGAGAACTGAGCTGGAGTTTAAAGCCCAGAAAGAAAGGGAGGACCGACTAGCCCATGAAAAGGAGCTAGAACTTAAAGCTCAGAAAGAGACGGAAGAAAGTCAAGCCCAAAAAGAAAGACTAGCCTGAGAAAAGGAGTTAGCGTTTCAGGAAAAAGAAAAAGAGAGGGAAAGGAAAGAACAGAATTCCTAGCTTCAGAAGTTGGAATTGGAGCTGCAAGCGCAGAGAGATGAAGACAGCTTGAAGCAGCTAGGGGAAATCTCACTCTGCCTAATGACAGCCAAAATCTCCATAACCCTGAAACGGTCTTCAAAGCCCTAAAATTCTCCAAATTTTATCCCAAATTTGAAAAGGGAGATGTAGAATCCTTCTTTACTGCTTTTGAAAAAATAGCAGATCAGCAACATTGACCCCAGGAAGCGTGGACCCCGCTGATCCAGGGTCAGCTAAGAGGAAAAGCCCAAAAGATCTTCCCCAGAAGCCCCTGAAGTGACTGCTGATTACAAACAGACTAAAATGCAATCCTGACTGCCTATGAACTCATGCCAGAGGCATATCATTAGCAATTCCAAAATTACCATAAAAAGCTCACACAAACATATCTGGTATTTGGAAGAGTCAAAACAGATTGCGTTTGACTGATGGGTGCACACGTTAAAAATAAAGCGTACTTTTGATGGAACAAGAGAATCGGTGATGTTTGAGGAGTTCAAAATTGTCGCCCTTACAATGTTAAAATACACCTTGAGGAACAAAAGCTTACCTCAGCAAGGACAGCTGCCACGGGGGCTGAGGATTATGAATTGACTCACAGACCCCTGAACCATAGCTGGCAGGGGTCAAATGGTTTGTATCAGCAGGGAAAAGAAAAGAGGGAGACTAAGGGAAAGAAAATAGATCACAAGGGAAAAGAGAAAATGGGGAAGCCTCTTCCCAACCTTAAAGAGAAGAATCGTAGAAGGCAGAGCTGCAGGGCCGTGCCCTGCCTGTTTCAATAATGGAAAACTGAGTCAAATAAAGGAACACTGCTGGAATGTGAAGGAAGCCAATGACAAAATTCCAGAGCAGCTCATACCTGTGGTCACTAAAATCGTAACCCTTTGTGCAAATGCAAAGTAAGGCATAGAAACCTATCAGGCTTTTGTGTTGGGGGGAAATGGCTCCTAGTGGTTCAAAAGAACTGGGAAAGGAGATAAACATTCTTCGGTGTATAGCTTGTTTACAGACACTGCTAGCTGTGGGAACTGAGGATTTCCCATGCAGAAGCAAGGCAAATTCCAAAATGATAGACAAAGAACTAATTGGAGAAGGTGTTGAGGTAGCATTGGTGAAAATTCACTCAAAGAGTAAATTTGTTACTGGGTTGGTAACGATGGGTGTAATCTCAAACTTGCCCACATGCAAGGGATTGTCCTTCTGCTAGGAAATGACCTCAAGGCTGGAAAGTGTTACCCCACAAAACTCAAAAAACAGTCGAGAGATGCTAAACCCACTGATCAATTCCAACAGTTGGAATCTGTAAAGTTGCAGACAGCTGAAAAGGTTTCAGAAGCCCCACATCAGCATAATACAACCCATGAAGGTTGAAATAGCGAGGCCAGAGCCCATAGATGTTGTTTGGACTACTGGCATGCCAAACAACATAAGCAGCAAGTGATACACAGAGCTAAGCGATCCCACAACTAACGAATCAGATGTAAGCACTGCAATCCTACCACATTCAGTTGTGAATAGGGGTGGACAATTAAACAACTCACTGAAGAAGAGGCTCCACATGTATCCCCACCCAGAATGGTGGAGGAGCCGAGTTAATCAGTGCAAAAGATAAGGCTGAAGCATTTGCTACAATCTTCAGCCAGAAGTGTCGAGTGGATAACCCATCTCAGCCTCCTCTGGAGGTCCCAAACATCACAGATGCCAGTCTTCAGCCAACTCGATTCACTCCATGTGATAACAAGAAATGGCTGAAGGCACTGGAAAGTGTAAAGGCTATGGGCCCTGACAATAGTCCAGCAATAGTTTGAAGACTTGTGCTCCAGAACTTGCCGTGCTCCTAGCCAAACTCTTCCAGTACAACTTTAACACTGGCATCTACCCGGCTTTGTGGAAAATTGCCCAGTTATGTCCTATACACAAAAAGTAGGACAAATCCAACCCAGTCAATTACCACCCCATCAATCTACTCTTAGTTATCAGTAATGTAAGGGGTTATCAACAGTGCTATCAAGAGGCACTTGCTTAACAATAGCCAGCTCACTGATGCCAAGTTTGGGTTCCGCTAGGGTCACTGAGCTCCTGAACTCATTATAACCTTGGTTCAAACATGGACAAAAGATCTGAACTTCCAAGGTGAGGTGAGAGTGACTGCCATTGACATCAAGGCAGCATTTGACCGAGTGTGGCATCAAGGAGCCCTAGCAAAACTGGAGTCAATGGGAATCAGGGGTAAAATTCTCCACAGGTTGGAGTCATATCTAGCACAAAGGAAGATGGTTGTGGTTGTTGGAGGTCAGTGATCTCAGCTCCAGGACATCACTGCAGTAGTTCCTCAGGGTTGTGTCCTACGCCCATCTCCAGCTGCTTCAACAATGACCTTGCCCCCATCATAAGGTCAGAACTGGGGACGTTTGCGGATGATTGCACAATGTTCAACACCACTAAAGACTCCTCAGATACTGAAGCAGTCCATGTTTAAATGCAGCAAGACCTGGACAATATCCATGGTTGGGCTGACATGTTGCAAGTAATCTTCATGCCATACAAATGTCAGGCAATTTCCATCTCCAACAATAGAGAATCCAACCATTACCCATTAATGGCATAACCATTGCTGAATCCCCCAGTATCAACATCCTGGGGGTTACCATTGATCAGAAACTGAACTGGACTAGCCATATAAATACTGTGGCTACAAAAGCAGGTCAGAGTCTAGGAATCCTGCGACAAGTAACTGACCTCCTGACTCCCCAAAGCCTGTCCATATCTACAGGGCACAAGTCAGGAGTGTGATGGAATACTCCCCATTTACCTGGATGAGTGCAGTTCCCACAACACTCAAGAAGCTTAACACCATCCAGGACAAAGCAGCCCGCTTGATTGGCACCCCAACCACAAACATTCACTCCCTCCACCACTGATGCACAGTAGCAGCAGGGTGTACCATCTACAAGATACACTGCAGGAATTCAACAAGGCTCCTTCGACAGCATCTTCCAAACCCACGACCATTACCACCTAGAAGGACAAGGGCAGCAGATAGATAGGGACACCACCACCTAGAAGTTCCTCTCCAAGTCACTCACCGTCCTGACTTGGAAATATATCACTGTTCCTTCACTGTCACTGGGTCAAAATCATGGAACTCCCTTCCTAACAACATTGTGATTGTACCTACACCACATGGACTGCAGCAGTTCAAGAAGGCTCACTACCACCTTCTCAAGGGAAACTAGCTGGTCCAGCCAGCGAAGCTCACATCCTGTGAATGAAAAAAAAGAAAAGAAAAAAAAGAATTAAACAGGGACAAAGGAAACCCACAAACAGATAACGAAACAGTTAGGGAGATGTCCCACTTAGTTGCAGAGACTGAGGGAAGTCACTTGATAGTTAAAAGGGCTGATGCCAAGCCCACTGACTGGAAAGAGGCAGAAAAGGGATCTTTAGAATTCCCAAACCAAAATGGACCACAGAAAGAATTAAGATCTCAGAGTGATCCTAAAGGGTTAATAGCAGCTAACCCTGAATTAAATAGCCTGAAGCAGCACAAGGCATAGCCATACTGTAGTTGTTATAGTTTGGGAAATCTCGGACTGTAATTTTAAGAATAATCCTGTGTTGTAAGATCACATGATCGATGTAAATCAATGTGTTAACATCACGGGGAA
Source organism: Carcharodon carcharias (assembly GCF_017639515.1). Classification (NCBI taxonomy): domain Eukaryota; kingdom Metazoa; phylum Chordata; class Chondrichthyes; order Lamniformes; family Lamnidae; genus Carcharodon; species Carcharodon carcharias. The sequence continues at coordinate 82,212,292 of NC_054474.1, read as the reverse complement.
CCTCCACTGGAGAGTTCTTCTTTAATTATGGGGTTTGATATGGGGTTTGCTGCTGTCTTGTAAATAAAGTTAAATGTTTGAACTAAGAAAAGTTAACTGAAGATCAACTCTAACAAACTGGTGACGAGGATAAATCAGATTGGGTGTTGTGGCACAGCCGATGATAAATGTGGAGCTGCTCAAATCCCAAAGGGAAACTTGAAACAACTGCCACAACTGTTTTGCAATTTGCATATTTATTTTGAGATGCATTCCTTGAATTCAGCAGCAATAAAACCATTGAGTCTTAGAAGATCTTTACAAAACCAAATTAAGCATTTATTAATAAAAGAGATAATTTTAAGCACATGTATAGGTCCACAAATTACTGCTATAATAACTCCTAGCTCGATTGATTAATCTAATTCCCCGTTGCAACAGTAAAACACATAGATTTTAAAAGGCCCAGGCAAAGCAACATAATACCCTGAACAGTCGAATTCATAGTGAGTTTTCTTAACTTCAGTTCTTTGTAGATAGCAGCTTGAGGCTAAGATGCTGGAGGCTTTTCACACTTGTGTTAGACCTTAAAAATGCCGGCCCTTACACAAGGGCTTTCTCTCCTTTATACATATTTTCCCCTTTAAATGCAAATTCCCATTGTTTCACCCTGTCTTTGGATTTTACTTCTCTAAGAATAAAGATCTATCATGGTACTAATTTTAACAGTAATTTTTTGGAAAAATAAACACACTGTTTCTTAACTTCTTCTGGCTAGATGCAACATTTCACCCCCTCTTTTGAATTCAAGCTACTCTGGTTTATTTAAAAGTGCAAATGTTCTCTTTACACCTCACAATCTAAAACTTCACCCATGTTTACCTATTTAACATTTCAAACTTAGTTTCTCTTCTTACATCAAAGTCATCACACCAGCTGTCTTAAATTCAATTAAGTCACACACACACACACACACACACACACACACAGACACACATAGACACACACATAACATTGTTAGAAATATAACATCTCCCTGACACCCCCATCCTAAAAAAAAATTCACAACCCATCTTACATCACCTCCTATACTTATTACAATATTACATTGCCAGATGCATGCATTAATGTAACAATATGGGCAACATCTTCGCCCCCCATTGGGGGGAAGTGCAGGAGCAGGCATGGACGGGTAGACTTCCAATTGGTGCCCCCAGTTGGGGGTGTGCCACCATTTATATGGGCAGGCCAATTAAGGCCCACCCAGCGTGACATCTGCCAGGAAGTGCTATGTGCTCCCTGTGCAGGCGTGGGGGGGATTCCCTCAGCCGGGAGTGTGCTCTTGCACGCATGCACGCGGAAGAGTACACAGATCTCCCTGAGGCAAAGTGTTGCCTCAGGGAGATCGGCCCATTTTGCCTCAGGGAGATCGGCTCACATTTTAAACTTTAAGTAAAGCTGAGAAAAAAAATTCCCTGCCATGTCCCCTCATGGGACACTGTCACATGAGTTGGGATATGTCCATAACTTTTATTTAAAAATATTGTGAGATTTTTAAATCATCATGAAATCTCATTCCGCCCATGGATGAGATTTCATGCTTTTTCAGAAGCCAACCAGGGCTCCTGACCTGCCCGCCAACCTTAAGATTGGATGGGCAGGTCCATTAATGACTTCAACTACTTTGCTAATGGCCTTAAAATGCCATTGACAGGTCAGCGGGTGCGCAACCGTCTCGGGTGCGCATCCACTGAACTGAAAGTCAGAATGACGCGCCGTGACATCCGGATGCACGCCCGACATCACCCGCGTCACTTTACCTGTCGACGAGCGGGCACTGCACCCGCTCACCGACCAGAAGATACAGCACAATTCCTTGGTATCAACATTAATAATTCCAGTCCAGTGTCCAGGTTTTAAATGTTCAAGTTTTGCTTTAAGCTTTAAACTCTTGACAATCAGATTTTCCCATCCAGCCACATGTACAATCTGTAGATTGAATGGTTGCAGTAATAAATGCTATCTGAATAGCCTTGCAATTTTGTCTTGAAATTTGTCCAGAAACTTTAAAAGAATTGTGGTCTGTGTAAACAATTGTTCCTGATGAATTGTTTGCCAGGTAAATTTCAAAATGCTGCAATGCTAACACCACCCCCAAAGTCTCCTTTTCAATCATTGAATATCTTCCCTGTTGTACATTCAACTTCCATGAAAAACACCCTATTGGTTTCTCAATTCCAGTATCATCTTATAAAAATACAGCCCCAATGCCTGTATCGCTTGGATCAATGGCCAACTTAAATAGCTTGGCACAATAAGGTATCTTAGTTAATATAGCCTTCAAACTGCCAAATGCTTTCTGACACTCTTGTGTCCATTGTAACTTTGTTATTTTTTAATAGTTCAGTCAATGAAGCAGCCACGCTGCTGAAATTTGGTATAAGTTTCTGGTAAAACCCACTCATTCCCAGAAATCTCAAAACTTCTTGTTTTGTTGTAGGCATGGGGAAACCCACAATAACCTTGACTTTCACATTTCTTGAAGTCACCCTAACATGCCCATGCTATGGCCTACATACATATCCTGTGTTTTTGCAGATTCATTTTTAGCCAAGCTCATCACCAAATTAGCTTCTTGTAATCAATTAAAATAATTCTTCCAGATGTTGCAAATGCTCCTCCCATGTCTGACTGATAGCTATCAACTCATCAATATAAACAGCACACTTGCTCAGACCTGCGATTACTGTTTGTCAGTCTTTGAAATGTTGCAGATGCAATTTTCATGCCAAACGGCATGACTTTAAACTGATATAGTCCATCTGGCATCACTCTTTTGCTTTCTCCGACAACGTTACTTGCCAATATCCTCTTAGCAAGTCGATCTTTGTGAAAAATTTTGATTGTCTCACATTCTTAATGCAATTTTCCAACCATGGTATAGGATATAAATCTGCTTTTCTCACTGCATTCACCTTTCGATAGTCCACACACAGTCTTTGTGTTGTATTTTGTTTCTGTACCAGTACAATAGGCGAACTCCAGTTACTGCAACTAGGCTCAATGATATCACTATGAGGCATGAATTCGATTTCTTTCTGTACTTATGATAACTTTGCCAAATTTAATATATAAGGATGTTGCCTTATCAAAAATGAAACTTGTACACATACATCATGTATAGCTAGGTTTGTCCTCCCCAGCTTATTTCCACAAATAGCTTTGTGTGACTGAAATAGCTTCTCCAAATCACTTTGACACTTGTATGGGAGGTAACCCCAAATTACATTTAAATTTTCAAGTACCCCCTCATTATCCAATTTGATTAGAGGAAAATCAATTTCAGAATCCAGCATATCTACCTCTATCTCTTAATCTATCACCACTAACACCTCATCCCTGCCAAAGCACTTTTTAAGCATATTTACATGGCACACCCTCTGCTTCTTTCTTCTATTTGGTGTATTTATTAAATAATTTACTTCACTCAGTTTCTTTTCAATCCTGTAAGGTCCACTAAACCTTGACTTTAACGGTCACCCAGTACTGGTAACAGAACCAGCACTTTCTCCCCAGCAACAAAACTATGAGCTGTAGCTTCCCTGTCTACCCTCACTTTAATCACTTGCTGTGACATCTTTAAATGTTCCCTAGCTAACTCACATGCTCTGTTCAATCTCTCTCTGAAGTTTGATACATAATCCAGGAGGGTAGTTTCTGAATTTTTACCCATATCATGGTCCCCTTACCTCATGAACATAAGTTAGTTCAAAAGGACTAAAACCAGTCGATGCATTAGAAGCATCCCTAATAACAAATAATAGGAATGGAATTCCCCATCCCAATCCTGTCGATAATCCTAACTATATACCCTCATCATAGTTTTTGAGTTTGATGCCATCTTTTCAAAGCCTCTTGTAACTCAAGATGATAAACTGTTGACTTAATCCGTTTTATCCCCAAACTGTTCATTACTTCCTTAAACAGCTGTGACATGAAAGTTGAACCCTGATATGATTCCTTTGGTAAACTGTTTCTTGTAAAAAAAATTAGTGAACTTGTTATGGGAAAATTAAAAATGCTAAAAGAGAACACTGTAAGAATTTACTGAAGAACACTTAAAATCTCCAAAACAAAAACAGAATTACCTGGAAAAACTCAGCAGGTCTGGCAGCATCGGCGGAGAAGAAAAGAGTTGACGTTTCGAGTCCTCATGACCCTTCAGCAGAACAGAGGTTCTGCTGAAGGGTCATGAGGACTCGAAACGTCAACTCTTTTCTTCTCCGCTGATGCTGCCAGACCTGCTAAGTTTTTCCAGGTAATTCTGTTTTTGTTTTGGATTTTCAGCATCCACAGTTTTTTGTTTTTATCACTTAAAATCTCCAGGCAGACATGGCTGTTATACATATTAAGAGTTGATGATTACCAGATGAACATTGCACAGCCTTGAGAGTCAGGCTGAAGACACAAGGAGGACATAAAATAGTTTACATGTACCCCCCCTCTCACATAGGGAAGGGCAGGTGGTTTTAGCTTAGATATGGGAAGGCATACAATGGGCAAAGAGGGGGCATTGATGAAACACAAGCAGTCTTGAGTTGTGAGAGCCAAGGTCTTTGCGTACGTGTTTTAATTTTGATTGGATAATATAATTATGTATACATCCTTCAGAATAATTGGTTAGCAAAATCACATGTTTATGTACTCAATGAGATAGTGTTAACATGGGACTTGTGTGTCGGTTACCAATTGGATGTATTCAAATGTACTCAAATGTATTGTGATAAGAAAAAGTACACAAGTAATGAAATGTAATCAATCTCGGAGGTGGGTCTTCATTCTTAGGAATGATTGCAGCTCCCTTGCATATGCTTGAATAAAACCAGTGAAAGGAAGCCTGAGTCTCTGTGGTTGCTATGTGATCGGGGATTGTAGTTTCTCCTCTTGAACTGGCCTATGTGGTAGTTGCTGGATTGGAGAATATACCCTCTTCAAACTCTTCCACAATTTTCTTTGTTGTAATATTTCTCCAAGATTTCATTTAAGGAAACCTTGTAGACACGTCCATTATTGCCAGTAAGTCCTGATTTACACTTTTAATCTTAGGGACGGGTCCTACACAATCAATCATGACCCTAGTAAAAGGTTCTTCAAATGCTGGAATTGGAATTAAAGGTGCTGGCTTAATCACTGCTTGTGGTTTTCTAATTACCTGACATGTGTAACATGTTCTACAGAATTTGATTACATCTCTATGCAATCCAGACCAATAAAAATGCTTTTATAATTAATTCAATTAAGGCACACACACACACACACACACACACACTGACCCATAGACACAGATCCCACTGTTACTCTACTTCACAATAAATTCCAATAATATTATGAAAATTATTATATCTTCCTGACATTCAGTGCTGTACCTCGCCCAGATTTGAAGACTCTCAGTGAATTAATAGACCTGGTAAAGGGACATTTCCAACTCAAGCCCTCAGTCACAATGCAGAAGTTCAGGTTCAATTCATGGAATAGAGCCCCGGGACAGACAATTTCTACCTACGTGGCAAAATTAAAACAACTAAGAGAATATTGTTATTTTGGTGAAACCCTGAATGACATGCTCAGAGATCGTTTAGCATGTGGTGTACAGGAAGACACTATTCAGCGAAGATTGCTGACTGAAGTGAATCTTGGTTTTAAGAAAACATTAGAAATAGCGCTGGTGATGGAAAGTGCTGTAAGGAATTCACAAGCAATTCAAGGAGTGCAAAATGGTGCCGTTCTATTAGTTGGGTGGTAACAATCAGCCAAAAGTGGTGCAAAAAGCTGGGACTCTGTTGCAAAGTGGGAAACAGGCTCCGCTAATTGAAAAATGAGAGGAAACAGCTAAGCAACTAAATCAAAAAATAGCTTTCATCGACATGGAAACAATCCATCTTCCAGCGCTTGGCAGTTTAAGAAAGTAACTGTTATTTGTGTCACAGAAGTGGACACATAATGAGACAGTGCAAAGCAAGATTTAAACAAGCCTCCAAGCAACAAACCAAGTCCAATGAAGTTTCTAGTGTAGAAGAGCCTGAAACAACCAATTCTGACATTTATTTATTAATCAATATTGGGAAGACAGAGCCATCGTTTGTTGCAGTGCAAGTGAATAATAAACCATTAAGAATAGAAATAGACACTGTAATAGGAAAGCACACGTTAAGGTATTTAAATAAAGGTAATCAACAAGTAAATTTGGAACAAACATCTGCCAAGTTGAAAATGTACACAGGCAAAGAAATCCAAGTGAAAGGTATCACTGGAGCAACTGTTCATTGTAGACACCAATCGGCACAGCTACCAGTGATGGTGTTGGAAGATGAAGGTCCAAGCCTTCTGGGTGTGATTGGTTGAAAGAAATTAAATTAAACTTGTCCGAAATCTTTCAGTTGCGAACAGGTGGACTACTAGAGCTGCTAAAAAAATGAAATGGTCCTCAAGGGTGAACTGGGAAAAACCCAAGGCCTACAGGCCAAGATTTATCTGGATCCAGAAGCAACACCTCACTTCTTGAAAGCAAGACCAGTGCCATATGCTCTGAGAAAGAAGGCTGATGCTGAGCTGAACTGACTAGAGAGGCTGGTTGTCATAAAAACGGTTCCGTTCTCAGAGTGGGCAACACCTAAAGTCCCTATCATTAAACCACACCAGACCGTCCTGATCTGTGGGGATTATAAACTAACAGTCAACAGAGCAGCCAAACTGGACAGGCACCCTATTCCCAAAATTTAAGACCTATATGCCAAATTAGCAGGAGGAACAACGTGTACAAAACTTGACACATATCAGCAAGTGGAGCTGGATAACCTAGAGGAAGCCCTGAAATGATTTTTTAGAAGCTGAAGTGCACCTGTAGAAGGGAAAAAGCACTTTTCAAGCAAATGAAGTCATTTATTTAGGCCGCTCGGTAGATGCCCAAGGGTTGTATCCAGTTGAAGAGAAGGTAAAAACAATAAGAGAGGCGCCTGCACCCAAGAACACCTCTGAATAGAAATCATTTTTAGGTATGTTAAATTATTATGGGCGATTTCTACCAAATTTATCCATAGTTCTAGCCCCTCTACAATCATTGCTAAGAAAAAAAAACAGCATTGGTTTTGGGAGACACCCAAAAAGAAGCTTTCATGAGAGTAAAACAGCTTTTACACTCTTCAAATTTGTTAATGCATTATGACCAGACAAAGGAATTGGTACTAACCGGCGATGTGTCCCCCTATGGAGTGAGGGGCGGTACTATCTCACAAAATGGGCAACGGCACAGAGAGGCCAAATAGGCTATGTATCCAATCACTTACCATAGCAGAAAATGGATATTCTTAGATTGAAAAGGGAGGTCTGTTGATTATTTTTGGTGTAAAGAAATTCCACCAATATGTGCACAGGTGACATTTCAAGATAGTTTCAGACCACAACCTGCTTTTGGATCTGTTTAGCGAGGAAAAGGCTAAACCTCCCATAGCTTCTGCAAGAATACAAGGATGGGCCTTAATTTTGGTGGCATATGAGTACACCTTTGTACATAGACTAGGGATTTATATAACAAATGCCAATGCCCTAAGTCACCTTCCTTCACAAGAGAATGATGAACATATCCCAATCCCACAGGAGCTCGTGTTAGTGATGAATTTTCTAGATTTCTCACTGGTCTGTGCTAGGTAGATAAGAAACTGGGTGAACTGTGATCTCGAGTGAGAGGCCAAGTGTTACATGGTTGGTCCCAGGAAGCAGTCTCTGATGAATTGAAGCCGTTTTTCAACCGAAGACACGAGTTGAGCAGTCAAGATGGTATTCTATTATGGGGTGCACTGGTAATATTTCCTCCACAGGGAAGGGAATAACTTTTAGTAGAGTTGCACAATACCCATCCAGGGATCGCCCAAATGAAGGTGGTAGCAAGGAATTATCTTTGGTGGCCGGCAATATTTAAAATGCGGTAAAACACTCGGTGCAGTGTCAACAGCTACAAAAGTTGCCGGTGACAGCCCCATTGCATTCAAGGAAATGGCCTGATAGACCATGGGTGCAATTGTAAACTGATTAAATAGGTGCTTTCCTTGGAACCATGTTTATACTGATTATAGGTGCTCATTCCAAGTGGTTGGATGTTGATGAGGCAAAGTTGCCGACATCACGCTCTACTTTGGAAAAACTACACCAGAGCTTCGCCAGCCACAGATTACCAGAGGTAACCTCAGATAACCGTATTGCATTTACGAGCAAAGAGTTCCCATGATTTATCAGCTTCAACCATGTGAAGTCTGCACCGTCCCATCTGCTATCAAATGGACAGGCGGAAAGAGCAATTCAAACTTTTAAGGCGGGAGTGAAAAAGTTAACAGGTCGATTCATTGGAGACCCAACTTGCTTGTTTTTTACTTCACAACAGAGCAACCCCCCACACCATGATAGGAGCAACACCTGCAGAATTGTTGGTGAGGTGCTGTCATCGGACAAGACTAAGCCTAATACTTCCCAATTTGGAGGTGAAGGTGGAGAAAAGTCAAGGAAACCAAAAAAGTGACTCATGATTTGCATAGTCATGAGCGACAATTTACTGTTGTAAAGAATTTCGGTGGAAGACCGAAGTGGTTACCTGGTAAAGTGAATTCTGTGACCAGACCATTGTTGTACCATGTGGAAGTGGAGGCCAGATCATCCGTAAGCATGTGGATCATTTAAGAAAAAGAGAGATACCCGAACAAGAAAATGTTTCACCTTTAACCATTACTGAATATGTGGTTCCTGTTGAAGCTGTTCAACCAAGGACAGACATTCCCATTGTCTCTGCCAGTGAAGACTCTGAGCTGCAAGTACCTAATGAGGTACCTGATGTTAACCTGGTTCTAGAGAATGTGTTTTCTGCAAAAGAATCTGACATCGTGGAGCTGCAACCATCTGTACAGATCAAGAAACCACCTGAAAGACTGAACTTGTAATTTCATGCGATAAATATCCTCGCAAATACAAAATGTACAGAAAACTTAAAGGGGGAGGAATGTATTAATTATAGTTTTGGGAAATGAAGGACTGTAGTTTTAAGAATAATCCTGTAAGGTCACATGATCTGTGTAAACCAATGTATGAACAGCATGGGCAACATCTACAAGAGAGTTCTTCTTCAGTTATGGAGTTTGGTGCACACGTGTAGTTGCTGCTGCTGTCTTGTAAATAAAGTTAAATGTTTCCACTAAGAAAAGTTGCCTGAAGATCAATTCCACCCATCAGGGTGGAATCACAGAATGCAGCTACAAAAATAGGAGGCACTGAATTCAGTTCAAACCATGACTTGATGAATTAATTTGTGAATTGAGGGGCCAAGATAAACAAAACTCAAAAGGAAGGAGCTGTCGACCTAGCTCGCAAATAATTAAATAAGATCTGTTCTGAGTGGAATGAGGAAAAACTGACAAATTTTAAACTCTTTAAAGAACAAACCAGACAAGAATATCAAACATTCTTGTTAGAGCAAAAAAAGCATCTTAATGACATTCTTGTGTCAGCAAAAAGAGACTTTGATCAAAGAAGGCTTGAGTTATTGGCAAAGAAAGAGGCCATTGCTAACATGCTCACTCACTCCACTCAAAGGGAAAAGTTAAAAGGTTTAAGTCTGGGAAGTGAACAGTAAATGCGTTCAGGTGAAGAAGCAGCAATTGATTTAGCTTTGTATTTGTCTGGCACATTCTTTGAAAGCATCAATAATGAAAAACTACAGATAGCGAGTGCAGCTCCAAAGTTAAAATCAGTGCAGACTGTTGTAAAAAACGGAAGGAAAAGGAAAAGAAACCCAGATAAAAAAAGCCTAACTCAGCCATCCACCTAATTGTAGAAAAAATGTGTTATTTAAAAATCTTTTGTTTATTCAATGTAATTCTGTAAAAAAATTAAAATATGTATATGTTCATTTTTTCCAGTAAGGCTAGTGGTGTCATGAACATGTAGTTGTGATATTATGGATTTCTAAGGACTACTGTTTGAAAAGCATGTTTGCTAAAAAAAAACTTGTAAAAACCTTTGTTTAGAAAAGGGATGTATGGATGGAGAACTCAGCACTTTTCTGAAACAAAAATAAAAATACCTGGAAAACCTCAGCAGGTTGGCAGCATCTGTGGAGAGGAACACAGTTAACATTTCGAGTCCGTATGACTCTTCAACTGAACTAAGTAAAAATAGAAAAGAGGTGAAATATAATATATCGGAAAGGAGTTCCGATCCCCCCTTTTTTTCCAATAATTTATATAGATTTTTCTTTTCCCACCTATTTCCATTATTTTATCTCTACCTTTTAGCCTATTTCGATCCCTTCCCTTCACCCACCCCCACCCCCACTAGGGCTATCTGTCCCTTGTTTGTCCTGCTTTCTACCCTTAATTAGCACATTCATTAGATAATATCACCACCTCCGATACCTCTTTGTCCTTTTGTCTATGACATCTTTTGGCTATCTCCACCTATCACTGGCCCTCTATCCAGCGCTACCTGTCCCACCCCCTCCCCTTAAACCAGCTTATATTTCACCTCTTTTCTATTTTTACTTAGTTCTGTTGAAGAGTCATACGGACTCAAAACGTTAACTGTGTTCCTCTCCGCAGATGCTGCCAGACCTGCTGAGTTTTTCCAGGTATTTTTATTTTTGTTTTGGATTTCCAGCATCCACAGTTTTTTGCTTTTATCTTAGCACTTTTCTGTGTTAGTTTGAAACCTTATCAGACTGCTTAACTCAAGAAGGATCACAAAAGACATTAGAAATTCAGGCAGTGTTCCACAAGTATAAATGAGATGCTTCCACTTGCCAGTCTTCTTTCAGAACAAGGACAATTAACTGATAAGGACCTGAATGAAAAGCTAAAAAAGAACTCCAGGAGGAAGAAAGGCTGTTGCAATGGCCAATATCTAACATGGAATCATGATTCAGCAGTATGGGAGGAGACATCTTTGGATTTGTTATTATAAGAAAGGCTGGAAGCTGATTAAAGGGGGAATCATAATGAACATTATGAGAGGGACACCTTGAAACACAAACTGCTTCTTAACAGGGGGACACCGAGGAAGGTTTCCAGAAACAGCTGTCAGACTGCTATGCTAAAACCAGGTTACCAAGATTCACTACCTTCAGTACTGTAAAGGTCCTGTTTCACTTATTAACTCCACCTGCAAAGGCAAACTCCAACTATTCAACTACCAAAGCCATCGCAGCCGTTAAACCAAACCTCAAGTTTCAACCCCTTCACTTCAGAAAGAAGGAATTCAAATGACACGTCTGCAACAATATCTCACAGGGAGTGATCTGAAATCTCAGCTTTTTGTATTTTTTAAATCTTTATCTGTTTTTAACCTTTGTGTCTGTATTTTAGTTACTAACTCTACCACTTTTTCTGAAGTAACTTCCAGCAGTAGTTTTGAAATAGACTAACCTTTATCTGGTTGAAGACTAAAGCTTGTCTGCTGGCTTTTAAAAAAATGGAATCATTCACAAGGTAAAAGGCGATTACATGCACACACACAAATTCTTAGTTCACGGACCAATTCCGGGAAATGCCTTTTGCGTGGTCATGACACTATGCTGGCAGTTGATCACACTGGTTGATTCTTTTTCTTGCAGTATGACTGAGAGTATGGCATACTATAATTGGGAAACATCCATCATTATGGTTGGATAGTATTGATATATCATGGATAAAAACAAAAAAACTGCGGATGCTGGAAATCCAAAACAAAAACAGAATTACCTGGAAAAACTCAGCAGGTCTGGCAGCATCGGCGGAGAAGAAAAGAGTTGACGTTTCGAGTCCTCATGACCCTTCGACAGAACTTGCGTTCGAGTCCAAGAAAGAGTTGAAAAAGAATATGAATAAAGGCTAGATTTAGGAGCCTAGCTAAGCTATAGAGCCTGCACACATCATTGAAACCAGCATATTTGTTCTGAAAAGATTCTAGGTTCTGATTGAAGGAAACCAAGATCATCAAGGAAATCATTAAAACTGATAGAATGAGGAAACTGTTAGTCTCCTAGAGGGGCCCATAACAGATGCTGGAGAGCTGTAAAATTTGGGAGCTTCAGCCTGACAATGAAAAATCATTTTGTGTGCCATTTGAATTCCTGGCAGAGCTTGGGGCAGACGCTGGAAATTCCCATCCGAAAAAGTTGGGACTTCATGGAACTGAGCACATCAGTTAGACAGCATTGTGATTTTGCACAGGTTACAATATCATCATATTACCCAGTTTACAAATATCATCACATTGATATAACTTGGGCAGTCACCGTTCAAGCTTTGCCACTCAAGTGCCAGAGCATTTAAAGAACAAACTGCTTTCAAAGATCTATTTTGACCTTTTTTGTGATCTTCTGAATGATTTTTTTGTTCTCCACTTAACTTCTCAAGAGATAAGTATAAACATTTCTGGACTTGTCAGAAAAGCAAAACATGCAACACAGCAGGACAACAGATAGCACAAGCATGATATATCAAAACAGAAACAGAATTACCTGGAAAAACTCAGCAGGTCTGGCAGCATCGGCGGAGAAGAAAAGAGTTGACGTTTCGAGTCCTCATGACCCTTCGACAGAACTTGTGTTCGAGTCCAAGAAAGAGTTGAAAAACCAGTGCAAAATCACAATGCTGTCTAACTGATGTGCTCAGTTCCATGAAGTCCCAACTTTTTCGGATGGGAATTTCCAGCGTCTGCCCCAAGCTCTGCCAGGAATTCAAATGGCACACAAAATGATTTTTCATTGTCAGGCTGAAGCTCCCAAATTTTACAGCTCTCCAGCATCTGTTATGGGCCCCTCTAGGAGACTAACAGTTTCCTCATTCTATCAGTTTTAATGATTTCCTTGATGATCTTGGTTTCCTTCAATCAGAACCTAGAATCTTTTCAGAACAAATATGCTGGTTTCAATGATGTGTGCAGGCTCTATAGCTTAGCTAGGCTCCTAAATCTAGCCTTTATTCATATTCTAGGCATCAGCTGACCACTTGACACTAATTATTCCCTTTAATAGATGTTTTGTTTATGAATGCTTACTTAGTAGATACTAAAGAAGTTGACATTAGTTGATGTCTGTTTACCAAGATGGATTCTTCATATGCTACTAATTTCTTCCAGGCTCTGGGTAACTTTGCTTCTTCAAAAGGTGACAAAAAATTCATGAGGACCAATATCAAGCTGTGACAAAACCATATGTATACTGTTATGTGTCTCTTTATTTCTTTACAAAACTTTGCTAAATGCATAATTAGCTGGAATATTCTGGCTCCGTTGGTATCGGGTGTCAGGTGGCTGGGTGGCTGGGTGGGCGGGTGGGGGGGGGGGGCCTGGGGGCAGCGGGTGTGGAATACCAATATAGTGAGAAGGTCAAAAATCACTTTATGCCGGCGTGAAAGCATAGCGGGATCATCCGATGGTGTCCGCCATGGCAGAACGCCAATCCTGCTGGAGGTCAGCGTGAACCAACTTTGCATCCCGCTGATGGGAAGCAAAGTAAGGCCTGACTGGAATCGCTAACCCTCCCCCCTTCCACGCCAGATTTAGTTATATCAGTGGGGAATCACACTGGTCCAGAACACGTCTGGAAAAGCGTAACGTGTAAAAGTTGGGACTTACCGTTAGGGCTTTGCTCAGAATGCGGACATCCGAGAAGCAGAAGATGATGGGGCTCTACAGCTACAGGACCCTGGAGGAACACATGCATTGCATGCTGGGTGGATCCTCATGCACATGGCTCCAACATGAAGCAACTCTTGGAAGGTGGGAGAGTCTGCGTTGATGCCTCATGTCTGCTTTGGAACATCAAGGTTTTGACCAGAGATTGTTATGGATGATTGGCAATGGTGAGGGGATGGTAGAGGAAGATCCAGCTGTGCGTGGGAGAAGAAGGTGTACCAGTGTGGGGTGTGGCGAGTGGGAGAGGAAGGTCTAAGTGTGACAAGGAGAGGAAGGTATACGGGGTCGGTGGGGGGGTGTGAGGTTGGGGGATGGGGGACAGAAGGTGCCAAGAGTGTGAGGTTGGGAGGGGGGAAGAGGGTGTTGGGAGAGCGAGGATGGGAGGGGGAGAAGGGAGTACGGGGAAGGAGGGTGAAATGAGGGAGAGTGCTGAAAGTGGGGAAGTAGGTGTAAGGGAGGAGTAAGGTGTAAGGGAAAGATTTTGGAGTGGGAAAGATTTCGGAGGGAGGAAGGTGTTTGGAGGGCGGGAGGAGTCTAGGGAGAAATGAGTCCGGGGGAGGAAGGAGTTTGGAAGGGGGAAGGAATAAGGGTGGCGGAGGGAATAAGGTGAAGCAGAGAGAAAGGGTGGGGGAGGGAATAAAGGGTCAGGGATGTCCAGGTGAATGTGCAAGGAAGGATTTGTGGAGTCGATGACTACCTCCTGGGGATCGAAGTAAGGCTGGGCTTGGTAGGAGGAAATGGTGAGTATGAGAGAGGGCAGAGTGAGCCGGAAGCGTGGGAGGATGAGGGTGCAATGGTAGCAGTAGCAGGGATGGCAAGGGTGATTGGTGGGCATTTGGAGGCACACTGGGACCCTGGGGGTGGGAAGGAGGAGGTTGAGGAGTCAAAGTGGATGAGGGTGGGATTCTCAGGCAGGTAGGGAACATACACATTCACCTGGACATCCTCAAAAGAAAGGAATTCTGGCTGGTAGGTGACGGTGGGGAGGAGAAAAGTGATGCCAATGGGGTCAACAGTGATGGGGGAAAGGACACGGGTGACTGGGGGAGGGGAAAGGATGGAGGAACTTATGAGAAACATAACTACGACCATGTTTTTCAAATTGAAAGTGAGCGGAGCCTTGTATTGGACGGGCACAAATGCAGCATGGGAGTGTGACTAGTGGGTGGGCGGAGATGCAGGTCAGCTCAGATGGACAACTGAAAGTGAACCCCAGCAGATAGCATTGAAAACGCTCTGGACAGTGAGATGACTGATGGAGGAGGGATTTGCATGCGTGGGAGAGAGCTTGCATGAAGCTCTGAAAGGCCCTGCCACACATACACTTCTCCCTCCAGAATCACTCATGGCCTGGCTGCATGCAGCTGAACTGCTAGTGGGAGGGATGCAGGGGTAGGACTCGTGAAGCCTGTAAATGAAGCTGAAAGACACCATTACACATTATTCAGTGACAGTGAATATATTTTCAGATTATAAATTGACAAAACGTGTTCACCCATACAACCACTTGTGAGCTGAAATTCTTAACTTTTCTAGGCCTACCAATTCTTCCAGGTGCTGCCCTGACGTTCGCAGCTGGGGTGGAGACAGCCTGTGCAATGGTTGGCCCTGTTGCATCTGGTGACTTTGGCATGCATTCTCTGGATAGCCAGAGTCTTGAGGGCCCCGGCTTGCTTTGGATGTCCTCCTGTGGGTCAGCTGCTCCCTCTGTGATGACAGACGAAGAGGATGAGGGGGTCACAGGCAAAGGGGACTTGGAGGGAGAGGACAGCCTCTGAGATTCCTGAGTGGATGACCCAGGGGTGTCCAGCTACTGCTTCTCCTCCTCCTCCCTTCGGGTGCCCAAGGCCTCTGGCCTGACTTCTTGAGGGGAAGGAGCACCTGAGGGGACGTCAAGGTTTGTTGTTTCCCTCTCACATTGCTACTGCAGGAACTCAGCCATGGCTACCATGATGGAGTACAGGTCTGCGTGCATCTCCGTGACCTGTTGGTCTAGGGTCTTCATGACGTCTGCCATCCTTCCCTTGGAGACCTCAATGCACGCACATGTGGGCACCACTTCATCAGGGAACAGGCAAACTGCCTCCTCTGACTCACGTGACACCCTGTTGAGGGTTTCCAACAGCTCTGCATCATTTTCCCCTGCCTTCTGCTGACTCTCCATGATGAGCTGGAAAGCCAAATCCAGAGGGTTGTCATCTGATTCGGACTTCACAGATGCCTCTTCCCCAGAAGTCCGCTGAGTGTTTGGGAACATGCTGAACCTGTCTCCTCCTGCTGCAGACATGCAACCTTGCGGTGACCACAGATTGTGAACGCGAGCCTGCTCTAGATCTAGGTTCCTCCAAGGTGTGTGTCTCTGCGCTGGTGCAGGGTATGGGTAAGCACTGTAACAGGTCTTCCAGGTTGCTTATTTCGTGCTGGAAGTAAGGACCTGGATGGAGCTGAGGGACTGGCTGGCTAACGGTGTCGGTCGCTTGGCAGAGCTCCCTGTGAACCAAAGTAGAGATAATTAGTGCATGGCAGCAGAGTTAAAAGTAGGAGAGAGGGCACTCACAGTTGCGCTGAGAGAGGGATGATGTGGTGCAGGATCCTCACGTGGATGTTCATCACCAACTTCACCACTGCCGTGGGCACAATCTACATCCTCACCAGTCAGCATGATGGCACATTCCTGAAAGTGAATGAGGGGCCTAATGTGGGCTACTATACCCCCAGTATGGGACCTCTCCCTGCTGTTGTGAGCCAGCTTCTCCTGCATGAAAACGGATGGAGAGAGCGTGAGCAGGACACATGGCACTGAATGGAATGTTTGTGTGGTGAGCGGAGCCATGGGCAGGATGAGGACATGAGCTCCAGAAGATACGAGCCTGATGGAGATGTGAGGGTGTGTATGAGAGTTAGTGGTTGTCCCTTGAGGTGTGAGATCCCTGTGGATGTGTTATGGGTTTGTGAGTGTGTGAGTTGAGAGTGATGAGAAGAGTGAGTTACCCTGGTGGAAGGGATGAGACCATTCATCCTCTTCCTGCACTGGATGGCTGACTTCCACTGGGTGCCACTGCCACCTTCTCCCAGGCTGGACTGGTGACTCTGGTGGGCCTCCTGTGGCCAGAGCGAGGGTAGAGGACATCGCGGTGGCCTACCACTGCATCCAGCAGGCGCCCCCCGCAGAGAGGAGTCACTAAATTTGGGGGCTGTTGTCTTTGCTTTCAGGGCGGCCTATCGTCTGGAGCAGTCATGGTCTGAAGACATGAAATTGGCTGCGCTCTTGTGCGCTTTATATATGGCGCTCGGAGTGAGGAAGCGCTGAGGTCACGGCGTGGCGGGATAATCAGAGTCTGCCCCCCGCTGGTGATAGGGTGTGTTCCCTGTGAATGCATAATTAATCAGGCGCTTGGAATGGGATGATATTACATGAAAAGCCGCCATTGTGGCTGGCAGCGAAAACATCCTTTATCCTGTCTGCTACTGCACTTTGTGCAAATCTGGGACAATTCTGCCCATTGCGTTATTATAGGCCAGGATTTTTACCTTGTTGAGTGGGTGCTGCGGACGGGCCTGGGAGCGGTCGTGAAGCTGATTGCTGCCTGTGATTGGGCCCCGACATAGATTTCACTGACCAATTAACAGCCAGCCAGTGTGAAAGGTGCACTGAGCGCTCGGTCCGGGGTGGGGGTGGGAGGAGTGCGAGCACGGAAGTTCCTGCATGCGCTCGAGTGTGCGCAATGAGAGCTCCCTGAGGCACAGAACTGCCTCAGGGAGCTGAAGATTTAAAAGCACAAAAATAAAAAAGTTACCACTGTTAAAAACATGTCCCCTCATGTGACTCAGTCACCCTCTTCCTACACTGCATGACTGACCTTCTCTCTCCTCTGGTGGTGCTGGCTGTGTTATTCTGTCACATGAACAGGGACATGTTATGAGTGAATTTTTAAAATTTTAATTTAATTTTTAATTGTTGTGGGAAACTTCATCATGCTGCTGGTTGAGATTCCCTAAAAAATCCAAAGGCTGCTTGGCCTTTTCGCCTGCCCGCCAGTTGTAAGGTTGGACAGGCAGTGAAAATTTTTGTTCAATTAAAACTTTAATGGCCTTAATAAGCCTGTTAATTGATGGCGAGCGCGTTGCTGACTCTTGCGTGTGCCCATCGACCGAAATATCGAGCATCATTTTACATTCAAGTGGGTCGGGAATGCGCCCCCTCCGCTCAGCGTGAATTTCTGCCCATATTATTTGTAAAATCACTTCAGAGTTTGTGTCTGAAGGTGGGACAAAGGGCCTATTGTGCAGAGGAAGTCTCCTGGCCTAAGAAATGGACACAGAGGCACAGGCAATGGAAGAAGAGCTCACAACATGCTGAACTCAAAATTGATTGAGGGACAGGCATAAAGGGATGAAGCTGAAGCCGTTGCTAGGAACTGATCGTCTTCCCCTCTCTACCCCCTTCATCATTCTAAAGGAACCATTCCCTCTCTGACCCCCTGGACCACTCTTCCATCACTCTCCAACACTTGCTTTCCTTCCCATGGCACCCCCACATGCAAGCACAGGAGATACAACACCTGCCCTTTCATCTCCTCCCTTTCCACCCTCCAGGGCCCCAAGCATTTAGCCCATGGGAAACACTGATTTATTTGTCTCTAGGCGGAATTTTCCATTCTGGAGACTAAGTCTGGTGGCAGACAGGAAAGCTGACATGACTCCCACTGGGCAGCGAGGTGGGTGAATACACATAAACTTCCGCTTTTGAGCTGATTTACTATGCATCAATGAGGAGCTTGGCGAAGTTGCACATCCTACCATTACCTTATGGGATCAAATGTCCTGGCACCATATTTAAATGGCATTTGGACAGACCTTCTCTCATTGCAGGCTAGGAACTCCAAATTACTCTTCAGAATCCTTGCAGCTGCAGCTCATGCTAAGAAGCTGGCAGATATCAGCAGCCACATCGTGGGACACACGAGGGCGCCTCAAGCATTGCCTTTTACTCATCTCTACATAAGAACACTGCCGCGATATACCCATTGTCAGACTAATGCTTGCTGTTGCAGTGGGTCTTGTTCGCCAGCCTCTTGACCTTATAGAGGCCCCGCTGCCTCATGCTGCTCAGGCCCTTGTTCCTCATGGTCCTGTGCCAACTAGTGATGGGCCCACCTTCTCTTCATTGGGATGAGAACCATTACCAAGACAGGGTCGACTGCAGCGGGTAACATCGATGCCTCAGTGGTCGTGTGAATGAATTGAAGTGATACATTAATTGAGCATATCCTTTACAGCTTTCCCTCCATCTCAAAGCCACCAGGCAAGTGCAAAACCTTCACCTGGCCTCTGTCTAGACATGGCATCCACACCTCACCCCTTCCTGGGGGACCAGAGATGGGTGTCCCTCTTGTTCATGCATGAATGCATATGGAGATGTTTCCTTTGACCAGGGTGATGAGAGCCATGTGCAAAAAGCTGCTTGTTTCCACTACCCTCGAAACTTGGCAGCATTGAAAAACTAACCATATGAGCACATGTCAGCCATGACCATTCACCTGGGAAGATAGAGATTTGGACTCATGGGTTGGCTGCCCTCCACCAGCCATGCCCCTTGGAGGCATTCCACCTCCCGCCCTTCCTTATCCCTGCCTCTGCCTGCAGCCAACGGCAAATGACACAGAGTGAACTGCTGCTCCACACCTTGCTGGGATCTCAATGCTATGAGGTCTATGAATCGGGAACACACCTGTAGCAATATGGGCTTCACCATAGAGAGGAGAACACAAGTGAGAACCTTTGACATCCAGCTGCCTCATAATTATTAGGGTATCCCTTTAGTTGGCCACTTGTGCTGACCTTCAAGCCCATCCACCTGAAAAGACCCACCACCCACCTCGAGAAATCTCACTGATTGACTAACTGCATGATCAAGGTCAGTTTGGAAAAATGGTGCATGTCACATCCTCCCCTTCCCCTGTTACCCATCAACTTTCTCCCATCACCACAGACCCATCCAATATCACCATTCCTCTTACCCTGCCCCCTCCCATTATCCAAGCCACCTCTATAGTTCTCCCTTTGTGACCCACCCAATGAGAATTTCATCTACCACCCTATTGCATCCCATTCCCCACTCCGACTGTGACTGTTCCTTCGTATCACCAGGATCCCATTGTTGACACCACTGATACCTCCTTCCAAGACATTCCCCTGCATTCTCTACCCCCATTCTCCCCATTCCCTCGACTTCCCACCCTCCCTTGGCACTTTCCTCATCCTTCCCTCTTAAACCTGCTTCCCATATCCAGCCTTTGCTCCAATCTTCCAAACTACCCATTCCCCCCTTCCAGCCTTTGCCTGCCCTTCTTGCCCAGCCTTGGTGCAGTGTTTGCTAATGGCACTCGAGTGAAGTTATGCGAGGTCCCAAAGAAGGAGAAAGCAACATCTACACACCTCAAAGTTGAGGAGGTGAAGCTCACCAGATGCATGCCACTTACATACATTCATAAAACTGAACGCCCTAAATTCCTGCTGGCAGGGAACGTAATTTGGAGGTGAACTTAATTCTGGCGAGGTGGCCTTTTAATCAGTACGTATGAGGTGCTAGTGCATGCAAATGGGATTCCGGACATTGTACGTCTGGAAGATCAAATATCCCTTAACCTGCCATGAAATTTGGGAGAACAGAGCTCCAACAGTTTATCCCAGGTCAGGAAACAGAATTTTTGTCTTCCGCCAAATTAGATGCCCCCATCCGCCATGATTCTCAATACTGGTGGGAGCAGAATATTCCACCCTCTGTTTCTCTTCCACAAATGCTACCTTGCCTCCTGAGTATCTCCAGAACTTCCTATTTGTACAGTAAAACTACTGATGTAATAATGTTTAGTTATTTTGTGTTAATTCACTTAAATAAATGTGATGTTTCCAACAAGCTTCAATCACCTAAAAGTAGGTATTAGTAGAGTGTTGGAACTTAGGTAGAAAGTGTGGAGAAACTATTTGCTTTCAGGATTCCTACTGTTCCAAAAATGGATCAACAAAATTTTGACAAAGCGGATTCTTGTTTTAAAAGCTTGTGCAGGCAATTAATGATGGAACAGATGCACAATTATGCACTGTGGAGGATTGTTGATATACAAGTGTTTAACTCTAGGGCCAGAGCTGGTACTCATGAATTTGAAAAAGGAATATCTCAGGTGTTATCTACTTTGCTTTCTGCTACTCTATTGAGAAGATAATTAAGTGGTGTGACAGTAGTGGCGGTAGCGTAACATCTTGCTACATACACATCGATAGCAGGTGACAGCAAGGCAGCAACAGTTTATCCAAATTACTGACTTCCTTGAGGTACTGGGCATCATTGACTGTTTGGCATATCAAAATAGGCATTGATATTTTCCATAAATGTGGAAATAAGGGGGCAGTGCCAGATGCACAGTTTTGAGAAGTATCCATTTCCATGATTCTGATGCAATCATAAATGACGCAATTCTTTGAAGGAAGAATGGTTAGCTCCTTGGAGCCATAGCCAATCCTTTCTGCTATGCCTGGTAATTCTCCATTTCTTTGCCATATTCATTGATCTGTCTGAACATGGAGTAGTGGGTGTCAGTGAAGTCAGTGTGGGTTGATAAATTTACCACATTCTGTGCTGTGCCGCTGCTTTACCTTTGTTCTCTGCTTTAGGTCATGTTACTTTATTTCCTGACTTACATCCAGGCCTTTCTTGCTGCTGACAGAGTTCACCATCTCTGTAATGTATTTTCCGAGTTGCCTTAACCTTTGCATATTTGAAGGGGGCAGCAATAGCTCCTTGTGATGTTGCATTGCAGAGATCCTCAGGACTTACAGGGCCTGGCTATTAAAACAAAATGTCCTCAGGCATTGAGTTACTTGCCTCTATAACTGCACTTCACGTTATCATGGTATTAGCTGCTTGAAGGACGTTAAGAGATGATGATTGTAGGGACTTCATGATTAGTTGCTAGTTTTTGGTTGACAATATTTTCCAAAAAGTGTTGTGTTTATACGGACAGCACTTTTCACAATCAGCAGATGACTCAAAAGCGCTTTACAGTCAAGAAGAACATTAGGCACTATTCTATTGTGGTAAATTTATCCACCAATATTCACCTCATTCTGCCCACTTCTCCACTGGAGTTCTTTGAAGAGATAACAGGCGCTGTGGATAAAGGGGAACTGGTGGATGTACTGTACTTAGATTTTCAGAAGACATTTGATAAGGTGCCTCATCTAAGGTTATTGCAGAAAATAAAAGATCATGGTGTAGGGGGTAACATATTGGCATGGATAGAAGTTGGCTAGCTAACAGGAAACAGAAAGCAGGCTCATTTTCTGTTTGGCAGGATGAGATAGGTGATGTGCCACAGGGATCACTGCTGAGGCCTCAGCTCTTTACAATTTATATAAATGACTTGGATGAAGGGATGGCATGGTTGCTACATTTGTTGATGATACAAAGCAGAAAAGTAAGTTGTGAAGAGGACATAAGGAAGTTATAAAAGGACACAGATAGGTTAGGTGAGTGAGCAAAGATCTGGCAGATGGATTATAATGTGAGAAAATGTGAGGTTGTCCATTTTGGCAGGACAAATGAAAAAGAGGCATATTATCTAAATGGTGAGAGATTGCAGAGCTCTGAGATACAGAGGGATCTGGGTGTCCTGGTGCATAAATCACAAAAATGTTAGTATTCAGGTGCAGCAAGTAATTAGAAAAGTTAATAGAATGTTATTGTTTGTTTCAAAGGGAACTGAATACAAGAGTAGGGAGATTATGCTTCCGTTATACAGGGCATTGGTGAGGTTCACATCTGGAGTATTGTGTACAGTATTGGTCTCATTATTTAAGGAAAGATGTAAATGAATTAGAAGCAGTTTGGAGAATGTTTACTAGATTAATACCTGGAAAGAGCAAGTTGTCTAATGAGGAAAGGCTGGACAGGCTAGGCTTGTATCTGCTGGAGTTTAGAAGAGTAAGAGGTGATTTGATTGAAACATATAAGATCCTGTGGGGACTTGACAGGGTGAATGTGGAAAAGATGTTTCTTGTGGCAGAATCTAAAACTCAGGGTCACTGTTTCAAAATAAGGGGTCACCTATGTAGGCTAGAGATGAGGATTCTTTTTCTCTCAGAGGGTAGCGAGACTTTGGAATTCTCTCCTTCAAAAGGTGGTTGAGGCGGAGTATCTTTAAGGCAGAGGTGGATATGTTCTTGATAAGCAAGGGGGTGAAATATTATCAGGACATGTGGAGTTGAGGTTACAATCAGATCAGCCATGATCTTATTAAATGGCAGAGAAGGCTTGAGGGGTTGAATGGCCTATTCCTGCCTCTAATTCATATGTTCATATGCTCAGACAGATCAGTAAATATGACAAAGAAATGGAGAATTATGCGCTATAGCTGAAATGATTGCCTACTGTAATGTCAGAACAGCAGCCAATTTGCAAACTCCTTCAGACAGCATGTGATAATGACCAGGCAATCTGTATTTTGGGGGGCTGTTGATTAAGGAATAAATATTGGCCAGGACACAAGGACTCCAATGCTCCTACTTCAAGCAGTGCCATGGAATCTTTAACATCCACATGAGAGTACAAATAGTTTGACCTCTTGTCCAAAAGACAGCACTTCCAACAGTGCAGCACTTTCCCAGTACTGGAGTACCAATCTATATTTTTGTGCTGAAGTCCTAGAGTGGGACTTGAATCCAGAACTTTGTAACTCAGAGGCAAGAGTGCTACCAAATAAAGAATGTTTGAAACAAAACATTTTGTTGACAAAGAAGCACATTTTCAGAAATTGTGTGTTGGAACACCAAACATCCCCACATTTTCATCGGCAGCTTGGTAGTCTGTAGAAAAATATATATAATATACTGTGTTAAAAACAAAGAAGAAATTCTGTCACCTAGGTGGTTGAAATGTTATCAAGGACGCCTTTTGGTTTCTCAGCATTGTAAGCTACCTTCAGCATCTTAGAAAGCATGACATCCAACCCTAAAGCATATGACAGTGTCTACTGCATTTCAAGACCCACCACACATGGCTGTACTGCAATAAGCAGACATGTTTGCCTCAAGTATGATTGGAAAGAATGTTTGAATGAATTCTTGACGTGTGCTAAATGTGAGCAGCGAGCAATCAACGACAGCTTATCTGAGAACTAGATGAAGGCATTTTCAGCTGCTAAATGGGGGCACTTCAGATTAGGTGAGAATGGCCTTGCAAGTGTCATAACCTTGTTGAGATGTTACGTTGGATTTAACCTCAAATTTAGAAGAGAACAATCAATACATGTTTTTAAGTGAAAAAAGATTTTAAAAAGTGTCTGAAAAGTAGTAGATTTTTGAGGCAATTTCTTGACCTCATAGTCATAAACCCCTGTTTAAAAATAAGGGGTTGCTCATTTAAAACAGAGATTAGGAGAAATTTTTTCTCTCAGAGGATAGTCAGTCTTTGGAACTTTTCTTCAAAAGTCAGTGGAAGCAAAGTCTTTGAATATTTTTAAGGCAGAGCTAGATAGATTATTGATTAACAATGGAGTGAAGGGTTATCAGGACTAGGCTGGAATGTGGGATTGAGTTTACAATCGGATCAGCCAAGATCTTATTGAATGGCAGAGCAGGCTTGAGGGGCTGGGTGGCCTACTCCTGCTCCTAATTCGTATGTTCGTGTGTTGAAAAATGTGCACCCCAATTGAAATATAGTTTTGCAGTGGCCAATAGCAGAGTGCCTCCATGCCATTAAGAAATTTTACATTTTAAAGGA
The DNA here is from genome assembly GCF_017639515.1 of Carcharodon carcharias. Lineage (NCBI taxonomy): Eukaryota > Metazoa > Chordata > Chondrichthyes > Lamniformes > Lamnidae > Carcharodon > Carcharodon carcharias. The sequence goes on along the minus strand of NC_054474.1, from coordinate 82,187,820 downwards.
ATAACAGAATGTGGAGAGTAGTTTAATTACAATGTTCTGTCCTGACACTTTCCTTCCCCTTTTCATGAACGTACGTTCCTGTGGGAGGTTATTAAAACATTTTTTTTTGATTCATTCATGGGATGTGGGCTTCGCTGGCTGGGCCAGCATTTATTGCCCATCCCTAATTGCCCTTGAGAAGGTGGCAGTGAGCATACAAATGTTCTTTTGCATGCGCACATTTGAAATATAAAATTCAGTCAATGTTTGAATTTAGATGCAATAAAGCCCCAGAATCAGTTGTATTCAGTCCCTAAGTGGCAAAAATTTAGAACCTGAATCAATAGCTTTGAGCTTTGGCTTGCCATGGACTTAGCCAAGCAACATTAATCAGTACTATATAGAAGAAATAGTTCACATGGTGATGAACTCATCGAATGGACCGTGTATTAAGTAAGAAAGGGGTGGGGGTGGTGGTGTGGCTCTGGTGCTGGTTTGAGGTCCAAAGATTCTGTCGAATTTAATAGCAGGCTCTGATTAGCCTGGCCATAGGCTAATGTTTCCTGGCCATAACCACCCAGATTGAGAGACTGGCAGCTGGAGGGTGGATAAGCCTGTGAAACCAAGTCAGAGCCAGAGAGCAGAGAGAAGCCAGGTTGTTTGGGAAGGCCAAGATGAGGAGGATTGGGAAAGGATGATATGAGTCCCAAAGTCAGGAAAGACTGAGGGTCTGGAGCAGGGGGTGAGTGGAGTATGGAATCAGATGTTGGGGGCCAGAAGAGGATGCAGATCGATGGCTGGGCTTGGGAGACATCAGAGACCAGAGGCAGATTGGAGGCCTTGTCAAGGACACTAGAAAACTGGGGGAGGTGTCTGATCATGGAGGATGGTGAAACAGATATACTGAATGCTGTAGATAAGTGGAAAACAAGTAAGATAGATGGAGGGGTCTAGTGAAAATAACATAAGCCTGAAGATTAAAGAAATAGGAAGTGAAAGTAAAGGTCCCAAATAGAGAGAATAAGAATAAACGGTCAGAACATAAGTATAAAATGACTGTTTTAAAAAAGGTAAGTGAAACTATTAATATAAACAAATTACTTTCCCAGTACAGCAATGCATACAGTGTGTTCGAGGCAAAACAGGTGAACTGGAAGTAATAATTCATAGCAAGGAGCCAGAGGAATAACTGAAACAGTGTTCCATAAAGAACAGGCTAGCAGGATATAGCAGGATAACATAATTATAAAAGATGAGGAAGTGAGGGTGAGGAACTGTATCTGTGTAAATTGACAAGAGAAATAAGTGCCATAGCTAACATTTGACACCATCATGAAAGGTCACAACCTGAAACCTTAACTTTGTTTCTCTCTGCGCTGTTATTGAGAGACCTGCTGAATAGTTCCAGCATTTTCTGTTTCTGTTTCAGATTTCCAGCATCAGCAGTATCTTGCTTTTGGACTCAAAGTAGCAACACAGGTTAATTTAGGCCATTAAAAAATAACACCACTGAGGTTGATTTGCGGAGATAAAGGCTGGAATTCTATGGCCCGCTGGTGGAGAGATAGCAGGTGGGGAGGGGTGGGAGGGAGCGGGGAACGTAAAATTGAGTGCTATGTCAGTGGGGGTGGGGGGGGAGGGGGGGCGGTGGTGGGGGGTGGGAGGGGGGTTGGTGGCGGGGGGGTGGTGGTCAGCCCTGGCTTCTTGGTATGAGTGTGCGGCAGCTGCAGGGTGATGAAGCACTGGAGTCCTGCAATGTCCCACTCTGGCTGGGTTGATAGGGATGTGATGGGAATCCAGGTACAGGCTGGACCAATCAATACTCTTCTCTCCTTTTCAGGAGAAGACTGCACACAATTCCACTAAGAGGATGTGGACTGGCGGAGGCCAGGCCCAGATGGTCATTGTGACTTGATATGAGCAGCAGGCCATGGATCTGGAGAGGCGCTATGCACCCAGATCCACCAGTGGCAGTGAGGCTGGGGTGCCACGGTAAGGTGTGTTTGCCGAGCACTGAGGTCACCATGTATGTCCCAGCAGTCATGGCACTGCTGAATGCTCAGTGATTGACACTTCCAACATGGGTTGACCATTGATTATGGAAGGATGAATGCATAATGATCCGGGGGACAGGCATGTATATTGACATTGTCTCCACTTGAACTAATCAAATGTCATTGTTCTTCCTTTCAGCATCACCAGAGCAGGGCCAGGAGGAGGAAGCAGAGGGGCAACCCCTCACACCTGAGACCCCTGAACAATTGGACTCATCAGCATCACACCATCTCTGCCAGGCAGGCACCAGCACAGATACTAGTACCACTGTAGGAATTAGATCGTTGTCCCATGGCACAGCAGTGAGGGCACTTCACACCTGCTTGAGTGACTATAGCGCCAGCAGTCGGAGGACTGCAGGGGACCAGGCATATGCTCAGTTGGTGACTGATGATGTATTTCTGAAGTCATCCATGAGGTAGCGAATGCTGGAAGTGCAGCAGCGTATGCAGGAGGATCTGGTGGGGAAACTATACTTGGCATGGTCTCCGTGCTGGAGGGGTCCATGTGGAGCATCACCGATGCAATGATCCTCATGGCCAAGTGCCATGCTTCCTCCTTGGAGAGAATGGTGACTCCTGTGGAGAGGCTTCTCCAGGAGAGCAATCAGGGCTTCCTGGGGTTGCGCTCGGACCTGCAAGCCCTCACAGTGGCATTGACCTCAGCTGGTCAGTGCCAGTCTGGAAGATGGTTTGGGCACTAAGTACCCCAGCTCAGTGTCCATCCATCTACGGTGAGCAGGGAGGTCCAAAGCGACCTCACATTGGAGCAGCAGCTGCCTGTCATCTCTGCGGGCTCCTCCCAGAGCAGTTCAGATGAGGGCAGATGCTCCTCCAACCCTCTGCTAGCGACTGTGGCATCTGATGAGGCTGCGGTGACTGGGGAGATGCCAGCTGTGGAGCTGGCCGCTTCCTCCCAGGCGGGGCCATCAAAGGCTCCACGGGCCAGAGGTCGTCCGCCAAGGTCATCGAGGCCAACAGGACAGCACAGTGAGCGGGCTGTCTCATATGCTAGTGCCAGCGAGGGGGGAGTACCTAAATGTAGCACCCACAAGCATAAACTTAAGGCACCTTAAGCACACCTGCCTCCCTGGAGTATGCCCGGGGCAGCGCCTAGCCCTCAGCATTCTCCTGTGTGTGCTCATCCTCGGACTCACTGCTGGACTCATCGTGTGCAGCAGGAGCAATTGCGTCAACATCTTCTTCAGCCACTGCATCACCGCTTTCCAGCACCAGATTGTGGAGAGCGAAGCATGCAACCGCTATCAGTGACACATGACCTGAGGGGTATTGGAATGCGCCCCCTGAGTGGCCCAGGTATCAGAAGCGCATCTTGAGCAGACCGATGGTTCTCTCCACCACAGCTCTTGTGGAGACATGGCTCCTATTGTAGCGCTGCTCAGCCTCTGTTTTTGGATGGTGGAGAGGTGTCATAAGCCATCTTCTGAGGGGATAGCCTTTGTCACCCAGCAGCCAGTCATCAAGCCGGGCTGGAGCACTGAAGACCCCCGGCACCTGGGAGTGTCTGAGGATGTAGGCGTCGTGGGAGGTACCTGGGTACGGTTGCACAGACTTGCAGAATCTGCATCCTGTGATCACACACTATCTGCATGTTCATGGAGTGGAAGCCCTTCCTGCTGATGAAGGCACCGGGCTCACCTGCTGGTGCCTTGATGGCCACCTTTGTGCAGTCTATTGCACCCTGGACGTGGGGGAACCCAGCAATGGCTGTGAAGCCTCTGGTTCGCTCTGTCTGGCTGGCCTCGTCCCAACAGTAGTGGATGAAAGTCAATGCACACCTGAACTGAGCGTCTGTCACTTTGGGAGACTCCGCAAAGCTCATTCACCAACTCCCGGAAAGAGCAGGAGGCATAGGAATTGAGGGCAGCCATGACCTTCAATGCCACTAGCATGGGGTGTCCACCCATACAGTTGGCGCAGATCTCAAGGCCTATCACCTGACAAATGGAGGTGACTGTCTCCCTTGAGAGGTAGAGCCTCCTTCAGCACTGTACCTCAGACATATTGAGGTAGCTGCTTCACCACCTGTATATCCTGGCAGCAGGATACTGGCATCTTCTGCAACCCCTTCTGCCTTAGACTTCCTGTTGGCCCTGCACCCCTTGTACCTAGACCTCTCCTCCCAAAGGTGGCTCCCCTGGATGCTGAATATGGACTCCTGGCTTCCTGCCCCTTCTGGCCCTTCCTTCCTCCTCAGGAGGTGCCTCCAGTGGATAGCACACCTGCCAATCCCAGGCAAAGGGAACACTTTCTGAAACAGCAAAGCCCCAGAAATGATCTTACTTAAGTCCTGACCTGAATGCTGTTACTCCTGTCCAAGCAGCTGTGAAGAGTTTTGAAGTATTCCTGCTCACACAGGCAAGTATCAATAACTTGCACAATTAAATATTTAACAGTTACCACTCGCGACCCCACTTACCCCTCTTCTCCCGCCCGTGGATGAGGTTTATTCAAATGTGGCCTAACCTCCTGCCCGTTGTGCCCATGTGACGTCCTGAAGATCGCATGGGCCCCGAAAAATCTCTGACAATTTCTGTCTCAAGGGCCTTTAGTGGATCATTAACTAATGGCGGGCACGCATTGGAGAACATCGTGCGCCCGCCCACCTAAATATCGCAATGGCATGTGATGACGTTGGGACACTCGTCTGACATCACCGCGCATTATTTTATGCATCAGTGTGCGTGGGCCACCCCCGCTCATCGATGAGGAAATTCTGGCCCAAGTGATGGAGAAAATTGTTAACCCCTGAAAAATAGGCATGGGATCATGGTATATGATTATTCCCTGCCCATTCATTGTTTTGCTGTTGGCATGCTAAATTGCAATTCCTGCAAAGCCTCATGCTCATGTTACCTGCTTCCCAATGAGACAAAGCTGTTATCTGTAGTATTAGATGTTAATTCTAACTGTGTGATAAATGTTTTCCTCATCTCAGCAGACTCCGTAAATATTTTGTCTGAGTCCAACGAGACGAAGAATGTTATATTAATGTATGTATATAAAGTTTCAGTGACCTCTTTAATACAGCAGTGTATTGCAGACTGTGAGATGTTGCCCACATTTCCAGTTGCAGCCTGGAAGGAGCCAACACATGAACGTTAAGAATCACAGTCACCTTGGCAGCTCCAGGCAATGCACTCTTTTCTCTACATTGAAGCTGCAATTGTGGCTGCTGCAGTCAGCAGATTTCAATCCTAACCTCCTTTTGTGAAATAAAAATGTTTTGTGCAATGGCCCTCACTGAAATTTAAGTCAGTGAATTGTTCTTTAATGATCCTCAGCAGATATGCTTTCCTGCTAAGTGACTTTCTCCCACGACCTCTTGCTCTCTCTTCTAGAAACTTGCCTTACTGCAAGACCTCCCATCATTCTCCTCATCATGCTCAATCCCCAAAGAAAGCCCTACCAAGTCACCCATGCCTGGAAGCAACCTTCTTTTTAAAATGTTTGTTCATGGGATGTGGGCATCGCTGTAAAGGCCAGCATTTATTATCCATCCCTAATTGCCCTTGAGAATGTGGTGCTGAGCCTCCTTTTAGAACCATTGCAACAATCCACGTGATGCAGATACACCTAGTGCCATTTGAGAGGGAGTTCCAGGATTTTGACCCAGTGACGATGAAAGCATGGTGACATAGTTCTAAGTCAGGATTATGTGTGACTTGGAGGGGAACTTCCAGGTGCTGATGTTTCCAGGTAGGTGTTGCCCTTGTCCTTCTAGGTGGCAGAGGTTGCAAATTTGGAAGGTACTGTTAAAGGAGTCTTGGAGAATTGATAACACATCATCCTGACTTGGAACTATATAGCTGTTCCTTCACTGTCACTGGGTCAAAGTCCTGGCACTCCCTCCCTGACATATCTTTAGGTGTACCTGCACCACATGGATTGCAGCGCTTTGAGAAAGTGGCTCACCATTGCCTTCTTGAGGGTAATTAGGGATAGGCAATAAATGCTGGCCTAGCCAGCGACATCCACATCCCATGAAAGAATAAAAAAAATTGATATAGTGGATCTTGCAGATGGTACACCAAGCTGCTACTTTATACTGATGGTAGATGTGGTGAATGTTTAAGATGGAGGATGGGCTGGTGATCAAGCGGGGTGCTTTGTCCTGGATGATGCCGAGCTTCTTGAATGTTGTTGCTGGTGTATACATCCAGGTAAGCGGAGAATATTCCACCACACTCCTGACTTATGCCTTATAGATGGTAGATAGGCTTTGGGGAATCAGGAGTTGAGTTACTTTCTGCAGAATTCCCAGCTTTGACCTGGTTTTGTAGCCATAGCATTTATATGGCTGGTCTAGTTAAGTTTCTGGACAACGTTAACCCCCAGAATGTTGATGGTGGGGGATTCAGTGATGGTAATACCATTGAACATCAACGGGAGGTGATAAAATTCTTTCTTGTTGGAGAAGGTACTTATGTGGCGCGAATGTCTTTTAACCAAACCTCAATCCACATTACCGAAACCCCCAGAACCCTTGTTAATTGTGCAATGACCTCCCTTGTGACACCTTATTGACTGCTTATTGAAAGTCCAAAACACTACATCCACTTATTTATCCTGCTACTTTCTTCCTCAAAGGCTCCAGTAGTTTTGTCAAACATGATTTCCCTTTTATAAAACCATGTTGACTCTGTGCAATCATGCTATGATTTTCTAAGTGCCCTCTACCACATTGCTAATAATGATTTCCAGTGTTTTCTCAGCAACTGATGTTAGAGTAACTGGCCTATAGCTCCTGGTTCTCTTGCCCCCTTCCTTTCTTGCTATTGTTTGCTATCACGTTTGCTATCTTCGAATCTACTGGGACAATACCAGAAGATCACAATTACTGCAACCATTATCTCTGCAGGCACCTGCTTTAGAACAATAGTATGTAGGCCATCAGGTCCTGGGGATTTTTAGCTTTTATTCCAGTACTTTTTCTTCTTCATATTCCCAAATTTCCTCAAGACGTTTGATCTCCCACTGGAGGCTGGTCAGCTCAGTTGGCTGGAGGGCTAGTATGTTGATCAAATTAGTGCCAACCATACACTAAATTCCTGTTCTGATTGCAGTAGACTTGGGGCCTGCCTGCTCCCCTTGTATCTAAGAATGGAAGGTAATAGCAAACCACTACAGACAAAAACAGCTAGAGATGAAGCACCAGCCGATCAAGAGCCAAGGACCTGTCTGTAGGTAAAGCACGCATGAAGGATTGCCCTATATTTTGGTATGCTTTTTATAAATTCTACTGTGAAGACAGACAGACAATATTCATTTAACATCTTTGCCATTTCCTTATTTCCCATTGGCATTGTTTATTCATGTCGCAACACTAGGGAAGCACATCCTGCACATGCAGTTGCATTAATATGAACAAGTTGTCTTGACATAGACTAACAATAAAGATAAAGTTACCTGTTTTTAGATTGTGCAGTTCTTAACAAATTCCAAATTCTAGTTTATATAGAGGGCAGAATTTTGTCCTTGGTGGGTAGGCTTGGCAGCAGGGGTGGTCGGGAAGCCGATTGCCACCCGTGATTGGCTCCAGACTGCGATTTCACCCTGGTGGGCCAATTAAAGCCCACCCAGCGTGAAACACGAGTAGCAGCGCTAAGCGCTGCCTATGCCAGGGGTGGGGAGGTGAGGAGAGTGAGCGGGCCGAGTGGGAACTTTGCGCATACACGCATATGAGAACTTTATATTCTACCTGAGGCACAGAGCTGCACAGCAAGATGAAGTGTTGTTAAAAAAGAAAATAAAGAAAATAAAAATGTAATAAAACATGTCCCCTCATGTGACTCTGTCACATGAGCAGGGACATGTTATTAATTCAATTGTAAAACTTTTATTTTATTATTATTTGCTTTTGGAAACGTCATCCCGCCCATGGATGAGGTTTCCCAAAAAATGTAAAGGCTGCTTGACCTTTTCGCCTGCCCACCGACCGTTAGGTTGGACGGGGAGTGAAAAATTGAGGTCAATTGATTATTTCATGGCCTTAATAGGACTTTTAATTGTCGGCAGGCATGCTGCTGACTCCGGCGCGTGCCCGCTGACTGAACCATCCTGTGACTACACATTGATGTTGGCACACTTGGCAGATGTCAACGCATGTCATTTCATGCTCGAGCGGGCCAGACGCCAGCCCGCCTGCCAAACAAAAATTTCAGCCCATAATTTATCTGTATCTGTAAAACACGCTTCTGACAGTTCCGATATTTCATCAGGAAATTTCAGTAAATGAGATTCCAAACTTCCAATGAGCTCAGAGACTGTGGAGCATTGATTGTAAATTTTTTTTTTTGGTAAAAATCAATAAAAAATAATATGTTGAATAAAACATTTAAGAAAGAAATTATTATCTCATGCAGTATTCAAAACTATGGCCCTGGGATTAAGCACCCCATTATCTACCAACTGCCAAGCCTGTGTGAGAACTCACTGCATAAAACCTTAACACGTTGGGGAAAAAATATCATTCAATATATTTTGTTTATTTTCATGGGCTGATTTTTTGTGGCAAGTTAATTGGTTTTCTGTGTGGGAGCTTTTCAAAGGTCCAGGCGCAATTTTGGACCCAGAGTGGAATGGATGTGAGGCCTATTTTCTGTGTAAGTATCACAACCAGTGAATATTTATTGACTATTACACTATTTACAGAAGGAGACTTTAGCAAGACTCAACTGTCATGCGAAAAGGCATGGACTAGTCAGGGATGGTAAGCATGGATTTGTTAAAGGAAGGTCTTGCCTCACAAATTTGATTGAATTCTTTGAGGAAGTGACAAGAAGGGTTGATGAAAGTAGTGCGGTGGATGTTGTGTACATAGATTTTAGCAAGGTATTTGACAAGGTCCCACATGGCAGATTTGTCAGGAAAGTAAAAGCCCATGGGATTCAGGATAATGTGGCAAACTGGGTAAAAGGTTGGCTTTGTAACAGGAAACAAAAGGTAATGGTCGATGGATGCCCTTGCAAATGGTAAGTTGTCTCAAGTGGTATTCCACAGGGCTCAGTGTTGGGACCATTGCTGTTTGTGTTATATATTAACGATTTTGATGTGAACGTGGGGGGCATGATTGGGAAATTTGCAGATGACACAAAGATTGGCTGAGTAGTGGATAGTGTCAAGGATAGCCATAATCTCCAAAATGATATAGATGGGTTGGTGGAGTTGGGCGGTAAAGTGGCAGATATATTTTAACATAGAGAAGTGTGAGATCATACATTTAGTGAGGTCAAATAGTTACAGGGATTACACAATAAATGGGAATATACTATGAGGGGTAGATGAAGTGAGATCTTGGCGTACAAGTACACAGGTCTCTGAAGGCAACAGTTCAAGTAGACAAGGTTGTAAAGAAGGCATATGGAATGCTCTCCTTCATTGGCAGAGGTATAGAATATAAAAGTAAAGATATAATGTTGGAATTGTATAAAACACTGGTGAGGCCACAACTGGAGTATTATGTCTAGTTCTGGTCACCACATTACAGGAAGGATGTAATACCTCTGGAGAGAGCGTAGAGGAGGTTTAAAGAATGTTGCTAGGGTTAGAAAAGTGTAGCTACGAGGAGAGTTTGGATAGGTTGGGGTTATTTTCCTTAGAACAAAGAAGGCTGAGGGGTGACTTGATTGAGGTGTACAAAATTATGAGGGGAATAGATAGAGTGGTGGAGAATTCTAGAACCAGGGTACATAGATTCAAGATAAGTGGCAGAAGGTGTAGGGGGGACATAAGGAAGAACTTTTTTACGCAGAAGTTAGTGGGTGTCTGGAATTCACTGCCCAAGTTGGTGGTAGAGGCAGAAGCTCTAAACTTTTTAAAAAAAGTACCTGGATATGCACCTTAAGTGCTGTAAGCTGCAGGGCTATGGGCTGGGTGCAGGAAAGTGGGATTAGAAAGGGCATCTGGGTGTCCTCAGGCTGGCATGGACAAGCTGGGCTGAACGGCCTCCTCCTGTGCTGTAACTTTTCTATGGTTCAATGGTTCTAATTATAACCTTCTTCCCTCAGGTTCCAGTTACATGTGATCTGACATCACTGCTGATGCACTCTAGCTATTAGTATTGCGCCTTGAATAGAAGGCCTCCTGCACTGTGAAGTTGAATGGCGAATGGAGAAATTCAGATTTCAGCATGGTGTGGCATTGGAAAGAATGGACGCATAACGTCCTGTGTCCAGTTTAAAATTTGTCTTCCAGCAATTGACCATGAAATCTGCATACCAGAAATCCTCTTGTGACCCTGACACTTCATTTGAGAAGAAAACATCCTGTTCTTCAGTTTCAACTATTTATTGGATGCTTGCAGATAGGAATTGTCTATCTTTAGATTTTTGACCTGAAGACGGAAGCTTCCTGCTGCTGTGGCATACTATTTTAAAATGTCCCCACTTGTGGCAGGAACCACACATGGCATTAATGGCTGGGCAAGCTTCGGGCTGATGAGGTTTTTTCGTGCCACAATGCAGACAAGGAACAATGGCACTGACCACGCCCTCTTCATACTGGCTTTGTTTCCTCACAGACACGCTGATGGCTCCATGGTTCACGAAGTGGACCGAGTCGGTGGTCTGTCCCCAGGAAGGCTCCTTATGACCCCGATGAATAGGCTGTTTTGCTTGCCTGCCTGGCTAACTGTACTGTAAGAAGCCTGATAATGCTTCATCAATCACCCACACTATGATGCAGTCTCTGATAAGCTCTTCTCTCAACGTACCATATTCACAGGTATCTGCTAAGTGACACAGGCATTAATAAAAAAATCAACATTCCGCATTTCTGGTTGCACCAGTTGAACTTTGCCCAGGTGTTTGATAGTATTGTGCCATAGGCTAAAGTAGGAATTGATAGCATTAAAGACTTCTTCATTTTTAGTGTTTTTTTCATCAGCCCCCTAATCTTAAAATATTGTCAGCACAGCTACCAATTACAAAAAAGAGAACACCGACCTGATCCTTATCTGGTTTCTGAGTGAGTTTGGAGGCAGTCTGGTATCAACTGAATCTGTGACGCCAGTTTCTCCAGTGTGCAGCTTGGTCAAGGATCTCCACAAGATCCTGAGACTTGAGCAGATGTAGGACTTTCTCCATAACACTGTGCATTTCTAGTCACCTATTGTTGGACTCTGGTATCAATTAGTTGCTCTGATGTTGTTGCAGGCATTTCTGGAGTGTGCTCTGCTGGGCTGACGGCCTTTACTTTTCCCACTTTTATTGATGTTGACTGGAATCCTTAGTAATTGGTTCAGAGGCCGTTGCCACCATGCATTAATATCATGACTGGGTTCTGGATGTCTTCAACAGAAGAGAACTGGAAAGCATAGTATTTCAAACTAGTGAACATATATTGATTATTTACAGAGACAGACTTCAGCAAGCCTGTATTAGAACCTTCTTCCCTCAAGTTCCAGTTACAAGTGATCTGATACCACTGATGATGCACTCTAGCTATGAGTGTAATAGCTATTAACACTTTATACTACTGTTTCCTGCCAATTCCCGAGTAAATTGTCTAAAAATCAAACAAAAATTCCATCCTACCACCAACCAGAAAGGCTTCAGGAACAATTGTGCATGCCCCAGCAGCTGCACTGAGGGGTGAGTGATCATGCATGACTGTTCCTGAAGCCTTTCCAGTTGGCAGCAAGAGTTACACTGTTATCCATTACAATATCGGATCTCAATCTCAAAGGGACCATTACTCTCTTCCTTTTTGCATACTTGTAGAAGCTCTGGCATCCTGTTTTAATATTTTTGGCAAAATTATTCTCATATTCTATTTTCTCCCTCTTTATCCATTATGGTCACCTTTAGTTGGTTTCTAAACTTCTCCCAATCCTCAGGCTGACTATATTTCATAGCAAAAGAATAAACTGCTTCTTTTAATCTAATACTATCCTTAACCTGTTTAGTTAGCCACAGGTGGGTCACTTTCCCCATAAAGTTTTTATTTCTCAATAGAATACATATTTATTGAGAATTATAAAGTAATTATTTAAAAGTTCAGCATTGCTTATCTGCTGTCATACCTTATAATCAAATTTCTCAATCTACTTTAACCAACTCATACCTAATACCTACATAATTGGCTTTATTTAAGTTTAATGTTCTAGTTTTGGACATATGTACATTCACATTTGAACTGAATGTGAAATTTATCATTTATGATCACTCTTCTCCAGAAGATCCCTTACTATGAGCTTACAAATTAATTATGTTTTTCAGGTTACAGTTTTTGGGTATATGAATGAAAAAAAGGCACAAGGGTAAGGTTGTAGTGAGGGCAGAGGGGAATGCAAGAGATACATGGTTACACCATCTGCAGCTTGTAAATCAGAAGAAGAGATTGGGGGATGGTGGGGCAAGTGGAGCTTGAGAAGGGGGACCAAGTGTAAAGATACTCCCACGTTCTATGGTTTCAACTCAGTTGTTGACCAAGGCCTTAGTGATAACTGCTCCGATGATGGTGACTACCATATGTTCCACTGGGGTAAGGACATGCAGCCGTGTCCCACCACTTAGTTCCTACTGCCTTCAGTCATGTGGCACAGTGTCCTGTAAGGGAGAAGGAAGTGTGCCAATGAATGTGATGCATTGTGTTTGAGTGATGTAGCTATCATCACTGAATAGCTGCCAGTGTGTGCTAACTGTGAGATGTAAGTGTGAGGAATGCAGCAGTGCTAAGTGTGCGAGGCTACGAGGAACCTAAGAATGTTAAGAATGCCATGATGAAAGGTCATCAACCTCAAACATTAACTCAATGTCTCACTCCACAGATGCAGCCAAACCTGCTGAATGTTTCCAGCATTTTCTGTTTTTATTAATGTCTGATATGAGTCATGATTGATGGTTGGCAAGTGATGGGCTTGTGAGGCTAGTTCTGTAGCTGGTGGGTTTTGGCATTTGAAGTTACATCCATTGACCTTGACCACATGTGTGAGGTTATTGAAGTCCTCAGGACTTGATCCCTCATTGACTGCCATAGCTATAGGGTCCAACTGCATTTGCAAAGTTTGACTGGAAGGCCTCCTGTGGATAGATTACTTTCCTTTGCACCATCTCCACCAAGGCACCCGCTGTATGTCAGAGAATGTTGGAGCATGCTTCCCCAGTGAATTGCACCATAATTCACTCTTTTCCTGCTCAGACTCTCTTCCACAAACAGTTCTGGCACTTGCTTCAGCCAGAATGGAACCCCCTCTTTAATAAGTGCAGGCTAGCTTTCAATATTGTAGACTAGTTTTAAATGGAGCTAACCTTGCATGAACTTGAGGCACCTGCTATATGCAGAAGTCATGCAAATTAGCAGGTTGTACAAAATGACTGTGCCACCTGCCAACGGAAGCAACAGTATGGGTTAATTGTACATTGCGCCCCCGGGTCCATTTTCAGGGACTATTGAATTCTCCCCCCCCCACCCTATTTTTAAATATACCGAGTGTGAATGATTGAAAGCAATGTTGCCTTAGTTACAACAGCCCCCAGTGCTTACCGCCAACTGAGAACGGTAGATGCAGAAATGACTAATTTCTAAATTCATGTGAAACGTCACTTCATTGCAAATGATCAGATGGCCTGATTCATCCTCTACATAATGAACTAAGATGCCCTAGAGCGTGAATATTTTAATAAAACTAATGCATATGTTTCACTTGCACAAAGCTAGAATAATTCAACTGCTGATACCTGGAGAATAATATGTCAATCATATTCCCTTCTATTTTATACAAGTTCACCTACAGCAGTCTGTTCTAAGTTATCAGTCACATCTAAAGCAGAAATGCACTATTTGAAGTATACTTTGATAAAAATAATTTCTCCTTGATGCATATTCCGATCTTTTGTAACATGCTGCAGGGCTAATGTTTTAATGCAGCCTTGAGTCTGTGAAGCTTATTAACTAGGTTGACTTCGAGATTGATAAATTTAATTAACAAGAAAAAAAGGATCAGTAGAAAGGTGAGATCAAGTTAGTATCAGACTTCTTGAACACGATTTATTGGAGGAGGAATTTGAAGTTCCTCAAACATTTTAGGCCCGATAGCAATAGCAAAATACTGGTGACATTGAAAATCTGAAACGAAAACAGAAAATGCCACAACCACTCAGCAGCATCTGTAAAGAGGGCAACTTATTTAATGGGCAGGATTTAAACCAGCATGTCATGGCAGGAAACATGACGGCTGGGCCCACTTAATTGCAGGAGAGGCCACATGTTAGTCTCGCAGCAGCAGGAAAGCCTCCCGTGATGAAGTTGGAAGTGGGAAGAGGCTGATGTGAGAAACTCATCTACTCGCAGCGGGAAGGAAATTAGGCTCATTAATGAACAAATTGACACCAATCACCCCAGAGCCCACTGGAATTTAGTGGTGGCTCAGACCAATGAGCTAGTGGCGCGGGAAAGCTCCAGCGGAGAGTTCTTCTTTAGTTACAGGCCTGAATCTTCTGGTCGTCGTGCGGGGGCGGGCACCGCTGGCTGATGCATAAAATGACATGCGGTGATGGCGGGTGTGCGTCCCGATGTCACTGTGTGTCATTCCGGTCTTCAGTTCAGTGGGCATGCACCGGAGTTGACTGCGCGCCCGCCAAACTGTCAAAGGCCTATTAAGGCCATTAATCAACTAATTGAGGCACTTGTCAGGGCTGCCTGTCCAACCTTAAGGTTAAGGCAGGCAAAGAGCCCAGGAGGCCTTTGCATTTTTCGTGGAATCTCATCCACGGGCGGGATGAGGTTTCATGAATGGCTTATTAATTTAACAAAGTGTTTCATGTAAATTGATAAACATGTCCCACCTCATGTGACAATGTCTCAGGAAGATTTGTGTGCTCTTTTGCGACTCTTCCTCCTCCCCCCGCCCGCACAGGTAGCGCTGAGCACTTTCGGGTGCGCATCATGCTGGGCGGACCTTAATTGGCCCGCCCAGTTAAAATGGTGGCGTGCAGCCGATCACGGGTGGCAATCGACTGCATGCCCACTCCCGCCCAGCCCATCCGACGGGAAGAAAATTCTCTCCATAGAGTTTAATGTATGCATTTAGTTGCTGCTGCTGTCTTGTAAATAAAGTTAAACGTGTCACCATGAAACGTTGCCTGGAAAATCAACTTTATAATGGAAACAAACAAAACAAATGTAATTGAAATGTTCATATCTGTCATCCTTGACGGTATTCAGTTTTATTTAAGCTTGTGGAGGTGTTTATGCAAATTCATTGAATGTTGTTGCAGTGTAATGCACTACAAGCTGTTCCAAACAAAAACTGAAGTGATGTTGACTTATAGTACATTTACTAAACTATAATCATTTCAAAACAGCCGACATCATCTAATAAATAGAGAAAGGGTCCAAAATTCAGTTGTGTAGCAGTGAACAGCCTGATGCAATCGCAATACACCAAGTTTAATCATGCAATGTCTTTGTTATTTATTATGAAGCAAGCATTATGAAGCAAGGTGGGTCTTGTTCTGGGGTATTTGAAGAGCCGCTCAGTAAGTTGCAGTTGAGGTGCTTTTGACTTACTCGTGTTCAGACCAAGTTTCTGGAAGCACTTATGATGAGTTACTGGAGAAATTTGGAGATTTTTGCTGTCTACAGTGTGTGTGGAAGTAACATTGTATTGTGTAGGTATGGTGGCAAGTATGTTATACTCTGAAAAATGAGCAGGACTGGAGAGGAGGAGAAGGCAGAGAGGGGAAAGCACTGTGATGAGCAAAGAGGAGGACTCTCCATAGAAGACCATACCCACAAAAAATCTTCTGGGTGGATGGCTCACCTTAGCAATGAGCCAGGAACAATGCTTGAGATGGCTACAATTCACAAATGAGGTATTCATGGGGTTGTGCCACCTCCTTCATGTTGACTTGGAATCTCCCAGCTGTGGAGTTCTCTGTTGCAACAAAACTCAAGAAGCTCAACACCATCCAGGACAAAGCAGCCCACTTGATTGGCACAGCCATAAACATTCACTCACACAAAAACAGAAAATGCTGGAAAAACTCAGCAGGTCTGACAGCATCTGTGAAGAGAGAAACAAAGTTGACTTTTTGAGTCTGTATGACACTTCTTCAGAGTCAAACAGACTCAAAACTCTGAAGAAGAGTCATACGGACTCGAAACGTTAACTCTGTTTCTCTCTTCACAGATGCGGTCAGACCTGCTGAGATTTTCCAGCATTTTCTGTTTTTGTTTCAGATTTCCAGCATACGCTGGAAAGTATTTTGCTTTTATAAATATTCGCTCCCTCCACCACTGGCACACAGTAGCAGCAGTGTGTACCAGCTACAAGATGCACTGCAGTAACTTTTCAAGGGCTGCTTCAACAACAACTTCCAAACTCGTGACCTCCACCAGCTAGAAGGTCAAAGGCAGCAGATGCATGAGAACATCACCAACTGCAAGTTCCCCTCCAAACCACATACCATCCTAACTTGGAAATATGTCGCATTCCTCCACTGTGCCTGTCAAAATCCTGGAACTCTTTTCCTAATAGCACTGTGGGTGTACCTACACCACATGGACTGCAATGGTTCATGAAGGCAACTCACCACCACCTTCTCAAGGGAAATTAGGGATGAGCAATAAATGCTGGCCTTGCCAGCGATGCTCACATCCCATAAAAGAATGAAAAAAGGTATTGATACAAATAGGAGATGGCACAATATTTTGGGTTTCTACTTGACGTTCCCTTGGGCTCATTGTCACCGCCACTCCTTTAAAGAAACCTCACATTGCAAATAAGAACAAAAGAAATAGGAACAGGAGTAGGCCATTCAGCTCCTCAGGTCTGCTCAGTCATTCAATAACACAATGGTTGATCTGATCGTGGCCTCAAATCCACTTTCCTGCCTGCCCCTCATAACCATTAACTCCCTTGTATATCAAAAACCTATTTAACTCAGCCTTGAACATATTCTATGACTCAGCCTCCACTGTTCTCTGTAGTACAGATTTCCAAAGATTCATGACGCTCTAAGAGAAGAAATTCCTCCTCATCTCTGTCTTAAATGACCCATTACTCTGAAACTGTGCCTCCTAGCTCTAGATTCCCCCATGAGGGAAACATCCTCTCAGCATCTGTCAAACCCCACAGAATCTTAAATGTTTCAATATGATCACCTCTTATTCTTCCAAACTCCAGTGAGAATAGGTTCAAACGGTTCAACCTTTTGTCATAATTTGACCCCTTCATCCAAGGAATAAGCCTAATGAACCTTCTCTGAACAGCCTCCAATGCAAATATATCCCTCCTTAAATAAGGAGACCAAAACTAGGTGTGGTCACATCAATGCCCTAGTTGGAGCAAGACTTCTGTATTTTTATACTCCATTGCCCTGGCAATTAAGGTCAATCTGCAACACATCCTTTTCGGTGCAATATCTAGGCAAGTGATGATGCGAGCCAAGGAATGTAACAGAAAACCCAGAATCCTTGGCCACTGGAATATATCACTCTCTTTACAGAGCTGGAGTGAATAAGGATTCCATTAAAAGACATAACGCAGAATTTTCTGGTTCCACCTGCCATGGGACCAGAAATCCCTGCCCAAGGTCAACAGACCTTTGGCTGGTCTGTCAAATTTTCTGCCCCACTCTCATTAATTCCCACCGCGGGAAAATCTCAGCCATAGATTTTGAACTAATAAATGGCATATTTACATAAATGATGAGTGAGTTTACAGTTTACACAGTTGAGAACACCTGATTCTCCACATTTCTTGGAATATGAAAATAATAGAGACAATGTTTGTTTGTTCTTCAAAGATGGGCTAAAGACCACTGATACCAGCTTCCCTTTGATGGAAAGTCAGGACACATTTTGAAATACAAACAACTTTTACTGCACACTACAAAATACACATAAGCATACTCTCAACAATTGACAATTTCTTTTTGTGAACTGCTAACTTAAATTTGTGGGAAGTCCCTGCCTCCTGAACTCCGGCCAATGCCAAACCTTTACTTTTTTCAAAGAATTCAGAATTAGTAGTCAAAAATCACTATCCCAGACTAGAATGCCTTTGGATCTCTGGACAAACCATGGGGCAGATCTTCACCCTCATTACCTTACTGGAAATCATTTCACTCGTGCTTAATAAACCCAGTCCGATTTTCATTCCATTGATTGCTGCCAAGAGATGAAAATGAAAACCTATCCTAACTTATCTATTCATTAATATTGAATAGAAGCAATCTCTACAATCTCCAACTGAGCCCTGGTGCTTCCTATACACAGCACTATCAATGTATACAAACTGGCAACATTAATACTCAGCTCTGAAGAAGGGTCATACAGACTTGAAACATGAACTCCATTTCTCTCCAGATGCTGTTGGGCCTGCTGAGTTTTTCCAGCAGTTTCAGTTTTTATTTCAGATTTCCAGCATCCCCAGTATTTTGCTTTTTAACATAAATACTGGCATGCCCAGGACTGAGCTAAGAGACTAACACTTCAAAATCTGGTGAACTGTAGTTCAAAGCGACCCCGGTATAATTTTTATTGCCAAGAAAGGTCGCTGCATTCCATCATCACCGTGAGGCACAACTACAAAATACTTTTATTTAGGAAAATAATTTGCTTATGCAGTCACGTGATTATAATGGAAATGTCAATTTAGAATTATGCCCGCATAACAAATGGAAATAAGCACATTTACTAATTAATATTTTGGAAGATGCGATAAATGCTACTTGAAATTAATTACACCTGAAGGCAGCTCATCAATTTAAAAACAGCAGCTACAAATCTTTGTCATTCTGCTGTAGAAGAATCACATTGCTATGAAGAATAATGTGGCACTGCAGACACCACATTAATCCTAAACCCATCAACCAGCTTGATATTTCAGAATCATTCTGTTTCTGTAATCTATAAATACAAAATGGTTAAAACAGTAGGCAGAAAAAAGTATATTTAAATGCAATAGCTCCTTTGCCAAAAACAAGTTCATTTGTTTACAATATACAAATCACACCCATTATCTAGCTCTATATAATTCCTTTGAGATTATGACATAAAGGTTCAAGAATGCTTAGTGGATAACATTGGATTTTTAGAAGATTTTAATAGAGTAACAAGGGTTGCATTTAAGCTGCACCTTCAATATTGGTTTCAAAGCAGTTTTGTTTTGCACTGAAGTTTTTGACTGGCACTAAACCTGGAGAATGTGAATGCACTTGAAGGGAGACACTCTGTGGTCTTGCAGCAGGAATCATCTATGTTGCCTGAAGAACAATAATATCGAGCTTTGGCTTCACAACTACCAGATCTCAGGAATCATGCAATTCAAAGCCGAAACTTCAAATTAAACCCTAAAAGGCTGCATTGTTTATTTTTTACCTCTGTTGAAGTGCTTTCAGATGTTTTATTACAATAAAGATGCTAACAAAGCACAAGCTGTTACTACTGTGGTAAGCACTCGTAGCAGACAAAGCACATGCGCCTGACTGAATTTATATTTGCTGAAAAGTTCTGGATGTTAGAAAATACCTTGACAATATTAATATCTGATAAGTTGTCTGTGACTTTTATTCAGTAATAACCATAAAAACTAAGCACATTATAATGGTTAAAAATAAATTCTATTTGTTGGTTTATGTAAAGTTAATAGTTTATGTTTTACAACAGACTGCAATGCCCCAATAGTGTTCGGTCTTTCTGGTCAAAAGCTTATTATTCCCTCTACAAATTCTGATGAACATGAACAATATCACCATATTTTGTTGTGCTTGCTATTTGAGAGGGATTTTTTTTTTCCTTTTTGCACTTTACAAAGCAGTAATATAACTTGCTATTCAGGAATGTTCTCAGAAATTGATGCCTGAAAATAAAATTGGAATGGACACACATGCAAATTGCTTTTCAAAAACGTTGATAACTGTTTGGAACAAAACTGTTTACTTGCTCTATTATTACTTAAAATTTAGAGCTTGGTTTTAAAAGTCTTGTATGGTAGCCCTTTATCTAAATCAGGAAGAAGAAACAACCAACAGAAAGAATTTTACAGCCCCGTCACAGTGGAAAATGCGGCGAGCTGTTCATAAATCCATTGACTTTGGAGGGACTGGAAAACCCTGCCGGTGAGAGGGGGCGTAAAATTCCGCCCAATGTAATTGTTCATTGATAGCAGTCGGGCTATTCTACAATTACAATATTGTACAATTACAGTGCCTCCTAATCTATGAATAGGGGGAAGCTAATTTCTGCTTCAGAATATTGAGGACAGATAATTATTATTCACTGTCTCGTCATTATCTCATTTAAATAAGTCACCCAAAAAGCATTATTCTAAATCTTTTTTTCAACTGAAACATTATGGGAGATACACTATTAGTAAATTTGGTGATTCTAATGTAAAACTGAGGTAATTACCTTTTGATTACATAGTATTTTATCAATGTTTTACTGATTAGAAAGTTAATGATGCTTATAAACATGGACCTATATTTTGTAGAGCTTGTGGATACATTTAAAGAATTCTTATAATAAATGTTTCCAGGTCAGAGAATTGACTGAGCCTTTTTACTAGTAAATCTGTAGCAAAGTCAGGTACAAGAAGACTCATATCTTATATGGTAAATAGTGGAAACAATTTCTATCCTCTAAAATGCTTCTGAGAGTTGGCCATTCTGTCTGTTTGACCCCCAAAATTCAGTAAATATTCTTACAAGATGGATTTTAAATTGTGTTTGGGGAAAATATAATTTTAATTGGTGCTGAGAGGATTTTTGCACTGTTTGGATTGGTTGATTGATTTAATTTAAATAAAGATTTATGCAATAATACTACATTTTAGCAGAGTGATCCTAGAATCTATACTATCGTAAATAGATTCAGTTGGTAGCATTCTCACCTCCGAGGCAGAAAGTTAAAGGTATGAACCCCACTTCAAAGACTTGAATATTCTCTGAGGATACTACAAGTTTGCGTCAAATATCAAGGGAGCTTTCATCATTCACCCTTCAATAGTCTCAGATTCTGCAGCTCTTCACTACACCAGACAGCCTCATTGAATGGCTCCTGGGAAACAAGGGTACCCACTCAAAATCTGGCTGTTGACCCCAGTGAGGAACACCAGTAAAGAGCAAGAGGAGAGGTACAACCAGAGCCATATTACCAATAGGACCAACATAGAGCAGTCATTGGTGTGCTGAAAATAAGGTTCCACAACATTGACCGATCTAGGTCACCCTTCAATACAACCCAAGTCGGGATTGTTCTTATCTGTTATGCCCTGCACAATATGGAACTTCAGAGAGGATTGGAGCTGGTACCAAGGGAAGGTGGATCAGAGGAGGAGCATCCTGAAGTTCTGTCGGTACCTAAAGCCGCAGTCCTGCCTGCCTGAGAAACACCAATGTCCTCATCCAGGCACGTTTCCCTTGAGAAACGTGGCTGCAGCATTGAAATATTTTCATCATAACCCCTGCAAACCTCCCCCCCCCCACCACCCTTACACCAGCAATCCTCCTCCCTACAGGCACACAACCACCCAACACATTCATAGCCTTAACTCCTCACTTAGGCTGCTCATGCTATTCATCAGAATAAAAAAAAACATGGCTCAATGGAGGATCCAACAAAGTAGACATTGCTAACAATGAATAGTTCACAAAAACTCATTTTTTCATTCAAAGAAAGAGCATTAATACAACAATAACAATGTTATAAGGACCCAAATGATTCCCTTTGTGCAACTTTTCCTTTTACACTTGCAATTACTTCTAGGTGGTCCTCCCTCTGTTTCTTCAGCAGAGCTGGAGCAGGCTGCTAGTTCCCCTGCTCTGACATGAGTACCTAGGATGGATGTCCTCTGTATTGTTGAGCCCGTCAAATATAGCCCCAGCTGCATTGTGCAGGTATAGGGTAGGTCATTGCGCATGGCACAGCATGTGTGGTTCTGTCGGAGGGGAAGGAGGACAAAGGCTGTGATTTGGGTGCCAGCATCCCTGTATCCATCTTTCTTGTCAGGGCCATCTTGTACTTTCTGCTATACCAAAAATGGAAGAGCACTTGGCCATTAAGACTACAATTTGATCGATGCTGTGCAAAGTGGCAGGCAAAGTGTGGTATGGTTTGGACCATCATCTACTTGTTGGCTGGCCACATATGGTTCCCAATGATTCTAGCCTCTCTTTCAATGGAGGTGATCATCAGCACAAATGCTTGAGACATCATGATACTCATGCTAGAGATGGGCTCCTTATTTTCTGCTCAAAAGTAAATTGGAAAATCATCCAAAGGGAAAAAAAATTGCAGGGCTACAGGGGAAGGGCTAGTGTGTGAACCTAACTAATTTGCTCTTGCAGAGACTAGCACAGTCACAACAGGTTGAATGGCCTGCTTCTGTATACGCAGCCATGCAAAAATTCGGCTGGGTCTCATGGACAAGATGACCTCAGAGAGAGCATGAGGTAAGAGAGAATCTAAAGAAAGATGTCAGTTCCAGCCTAGACCAGTTGGGAAACCTAAGGGAAGTTTGGCTTTAAACATGGGGAGTGACACATGACACAAGGCAGAGGCAACTGAATGAATGGTCTCAATCTTGGTGACAAAGAGGTCCTCGAGCCCCTTGCACTTGTTGAAGGTGAGGATGCGGGTAATAGGAGAGACGGGGTTGAAGGAGATGGCTGGTGGAGAAAATAAGTCAATGTTATCTTCGCATTCCAGGATGCTCCTGGAGTTGTGAGCAATTTTTGTAGAGAAGAGCAGGCTCTTTACAAAACTGAGAAGTGGGCTGGCAAGAGTGAACTGGATACAGCTATTAGAAGGAAAAATTGTGTCAAATCAGTGGGAGGTTTTCAAAGGTTAGATTCTATGGCCACAGTGTAGACATGTCCCCACAAAGAAAAAGGGTGGTACTGCCAAATCTAATGTCCTCTGGTTATCCAGAAGAGTACAGGCCAAGATAAAGCAGAAAAAGAAAGTTTATGACAATCACAAATACTTAATACTGTAGAAAGCATACAGGAGTGTAGAAAGTACAGGGGTGAAGTAAAAATGGAAATTAGGAAAGCAAAGAGAGGGTTCCAAAAAATATTGCCAGGTAAAATCAAAGAAAATCCTAAGACCTTTTACCAGTACATTATGAGCAAAAGAATAACTAAAGAAAAGGTAGGGCCCATCAGAGGTTTACATGGTAACTTGTGGGTTAATGCAGGGGATGTGGTAGGGTTCTCAGTGAGCACTGGGTCTCTAACTTTGCTAAGGAAATGGATGATGCAGACATTCTAGTTAAAGAGGAGGAGTGTGAAACATTAGATACAATAAGCATAGTGTGAGAGGAAATACTGCTGAGATTGGCATACTTGAAGGTGAATAAATCACCAGGGCCAGATGGATTGTATCCCAGGCTGTTGAAGGAAGCCAAGGAAGAAATAATGGATGCTCTGAGGATCATTTTCCAATCCCCACTAGATACAGGTGAGGCCCCAGAGGATTGGAGGTCTGCAAACATTGTTCCAATATTTAAAAAGGGTGTGAGGAATAGAACAGAAAATTATAGGCTGACTTAGATGGTGGACAAATTATTGGAAACAATTCTGAGAGACAGGATAAACTGTCATTTAGAAAGGCACAGATTGATCAGGGGCATTCAGCATGGTTTTGTTAGGGGAAGATTGTGTCTTACTAACTAATAGAATTTTTTGAGGAAGTACCAAGAAGAATTGATGTGGGAAGTAGAATGAATGTTGTATGGATTTCAGTAAGGCATTTGACAAGGTCCCATATGGCAGACTGGTCAGGAAAATGAGATCTCATGGGATACAGGGGAAGATAGTAGGTTGGATCCAAAATTGGCTCAGTGACAGGAAACAAAGGGTAATGGCCAATGGAAATTTTGCAAATGGAAAACAGTTTCCAGTGGTGTTCCACAGGGCTCAGTTTTGGGGCCTTGCTATTTATTGTATACATTAATTATTTAGACTTTAATGTGGGAGGCATGATAGGGAAATTTGCAGATGACACAAAAATTACATGCTTTTACGATAGTGAAGACGATAGCTGTCAACTCCAGAATGATATCAATGGTTTTGTTGGGTGGCCAGATAATTGGCAAATGGGATTCAATCTGGAAACGTGTGAGGTAATGCATTTGGGGAGGGCAAACAAAGCAAGGGAATACTCAATAAACAGGAAGTTATTGACATGGGTTGAGGAAGTGAGAGACCTTTGAGTGCATGTCCACAGGTCTTTAAAGGTGGCAGGACAGGTGGACAAGGTCTAGAAAGCATATGGAATACTTTCCTTTATTGGGTGAGAAATTGAATACAAAACAGGGATGTAATGATGGAACTGTATAAAATGCTGTTTAAACCACAGCTGGAATTTTGTGTACAGCTCTGGTTACCACATTACAGGAAGGACATAATTGCTCTGGATAGAATGCAGAAGAGATTTACAAGAACGTTGCCAGGACTTAAAAATTGTAGCTATGAGGGGAGATTGGATAGGCTAGGGTTGTTTTCCTTAGAACAGAGGAAGCTGAGGGGTTACTGAATTGAGGTGTATTAAATTGAGGGGCCTAGATAGACTAGACAGGGAAGACATGTTTCCCATGGCTGTGGGGGTCAATTGCCAGGGGTCATAGATTTAAGGTGATTGGTAGAAGGATTACAGTGGACATGAAGAAAATATTTTTCACTTAGAGGGTGGTGGACATCCAGAATTCACTGCCTAAGTTAGTGGTTGAGGCTGAAATGCTCAACTTAATTAAAAGGTACCTGGATCTGTATCTGAAATGCTGTAACCTGCAAGGCTATGGACCAGGTGCTGGAAAGTGGGATTAAAATGAGTGGTTAGTTTCTTTTTGGCTGACGCTGTCACAATGGGCTGAATGGCCTCTTTCTGCACTGCAACTTTTCTTTGGTTCTATGGTTCTACTGCCTGAGGTAGGTCAGCTAGATGTTCTGATAAATAGCTAAACCAGTTGGTTAGCATAGGAACAACAGCATTGAGAGAGATAAGGGTTTCACTGAAATTAAGGATATCAAAGATAAGTGAGGGTATAATTAAGCAGATTGATAGCTGCAGAAATATTTTGGTGAATGGATGGCCAAGATTGATACAGTTGGTATTTGAACATGACTGAGGGAACATTGTTTGTAGATGGAGATGGAATTGGAGTCGGAACAGGTAAGAAGTCAATGTGGGCTGAGGGATCAAAGGAATATCCATCTGTTGTAACTAATGTATCTTTTATTTCCTGTTGGTTTGTGGATTAAAATTACAATGGCTGCAGTTTGAAAGACATGTCTACTGGAACAGGCTGAGAGGTATATACAATGTTGCCGTGCCAGAACAGAGTGTGCCATGAAAGAGAGGGTGGTGCTGGAAAAGAGTCCTGGGCCAAGGGAGCTACCAGGGTCGGATTGAAATGTATAAAATTCTAACAGGGCTTGACAGACTAGATGCAGGGAGGATGTTTCCCCTGATTGGGGAGTCTAGAACCAGGGGCCACAGTCTCAGGATATGGGACAGGCCTTTTAAGACTGAGATTAGCAAAAATTTCTTCACTGAGAGGTTGATCAACCTGTGGAATTCTCTACCACAGAATGCTTTGGAGGCCAGGTCATTGAGTAGATTCAAGAAAGAAATTGCTAATTTTTTAGATATTAGGGTCATCAATGGGTATGGAGAGAAAGCAGGAATATGGTATTGAGATAGAGGATCAGCCATTATCGTATTGAATGGCGGAGCAGGCTCAAAGGGCCACATGATCTACTCCTGCTCCTATTTTCTATGTTTCTATGTTTCTACAATGTTTTAATTGTCTCCTGACCAGATGACCAGATTTTGTGTGAGGGCAGTGCAGCTGAATAGCTCCGAGCCTGAATGGAAAAAATACCTAAAACCTCTCTCTCCCATATGTGTAAGATTCCAACAATCCTACAGTAACAGCTAGCTTGCTTTTTCCCTCCTCATATCTCTATAACCTGCTCTCTCTCTGAAAACCTCTGTCAAGAGGCAAAGGGGAAAATCACTGTTAGAGCCATTGAAAGGCAAGTGCTCAACCAGTGCATTAAAGACTGAAAGTGCTGGGAGAGCACCTCATTTCATCAATAAGAAATGAAAGGAATTTGGAAGACTTTGATCAAAATCAACCCATCAAATCCTATACTCCAGAATTGGTGCTATTGAACTATTTTATTCCACCCTTAATATCCATGTTTTGTGTGTCCTATGTATGTTGTATGTGTGTGTATAGTGATTTAAGAAAGAGTAGAGTTTAGGTTATAGAGTTAGAAATTAGCAGTTTATATTTCTTTCTTTTGCCACTGGTTAACAACAGTTTGTTCAATAAACAGTTATTTACTTAATACATTTACAAGCCTGGTGCTCGTATTCTGTTAACCTAAATTAAACAGTTAGGTAGAATTGGGGCAGTCTGGTGGTTTGATCAAACTTTTTCACATTTGCCCCAGCTCGGGGAACAATGGGACTTGATATCACAGCGCACTATCCCCAACGAGTTGTGGCTGGATTTTACTGTCGGCGAGCGGGAGGCGGGGCCCACTCGCCAAGGCATAAAATTACATGGGATGATGTTGGGTGGAACTCCCGATGTTACCACGCCCCACTTAAATTTTCAGGAAGGCCGGGGTGCAGCAAAATCAGCTGCGGGCCCGCTGACCTGTCAATGGCCAATTGAGGCCATTGACAGAGCATTTAAAGTAATTAGTGGAGCTGCCCGTCCAACCTTAAGGTTGGTGGGCAGGCCAGGAGCCCAGGTGGGAAGTAGAAAAAACATGAAACCTCATCCACAGGCAGGATGAGGTTTCAAGTAGGGTTTTAAAAATTTTAATAAAGTTTTTTGGAAATTATGAACATGTAAGGGATTTTTTTTTTCTATTGTTAATATTTTTGAAAGTGGAGGCGATCTCTCTGAGGCAGCACTTAGCCTCAGGGAGATGAGTGCACTCTTACGTGTGCATGAGCGAAAGAGCACACACTCGATTTTAGGCATTCCCCCCCCACCTGCACAGGGAGCGCATAGCGCTTCCATATGGACATCATGCTGGGCGGGCCTTAATTGGTCTGCCCATGTAAAATGGTGCCGCGCCTCCAATTGGGGGCGCCAATTGGAAGCACGCCCGCATGCGCCCGTCCACCAACTTCCCCCCCAATGGGGGGAAAATTCAGCCCTATATTTGTGGCTTAACTCCATTGAGAGTCAACCAACTTCCATCACATAAACACAGGTTGAGGAGCTGGTAGCAAATTTCAAGCTTCTTCATTAAGTTTGAAAATCCTCAGACCAGCTAAGAATAGAAATCAGAACGTTGGGTGCTCATTATACTAATTACTTTAAGTTTCACTAAATTCCTGTTAAAATTCATGGATTGGACTGTGATGGATTTCTTCTTCCCACCTTTTCTGATCTTGTGAATTTAGCCTGGACTGGGCTGATGCTTGCATTCACTTAGGTAAAGTGTCTTATCCCCTTAGAAAAATGTGAGAATTGCACTGTATCAATTAACAAGCAAGTTATGACTGTGTTAAATGTGCACAGAATACTACAACAGTAGCACATCCACAGATTCCTGTGAAACCAATCTGTAATGAGATGTAATGTTTAAACTAACTGAACAGCAGGTGCAAACTGAATTGTTCAATAAAGAGCACCCATGTGTGTCACACCTGTATATAAGCAGGTAGCACTATGGATAGTTATTACAAAGTAATTTTGATCCTGTGTCTGTAACCTCATCAAAGCATCAGGCAGGTAACTATTTCCTTCACACAAGGAGAGGGATTTGAGTTGTCAGCTTGTGTTTTCATAATAGATATTGTAACCTTCATAGGTGCCATTGACTGTATGTATTTGCCATTCACTACCCTTGATGGCAAATTGATTTTATGAACTTCAAGCAATGTGTTTCTGTGTTTTGCAAGTAGAGAGGCCTGCTAGCTTATATCCCCTCTCTCCAGTTTCCCCATTGAATTACAGAAAGGTTAGCTCCAGACTTCAACTCAAAATCCAGAACTTGTGCTCATTATGTTATTAACATCCCAGTGAAATGTTAACATTAGGGCTGCCTTCAAGTGGTAGAAAGTGACAAAACAATTTGCATTTATACAGTAGCTTTATCACAGATAAATATCATAAAGTGCCTCACAAAAAATGGATGCTGAATGTTATGATGTGGCAGGTAATCTGTGCCAGGCAGACCAAATCCACAAGGGAAACTTGGCCATGCTATCACAATGGTTTTGCAATTTGTATTTATTAGTAGAAGATTTGTGCGCTTAATTCAGAATTAATGAGTCCACTAACCCCTTTAGAGATTTTAAAAACTAAATTAAAACATTTATTAACAAAAGAAAAGATTTCAAGCACATACATAAGATTACAGTTACTCAGTACTACAACAAATCCAAAATCCCTAATTAACGTGACTCTCAACTGCACACCCCCATTAAGGCAACAGTCCCAAAATAGATTTTGAATTGAAATACACAAACCAGCAAGGCCACCACAGCACCCACTTGACAGTGGAATTCCAAAGGCTTTTCTCCACCTTTAGTTACTGGACAAAGCAAACTTCTGCTGAAGTGGCTGGGGGCTTCCCCAAGGCTGTTTTACATGCCCTCTTAGATCTTACATGACCCCACAACATAACCTTTCATTCTCTCTATATATGTCTCTCTCTCTTTAATCTGTAAATTCCATTGGAATGTCTTTGGAAATGTACTTTTCCCATAATATAAAAAATCATTCATGTTGCCAATATGGTCAGTACCTTTGGGAAAAATAAACACACTGCTTGGCCTTGCTTATCTTGTTAGTTGTAAACATCCTATTATCCCTTTGAAACCTAAACAACTCTTCCCTTTCACTTGTCTAAAAATGCAAATTTTCTTCACATCCTATATACTAAGACCTCATTCATGTTTACTCATTAATATTTCAAATACCTTTTACTCCTCACTTCTTTTGATAATTTCAAGTTGAGGTCTATCTGACTCTAATTCAATTAAATCAGCTACACGGATAACCATCCACACTCACCCCCATAAACCTACTTTACAATAAACCACAATAATATAATGAAAAGAATATATTAGTTTCATGACATGAACCAAAGAAGTATTAATACTTAGGAGTAGGTGACTAAAAGCATGCTCAAAAGAGGGTTTCTAAAGAGAGTTTTAAAAATGTTAAGGGAAGTGGGAGTGTTCAGGAAGATACTTTCTGAGCACCAGGCTTGGTGTCTAAAGACATGGCTGTCAATGGAAGAGTTAAAGAAGAGAATACACAAGAGAAATGGTAGAAGAATGGAAAGTTTGGGTGGTTGTAGGGCTGGTAGATGTTACAGAAAAAGTGAGGCCTTGAATAGGTTGAAACACAAAAGATTAGAATTTTAAATTTGAGGCACAGAGAACCAATGTAGGAGAGGGGCAAACTGGGCAAGAAGAACTGGGTATGAGTTGATACAAAGCTTTCGAATCACAGGAGATAAAAAAAACAACACCCCATCAGTGAGTCAATTGCAGTAAAGTTACTGCTCTACATTTTGATATATCAAAATGTCATAATAAAGCAATGTGGAATGATTTAAATCATAAACAATTAATCTTATATGAAGATTTACTTAGGACTACTTCTTAAAAGGGAAGCAAAGAACAGAGTTAGCACTGATTTGCCTGTTTAGTAAAGCAAAAGAGTAATTATTGCTCCTCTTTTTAAGCCATGAAAATTGGTTGCTTCTTGTATCACAATGAGGGTGGCCAAATGCCACTATGTACTACACCTGCAAAAGATGCATCCAGCTGCAGCTCCTGAGAAGCTGAGTTAGGGAATTGGAGCTGGAGCTGGATGAACTTCAGATCATACGGGAGGCAGAGGCAGTAATAGACAGGAGTTTCAGGGAGACAGTCACCCCTAAAAGTCAGGAGGCAGGTAGCTGGATGACTGTCAGGAGAGGGAAGGGGAATAGACAGAAAGAGCAGAACACCCCTGTGGCCGTTCCCATCAACAATAGGTATACCGTTTTGGATACTGTTGGTGGGGACGACCTACCAGGAACAAGTTGTAGTGGTCACGTCTATGGCACTGAGGCTGGACCCTCAGCTCAGAAAGGAGGGAGGGAAAAGAGGAGAGCAGTAGTGATAGGGGATTTGATAGTCAGGGGGACAGATAAGAGGTTCTGTGGGAGAGATCGAGAATCCTGGATGGTCTGTTGCCTCCCTGGTACCAGGGTCTGCGATATCTCAGAGCGAGTTCTCAGTATTATCAGGAGAGAGGGTGAGCAGCCAGATGTTGTGGTCCATGTAGGGACCAATGATGTGGATGGGAAGGAGGAGGAGGTCCTGCAAAGAGAGTTTAGGGAGTTAGGTGCAAAGTTGAAGGACAGGCCCTGCAGGGTTGCGATCTCATGAATGCTACCCGTGTCACATGCTCGTGAGGCTAGAAATAGGAGGATAATGCAGCTAAATACGTGGCTAAGGTGATGGTGCAGGAGGGAGGGCTTCATGTTTCTGGACAATTGGACTCTGAACTGGAGGGGGACTAATATCCTTGCGGGTAGGTTTGCTAGTGCTGCACCGGGGGGTTTAAACTAGATTTGCAGGGGGAGGGGAACCAGAGTGTTAGAGCAGATAGTGAGGTGGAGGAGGATAAAGGTCAAGCAAGGAATGCATGTATAGACAGAAATCAAAGGTTAGTACGGGATAGAAATGTTCTCAGGTGCATCTATTTCAATGCAAGGAGTATTGTCAGGAAGGTAGATGAGCTTAGAGCGTGGATTGGCACGTGGGATTACAGCATTATTGCTATTAGTGAGACTTGGTTGCAGGAGGGGCAGGACTGGCAGCTCAATGTTCCAGGGTTCCATTGTTTCAGACGTGCTAGAGGGGGAGGGATGAAAGGGGGAGGAGTGGCATTACTAGTCAGGGAAAATATCACAGCTGTGCATAAGCAGGACAGCCCGGAGGGCTCGTCTACAGAGGCCATATGGGTGGAGCTGAGGAATGGGAAAGGTGAGACCACACTAATAGGGTTGTATTATAGACCGCCCAATAGTCAGGGAGAATTGGAGGAGCAAATTTGTAGAGAGATAGCAGACCGATGTAAGAAACAGAAAGTTGTGACAGTAGGAGATTTTAGCTTTCCACATATTGACTGGGACTCCCATTCTGTAAAAGGGCTGGATGGCTTGGAGTTTGTCAAGTGTGTTCAGGAAAGTTTTCTAATTCAATATATAGAGGTACCAACGAGAGAGGATGCAATGCTTGATCTCCTATTAGGGAACCAGACAGGTCAGGTGACAGAAGTATGTGTAGGCGAATATTTTGGGTCCAGTGACTACAATGTAATTAGTTTTAAGTTAATTATGGATAAGGATAGGTCTGGTCCTCAAGTTGAGATTCTAAATTGGAGAAAGGCCAATTTTGTGGAAATGAGAAAGGATCTAGGAAGAGTGGATTTGGATAAGTTATTTTCTGGCAAGGATGTGTTCAGTAAGTGGAAGGCATTCAAAGGCAAAATTTTGAGAGTGCAGAGTTTGCATGTTCCTGTAAGGATTAAAAGCAAAGTTAACAGGCATAGGGAACCTTGGTTTTCAAGGGATATTGGCGGTCTGGTTAAGAAGAAGAGAGAGGTGTATAGCAGGTATAGGCAACAAGGAGCAAATGAGGTACTTGTAGAGTATAGAAAATGTAAGAAAATACTAAAGAAGAAAATCAGGAAGGCAAAAGGAAGACATGAGGTTGCTTTGGCAGATAATGTGAAGGTAAACCCGAAGGATTTCTATAAGTATATTAAAAGTAAAAGGATAGTAAGGGACACAATTGGTCCCCTTGAAGATCAGAGTGGACATCTATGTGTGGAGCTTCATGAGATGGGGGAGATCTTAAACAGTTTTTTTGCATCAGTATTTACTCAGGAAACTGGCATAGTATAAAAGGAAGGAAGGGAAACAAGCAGTAGTGTCATGGAACATATAGCGATTAAAGAGGTGGAGGTGCTTGCTGCCTTACAGCAAATAAAGGTAGAAAAATCCCCCAGGCCTGACATGATATTCCCTCAGACCTTGGGAAGACTAGTGTGGAAATTGCAGGTGCCCTGGCAGAAATATTTAAAATGTCCTTAGCCACGGGTGAGGTGCCGGAGGATTGGCGGGTAGCTCATGTTGTTCCATTGTTTAAAAAAGGCTCCAAAAATAAACCAGGTAATTACAGGCCAGTAAGCCTGATGTCAGTAGTAGGTAAATTATTGGAAGGTGTTCTGAGAGATCAGATATACAATTATTTGGACAGCCAAGGGCTGATTAAGGATAGTCAGCATGGCTTTGTGCGTGGTAGGTTGTAGAATTTTTTGAGGAGTTCACCAAGAAAGTAGATGAAGGAAAGGCTGTGGATGTTGTCTACATGGACTTTAGTAAGGCCTTTGACAAGGTCCCACATGGGACATTAGTTCAGAAGGTTCAGACACTTGGTATCCATGGAGAGGTTGTAAACTGGATTCGATATTGGCTGTGCGGAGAAGACAGAAAGTGGTAGTGGATGATTTGTTCTCAGACTGGAGGTCTGTGACTAGTGGTGTGCCTCAGGGATCTGTGCTGGGACCATTGTTGTTTGTTGTCTATATCAATGATTTGGATGATAATGTGGTGAATTGAATCAGCAATATTGCTGATGACACTAAGATTGGAGACGTTGTGGACAGCGAGGAAGGCTTTCAAAGCTTGTAGAGGGATCTGGACCAACTGGAAAAATGGGCCAAAAAATGGCAGATGGAATTTAATGCAGAAAAGTGTGAGGTGTTGCATTTTGGAAGGAAAAACCAAGGTAGGACATACACAGTAAATGGTAGGGCACTGAGGAGTGCGGAGGAACAAAGGGATCTGGAAGTTCAGATACATAATTCTCTGAGAGTGATGTCACAGGTAGACAGGGTTGTAAAGAAAGCTTTTGGCATACTGGCCTTCATAAATCAAAGTATTGAGTATAGAAGTTGGGAGGTTATGGTGAGGTTGTATAAGACATTGGTGAGGCCAACTTTGGAGTATCGTGTGCTGTTCTGGTCGCCTAACTACAGGAAGGATATCATTAAGAGTGCAGAGAATATTTACTAGGATGTTGCCGGGTCTTAAGGAGTTGAGTTACCGGGAAAGATTAAACAGGTTAGGACTTTATTCCTTGGAGCGTAGAAGGATGAGGGCAGATTTGATAGAAGTTTACAAAATTATGAGGGGTATAGACAGAGTAAACATGAGTAGGCTCTTTCCACTTAGATTAGGAGAGATAAACACGAGAGGACATAGCTTTAGGGTGAAAGGGGAAAGGTTTAGGGGGAACATTTGGGGGAACTTCTTCACTTAGAGAGTGGTGAGAGTGTGGAACAAGCTGCCATCTGACGTGGTAAATGCGGGCTCACTCTTAAGTTTTAAGAATAAATTGGATAGATACATGGATGGGAGAGGTCTGGAGGGTTATGGACTGGGTGCAGGTCAATGGGATTAGCAGAATAATATTTTGGCACAGACTAGAAGGGCTGAATGGCCTGTTTTCTGTGCTGTAGTGTTCTATGGTTCTATGGTTCTACGTACGTTCAAGACCGAGGTCGATAGATTTCTACATGTTAAAAATATTAAGGGGTAAGCGTTGGTGCAGGAACATGGTGTTGAAATATAAGATCAGCAATGACCTCACTGAATGACAGAGAGGGTTCAAAGGGCTGAATGGCCTACTCCTGCTTCTATTTCTTATGTCCTTATGTTCTTATGCCAGATCAGGGGGGAATGACAGTTTTGTGACTGGGGCCAGTTTCCAGTGCAATATTTTTAAAACTCATACATAAAATCGCAGAAACTCGAGTTGTACTAAGTCTTAAAATTCTGTGATCTTTTGCGATGATTTCCCAAATTTTGGGTGAATGGTGCCAAAGAAAACAATGGAGACTCCAGGGTCTTGAAGTCAAGAAGATGGAGTTTACATGATGTTCTTTTTAGATTATGTTTCTGCAGAGAGTGAAATTGAAGTTTTAACTTGTTAAATTGCATTGATGTGTTAAATTGTTAAAACAGGACCAGCTTATCTTCTTGGCAGAAAAGGTGAATAGTGGTTAAAAAGGGCTAAAGCAACTGTTGGATCAGAATTGTTTCATGTCATGCTCTGCTATCATAATCCCATCTAGATTTCACAATTCAATAATGCATTCTGAATCTCAGCTGGCATCTGCCTGGTGTTACTGTAGATATGTGCATTATCATTTAAAAATTGGCAACCCGTCTGCCGCATGGTTTCTTAATTTACAGTGACAGTCAACTGCACGAGGACATTTTTCATGTCCTTTCTAGAGTGTGTTAAACTTTTCAGCGGCTGAATGTTTTTCCTACTGCATGATACCAGCTTAAAAAGTAAAGTGACATATGCGAGCTGTTAAAATGGTGGAAAGTAATTTTGATAGTCAAAGATTAAAGGGAAAAGTATATTTTATTCTGGTCATTCCTAAATTACATTTAATAACTTTTGGATTATAATTTTCCAAAATGCTCTTTCTAATGTAATATCATAAAAATGGAGTTGTATCAATAACTAAGTTTAGAAACAATACAGATATTCCTTGCACAGAAACTGCTTACTCTAAAGCATGATTAGGAATTGTTATGCATACCTGATATTTTTTAAAGTATACCACATACTTTTACGAAGGTAGGCAACTTTTACATTAAAAAGTTAATTAAAATCCTTCCTTCGTGGAGCTCCATGTTGTGCACTAGTGTGTAAGTGGCCCTCTCTCACATCTACCTTTACTTTGCATGGTTGAATTAATGAGCCATGTGCAGCAGCAGTACAGAGTAAGTTGGCTTCTGATTATTTCCATACACTTTGTAATAGGGTACTGAAGTTACAATTAGATCAGCCATGATCTTGTTGAATGGCAGAGCAGGCTCGAAGGGCTGAGTGGCCTGCTCCTGCTCCTAATTTGTATATTTGTATGTAACAGCCCAGATAAGAAAAAGGACTTATGGCATGGGCTTTCGTGGTCTCAGAATCATGGAGTTTTACAGCAAGCAGGAGGCCAACTGGCCCATCGTGCATGGGCCAAGTTTTAGAAACAACTATCCAATTAGTTCCACTTCTTTAATAATATAAAATCAAAATACTGCGGATGCTGGAAATCTGAAACAAAAACAAAAATAGCTGGAAAAACTCAGCAGGTCTGACAGCATCTGTGTAGAGGATTCTTTGCTCTTTTTCTGTTATCACTATATTTTTTTCATATTTAGATATATATCCAATCCCCTTTTAAAGGTATAATTGAATCATTTTCAGGCAGTGCATTAGAGATTATAAAAACCTGCGGCATAAATAAAGTCTCCTCATCTCCCACCTACACCACAGCAGCCAACCACCCCAACTCCCCATGCCCCAACACCACCCCCCCAACCCGACCCCGATTCTTTTGTCTGTGCATTCTGTGATGCACCCTGGCTAATTTAAAATAAAAGAATTACTCATTTTTAATGTGACCTCATCATAAAAATGGTCTACTTTCAGCCATATAGCTGCTCATTTGATTAAAAAGTGATACCTACTCCAGAATTAAGATAAAAATTTATAAAATTAGATACCATGGCATGGATTTCCACTAGGTTGTGCTGTTTCTTTTCTCTGATTAAACCAAAATTGGTGAAACTAGCGCCAAAAGCACGCAATGTTAAACACAAGTTACGCGAGTGTACCTTGAGTTCCTCCAATCTTTTGTTCTGGTTTGAGAATATATCATGCTCGCATCCACCCCTGCTCACAAAACTGGCCTTGCCTCCACATTGAATTAATCACCATTGCGAGTTTCTGCAACCTGGGATTTCCTGGAAGTTCTTGAAACTGAAAGTTCCCCTCCAAGTCACTCTTGGAAATGACGCCGTTCCCTCACTGTTGCTGGGTCAAAACCCTGGAACTCCCTTCCTACAGCACTGTGGATGTACCTACATCACATGGACTGCAGCGGTTCAAGAAGGCAGCTCACCATCACCTTCTCAAGGGCAGTTAGGGATGGGTAATAAATGCTGGCCCAGCCAGCGAAGCCCACACCCCGTGAATGAACTTTTAAAAATAAGTAAATAATTGCGGGGGAAAGAATGTTCTAAAACATTGCACTAGCTCATGACATAATTTGGCTTGGTGATATGTAAATGAGTTTGACTGGGAAGCTGAAAAAGAAAAAGCACTTCTCAAAATTAGCCCAATTTCAGAAACTCTATCCCAATTTTTGTTTGGATGAAGGAAGTTTGAATTATTGAAGCTAACATTTAAATAAGTTTAAATTTCCTGTGGTTTAAGACCTTTCCATGATTGGTCATTAATACCATGAATAGGTAAAGAACTTAGGAAAGCACTGATAGAACATTTGGGGTTCCAATTAAAAATAATTGTTGGGTAAGATTGGTGTTTTATTCTACGGTAAATCAATCGTCCCAAATCAACTGTCAGGTTTGTACATCCTTTATTAAACAGAAGCCTACTTTTTGGTGCACAGAGAGTTCAATTTTTTCTGCATTATTATAGGCTTGAAAAAGAAACCTAAATATTACTTAATGCATTACTTTAAAACATTTTCCCAATAGATTATGTATTTTTTTATTAGAAGTTTTAAAAATTGGAAGAAAAGAATGAGTGTTCCGTTTCACTTGAACACCCTATGAAAGATCTAAAAACAACATTTTTAAATTTAGGGTTTCTCTAAGTCTTTAGTTATCGAGCAATGGGTAAACTTCTCTTAAGTAACTGTGGCATACAGACCAGGGAGTTCATAGGTTGAACTTTTGCTGATCTTTCATGAATCATTGGATTGGAGCCCAGTCTGCTATTGGCCTCAGAACCTGTAAGTTAAGAAGAGGAAAGCTGGCCTAGGTACCATTCCGAGCTGCTAACTGGTGTCCCTCCTCCTCCCTCTTCCCATCCCAAGCAAAGAAGTGTGTGAGTTTGGAAGTCATAGGAAGACACTATAAGTCACATTGATATCCCAGTGATAAAATGGATCATTCTTTTTCACTATCAAGCTTCATAAATGATAATAGCCAATTGGGCATGATGCCCTGAAGTGGCTGGCAACCATTGTCTTCAGGAGCATGGGGAAAAAATTAGTGAAAAAGAATTATTGCACATTAAAAAGAAAAACATCTCCATCTACATGTGAAATATCATGTATTTTTGTTTTTTTCATAACTATTCAGTTTTATTTTACCTCTGTGAAGTGAAGATTATGACCTGTGCGCGTTGAAGAAATATCAGAACATTTGACCTGAGCTGAAAACAAAGTAGTTTTAAAGGCATATTATATATCCAATAGCCATTCACTGTCTGGAAAGTCACCAGTCAAAGCAATTCTAATCTGCTCCAAGAAATGAATGCCTTGCTTACATTCTTTTCATAATATTATCATTAAACATTATTGCTTGAATAAACATCATAACATGATACATGATTACATTTTATTGAAAAAAATAGCTAGATAATGCTGAAAATGAAGAGATGATCTGAGGTAATTTGATTCTATTTATTAAGATTCTATATCAGAAATCTTCAAATTTTTACTTTGCACAGAATAGATCTACAGGTTACATTGTAATCTATGTCAGGTAGAAGAGAAGAAAAGCTTAGTAAAATAGTCACATTCTTGTAGATTGTCTTTAATGTTAAGTGATTGCCAAAGCTTTTATCTTTACTCACCAGCTTTTTCGGATCCTTTCTTGTCCTGGGAGCATTAACTCTTTAATGGGATGTGGAAAATTTTCACTTACGGTAACATGGGTATGTACAAACTATCATAATTTAGAATGGTGCCAATACCAAAGGAGGATAAAACCTTTCACCCTCTCTGATGCTGAAGAGAATTCCCAATTTCTGCTTTAACTATCTGACATTTAATGAGAATTTATTGTGTCTGGGCACACTAAGGATCCATGATGGCCCATGTGTCACAGTCCACATACAGCACTCGGGTTCCTTGTACTGCCTTCCCTTGTTGTCTAACTTATAAAATGTTGATAATTTTAGCTTACACTTTCAATAAACTCTCAGGAATCAAAAACAGAATTACCTGGAAAAACTCAGCAGGTCTGGCAGCATCGGCGGAGAAGAAAAGAATTGACGTTTCGAGTCCTCATGACCCTTCGACAGAACTTGAGTTCAAGTCCAAGAAAGAGTTGAAATATAAGTTGGTTTAAGGTGTGTGTGTGTGGGGGGCGGAGAGAGAGAGAGAGAGAGAGAGAAGTGGAGTGGGGGTGTGATTGTAGGGACAAACAAGCAGTGATAAAAGCAGATCATCAAAAGATGTCAACAACAATAGTACAAAAGAACACATAGGTGTTAAAGTTAAAGTTGGTGATATTATCTAAACGAATGTGCTAATTAAGAATGGATGATAGGGCACTCAAGGTATAGCTCTAGTGGGGGTGGGGAGAGCATAAAAGATTAAAAAAAAATTTTTTTTTAAATAATGGAAATAGGTGGGAAAAGGAAAATCTTTATAATTTATTGGAAAAAAAAAGGAAGGGGGAAACAGAAAGGGGGTGGGGATGGGGGAGGGAGCTCACGACCTAAAGTTGTTGAATTCAATATTCAGTCCGGAAGGCTGTAAAGTGCCTAGTCGGAAGATGAGGTGTTGTTCCTCCAGTTTGCGTTGGGCTTCACTGGAACAATGCAGCAAGCCAAGGACAGAAATGTGGGCAAGAGAGCAGGGTGGAGTGTTAAAATGGCAAGCGACAAGGAGGTTTGGGTCATTCTTGCGGACAGACCGCAGGTGTTTTGCAAAGCGGTCGCCCAGTTTACGTTTGGTCTCTCCAATGTAGAGGAGACCACATTGGGAGAAACGAATGCAGTAGAGTAAGTTGGGGGAAATGCAAGTGAAATGCTGCTTCACTTGAAAGGAGTGTTTGGGTCCTTGGACGGTAAGGAGAGAGGAAGTGAAGGGGCAGGTGTTGCATCTTTTGCGTAGGCGTGGGGTGGTGCCATAGGAGGGGGTTGAGGAGTAGGGGGTGATGGAGGAGTGGACCAGGGTGTCCCAGAGGGAGCCATCCCTACAGAATGCCGATAGGGGGGGTGAAGGGAAGATGTGTTTGGTGGTGGCATCATGCTGGAGTTGGCGGAAATGGCGGAGGATGATCCTTTGAATGCGGAGGCTGGTGGGGTGATAAGTGAGGATAAGGGGGACCCTATCATGTTTCTGGGAGGGAGGAGAAGGCGTGAGGGTGAATGCGCGGGAGATGTGCCGGACACGGTTGAGGGCCCTGTCAACGACCATGGGTGCAAAACCTCGGTTAAGGAAGAAGGAGGACATGTCAGAGGAATTGTTTTTGAAGGTAGCATCATCGGAACAGATGCGACGGAGGCGAAGGAACTGAGAGAATGGGATGGAGTCCTTACAGGAAGCGGGTTGTGAGGAGCTGAAGTCGAGATAGCTGTGGGAGTCGGTGCGTTTGTAATGGATATTGGTGGACAGTCTATCACCAGAGATTGAGACAGAGAGGTCAAGGAAGGGAAGGGAAGTGTCAGAGATGGACCACGTGAAAATGATGGAGGGGTGGAGATTGGAAGCAAAATTAATAAATTTTTCCAAGTCCCGACGAGAGCATGAAACGGCACCGAAGTAATCATCGATGCACCGGAGAAAGAGTTGTGGAAGGGGGCCAGAATAGGACTGCAACAAGGAATGTTCCACATACCCCATAAAGAGACAGGCATAGCTGGGGCCCATGCGGGTACCCATTGCCACACCTTTTATTTGGAGGAAGTGAGAGTAGTTGAAGGAGAAATTGTTCAGCGTGAGAACAAGTTCAGCCAGACGGAGGAGAGTAGTGGTGGATGGGGATTGTTTGGGCCTCTGTTCGAGGAAGAAGCTAAGGGCCCTCAGACCATCCTGGTGGGGGATGGAGGTGTAGAGGGATTGGACGTCCATGGTGAAGAGGAAGCGGTTGGGGCCAGGGAACTGGAAATTGTTGATGTGACGTAAGGTGTCAGAGGAATCACGGATGTAGGTGGGAAGGGACTGGACAAGGGGAGAGAGAAGGGGGTCAAGATAACGAGAAATGAGTTCTGTGGGGCAGGAGCAAGCTGAGACGATCGGTCTACCGGGGCAGTTCTGTTTGTAGATTTTGGGTAGGAGATAGAAGCGGGCCGTCCAAGGTTGGGCGACTATCAGGTTGGAAGCTGTGGGAAGGAGATCCCCAGAGGAGATGAGGTCAGTGACAGTCCTGGAAACAATGGCTTGATGTTCAGTGGTGGGGTCATGGTCCAGGGAGAGGTAGGGGCAGGAGCAAGCTGAGACGATCGGTCTCAGAGGTAGGAGGAAGTGTCTGCGAGTTGACGCTCAGCCTCCGCGAGGTAGAGGTCAGTGCGCCAGACAACAACAGCACCACCCTTGTCAGCGGGTTTGATGACAATGTCAGAGTTGGACCTGAGAGAATGGAGTGCAGTATGTTCAGAGAGAGACAGTTTAGAATGGGTGAGAGGAGCAGAGAAATTGAGATGACTAATGTTGCGCCGACAGTTCTCAATGAAAAGATCAAGAGAAGGTAAGAATCCAGAGGGAGGGGTCCAGGTGGAGGGAGAATTTTGGAGATGGGTAAAAGGATCCGTTGAACTGGGAGAGGACTCCTGCCCAAAGAAGTGAGCCCGGAGACGAAGAAGGCGGAAGAAGAGTTCAGCATCATGCCGAGACCGATCGTCTCAGCTTGCTCCTGCCCCACAGAACTCATTTCTCATTATCTTGACTCCCTTCTCTCTCCCCTTGTCCAGTCCCTTCCCACCTACATCCGTGATTCCTCTGACACCTTACGTCACATCAACAATTTCCAGTTCCCTGGCCCCAACCGCTTCCTCTTCACCATGGACGTCCAATCCCTCTACACCTCCATCCCCCACCAGGATGGTCTGAGGGCCCTTAGCTTCTTCCTCGAACAGAGGCCCGAACAATCTCCATCCAACACTACTCTCCTCCGTCTGGCTGAACCTGTTCTCACCCTGAACAATTTCTCCTTCAACTACTCTCACTTCCTCCAAATAAAAGGTGTGGCTATGGGTACCCGCATGGGCCCCAGCTATGCCTGTCTCTTTATGGGGTATGTGGAACATTCCTTGTTCCAGTCCTACTCCGGCCCCCTTCCACAACTCTTTCTCCGGTACATCGATGATTACTTCGGTGCCGCTTCATGCTCTCGTCGGGACTTGGAAAAATTTATTAATTTTGCTTCCAATCTCCACCCCTCCATCATTTTCACGTGGTCCATCTCTGACACTTCCCTTCCCTTCCTTGACCTCTCTGTCTCAATCTCTGGTGATAGACTGTCCACCAATATCCATTACAAACGCACCGACTCCCACAGCTATCTCGACTACAGCTCCTCACACCCCGCTTCCTGTAAGGACTCCATCCCATTCTCTCAGTTCCTTCGCCTCCGTTGCATCTGTTCCGATGATGCTACCTTCAAAAACAATTCCTCTGACATGTCCTCCTTCTTCCTTAACCGAGGTTTTCCACCCACGGTCGTTGACAGGGCCCTCAACCGTGTCCGGCACATCTCCCGCGCATCCGCCCTCACGCCTTCTCCTCCCTCCCAGAAACATGATAGGGTCCCCCTTATCCTCACTTATCACCCCACCAGCCTCCGCATTCAAAGGATCATCCTCCGCCATTTCCGCCAACTCCAGCATGATGCCACCACCAAACACATCTTCCCTTCACCCCCCCTATCGGCATTCCGTAGGGATCGCTCCCTCCGGGACACCCTGGTCCACTCCTCCATCACCCCCTACTCCTCAACCCCCTCCTATGGCACCACCCCATGCCCACGCAAAAGATGCAACACCTGCCCCTTCACTTCCTCTCTCCTCACCGTCCAAGGACCCAAACACTCCTTTCAAGTGAAGCAGCATTTCACTTGCATTTCCCCCAACTTACTCCACTGCATTCGTTGCTCCCAATGTGGTCTCCTCTACATTGGAGAGACCAAACGTAAACTGGGCGACCGCTTTGCAGAACATCTGCGGTCTGTCCGCAAGAATGACCCAAACCTCCCTGTCGCTTGCCATTTTAACACTCCACCCTGCTCTCTTGCCCACATGTCTGTCCTTGGCTTGCTGCATTGTTCCAGTGAAGCCCAACGCAAACTGGAGGAACAACACATCATCTTCCGACTAGGCACTTTACAGCCTTCCGGACTGAATATTGAATTCAACAACTTTAGGTCGTGAGCTACCTCCTCCATCCCCACCCCCTTCCTTTTTTTTTTCCAATAAATTATAAAGATTTTCCTTTTCCCACCTATTTCCATTATTTAAAAAAAAAATTTTTTTTTAATCTTTTATGCTCTCCGCACCCCCACTAGAGCTATACCTTGAGTGCCCTACCATCCATTCTTAATTAGCACATTCGTTTAGATAATATCACCAACTTTAACTTTAACACCTATGTGTTCTTTTGTACTATTGTTGTTGACATCTTTTGATGATCTGCTTCTATCACTGCTTGTTTGTCCCTACAATCACACCCCCACTCCACTTCTCTCTCTCTCTCTCTGCCCCCCACACACACACCTTAAACCAACTTATATTTCAACTCTTTCTTGGACTCGAACTCAAGTTCTGTCGAAGGGTCATGAGGACTCGAAACGTCAACTCTTTTCTTCTCCGCCGATGCTGCCAGACCTGCTGAGTTTTTCCAGGTAATTCTGTTTTTGTTTTTGTTTTGGATTTCCAGCATCCGCAGTTTTTTTGTTTTTATCTCTGGAATCAAGCTTCTCTTACCCACTTCACACACACACATTAATTTTAGAAATCCTGTTTAGCGGCACTTTGAGGCTGAACTTCTACAGTCTGTTGGCCTTTCACACTCCATTAGCCAAGAGTAAATGATTTTGAAATTTGAACTGTACACTGGATGCAAGAGCCATGAGACTCCCAGGGTACTTAGCAGTTCCTTAGATTATGTCCAGGTTGATGTCACACAATATTTGTCCATTGATTGAGTAATACCTTTTTACTGTTATAGGACTGTATAGTTTGGCGTGATGGAAATCAAATATGCATGTGTATGCAATTGTTAATTCCCTTGGGAAACTGATGATGTGGAAGAAGTCTTGGAATCTGGATAAGGCACATATCCCGGGCTCTGCATGTTATACGTTTCACTAGAGCCTTGGTGGCACTAATGAAATTAATAAATTGTGGAATGGCCTACGCTTAGGTCTCCCATGTGAACTTGAAAAGATCTGAAGCATGAACATTTATGGGTATGGTCATTTTAAAACCTAGGGCTGGATTTCAACTCTGAAAAAATGAGTGGATTGGGGATAGTGAATAGGAACCCAT
Organism: Carcharodon carcharias; assembly: GCF_017639515.1. Taxonomy (NCBI): domain Eukaryota; kingdom Metazoa; phylum Chordata; class Chondrichthyes; order Lamniformes; family Lamnidae; genus Carcharodon; species Carcharodon carcharias. The sequence goes on along the minus strand of NC_054474.1, from coordinate 82,144,459 downwards.
TCCATCTTGAATCCACCCACTTCCTGGTTTAATGGAGGACAGAGGAAGGGCAGGTGACCAATCCATGCTTTGGAAGCAAATTAGCTGTTTGAAAATTACAGTGAGGATGTAAGCCTTCATTTTAATGGTCATTCGATTTTAATTATAGGCCGCCAGTTATCGCTGACCTCAGGAAACTTGGCAGATTAAAGGAGGCACAGAGGTCTGAACCCATGAGGTCTTTAGTACAACTCATGTGGGTGAGAGAAGAAGGTCCAGGATTGGCTGGGAAAGGAAGTTGTACCAGTGGGGTGAGTTTGGAAGTGGTGGAACGATGGTGTTGGAGAGCATGGTGAGGTTGGGAGCGGGGGAGAACAATGGTTTTGGGGGGGTGAGGTTGGGAGGGGGGAATGATAGTGCCAGGAGGGTGAAGTTGAGAGGGGGCAATGATGGTGTTGGGGATGAGGTTGTGGGGGGATGGAGTACAGGGAGAGAAGGATATAATGGAGAAGAATGCAGCAAATGAGGAGGCAGGGGGGAAGGTGGAAGGAAGGTGCAATGGAAGGGCTTCACAGAGGGGAAGCAATTCGGAGGGGAGAAGGAGTTCGGAGCTGGGCAAGGATTGCAAGGGCAGGAAGGATTCCGGGTGAAGGAACGATTAATAAGGGAGGAAAGAATGAGTTGGGGGGATGTCCAGGTGAATGTGCAAGGAAAGTGCCTGTGGAATTGATGACTGCCTCCTGGGGAGCGAAATGAGGATGGGCATCATAGGGGGGAATAGTAAGAATGAGAAAGGGCAGCGTGAACTTGTAGGGTGGGAGGGTGAGGTTGCAAAGGTAGCAGTAGAAGGGATGGCGAGGGTGGTTGGTGGGGTCTTGGAGGCAGACACAGGCCCTGGGGGTGGGAAGGAGGAGGTCGGGGAGGTCAAAGTGGATGGGGTGGGATTCTCAGGAAGATAGGGAACGTGCATGTTCACCTGGACATTCAGGAAAGAAAAGGACCCTGGCTGGTAGGTGATGGTGGGGAGGTGGAAGATAATGCCAGAGGGGTCAACAGTGATGTGGGAAAGGACATGTATGACTGGGGGGGCAGGAAAAGTATGGTGGGCAGAGATACAGGTCAGCTCAGATAGACAACTGAATGAGAACCACAGCAGGCAGCATTGAAAATGCACGGAACATTATGCTGAGTGTAAGGGAAGAAGGATCCATGTGCGTGGGAGAGTGCTTGCATGAGGTTACGAAAGGTCCTGCCACACAGACACATCTCCCTCCAGAATCACTCGTGGGCCAGCGGCGTGCAGCTGAATTGTTAGTGCAGGGGATGCAAGCAGGGGATTTGCAAAGCCTGTCAATGAAGCTGAAAGACACCATTACACATTATTCAGTGAAAGTGAATATGTTTTCTGATTATAATGTGAAAAAATGTGTTCACCCATGCAACCACTTGTGATCAGAAAATCTTAACTTTTCTAGGCCTACCACTTCTTCTAGGTGTTGCCCTGACATCCGCAGCAGGAGTGGAGACAGCCTGTGCAATGTTTGGCCCCACTGTCCCTGATTCTTTGGGTACTGGTTCTCTGGAAAGCTGAGGCCTTGGGCCCCCCAGGTTGTGGTTTATTGCAAATATAGATGTTAGGAAAAAACTGATCCTGAAAAAAAACTTGGTGTAGCTGCCTGAGCTGTTAATTAGATGTAAGTATGATGTAGGAAACATTATAATATAAGTGTATACAGTATATATACAGTGCTGTATATATCACCATGGTTTGAATGCTCCTTTATCTCTGATCCTAATGAAGTAATAACTGAGGCAGATGAGCTTCAAGTAACAGCTAGTCTAAATGCAAATTCACAGACTGAAACACAAATGCTATATAATACCTCAGAAATAACTGTGAAGTGATGGAAATTGGATATTAAAACCACATTTATGATTGTGTTCACAAATAGTGATGATTATTCTAATTGGTCATTTTAGATGAACTCTATGAATAATGGCTAAGACTAAGATTAGTCAAACAAAATGTGGCCTTTTACTAATTAATCATAATATATATCCAATTTTCTTTTTGCTTATCCATAATGAGCTCTTGTTGTTACCTAGTTTGAATGGAGGGCTGGACATATAAATGTGCTAACAAATCTTGTTAATGATTATTAAAAGGAAATGCACCCCTTCCTGTACCTTTTGGCATTATGCACATCAGTTAGCACCTCAAATCAAGTTGGCTGCAGTCTCGATATAGGACCACGGCTGCAAATTCAATTCTATTTGCCGATAAGCAAGAATATTTTTTAAATTCAAATAATAATTTCCATTTCATAAATATAAGTTACTTGCAGACATACTGGAGAAGAAATTGGTCCTCATTAAGCCTGCTTTACAGGCAGAAAACAGTGGCCAGGAATTTCCCGTAGGCAATTTGGGGGCAGGGCCTGCTTGCCGACGGAAAAATGACACAGGATGACATCGGAAGGAACACCCGACGTTATCCCGGTCCCTTTAAATTTTCAGAAAGGTGGGCAGACAACGAAATCAGCCGACATGTCAATGGCCAATTAAGGCCATTGACAGGCTAATTAAGATTGTTAAAGACATTGCCCATCCAGCCTTAAGGTTGGCAGGCAGGCCAGGAGCCCCAGTGGGCTTCTGATAATACATGAAACCTCGTCCACTGGCAGGATGAGGTTTCATGTCCGTTTTTAACAAGTTTCATAAAGTTAATGTGTTTCTTATTTACATGCGTCATCTCATGTGACATTGTCACATGAGGGGGACATATTAATCATTTTAATACTTTTCTACTTTTCACGTTTTTTTACTTGTCACTAATTTCCCTAAGACAGCACTTGGCCTTAGGGAGCAGTACGCTCTTTTGTGCACATGCGCGAAAGAGCGCACTTTGACAGTTGGGGATTCCCTCCCCCCACAAGAAGTATATAGCGCTTCCTGTCGGGCAGGCTGCTGGGCGGGCTTTAATTGACCGGCCCATTCAAAATGGGAGTGGGCTCCGTTTCAGTGGCTGGGGTCGGCTATCCGCCCGCTGCCGAGCCGGTAGAGTCCGCATGCCCACCAAGGGCAAAATTCTGCCCAGTGACTAATTTTAGGATACACCCATGCCCAATTTGGGTCTATACTACATGCACCAGTGTATTGATAAAGGTAGAATTCCAGGCGTTTAGCTCCTTTCATATGTTAATGCTGGGTGTTATGCCTGTTTAATGACCTCTTTTGAAAATTGGAAATGCTGAGTGGAGCAAGTGTCAGGTCTGCTCTGCTCAGGATTATTTGGTATACTTGTGGCCTAACCAGTGGTCCACAAAGAGACTGCTGGAACCACCAAAAATGTGGAGCTGTGAAGAGCACTCCCTTTCTCCCTGGTACTGTGCACCACTGCTGGCCCATGCTAGACCACTCCCTTTCTCATCCCCATTCCCTCCCCACCACAAGCCAGGACTTTCCCAAGTCAGATTGCATTATGACTGGGATGGGAAGAGTGTGCAGTATATCTAACTCCACTACTCTACAGGTCTCTCCATTAGTTCAAAAGTTTAATTCGCTCACCAAAATAGCGAATGATTTACCTTTACCACTGTCAGACTTAGAGTAAAAGAGATGTTAATAAGGCTTCTTTAAATAAAGCAAGAATGACTGATTTATCATAAAACAAAAGTTTCAAGAACTGGTTAACACAAAATTTGGAAGCTGGAAGTGTACTATCTATCTCTCTTAAAATTCTCCAGCGCACATATATGCACACACAAACAAACAAAGGACAAACAGATAGGGTTTCTGCAGAGATGGGCAGTTGAAGAAAATATTTCATAAGACAAAAGATAAAGTTTGCAGAATTTCAACACTCTCAATCAGGAGCTCCCTCATGTGAAGACAGATTGCTAGTCCCAGTAGATGCCTGGAAGTTCTCACCAATGGAGCTTCAGCATGGAGCAAACTAGAGCTAGACTGATCCTTCTTGTCTTGGCCCCTTTTGTTTCCAAGGACAGACAAGTTCTAGTGAGAAGAGAATTCCTAGCTGCATACTGATAACCACTCTATTTCAGACAAGGCAAGGAGAGTACGAGCTGAGCAGCTCCACTTTCTCAGTTCCTTCCCAACAGAGTTCAAAAAACAAGCTCAAAACATATAACTGCTCCATCAGGTGATTTCCAGTAAATCACCAGGCCTTTGCCTTTAAAACAGCTTTTTTTCTGCATCAATTACAGTAATTGCAATTCCATAAGGAAACAGCTCTCATCCATCAAATGCATGCAGGCCAGATGATTTATTGGAAAAGGCATGCTTATTCATATTAAAAGATGAATTTATGATGCTTTAAAAAAAACCTAGGTCAACTTCCAAGTACCCAGATAATGCCTTCCATATTTTAAAAGAAAATGTTGTCCTGGAAGATATGGTTCTAACATGTACCCACCCTCAAGAAATGAAATGCCATTTCCAAATGTGTTTCATTACAAAGTGTACAGGAAAAGATATATACAATAAATCAAAATTCAAACACACACTTCTGTATATATATATATATATATATATATACAGAATATATATTCTGTATATATATATATATTCTTATACAGAATCTGCACGGTTTTCCGTTTTTCCTAATTTCTAGATAATTTTACAAAAAATACATTCTTGATAATGCATCAGCAATTGTATTATCGCTTCCAGCAATATTAACAATCTTTATGTTATAATACTATGTTATCAAGCTCCATTGGAACAGTCTGTCATTCTGAGTCTTAAATTTTTCTTCAAAGACCAAGGGGTTATGGTAAGTATATACTAATATCTCTTTAGAGCCATGGGGCAGAATTTTTACCTCAGCAGGCGGGCGTGCGCCCGAGCCGCTTGAGCATAAAATGACGTGCGTTGACATTGGGCAAGCTTCGGGAATCTGCAGCGTGTCCGCTGACAATTAAAAGGCCTATTAAGGCCAGTAAAAAGATAATTAACTTAAATTTCTCACTGCCCATCCAACCTTATGGTTGGCCGGCAGGCAAAAAGGCCAAACGACCTTTGCATCTTTTAGGAAACCTCATCCATGGCCAAGATGAGGTTTCCAGCAGCAAATAAAAATAAAATAAAACATTTTACATTTTATTTATAACATTCCCCTGCTCGTGTGACAGAGTCAAATGAGGGGACATGTTTTATAACATTTTTAAAATCTCTATTTTTTGTTTTAAAACTGCACAGAGAAGCCTCAGGGTTTTTTTTGAGCGCACACTCACACGCATACGCAAAGCTCGCGCTCACCCTCCTCCTCCGCCCGCACAGGCAGCCATTGAGCCAATTAAGGCCAGCCCAGCATGGAATTGCGGTCTGGCCCTGATCGCGGGCACCATTTGGCTTCCTGGCCGCCCTCGGCCACCCCCACCGAGCCCGCCCTACAAGGGCAAAATCCTGCCCATGATAGATATATACCTCAAAATGTTTAAGAGCCAGGAACAATCCCACGATTTCCTGTTCTACCATGGAGTATCTCTTTTGATGCTGATTTAATTTTATTTTAGAAAAGTACCCCACTGGCTTCTCTATGCCTGATTAATCTTGTTAATTAGGATCGCCCTCAGTTCCTCAAAATATGTCTGGCACTCTCTGACCATACCATATTTGCCTTCTTTTGCAATAAATCTATTAGTGGAGCAGCTATCATGCTGAAGTTTGGCACAAACTTACGATAGAAGCCACACATCCCTAAAAATCGCATGATTTCTGGTTTAGTTTTAGGGACAAGGAATCCCATCAAAGCCTGTGCTTTAGTTGTTCTTGGCAACACTTCCCCTTGCCCAACAATATGCCCTGGACAATATACTCATGCTTTCGCCACCTCACTCTTGGCAAGTTTACTAGATCTGCTGACTGTAATTGTTTAAATAAGGCTTGCAATTGTTTTAAATGATCTTTCCAAGTGTTGTTGTAAATTAATACATGATCCAAGTAAACTACACAGTTAGGAACACTGGTCACAACTGGATTCATTAGTCTTTGAAAGTTGGCTGGAGTATTTTTTAGCTCAAGCGGCATCACTTGGCATTGGTATAGACCATTTGACGTGATGAAAGAAAATATCTCAGCTGATGACATTAAAGGTACTCAACAGTATCCATCTATCTATCTTAGCAAGCAGCATGGCACTGCCAACCCTGTCAATGCAATCTTCTAAACAATGGATTGGATAGGAATCCATTACTATATTAACCTTTCCATAATCTATGCAGAATCTGATGCACCGATCAGGATTACGCACTAACACTATTGGAGAACTCCAACTGCTTTGACTAGGTTCAATTAAATGATTTTATAACATATATTGACTTTCTACTTTCATTTGAGCTTGGTTCTCTGGACTTAAATGATAAGGATGTTGTTTCAGAGGATAAAATTCCCCTACACCCACATGATGCATGGCTAAAGTTGTACACATTAGTTTATTCTTACAAATGCCTTTAAATTCTGTAAGTAACTTAACTAGATCCTGCTGTTGTCCCGCCTCTAAGAGTGGAATTTTCTGACTTCACTGGCAGTGGGCATGATAGGTGGCATGCATGGAAAATATGGTGGGACCCACTTCACGACGGTGTGAAGCCAAGTAACGATCTTCCGCTCAGCCCACTAATGCAGGGCCGCGTTTCCCACCATCAGTCAGCGGAAGCTAATTGTAATACATTAGCATATAATTATAAGGCCATCCCACCAGGCTCTTGGAACCCCACCGTATCATCCGTCCACATTGGCGGGAAAGCACACTGATGTGTTTCACAAAAGCACGCAGGCAGCATGCACTTGGTGGCCTTCACTTTAGGGGAGCTGAGGTGAGTGAACAGCAGCATTCTCCACAGCTTGCCCATTGTTTACAGGCCTCAGGGGTGCTGTCGGTGTGGGGGAAGCTGATGCCTGGCCCCACAGGTGATTGCTGAGGAGCGGGAATGTTTGGGGATAAGTTCTGGCCAGCGTTGGAGGTGACTGCTGAGGGGTGGGGTTGTCTGGGGCCAAATGCTGGACAGCCTTTAAGGTGATTGCTGAAGGGGAATTCAAGAACTGCCTTGGCGCTTTATCCCGCGCACAAGCAATCAAGGTGGGGGGCCGGGTAAGTGAGGGAAGTGGCCATGCATTAGGGGCACCTGTATAAACTGACTATGCCTCTGCAACTAAGACAGATCAGGTGCGGCCACAGTGATATGATTAGGGCCGGGTTCCTAGCCTGCCCGCCCATGCAAGCATTGCAGAGGCACCAAAGGGTCACCAAGTGCTCCATACCTTTCCCCCGCCCCGCCCAGCCTCCTACCTACCTGCACCCCCCACCCCCCGGCACAATCCTCAGTTCCGCCAACACTTTATTGGACCACGGAGCAGTTGGACTGCACACATTGTACAATCTCCTCACCAATGCTTGCCTTGTAGCAGTCACTGCTGGAGGCGCTCACAGCCCTTTGCAATCTCAGCACCCTAGTTTGGACCAGTGTCCCCCATGTTGCAGAATGACAGGGCAGCCATGCAGTGCACTTATCTCTGGCCATCCAAGGGGTGACTAGCGCTCTCTGGGAAGCATTGAGGGGCAGTCATACAGGGCCAGGAAAGGTGCTAAGTACAGCCATGATAATCACGTCTCTCTCTCTTTTATGCTGCAGGAGGACCACATCAGGATCATGGATCCTGATGACCTAGCTGTATGCCTGATGGCCTACAGAGACTGTAGAGGGCGGAGGAGAGACCGACTGAGGCTCCTGGCCATGCAAAGGCAGGAGTAGCAACCTCATGAAGAAGGGGCAGCAGGGGCTCCCGCACACTCTGCCCAGGAGTGACAGTGAGCCAAGGCTGGTCGGCGCCTAGCAACACCCAGGGTCTATAGACACCAACTGCCATTCCTGCAGATGACTGAGAACCAGTGTCTCAGACAATTGCACATGTCTAGGGACCTGGTGGCTCACATCTGTCACTTACTGCAGGACTTGGTGCCAAGGGGACATGGAGGGCATCCACTGCCAGTGGCTGTGAAAGTGACCGTGGCGCTCAATTTCTATGTCAGTGGCTCCTTTCAGGGCTCCACAGGTGACCTCTATGAGATTTCATAATCTGCCATGAACAAATGCATCCATGAGGTCACAGCTGTCATATTCTCCATGGCACACAAACTTTGTGCATTTCACCCGGGACAGGGACAGCCAGGATGCAAGAGCCATTGGATTCGCCCTGATCTCGGGCTTCCCACAGGTGAAGGGTGCTATTAAACGCACTCATGTGGCACTCAGGTCTCTGTTGCTCGGTGGACTTCATCAACCGTAGGAGCTTCCACTCACTGAACGTGCAGCTGGTATGCAACCATTAGAAACACATCCTGTAGGTATCCGCACAGTTTCCAGGGAAAAGGCACGATGCCTACATCCTGACTCGCTCGCAGATCCCTGCAGTCTTCCAAGATCCACAGAGGCTGCAGGGTTGGCTCTTTGGGGACAAGGGCTTCCCGCAGAAGCCGTGGCTGATGATACCCGTGTGGCGGCCTCAGACTGCAGCAGAGTGATGCTATAATGAGGCTCATGCTGCTGCTCGCAACTTGGTGGAGCAGACCATCGGGATGCTGAAGGTGTGGTTCCCGTGCATTGACCGGTCTGGTAGAGCCCTGCAATACAGTCCGCAGAGGGTGTCACGCATCGTCATCATCTGCTGCATCCTTTACAACCTGGTGCTGCAACAGGGAGAGGAGCTGGCTGAGGAGGAGGTGGAGGAGCTGCTCATCTCCTTGAATGAGGAGGATGCCGATAGGGGTGAGGGTGAAGGGGGTCCTTGATGGTGACGACAATGGGGATGAAGCTCTCGTGCTGGCTAAATGAGGCAGGCACGCTCGGGAGGCCCTCATAGCTGCCAGATTTTTGGAGGATTATGACAACATGCAGTGAGGTGTCCCTGTGGATCCTGATATCGCAGTTGTGAACGCTTGACTCCAGTCTGGCTATGGCAGCGCCAATGCCCTCTATGAGAATGCTCCTGTCATGGAGATGCAGTGGAGGTCCTAACAGTCACTTGATCACAGGAAGATGGTGACAACATGCAGTGAGGACACTCCATAGATCTTCACACAGCCTCTGAGAATGTCTGAGTCCTGTCTGGCTGTGGGCAGCTCGCTTGCACTCCGTGATCAGGGTCATCTTAGAGATACAGCCGTGAAACTTTAGATGCATCTGATGCTGTGTCCACCTTCAGCACCTCAGCCCTTCAGGAGCTGGTGCACAGCATCAATGGGCCAGCCCCACCTTAAAGATGCTGAGAGTATGCAGAGAGTATGACAGAACTCTGTAGCTCCTATCCATTACATTCTGACAGCAATGACCAGCACTGCCGAGGTTCAGGTGTCAGTAATGTTTCCAGGGAGTGCAAGGCTACCCATTGTTGTGGCTTGAAGGCTGCACAGAGCACAGGGAAGATGCCCTGGACTGAGACAATTGCCTTTGATCTTGTGCAGAAAGATTTCACATCTGAGTGACTGCTCATCAGAACAAGGAGCCACAGGCAGGGTGACATTCTTTGGAGTTTATTGACAATAGCGAACAGTATGTACAAGTGATCAACACTCGTGGCCAGTCTGTGCAATTACTGTTACCTAACTTTCCTAACCCTGCCTTGGTGCTTCCCAGATATCCACAGTGGAGGTGGAGGTAGCCTGCTGACTGTGATGCCCTGTCTGTGATGACTTTGACGGGCATCCTCTGGAGGGCCAAGACATGGAGGGCCCTGGCCTACTTTCGAGGTCCTGCTGTGTGGCAGTGACACCCTCCTCAGCCTGTGAAGCTGGATCTGCGGAGGTCACAAGAAGAGGAGAGTCAGATGGCCGGTCACCTGGGTGGATGGCCCCGGAGTGTGCACTTGCTGATCTTCCTCCCCAAGGGTGCCCAAAGACCCCTGGTTGGCTCCATGAGTGGAAGGGGTAGCTGGAGTGAAATTGAGCTGCCCAGTACCCCTCTTGTGTACACACTGTTGGAGGCCAAATCTGGCATCAGCGATGGGGTTAAGCCTGTGCAGCAGTGCAGGAGTGACGTGCTGGACCAAGGTCTCCATGGCAGCCGCCATCCTGCCAGTGTTGACTTTGGTGCATTGCAAAGCCGGCGCTATCAGCCTGAAGTCAGACAGACTTCTCCATCATGCCTTGCAATCTGAGGAGTACAGCGAACATCCCTTCCTGATGTTCCTGAGCTTCCCTTTGCAGCTCCAGCAACTGTAACATAACTGAGTCCAAAGGCTCCCTATCTGACTTGAACTCAGCAATGTTCTCCGAGTGCCAGGGACCTGGGAAGTCCCTGCCTCCATCTGTTGTGGATCAGAATGTGCAATGTGCTCACCAGATTGTGATCCTGCAGCTATTGTAAATCTAGGTCCTGCTGAAGTGTGTGTGTCTGTGCTGGTGGAGGGTGTAGATGAGCGCTGTGATGGTCTTCTGGGAGGATGCCTTCGGATTCCTCTTCAGAGGTTTCTTCAGAGCTTGATTGGAGACCCTGGGTCATGGACTCTGTCAGCCGTTTGGCAGATGTGCCTGCGAAAGCAAGGAGAGATAATTAGTGCATGGCAATGGCCTGTGAAAGAGGACACATCACTCACAGCAGGGTGGCCTGATGGATGTTGCACTGCTGGATCCTCACTTGGTACAGCAGCACCGACCTCACCATCACCACAGGAACGGTCCAGGTCATTGCCGGCCAACTGGATGGCTCTGTTTACGAATTCTATCAGAACTTTGATTTCCGGCATCCCACCACCTGCCTGTGACTTTTCCCTCTTGTTGTGAGCCAGTTTTTTCTGCATGGATCGAGCTGGGGAGAATGTATCAGGACGCCTACTGGGCCAGATGATAAGTATGCCTGGCCCATGTGGGTGGTGAGTGGCCCCATGCACGGGATGAGGACAATGACAATGTGTGTGAAAGAGTGACTGGTGATGTCGCTTGCACTGGCAGTGAGCGAGGGCCCTCTGGGTGTGTGATGGGTTTGTGAATGTGTGAGTTGCGAGTGATGAAAAGAGTGACTTACCCTAATGGAATAGAGGAGATCATTCATCCTTTTGTGGCACTGGGTGGCTGTCCTCCTCTGCAGGCCACTGCTGACATCGCCTCCCAAGCTGGGTTGGTGACATTGCTACCCATCCTGCGGCCAGAGCAGGGGTACAGCACATCACGGCAGGCCTCCACGGCATCCAGCAGTCGCTTGAGGGATTGGTCATTGAAGCAGAGGGCTGCAGTCTTTTTGCCTTTGCTGGCCATGTCTCCCAGGCAGCGATGGGCTGGTGCAGATGAACGCTTTGCTGGTAGCTGCCTTTTAAAGGTGGCGGCTGGCATGATGCAACAGCGGGGTGATGGCAGGCAGCCGAATGAGAGCCCGCCCACAATGGAAATGGCATGTTTCGCATGAGTGAATATATGATGAGGTGGGCTCAGGAAGACATGGCGTGAAAACTCACCACATTCATTGACTGGTAGGACTCCATTTCACTGGCCCGACACCGCACTTAGTGCAAATCTGGGAATCTCCACCCTAAGTATAAAAATATGTTGTCTAACTGTCCTAATATTTCAGTGTTAGGTAACTGGAGTATGAGTTCAATTTGTGAACTGTCTAAGTCTCTTTCCGCGTCACTCTCACTGTCTCTTTTGTCCTCCACTATGCTTACAACCTGACATATGTGCTCCTTCTTACCTTCCTCCCTACGTATTGTTTTAACATATTGATATGGCACAGCTGATTCTTTTTCCTGTGATCTAGAGTGTCTATCAAATAATTTATTTTACCAACCTTCTTAATTACTTTGTATGGATCACAGAACTGTGCTTTCAGAGGTTCCTGCTGTAAAGGCAATAACATTAACGCTTTATCCCTTGGTTGTAATGTTAGGGTTGCAGCTTGTGTATCTTCCCATTCCTTCATCTTTGTTTGAGAAACTTTAAGATGTTCTTGACACCTTCAGTGAGCTGCTCCTGGAACATGGACACATATTCTAACATAGAGGATTCGTCTCTCTCTCCAAAATAAAACTTTCTTTGATTAATTTCAGAGGACATCTTATCTCATGTCCATAAATTAATTCAAAAGGACAAAAACCGATAGATTCAATTGGTGAATCTCGGGTAGTAAACAAAAGTAGGTCCAATCCTTTGTCCCAATTATGGTGAAATTCATGACAATATGTTTTAATCATTGTGTCGAGAATTTGATGGTAACTCTCTAAAGCTCCCTGTGTCCGTGGATGATATGTCATGGACTTTAACTGTTTTATACCCAAACTACTCATTGGGCAGAATTTTCCATGCCTGTTGGCAGCGGGCGTGTTTGGCGGCATGAGCGGACAATATGGCAAGGAGGACAAATATTGGTTTCACAATGTCGCGAAGCCCTTGAATGAAAAAAAAGGCCCCACACAGTCTACTAACATCACTAAATGGTTGCCCAAATACTGGTATGGAAATTAAGGGTGCTGGTTTGATTGTAGGTTATGGTTTTCCCACCACCTGGAAGGTATGGCACATTTTACAAAACTGCACCACACCCTTAAGAAGACTTGGCCAGTAAAACTGTTGGTTTATCTGTGCTTGAGTTTTCTGTATCCCTACATGTACTGCCATAGGAATTTCATGTGCTATCTGTAAAATCTCTTTACGAAATTTGGGCCATACCATTGCCTGGTGAACAACCATCCACTCTTCATCTGCAGGTCTGTGAGGAGGTCCCCACTTCCTCATTACTATCCCATTTTTAATATAACTTCCTCAGCTTCAGCTTCAGTTTGGGCTGATTCTACTATCTTACTTAACACCGCCACGTAGAGCCTTAACTAGAGAAAATTTATTAAGCACCTCTTTTGGATTGTCTAAGTCTTTAAAGAAAATTTCAGCTAACTGAAAATCTGTTTCTGGTATGACTTTGACCTCCAATGATGGACTTTGCTTAGGCATTGCTTGGGTTGGCACCTATAAAAGAAAAATTCCTGGAACCTTTTCTTGTAACTGCTCCATCTCTCTAATCTCACTTGGGATTCCTGTAATTATGGGAGAAGGTACTACCTTTCTTTCATCTAAATCGTTCCCCAGGAGTAACTCTGTCTATGGATAACTTCTGAACAACCCCTACTGTCCCAATCATTAGGTCACACTCTAGGTGCACCCAATGCAAAGGTGTGGGTATATACTCCCCACCAATACCATTTATTAAAATTTGGCTTTTAGCGTGCTTTTTGGTGGGAAAGTTATACCTTTCCCCAGAAAAAGTGGTTGAGTGACTCCCGTATCTCTTAATATAATTACAGGTTTAACTGACTAATTTGAGGGATAAGGGGTTACTTTTCCTCTCAAAATGAATTCTTTATAATGCACATGTATCTCATTCACCTCTTGTGAACTCATAGCAGTGTTCATACTTGGTTTCACGGGGTGAGGAAAGCAATCATAGTTGAGGTAATGATGCAGCATTTGAAATTGGAAGTCATACAAGAGAGACCATGTCCTTCAGGAGATGAGTCAATTAAGCTAACTAGGTTTCAGCTGCAGATGAAGCAGCTTGAACAGGAAAGAGAATTGGAATTGAAAAGTGTTGAGAGAGAGAGATAAAAAAGAAAAAGAAGCATTTAAGAAGCTGGAGCTGGAATTCAGGCAAGGGAGAAACATGAAGAAAGAGGCAAAGGAGAAAGAAAAGGAGTGAGAAATAGCATACCAGCTTAAAAGGCTGGCATTAAAAAAAAAGGCCTTAGATGCTGGGGAATGTTCTGATGATGAATAAACTACCCTTAAACCAAAGCCTAGTGCGGAGATGTTTAAATTTATACAAGCCCTTCCAAAGTTTGAGGAATGGTCATGGTTAACACTACAGCTTGATCTGTTATATTTTCACTCAGGGTGCCTTTTCCTGAATCGCCCTTATATACCCCATGGATTTCCCATGCAATTTCCAGCAATCTGCACAAACATGTCCCACCTTGTTACAGTGGGAGCACTTATGTCTTTGAATATCACTTCCACTCTCAGCGCCTACCTTTCCAGTCTGAGGAGGAATTCCCGGGGCATTCCCAGCTGCCTCTTCTCTTCCCTGGCTACTTGACTTCCTTAACCTTCTCACCTTCTATCCTTCTCGGGTTTGGGGTGATGGTGGGAAAAGGGTTTGGATTTATGGACCAGCTCATAATTGTCAGCCTTCTCTGTTGCCTGTCTAGCTGTTGCAGCCCTTTGGTCTTCAATATGGATTCTAACTGCTGGAGGAAGTGGATTTTTAAATTCTTCCAGGAGAATTATTTCCCTAAGAGCTTCATATATTGTATCTACCTTTAATTCCCATCTCCAGTGGTCAAAATTATTTTGCTTTACCCTTTCAAATTCAATATAGGTCTGCCCAGGCAGTTTCTTTATGTTTTGAAATTTCTGCCTGTATGCCTCAGGGACCAACTCATAAACTCTAAGAATATCCTTTTACACTGCATCATAATCTACAGAAACCTCTTCTGAAAGTGATACACAAACATCATGAACTCTACCCACCAACCTACTCTGCAGGAGCAATGTCCAGTTTTCTTTTGGCCACTTCATTTGCTTAGCTACCTTCTCAAACAAAATTACAAATGCCTCTACATTCCTTTCCTCAAACTTTGGAAGGGCTTGTACAAATTTAAACATCTCCCCACTGGGCTTTGGGTTGCGAATAGTGTTTTCATCATCAGGACTTTCCCAGCATCTGAGGCCTCTTTTTTTAATGCCTGCCTTTTAAGCTGATATTCCCTTTCTCATTCCTTCTCTCTCTCCTTTGCCTTTCTTTCTTTATTCTTCTCCCTTGCCTGAAATTCCAGTTGCAGCTTCTTAAATGCTGTTTCTTTTTCTTTTCCTCTCACTCTCAAGACTTTTCAATTCCAATTCTCCTTCCTGTTCAAGCTTCTTCAGCTACAACTGAATCCTAGCTAACTGAACTGATTCATCTCCTGGAGAATCTGGTCACTCTTGTATCCCTTCCAATTTCAAATGCTGTGGTATTAGCACAACTATGTCTGCTTTCCTTGATCCTACAGTTAATTCTAGCCAATTCCATTAGCATAGCCTTAGTTACCTTTTGTAAAACAGTCAGGGATAAATCTTCCATCTTTAGAGAAATTTTAGTAACTTTCAAAGCCGTTTTGGCTTACTAATGTATAAGAAACCTGGTATCTGTCATTTTATCGTTTTTACCAATTATTATTATTTTGTGTCCATGTTTTAAAATCCTGCAAGAACCCCCAATTTATGTTATGTCCGAGATGGGAGGAGTGCACAGTTTATCTGGCCCCACTACTCCACAGGTTGCACCATTAGATTAAAAGTTTAATCACCAAAATGGCTAATTATTTATCTTCGCTCATGTCAGACCAAGGATAAAAGAAACCTTAACCAGGCTTTTTTCAATAAACTCAGAATGATTAATTTATTATAAAACAAAACTTCCTTTTAAAAACAAGTCATAAGAACTGGTTAACACATAATTTGCAATCTGGAGGTATAACCTTCTATCCCGAGCACACACAGACACACACACAAGCAGACAGAGGACAAACAGACAGAGTCTCTGCAGGGATGGGCGGTTGAAGAAAATACTTTATAAAACAAAATATAAAGTTCATAGGGTTTTGACACTGTCGATCTGGAGTTACCTTGCCTGAAGACAGATTGCTAGACCTAATAGATTCCTGGAGTTTCTCACCAACGGAACTTCCGCCAGATCAATCCTTCTAATCTCAGCGCTCTCAGTTTCTAAGGACAGACAAGTTCCACTGAGATGAGAATTTCTAACTGGATACTGGTAACCACTCTATTTAAGACAAGGCAAGGAGAGTGTGATCTGGGCAGCTTCATCTTCTCAGTTCATTTCCATCTGAGTTCAAAAAAATAAGCACAAAACATAAATCACCAGGCTTTTGCCTTTAAAACAATGTTTTTTCCCATCAATTACAGTGATTACAGTTCAATAAGCAAACAGAATTCCTCCGCCCCCCCCCCCCTCCCCCACCCCCCCCACCCCCCCACCCCCGCCTCTAGTACCATGCTGGTCAGATGATTTCTTGGAAAAAACATGCTTGTTCACATTCCAAGGTGAATTTATGACCTTATAAAAAAATCCAAATCAGATTCCAAGTGTCCAGATAATGCTTCCATATTTTAAAAGAAAATCTTGTTTTGGAAGATGTGGTTCTAACAATTGTCAGCAAATTGGAGCAGAACAAAGTGATGATATGCCTCTGGAGGCAGCGCTAGTATTCAGTCAAGTCTGAGATCTAATTTTGTGTGAGCCTTAGGCATGAAGCCTCTGGCAATGTTCTGTGTGTGTTGATCATCTTCACATGCAAACCAGCTTAAATTAATTGCTATCTTATTATTTTATGGAGAAGCTACAGAAAAGTTCATATTTTATGGAGCACACAGATAGGGAGAGTAGACCCAGGCAGCAGGAATGCCTAAAGGTAGGACATCAAAACCTCAGGTGCTATTATGTTGTCAAAAAGAAAGCACAGCTAGACATTTGAATATCTGGCTGGGATTTTCTGTGCCCGCTGGTGTTGGGTGTGTTTGGTGGCGTGAGCGGACAATATGGCGAGAAGACCAAAAATGTATTTCATGATGTTGTCAAACCACATCGTCTGCCCATGTTGGCGGGAAAACATGCCAATATGTTTCACAACAGCATATATAAGGCATGCACTTGACGATCTGCACTTTGCTTAGGGCTTCAAGGCTTGTTTGCCTATGTTGCTTTGGTCAGCACTCACAGACAGCACCAGATCACTTTTAGAGGGTTTCAGGGGTAGGTCTCTGTCATACCAGATCAGCCATATGTGGGTGGCTTTTCAACAGCTACAGGACAAGGTCTTGTTTGGGAAAGGGGGTGAAGCAGCCTCAGGCAAGGGAAGAGGCTGCAGGACAAGAGATGTTCTGAGGAAGGAGGTAGGAGGGTTTGTGTAGGGGTACATGTTGATCTGCGCAAATGGTTCAAGGTGGTGACAGCTGGGGAGGCAGTCTCCAGGGGAAATGAGGCCAGATGGACATGTGAGGGTATGTGTGTGAGATTGGGTGGTGATGTCCCTTGAGCTGGCAGTGGAAGCAATGCCAGAGAATGTGCGATGGGTTCGAGTGTGTGATTTTAGAGTGATGAGATGGCTGCCATACTCTGGTTGAATGGGTGAGATAATTAGATGGCCATCCTCTTTGTGTAACATTGGCACTGATCACCACTGCCATTGCCTACCAAGCTGGAGTGTAATGTAGCTGCCCCTCCTGCGGCCAGTGCAGGGGTAGAGGACATCACAGCGGGCCACGGCGGCATCCAAAAGATGCTCGAGGGCTGCAGTCTTATCGTTTCTTGGGGCCATGTTTTATTTGCTGCAGTTCTGGGCTGGAAGCACTGAGCGCGGCTGTACTTTTAAATGTGGTGCCTGGTGTGATGAAGTGGCAGGTTGATGGCGTGGCGGGCGAATGAGAGCCTGCCCACCATGGAAACGCCGTGTTTCTCGGGAATGCATAAGTAATGCAGTGGGTTTGCACTTAGTGCAAATCTGATATGCTTTCCCTCTATCTCAATCAAAATCTATTTTCCCCCATAAGTTAATATCTTGTAATGGAGGCCATCACTCCTTCCATTCAGTAAATACTAATTTCCTTTCCACAAAGCAAAAGATATTCATTATTGTATCAGACAATTATTTTGCAGTCAGAGCAGGAAAATGTAACCTTTTGTACCTATTAGCTGATATTCGTAACCTACCCAACTGGTGCATCTCAAGAACTGAGAGATTTATTATTTCTGAGTTTCTTTGATTCAGTCTATATTGGGAATTTATCCAAAGAGTTGGTATTTTAACAAAATAGACCTTGACAGATTCTTTCAGATTAGATGTGTGTCATCAAAACAAAGACTGGTTCATACATAATGGGATTGATGTAGAAATTGGATTACAATAAACAAACATAAAAAAAATTAAAACTTCTGTAGAATTTAAGGAGAGGCATGATATTTCACAAATATAAGGGGAGAAGAGTTGGATTAGGTCAGGAAATGGTCACAAGGATCGCTATGGAAGTTATGATGATCTTTATAAAGTTTTGGTGCAGCCTCAACTAGAGTACTGTTCTGGGCATTGCACTTTAAGAAAATGTGAATGCTTTAGAGAGGATGCAGAAGATTCACAAAGATGGTACCAGGGATGAGGAGCTTTGGTTACATGGGTAGAGTGGACAAGTTGAAGTTGCTCTCCTTGGAGAAGAGAAGATTAAGGGGAGAATTGATAGAAGTGTTCAAAATCATGAGGGGTCTGGACAGAGTAGATAGCGAGAAACAGCCCCCACTTGTCACAATCCACCAACCAGAAAAAGACCTATTCATGCCAAGTCTCTGCTTCCGGATAGCTAACTAATCTTCTATCCATGCCAATATGTTACCCCATACACCACGAGCTTTTATTTTCTGCAATAACCTTTGATGTGGCACTTTATCAAATGCCTTCTGGAAATCTAAGGATAGCACACCCACCGGTTCCCCTTTATCCACAGCAGAAGGATCAAGGTTTGATTGATGAAAGGAGCAACAGCAACATGAGGGAAAGCTTTTTTACACAACGAATGGTCAGGATCTGGAATTCACTGCCTGTGATGTGATAGATGCAGATTCAATCATTGCTTTCAAAAGGGAATTGGATAAGCACTTGAGGGAAATAATCTGCATGGCTATGGGAAAGGACGGGGCAGTTTTTAAAAATTCTTTCACAGGACATGGACGTCACTTGGCCAGACCAGCATTTTTATTGCCCATTCCTTAAGAAGGTGATGGTGAGCTGCCTTCTTGAACTGCTGCAGTCCATGTGGTGTAGGTGCACCTACAGTGTTTTTTTTTGCTGTTAGGGAGGAAGTTCTAGGATTTTGACCCAGTGACAGTGAAATAATGGCAATATAGTTCCAAGTCAGGATGGTCTGTGGCTTGTAGGTGGTGGTGTTCCCAAGCATCCGCTGTCCCTGTGGAGGGAGTGAATGTTGAAGGTGGTGGATGGGGTGCCAATCAAGCAGGCTGCTTTTTCCTGAAAGGTGTCGAGCTTCATGAGTGTTGTTGGAGCTCACTCATCCTGGCAAATGGAGAGTTATTCATCACACTCTTGACTTGTGCCTTGTAGATGGTGGACAGGCTTTGGGGAGTCAGGAGGTGAGTTATTCATCACAAGATTCCTAGCTACTGACCTGCTCTTCTAGCCACAATATTTATATGGCTAGTTCAGTTCAGTTTCTGGTCAATGGTAATCCCCAGGATGTTGATAGTGGGGATTCAGTGATGATAGTGCTATTGAATGTCAAAGGGGAATGGTTAGATCCTCTCTTGTTAGAGATAGTCATTGCCTGTGTTACATCCCATTTGATGTTAATACTGGACAAGTCAGATCCCAGAGTGAAACCTGGTTTGATAGATTATAACATTTTTTTTAAGAAACTGCGGAGGAAAGTTATTGAACAAATTTACAAGAGTCTGCTGATGAACCTATAACACAAAGAATAAAATATTTATTAATACAAGAAAAATGAACTATATTACGTCTGACAAAATGGTTGGAAAGATCGCAATACAAAGACAAGAAGACGATTTGAATTGACACTATTCCTTTACCCCAGCAATATCTTTACAGGCATACAAACCAGTGAAGCGCTTGACACAAAGGCTTCTCACTTGGGACTGGCACAGTTGCAAATGGTTTTCTTCCGCTAAACTCCTGAGCATTTACTAGATGCTTCTCACCCAACTCATATCTTTTCCAAGACACCTAAAAAAACCCACTCTAAACTCACTGTTTCTGCAACTGCAGAGCAAACAAACAAACTCAGTCTTCCAATAGCACCTCTGCTAAACTGATCACTTTTACTGAGTCTTATAACTGATTATTCAGTTAACTACTATCCAACATCCTTGTAGTTTTGCTCCTTAGAGAGCTTAAAATCCCTCTCTTCTCTCTCTGACACACATTGACGATTCCTCCTCGTATCTCCCATCTTTTCTGTGCCTGTATCACTGGATCACTGTTGCTAGGCAACAGTAAAACTTTTTTACTTTGTGTTTTATTTTTCAGAATCAGCTTTCAACCCCTTTGAAACCATTTCTTTAACTTCAGGCATCATAAGACCTCATTAAAATGTATACACACAAACAAATTCAAAAGATCTAAAATGTTTTATTCTTAGGTCTATCCAGACTGCCAAGCACCAAGTGTCATAAACAAAATCTAACTGAAACTGAAACCATTTTTACCTTTCTCAACACACAAATATATATATTTAACATAAAGTTATATATTGTTCGTAACACCTGGCACTTATGTGGTAAAAATGTAACTTGTTACTTATCAACTTAAGCCTGAACATTGCCCAGTTCTTGCTGCACATGGGTATGGACTGCCTCAGCATCTGAGGAGTTGTGAATGATGCTGAACATTGTGCAATCATCAATGATCATTCCCACTTCTGACCTTATGATGGTGGGAAGGTCATTGAAGGAGTTCTTTGAAGGAGTCACATGTGCTGTGGATAAAGGGGAACTGGAGGAGGTACTATACTTAGATTTCCAGAAGGCATTTGATAAAGTGCCGTATCAAAGCTTTTTTCAGAAAATAAAAGCTCATGTTGTAGGGGGTAGCATGTTGGCATGGATAAAAGATTGGTTAGCTAACAGGAAGTAGAGAGTTGACATAAATGGGTCTTTTTCTAGTTGCCAGGATATGATTAGTACTGTGCCACAGGGATCAGTGCTGGGGCCTCAACTTTTTACAATTTATATAAATGACTTTGATGAAGAGACCGAAGGAATGGTGGCTAAATTTGCTGACAACATAAAGATAGATAGGAAATTAAATTGTGAAGAGATTGTAAGGAGCCTACGAAGTGACATAGATAGGTTAAAACAATGGGCAAATGGAGTATAATGTGGGCAAATGTGAAATCATTTATTTTGGCCATAAGAATAAAAAGGAAGCTTAGTATCTAAATAGTGAAAGATTGCAGAGCTCTAGGATTCAGAAGGATCTGAGTGTCCGAGTGCATGAATCCCAAAGGTTAGTATGCAGGTACTGCAAGTAATTAGAAATGCTAATAGAATGTTATCATTTATTGTGAGGGGAATTGATTACAAAAGTAGAGAGGCTATGCTTCAGTTGTAAGAAGTTTAAAGAAAGATGTAAATGCGTTAGAAGCAGTACAGAGAAGGTTTACTAGACTAATACCAGGAATGAGCAGGTTGTCTTATGAGGAAAGGCTGGACAGTTTAGGTTTGTATTCACTGGAATTTAGAGAGTAAGAGGTGACTTAATTGAAACCTTTAAGATCTTGAGTGGCCTTGGCAGGGTGGATGTGGAGAAGATGTTTCCTCCTGTGGGAGAATCTAGAACTAGGGATCTCTTAAAAATAAGGGATCTCTCATTTAAGACAGAGGTGAGCAGAAATTTTTCTCAGAGGATAGTGAATCTTTGGAACTCTCTTCCTCAAAAGGCGGTAGAAGCAGAGTCTTTGAATATTTTTAAGGCTCAGCTAGATATATTTTTGATTAACAAGGGGGTGAAAGGTTAACAGGGGTAGGCAGGAATGTGGGGTTGAGATTATATTCAGATTAGCTATGATCTTACCGAATGTTGGAGCAGACTCAAGGGTCTGAGTGGTCTACTCATGCTCCTAATTTTATGCTCATATGAATGTTTGTATGAAACAGCTGAAGGTGGTTGGGCCTCGGACACTACTCTGTGGAACTCCTGCAGTGATGTCCTGCATCTGATATGATTGACCTCCACAACCACAACCATCTTCTTATGTGTTAGATATAACTCAAACCAGTGGAGAATTTACCCCCGATTCCGATTGTCTGAAGATTTGCTCGGGTTCCTTGATGCCACACTTGGTCAGATGTGGCCTTGATGTCATAGACAGTCACTCTCACCTCGCTTGAGATTAGCTGAGCTGCTCTTGCACAGAGCTGGCACAGACACAATGGGCTGAATGGCCTCATCCTATGCTGTAATCATTCTATGATTCTATGGGCAGAATTTTACAGCCTCCTGCTAGTGAGTTGGCAAGTGGGAGGGACCGTAAAGCTCCCCGGGTGGCTTTCTTGCTGTCCTCCCGCCTACCCCTGACTTTTCCATAGTTTTATGTGGGCCGGCAAGGCTGAGGGTGGCCCACTCATTCTTGTCCCAAATGAGGACTGTAAGTGACTGGTGGGAGGAATTAAGGGGCAGAGGGGAAGCCTGGCAGGTCACCCTGCTCATGTCTCAGGTAGGAAAGGAGGGAGTACCTTCTTTACGGGCCTCCATCCCACATTGGGCCTCAAGGTCTGTCTCCTGCAGGTGCTCCCTCTCTCTCCATTATGCCCCCACATGCTTCTCCCCCCCTCCCCTCCAGGTTTCACCTCCCTGGTGAAGATAGAATAATCTCTGGTGGTAAGGGCTGTGCCCTCATGATGACCAGGTTATGGAGGATACAGCAGACACCATGACCCAGGGCACATGCTCTGGAGAGCATCATCGGGATCTTCCAAGATGGTCCAGGCAGAAAAACTGTTGCTTCAGCATTCCAATTGTGTGCTCTGTGATGCTTTATGTAGCAGCATGGCTTTCATTGGTACACCTGCTGGCCATGTGTGATTGGGTTGCAGGGCAAAGTGATGAGTCGAGCATTAAGCAAGAGCCGTTGTTATCCAACAGCCACTCTCTGGTTTGATGTGGTGGCTCAACTACTGAAGGAACAGCAAAACAAAGGGACCATTACTGTTGCCAGGATAATGGGCATTCACCTGCATGGTCTGCTGAGCATGTTCACTCACCAACTGCACGTTTGCAGTTGCGTTTCACCTCAGCATTGAGATGTACCCTTGCAAAGCCACATGTGTGCATGGCACCCTACACCATGGGGAAGCCTGCTATTCTGGCAAAGTCATGTACACTTTCTACCTGCTTCTCTCTTGTCAGAGAGAACACAATGAGCTCTCCTGACATAAAGAATATAGGTCTCCTCTCTGGTGCAGTCGTGGACAGTGAACTGGGAGGTGCTACAGATGTCACCTTGGAAGGATCCCGCCATGAAGAAAACCATGGACACAGTCACCTTCACAGCCACTGGCAATGCTGTCCGTGCCCTGCTCTGAGACTGCAGGTCTGATTTCAGAAGGTGACAGAAATTGGTGAGCTTCTTCTTGAAAAAGTGTTGATGATGGATTATTTCTAGTTTAGGTGGAGCAAAGAATAACAATGACAAATGTTAAAGGATCAAAGGGAAAACCAGTCATTTCTTTTTCAGGGCAGCCAGGGATGGGCAATAAAAATAAGGCTTTGTCAGTGTTACTTACGTTCTGAAAACAAATTAAATTTTATAAATAAATATACGTTTAATGCCAGCTTGCTTGTCTCAGCTGTCATGGGATAACCTTGATATATCCTTCCAGTCACCAAAATTATATCAGCTTTCTGTAGCATTTTATTAATCCTTCAGATGTGAAGATTGAAAGACAATTCACAAGTTTGTTATTTTTGTTTATATTTAATGCTAAAACTAGCTGAATAAAATCATTCACCTTAAATCTGTTCTGCTGATTGCACAGCTTAACCAGCAAGCTCAATATTGTAAGATGATCTTAAATTGATGTTCCACTGCTGTTCACGATTGCAAGTTTTAGTTTATTTAAATAGTAGGATGGAGCATTGTAGAGTTACATAATGCAACTCTTAAAGCTCACCTGTTCCATTGGCGATTGAAACATACATTCAATTTCTATCATTTTACTGTGGTTGAATTGTGTCCTTGTAAATGACAGAATTGAACTTGGAAAGACAAAATCATTCCTGGCTTGACTTAATAAAACATGCCATGTTATTTGCCTAATTCATTAGCTCAGATCCATGTACAGCCCTAATCATTTCTCCCTACCAGCAGTGGCTAGATATTGCACAGACTGTCAATATGACACATATCAGAAATTGACATTATTCATTATTCTAATTGGGTAGTAAAACCAAGGTGCGATGAGAAATTCTTCAATAGGATTTGCAAAGAGTAAATGTACTGCATTTTCCTAATTAAATAAATCACATTGATTTCTCAAGAATAAAGGAGCAGTTCTATTGCAAGACTGAATTAACCACTATTATTTAGGCGCCACATAAACCTAGCATTGTAAATGGCATAGCTGACAGGTTTCAAATAAACAGCAAAATTCATAAACGGATACAAACCTGTTAAGGTTATCCTAGGGTATTTATGTCAAAACTTGATATTTCTGAGGGAAGAAGTATGTCTGACTTTAATAGGTTCTCTCATTGAAATCAGAATCAGCAAATTATGTGGTGCTGAAATGAAAACTGAATGGAAGTGAAAGCTCCCAGAAAGTCTCTGGACTCACAGATCCAGTATTTAAATTAAAGTGCATGGAAATTTGGAAAGGTTCACATTGGTTTTGCCAGAAGAAGCTTAAACAGGAAGCTGCTGCAGTTGAAACAGTCTCCCTCTAATAGATGCATTACCACTGAAATTGTGATTTAAGAAATAAATAGAATCATCTAATTAAATGAAGAAACAAATTCCGGAAAATTATATCAAGTGATGTCTATTTTTTAATTAGTTTGCTAAAACACTTCAATAAGGGGAGAATAAAATGTAACTTTGGCCCAAAATAAGTGTGACATACATTGAAGGGCAATGGGTAGGATGAAGAAGGTATAAAGTACACAAGGTGAGTGAATGTTCACATGCAGGTAAGGTAAGTTTGTCTGAAGATTTTGCTTTGTTATTTTTACTGAATGTGTTCATTTTAACTTGAGTGTAAAATGGTCTCCATCTTTAAGTCAATGACAATAAAAATCAGAAGACATTTAAAATGAGTCACTGATCTGCTACCACCCATCAAAATTTGCAACCCCCCCTCCCCCCACCACCACCGTGTTTTTCGGCTATGGAGGCAAGAAGAGGGAAAGGCTCCCTATATTTGAATAATATTCAGTGATCCGTGATGCACACAGATAGATATTAAAGTACTTTTTTGAGTGATTACACCTGGTAAATAGGCATCAAGTTTCCAAATAGAAGATGAGTGAAAACCCTAAGTCTGCTGTTCGCTCACATTTCTAACATTTTTAAAACATTTTTCTTCATTCATGCGATGTGGGCATCACTGGCAATGCCAGCATTTATTGCCCATCCTTAAAGCGCTTGAGAAGGTGGTGGTGGCTATCTTTTTGAGTCACTGCAATTTATTTGGTGAAGGTACTCCCATGGTATTGGTAGGTAGGAAATTTTAGGAAGTGCAGTATATTTTCCATTTACATATTTACCTCTAGGATTGCTATATGAACTTTTGGTCAGCAGCTAGCTGAATGCAGAGCTGCAATTTCTTCTGCAATGACACCTGCAGCCAATATACACGAGACAAAGGCGCAGTTGGCACTATTGTCAGTTATTGGCTAATTATGCACCCAGATGTTCCTCCCCTGCCTCGTGCTGCCATGCAGTCCAGTGGGCACAGTCTGAAAGTAAAAAGAACAACTTCTTTCACTGCCACCTCATATGCCACCATTTTCCTAGGGTGTTGTGGTATTCCATAATTTGACTATAAATTGTTTCCTGTATCTAGAACTAATAGGACCAGCAATCAGTTTCACTAGGCATTTTTGTAAGTCAGCAATATGTGCAAAGGTGAAGTGTGCATTAAAACATCAGCCATCTCTGTAACAGTTTCACATTTTCATCCCTATATACAGACACTTGCCTTTCACATGTTGCATGCCAAGATCAACTTGTCCTCCCAATAGATGCAATACTCATTCAACTCATTTAAGGAATGACAACTAAATCATTACTTCATTGGATTTCTTGTATAAACATTTTAAATCTTGCATTGCATCTATTCAAAGTATGTGACAAACAATAAGCAGATTAATAATAGTTCCATTACTCTAATGAGCCTGAGTTAATCAGATAGAATAGGACTTCGGTACTTCTATCAACCTCACTTGCAAATTTGATGGGATAAGACAAAAAAGCTCATTTGAACTGGAAGTAAATAACATCAAAGTGAACTGAGTCATCAGTGATTTATATTGGTATGCAGCTTGGAGTGTAATTCATTATTGATATTAGTCAGAATTATTGTAGCTAAACAAAGAAAACTTTGAAAATTGCAGTGACGTTTCTCGGAATTTCAAGCATCTATCTAATTCAAAAATCATCACATTTTCACTGCATTAAACATTTTTGTATAACATACAAAATTTCATTGATTTTAATCCCTTCGCTATTGATGGTGAAATGTTTTGGAAATTGGCACATTTTTATTTGTAAGCTGTGTGATACATGTTTCCATTTTCACAGTAAAATGTGCAATTGAGAAGGGTTTCTCATAAAAGAAGTTTGTTAAAACTACACAACCCCTTCAAAGTAATAATTAATTAAGGTCTCTAGTGCCCACATTTAGGAGTTATTATGGAATGACCTTCAAATATAAAGTACCACTGTAATTTCAGCATTTATACGGATCCTGCTTCAGAAGCAGATTAAACGCTGTATCCAGCTACTTTTCACCATATTGTACACTATTTATGGATTGTTTCCAGTAAGTCGACATTTGAAATAAACCTAGTTTGTACAGTAGTTTCATCTTTATGACCCTTAATTGTAGAAAAGATTGGGTATTTTAGAAATAAAGTAAAAATACCCTGGATTGGTGAATTATTGATCCATCTTTACTTATTAAATAAAATAATAATCAATTAAATTCAACAGTATCTATAAATCACTTAATGTATAAGTGCAATTTAAACTTAATGGTTATTAATATCATTTTAGTGCATACAGTAGATGAACATATAAGTTCTGAATTTAAAATCCTTTAAAGGAGAAATATATAATGAATAAACTTGCCCCTCAAGTTGATAGAGACGTATTTAAATGATGTTTGCATAATTAATTTTACAGTCTATTCTTCATCTGCACAGGGTCAATCATGACAACACCCCATTGCCAGGAAATTAGATTTCTGCCTAAAATGGGGGATAAGTTGTTGAAGTGATTGCTTTGAGCCTACTGGCGTGAGGCCTGATTAAAATGTGGCCTTGGATTTCATCCAAATATGTAACCAACAAGTGGCAATGCCAACTTTCAGGTTGTCAAACTGTAACTAGTGGAATGCCGCAAAAATCAGTGCGGGGACTTCAGCTATTTACGGCCTATATTAGTGACTTGGATGAAGGGACCTAGTGTATTGTAGCCAAATTTGCTGTCAATACAAAGATAGATAGGAAAGCAAGTTGTGAGGAGGATACAAAGTTAGGGTTAAGTGAGTGGGCAAAGATTTGGCAAATGGAATATCATGTGGGAAAATATGAAATTGACCACTTTGGTGGGGGAAAAATGCAGAATACCACTTGAATGGGGAGAGTCTGCAGAATATTGCGGGACAAAGGGATTTTGGTGTCCTTGTACATGAATCACAAAAAAAAATTGCACATGGGTGCAAGTAATTATACAGGGCATTGGTAAAGGCACACCTAGAGTGTCTTGTACTGTTTTAGTTTCTTTGGGTGGGATTTTCCACTGCAGAGACTAAGTGCAGTGGTAGGTGGCAAAAGTGGAACGTTTCCTGCCAGCCAGAATGGCAGATTTGTGTGACAGATTGTCTACATAACAGCTCATTATATATTCATGAAAAGGAAGCACGTCCAATCTCGTGGAGGGGTGGGCTGTGATTCGTCCACCCTGCCGCGATCTTACAGGAACACCTTGAAGGTGCCATATTTAAGCCACACCCATGTCCATCATTGACTTTCTGCAGCCCAGGACTGGTCCATGACAACTGATGGCCTCCAAAAGGCAAGAAGCCCAGTGCCTCCAAATTCAGTGACAGAGGGCTGGGATTTCAGCTGGACACGACGGAGGAATGCTGAGATGTCCTGTACCCCTGTGTTTGGATAAGGAGGTCCACCAACCACCGCAACCTGCCTTGGGAAGAGGTGGCCAGTGTGGTCAGCGCCAACTCTACATACAGGCGATCCACCATGCAGTGGAAAATAAGGATGAATGATCTCAACTGCACCACCAGGGTAAGTCAACCTTCTCCTCATTCTCAACTCTTACTTTCATTAGCCCATCAGGCATTTGCAGAGTTACACTCCACAGAGATCTCACACACTACCAGCACAAGGGACATCGCCACTGACTCACTCACACTTTGACATCTTCATTTTGTCTCACATTCTGTGCAGCCTGTGTCCTCAGCCCTTATACAGGTGCACTCACCACCCACGTAAGGCAGGCATCCTTATCATCTGCCTTGGCATCCGTCCTGCTCACAGTCTGTCCATCTGTCTTTACGCAGGACAAGCTCACCCACAACAAAAGGGAGAGAGACCAGCCCGGTGCTGGGGGAAGCCTGAGCTCAAGGCTCTCACAAAGTACAAAGAGCGGGTGGCAGAGCTGGCCAGGGAGGTCCAGGACCATGCCTGCGCCGATGGTCTTACTGGTGTCTCCCAACTAAGTGAGGAACCAATACCAGCTCAACCTTTCCCCAACGATACTGTGAGTGCTTTGCAATGTTGTTGACTATGCAGCAAATCACCAATTATCTCTTCTCTCTTTGACAGGCACCAGTGGCAAAAGCAAGAGGATCACTGGCAGCCAGCCCCTCAGCCCCAGCTCCCACACCACCTCAGGTGAGGATCCTGAGTATCCACTAGGTGTCGAGCCATCACCCACACACTCCAACAGTGCAGAGACATACACCTCAGTGGGATCAAATTGTAGAGCAGGCTTGAGTTCACAATCTGTTGAGCACAGCACAGATTCTGGTCCACAGGAGGTGGAGGCAGGCACATCCAAGGCCTCCAGCACATGAAGGGCTGCTGAAAGCCAAGACTCTGCAGAGTCCCATTCAGATGACAAGTCTCTGGACAAGGCCCTAGCACAGATGTTGGAGATGTAAAGACAGACACAAGAATGTCAGGCAGCATTGTGGGGTGCAGTCAATGGATTGTCACATATGATGGAGGAGTCCAACCGCGTTCAGTCTGAGGTCATAATGCCAACATACCAGTTCACCAAGGTCAACACTGGTAGGATGGCAACCACCGTGGAGACATTGGTCCAAGACATAGGACTTGAAGTGTGCTGGGAGTTGCATTCCATGGCCTAAATGAGAGGGGACAGGGCACCTCAACATCACTCCAGGTGCCGCTTCTCCTCATGGAATCAGCCAGGGACTCTAGGCCACAGATAGGAACAAGGACCAACAGCTGGACACCCCAGGGACATCTATCCAACTGAGTCTGAGACCATCCAGCCGATCCCAATCCCCTCTGCTTGTGGCCCAATCAGCTGCAACTTCATAGGCCGAGTGGTGTGAACCTGCCCCACAGCAGGATCCTCAAAGCAGGCCAGGGGCTTCCAGGTCTTTGTCCTTCAGAGGACTCCCGCCAAAGTCATCACAGAAAACAGTTAGCAGGCAGCCTCAATCTCAGCTGTGGATGTCTGGGATTCACCAAGACATGGTGGCAGGTTTAGAAAGCTGAAGAAATACCACGAGCGCAAAGGTTGCACGAGTGCTCACAATCTTTGTAACATTTCCACAAATGAAAATAAATTTCCATTCATTCCACTTCTCCTGTTGTGTGTGCCTCTTCTATGTGAACCCCCCACCCCAATTCTTACAGATGTCCTATCATATGCCTTGGGTCAATGTTGTGTTGAACCATCTCACAACAATGTATGTCCATTCTCTGCTCAGTATCAACATTAGTCAAGTGTCAGCCTCAAAGAAATTTGTGGCTGTCCAAGGCTTCTCTGAGACTGGCTTCAGAGATTTAACTGATGTTAAATCATGACTGTGGAAGCTGGAGGCTGATGTTCTTCTGCAATACTTCTGCATTGCAGGCTGCTCAGTGTGTATCCTAGATAATGAAATGTAGGGGTGCATGGAGATGGGGCATCTTTCATGGAGCTCCATGTTATCTTATCAGC
Organism: Carcharodon carcharias; assembly: GCF_017639515.1. NCBI lineage: Eukaryota > Metazoa > Chordata > Chondrichthyes > Lamniformes > Lamnidae > Carcharodon > Carcharodon carcharias. The sequence goes on along the minus strand of NC_054474.1, from coordinate 82,114,458 downwards.
CTTCAGTGTGCTCTACCTATGAGCCCAAACTCTGAGCTTGTACATGCGTGTGTCTTCCTGGACCATTCTCGAATGGTTTTTTTAATTCATTCATGGGATGTTGGCTTCACTGGCTGGGCCAGCATTTATTGCACCTAGTTGCCCTTGAGAAGGTGGTGGTGAGCTGCCATCTTGAACCGCTGCAGTCCATGTGGTGTGGGTACACCCACACTGCTGTTAGGAAGGGAGTTCCAGGATTTTGACCCAGCAACAGTGAAAGGATAGTGACATATTTGCAGGTCAGGATGGTGAGTGACTTGGAGTGGAACTTCCATGTGGTGGTGTTCCCATCTATCTGCTGCCCTTATCCTTCCAGATGGTAGTGGTTGTGGGTGTGGATGGTGCTGTTGGAGGAGCCTTGGTGAATCCCTGCAGTGCATCTTGTAGATGTACTATTCTGTTGCTGCTGATGGCCCACAATGCTGCATGGGTGCCCAGTCTCAAATTGCTAGCTCTGTTCGAAATCTATTCCATTTAGTAGGTGGTAGCACCACACAACATGATGGAAGGTATCCTCAATGTGAAGGCAGGATTACATCTCCAGAACGATGTGCAGTAGTCACTCCTACCGATACTGACATGGACAGATGCACCTGCAGCAGGCTGGTTGGTGAGAATGAAGTCAAGTATGTTTTTCCCTTTTTTTGGTTCCCTCACCACCTGTTGCAGAGCCAGTCTAGCAGCTATGTCCTTTAGGACTCAGCAAGCTTGGTCAGTAGTGGAGCTTCTGAGCCACTCTTGGTGGTGGACATTGATGTTCCCCCACCCAGAGTACATTCTGTGCCCTTGTCACCCGCAGTGCATCCTCCAGGTGATGTTCAATATGGAGGAGCACTGATTCATCAGCTGAGGGAGGACGGTACCTGAAAATCAGCAGGAGGTTTCCTTTCCCATTTTTGACCATGTTTGTCCATGTGGAAATCTGAACAGCAACCCACGTTCCCACTTCCATGCTTCTGAGCTCAGAACCTCGCTGGCACATGTTGGTCCATGTGTTTCCTGCAAGGTGTTTAAACGTTTGCGACCTAAGAGTTGTGTGCAGAGGCCCCACATGGATAATTTGGACATGGGAGGATGTATTGCTGGCCTATAAGGCCTGGCTAGCATTTTCTGACATATACCCTCTGCCAGTTAGAAACATAGAAACTAGGAGCAGGAGTAGGCCATTTGGCCCTTCAAGTCTGCTCCACCATTCATTATGATCATGGCTGATCATCCAACTCAATAGCCTGCTCCTGCTTTCTCCCGTACCCTTTGATTCCTTTTGCCCCAAGAGCTATATCTAACTCCTTGAAAGCATACTACGTTTTGGCCTCAACTACTTATCTGTGGTAGCGAATTCCACAGGCTCACCACTCTCTCTGGGTGAAGAAATTTCTCCTCATCTTAGTCCTAAATGGTCTACCCCGTATCCTCAGACTGTAACCCCTGGTCCTGGACTACCCCACCACCAGGAACATCCTTTCTGCATCTAACCTGTCTAGTCCTGTTAGAATTTTATAGGTTTCTAATAGATCCCCCCTCATTCTTCTGAACTCCAGGGAATATAATCCCAGTTGACTCAATCTCTTCTCATATGTCAGTCTCGCCATCCCAGGAATTAGTCGGGTAAACCTTCACTGCACTCTCTCTATAGCAAGTACACCCTTCCTCAGATAAGGACACCAAAACTGCACACAGTCTTCCAGGTGTGATTTCACCAAGGCCCTGGACAATTGCAGCAAGACATCCCTGTTCCTGTACTTGAATCCTCTGGCTATGAAGGCCAACATACCATTTGCCTTCTTTACTACCTGCTGCACCTGCATGCTTACCTTCAGCGGCTGGTGTACAAGGACACCCAGGTCTCCTCTCTCAATTTATAGCCATTCAGATAATCTATATTCCTGTTTTTGCGACCAAAATGGATAACCTCACATTTATCCACATTATACTGCATCTGCCATGCATTTGCCCACTCACTCAGCTTGTCCAAATCACACTGAAGCATCTCTGCATCCTCCTCACAGCTCACCCTCCCACCCAGCTTTGTGTCATCTGCAAATTTGGAGATATTACATTTAATTCCCTCATCTAACTGATTAATATATACCCCTGTGGTACTCCACTAGCCACTGCCTGCCATTCAGAAAAAGACTCGTTTATTCCTACTCTTTGTTTCCTCTCTGCCAACCAGTTTTCTATCCATCTCAATACATTACCCCCAATCACATGTGCTTTAATTTTACAAGCTAATTTCTTATGCGGGACTTTGTCGAAAGCCATTTGAAAATCCAAATAAACCACATCCATTGGCTTCCCCTCATCAACTCTACTAGTTACATTCTTGAAAAATTCCAGTTGATTTGTCAAGCATGATTTCCCTTTCATAAATCCATGCTGACTCTGTCCAATTCTGCCACTGTTTTCAATGTGCTCAGCTATTAAATCTTTTATAACGGAATCTCAGATGGTCAATCTAAATGGTTCTATGCAGCTAACTCTGGCATCATTGTGCCTGGCTTCCACACACATATGTTAAGATATTGGGATGAAAATGTTTAGCCCTGAAATGTAATAACAGCGAAGATAGAATACATCTGATGCATTCTCCTTATTAGGAATGATTTGGTACCTTGTGGGCTACATGGTGTGTCTGTATTTTCAAGAGTGCAAAGGCCAAGTCTGGGTATCAAGGGGCAATGAGAGACTCCAAACAGAGGCATGTTCATGAGTGGCAGGCAGGTATCAGAATACGGTGCTCATGAGGTGTTAGTGGACCAATGAAAAGTGAGCTGAACTGCAGACCCATATCCTTCACTGAGAGTTACAGGTGACTGTGCTCTGAGGGTGTTTGTAATGCTGAGAACTGAGTATGATGAAGAGGTATAAACGCTTGTCTTGCATGAATGATTGGTTGAGTGCTAAAACCACAATGCACTATCTCAGTCGGACTCACAAATAAAGATGATGTCCACTCAGTGAAGATTTACTACCTTGAGGCTTCTGTCAGAATGCAGGCATACTATCAAGAGTGCAATGAGGATTGCAGCACTGCTTCTACCCTCTTGTAGGCTACTGTATCCAGTGGAATGTTGGCAATATGCTTGAGGAGACAGAACTATCTCAATAGTGTTCATGAAATGCTGTGTTGCACTTATTATCACATTACAGAAAGGCCACACACTCTCCAGGCTGCCTGACCTTCCTAGGATAAGGACATTGTGACACTAGTGTACGACTACTCATTCATAGATTGAGGTGGTGCTTTGAGATGAGGAGGATTGCAACAAAGGTGGGAAGGTGGACCCAGCATGGAGGATACTAGTCAAAGAGGATCTTCAAAGCTGGTCTTCATCAACCTCCTGGAACCTGGTGGCTCTCAGCATTTCACTTGCATGCATGCCTTGTCTGGCCCAAGCCATGGCCTCTTCCCCTGCTCCCTCAGCTTCCTTACTCTCAGCCCTCTCGATGTCTTCAACATTGGAGGGCATGGGAGGCTCATCCAACTCATCTGGCAAGACATCCCTCCTTTGGAGTGCCAGGTTGTGTAAGGCATGGCAATAGATGATGATGCATGAGACCCTCTGGGGAATGTACCAGAGAGCACTGGCTGACCTGTCCAGACATCGGAATCACATCTTCAAGATGCCAATGATCTGCTCTATCAATGGGTGTGTTGCAACATGAGCAGCATTATACCTTTCCTCTGAGGCACTTTGTAGCTGCCGAACAGGCACCATCAACCACATCCTTTGGGGGTAGCCTTTGTCGGCAACGAGCCAGTCCTGTTTGTGCTGAGGTCCCTCGATGATATGTGGAACCTGCAATTGACTGAAGATGTATGAGACATGGCAGCTTCCTGGGTATCTGGCACATGTCTGCACAATGCTCTTCTGGTAATTGCAGACTAGAGAACATTGAGAGAATGGAACCCTTTCCTGTTGACAAATTAGAGTTGCCAGGGAGCTCTTAAAACTCATGAGTACAGTCAATGGCACCCTGCACCTGTTGGACTCTGGAAATAGCTGCAAAGCCTCGTGCTCTGGTAGCTGAGCTTGCTTGATCTCTAGAAAGCTGCACATAATTGTGAGCTTTGCTAAACGGGACAACAGTAACCTCCCATATTGTCATGAAAATATAATAATTTTCATAATATTATTGTGATATATTGTAAAGATAGGTTAATAGTGGGGTTTGGGTTGGTTTCTCTGTATGGATGTGTGTGTGTGTGTGTGGGGGTGCGGGGGAGGTTTAATTAAATTGGAGACATTTGGTCTGGAGTTTTTGAGTTATCATAAGGGAAACTTGGTTTGAAATGCTAAATACATAAACATGGCTAAAGTTTTAAAATGTGAGGTGTAAGGGACATTTGCATTTTTAGATAAATTAGGTTAGTTTGAATTTCAAAGAGATGGTAAGATGTTACACCTAGCCATAAGAAACTATGCCAAACAGTGTGTTTATTTTTCCCAAACATTACTGATAATATTAATACTATGAAAGATTTATATTATGAGAAAAGTAAAATTGCAAAGATACATTGGAACAATAGAATTTACATTGAAAAGGGTGAAATATGTATAAAGGAGATGAGGATTTGTATAAGGGAGAGGGCATTCTAAGATCTAACACAAGTGTGAAAAACCTCCAGCCTCTGTGCATCAAGTTGCTATCTGCAGGAACCAAAGCTAAGAAAATTCACTTTGAATGTCACCACCCGGAGTATTGTGTGCTTTGCCTGGGCCTGTTTAAACTTATATTTGCTTTACTGTTGCCTTAATGGAGGTGTAACTGGGAGCCAGATTAATTAGGGGATTTAGGAGTTAATATAGTAATAATTTATAGACCTACGTATGGGCTTAAAATCTTTACTTTTATTGATAAATGTTCAATTTAATTTTGTGAAAAACTTCTAAATGTTGGTGGACTTATTACTACTGAATACAAGGCACCCATTTTGAAATAAAATACAAATTGCAAAACAGTTGTGGCAGCTGTTTCAAGTTTCCCTCTGGGTTATGAGCAGCTCAGCATTTACCATCCGCTGTGCGATAACAATGTGCATTTGTGAGTAGATGCTTGAGAAATGCCACAGAAGTCACCAATGGAGCCCTGGAATGAACCATTCGTGAAGTAATTCAGAGCGGTGGTGACTTTTAAAGCCACTGGCAATGGATGATCTCCCAATACCTGCAGCATCAACTCCTCCTGGATAACACGGCAGATGTGAGCCACCAGATCCCTAGACATGTGGAGGCGTCGATGGGGACACTGTCTCTCGCTCTTCTGGAAGAATGAGAAGCATCTTCTGTACATGCTTGGCCTTGCCCGGTGCCTCAGTGCAATGGCTGTCAGCCTAAGCTGCTGGATGGTGATGGGCCCCCCCCCGTCCCTTCCTCATCAGGGTGAGGCTCTTCCCTTTGTTGAGTCCAGCGGCAATGTTACCATGTTATTCAGCGTTGTTGTTACCTGTATGCCAGAGTGAATGCTACATTTCCCTCGTCCGCATCTCTGCAGGAACATTGAAGAGAAACGTGAGTTTCCAAATGTCATCTTCCTGTCACTGACTAGATACTGAGTGTGGCACCAATGGGTTACTTTCAGCCCAGCCATTACATTCCCACATAGTCCTTTTGCAGTGTTATTACAGCATAGAAGATCACCTGAAGCACGTCGTTACAACCCCCACCCCCACACCGCCCCCCCCCACCCCCCCACCCATCAACAAACACCACTCCAATGACAGAGCTTTGAAGCTGGAGCTTGGGTCTGAAGGAGTTCTGCCAGGTGCTAGAAGCCTCAGGCAGGGCACATCAGACTGTATTCTTTGTCCAAATGTCCAGTGAGGGAATGAGAGTTTTTGAGGTGGGGCGGGGTGGGGGGATGGGGTGGTGTTCTCATCTCTTAACCTGCCAGTTGCAAGGTTTAGTGGTGCTATGGGCACTAGGCCTTTGCATTTTGGCCTGTTGCCCCTTGTCTATTGTGCCTACTTAATCTCAGGATTTCCCACAAATGGGACAAAGATTTTCTGCAAGAAAATCGTTCAATGGCCCCAATAAAATAACTCGTGCATGAGTACGCTATTAGAATTAAGGCTCCAAATTCCCTCCATTGCCATTTGCATGCTCCTGACATATCTCAGCTGTGCCTTCCTTCATTTGGGAAATTGCAATTTTCAACTGCCCCACAACTGCAGTGGTCGACTCCTCCCACAAGCCCTGAGGGCCCTCCCCTGCAAACGTTTTCATACTTTCAACTGCATCATTGCTTCAGCTTGGAAAATGGCTGTGCTGAGGGTCAACTACTAGACTAGCTTTGAGCTGTCCCCTGTGAGTGTGGAAACCCCTCCCTTCGTGCTGGAGAAGCATCATGTTCAGGTTTCCCTCCTTCCTCCCTCGTTAAACATTGATCCCATAATCATTGTGGCTGACATCCCTGTCCTCCGCCTTGAACCGTTTGATGTTGATGTCCCAATGCCCCATGTAGACCTGAGCCCTCCCCATCTTAAGGCCTATTGCATTGTGTCCTACAGGGACCCCCACCATGAGATCATCGAGTGCTCACCCCTACATTACCTCTTTCCAATCTACAGGCTGCAGATGTCTCTCCAGACTGTGACTGTTCCATCTGCAGCACAGTATGAAGCTAGAAACCCCTATGACCGATGTGTATGAGGGGGTGACCATGCCCAGCGTGCGCCATGCTAGATACAACTGACATAGGACTGACATGCCCTCCCCTTTCCTGCACTGGGATAAGGACAGTCATTCCAAGCTCAGCGTTCTAAATTGTGGTGTTTAGACTCAGGATTGTCTATTCATTCTGGCCCCAAACAGCTTTTGTGCTCCAACCCAGGACTGTCTATCCATTCTGGACCCAAGGACATTTCCCACACCATCGCCCCCTCTCCCAAGTCATGTGCCTGTGTGCATCCTTCCCAGTCTTCTCTCCCCTGTCTCAGTGAAGCCTTTGCACTCCAGTCTCTTCCATTCACCCCCTGCCCTACCACTAGCCTGAAATGGAGTGCCTTGGCTTAAAAACTCCCTTGCCTTCCTGCTGCTCTTCCCTGTGCTACCTGGTATGTAGTCAGAGCAGCCGTGAGTGCTCCACATTAAAAAAGTAGAAAATACCTCAAAGTCTTAAGGGAAATGGAGCTCGCCAGGTGCACGTCACTTACATTGTATCGTGTATCAGGCCAGTCTACTTGATCTGGACAGGGGGTGTGATTCAGGCAAGCTGGCTTCATAATGAGTGTGCAAATCAGGTTTGTGACATAGTACGGTGGGTTAACTGATCTTCCATGAAAGCCGGATGTGGAGAAGCACGATCTATTTTCACACCGGCAGGAAATCGATTTTTGGCCCTCTCCAAACTTTCCCATCCTGCCTGCCTATAGTAACTGAAGGTATAGCCTCACTTGCTGTCTATCAGGGGTCATGTTATGTTCTTGGAGGGTTCAACCATTGAGCCCTAAGCGTGGGCAATCCGTGGGGCGGAGCTTCCTGATGCGAGTTATGATCGAACATGTAGCATCTGAAAAAGCTCTCTGTAATAAAGACCTGAATTTTACCCTTGGCTGGCGCATACGATAGGTGGGCTCAGGAGTGGCCGGGAAACGGACCACCAGCTACAATCGGCCCCCAACCGTGATTTCACACTGGCTGGCCAATTAACAGCCAGCTAACATGAAAAGCACACTGAAAAGCTCAGCGCTGCTGGGGTGGGGACGGGAAGGAGACGGGTGATGACATCGCCATGGGCGTCGGTGAGCGCTGCGACAGACCTCCCGGAAGGCAGACAGCTGCCTCAGGGAGCTTCAGACCTGCAACCGATGAAATAATGCTGTAAGAAACTGTAAAAAAATGTCCATGCATCACAATCAAGCACCTGAAAGCATACTTCATAAAAATGTTGCCCCCAGATATTTATTTTTATTTTATTTCTTAATGGAGATGTCACCCTGTCCTTGGAAGAGGTTTGATGAAGAATGTAAAGGCCACCTGGCCGATTTGCACATCCGCCAACTATAAGGTTGGACAGGCCATGAAAAATCAGAGGCAATTGTGTCATTAATGGGCTTAATTGCCCTCTTAATTGTCGGCGGCGCGCTTCTGTCTTTTACGTGTGCCTGCTGAGTGTAATATCGCACGAGTGCATGATGACGTCGGGACTCTCGCCTGATATCATCTCGCCCCGATTTCACAACTCATTGGGTCAGGTGCGCACCTTCCCACAAGGCATAAGATTCTGCCCAAAGGTTGTCTGTTGCTTGTTAAAGCTTGCCTGGTCTGCCAAGGCATTACACCCCCATGATGCCCTCCACTGACGGGACTGGAAAATCCCACCCCTAATTTTAGGAATGATGAACTTGCATTGGAGGCAGTTCAGAGAACGTTCACTAGGTTGATTCCTAGGATGAGGGGTTTTTTTTTAATGAGGAAAGGTTGAGCAGGTTGGGCCTATACTCATTGGAACTTAGAAAAATGAGAGGTGATCTTATTGAAACATACAAGATTCCAAGGGTCTTGACAAGGTAGATGCTGAAAGGATATTTCCCCTTGTGGAGAATCTGTAGCCAGGAAGCATGGTCTCAAAATAAGGGCTCTCCCATTTATGATGGAGATTGTTTTGATGTAGCAGATGATGTCTGTCAGGTGGGCCAAATCCACAAGGGAAATTTGGCCATACTATCCCAACGGTTTTGAAATTTGTATTTATTACAAGAAGATGTATGCACTGAATTCAGAAGCAATGAATCCACTTGAGAGATTTTAAAAAATAAATTAAAATATTTATTAACAAAAGAAAAGATTTCAAGCACATATATAAGACTACAGTTACTTACTACTATAACAAGTCCTAAAATTCCTAATTAACCTGACTCCCAATTACACATCCACTTTAATGCAACAATCCAAAATAGATTTTAAATTAAAAAGAAACAAGCCAGCAAGTTACCACTATACCCACTTGGCAGTGGAATTCCAAAAGCTTGTCTCCAACTTTAGTTACTGGACATGGCAGACTTATGCACAAATGGCTGAACGCTTCCCGAAGGCTGATTCACACATTATTGTTAGATGTTACATGGCCCCCACATAGCCTTTCCTTCTCTTTGATATACATTTCGCTCTCTTTAATATGTAAATTCCATTCCGAATGCACCTTTCCCATAATATAAAAACTTTAATATTGCCAATATTGTCAGTAACCTTTGGGAAAAATAAACATACTGCTTAGCCTTATCTGGCTAGGCGTAAACATTCTAACATCCCTCTGAAATCCAACCAACTCCTTCCCTTCACTCCTTACGTGCTAAGATCCCATCCATGTTTACTCATTAGCATTTCAAGTACATTTGTACACCTAACTTCTTTTGATAATTTCAAGCTTGCAGGCTACCTGAGTCCAAGGTAATTAAATCACTCAGACACAATGATCTGCACTCACACCGATAAACCTACTTTACAATAAACCAAAATAATATTATGAAAATTATTGTACTTTTGTAACAAGATGAAGAGTATTTTTTTCTCTCAGAGGGTCATTAATCTTTGGAATTCACTGCCCTAGAGAGTAGTGGAGGCTGGATCATAGATTATATTCAAGGCTAAAAGCTTTTTGATCTGCAAAGGAGTCAAAGAACATGGTTGGCAGAGCAGAAAGTGGAATTAAGACCACAATCAAATCAGCCATGTTCTTATTGAATTTTGACACAGGTTTGAGAGGCCAGCTGGCCTACTCCTGCTCCCATTTCTCGTGTTCTCATGTTCTATTTGCGTAATCCCATGCAGCTCACTGGTCAGGGCCTGATGAAATCTGGCTGGCTGCAATGTTAAGTGAACCTGCATGTAGGTCATGGGTTGGGTGGTGAAGAGAAATGGTGTGAGCCTGGGTCAACAGCAACCTTCAATACTCTTACTCTTCTTGGTTATACAGAAATGTAACTTTAAATTATTTTGGTCATTTTTGGAGATCCTTTAGAGGTCCCTTTAAGAACTGTCCGTTAGGCCCTCAAGACATAGTACAACTAAGCAGAGTTTGTATGATGCAAGCTTCATTCATTTGTATGCTAATTTTCATTGGGGTCCTACAACTAAACTTAGTACTCTGCTTTGCATATGCAGACCATCTAATACCTGTTTCAGGCAGTTGCCAGAGACACCTAAAAGTCACTGGCACACTTTGTGTGGCGATCAGTCACAGCAAGATCATTAACCAAAGTTTGTATCCTCAACATTTACATTAATCCCAAAATGTAGGTGAAATGAAGTTTTGTTTCTCGCCCCAATGTTAATTAAGTTAATGACCAATGATTTATAACTCTGGGGTGATTTTTAACTTGCAACTCCCCCTTTATGATTAACAGTGAACTATAAGGGGTAGTGGAATAGTGAATGAAGAGAAAATTTCATTGTTTCAATATGATTGTCATGGCTGTTGATACATGGCTGTATTAAGGAATTTCAAACAATGGAGACAAGAACAATTTCATGCACGCTTGGCAAATGACTCCTCTCAGGGATGCATGCTTGGAAGTCAAATAGTGCTACAATCCGATACATCAGCCAATTATAGCCCACATTAAGCAGACCATTGCAAGCCTCAAACAAATGATCCTGCTTAGCAAATGATCAAAAGAATATATCAAGCAGCAAATTGTAAGATTATGTTGGGTTCCTACAACATGAAAAGAAATTCAACGCTGTATGTTCAAAGACTTATTGCTATTGCTATTTTGTTTTTTTAAAAACCTGGACTTATTCTGCTGAACAAAGAAAATTAAGATGGCTGCTGCCAGTTACCTGATCACAGACTTGGCCCTCTGTCTGGGAGCTATTGCCAGCAGTTTCAAGAACAAAATAATTCTTTTTTGAACTCCTGGAATTTCACACTTCATTGCACAAACTCATTATAATCAACAAAAGCAGAAGAAGTGCAGACGAACTGGCTCCCCCATCCTGAACAATCACAAAAAGAAAGATCAAAACTTGTTACACTGGAAGAGATGCTAATAACCAAGTCGTCTCTCTCCTAAGGAGGAACAATGGAATCCTGGCCAGGAGCACAGAAACTAATTGTTAACAAAAACAAAAATAGCTGAGTTTTTCCAGCTATTTTTGTTTTTGTTTGAGATTTCCAGCATCCGCAGTATTTTGCTTTTAACTAATTGTTAAGCTGCAATTAACCATTAATAGGCCATGTCACATGACCCGCAGCCTTTTGGACAATTTTAACATTGCAGCTTTAAGCATCTTTGAGCCTCACAGTCAGACTGCTGTTTTAACATCAACTGACAGAACTCCAGCAGCCAGGCTGGGTAAGCAGTCTCAACTCCAGGAGGCTTGCTTGATTTTAAGTTCCTGATCAACATCTGCTAAGTGGTCTAAACACAGAAAGCCCACTGTGCAGCAGCCTTGCTAGTTTCAAGCATTTTTGAAAGATTTAACCAACCAAAAACTCATCGGAACTGGACACCCTCTGACTTTGAATTCTGGAGCTCACGTCAACTAATATTCATTTTCTGTGGTCCTTGTACTGTAAAACTCATTATCTCTAAGTCCCCACCACCCGTAACCACCCCCCACACCCTGCCTTTACACTGTGTATGTTTGTCTGTGTGTGTGGGTGTGGATGGAATGGGAAGTTGCTAACAATCGTTTTTCTGGGTTTTGAATGTGAAAAATAAACTAACCTTCTGAGTTAATCCTAACTTGAGTTTGCTGTGGACTATTAATAAATTTGGATCACAAAAACTAAGGGACTAGGAAAATATGCCACCGCCTATTATTATTAAAAATAATTCAAAACACATATGGACAGGTGGTAAGAGGAAATCAGTGCCGTTTGTATTGTTCCTCAGGTCCGGGAAAGACGCACTCGACCCAAATTTGATCAAACAAGATAATCTGACAAAATTTGACCAGAGTCCAAATCATAAGAGAGAGCTGAATCTGATATAAAAGAATCAGTTAGAAGCCAAGAGGGAAAAATTTAATGGCTGGAATGATTTTTCAAACACAGAAAATTACCACAGCAAATTCCTTTCCTTTAATACTAAGAAAATGGCATCTTTCGATGTACAGATGTGGGTAAAGCAAGGAGACCTAAACATTAGTGAAACATTAGTGTCCCTAAGCACAGAGCAACTGAAAGCTGTAGCTAGGGAAGTACAATTAAAACTGCCATGTAAGATGAAAAGAAGTGAACTGATCCAGTTGCTGGCTCAGAGCAGATAAATGAGGAGTTCAACCCTGACTCTGAGTCCCTTCCCCTAGCCAAGTTTGAGCTGGCAAATCTCAGAATGCAGCTGGAGTTTCAGAAAAGAGAAAGAGAAATAGAAAGGGAGAGATAGGGAGAGAGAGAAAAGCTCAGGAAATGGAAAGAGAGAGAGAGAGAAGAATTCCAGTCCTGAAAATTGGAAATGGAGTTAGCAGCTTAAAGGGAGAGAGAGACCAGACAGCTGGAAGCTGCAAGGGAAAACCTCTCTCTACCTGGTAACAGCCCCTATCTCCCTACCCCGGAACCACTCTCTGAAGCCCTTAAGTTGGTTAGATTCATTCCTAAATTCCAAGGGACATGGAATCTTTTTCCACCATTTTTGACTTAGTAGCAGGGCCGCTAAAGTGGCCACCAATATCTGGATGTTTTTAATTCAAGGGCAGCTGTCAGGAAGAACTCAAGAGCTCTATTCCATGCTAACCCCTGATATGTCCACTAATTATGAACAGACAAAGGCTGCCATCCTCTGTGCCTATGAGTTAGTCTCAGAGGCATATTGCCAGTAATTTCAGGACACTCGTAAGAAACCCACGCAGACCTACACCGAGTTTGAATAGCTGAAGCAAATTGTGTTTGGGCCTTTGGGTCCACTCTTTAAATCTCCAACGCACCTATGAGGGATTGTGTGACTTGATATTGTTGGAGGAATTTTAAACTGCTTATGCTCCAACCTACTGATGCACTTAGAGGAGCAGAGAATCCTCATGGTCAGTGATGCAGCTATCACAGCAAACATTTATGATCTCACCCATAGGCCTGGAAACTCAGTGTTGGATCCAGTGCCCCTAGGTTTGTGGGGGCTGAAGGATCCAGGTTGCATGCTTTTACTGGGGTGACGGAATTGGTACAGATAGAGAGAACATCAGGAGATCATTGTTAGAATAAATACATGCTGTTTATTTACAAACTAAGTTCTGCAGCTACACTTGTGTGCTCACAACTTAAAACTGTCTTCACGCATCAGTGATTAACTCAAAACTCTGCACAGAGACATAGCCCTTGCTACACTGCTATTGGGTATTAAGATCATGTGACCTTACATTACAATACTTGTCTTAAAAGTATATTACACACCAGGTTAATACATCCCTCCCCCTTTAATGAAAAATATATTTTACAATTTTTCAATATATCAAGTTACTTACACAGGTCAATTATTTACAAAGTCAGTCTCTCTAGGGGTTTCCTTATGTGTGTAGAACGTCTCAACTCTACAACGTCTGAAGTTTGCTTTGTAATCTCCCTTACTGAAGTCATCTGAGTTTCAGATATTGTTGCAGGTACCTGTAAATTTGTTTCTTTGACTCTTTCAGGTAAGGTCGATACTTCAAATACATTGAAGGATGTACTTGGCTGAGTCCTTCCAACAGGGAATGTTGAATCAGTCTCGAGGTCTGATGGAAACATTTCCGGATACTTGGTTTCTCCTATTCGTAAGTGATCCACGTCTCATTATTTTGATCTCCGACGTTCACATGGTAGGAAAGAGGTCCCGATACAACACTAATTTCACTGAACAGTTATGTTGGTCCTTCTTTAAAATTTTTCACAAATACCTTCTCTCCTACATTATATGTTCTGTCCTGACTGTGACAATCATGTCCCATTTTCTGATTTTCTCACCATCCTTTTACCCTCCCCCCAAACTTGGCATGACTAGGCTTAGTCTTGATTGGAGATGTTGCTTCATCAACAATTCCACAGGTGTGACACCTGTTGTTGCATGAGGGGTGGCTCTATAATGGAAAAGAAAATGTGCCAATTTAGTCACTAACGAATCTCCAGATAACTTCTTCATACCAGATTTGAATGTCTGAAATGCTCTCTCAGTGAGTCCATCTGAAGAAGGGTGGTATGGAGATGTTTCACATGAACAATACCGTTGAGGCTTGTAAATCAGTTAAATTCAGCACTTGTGAATACAATTATTTAATAAAAATACCATTATTTGATACTTTAGGTACTTTAGGCACTTGAGGTAATCCATTTATAGCGAAGCTTTGTCGTAGCTTGTCTATTGTCGCTGAAGATGTGGGTGGCCTCACTTCATACATGTCCGTCCATTTTGAATGGGCGTCTATGAAACATTGTTCCTATAAAAGGTCCCACATAATTGATGTGTATTCGTACTCATGGTCTTCCTGGCCACTCCCAGGGATGTAAAGCAGCTGTTGCAGGTAAATTTTGCACTTGCTAACACTGCATACAACTTCTCACTAGGTTTCCTATATCTTCATCAATTCCCAGCCACCACATATAGCTGCGTGCTATTGCCTTCATTTTGGAAAATCCAGGATGTGCACTGTGAGGTTCAAATAACAATGGCTTTCGTCCTTTTGGAGGAACAATCACCCAAGCTCCTCACAATAAAATACCATCTTGGCTGGTTAACTCAGCTTCTATGGTATATGGTTTCTTTTCATCAGACACTTGTGTTTGTGACTAACCATAAAGAACTTGAGTCTTCACTTTGGACAAGACTGGGGGCAGAATTTCCCCATTGGTGTGCAGGGGGCAGACCCTGCACGTCCATGCATAAGATGATGCGTGGTGATGTCAGGCGAGCATCCCGACGTCACCATGCGCCATCGCAATATTTCGCCGGGTGGGTGCATGATAATGCCCGATGTGCACCTGCCATTAATTAATGGGCCACTTAAGGTCCTTGAGGTGCCAATCAATATCAATTTGTCAGCGCCTGTGCAGTCTTCGGGTCAGCGCACGGGCGCAGCGGGCAGGCGGGTAGGACACATTTGTATTAACTTCATCCATGGGCGGGATAAGAGGGGTCAGTGGGGTCGGGCGTGTGCATAGTCAAGTATTTATTTAGGAAAGTTTTTGAAACTTGCCTGTCTGACCTGCAGTACTTCAAAATGCATCCCAGCTGCTTCTTCTGGACTCTTAACCTTCAGGTCAGCACTTGGCTGTGAGTAATCCTTTCTGGGCCTGCAGGTTTCAGGAAGTGTTCCATTAGCCAGGGAGTGGGTGCTGAATTGTCCACTAGAGGCAGCTTCTCCGAGTAGGAAGGGAGGGCGAGAAGGTGGGGGAGGCCAGGAGTTCACATTCAGACTCCAGGGGAGCCAACTTTGGAAGGACAGGTGCAGGCCCAAGGGGCGCAGGGCCAAGAGGTAGCCCAAGGCAGAAGGGGTCGCAGAAGATGCCACTATCCTGCTGCCAGGGTATACAGGCGGCAAAGCAGCTACCTCAATATGTCTGAGGTACAGTGCCGAAGGAGGCTTCATCTCTGAAGGGAGACAGTCACCTATATCTGTCAGATGATTGGGTCTGAGATCTCTGCTAACTATGTGGGTGGACACCCCATGCCTGTGGCTCTGAAGGTCACAGCTGCCCTCAACCTCCGTGCCTCTGGCTCCTTCCATGGGTCGGTGGGTGATCACTGCGGTGTCTCCCAATCAGCTGTCCACACTTGTGTCATACAGGTTACAGGCGCTCTGTTCAGATGTGCTTTGACCTGCATCCACTACTGTTGGGACCAGGCAAGCCAGACACAGCGAGCCAGAGGCTTTGCGGCCATTGCTGGCTTCCCCTGCGTCCAGGATGCAATAGACTGTACATATATGGTCATCAAGGTGCCAGCAGGTGAGCCCGGTGCCTTCGTTGATAGGAAGGGCTTCCACTCCATGAACGTGCAGATAGTGTGTGATCACAGGTGCAGATTCTACCCAGGCAGCTCCCACGACACCTACATCCTCAGACACTCCCAAGTGCCAGGGCTCTTCAGTGCTCTAGCCCGGCTTGATGGATGGCTGCTAGGTGACAAGGGCTATCTGTTCAGAAGATGGCTCATGACGTCTCTCTGCCATCCAAAAACAGAAGATGAGCAGCAGTACAATTTGTGCCATGCCTCCACAAGGGTTGTAGTGGAGAGAACCATTGGTCTTCTCAAGATGCGCTTCCAATGCCTGGACCGCTCAGGGGGTGCACTCCAGTACCCCCCAGATCGTGTGTCACTGATAGTGACTGCATGCTGCACTCTCCACAATCTTGCGCTGGAACGGGGGGACGCTGTGGACGGTGAAGATGACGACACAGTGGCTGTGGCTGCACACGATGAGTCCAGCAGCGAGTCCGAGGATGAGCATGTACAAGGAAATGCTGAGGGGGCAGATGCTGACCCGGGCATCCTCCAGGGAGGCAGGGACACCGGGGAGGCTTTAATCCAATGAACCTTCAGCTAGCCCACCACAGATGGATCAGCAGGACAAGCCTGGCCTGTAGGCTCAATACTTGACTCCTAGGTGCAAAATCTGCCAGGTTAGGAACAGTAACTAAGGGCCTTGTTAATAAAGCTGAATGTCCAACAAAGCACTAATTACAGTTTTGGAAACCATCCACATGTAGAAGAAAAGAGGCACCATCAGCCATGGTGACATATCTGAATTTATTATGTCAACCAACCCAACTTATTCCAAAAAAAAGACAATAGTGTTACAAAGCAAAGTAAATAATAAGGACCTCATCTGGGGCCAACACAAAAACAGCAGGGAAAAACCCATGGTGTGCCTAAGATGCCTTAAGTTTTTGTTTCCAGGTGCTACGTCATGGTGCTACCCCATCATTCGGAGTGGCACCTGAGCCAGCCTGCTGACTCTGATGTCCTGTTGGCTTGATGACCTTGGCGGTCGTCCTCTGGCCTGTGGAGCCTGTGCTGACTCTGCCTGGAAGGGAGCTGCTAGTCCCACAGCTGACATCTCCCCAGTCATTGATGCCTGACTGGATGCTACGTCCCCTGGGAGAGGGGCAGAGGAGCTGCTGCCCTCATCCGGAGTGTCCTGAGAGGTGCCCGCAGAGGCACCAGGCAGGTGCTGTGCTGATGTGAGGTAGCTTTGGACCTCCCTGCTCATCATGGATGGATGGGCACCGAGCTGGGAAAGTTGATGCCAAAACCATCTCCCACACTGGCACTGACCAGCTGAGGTCAATGCAGATGTGAGGGCTTGCTGGTCAGGGTGCATCCTCAGGAAGCCCTGACAGGTCTCCTGGAGTAGGCTCTCCACGAGAGTCGCCACTCTCTCCATGGAGGACCCATGAGATTTGGACATGTGGCTCATTGCTTCAGCGATCGTCTGCGTAGACTCCTCCACGATGGACACCAAGCCAAGCATAACCTCATGTATCTCCCCCAGATGCTCCCGCACACCCAGCCGCATCTCCTGCCCCTGCTTCGTCCCGGACGATTCCAGAGGTACATCATCAGGCACTGACTGAGCATGTGCCTGGTCCCCTGCAGTCCTCCAACTGCTGGCGCCATGGGCACTCTCTGTCTCCACCAGCTCCTCCAATGACTGTGAAGTGCCCTCACCACTGTGCCCCGGGACACTAGCCGACGTTTGAATTCCCACCAAGGTGCTAGCTTCTGCACTGGTGCCTCCCTCGCAGAGACGGTGTGATGCTGGTGAGACTTCAGGCCCCTCAGGTGTGAGATGGGGCCTCTGCTGCTCCTTCTCCTGGCCCTGCTCCACTAACGCTGAAAGAAGAACAAGGACAGTGGATCAGTTAACGTGGAGACAATGACAAAGTGCGTCCCTGTCCCCCGGATCATTATGCTGTCATCCTTCCATAGGCAATGGTCAAGCCATGTTGCAAAATTAAATCAATTAACATTCAGCACTGCTATGCCTGTTGGGAGAACAATGCTGACCTCACTGTTGGGCATAAATACCTGGCCGTGGCACCCCAGCCTCACCGACACCAGTGGACCCGGGCGCATGGCGCCTCTCCAGATCCAGGGCCTCCGGCTTGAAGCGGCTAAGAATGGCTAATTGCACCTGGCCATTGCCAGTCCTTGGATGTTCTACCGCGTTATGAATATTCTTCTTCTGAAAATGAGAAACGAGCATTGATTAGTGAAAATTCCACCTGGACTCTCTTTGCACACGGCCCACACCAACCAGAGTGGGATATATCAGGGCTCCAGTGCCTTGTCACCCCGCTGCTGCCTAACATTCACACAAAGATGCTAGGCCTTCTTTGCACCCCCTCACCGCCCCCCTTGGGCACATGCTGCCAACATCACATTAGGCACCACACGGTATATCCTTCCATAGCAAGGAGGTGCAAGCACGTGGAGTGCAGAGGGCAGCAGATGGTTCGTTGCCACGCCACCTTGAAGCTCCCCTCCCAGCATGTCACCACCCTGACTTGGACATGTCCTGGAGTTCAAACACAGCACCTAGGTGCAGCTCCTCCAGGTTGCCCCCAACCAGTCATGTGCTGCGGAGGCAAAACACATTTCTTCATCAACCTCTCAGGCTGATCTCAGCATGGGAAGTATCTGCTTACCCACTCAGCAAAGGACAAATACTGTCAGTGAGGGTGGTGAGGGAACAGGCGGGTAAGCTGACCTGCTGGGTTACATGACCAATACCAACATGATACTCACCCTGCCAGAGCGCAACAAGTTGTTTAAGTGCTTGGGAGACTGGATTCAGGTGCGCTGCACCAAGTTGTGGGAGCTCACCACCTCCGGCACCTCTGCCCAGGCATGTTTCGTCATGTGGGGGGCCTCCTCCTCCCATCCTGAGGAACCAGCACCAGGAGTGCTGTCACCTCCTCAAGGGGGGGCAGCAAGGCGGTCATTCAAGAAACGAGGGGCGCACTGGCCCCCCGCCTTAACCTCTGGCCTGGCCTGTCCCACTGCTCTACCCTCCAGCCTCGCCTGCTCCACTGGCCTACCCTCTGGACTGGCCTGCTCACCAGAAGCCATTGGACCCAGTGGACAATGCACTCCCGCTGCCGTCTACCCACTCCTGCTATCCTCGGGAATTGCATATTACGCTGGGCAGCCTTTAATTGGCCCACTCACGTAAAATAGTGGTGCGGACCCGATCGTGGGCGGCGATCCGGTCCATGCCTGCTCGTGCCCTCTCCCGCTTTGCCTCTCCCCTCAACCAAACAGAAAATTTAGCCTCTAGGTCTCGGTTCGTCCAATCTTTAATTTGTGTAGCACATATCAGTAATGAATCCAGGAAGGTCAACAACAAAACGAGCTCCTGAGGAATTGGAACACCTCATCTTTTCCTTGAAAGGGTAAACAACTGACTGCATCTGCATTTGCAATTTGACTTCCAGGTCTATGAATTAAAGTATACTCATGCGCTGCCAAGATCAATGCCCATCTTTGTACTCTTGCAGAGGGTATAGCCTTGTCTTCACTGAATAGTCCTAATAATGGCTTGTGGTCCATTATGATTGTGAAATGTACAAATTGATTAAACCTTTTAACACCAAAAATGATTGCCAGGCCTTCTTTTTCAATTTGAGTACTTTTTCTCTGCAGTACTGAGTGTTCTTGACATATATCCTATAGGCCATTCTGATCTATCATCCATTCGATGAGAAAGCACTGCTCCTACTCCATAAGGTGAAGTGTCGCACGTTAATATCAACTCTTTCTTTGGGTCAAAATACTCTTTCTTTGGGTCAAAATGTACTAGCAGCGTAGAAGATCATAGCAACCTTTTCACTTTTGTGTAAGCTTCTCTTTGTGGTGTTTTCCATGATCATCTCTGTTTTTCTTGAACAAGTAATACAATGGCGCCAGTTCTGTCGACAAATTAGGAAGAAAACCCCCATAGTAATTGATCATACCCAAGAATGATATCAGTTGGATGTATTCTTTGGCGCTAGTGCTTCTCTAACGGCTTTCACTTTTTCTTCAACTGGATGTAGGTCTTGTGAATCTATCTTGTGACGTAGGCAAGTTACCTCTTTTGCCTGGAATGTGCACTTTTCCTTCTTCAATCTCACTCCTACCTGTGATAACTGTTTCAGAACTTCTTCCAAGTTCTTCAAATGTTCCTCTTCAGTGAATGCAGTCATGAGAATGTCATCCAAATAAACTACCACATGGAACAATCTCTGCAATAAGTTTTCTTTGGAATATGATGCAAGCAGAAGATACACCAAATGGTAAATGGTTGTATTGAAACAATCCCTTGTGTATATTTATTATGACAAACTTCCAGGATGATTTTCTAATTCCAATTGCTGGTAGGCAAGACTCATATCTAACTTTGTGTAGACCTCTCCACCTGCCAGTCTAGCGTATAATTTTTCTATTTTAGGTATGGGGTGTCTATCCAATTTTACCACTTTATTAATATATGGGAACTTAATTTGATGTCCCCACATATTCAAATGCTTCGGTCAGGTTTGAGAACAGGTACAATTTGACTTTCCCACTCTGAAAATTATATTGGTTGTATCAATCCCAATCTTTCTGATCTGTCCAGTTTAGCATCTAGCTTATTTACATTGCATAAGGTACTGGTCTGGCCTTCATGAACCTTGGTGTTGCCTCTGGATCTACATGAATTTTTGCTTGCAGTCTCTCAATTTTTCCAAGTTCTTCCTTGAAAATTGAGGCATATTTTTGTAATGGCTGTGATAACCCATTAGTTCCCAGTTGGAAAATTTCAGTCCATTCCAATATAATTTCTTTCTGCCAGTTTTGTCTGAGGAGACTAGGTCTCTCGCCTGCTACTACCATCAAAGATAATCTCTCTATTTGACCTACATAATATACTGTGACTTTACATACATCCTTGGCATGTATGTCTTCCCCTGTGTAGCTTTTTAATTTTTCATCAGTTTCTTCTAAATTCAGCTTATGTTCTCCAAAATTCAGGCATTTGATAGTATGCTCACCACTCACTGTAGTGGCTGCACCAGTATCCACCTCCATTCTGATAGGCTTCTCGTTCACACTCATGATCACGTGGATAGGCTCCGTTCTTCCTACCTTTAAATTATATAGTGAATAGATATCAGCATCTATTACTCCAGGCTTTTCAACACTATTTATCTCATGGAGATTTTGCTATTGTCTGGAAGTCTGCTTGATTCTATCTTTACAATGTCTCTCGAGGTGTCCATTACAATAACAGAAGAAACATTCAATGTTCTTGAACTGGGATTCAGTCCAGGGTTTTTGCTTCTAACTCTACCACTGTTATACCATGTTTTTTGCTGCTGAGTTATCCCCTTTAATTTGCTACTAGCAGTGGCTGCTTCCTGCTTCAGAACAAATCTCTGCACTTTCACGTTCTTTTTGGTTGAGGCTCCATGCCCATCATGGAGGATGGTGCCATTTTGAGCTCCTCAAATGGCTTCTGAGTCTTGCACTGCACTTTCGATTGCAAGAGCAGTTTCCAATGCCTTCTGAATATCTAGATTTGTTTCAGCAAGTAATCTCTTCTGAATTGCATTTTTGTTTATGCACACCAAATGATCTCTAAGCATATCATTGATAGATGTACCAAACTCATAATATTCAATTAATTGCTTCAGATTTGCCACATAACATGCAACTGTCTCCCCCGCACCTCTATTCCTTGAGTTAAGTTTAAACCGTTGCATCATCACTGATGGCTTGGGCTGATAATGATTCTTTGTGAGGTTCACTAAATCATCAAAGCTTTTCAACCGTGGGGTACTGGGCACCATCAAATTTCGAATTAGTCCGTATGTTTTACTCCCACACATGGACAGAAGGATTGTGCGCTTCTTCTCCTACCCTGCAATGTTGTTTGCCTGGAAGAAGAATGAGAGGTTTCTGATCCAACCAGTCATCTGAGGTTGGATTGAAAGGCTCCACTCTTCCAAATTGTGGCATGCTCTGAGGGGATCACTTCAACGCTCAGAAGGAAATTTTATTTTACTTTTGACTACTGTGTAAGGTATGGCTTTATTTCAGCACTTCTGGATTCCTTGGTTCTTCCTTGCTTTTTAATTCATTTCTTTTCCATGATTCTTCGTGCTTTTACTCTCATCAACAGTTTGTTGGATCCAGTGCCCTTAGGTTTCTTGGGGCTAAAGGATCCGGGTTTCATGCTTTTACTAGGGTGACCGAATTGGTACAGAGACAGAGAGTGTCAGGAGATCATTGTTAAAATAAATACGTGCTGTTTATTTACAAACTAAATTCTGCAGCTATGCTTGTATGCTCACAACGTCAAACTCTGTCTTCATGCATCAGTGACTAACTCAAGACTCTGCAGAGAGGTAGCCCGTGCTACTCTGCTGTTGGGTATTAGGATCATGTGACCTTACATTGCAATACTTGTCTTAAAGGTATATTACATATCAGGTTATTACACTCAGGCAGACTCTTTCCAAACCATTCCCATGACTATTAGAAAGATGAGAGCGACAAAAATAGGAAAGGCCCTCCAACCGGAATGGAAAATACCAATAAGGATGTGAGAAGACCTTCTGCAGCCTGAAAAGAGAATGCCCAGTGGCCAGTTTGCTCCCATTGTAATAAAAGAGGTCACTCCAGACCTAAATGCTGGAGATTGAGACGGAAGGCTATGGGTCTAATTGGGCCCCATAAGAGTAGTCCCCAGAAGGATGCCCCGATGGGAAGTGCAGCAGAGCAGACAGAGGCCCTCACTACGGAAACAGTGGAGGGCATGGCACTATGTGTGGCTGAGCTTTTGGCATTTCGTCCATTCAGGAAAAGTGTCCCTGTACTCATCCCACGATGTGAGCGAGACCGTGGTACTGCTCTGGGACAGAGGGGCCACTCAGTCCTTAATGTCGGAGAGAAACATAAACCTACACCGAGTCCTCTGTGAAGGCCAAAGCACTGATCAGTAGAGTGGAGTGGGAGGAGGATCCATGCTTATCCCCCTCCATACTGTTCACTTACAGTGTGACGGAGGTTCAGACCCTGTAATGATAGGATTTGTCCCTGAACCACCAGTAGCAGTTATCGATTTCCTCCTTGGAAATGATTTGGTTGGCAGCAAAGTGTTAGCTAGTGTTAACTAGAAAAGAGGCCAACAGCAGCCAGCAGGAATCTGCAGGAGTGCAGGGTTCTGAGGACCTAAAGGGTAAAACTGAGAGAGAGCTGCTTGAATTTAGCAAGGCTAAAGCCAGGCCAGTAGTTAAAAGAGGTCCAGGAGGGACTAGTGGAATTAAAACAGACCACAGAATATCCCAAAAGGTGGGTTGGCAAATACAGCTGTGCCAGAATTAAACAAGGACCAGAGAAGTCCCAGAGCAGGATAAGAGATAGTGAGATGCCCCACTTAGTCAAAGAGCCAAAGAAGGTGAATTATTAAACCAGGAAAGAAAAACATTAAAGAATCACCTGAAGCATGGCTGGTAGAAAACTGCTTTCTGATTTAAATAGGGATGAAGGGAGCTCCCAAACAGACAAGCAGATAATGAGTGTGGTGCCTCACCCATTTGAAGTGCCACAAGGGAGTATAGTGGGGGCTGTACCTCCACTTGAGGGCAGAAGTGTTCCAGGGGACATGGAACAAGTTAGGGTAGTGCCCATTCCCAAGCCAAAGCAAAAAACTAATGAGCCAATATTGGTTTAGCCGATAGCTAAATAGTTAAATGGGGACCAAGGAAGTTCCTGAATAGACCCAGAAAGAGTGAAGGTGATGCCACACCCAGTTGAAAAGCAATATCAAAATACAGAGGGCGTTGAACATCTATCAGAGGGCAAGAGTGCTCCAGAAGACATGGGGTAGGATTTCCCCTTTATCGGGCGGGTACGGTGGGCAGGTGGGCCCAGAAACGTCCACAAAATGGATCGGGCCCAATTGGGCTCTGACTGCGATTTCATGCTGGCTGGCCAATTAACGGCCAACCTGCATGAAACGCACACTGAGAGCCTCAGCAAATGTCTTTGCTTACGCCTGACCCCCAAAGAAAAAGGAAAATTCAAAACTCTAATACCTAAATAGTCTTTCCTCAATAAAGACAGATTTTGATTGTTTCCAGGTCAACCGAAACATTACCCACATCGTACAAATGGACAATACCCTTGTTGAAGTCATATCCTGAGTTTAAATTTCACAAATGCAGCAGGAACTGACATTGCCTCTGCAAGCTGTGTGTCTGACCTTCTGGTATGAATGAGAGAATGACTGCATACATCTTTACTTCTTGGTTCTCTTTTGCAAGACCATACAAGAAAAAAAAACTGAAATAGAATTCACTTTTTTCTCTGAATGCAAGAGGATTATTGCGTTCCTACAATATTAAAAGAAACATAACAGTGTATGCTTAAAAACTTTATCCTTATTGCTATCTTTTTAAGAAAACTAGACATTTCCTGCTGAACAAAGAAAATTAAGATGGCTGCTACAAATTACCTGATCACAGGGCTGGCCCTCTGTCTGGGAGCTATCCCCAGCAGTTTCAAGAACAAAATAATTCTCTGGAATTTCACACTTCATTGTACAAATCAACGAAAGCAGAGGAAGTGCAGAAGAACTGACTCCCCCATCCTGAACTTTCACAAAAGAGGAATATCAAAACTCATTACTGGAAGAGATGCTAATAACCAAGACTTCTCTCTCCTAAGAAGGAACAATGGAAATCCGGCCAGCAGCACAGAAGCTAATGGTTAAGATGCAATTAACCATTAATAGACCAGTTCACATGACCCCAGCCTCTGGCCTTTTGGGCAATTTTAACATTACATTTTTGAACCTGACAGTCAAATTATTATTTTAACATCAACTGGACAGAATTCCAATAGCCAGGCTAGGTAAGCAGTCTCAACTGCACAAAGCCTGCTTGATTTTAAAATCTCTGATTAATGACTGTCAAGCGGTCTAAACACAGAAAGCCCCTTGTGCAGCAGCCTTGTTCATTTCAAGGATTTTCATATCGTTTGACCAACCAGAAACCCACTGGAACTGAACCCCACCACTCAGGAAACAGCCTCTGGACTCTGACTTTGGGCTCTGGAACTGACGTGAACTGATCTTCATTTTCTGTGGTCTCTATATTGTAAAACTCCTTTTCTCTATCCAGCCATCCACCAGCACCCTGCCCCCACCGCCCCCCCACCCCAATTGATGTGTGCAGGTGTGGAGTGGGAAGTTGCTAACACTCCTTTTTCCGGGTTTTGAATGTATAAAATAAACTAGCTTTCAAACGTAATTTGAACTTGATCTTACTGGATTATCAGTGAAATTGGATCTCAAAAAAACTGAAGGATTGGGAAAACAGCCCACTGCCTATTCTTTTAATAACTAATTCAAAATATCTTCTGCTTACAGACAGATGGTAAGAGGATATCAGTACAGGTTGTCTGTCTCTCTCTTGTCCATAACAGTTATCAAACATATATTTCAGTAATGTTAACACTATTTTATTTATTGCAATCACAAGTTTTACAATAAAATTAAGTGATTCTTAACAATAATCAACAAAATATAAATCATTATGAGTATAAACTGTAACTTAATTGAAGACTTCACAATCTCTCAGCATTGGCGGTGCTGTACTTTGAATATTTTTAAGGCAGAGGTAGATAGATCCTTGATCAACAAGGTGGTGAAAGGTTATCGTGGCTAGGCAGCAATGTGGAGTTGTGGTTATGATCAGATCAGCCATGAATGGCGGAGCAGACTCGGTGGGTCAAGTGGCCCTCTTCTGCTTCTAACTCGTATATTTGTATATTACTTATAGTCCAATATTAGTGCGTCTAGGTTCAAGGTTATTTAGCGCATCACTGATAAGCCTCCATTAATAATAAGCTTGATGAATTAAGCATGAACTCATCCATTTTGGGAAGAAGCAGGTTGGCATCTATTCAAGGCCCAAGGCTACTTTACTCAGATGAAGAAGTTATTAGGGAAACAAAGCAGCAGGTTAGCGTGTGGGGGTGTGGATTCAACTTCATGGAAAATTATGAAAAAACTGAAAAGAAAGTAGAGCCCAGGAGAGGCTATTAAAGTCTCCAGAACACAAAATAGGACAGAGTGTTTGGAAAAGGCTAGGAATCTAACTTCAAGCACATAAGATAAAAGGAAGACAATGACAAAGAGGACGGGAAGTACAGGACTGAAGGTGTTGTATCTGAATGCACGCAGTATTCGAAATAAGGTAAATGAGTTTGCGGCACAAATTGAAATTGGCAGGTATGATGTGGTGGGCATCACGGAGACATGGCTCAAGGGGATCAGGACTGGGAGCTAAATATCCAAGGATATACATCCTATCGAAAAGATAGGTAGGTTGGCAGAGGGGCTGGGGTTAATTTGTTAGTAAGAAATGAAATTAAATCGATAGCAAGAAATGACGTAGGATCAGATAATGTAGAATCTGTGTGGGTAGAGTTGAGGAACCGCAAAGGTAAAAAAAACCAAAATGGGAGTTATGTACAGGCCTCCGAACAGTAGTCGGGATGTGGGGCACAAGATACACCAGGAGCTAGAAAAGGGATGTAAGAAAGGCAAGGTTACAGTGATCATGGGGGATTTCAATATGCAGATAGACTGGGAAAATCAAAATGTTAGTGGATCCCAAGAAAAGGAATTTGTGGAATGTCTACGAGATGGCTTTTTGGAGCAGCTTGTGGTGGAGCCCACTAGGGAGCAGGCAATTCTAGATTTAGTGATGTGTAATGAGGCAGATTTGATAAGGGAGCTTAAGGTGAAGGAATCCTTAGGAGAAAGTGACCAAAATAAGATAGAATTTACCCTGCAATTTGAGAGGAAAAAGCTGGAATCAGATGTAACGGTATTACAGTTGAATAAAGGCAACCACAGAGGCATGAGGGAGGAGCTGGCCAGAATTGACGGGGTGATGAGCCTAGCAGGAAAGACAGTGGAACAGCAATGGCAGGAGTTTCTGGGAGTAATTTGAGAGATACAGCAAAAATTCAACCCTAGGAAGAAGAAGCATACTAAAGGGAGGACGAGGCAACCGTGGCTGACAAGGGAAGTCAGGGACGGCATAAAAGCTAAAGAGAAAGCATTCAATGTGGTGAGGAGCAGTGGGAAACCAGGGGATTGGGAAACCTACAAAGACCAACAGAGGACAACTAAAAAAGAAATAAGGAGGGAGAAGATTAAATATGAGGGTAAACTAGCCAGTAATATAAAAGAAGATTGCAAGAGGTTTTTTGATGTATAAAAGGTAAGAGAGAGGCAAAAGTAGATATTGGGCCGCTGGAAAATGATGTTGGAGAAGTAGTAGTGGGGAACAAAGAAATGGCAGAGGAACTGAATAGGTACTTTGCGTCAGTTTTCACGGTGGAAGACACGAGTAACATCCCCAAAGTTCAAGAGAGTTGGGGGGCAGAGGTGAGTATGGCGGCCATTACCAAGGAGAAGGTGCTAGGAAAACTGAAAGGTCTGAAGGTGGATAAATCACCTGGACCAGATGGATTACACCCCAGAGTTCTGAAGGAGATAGCTGAAGAGATAGTGGAGGCGTTAGTGGTGATCTTTCAGGAATCACTGGAGTCAGGGAGGGTTCCAGAGGACTGGAAAATCACTAATGTAACCCTGCTCTTTAAGAAGGGAGTGAGGCAAATGACGGGAAATTACAGGCCGATTAGCCTGACCTCGGTCATTGATAAGATTTTAGAGTCCATTATTAAGGAAGAGATTTCAGAATACTTGGAAGTGCACTGTAAAACAGGGCAAAGTCAGCATGGTTTCATCAAGGAGAGGTCATGCCTGACAAATCTGTTAGAATTCTTTGAGGAGGTAATGAGTAGGTTAGACAAAGGAGAGCCAATGAACCTTATCTACTTGGACTTCCAGAAGGCCTTTGCCAAGGTGCCGCACAGGAGGCTGCTCAGTAAGATAAGAGCCCATGGTGTTAGAGGCAAGCTACTAGCATGGATAGAAGATTGGCTGTCTGGCAGGAGACAGAGAGTGGAGATAAGGGGGTCCTTCTCAGTATGGCTGTCAGTGACTAGTGGAGTTCCGCAGGGGTCAGTGTTAGGACCACAACTTTTCACTTTATACATTAATGATCTAGATGAAGGAACTGAGGGCATCCTGGCTAAGTTTGCAGATGATACAAAGATAGGTGGAGGGACAGGTAATATTGAGGAGGCGGGGTGACTACAGAAGGATTTGGACAGGTTAGGAGAATGGGCAAAGATGTGGCAGATGGAATACAATGTGGGCCAGTGCGAGGCCATGCACTTTGGTAGGAAGAATAGAGGCATAGACTATTTCCTAAATGGTGAGACAATTCAGAAATCTGGAGTGCAATGGGACTTGGGATTCCTAGTCCAGGATTCTCTTATGGTTAACTTGCAGGTTGAGTCAGTAGTTAGGAAGGCAAATGCAATGTTGGCATTTATTTCGAGGGGACTAGAATATCAAAGCAGGGATGTGCTGCTGAGGCTTTATAAGGCTCTGGTCAGACCACATTTAGAATATTGTGAGCAATCTTGGGCCCAGTATCTCAGGAAGGATGTGCTGGCCCTGGAAAGAGTCCAGAGGAGGCTCACGAGAACGATCCCAGAAATGAAAGGCTTAACATATGAGGAACATTTGAGGATTCTGGGTCTGAGGATGAGGGGGGATCTGATTGAAACTTACAGAATACTGAAAGGCCTGGATAGAGTGGACGTGCGGAAGATGTTTCCATTAGTAGGAGAGATTAGGACCCAAGGGCACAGCCTCAGAGTAAAGGGAAGACCTTTTAGAACAGAGATGAGGAGAAACTTCTTTAGCCAGAGAGTGGTGAATCTATGGAATTCATTGCCACAGAAGGCTGTGGAGGCCAGGTCACTGAGTGTATTTAAGACCGAGATAGATAGGTTCTTGATTGGTAAGGGGATCAAGGGTTACGGGGAGAAGGCGGGAGAATAGGGTTGAGAAACTTATCAGCCATGATTGAATGGCGATGGGCCAAATGGCCTAATTTCTGCTCCTATGTCTTATGGTCTTAAGGTCTTATTTATGGTTGGCAGCACTTAATCCTATCCATAGTCAATTGTCTGCATACCAAACTCACACAAGGCAATTCACACCTATGGTTAGGCGATTGGGAATTAAACCCTTTGCTTGGACTACAGCCATCTTACATGTAAACCATTCTTTGAGTATGATTATATATATTTTCCCTTTCACTTTTAATCAATATACAACTAAACACAAAATTGTTGCACCAGTTGTTATTCATATGCCCTTCTCTGCCCATTTTTGAAATTGTTTTTTGATACATTTGTGAATTTATTCATTGCTTAGTTTCCCAACTTATTTGTTTTTTCAAGTTTCTCCATTGCAGCCTGATCTGACTGCGAGGCCGCCTATAATTTTCAGCAGCAGGAAATGTCCATTCATTAAACAATCAATAGGTTTCAATTTTTCTCTCACCACAGAATGCATAACACTGTGCCTTGATCTATTTAAAAATATTAATTACATGACAGTGATATCTTGTTTTGGGTATAATTGACAGCATGTGTTTGCAATACAGATAAAGTTGCCTGGAATATTTTAATAGGGCAGGCTGGTACTAACTGTACATGCAAATATTAGCAAACTAACCATCAATCAATTCCTTGTTATTATGTATTGACTTTTTCAACATTCATTGCTCATAATGCAGGCAAAACTTATTGGCAGAGGGCACATCAGTTGATAACAATGTCTTCCAACATCTTTTGCATTGACGTTAAGATGGCAGGTGGAATAAGTTTTATCAGCTCAAACTGATTCTAGTTTGATGAGCTTCAATGAAATATGGTTAAAAGAATGCAAATAGTCAGTCCTAAGGATGTAACCTTGAAATCTTGTCATGCAAATGGAAGCACAAGTAGTTGACAATGAAAAGCTACAGATTACATATCAATTATTCCATGCAGTAAAACCCATTTCCTCTCTTGATCCCTCTACTGCCTCTGTGCTGTCAGAATGGCTGGTATCCAATGTTTGATGAGTTGAAATTTCCTTCAGCTAATTATTTGAAGCACCAAAGCCATATCTTCGGGCCCTCCTATAAACCTTGTTCCTTTGTCACCAATTCCATCCTCCTCAGCTGCCACCTCAGGCTGAGCCAGACTGCTTACAATTTTGACAAACTGTCAAACTATCTGACCCCAAGCTAACTTTCTGAACCCATGTGATTTCCATCATAAAGACCACCGACTTCCATCTTGACCTGGCTATTTCTGTACCTCAGCTTACTTTCCACCGAAAACACTATTATGTCATTGTCCCTGCCGGACTATTCCACCTCTATCTTAGGAAGTGTCCCTTCTTTCATAAACTTCAGTTCATCCAAAACTCTGCTGCCTTATTCTGTCCTGCATCAAATCATCCACCGACAACACTTCTGTCCTCGCTAAGCTACAATGGTTCTGACTACCTAATGCCATATGTTTTATATTTTCCTCTTATATTCCTGCACATTCTTGCCTCCCTCTATCACTGTAACATTCTGTAATGATACATCCTCCAACAGGAATCACTATTCCTCTGACTCTAGTCATTATTGCACTACATTCCTTTTGATGTACCATTGGTGGCTGTGCCTTCAGCCATCTAGACAGTTGCTCTGACATTCCCTCCTACAGGGGCAACCTACAGAACTAATCATAGGGCTGACTAAAATTTGTATAAGGTCTAACAGGCCAGAATGCAAAAGATTGGAAATAGAAACCTAATGGTAAAGATGTGGACCAACAGAATTGAACAGTGGAGTAATGTGATGCATAACTGAACCAAAATCTGTTTCTACTGATGAGGGGGCTGTTCTCTCCAGAGCAGAGCAAGGTCCACCCAGGAGAGACCATATAGTGTCCCGTGTGTATAATCAATTCTGGAAATTCTTGCTCAAAATATTTTTCATTTGTAGCTGAGGCTTCTCCCATTTTAGACTTAGTACAGTAAACACCCAAAGATTGAGAATAACATTGACCGAGGAGGTTAAGAATCCTTCTGTAGTTTATTGTAAATTCTTCAGTAACTCATAGATAATGAAAGTCTATTCAGACATATTGGTTCTCAGTGTCTGATTAGATACTCCTTGGCCAGTATCATTTTCTTTACCAGAATTCCTGCCTGTGATGCTCAGAAATATGTGCATACCTCAGAGAAATGTTACCTTCCACTGCAAGTGAAGATTGGATTGCTTTCTTTTGCAGTGCAGGGATTTCCCTTTTCCATCAGAGACCCTCCCCACACTCAAGTTTATGACACCAGATTCACAAGTGTATGCTTGAACAGAATGGCCAGCAAGACAAGTTTCTTCTGATAATTCACAATTGCTTTATTGAATTACAGCCCCAAAGTACAAAATTCAAACTTTAAAACAGCCCATTCCCAGTACCCGACACAAAGTCACCACAACTTGGATTTAAACTTACAAAAATGCTAACTCCACAGAAAGTCCCCACGACCCCCTTTAAACTTACAAAAACACAGGCAAAATACCATGGCTTGTCCTGAAAGGAAAAACCCTCAGACCAAATCACCAAAATATTGCTGAAACAAATTATAAGGTACTTGCAAAAAACTCCAAGTTTTCGGCTCAAATCTTCACAAAACCCTCAGGTCAACATCACTATGATTTGGCTGAAATTTACAATCCCCAACAGGGCTGGTCTGTCCGGTGTTGACTGTAGGCTTGAGTCAAAGTGACCAAACTTGACCCTTCTTCCGACTGCAGCCCCAAACCTTCAGTCCAGTATCACCACGATATGGCTGAAAACAATTATTGTAAGAGAAATTCTCTTGCTGCTTCAGTGGCACAGTAACTGCACCTGACTCCAAAGTTAATGAGGTTTTGAATGACCCGATTCTAGTACTATTGTCTATGGTGCAGACCTTAGTTGCACAATTGCTTGAATGTTTTGTATTGATGATATGTCCTTTGTGCCATTGTATTGGGTAATCAGACTTCTTGATTGCATTAGTTGATGGCAGGTAATGGCATTTCCCTGGTACCACTGTTCTCTGTTAGCAGTCAGTCAATGTCTAAACCCTTTTGATAAGTCACTTTTTTTTTACTAAATGTTTTTAAATGTCTGAATTAACCCCTTGCTGCCTAGTCCTGTACAGCTGACTGCAGCTTATCTTTTTATAATTTATAGTTCTAATCATGAGGTCAAAACATGAACATGGGTTTGAATAATTTTCCATAAATTTCCCAGTTTGAGAGGATTTTGATCCTACAGCAGCAATTGTAGCGGTGGCAGTGACTGCATTTATTTTGGCAGTGAAGCTATTCCGTATGCTACCTGTTCTTTGTTTAAGTTTAGTATGTTTCTTCCCAAAATTATAGAGGTGTATTCTTCAAAAATGGGTTTTGGGATTGTGATCTTTTGTTTTGTTTTTATTCATTCATGGGATGTGGACATCGCTGGCTAGGCCAACATTTATTGCCCATCCCTAATTGTCCCTGAGAAGGTGGTAGTGAGCTGCCTTCTTGAATCGCTGCAGTCCATGTGGTGTAGGTACACCCATGGTGCTGTTAGGGAGAAGTTCCAGGATTTTGGCTCGGTGAAAGTGAAAGAACAGCAAAATATTTCCAAGTCAGGATGGGAAGTGGCGTGAAGGATGAATCTGCAAGTGGTGGTGTTCCCATGTGTGTGCTGCCCTTGTCCTTCTAGATGGTGGAGGTCGTGGGTTTGGACGGTGCTGTCTAAGGAGCCATGGTGAGTTCCTGGAGTGCATCTTGTAGATCGGGGTGGGGAAACTATGGAACATGGGCTGGATCCAGCCCGCTACTCAATTTCATCTGGCCTACAGTGAGATTTCTAACAACATGGAAAACAGGAACAGAAGTAGTTCATTCGGCCCTTTGAGCCTGCTCTGCCATTCAATATGATCATGGCTGATCCTCTATCTCAACACCATACTCCAGCTCTCTCCCCATAGCC
This sequence comes from Carcharodon carcharias, assembly GCF_017639515.1. Taxonomy (NCBI): domain Eukaryota; kingdom Metazoa; phylum Chordata; class Chondrichthyes; order Lamniformes; family Lamnidae; genus Carcharodon; species Carcharodon carcharias. Next base: position 82,081,526 of record NC_054474.1, on the reverse strand, counting down.
CTTAACGCCTTTAGAGTCTAGAAATCTATCTATTTCCTTCTTAAGTATATTCAGTGACTTGGCTTCCACAGTCTTCTATGGTAGAGAATTCCACAGGTTCACCACCCCCTGAATGAAGAGTTTCTCCTCATCTCAGTCCTAAATGGCCTACCCGTACCATGAGACTGTGGCCCCACGTACTGGACCCGCCCCACGCCCAGCCAGAGGAAACATCATCCCTGCATCCAATCTGTCCAGCCCTGTCTGAATTTTATAAATTTCAATGAGATCCCCTCTCATTCTTCTAAACTCCAGTGAATATAGGTGTAATCAAGCAATTTCTCCTCATACAACAATCCTGCCATCCCAGGAATCATACTGGTGAACCTTTGTTGCATCCCCTCTATGGCAAGTATATGCTTTCTTAGGTAAGGAGACCAAAAATGCGCCAAGGCCCTTGCAGCTACAGTCAAATGTCCTTGCTTTTGTACTCAAATCCTCTTGCAATGAAGGCCAACATACCATTTGCCTTCTTGGCTGTTTACTGCCCCTGCATGCTTGTTTTCACTGATTGGTGTACAAGGACACCCAGATCCCTTTGTGCATCAACATTTCCTAGTCTATCACCATTTAAATAATACTCTGCTATTCTGTTTTTTCTACCAAAGCGGATAACCTCACACTTATCCATTTTATACTGCACCTGCCATGTATTTGCCCACTCACTCAACTTGTCTAAATTGACTAGAAGCCTCTTAACATCCTCCTCACCATTCACATTCCCACTAAGTTTCGTGCTATCAGCAAACTTGGAAATATTACATTTGGCTCCCTTATCCAAATCATTGATGTATATTGTGAATAGCTGGGGCGTAAGCATTGATTCCTGAGGTATCCCACCAGTTACCACTCCAAAAACAACCCATTTATTCCTACTCTCTGTTCCCTGTCTGTTAACCAATTCTCGAACCATTCCAATATATTATCCCTTGTGCTTTATTTTTTTCAGATCAACATCTTATGTGGGACTTTTTCAAAAGCTTTCTGAAAATCCAAATACACCATATCCACTGGTTTTCCCTTATCTATTCTGTTAGTTACATCCTCAAAAAACTCCAGTAGCTTTGTCAAATATGATTTCCCTTTCATAAATCCATTTTGACTTTGTCTAATCCTGTTGATATTTTCTAAGTATCCTGTTATCACACCCTTTATAATAGATCCAGCATTTTCCCTACTGCTGATGTTATGCTAACTGATCTGTGATTCGCAGTTTTCTCCCTCCCTCCTTTTTTAAATAGTGGTGTTACATTTGCCACCCTCTAATTTGCAGGACTGTTACAGAATCTCCAGAATTTTTGAAGATGACAACCAACACATCCACTATTTCCATGGCCACCTTCTTTAGTACCCTGGGATGTAGATAATCAGGCCCTTGGGATTTATCAGCTTTCTCCCCCATTAATTTCTCCAACACTATTTTTTTAGTAATACTAATTTCCTTCAATTCTTCCTTCTCACTAGGCCTTTGGTTCCCTAATATTTCTGGGAAGTTATTGATGTCTTCTTCTGTGAAGACAGAACTAAACTAATTGTTTCATTGCTCTGCCATTTCCTTATTCTACAGTATAATTTCTCCCATTTCAGACAGTAAGGGAAGACATTTGTCTTCACTAATCTTTTTCTTTTACATACTTACAGAAGTTTTTACAATCTGCTTTTATGTTCCTTGCAAGTTTACTCCCATACTCTATTTTTCCCTCTTAATCAATCTCTTGGTCCTCCTTTGCTGAATTCTAAACTGCTCCCAGTACTCAGGCTTGTTACTTTTTCTAACAATTTTATATGACTCCCCTTTGGATCTAATACTATCCTAAATTTCCTTTGTTAGCCATGGTTGGGCTGCTTTTCCTGTTGTGTTTTTGCGCCACAAAGGAATGTATAACTTTTGCAATGCATACATTTGTTCCTTAAATATTAGCCATTGCATATCCACCTTTTAATGAAGTTCCCCAATCTATCTTAACCAATTCACTCCTCTTACCTTCATGGATGGCTTTGTTTAGATTTAGGACCCTAGTTTCAGATTGGACTACTTCACTTTCCATCCTAATGAAGAATTCTATCATGTAATCATCACTGCTCCCTAAAGGACAACAAGATTATTAATTATCATTGCACAATACCAAATCGAGGATAACCTTTTACCGAGTTGGTTCCTCAATGTACTGGTCTAAAAAACCATCTCATACACACTCCAGAAATTCATCCACACAATATTATTGCTAATTTGGTTTGTCCTGTATATATGTAAATTAAAGTCACCCATGATTATTGTAGCTTCCTTGTTATATACATCTCTATTTTCCTGTTTAATGCCATCTGCTACCTAACCACTACTGTTTGGAGGCTTATAGACAACTCCTACTAATGTTTTCACCCCTTGTTGCTTCTTAGCTCCACCCGAACTGATTATGCATCTAGATTTTCTGAGCCAATATCTTCTTTCACTATCACACTGATTTAATCCTTACCTAACAACACCATCCCAACTCCTTTTCCTTTTTGCCTGTCCTTCCTAAATCTCGAGTACCCTTGGATATTTATTCCCCAGCCTTGGTCACCCTGCAGCCATGCCTCCGTAATCGCAATCATATTGTACCCGTTTACATCTATTTGCACTGTTAATTCATCTACCTTACTGCGACTGTACCATGCATTCAGATACAGTGCTTTTAAACTTGTCTTTTTAACATTTTTACACATTTCTTTTGTACTATGGCCCTATTTGCTGTCCCATTGCCATCCAGCTTGTACCAGTCCCATATTCCCAGAATCGATCCCAATGCCTCAGGAATCTAAATCTCTCCCTCTTCAGCCATGCAATCATCTGGTCCATTCTACTATACCTGATCTCTCTGGCATGTGGCACTGGGAGTAATCCTGAGATTACTACCTTTGAGATCCTGCTTTTTAATTTATTTCCTAGCTCCCTATATTCTGCTTTAAGAACCTTATCCTTCTTTTTTGTTGGTACCGATATGGATCACGACCTCTGGCGGTTCATCTGTCCCCTTCAGAAGGTCCTGCAGTCACTCAGTGGCATCCTTGACCCTGGCTCCAGGGAGGCAACGTACCATCCTGGTGTCACGTCTGCGGCTCCAGAAACATCTATCAGTTCCCATTATGATAGAATCCCCTATCACTATTGTTCTCCCACTTTTTTTTCTCCACCCCTGTGTAGCTGAGCCACTTGTGCTGCCATGGACTTGGCTTTTGCTGTTTTCCCTTTAATAACCATCTTCCCCAATAGTATCCAAAATGGAAAATTTGTAAAAGAGGTAAATAGACCCAGGGGATTTCTGCGCTACCTGCCTAGTGATTTTACTCTATCTGACAATCACCCCTTTCCTTTTCTGCCTGTGCACTCCTTACCTGTAATGTGGCCACCTCACCGTATGTACTATCCACGAAGATCTCATTCTTGAGGATGCCTCACAGTGACTCCACCCACAGCTGCAGCTGTGGAATGCAGATTTTGAGTAACTGCAGCTGGAGACACTTCCCGCACTCATGGACACTGGAAGTGTCCCTGACTTCCCACATTTCACAGGATGAGCATTCCACTTGGCCCAGCTGCTCTGCCATGACTTGCCCTTAAATTATTCCCTTTAATTTTACTTCTCTAGTTTAGAGAATATTAAGGACAGAAAAAATACTCACCAGGCCCTACTTACCAAGGCTACTGCTATTCTTTCTGAGGAAAGGTAGAAAATGAAAGGATCCCTCCTTCCCTCTTCACTGAACTCCATCTCTCAACAAACTCCAACTTAAGCACTCTAATGCAGTCTAAAGCAGCACTCCAGTGCCGACTTAAAAATATAGACTTATGACTGTAGCATCTTCAAAATAGCATTTATCATCATCATTACAAATTTGCCTTGGATGAAAGCGTCAGCTAAATTACTATAATAATGTTTGACAATATGATATTGAAATTCAGCCATTATGTCAAAGCAGCGGGTGAGTTGAACATTTCTGTATTCTCTCTAAAAAAAACTAAACTAAGTTGATTTTTGTGTGTGTGGCCCGTGACTGATTTGGTCTATCTTTGAATGGGTCCCCACCTATGTTGTAGATGGTACAAAATGCTGTCACTGTGCATCGGCGATGGAGGGAGTAAACATTTGTGGATGGGGTGCCAATCAAGCAGGCTGCTTTGTCCTGGATGGTGTCAAGGTTCTTGAGTGTTAGAGATGCACTCATCCAGGCAAGTGGAGAGTATTCCATCACACTCCTGACTTGTGCCTTTCAGATGGTGGACAGGCTTTGGGCGCTCAGGAGGTAAGTTACTCATCACAGGATTCCTAGCCTCTGACCTGCTCTTGGAGCCACAGTGTTTCTATGGTGAGTCCAGTTCAGCTTCTGGTCGATGGTAACCCCCAGGATGTTGATAGTGGGGGATTCAGTGATGGTAATGCCATTGAATGTCAAGGGGAGATGGTTAGATTCTTTCTTGTTGGAGACAGTCCTTGCCTGGCACTTGTGTGGTATGATTGTTACTGGCCACTTGTCAGCCCAATCCTGGCTATTGTCCAGGTCTTGCAGCATTTAATGCATGATTAACCTGGGCTTGAAGCCACATGTAGGCCAGACAGGTAACTTGGTCCTGTTGATTGCAATGGAGATAGTAGGCTGACATCATGCTGCCTGCTCACTGTAATGATTTCTGTATCCAGTCCACGCTAACCACACTGTCAATCAGCTAGATGCATCTGCAGGGAACCAATATTGTGAATGGCAAGTAACTTTGGTGGGTTGGTGGCAAGGTGGTAATGTCATTAGGCTAGTAGTCCTGAGGCCTGAATTAATTCTCTGGGGACATGGGTTTAAATTCAATTAATAAATCTGGAATTTAAAAAGTATAAAGCTAGTCTTGGTAATAATGACCATGAAACCATCGTCGATTGTCAGGAATAAACCCATCTGATTCATTAATGCCCTTTAGAGAAGGAAGGAAAACTACCGTTCTTACCTGATTTGGCCTACATGTAACACCAGACCCAAAGCACTGTGGTTGACTCTTATCTACCCCCTGAAATGGCCTACCAAGCCAGCCAATTGAATTAAATTTCTAGGAAGCCTGAAAAGGAATTAACAGCATTATGGGTGTATATACACCCTGCAGCAATTCAAGAAGGCGGCTCGCCACTGCCTTCTCAAGAGCAATCAGAGGTGGGCAATATAAGCTGGCCTAGCCAGGGCCACCCGTATGCTGTGAAAGAATGGAAAAAAAAACAACTCAAGCCTGCACCACTTAAGGCTACCCTGCATTGTTTAAAGGGAGGTGTATTGTGGCTGGAGTAGGCACTGGTAATTGTGCAAGAAAGTGAATCTGACTGGGGCAACATTGAAGAATGGCACAACAAGGGGGAGATCACTGGAGGCTCTGGGAGGAGGTGGTAAGTGGGAGAGATGTCCAGTATCTGTAGGTGGTCAGGTGGGCCTCCAGCCAAACCTTCAGTGGGAGCAGATAGTGGTGGAGATCATTGCCAGGAATCAAGCCCTGAGAACAATATGCAGAACTGTGAGAATTTCAATGAATGCATCTCCAAATGCCATATCCTACCAGATATATTACTACCCTCAGACACTGCTCAGTTTACCACATCCCATCACTCACCTACAGTTTGTGATGTTGTGTTTAGTTTAGTTGGTGACACAGTGGGTGCAGTGAAAAGATTTGTTGTGATTTAATGAACATTTAAACAAAGAATCTGTGCTTTGCTACGATGAGATAGATTATTGGAATCTATCAATCACAATTCAAAAGTAACATTCATAGCTTCACCTCATCCTCACGCACAAGCACTGCTACAAGCCTCATACCCACATTGCATGGCTTGAACATATGGCCAGTTAATCAACCATGACAGCTTAATCTCCCAAACAGTTGTACTACACTCAGTGGCACAGTTCCGTCTGTCTTGCAGGATAAAGTGGTGCCTTACTGGAGGTAGCAGTACATAATTGGTAGGGAAAGGCACTCGTGCATGCCCTTACACCCATGGTGGAGAAGGTGTTGGCCATTATTGGCTCAGCCATTGTTGATACGGTGGCCAGCAGCAGGGTTGACACCATTGAAAATGATTGTATCTTCACATCTCAGTCTTTCCTCACTCCACACACTTTTCTAACTTACAAGTTGTTGGTGGTAGAAGCATGAACCTCATACTTCCCTCCCCACTCTCCCCCTCCCCCCCGAGTCCATGTACCACAGCCTTACCCTTGTGCCTTTCTCCTTTCAGATGCCTAAGAAGGGCAAGCTGGTCAGGCTGGTGAGGAACAGCAAGAATACAGAGATGATGAAGATGCACAGTCATTCAAATTCACACTTTCAGCCACCAGCTCATATTCTGACACTGCGCACAACCTAAGAGGCTGGCATAGAAGTGGAAAATGCACAAGGTGAGAAACTGGGCATGAGTAGCCTGCAGCCAGGGAAGGAACAAGGATAGCTCAGGCATAGCGCAATGTAGCCAGTTCATTGGATGGTGAAGTCTCTCACAAGTTCTGCTGCAAAGGATTCAGATGGGTATTTCAATGAGGCAGCTCACAGGGTATCCACAACAAAAAGCCTGGTACATTAGCAGATCAGCGAGAAAGACTGCAGACAATGTACAGGAGCATGAAGGAGTCCAGTACCAACTGATAAAAAAGAACTTTGCACAGAGTTTTGAGGCCAACCTTTCCAGCATGGAAGTGGTAACCAATTCCATTTGTATACCTGTGGACTTAACCATCAGGTTGCTTCTGATGGCTGCAGACTCAGCTTCCATACACAAGCAGCAGCCACCCAAGACCTGAATGCCTGTAAGTAGTTGATGATCTCTTTAAGTAGTGCTGTTGCGGGGGGATTCTTCGCGAGGTGCGCGAAGATGGCTGTGTTGACATCAAATCAGCATTGCCCGCTGATTGATGTCATGATATACCTACTCTGCACACTTTCAGAAGACAATAACTGCACATGAGCAAATGCTTCACCAATATGGGATAGTAACTTCCAATATAGTATTCAATTGAAGTAAAAGCTCAGGCTGTTCTCATGCAAGGTCAGGCTGCTGCCATCATGGTTGTGGATGCCAGCATTCAAAGGGGCTTGCAGGGTGTCACAAGCAACCAGCAATCTACCATCCTACAGATTAATAGGATTGCTGAGGCACCATACTGGAGTAGTGACAGTGGCTCCTTGGAGAATGAACCAACTGTCCTTTCTCAAGAAGACAGTATTCACCTTCCCATCTCTGTCACCATGTCTTTGCCCCTGCTGTTGCCTGTTCTAGTCAGCCAGCACAAATGGTTGCTGCCCAAACCAAGATGGTGCTGGCCTTTTAGCCCCAGGACTACTCAGTGTGGTCCTCCAGGGCCACCAGTCCCCTTCACCAAAAGTTAGCAGCCTTCCATCAACAGTGCTGCAGTCAATGGGGTGACAACGTGTAGGAGCACTATAAGCAAACAGACTAGGGTGATTATTTGACTTTTGTATGCAATGTGTTATGATCGGTCCCCGGACGAGGTCCCCCAATTTGTTATGATCCCAGATGAGATACCCCAATGTGTTAACTTCCCGAATGGGACCCCAATTTTGTTCCCAGGTAAGGAGGATTGAAATGGCTTCCCTCCTTTATAATGGGGAAATGGTGGCATAGTGGTATTGTCACTGGACTGGACTAGTATTCCAATTACCAATGCTTATATTCTGGGGACCTGGGTTCAAATCCCAACATGGCAGATGGTGAAATTTGAATTCAATAAAGTCTGATGCTGACCACAAAACCATTGCTAATTTTTGTAAAAATCCATCTCATTCACCAATGTCCCTTAGCATAGGAAATCTGCCGTGTTTACCTGGTCTTGCCTACATGTGACTCTGGACCCATAGCATTGTGGTTGACTCTTAAAATGCCCTCTGAATGAGGGTGGTTAGGGATGAGCAATAAATGCTGGCCTAGCCAATGACACCCACATCCATGAATAAGCATTAAAAAAAATCAACCCCCTTGATTGGCTGCAGAAAGGTTTAATTTAAAAGGGATCCCTTCCCTCATGGTTACCTCTTCCCAGTCCAAATGTATTTATGTTTTAGAATGAGCCAATTTAAACAAGCTTTCTTGAGTCAATGAAAAAGTAAGTATGTTAATTACTGAAAACCCAAGCACAATAATAAAACAGCAACACACATACACACAAGTCAGAAATGAAAAGTTGAGTCCAAAAATAACAGTTAAAAAATATATACAAATCAGCCTTTGGCTTGTCTGTGAGGAGTAGATGTGAAACATTGTGGCCGTTTAGTTCAGTGATTCTGTTAGAGCTGACTTCAGCAGTTGAGCAGTTTGTTTGGAGACACTTGGTTCTGCAGGTTAGCTGAAGGTATTGTTCTGTTTCCTTTTTGACTGTGGCTTTGCTGACTTGCCTCTGTAGAGAGAGAGAGAAAGAGATAGACTTTTACCTGCATATTGCAGGGATGTCTAGTTGATGTTCTTCTGCTGTGACCGTCACAGCACACATTAGCACACCAGAACTGGAACACACAGATCAGGTTTGCAGCTAGCTTTTTAACCCATTTCCTTGTGTATCCCTGGAAGGGAAAAAACATCTTTCACCCAGAATCTGCTTTCTTTCAACTCAGACCATTTCCACATTCTGAGATATAACTCAATAGTAGATGGTTTCTGCTGAGATGTGGTAATCAGTCTCCATTGTCACTGCAACTACAGGAGATTAGAGTTTAGTCTTTTGCAATGCATCTCTTCCTTTCAAGTGTCTCTGTCTGAAGTAGGCCTTGACATCTTTTTCGGTGCGATATTCCATATTCTCTCTCTCAGCTAGGCAATCAGGGAAAATCCACACAGGAATTTTCCAGAAAGTTGTTACTTTACATTTTCAGCCAGCTTTTGTTTGTATGTCTTTTTTAAAAAAAAACACATATCTCCCTTTAAAAAGTTCAATATTCCTGTAAGTAATTAGGGCTGTGATCCACGGTAGTGACAAATGTGGCATGATTTCATTTATAAATTTGATTTGGAATGTTTAATTTGTGAGTTCTTTTGTTTTTTATTGTTTTAATTGCCACTGACAAGGTAGGTAAGGTGTGGCACTGTTGATGAATTGGGAATCGCAATTGTGATTATAGGTACCACACTCAGATAAGTTCTTCAGTCTGGCCAGAAAGGGGCTGTCTAGTTTGCCTCCTCCCTTCCTCTTCCTCCTTATTCTTCTCCTCCCCAACTGCCCGCTATACAGTTGATGGCTAATGGCAGTTAGGGCAATTGCCTCCAGCCAGTGAGCTTGTGTAGCATTCAGCAGACCATCACAAATCTTGACACCCTCTGCCAGCAGGGCTCTTTCAGAACAGACCAGGCAACTAAACTGGTGCTTCAGCATGATAATGGTCTTTTCTATCACATTTGGCATGACTTTCATTATAAGCATGTTTTGTTCATGTGGATTGTGCGCATGAACCACACTGTAAACGGATAGCCTTTGTTACCTGGTACCAACCCTTTGGTTTTTGCTTGTAGCACCAAATGCTGTTGGTACAGTGGACTGCCATTGAATGAAGGCATCATGACTGCTGCAAGGATATTGAGCATTGACTGCATGATTCACTGTCTGTGGTTAACAACAGCTGAATGCTGAGCATGTGGTATCCCTTTCGGTTTCTGTCTTTAACTGAGTTGACATTCAGCACCGTAAAGTGATGTGCCTGCAGTCAATGGCACCCTGAACAACAGGGAAGCCTGCAATCCTAGTGAAGTTCCATGCTCCTCTATCTGCTTGTCTCTGGCAAGAAAGAATGAAATGTAATTAGCTTTCAGTGAGTAGAAAACCTCAGTGACCCTGTTTAGACAGCAGTGGATAAACAGCAACCTGCGTGATGTTGCAAATATCTCCAGCTCCAGACTGGAAGGAACCAGAAATATGAAACTACAATGACTTAAACAGCTAGTGGCAATGTGGTCTTTACCATGCTTTGAGATTACATTTGTGGCTGCAGATTTCAGTAAGGATGTCCTCACTGAAGTGCAGATGTGTCACGATAGTTCCCTATTAAGGTTCAAGTAGCAGAATTGCTTCCTGAACATCCTGGCAGATATAGCGTCCTGCTGAGTGCCCTTCTCCCTTTCCTTTATTCAGTGCTCAGGTCATGCTATATTCCAAGGGGAATGACTGCTAATGCATCCATGTCTATGAGCAATTGCTTTGTGCAGAAGTCTTGAATTCAGCAAAAAACTCCTTCAGCACCTGCTGCTGAACTCCCTGTAGACTTTTGCAACTCAAAACAACTATAAAAAGCACCAAACGCACTTGTAAAAATGTAGTAACTGCCAGATAAAATCAACCAGCAATTAACTTGTTATATAACCAGCTTTTATTTCAACTCTTTCTTGGACTCGAACTCAAGTTCTGTCGAAGGGTCATGAGGACTCGAAACGTCAACTCTTTTCTTCTCCGCCGATGCTGCCAGACCTGCTGAGTTTTTCCAGGTAATTCTGTTTTTGTTTTGGATTTCCAGCATCCGCAGTTTTTTTGTTTTTATTAACTTGTAAGTAGTTGATGATTCCTTTAAATAGCACTGTTGCACGGTGGATCCTTCCTGTTGCTGAACATGTACTCAGTGTGCAAGTTTAAGAGAATGTTGAGCTCCAAAATAGCAGTGTTCATGTCAAATCAGTGTTCCCTGCTGATTGCAGTCATGATCTGCCTACTCTGCATACTTTCAGAAGACATTCACTGCACATGAGCAAATGTTTCAGCAATATGTGGTGCAGAGTGACTTTCCCCATGTGTGCACATGTGGGTGCCATTTTGTTAATCTAAGGCCATCTTAGGTATTTAATGCTGGCAACGGAGATCTCACCTGCTGGCTGGAGAGCCAGCAAGTTACCCATGTCGACTCTTTTTGGGAAGGCCACCTCATTAAGTGCCAATAAGGCATTTAACTGGGCAGTTTCGGGTCTTCCCAAGGATCGAGGTCCCTCCCAGAGGTGCAAGTGCCACCTGCTGAGAATTGTCAGCCAATCAAAGGCCGGCAGCTCTTCATTACTGGGTAGCGCCATCAGGATGGCACCAAGTTTGCTAATGGACCCAGGCACAGGTGATTGGCGGGAGTGGGGTGTGACCACAAGGTCAAGGGATGGGGGTTGGGAGATGTGTGAGAGGGTCAGCAGCAAGCACAGGGATTGGGTCTCAGTGAGTACCCATCCTTCCTGACGCTGGGTCTCTAAATCAGGCACTGAATACCCTTCAATGAGGGCCCCTTGCCCCTAACCCCCAGAAACCTGCAACAAATCCAACAGGGTTTACTTTCCTGGCTTTTGGCATGCTGAGGCTGCCACCCACCACTGGCTGAATGCCTGCAGCAGTGGGAATTTCCCACTTAAGGACCTCCAGCTGTAACTTGCAAGCTCCCCAGCGTTGTATCGTGGGGTGGGGGGGGTTACTGCAAAAATGTGCTGGCGAGTCCCCTTTGGAATTTCCCAGGTAACGTTTGCACAGTAATTGCCCAAAAGTGTAAACTTCCTCTAGGCAACTACTCTGCACTGGGAACCATCCAAAAATGTGATCGAAATTGCAAACCTCAGATGATTCTGACTGGGTTACGCCAAAATAAAGTAAAAATAGGCTCCCCACCTTAAACCAGCCCTCTCCTATTTTTACTTAGTTCTGTTGAAGGGTCATGAGGACTCAAAACATCAATTTTGTTCTCCGCCGATGCTGCCAGACCTGCTGAGTTTTTCCAGGTATTTCTGTTTTTGTCTTACCTTTAGGGCCTTGTTCGGATTGCAGACATCTGAGGAGAAGATGCTGGAGGCCTACGGCTACTGGACCCTAGAGTAACACATGCTTCACATGCTGTGTGGATCCTCATGCACGTGGCTCCGCTCGGAAGGTGGGAGCAGCAGCTTCAACTTCACTGGAGCTTCCGGATTTCACAAACTTTGCCAGGGGCACGCACCACCTTCCATGGTCTCCGTTGATGCTTCGGACCTGCTTCGGAACTTCACCATTGATTGGTACAGATGATCAACGAAGGGGACTGGGGCAGAGGGGTGGCGGGGAGACGAAGGTCTAGGTGTGAGTGGGAGTGGAGTGTGTACCACTTGGGTGGGTGAGGTTAGAGGGGGGCTGTCAATGGTGTTTGGGGAGGGGGGCAAAGGTGTTGGGGAGTGAGCTTTGGAATGGGGAGGAGGGAGTATGGGGAAAAGGGTGTAAGGGGGAGACTGGTACAAGTGGGGAGGTAGGTGTAAGGGAGGGAGCTCTGAATGTTTTGGAAGGTGTCTGGGGGAGGGGAGTATAAGGGCGGAGGAAGGCGTTGAGAGGAAAATGTCCAGGTGCAAGGGAGGGGTCTGTGGAGTCAATGTGAGCTTCCTGTGGTAGGTGTGGTAGGATGGGATGGTGAATGTGAGAGTGGGCAGAGGGAGCCGGTAGGGTGAGGATGCATCGGTCCATATAAAAGTGGTGGTTAGGGTGTTTTGTGGGGACACAGAGGCAAACACGGATCATGGGGGTGGGAAGGAGGAGGTCAGGGAGGTCAATATGGATGGGGTTGAATTTTCAGGAAGGCACTTTCACCTTAACATCCGTGAAGGAGTATGGTTTGGGCTATATCGTAATGGTGGGAAGGTTAAAGGTCTGGGAGGGTCCACTGTGTTGGGGGAAAGGACATGAGTGACTGGGGCAGGGGAAAGGATCGGGATCTTTTCTCAAGCTGGACAACTACCATTTTGCAGAAATCAAAAGTGAGCGGAGCCTCGTGTTGGATGAGCTCAGGTGCTGCATGGGAGTGTGATCAATGGGTGGGCAGAGATGCAGGTCAGCTCAGATGGACAACTGAAAATGAACCCCAGCAGGCAGCATTGAAAATGATCAGGACAGTGAGATGAGTGTGATAGATGAAGGATACGCGTGTGTGGGAGAGTGCTTGCACGAGGCTTCGAAAGGCCCTGTCGCCCATACACTTCTCCCTCCAGCTATACATAGTCCAACTATTCAATGGAGGAGGCTTCCTCTTGGCTGGAGGTGAGGACCCAGTGGAGCTGAGGGACTGGCTGGCTGAGGGTGTCAGTCACTTGGTAGAGCTCCCTGTGAACCAAAGTAGAGATAATTAGAGCATTGCAGCACAGTCAAAAACAGGACAAAGGGCACTCACAGTTGCACTGAGAGAGGGACGATGTGGTGCAGGATCCTCACGTGGGTGTTTGCCGTCGACCTCACCGTTGCCACTGGCAAAGTGCATATCCTCACCAGTCAGCGCGATGGCACGCTCCTCAAAGTGAGTGAGGGCCTGATGCCCTAATGCTACCCTGACTTGGTACCTCTCCCTTCTGTTGTAACCCAGCTTCCTCTGAGCGAAAACAGATGAAATGAGTGTGAGCAGGACACATGCGACAGCAGATGATAAGCATGTGTGGAATTTTTGTGTGGTGAGCAGAGCCATGGATGGGATGAGGATGCGAGATCCAGAGGATATGAGTCTGATAGAGATGTGAGGGTGTGTGTGAGAGTTAGTGGTGTTGTCTCTTAAGGTGTGAGATCCCTGTGGATTGTGATGGGTTTAGGAGTGCGTGTTGAGAGTGATGAGGTGGTTGACTTACCCTGGCGGAATGGATGAGATCGTCCATCCTCATCTTGCACTGGATGGCTGATCTCCTCTGGACTCCGGTGGCGCTGACCACCGCTGCCATCACCACCTCCCAGGCCGGATTTGTAGACCTCCTGCAGCCAGAGCCGGGATAGGGGAGTTTGTGGCAGCCTTCCACTGTGTCCAGCAGTCGCCCCAGGGAGGCATCACTAAATTTGAGGACTACTGTCACCTTTGCTTTCGGGGCCACCTGTTGCCTGGAGCAGTCCTGGCCTGTAGACATGAAGTAGGCTGTGCTCGGGCGCGCTTTAAATATGGCACCCGGAGTGAGGAAGTACTGAGGTCACAGCGTGGCGGGCAAATCCAATCCCACCGGCCAGTGATCCAGCGTGTTTCCCACCATTGCAGCCGGTGGGTAAAATGTCGTTTTTTACGTCCGCTGCCGCACTTAGTGCAACTCTGGGATGATTCTGCCCCAAGTCTGAAATCAGTTCTCAGATCAGAAAGTTGCAAAGTGCTTTTCTTCAAGCTAATGATAAATTGGGCAGATTGGAAGGGAGAGTTTATAAGGCACAGGCAGCCTCGCGGTAGATTGTTCTCTAGAACTGAGATATTTAACAAAGTAATCACCGAATCTACATTTTGTCTTCCGAACATAAAGGAATACACATCATGGCCTTGATTACAGTATGTTAGATAGCGGCCTTGCACAGAATAAATGTTTAATGATCTGGATAACTTTGTGGAGGGGTGAATGGGCAAGTGTTATTTCCCCTGTGTTTGGACAGGAAGTTGCCAGGGAAGACAACAGGAAATAGGGGAGGGAGAGTGAACCAGTATTTTGCAGAGGAACTGGAAAGATGTGCTTGGTGAAAAGTTCAGAAAAGGAAAGGTGGAGTCATGCCTTACAATGGTAAAAACTAAAAGTATATATTAAATAAAATTCCCCAAATTGTTTTAAAAGCAAGAAACAGCACAACACACTCATCAGAAACAAAAACAGAATTACCTGGAAAAACTCAGCAGATCTGGCAGCATCGGCGGAGAAGCAAAGAGTTGACGTTTCGAGTCCGCATGACCCTTCGACAGAACTAGGTGAATCCAAGGAAGGGGTGAAATATAAGCTGGTTTAAGGTGTGTGGCACTCATCAGAATAATGGACGATGAGATCCTGAATAGGATCAGAACTATCAGGGAAATGAGTTAACATGCCATGCTGGATTGTGAAAGAAAATTGAGAGTAGCTGTTTGGCTTCAGGGCACCGACTGATGCTGAGAAAATGTTGGTCAGAAAACTTCCCAATTGCACAATTCACTGTATTGGAAAATAAGAGAATCATGGTACTGGAAAGGCAAAGACAAGAAGGTGAAGATGAAATTATCAAGGCATGGAATACATTTTTTTAAAGTAGTTTTAAATAGCTGAGAAATGTTAATGAAGAATAAAGTTCAAGTTGCTTTATCTGGGATTATTCAGAATCAGATTTAAATTGGGTGCCCATGAAATCCAGTGTACGGCCTGCCTGCTGCCCACCTCTCTGCCCCTGTCTCACTGCAATTATACTAATTAATGGCCACCGAAGGGCATCATCTTGGCCCTCTGCGGGGACTTAACCAGTGGTAGGAAAGGTCCATGTCAAGCTGCCAGCCTGGCAGATTTTCTGCATTTGCTGGTGGTGGAAGAGGTGGGGTCCCACCTTAACATGTCCCTGGGCCCATCAGAGGGCTCCACCTAAGGTTTTACACTCCTACCTGCTCTCCATGGCCTCGCAAACTCTTGCCCCCATCACCCACTTGCGAAGGCCTGCCAGATTGGCACCCGGTGAGACCCCCAAACTCTTACTCAAATCCCGATACAGTGCCACATGACTGTTGTGCCAAAGCTCTAGAGAGCTGCTAGTGTCAGATTGGCTGGTAACTCTCTGAGGTGGGACTTCCTGTTCCTGAGGGATGGAAATCCTGCCTCCAGCCTATTAATGACCAATTGATCAATAAACGGCTGCGGGTAAACCGATGTTTCCTTTGGTGGGTTCCTCACAATTTTTTTAGCCCAGAGTGGGTTAGGGAACGGGTGCCCATCTAATTCAGACTCATCTGTCTATTCATGTGGATGTAAAAGATCCTGTGGCAATATGCATAGAGAAGCAGGGAGCATTTCTCGCCACATTTCCTCCCGAAACTAATAGCACAAAAAATAACCTGATTAACTGGTCATTCATCATATTTGCTATGTGCATGATCTTGCTACATGCAATTTGCTCCCAGGCTTCCCTATGTCATTATGACTCCACTTCATAGTCGCTTGGTAGTGCAGAACTTAAGCGTTGCTGAAAAAAGAGACATGTCTAAGCTTTTCGTCTTGCGCTCATCAGAACTCTTGCAAGAATATCAATATAAGGGGAAACCAACAAATTTATACTCTTTGTGAAGAGAGTGCTGATTGGTTGGCAAGTGGCATTGACATGGAGAATGCACCACTGATGATGACTGACAGTTAAATGCCAAGCGTTCTTTGAAATTTAAACCACGCAACTTGACTCTGATTGGTCAAGACATTGCCCTGAGGAATGAGTCAGCAAACGGCTGTCGCTTACTTTGTTTAGCTGAAACAGGTGCAATGTGTGTACATGTTCTTTCTGTCTGCAAAGAACAGGGATGTGTATTAATATATGTAGCTTCCAGAAGACGCAAATGCACCTCAAGGTGAGCATAACTGACAATCTTAAATTGGTTGTGACTGTAATTCTTAGCACATTGAGGATTATTTAGCAAACGTCCAAAGACAGAATCACATCTAATGTTATAGATGGTACACACTGCTGCTACTGTGAGTCAGTGCTGGAGGGAGTGAAGGTTTGTGGATGTGGTGCCAATCAAGTGAGCTGCTTTGTCCTGGATGGTGTCTAACTTCTTGAGTGTTGTGGGAGCTGCACTCATCTTGGCAAGTGGGGAGTATTCCATCATACTCCTGACTTGTGCCTTGTAGATGGTGGACAGGCTTTGCGGCATCAGGAGATGAGCTATTCATTGCACGATTCCTAGCCTCTGACCTGCTTTTATAGCCATAGTATTTATATGGCTCATCCAGTTCAGTTTCTGGTTAATGGTAACACCCAGCATGTTGATAGTGGGGATTCAGTGATGTAATGCCATTGAACGTCAAGGGACGATGGTTAGATTCTCTCTTGTTGGAGATGATTATTGTGTCACACTTGTGTGGCACGACTGTTACTTGCCACTTGTCAGCCTGAGCCTGGATATTGTCCAGTTCTTGTTGCAGGTCTTGAACTTGGGCTGTTTCAGTATCTGAGGAGTCACAAATGGTGCTGAACATTGTGCAATTATCAGCGAACACCCCACTTCTGACCTTATGAAAGAAGGAAAGTCATTGATGGATTAGCTAAAGATGGTTGGACCCAGGACTCTACCCTGAGGAACTCCTGTAGTGATGTCCTGGAGCTGAGACAACTGACCTCCAACAACCGCAACCATCATCTTTTGTGCTAGGTATGATTCCAACCAGCAGGGAGTTTCCCCCCTGATTCCCATTGGCTCTAGTTTTGCTAGGGCTCCTTGATGCCACACTTGGTCAAATGCTGCATTGATGTGAAGGGCTGTAACTCTCACCTCACCTCGTGAGTTCAGCTCTTTTGTCCCTGTTTCAACCAAGGCTGTAATGAGGTCAGGAGCTGAGTGGCCCTGGTGGAACCCAAACGGGACGTCAGTGAGCAGGTTATTGCCAAGCAAGTGCTGCTTGATAGCACTGTTGATGACCCCTTCCATTACTTTATTGATGATTGAGAGTAGACTGATGGGACCGTAATTGGACAGATTGGATTTGTCCTGCTTTTTGTGTACTGGGCACACCTGGGCTATTTTTCACATAGCCAGGTAGATGTCAGTGCTGTAGTGGAACAGCTTGGCTAGGGGCATGGCAAGTTCTGGACCACAAGTCTTCAGTACTATTGCTGGAATATTGTCAGGGCCCATAGCCTTTGCTCTATCCAGTACTTTCAGCTGTTTCTTGATATCACATGGAGTGAATCGAATTGGCTGAAGACTGGCATCTGCGATGCTGGGGACCTCTGGAGGAAGCCGATTTGGATCATCCACTCAGCACTTCCGGCTGAAGTTTGTAGCAAATGCTTTAGCCTTATCTTTTGCACAGATGTGCTGGGCTCCCCATCATTGAGGATGGGATATTCGTTGAGCCTCCACTTCCAGTGTGTTGTTTAATTGTCCACCACCATTCATGACTGGATGTGGCAGGACTACAGAGCTTAGATCTGATCCATTGGTTGTGGGATCACTTAGCTCTGTCTATCACAACTGTGAGCGCTCTCTCTCCTGCTTTTTGACTCTGCTGACATGCACTAATTATCTCTACTTTGGTTCACAGGGAGCTCTGCCAAGTGACCTAGATCTAGAGCAGGCTCAAGTTCACAATCTGGTGGTCACTACACGGACACGTGTCCGCAGCAGAAGGAGGCAGGTTCAGCCGAGCTCCTTCAGCTTGAAGGACTGCTGGGTAAGAGGCATCTGTGAGGTTCAACACAGATGACCAGCTTCTGGATTCAGCCTTCCAACTCATCCCTGAGAGTCAGCAGGAGGTGGGGGAACATCAGGCAGGGCTGTTGGAAGCCCTCAAACGATTGGCATGTGAGTCATAGGTGTGCATCCGCCTGCTCTCTGATGAAGTTGTGCCCACATGTGCATGTCTAGAGGTCTCCAGGGGAGGATGGCGGATGCCATGGAGATCCTGGTCCAACAGAACATGGAAATGTGTGCAGACCTGCACTCTACATCCGTAGCCACGGGTGAGTTCCTGCATTGGCAACAAGAGAGGGAACTGGGGCACCTTGACATCGCTCCAGGCGCTTCTTCCCCTCAAGGTGTCAGGCTGGGGCCCCTGGGCACCCGAAGGGAGGGGAAGCAGCAGCTGGTCACCCTTGGGTCATCTAAACAGGAATCCCAGAGGCTGTTCTCTCCCTTCAAGTCCCCTTTGCCTGTGAGCCTGTCAACCTCATCCTCTGTCACCACAGAGGGAGCAGCTGGACAACCAGTGATTCTGCAGGGAGAAGTGTGTGTGTGGCAAGGCCTTTTGGATCCTCGTGCGAGCACTTTCACACACATGTGGATCCTTCTCATAGCACTCTAATCTCACAGTCCTGAGCTTTTTCAATGCTGCCTGCTGGGGTTCTCTTTCAGTTGTCCATCTGAGCTGAGCTGCATCTCTGCCCACCCAATGATCACGCTCCCATGCAGCACCTGATCTCGCCCAACACAACTGTCATTTCACTTTCGATTTGGACAGCATGGTGGTGATTCAGTTTTTCATGTGTGCTCCCATATTTTTCCCCTCTGCCAGTCAACCATTTCCTTTCTCGATCACAGTTGACACCCCCTAGCATCACCTTCCATCTCTCCTCCGTGACCTACCAGCCTCAGCCCTTTTCCTTCCGGGATGTCCAAGTGAATGTATACATTCCTTTCCTTCCCAAAAATCCCACCCCCATCCACATTTATCTCCCTAACCTCCTCCTTCCCACCCCCATGGTCCGTGACTGCCTCCAAGTAACCATCAACCACCCTTCTACTGCTACCATCGAAATCTCACCCTCCCACTCTACCTCCTCACTCTGTCCTCGGTCATTCTCACCATTCCCTCATACCATACACACCCTAGGCTAGCTCCCCAGGAGACATTCATGGACTTGCATTTTCACCTGTATATCACCCCATTTGGACCCCTTCCACCCTTGGAACCCCTTTCTCCCTTGGAAGCCCTTCTGCCTCTGTTGGTCCTCGACCTCTGGTGTCTATCTGCGCTTAGTCCTTCCCTCTTCCCAACTCCTTCCTCTACCCTTACTGCTTCCTCTCACTGGACTTCTTCCCCTTTCTGCACTCCTTCCTCCCCCGGAATCCCTCCCCTCTCCACACTCCTTCCCCCACCCAGACTCCCTGCCTTCTCGGCACTCCTTGCCCCCAACCCCAGGCCCCCTCCCCTCTCAGTACTTCCGCCTTCGAACTCCTTCCCTTAAACGTTCCACTCCCCTTACACCTTCCTCCCCAGTTGCCATCTCCTTCCCTGTTACCCCCTCCTCCCCCTCCCAACATCCCCCCAACACCTTCATTCCCACCTCCCAACCTCACCCCACCGTGGCACCATCATTCCACCCCTCCCAACCTCACCCCACCCTTACACTTTAATTCCACCCCTCCCAACCTCACCCTGTCCTTACACTTTCATTCCACTCCTCCCAACTTCACCCCACCCTGTCAACTTCATTCCCCCCCCTCCCCAACCTCACTCTATCTTCTTCCAGTCGATCCTAGACCTTCCTCTTCATCCTGTCGGCCACCATCCATTGTGAGCAGACCCTCACCGGTGACTTTCCAACTTCCGTGAACTGCTTCACAGCAGAGACATGTCCATGAGAATCCACCCAGCATTCCATGGATTTTCCTCCAGTGTGCCGCTGCTACTGGGCTCCAGCATCTTCTTCACCTCGGATGTGCACAATGTGAGCAAGGCCCTGGCGTTAAGTCCCAACTTTTGCTTGTCACAATTGTCAAGATATGTTCTGCGCACGCGTGTAATCATGTCAGTGTGGATGGACAATCCAGTGGCGGGGGTTGGGGTTGGGGGGTGGTGGGGGGGTGGACAGGTGGGTGATTCTGGCAGACTGGCCTTATAATGATACACAGATGTATTTCAGTGAGACTCCTGACATCAGATGGTATAAACATGGTCCACCATTGGTGGGCTGAGCGGGTGATCACAAACTGGTTTCTCAATGTCGTGAAACCCATTTCTGGCCTTCTTGCCATATTGTCTGCTCATGCCTCCAAGCACACCCGATGCCAGTGGTCACAGAAAATTCCACGCAGTGTCTCCAAGAGCTCTTGCATCTTTGTGCTGCTGGCCTTCTACCACCATCTTTCCTTCGTATCTGTCAGCCACACGTCTGTCAAGTTCAAGGCTGCCAGGCCACATGGACCTCTATTTTTATTATCCAAGAAAATTATAATTGGTCCCTTTACAGTTAATGCAACCTCTTAAAAGTTTCTTTCAAACATTCTTAAAAACTAATTACAGATTCCCTAGTCATTTTTTAAACATTACAAATGTTCCTTACTGTACTGCTTCTGGGTCAAGGGTCATCACAATACTTTTTTCAATTTTTTTCTTGGTGTGAAAATATGCATTTACTTTCAAAAGAATCTTAAAGCACAGAAAATAATACATCTCCTTTCATTATTTTAATGGTATTGCACCATTCATGTCGACAGTTGTCATCAACATATATAAAGTGGCTGACTGTCTCCACTGTCTCCTGGCCAAATCCTTTTCACCTTGCAGCATCTGGCAGAATGGTCAGCGGATTTAAATATAGTTGGAAATGTCCTGATTTTGCTTTTAAGTCAGAATGCTTACAGTGTGATGGATTGAGCAGCAAAGTAGGTCAGATCATCTTGAGTAAGCCTTAACCTGTGACTGTACACATTCACAGTATAAATAGGAAGCTTCTTACTATTCGGCCAGATGGCCATTTGTCTGACTCCCAAAGCTAGTTGTCCCAAACTGTTTCCCAGAAATGGATGGAAGAACAAATTGACATGAGTTGGGCTTCTGTGACAATTACAGTTGTTCCTGGTTAATTATGAAGCAGTTAAATATACATAATATGCACATAAGGCATGTGTTGTATCTAAAACTTTCAAATCAGTTTTGCCCTGATGGAAACTCCATTAAACTACAAAACCCACATTAGCTGTAAAATCAGCAGTCTTTCAGTGTTTCGCCCTGAGATGCTTACCTGGCTAGATTCTCATTAAAAAAATGAAGTTTGTCTGCCAATGTTTTATCAAATAATTTGGAAACGCACCAATTGTAAATGCTGAAATACAATATCCTTGTAGTTCAGCTGATTAAATGGCACTGTTACATGCAGAGAATTAGATGCAGTGCATATGCTCTGAGGGCACCACCTATTCAGCTAACAGATCACAGTTCTGAGCATACATGGAATCCAAGTTTGGACCTTCAAACAAGCCAAAGCTTTCAAGTGAAATTCTTGAAAAAGCCATTAAATGGTATGAAAAATCATTCAATAGATAAATGTAATGCTAAGAAACATGTTTTTTTTTTATTTTTTGTTCAGTTACTGAGAGAAAAAATATTGGAAGATATTTTTCTAAAAGAATTGTGAATAATTTATTTTAAAAAGTCTGTTTGATATCTGCAGAAAAATTTTAATCCCTTAGAGCTATTTCAATGTAGCTGAAAGTGATTTGTTTTGATTTGGTTTATGACACTCAGGGACTAAATAGAATCTTTTCCAATGTTTAGAGTTACAATTACTAAAGAGACTACAATACAGCATAAAGAAATTAAACAATGAATAACCTGATGATAATCTACCTTACTAACACAACAATGAGGCAGGCCCTGGTGCGGGAGGGGTCTTTCATGTAGGCAGGGGTTTCTTCCCCTGGGGTTGGCCCATGCCGCTGGTGGGGTCCGATCAGGAGAGACACACCCACCGTGAGCCTGAAGGGAGGCCGCCAGGTTTAACAGATGGTCTCTTCAGATGACAAAGTGGCTTCCCCACCTTACGTTGCTGGTTAAATGCCAGCAGTGATGGGAAGAGGACATAGACCCCAGAATTTTCCTTCTCTTCTAAGAGCATTAGACTATTTTCTTATATTGATTAATATCCATTGATGTTTCCCTTTTAACATTCCCTGCGACATGTCAGAACAAAAGACAATTTTTGTTAATTTTGCATTCCTGATGATGGAACTGAAACACCCTATTATGCTGCCTAAGCAAAGATTCTCAAGCTGGCTTGCATTTAATTGGTGCTGCTTACAGAATAGCAAAAACAAACCCAAGTGTAAAAAGGTCCTCGGCTGCTCATGGATGGTCCTACCAGCAATCTGGTAACTGATTTAAGGTGCTGATTTAAGACATGTTATATTACACCATAGAAATAATTATTAGCATAGGGGCATTATTTCACATAGCCAAAGACTTATTTTAAAATTGTGAAAGAAACTCCCAGAGGAAATATAGCTAAAAAATTAATGGGCACCATTCTATAGTCAGTGTATGCATGCCTCTTAACAGCAGTTTAAAATTGAGGGACACTTCATTCAACTATGTGTAGCATGTTAACATTTAATGCAGCACTGAATATTTTTGCAGATCTGAACTATTATTATTGTGCTTCTGCTAATTCTAAAGCATTGTTGTAGTTTCCATAAGTGTAAGAAGGAAAGGAAGAAAAACAGACAGCTACATTCAGACAGGCAGACTTGAATTCATATAGCATCTTACACATATTCAGGACATTCCAGAGTGTTTTACAGTCACTGTTGTAATGTAAGAAACACACATTATCCGATTTGTGCAAAGCAAACTCCTACAAATAGCAATGTGATGATGACATCAGTGCTGGTTGAGCAGAAATTTCCTCCAACTAAATATTGGGAAGACCAAAGCTATTATCTTCAGTGTCCACCACAAAACTCTATTCCCTAGCCACCAATTCTATCCCTTTGCCTGGCAACTGTCTGAGGATGAAGTAGACTGTTTGCAATGTTGGTATCATATTTGACTCCAAGATGATTTGTGTACTACACATCTGCTCCTTCACTATGATAGCCTATTTCCACCTCCATTACTATGACCTTGCCTCAGATTATCTACTGCTGGACCCTCATTCAGGGAGGATTTACTTCTTGGCTTGACTATTCCAACACACTCCTTATTGGCTTCCCATATTCATATTCTATCTTCCATAAACTCTGTTGCTCACATCCCAACTTGCACCAACTGCTTCGGCAGTGATTGGAATCTCCAAAGAATATGGTTCCCCCAAGCAGTGGATTGTCCTGTAGTAATTCACATATAAAATGACAGAATTAAAAGCACTGTGTCTGAATGCCTGTAGCATTCATAACAAGACCGGTGCATTGTTAACTCAGATAGAAATAAATATATTGGAAAAATTGGTTAAATGGAAGGACAGTAAAGGAAATATTCCATAACTCTCAGCAAAGATATATTCCATTGAGAAAGAAAGATTAGAAGAGAAGGATGCACCATCAGTGGCTAACTAAGGAAGTTAATGATAGTATCAAATTGAAAGAAATAGCATTCAATATGACAAAGATTAGTGCTAGTTCAGAAAATTGGACAGATTTTAGAAATCAGCAGAGAGTGACTAAAAGTATAATGAAAGAGAAAGTAGAGTGAGAGTAAGCTGGCTAGAAATATAAAAAGCAGATAGTAAGAGTTTCCAGAAGTATTTAAAAAGCAAAAGAGTAACTAAAGTGAGTGTTGGTCCCCAAGACGGTGAGACAGGAGAATTAATAAAGAAAGCCACAGAAGCACTGAACAGGTATTTTGCTTCTGTCTGCACTATAGAAGACACAAAAAGCATACCAGGAATACTTGAAAATCAAAAGGCAAAACTGAGGGAGGAACTTAAAAAAATCACAATCACTAGGGAAAAAGTACTGGGAAAATTATTAGAACTGAAGCTTGACAAGCCCCTGGATGGTTTTCATCCTAGGGTCTTAACAGAAGTGGCAGCTGAGATAGTAAATGCATTCGTTTTGATCTGCCAAAATTCCATAGATTCTGGAATGTTCCCAGTAGATTGGAAAATCACAACACCTCTATTCAATAACAGAGGGAGACAATAAGCAGGAAACTGTAGGCTAGTTAGCCTAATGTCTATCATAGGAAAAGTACTAGAATCCATTATTAAAGAGGGAATAACAGGAAATTTAGAAAATCATAATACAATCAGGTGGAGTCAATTTGTTTTTCTGAAAGGAAAATTGTGTTTAACTAATTTATTGGAGATCTTCATGCAAGTAACAAGGAACATGAATAAAGGGGAGCCTGTGGATGTGGTGTACTTGGGTTTCCAAAAAGCATTCGACAAGTTGCCACATCAAAGATTACTTCAGAAAATAAGTGTTCATGGTGGAGGGGGTGACATATTAGCATGGATGGAGGATTGATTAGCTAATAGGAAGCAGAGAAAAATGGGTCATTTTCAGGTTGGCAAGCTGTTACTATTGGAGTGCCACAGGGGTCAGTGCTGGGGCTCCAATGCTGATGACACAAAGATAGGTAGTAAAGTAAGTTGTCAAAAGGACATAAAGAATATGTAGGGGGATTTAGATAGGTTAAGTGAGTGGGCAAAAATTTAGCATGTAGAAATGGGAATGTGGGAAAATGGGAACTTGTCCACTGGCAGGAAGAAAGAAAAGCAGTCTATTATTTGACTGGAGAGAGACTGCAGAATTCTTCAGTATCAAGGGATCTGGGTGTTCTGGTACATAAACCTGGTACATGAATCACAAAAGAATTGATATGCAGGTGCAGCAAGTGATTAGAAGGCAAATGGAATTTTGGCATTTATTTCAAGGAGAATTGAATACACAAGTAAGGGAGTTAAGCTACATTTGCACAAGGTGTTGGTGAGACCATATCTGGAGTACTGTGTACAGTTTTGGTCTTCTTACTTAAGAAAGGATATAATTGCATTAGAATCAGTTCAGAAAAGGTTAACTGAATTGATTCCTGGATGTAGAGGTTATCTTAGGAGGAAAGCTTGAGCAGGTTGAGACTTTACCCATTGGAGTTTAGAAGACTGAGAGGTGATCTTGTTGAGACATATAAGATCCTGAGGCAACATTACAGGGTGGATGCTAAAAGGATGTTTTCCCTTAAGGGGGAGTCTGGAACCAGGGGACACAGTTTAAAAATTAGGGGTCTTCATTTAAGACTAAGATTAGGTCAATTCTTTTTCTCTCAGAGTGTCATTTGTCTGTGGAATTCTCTTCCCCAGAGAGCATTGGAGGCTGGGCCATTGAATATGTTCAAGGCTGAGTTAGATATATTTTTGATCAGCAAGTAAATCAAGGATTATGGGGTCAGGCAGGAAAGTGAAGTTGAGGCCACAATCAGATCAGCCATAATTTTATCAAATGGCAGAGCATGTTTAAGGGACTGAATGGCCTACTCATGCTCCTAATTCTTGAGTTCTTGTGTTTGAATAGGAGGTTCTTTAATTGGCTGCCTGATACAGCATTGTCAGCTGACAGCGGGTTTCATGAACGAAAAGCTTCCTCTGCTGTTAAATCTCACATATTTTGCATGGATGCCACTGGCACTTAGAATTTTAATTATAATCGTATGGGAAAAGGTGAAAAGAGAGGAAGTGGAAGTGGTGCTCAGCTCTGATTACGATGCCAGGAATGACACACTGTTGACAAAAACTGGGCCAAAGTTTCTAGTATGTAATTAGTTATCCCCATACATGCTCCTCAATTGGAAGACTTTACATTTAAATAAATGTTAATGGTGTTTAACTTAGTAAACTAGATAATCTCAAAGTAAAATATGATATTGTTCCCTCTGATTGTAAATATGTTGCCTTTATTGTCTGAGAGGCATGTAATAAAATCAAGCATTTCAGACATACTCATGCAGCTCTGAAGTAGTGAACAAACATTGTTATTGGCTAGAAGGGACAGCTTTTAAGTCAAGGAGATTGGCCTACAGCTGGATTGGTGGGACAAGAATGAAAATTATCTACAAAATGCAAAAATCTATTTAGGAATGAGGTAAGAATCTGCTGGTAAGCTTATGAAAATCATGGGTTAAATTTTGCTCTTGATGGGTGGGCGGGCAGCCAATCGCCGCTGCCGAAACAGGCCCCCCCTGCCATTTTACGTGGGTGGACCAATTAAAGCCTGCCCAGCGTGTCGCCCGACAGGAAGCACTATGCACTTCCTGTGCGGGTGGGGGGATTCTCCAACTGCGAGAGTGAGCTCTGCTAAGTGGTGCCTCAGAGAGATCGCTGAAAGGCTGTGAAAGAATAAAAATAGAACAATTAGAAAATCATTAACATGTCCCCCTCATGTGAAAATGTCACACGAGATGGGACATGTTAATGAAGTGCACAAAAACTTTATTAAACTTTTTAAAACCGCTATCAAACCTCATCCCACCCGTGGATGAGGTTTGTTTAAAAAATCACTTACCTGCCTGCCTGTTGGGCCCATGCGCCGAGCCGAAGATCGCACGGACCTCTCAAAATCCTCATTAACTGGTGACTTAAGGGCCTTAACAAGGCCTTTAATTAATGGTGGGCGTGTGTCGCACTGCATAGCTTGCCCGCTGACCTAAATATCTCAATGCCATGCACTGACGTTGGGATGCTTGCGCGACGTCAGCGCGTGACATTTTAAGCACTGACATGCAGGCTCCACCACCCTCACGTCAGCCAGAATATTCAGCCCCATGTCTGTGAAACTGTGTAAATAACTGTGGACTGTCGCTTAAACCTATCTTGTAAGTTTTTTGTTTTCTTCAGTCTTATTGATTTAGAAAAAAATGCAAGGATACTTAGGTTCTTCATCTAATGTTGAATCTCACATTCTTTTTACCAGGAACTGAATACCTTTGAGGTCAGCTTTGATTAGAACTTATTAATTTCTTGCCGAATCTTATGACAAATCAATTATTACCTTGACCATAGTTTCGAAAAGTGACATGTGATGGTGTTTCCATTCTCATCCTGTTTCCTGTCTATTTTCTATGTCTTCTGCACTAAATATTATTTCCAGAGTAAAAGGCTGGATAGGGTATTTGCTCCAGGTTGTTTTGTCAGCGCTGCTAAGAACTAAACACTATGAGCTTCTTAAATTATTTTGCCCGCAGATTTTTCTTTCCTAATTGTTGGAAGGTCCTCGGTATCCCAGCTGAGTTAAGGAATATGTTTGGAAATTGCAATCAAGAGGGAAAAAAACCTTGTATTCACATAAGATCTCAAGTACCTCTTAGGTCTTAGAATCTTAGAACAGCCCATAGAAATAACAAACTAATTATATTTGAAATGAGTTCATAGTTGTTAAACAGAGAAACATTCAGCCAATTTACATGCAGCAAGCCTCCCATGCATCAGTGGCCAGATAATCTGCTTTTGGTGGTGTTGATTGATAGAGAATATTAGTTATAACGTCAGGAGAACAAGCATTCTGCTTGTCAATTAGTATCATGGGATTTTTTTGACATCCAGATAAGCAGGAAAATAGGAATTTTAAGGAAATCCTAGGGGAAAACAGACATTAACTGTGGCCCATGTCTTGTCATGTGTTCGGGGTCTAGATGGGGTTCTTTAGGGCTTGTCTGTTTCACTAAGAAAGGTACTTTTGACTGTAACTCAGAAAATTATTTTTCTTCATTTACAGATCTATGCACATTTCAGTAACTCTATGCTAGGTTACACTGCTCCTTTCCTCTAGGTTTCAGAAACTTAATCATGTGTCGTTACAGCATAGGCCAGGAATTTACAGCTCCTCCCGCCCGGTGGGATATTACAATCCCGCCGAACTTAATGGAGATATAAACGGCTCGCTGCATCCGCCTGGGGGAGACACACAGCGGCAGGCCATAAAATCCTGGCCATCAGCATTATGTGCTTCTGATGTTAACCATTTACTCTACAGGCCAGTTTTTCTCTGGCCAGTTTTGTTGTCAGTTCTATACTCGCTCATGGCAGCAAAAAAGAGGCCAGGACTGGTTTAACTTTTGGACTTCACTTAAATCCTGACAGTCACACCTATTCTGGGTGAGAAGTGTTAAGACCTCATCCACGTCCTAAATCCTGGGACCATCTGTTGGGCTAACCCTTCTTATTCTGGTCTCACAAGGAAAATAAAGCAATAATCTAAACGTACCTTTTTGAATCTTGCTTATTTAGTAAATAATTGTTTAAATAGTGTCCTGGATTATGGGTTTGATTTTTCACCTTTTTTTTAATTAAAAAAAAATTGCTTAGCCATAATCTAGCATTAGTTATTACCAAGAATGCTTGTTTTAATGCACCCCCTGTTAATTGGGACGATGTATGATAACATACACTTCAGTGGTGTATTTAACATAATTTTGAACATGCTTGATTGTATCTCACTTCAAGAGCAGCAAGGTTACTATTTCAAGTACTACATGGCAACAGCTGCATGAAGTATTTCACATTTTAATCATAATCAACAAATAATATATGGGACTATCTGGCAGTGCAGCAACAATGTACCGGAATTAGTTTGTCACTGCAGATGACAAGGACACAATTCAATTATAAGCTGCAGAAATCATCTAGGGTGACAAGTACAGTGTAGATTTGGCCATCTTGTCAAACTTTGGGCCTCAACTGTCACGGTGATTATACTGTGCACATTCATTGACAGTCAAGGGGATTTTACCCTACAAGCAGTTGATTCCAAATTATTAACAGTAGCAATATTTTGCCTCAGAAAATAAAAGCTGAACACACAGACTGAACGTTTTGTATAGGCTCAGAGTGATATGAAATTCTGAAAGAATACAAGGCTGTGCTGAGCAACAGGTTGAGATTTATTTTATTGGAAGGGAACTGCATTTGTTGAATTATAATGATAGTTCTGATTCAGTAAAGTGAAGTATGAGTTTTTGAAATCTTTCAATCAATATGCTATGAAAGAACTTGTGAAAGAACTTGCTGCACCGCTAGCCAAGCTGTTCCAGTACAGCTACAATACCTGCACCTACCCAGCAATGTGGAAAATTGCCCAGGTGTGTCCTGCACACAAAAAGCAGGAGAAATCCAACCCAGCCAATTATCACCCCATCTGTCTCCTCTCGATCATCAGCAAAGTAATGGAAGGGGTCATCCACAGTGCTATCAAGCGGCACTTACTCAACAACAACCTGCTCACTGGTGCTCAGCTTGGGTTCTGCCACAGTCACTCAGCTCCTGATCTTATTACAGACTTGATTCAAATATAGACAATAAAGCTGAACTCCTGAGGCGAGGTGAGAGTGACTGCCCTTGACATCAAGGCTGCATTTAACTGAGGAACCCTAGCAAAACTGGGGTCAGTGGGAATTGGGGGGGCAAAACTCTCTGCTGGCTGAGGTCATACCTACCACAAAGGAAGATGATTGTTGTCATTGGAGGTCAATCATCTCAGTTCTGGGACTTCACTGTAAGAGTTCCTCAGGGTAATGTCCTCGGCCCAACCATCTTCAGCTGTTTCATCAATGACCTTCCTTCCATCATAAGGTCAGAAGTGGGGAGCTTCACTGATGATTTCACAGTGTTCAACACCATTTGTGATTCCTCAGATACTGAGGCAGTCCATGTCCAAATGCAGCAAGACCTGGACAATATCCAGGCTTAGGCTGACAAGTGGCAAGTAACATTTGTGCCACACAAGTGCCAGGCAATGACCATCTCCAACAAAGCAGAATCTAACCATTGCCCCTTGATATTCAATGGAATTATTATCGCTGAATCCTCCACTATCAACATACTGGGGGGTTACCATTGATCAGACACTGAACTGGACTAGCCATATAGATATTGTGGCTATAAACACAGGTCAGGAGCTAGGAATCCTGTGATGAATAACTCACCTCCTGACTCCCCCAAAACCTGCCCACCATCTACAAGGCACAAGTCAGGAGTACGATTGAATACTGTCCACTTGTCTGGATGAGTGCAGCTCCAACAGTACTCAAGAAGGTTGACACCATCCAGGGCAAAGCAGCCCGCTTGATTGGCACCACATCCATAAACATTTGCTTCCTCTACCAACGACGCACAGTAGCAGCAGTGTGTACCATCTACAAGATGCACTGCAGGATCTCAACAAACCTCCTTAAATGGCACCTTTCAAACCCATGACCACCACCATATAGAAGGACGAGGGCAGCAGACACATTGGAACGCCACTATCTGGAAGGTCTCCTTCAATTCACTCACCATCCTGACTTGGAAATATATCACCATTCCTTCACTGTTGCTGGGTCAAAATCCTGGAACTCCCTTCTTAACAGCACTGTGGGTGTACCTACACCACATGGACTGCAGCGGTTCAAAAAGGCAGCTCACCACCACCTTCTCAAGGGCAATTAGGGATGGGCAATAAAGACTGGCCTAGCCTGCGATGCCCACATGCCATGAACAATTTTTTAAAAATTCCCTTCCTTCTCAGTTGGCTAGAAGACTGAAGATTTCTCATTCACATTTGCTGCACTGTGAAAATGTATTTAACAAGTTATTTTAAGTTATTTGAGATGGTGCACATTAAATTATCTTAGATGGTTCTGGCAGAACATATTGGTCATTTGAACTCTTCTGTGCACTACACCATAAATTTGTGATAAACAACATGGATTGCTCCAGGACTGATGCTACACCATGCAGCATAAGCAATTAAAATAATCTGTGTATTGACAGCCACGAAAACAATGGAAGAAATAATGTGACTAATGTCAGTACTACTGTGACAAATGCAAATCCGATATTGTCTTAAATAATTATCCCTCATCTCCAAAGACTTTACTGAAGCATGAGTACCTTTCACAGGCTTTCTTATCAGTTACACTTTATAATTGCTTTGTTTAGATTGGCCCTTAGTAGTATTATAATTTTCATTCAGTTTTTCCATTAGATCATGAGGATCATTTGATTGTTGCAAAAGCGGCATGTAGTTTGCTGACTTCAATTCAGGTTCAAGAAAAAATTTGTCATGCTATTTTGATACACAAGTAACATGAACTGCAATTTTCCATTGTATTATGTATCTTTTAGCCTGCTTTCAGTTGGTTAATGTCTGATTAAGTAGTTTTTAGCTGAAATACCAAAGTATTATAATCCAGATTGGACTTAATTGAGGACTTTTAATATGTTATGCCACTATAAAGAATAACTTATACAAAAAGAAAGAAAAGGTAGCATTTATCTAGTACCTTTCAAACCTCAGGACATCTCAAAGAACCTTTACATCCAATAACTAATTCAGGGGATATAAGGAAAACAGAAAATATCTTTGTAATTGTTTTCTGCAGATTGTACTCTTCCATAATTTGTATCCGAAGTCATTGTTATTCACGATAAAAAAATAAAAACAACAATGATTATCATGCATTTGGAAAATGCGGATGGTCTGACCCAGCCAATTCGAATAGTATAGGTTTCAGGTTTTCAAAGAGACAACACTCACTGTTATGATTTTCACTTAGTGTCTATATTAGAACTCATTAAACAACAATTTTAGCTTCCTATGTTTTTCTTAGGATTCCAGTGTGTGGATTTTAATGAGAAAGCTTTCGGAAGGGTGCTGATATAAGTGTTTTCAAGTTTCAGCTTTTTCAACTACTTGAAAGGTTGTAATAATGGAGAGTGGAAAGTACAACATAAGTGTTGGATGATTCAGAGTTATAGCTTGTCATCAATCGATTGAATGGATGTATCCTAATTAACTAGGAGTTAACAATGTCTGTCAATCAGGAATTTGTACTAACTGATTAAAACACTACTCTGACACATCATTTGGCAACTTTCATAGGCACTCCCCTGTCTGCCACGTTAGCAATCTTGTCAAACCTTCAATTAAATTGATCAGACATGACCTACCCTCACAACACTACACTGACTCACTTTGATCAGCTCATACTTGTACAAATGCTCAGTCATTCTGTCCCTGATGATGAATTTCAGTTACTTGCCCACAACTGACATTAAACTGTTTCTGTAATTTCTTGGTTTCTCCCTTTCTCTTTTCTTAAATAATTGAGTGCCAGTTGCAGATTTTCTATCGAAAGGCACAATTCCCAATCCAATGAGCTTCAGAAAATTATGACTAACACAACTGGAATATCACAATCTGTTTTTTTTTTTAATACTCTACTCTGGAAACCATTAAGTCCTGGATGTTCGCCTTTTTTAAGTCTTTCATAAGTCCCATTATTTTTTCCATTACCATTTTCTTACTTACATTACTTCACTTAGTTCTTCACATAACCTTGTACCACTAATATTTTGTTCCCTTCCTCTAGTGTGAAACAATGCAAATATTCATGTTTCAAATCTTGCTATTTCTTAGACTCCATTATAGTATCACCTGTTTCTATCTTTAATGGGCCAATGTTCTCTCTTATTATTCTCTTTTTCTTAATATGTTTATGAAAACTTTTGTTAGCTTTGATATCCTTTGTGAGGTTTCTCATTCCCTTTTTGCACCTCTTATTTCTTCTTTTGTATTCCTCTGTTGCCTTTTAAACCTCTCCCAGTCTCCTACTTGACAGCATAAGATACAGTTTAATAGTTTATCGACACTGGGGTATATATGCGTTTATATAAAATATAAATTAATTCATTGAGCACAAGGAACAGTGTAAAGTCTGATAGGTGTGATGACCTCACACTGACTTTGAATATTGTTCTGAAAAGTCAATATATATCAGATAAGTGTAATGAAAATAATGTCTAGGCCAGCTCTTGACTTGCAATGACAGAGAAAATATCACTGTAGGAATACCTGATGTACTTGAGAGACATAGAAACCTTTAAACAAAAAGGTAACACACAATTAATGTCTACTCTATTATGTTTATCAATCATATTTGTGCTGCTACTAATAACCACACTAGATTGGTCACATTTTATGCATTTGCAATCTTGATGCTTAAGGAATAATTTAAGATACATGTAAACATGTGACTTCAAAGGCTTCGAAATAGACCTTATGATTCATGAGAGCAATTTTTAAAATATATTTTAACTATTCTTTCACAGATTTAAATGAGAAACATATAGTTGTTTAAAACAATAAAATAATAAAATGTGCAAATTTAATGTTACAAAATCAGCGAACCCAACCCAAATTTATATTCATATTAATGCAATAAAATGAGAGGTAAGTGTGAACAGGAGACCAATGAAGTAATATTATGGCCTGAATCTTCAGGTTGGCGTGCGGGGGTGGGCGCCACTCGCTGATGCGTAAAATTATGTGCGGTGATGTCAGGCGTGTGTCCCGACGTCACCGTGTGTCATTCCGATCCTCAGTTTGGCGGGTGCGCAGCAGAGCCGGCTGCATGCCTGCCAAACTGTCAAAGGCCTATAAAAGTCATTATTAAACTAACTGAGGTACTTGTCTGCGGTGCCCATCCAAACTTAAGGTTGGTGGGCAGGCAAACAGACCAGGCGGCCTTCATGTTCTTCATGGAACCTCATCCATGGGTGGGATGAAGTTTCATGAAGGGTTTGTAAGTTTAATAAAAGTTTTTATTAAAATTCATTGACATGTCCCAGCTCAAGTGACACTGTAGCAATTGGCTACGCACCCGCCCATGCCCACTCCCAAACTACCCAACCGATGGGGAAAAAATTCTCCCCTATAATTCCAAGCAAAGTTCTAAATCCCTGTCTTCACACTATGCACTTTTTTGGTGTGGTAAACAACATTTAGGTTAATACAGAATAGAAGAAATCTTACTTAGATCTGGGAAGAGGAGATGGTAAAATTGACTACGAGTGTTTGTTTTATATTGAAGTACAGGCCTTCATTTGCAGCTCATTTAATGGAGAAAAGAATGATGATCTTGAAATAATAGTGCTACTATAATCACAATAAAGATTTTGCAAATGAACTGAAGGGAATACAAATACAGTATCACCAAGAACATTTTTCTCAGCAGTGAATCCCGTGTAGTAGTGACATTCCAACTAAAAATATTATCTTGAGGTGGCCATTTGCTAATTCCAGTCTCTATGTACAGAATAGGAGTGTGTAGGAGAGGTCTCTATGCTTGGTGCAGTAGTGGGCAGTGCGAGGTCACTATGTTAAGTGTAGTAGTGGGCAGGGTGAATTATTTATGTACAGTATATTAATGGGTAGGTTGAACTCTCTATGTGCAGTAGAGTAGTGGGTAGTGGAGCTCTCTATGTACAATAGAGTGGTGGGTAGGTGAGCTCTCTGTTTACAATGCATTAGCGGGTAGTGTCAGTTCTCTATGTTCAAAACAGCAGTGTGTAGGGGAGCTCACTATGTATAGCCCCTCCCACAACTCTTTCTTTGGTACATCAATGACTGTTTTGGTGCCGCTTCATGCTCTCATCTGGACCTGGAAAAATTTATCAATTTTGCTTCTAATTTCCATCCCTCCATCAGCCTCGCATGGTCCATCTTCGACACTTCTCTTCCCTCATTTGACATCTCTGTCTCAATTTCTGGTGATAGTCTGTCCACTAATATTCATTACAAGCCCACTGAATCCCACAACTACCTTGACTACAGCTCCTCACACCCTGCTTCCTGTATCCCATTCTCTCAGTTCCTTCACCTCCATTGCATCTATTCTCATGATGCCCCTTTCCAAAACAGTGCTTCTGAAATGTCTTCCTTCTCCCTTAACCAAGGTTTCCCACCCACTGTGGTTGACAGGGCCCTCAACCATTTCCGACCCATCTCCTGTGCCTCCGCCATCACGGATTCCTCTCCCTCCCAGAACCATGATAGGGACCCCCCTTGTCCTCACTTAACACCCCACCAGCCTCCATGTTCAAAGCATCATCCCCTGCCATTTCCGCCAACTCCAGCATGATGCCACCACCAAACACATCTTCTCTTCACCCCCCCATGTTGGCATTCCGTAGAGACCACTCCCTCTGGGACACCCTGTTCCACTCCTTCATCACACCTAACACCTAATTCCACCTCCCATGGCACCTTCCCATGCAATTGCAGAAGGTGCAACAACTGCCCTTTTATCTCCTCACTCCACACCATCCAAGGGCCCAAACACTCCTTTCATGTGAAGCAGCACTTCACTTGCACCTCCTTCAATTTGGTTTATTGAATTCTCCATTCCCAATGCGGTTTCCTCTACATTGGAGAGATCAATCGCAGACTGGGTGACCGCTTTGCGGAACACCTTCGGTCTGTCCGCAAGCATGACCCAGACCTCCCTGTCACTTGCCATATCAACACACCATCCTGTCCTCCTGCCCACATGTCTGTCCTTGGCCTACTGCAATGTTGCAGTGAAGCTCAATGCAAACTGGAGGAACAGCACCTCATCTTCTGTCTAAGCACTTTATAGCCTTCCGGACTTAACATTGAGTTCAACAATTTCAAACCATGAACTCTCTCCTCCAGCCTCACCCCTTTTTGTCAACATTCATTTCAAATTTTAAAATTTTTATTTTTTAACTTTTTAAATTTTATTTTTTTATCCTCTTATTTTTTATTTATTTTCATTTTTATTCATTGTTTTATCCCCACATTTTATCCTATTTTCAATCTCTTTTCCCACCACTGTCCCCTCCCGTCCCCTCCCCCCCACCCTATCCCCACCAGTGCCATCTGTCATTTGTTCATGTTGCTCTTTCCAGAATGCTTACCCTTGTCCTGCCATTATCACATTCTACTTTCTGACCTTAATGCCACCATCAGCACCTCCTTTAGCCAGTATCACTACCATTAACACCTCTTTGTCCTTTTGCCCATGACATCCTTGGCAATCTCTCCTTTGCCCCCTCCAATTGCTGGCCTTCTATCCAGCTTCACCTGCTCCACCCCACTTAAAATATATAAATCTCATGACATTTTTACTTCTCTTTAGCTCTGAAGAAGAGTCATATTGACTCGAAACATTAACTCCATTCTTTTTATTCTCTCTACAGATGCTTTTAGGCCAGCTGAGTTTTTCCAGCATTTTCTGTTTTTGTTGCTAATTACAGTTGATTTTTATGAAAAGAATTTCCATTTTAACTGCAGCACTTTCATGATAAATGCTAGGCAAAGCAGCTACATTTAGATGATCCTCTATGATCTGTCTCCCCTTGCACTTCAATATGCTGGCCCCTTGCTGTGCACCAGATGAACCCTCATTATTGCAATTGCTCTCCCTTTTTCACCTGGGCCAGGGTTTACATCTCACGGCAGATGCACGCCCAACCTGAACAGAGGTGAGATAACACAAGATGACTATGTGGGGGGTAGAATTAGTAAGTTTGCGGATGACACAAAGATTGGCTGGGTGGTTAATAGTGAGGTTGAGTGTCTTGGGCTACAGGAAGACATTGACGGGATGGTCAAGTGGGCAGATAAATGGCAGATGGAATTTAACCCTGAAAAGTGTGAGATGATACACTTTGGAAGGAGTACTTTGACAAGGAAGTATTCAATGAATGGCATAACACTAGGAAGTCCTGAGGAACAATGGGACCTTAGCGTATGTGTCCATAGATCTCTGAAGGCGGAGGGGCAAGTAAGTGGGGTGGTCAAAAAGGCATTTGGGACACTTGCCTTTATCAATCGAGGCATAGATTACAAAAGTAGGGAGGTCATGTTGGAGTTATATAGAACCTTGGTGAGGCCACAGCTGGAGTACTGGGTGCAGTTCTGGTCACCACATTACAGGAAGGATGTGATTGCACTAGAGTGGTGCAGAGGAGTTTCACCAGGATGTTGCCTGGGATGAAATATTTAAGTTATGTAGAGAAGTTGGATAGACTTCGGTTGTTTTCTTTGGAGCAGAGAAGACTGAGGGGCGACCTGATAGAGGTGTACAAGATTATGAGGGCAGGGATAGGGTGGATAGGGAGCAGCTGTTCCCCTGAGTTGAAGGGTCAGTCACAAGGGGACATAAGTTCAAGGTGAGGGGCAGGAGGTTTACGGGGGATGTGAGGAAAAACTTTTTTTACCCAGAGGGTGGTGATGGTCTGGAATGCACTGCCTGGGAGGGTGGTAGAGACAGGTTGCCTCACATCCTTTAAAAAGTACCTGGATGAGCACTTGGCATGTCATAACATTCAAGGCTATGGGCCAAGTACTAGTAAATGGGATTAGGTAGTTTCTCACGTGTTGGTGCAGACTCGATGGGCTGAAGGGCCTCTTCTGCACTGTGAGCTTCTGTGATGTCGGGCGAGCGTTCCAACATCATCCCGCACACGAGCACCCTTCAGCTAGGTGGGCATGCACGAGTGCTGGAGCCACACTCACCAACAGTTAAAAGGCCACTTAAGGCCATTAAGAAGGCAATTGATCCCAATTTTACATTGCACACGCCCATGTGATTTCATGCTCGTCGCACTGGCAAACGGGCAGGCGGGCAGCCCGCTTTTAACAAAACCTCATCCGGGGCAGGATAAGAAAGGTCTGCAGCATTGCCAGTGTGAGTGCTGATTGGTTTAGGAGATAGTTAGCTGCTGGTTGCTTATTTGAACTTGATATCTTCATCTCTGTTCTGAGCCTCAGTCTTAGCATTTCTAGGCTTCATCGCAGGACTTATTAGTGTCTCCGAGGCCCCTGGAGAACTTTGATCATGTGGACCCAGACACCAGAAAGCCTTCTGTGAGCCTGGTAATGGGGATTGTGCTCTCTGCTAATGGCACCTCCTTTGAGGAGGAAGGGAGCGGCAAAAGGGAGAGGAGGCAGATTCCAGGGGAGGAACCTGTGGGAGGAGAGGCATTGGCACAAGAGGTACTGGGCCAGCAGGTAGTCCAAGGCAGAAGGGGCCACAGAAGACGCCACTACCCTGCTGCCAGGGTTTACAGGCAGTGATACAGGAACCTCAACATATCTGAGGTGCAATGCCGAAGGAGGCTCCATCCCTCCAGGGAGAATGTGACCTCTATTTGTCAGATGATTGGGCCTGAGATCAGCTCTGACTGTGTGGGTGGACACCCCATGGCTTTGAAGGTAACAGTGGCCCTCAACTTCTATGCCTCCAGCTCTTTCCAGGGTTCAGTGGGGGATCTTTGGGAAGTGTCCCAATCAGCTGTCCACAGCTGCATCAAGCTGGTGACAGATGCTCTGTTCAGGCGGCTAATGACATTTATTCATTTTCATATGGACGAGTCCAGCCAGGCTAAGCTTTTTAGAGATTGCTGGGTTTCCCCGCATCCAGGGTGCCATTGACTGAACAACTGTGGCCCTCAAGGCATCTGTGGGTCAGCCGGGTGCCTTTGTCAACAGGAAGGAATTCTCCTCGATGAACATCCAGATAGTTTGTGACCACAAGACGCGGATTCTGCAAGTCTTTGCATGGTACCCTGGCAGCTCCCATGATGATTACATCCTCAGACACTCCCAGGTGCCAAGGCTGTTCACTGCTCCAGCCCAACTGGATGGATGACTGCTGGGTGACAAGGGCTATCCATTGAAATATTGGCTTATGATGCCTCTCTGCCACCCAAGAACAGAGGCAGAGCAGCGTTATAATAGTAGTCATGCCTCCACAAGGGTGGTGATAGAGAGGACCATCGGTCTTCTGAAGATGCGCTTCCATTGCCTGGACCATTCAGGGGGAGCACTGTATAACCCCCAGAGCAGGTGTCACTGATAGTGGTTGTATGCTGCGCTCTCCACAATCTGACACTGGCAAGAGGGTACCCACTGGAGGAAGAGGATCTTGAGGCAGTTCCACAGGCCACATAGGAAGAATCCAGTGGTGAGTCAGAAGAGAAGCACAGTGAGGAGAGTGCTGAGGGTGTGGAGGCAATCCTCTGTAACCTTCAGGGAGGCAGAGACACTGGGGATGCCTTGATCCAACACATCTCATGCCAGGGCTGCCGCCTCCCTCCTGGATGTCTGAAATGACCCTTACCTTTGAACCCAAAGTCCACTCAGTGCCTGTGCAAAAAAAATTTAGAGCCACTCACGTCCAGCATGAGATACTGGCGTGCCCTGCACCAACAAAACAAGTGAAGCGTACTCACCATAAAAACAAAAGCAAAATTCATATCATGGTGGCCCTCACATCAAATGAAGATAACAACATAAGGTGTTAATGGTTACACCAGTAACAGAACAAAACATGGTAGAACAGAAGATCATCCATGTCCTTCTTGCGCGCACAATGCCTTAAACTTATGTTTTTGAGTGTTGCATCTTGTTGCCCAGCCCCCTCTCTGCCCCTCTCCCCACCCTGCTGGTAGCAGCACAGCCTGCTGACTGTGCTGTCCTGGTCAGTGAAATCTGTGCTAGCCCTAGGAGGGAATGGCCAGTGCCACAGCTGGCACCTCCCCAGTCATCACAACCTCATCAGATGCCACGGTCACTGGCAGAGGGGCGGAGGAGCTTCTGCCATCATCTACAGTGCCCTGGGAGGAGCCCACTGAGGCGACAAGCAGCTGGTGCATCAACATGAGGTCACTCTGGATCTCCCTTCTTGCCATTGATGGACAGGCACCTAGCTGGGATACTGGGTTGCTCATCTATCTCCCACGCTGGCACTGATCTCCTGAGGTCAGTTCCTGTGTGAGGACTACAAGTCTGAGCACAACCCCAGGAACCCCTGATTCTACCCCTGAAGCTGCCTCTCCACAAGAGTTGCCACTGTCTCAATGGAGGAGGCAGTGCTTTCGGCCAAGAGGGTCAATGCTTCACATGGACTTCTTCACAACAGAGGCCATGGCATGCTTGTCCTCATGGATCTCCACCAGATCCTCCTGCTGGACATCCAACATCTGCTGCCTAATGGACGACTCCAGAGGCTCATCACCTGCCTTCGAATCAGCATCGTCCTGGTCTCCTGCACTCCTCCAACTGCCAGCACCCTGGGCACTCTCTGCCTCTGCCTGCTCCTCAAGTTAGTTTGAAGTGCCCTCACCGCTGCGCACCGACATTATAGCCAATGATCTAATGCCCACTGAGATGTTGGTATCTGCACTGGAGCTTGGTGCAGAGAGGGGGTGTGATGCAGGTGCATCTAAAGCCCAATGGTTCTCTGGCATCAATGGTGGCTCTTCGGGATTCTGTGTTCATGGGCGAGCTGGTATTTCTAGGGGGGAACAATGAC
The DNA here is from genome assembly GCF_017639515.1 of Carcharodon carcharias. Lineage (NCBI taxonomy): Eukaryota > Metazoa > Chordata > Chondrichthyes > Lamniformes > Lamnidae > Carcharodon > Carcharodon carcharias. Next base: position 82,041,234 of record NC_054474.1, on the reverse strand, counting down.
ATGTCATTAGTTTAAGTCATCACACTTTCACTGTGCATGCCGGGCACCCTGGTGAGACAATGGAGATCTGCATCATAGTGCCATCGTCATTCAATGATCACAGGGGACACCAGGTTTGAGACTCCCAATAATGATGAGCCTACAAGAATGTTTGCACAATCCGATGCTCTCACCTCTGTGCACTGCACTCTTACCTTCATCAGAGACCCCTTTGTATCTATGACTGGCTGACTGAGGTGGGTGGTGGCTCTCCAGCTCCAAGGCATCTATCTCGTACCTTGTCAGAATGAGAAGGTTTGGGGGGCCTCCGCATGTCTTAGTTATTTCATTGGTGTTATGGCTTCTCTTTTCCTGAAATGACAGAGGAGCATTGATTTGTACACTCTCTACATGTAGTGCCATTGCAGCTTGGCAAACCTCCTCCCCCCCAACCCTATTCTGGGACACCTTGCAGGGCACATCCGGGTCATGACCCTCGACCCGCAAAGCACTCAGGTCAAGCAGCCAGAGCTCACTCCCTTGGCTGGCGCTGGTGTGAGTGACATTTGGCGCTCAGATTATAACACCCCTGAGCTCCACGGGGTGGAGTGGCCAGCCCTTAACACTTCTTTACACTGGTCCATGCCAACTCGGTACTCACCCTTGCCAAGCACAGCAAATCGTTGAACCTTTTGCGGCACTGCACCCATGTGTACTGCACAATGTCGTGGGCACTGATCTTGGCTGCCATCTCCTCCCAGGCTTTTTTGGTCAGGTGCCCATGTCTCCTCCCTGGGTACTAAAGTGTCCTGCCTGACACTGACTTCCTCCACAAGGACCGTGAGACATTTGTCCAAGAAATGGGGATGGTGGGGGTGGTGGGGGACGAGTTCCCACCAGGCTTGCCCTCCTGCCTGATGCCTCCAGCCGCAGGTGAGGTCATTGTTCGAATGAAATAGTTTCCTGGGCATACTCCAAAGATTCTCCCCCCTCTAGTGGCAGCCATCAGGGAGCTGCCTCTGCTAATTTTTAAGTGCCTGCCGGGTCACCATTGGACCCAGTGCCCGACAGGCTTCCGCCCATCCCTTCCCAACTATTGAGAAGACACATTTCACATTAGGCGGACCTTCATTGACCATCCAGTATGAAATTGCAGTTGCAACATGACCGCGGCTGGGAACAGATTCCACATCCGCTTCCGCTCCCGCCGACTTGGCACGTAGGCCAAGCATGAAATTGAGGACCTGGTGTGAAAGCATTAACTAGCCTTACTGAGCGTTCCTGTCACAGCAGTTGTGGAATTGCAAGCATTTGGAAATAATGAAATGTGATGATGAGTTTTGTTTAATCTAAACAAATTATATTGAGATTCTCATATTTAATATTTTACTGCAATGTACTGGAATTCATTGTCCTATTTCTTCAATTATGCTCTGTAACACTGATAAACAGACTCACTAAATTAATGGTGGAAAGAGCAGCAAGATAGCTCCACAGCAAATATCATGTTGAGAAGGCTACTTTGTAAATTGCTATTGAAGATTACGCTTTCTTTACCTGTAGTGAGATTTCCTACCTCTTTACACTTCCTGTGGTGGTGGTTGTAGCAGTGTGGGTCAACAGGCCTCCGGACAGAGAACTTAAGATGAAGAAGAAGAAGCATATCAAAATCTGTGAATGGTTCAAATAATTTAACAAACAACAAATTACATAAACGTTTCAAGTATCCATCGATATGATTTGTCACTCAGTTCAGGTTGTACTAAAATCCAACGGTGATTTACTGCTAGGAGCTGAGCCAAATACTTTGGAAAATTCAGTGGCATCTCTTCATCTAATCTGCATTTAACAGTTGTTTTTTTAATCTAAATTCCATCATCTCAGAAGAAGAATGGTTGTCATTGCCTTGGTAATCCAAATTCATTCCATTGGTCATTGTAAAGGAGAAAAATTGATGGTTTTATTTTAGAAATTTCACACTCAAACAATATAAAATTGCTGCACTATTACTCGGTGTTGCTGATGATAATACTGATATCAGCTAACACCAGCTGAAAACTGCAACCCATTGCCAATTAGCGGTGGTTGCATATGACATTTGCTAAAACATTAAAGCATTTAAATTACTAAATAAAGTCTGCATAGTGTATTAATAAATATATAAATCCAAAGCATACAATCCATAATCCGATCAAAAATAATCACTTAGGGAGGATGTTTAAAATACAATAGATTATTTGCAAATTGTTCAGCTGACTGAAAGTACAATGTATAAATTATAAAAATTAAGAAGAGAAAGGGATATTGTACTTATGAAAGTAAGTACATGTAATGCATGAAATTGCTACAAAGGTTAAGTAGAAAGTATGACATTATGAAAGAAAAATTAATCTAGTGCAATTCAGTTCTGCATTTCAGTATCACTGCCTTACTTGAGTTCAATTGAAAGTAGTGTTATGACACAGCAGATAGTAAATGCTGAGTTGTTCAAATCCCAGAGGGAAACTTGAAACAACTGTCACAACTAATTTTCAGTTGGTAAAAATTTTGAGATGCATGCCTTGAATTCAGTAGTAATCAGACCACCAAGTCTTATAGGTTTTTATAAAACTAAATCAAACATTTAATAATAAGAGAAATCATTTTAAATACATACATGCATCTACAAATCACTACTATGATAACTTCTAACTCCCCTAATCAATGTAACTCCCAGTTACACTTTTGTTAAGGCAACGGTAAAACACATAGATATTAAGAGACCCAGGCAAAGAAACATGATATCCTAAACGAGTCAAATTCAAAGTGAGTGCTCTTCACTTCAGTCCCTGGAGACAGTAGCTTGTGGCATAGATGCTGAAGGCTTTTTCACACTTGTAAGATCTTAAAAATGCCTTCCCTTACACAAAGCCTTTGCTCCTTTATACACATATTCCCCTTTGAATGGAAATACCCATTGTTTCACTATGTCTTTGGACTTTATCTCCCTGATAATAAAACACTCTCATAGCACTAAGTTTTACCAGTAACCTTTGGAAACAATAAACACACTGTTTCTAAACTTCACCTGGCTAGGTGACACATTTCACCCATCCTTTGAAAATAATCTAGTCTGGTTTATTTCAAAATGCAAATGTTCCTTTACATCTATGTTGCTAAACTTCCCCATGATTACCTAATTAACATTTCAAACCTAACCTCTCTTCTTAGATCAAAGCACCCAGGTTAATTCAATTAAGTCTCACACACATACACAGACACATAGAGACATGCAGATACACCCCACCATTACTCTATTTTACAATAAAATGAAAATTATTACATCTTCTTGACAGTAGCATAACCGCAATATTCAATTTTGAAGATTGTATGCTTTGTAAAGTTAGGCTTTGCAAGTTATATAGCAATGTACTTGAAAGCAAACACATTCTTCTGCATTGTCGATAACTTGGATGATATTAATGTTGAGACATAGGCTGAGATGGTGGCTTTTGGCCACCAGGATCCTTCATTTTTGGACACAGGTTTCTGAGGTATACATTGTACCAATTGGGTGCAGTGCTCCCTGAGATATATTGGTAAACTGCAGAAAATAATCAAAACAAGCTAATGGAATGCTGACCTTTACATCTCGGGGAGTAGAATTCAAAGGGATTAAATTACAAGGAGAGGTTTGTTAATTATATATTAATTGTGTTCAATTAGGTACAGGTACTGATGATTCACTTGAATTCATTTGCATACATGCTGAAACTGCAGTTGCTGGGTTAGAAGGTCTATGCTTGTAATGTGTCACTCTATGAATAAATATAAAGGTGTGTAAAGATTGACTCCAGTTCTATCCTTCAACAACTGACTTCCTGGGATATGACAAGGTTACCCAAACTAGGGTTGTATTCCCTGTAATAAAGCAGATTAAGGGGTGATTTAATCAAAGTTTTCAAGATATTAAGAAGAACAAATAGGGCAGATGGAGAGAAATTATTTCTGTCAGTTGGGGAATGTAGGATTAGGGGAAATAGCCTAAGGGTTAGTGCCCCTCAGGAGTGCAGTTATGAAACACTTCTACACTCCAGGACTTCACCCCAGCTGTGAAAAAAGCAATAGAGCCAAAATCTACCCTTAAGCTCTCACTCCTTACACCCTCGCAGTTCCCACAAACTCCCCATGCCCCCTCCATACCAACTCATGCCATCTCATGCCCCCCATCCACATCCATGGCCCTTTGTAGCTCTTATACCAACTTAGTGCCAACTCATGCCAACCCATGCCCCACCACCCTTTTTCTTACACTCTTCATGCCAACTCACCCAGTATCCACATGGGCAGACCTCAGGAACCATGCTGAGATGAAACAAAATGAGGTTCTAAGTGTATTTTGCATACTTAACTATTAAAAAAATACACTCTCATTGGTAAAAAAAAATCAATACATTTAAAATCCTTCAAGTACTTAAACCCTTATAAAGCAATAATTTATTCAAGCACTTCGTCCCCTGTGTGGAAGAAAAGCACTTGTATTCATTGCCCCACATCAAAGACAACTAATTTACTTATAAGCACCTGGAGCTGTCAATCAAACTATGAACTTACAGCCATCCTCCACCACCCAACCACTGTGATAATGATAGGTTCTGGAAGCAGTCAAGCAGCACTAATCCTTTAATGAAGACCCTCAGGCTTATGTCAACAGACAGCTCGTGAAATTGCAAGCTGTCACAACAGGCTGTTTTTATTTCAAAATTTTAAATTTAAATTACTGGACAGCTTAATTGTTCCGCAGACCTTTTTTTATGTACGTTCAATCTACTCCTAATAATCGCAAAGGGCATCTTACAGCTCCCAAAGGAGTACTTCACCTCTCCCAAAGGAGTACCTCACCTTTCCCAAAGGGATACCTTAACTCTCCAGAAGGATACCTGGGCTTCTCCAAACGAGTATCTTGACTCTCCAAATAACTCTGGCAGCTTTATACCTTTTCCTCAAATGTCTAAACCCCACAGTCATGTTTCAGACATCCTAGCAATGAAACATTCTTCTGTTTAAAGGCAGCTGCACAGTTACTTCTGTGAACTATAACCTGCCCCTGTTCATCCCTGGTGAAAATGGTGGATGCTGGGTTCAATGGTGCAACTTCTGGAACTTCTCCCCATGGTGTTATGCTTATGCAGCCTAACACGATTGAGTGAAATTTTGAAGACAGTGGGTTGGTGCTTGTTCCTGGTGAGTTATCATTTTTGCCAGCTGTAATACTGCACTTATACTCAAAAACCATGCGGCCCACCAAGTTAAAACTCCCACCCTGCACTTTGAGAATGTTTTTTTCTAATGATGGTGTTTCCTGCCCGGCCACCCAAAAGTCGATGGAGAATGTATCCGCTCAGCCATTTAACATTCAGCAGGTCATTAATTGGCCAAGGGCAAGACTTGCGCCACCAACTCAGGAGGTAGACCCGCCTTTGGAGCTGCTGATCAATCCAAGTGGCTGGCAGCTCTGTTGTCTCAACAGTACCTGGTTTGAACAATGGCCACTGCCAGAATTACAGACAATTCCTGAAGAAGGGGAGCAAATAGGGGCCAGACTTCAGGTTAGTTCAGGGAATCAACAGGGATTGGCTGGCAGCCCCAGCAAGAGGGGCGAAGGGTGATGGGGGTGGGGGGGGTGGTGATTTGACACCAGGGGGAAGGGTTAAAGAGAGGGTATGACCTTGTGGGGGCTGCATCTGCTGGGCACAGGGGATCCCAAAGGAGGTCCTCCCCAGCAATGCCTGACACCAACTTATTCATCAGTAAAAGCTGCTGGGCTACCCGCCTGGCACGGGTCTCTCCCTGCTACAGGTAAAATAGTGGTGGGGATGGGATGAGGCATTAATTGGTTCCCGCATAAATGACAGACATGTTGGGGAGGGCGGGTAGGTGTTGTGCATGCCAGGTGCTGCATTTTATGAGCCCTACCAGCTTCACACCTGCTGAACGGGAGGGGGGGACCATGAAATTCTGCCCAATGTTTCAGGTTAATGGTCTTCCATGAGAACATTTATTTTTGTGCAGCAGTTCTTATCCTTTTTGTATTTTCAGCAGCTCTCTGGATTGACTGGCTGTCTTTAAATGCCTCAAATAGACTGATTCAATTTGGTTCTGGCTAATTTGAGATGTTTTCTCAGCACTTAAAAGTAATGTGTAATCTCCACTTCAGCAGTTTGTCAGTAAATTCCAGATCAAAAGGCCTTAAAAAGCATAACATTTCACACTTAATTTTATGAATGGAATAACATTAGTTGATTTGTTGTTTAGTTTTTGACATCAACTTTATTAGCAACCTCAAAAATTGGCCTAGAAAGCCACAAAATATTACATAGTATCTACAGAAGCAGGCCATTTGATCAAATAAGTCCATGCCAGTGTTTGTGCTCCATACAGCATTTCCTCATCTAACCCCATAAACTTATCTTTGTATTCCTTTCTGCCTCACGTGCTTATCTTGTTTCTATGATCTTACACCTATGCAATTCACTTCAAATGCTCATAGGGCAAAACTTTTAGCTCGGTGAGTGGGCACGCACCCGATCTGCTCGAACGTGAAATGACGCGTGTTGATGTCGGGTGAGCATCCTGCAGTCGTGTGATATTTCGGCCTCCACTTTCAGAAACTAGCACTTCAACCGGGGGTGGGCTACAAGGCGAGGGGTCGGGCTGACACACACAAGGGTGTCAACAGGGAGGGAAGGTGTTGGAATGGCAGTCAGGGGGAAGGGGGAACACGAGGGGGACCTTTCTGGGGTTGCCCTCTAACCTCTTGCTGCCGGAGTGAGCAGGGGTCTGATTAGAAAGAAAGGAGGAAGATCTCCTTGCGATGAAAGCCATTTAAAGCTAATGGCTTCATTTGCACTGTTAAAGAGCCACTCAGAACTCAGTGGCTTCACAACACAGTCGCTGCATCTCAAGTATAAAACACAGGAATGCAGAATTTGGGAATGCAGGCAATAGTGAGGGAGACGCAGCTGCATCATAGATGGCATTCAATCAATAAAGGTCTCTCACATGTTTATCAGATGTGACACACCTAATGTGACAAAGAGCATCCACTCATTGATCATGAGCAACTGATTGCTCATTAATATGCCACATCAGAGATTGGAGTACTGAGCCAGGTTGGGTCACTCATCTCACTTAAACTTTTGCATCCCACGCAGGGCTCAAGATGTTACATATCGGTGATGCCATCTAGGTCACCTCGATGTGTGTGCTACTGTCTCAGGGATAAGGCAGCATCAGCCACCATGCAAGTAGGTCAGGAAAAACTATGGCCCCTTATAGTCTCCAAATGTGTCACTTTCTGAGCTTCACTTTCTTACTCCTTGAATCATTAATGTCTTCAATGTTTACTTTCAGAGAGAAGGCAAAAACAGAAATGGATCCAGGTCTCAATGCTGCCTTTGTCAGGGTCCTAATGCAATGGAGGAGGTGAAGGACAGGGAGGTGACTCCACGCACAGCTCCAGCAGGAGGGGCATGGTCGAGTGGAGCCAGACCACGAATGGAGGGTCAGGAGGAGAGACGCAGACAATGAAGGCAACTCACCAGACTGAGGGCTTATTGTCCAAGAGTGTCCTATTTACAAATGAGCTGGAGGTGATGGGGTCACAGCAAGAGGGGATTGAGCTCGGCTAGATACCCCTGGAATCACCTGGGTGGATGGCCCTGGGGTGTCCAGGTGCTGGCTGCCCTCTATTTGGGTGCCCAAGGATCCCTGGCTGACTTCTTGAGGAGAAGGGTAAGCTGGAGTGAGATCAAGATGCCGTGCCCTCATTTCACAAAGCCACAGATGGATCCCATCAATGCCTACAGCGATGGAATGCTGCTCCTGCAGCAGTGCAAAGAACAATGTCCTGGAACAAGGTCTCCATGGTGGCTGCCATCCTACCAGTGTTGACCTCAGTGCATTGACATGCCAGCGCTATAACAACAGACTGAACGTGGACGGACTCCTCCATCATTCATTGCAATCTGTGCAAAGCAGCTGACAAACCTTCCTGATATTCCCTTGATTGTCGCTGGATCTCCACTAACTGAGTTAAGCCCATGTCCGGAGGCTTATCATCAGGCTTAGATTCAGCAGAATCCTAGCCTCCAACAATCCTCCGAGTGCCAGCTACCTCAGATGTCCCTGCCTCTGTCTGCTGTGGACCAAATTGTGTGCAGTCCTCACCAAGTTGTGACCCCAAGACTACTCTAGGATTAGGCTCCACTGAATTGCATGTTTCTTCACTGGTGCAGGATGTGGATGATCACTGTGATGGGCCTTCAATGGTGCTGTTCAAGTCTTCTACCTCCAAAGCGTCTTCAGGGCTGGGGATGAGGGCCTAGCTGGATGATGTCCTCGGACACTTTCCAGAGATGCCTATAAAAGAAAGTAGGGATTACTTAAGGATGGGAAGAGGGAGAAGGCGGTATAATGGGGTTGAGAAACTTATCAACCATGATTGAATGGCGGAGCAGACTCGAATGGCCTAAGTTCTGCTCCTATGTCTTATGGTCTTATGGTCTTATAACTGGAAGCTAGCAGAATGGGCTCACAGTCTGGTTGTCTGAGGGAAGAGCTGGTGCAGCACCCTCACTTGGGTTGGCAACGCCCATCTCACCATCGCCACATGCATGTCCCCTGTCCTCTCCAGCCAGGGTGATGACATGTTCCTCATATGGACTGAGGGCTTTAATTTCAGCTATTCCACCCACAGTCTGGGACCTCTCCCTCCTATTGTGTATAAGCTTGTCCCAGAGAGATTGTGAGCAAGACACAAGCCAAGGCAGATGATAGGGATGCTTGCCTTGTGTGGATGGTGAGTGAAGCAGTGGATGTGATGAGGACACAATGTATACAGTGGCTGCAGTGTGTACCATCTACAAATTGCTATGCAGGAATTCGCCAAGGCTCCTTATACAGCACATTCCAAACCCACGACCACTACATCTAGAAGGATAAGGGCAGCAGTTACATGGGAACAACACCACCTGGAAGTTCCCCTCCATCCTGACTTGGAAATATATCACTGTTCCTTCACTGTCACAGGGTCAAAATCCTGGAACCCCCTTCCTAACAGCACTGTGGGTGTACCTACACCACATGGACTGCAGCAGTTCAAGAAGGCAGCTCACCACCACCTTCTCAACAGCAACTAGGGATGGGCCAAATGCTCGCCTAGCCAGTGAATCCCACATCCCGTGAATGGATAAAAGGTAAAGGACATGAGGCCAGATGGAGATGCGAAGGCGTGTGTCAGAGAATGAGTGGTGATGTGCCTTCAACTGGCAGCGTGTGAGATCCCTGTGGAATGTCATCCTGCTACATTCTGATGGGCTTGTAAGTGTGTGAGTTGAGGGTGATGAGGTGGTTGACTTATTCTGCAGGAACGGATGAGATCATTCACCCTCTTCCTGCACTGGATTGCAGATCTTTTTTGCCGTGTATCTGCGCTGACCACTGAAGCCACATTCTCCTAAGCCGAAGTGGTGGCATTGGTGGACCTCCTCTGGCTATCGCTGGGATAGGGAACATCCTGGTGGGCCTCGATAGTGTCCGGTAGGTGCCCCAGTAAAATGCCACATTTTGGAAGCCATACTTCTCTCGCCCTTTGAGGCCATTTTTTCTGTGGGGCTATCCTGGCCTGGAGACATTGAGAAGGCTGATTGCAGCTGCACTTTAAATATGGTGCCCAGAGGAGAGAACTGCTGAGGGCACAACGGGAGGGGAAAATCAGAGGCCACCCGCTCGTGATCAGATGTGTTTCCAGTTTTTGCATCAGTAATGAGGCGGGGCGGGGGGGGGGGGTAGCGGAGAATGTGGCGCAAAAAGCCGCCTTGTGTTCGGTGGGGAAAATGTCACTTTTCCCACCTGCCACCATATATAAAGTGAGGATTGAAAAATCCCCTACCTTGTAATAATTGCAACATCTTCTACACCTAACTGCATCCAAGAAACCAGCTAACATAAATTGGTCACAATGTTTAAGATCTACGCCTCAAGGACAATCAAAGGACACCTAACCAAATAATCTTTTATCTTTTTTTTATTGAACTCTAGCTCCCCTTATTATGATACATGTGTGTGCATGTGGGCCCTAATGACTGCATGAGTACAGAATGCTTGATGCCACATTTCGCATTATTTTTATTGGATTTCATAGTTTAAAAATTTGCTCCTTCTTTGACTCAAGAAAACTTTGCTTGATTGGTTCCTTATTGCTCACAGCTTAAATAGTTAAATACGTCCTATTTTGGAAAAGGCAAAGCCTTGTAAAAAGAAACTTAAACTTTTGTTGTGATGAACTGAGGAGGTTGAATAGAAGGGAGCCAGTTCACCCCTTCTCATTTGGTTAGAACAGGACACAAAAATTATGAGATGCCCAGATCGATCGGCATGAGAATGGGCAGGTCATGAACTTTGACCCCTTTACCCAACAATCTATTTAGAACAATTTTTATCTCGTCAAGTCTAAACCAAAAAGTATAAACCAGGAAATATAAATTAGATTTAATTCATTATAAAAATGTATACAAAAAGTTAAATAGAGCAAAAGAAAGATGGAATTCAAAAAGAGAGATAAAACACCACAGAAAGCAAAAGTAAAAATTGTTCTTTTTCTTAAATCTTCTACCCTTAGAAAATTCTGAAGGAATAAGATTTCATACTTGTAAAATTAAAATTTCAGTGCCAGAGGAGTTGTCTGGCAGTAATTATAACTGATCATAATGTGGGAAATTCACATTCACCTGAATGCCTGTGGAGGAGCAGGGGAACCTGGACTACAGTTTCCTGGTTTTTGTATTTAACTGTGTGTGTGGACTCTGGAAGCAGCTGTCTGATTTACTCCAAAATAATGGTGAGCACTGTTATCCTCAATGTAAAATCAGGGCCAGTATGGATATTCTCAACTGAAAAATTGGGTGCAGACTAATTTTGCTGGAACACCACCTATTTACTTATGTTATAATTGCTCTATTAGCATTACAGTTTTATAGGGAGCCCCTGTTGTTTGTGGGCTGATGCACATAAATTAGTGTATAATGACTTGATAACATTCTGGGCTGGAAGTCCTTAGCTAATATTGACCAATTTTGTTTGGTAAAGGTAATAGGGGCTGGTGAGCTATTTCAAGAGCCCACAACATTTCATGGCCAGGATTTTTCCCTCATTGGGCGGGCTCAGCGAGAGCGGACGGGGGCAGGCGTGAAGCCAACTGCCACCTGCCATCGGCTTGATTTCATGCAAGCGGGCCAATTAAGGCCTGCCCTGAGTGGATTGCGAGCGGAAGTGCTGAGCACTACCCATGCAGGCAGGGGGAGGAGGGATAGCTGGGCTTTACGCTCGCCAAACGAAATATTGCGCGAGTGCGCATGACGTCGGGATGCATGCCCGATGTCATGCGTGTCATATTACGCTCATGCCTGCTGACCGCGCGCCTGCACACTGAATGTAAAATTCTGGCCCATGTTATTTCCAGGATTTTCAGAAAATGGTAGTAGATGTTGATTTACCTTTCATTTTGGCAGATGAATTCAAATTAGATATTAATGATAGGAAAATATCAACCTACATTAGCAGCATTCCTGACAACTAGTGTTTGCTAAGCGGGCAGAGGTAGGTCTTAAAAATAAATTGATGCCTAATTGCTTATTGAACTAAACAAAGCAGCAAAGTTAGAAAAAAAAATGATTGTAAATATTCAACCAGCACTGCTAGCCACATTCTATTACTGCAAGTTTTGCAGCCATTTTCCTTGTCTTATTTCTGCTAGGAAACAAAGCCTGATTCTCATTTTCCATAATTTCTGCCAATTTCTAACCATTTTCATGCAGCATGCAGGTATTCTGGGTTGCTATGTACTGTGGATTATTTGGAAATCAGTCAATGAGAACAGTCGCTTTTCTTGTGTCATTTTTGTTTTTTTTTGCCTGAGGTGTTTCAAAATCCTTTGTGGTTCTGTGTTTTCCTAGGCCTGATGCTAAAATGGCACAATAGATTTCCAAATGGGAATTTCCTTATAGCTGTGCAGTTTTAGCAAAGAGGATAGAAGGATGGCAGACAGGTCAGGCTGTACCAATTGTTACTGGCTCCCACCTACTCTAGAGTATGCCAGCAGAGGTGCATACACTTGCACTTGTCCAAGGAATGGCGCATTCACAACATTCACTTCCTCCACCACTGATGCACAATGGCAGCAGTGTGTACAAATTACAAAATGCACTGCAGCAACTCACCAAGGCTCTTTCAGCAGAACCTTCCAAACCTAAAACCTCTACCATCAAGAAGGACAAGGGCAGCAGATGCATTAGAACGCCACCACTTGCAAGTTCCCCTCCAAGTCGCACACCATCCTGACTTAGAACTATATCACCATTCCTCCACTGTTGCTGGGTCAAAATCCTGGAATTCCCTTCCTAACAGCATTGTGGGTGTACCTACAGTACATGGGCTGCAAGGGAAGGTGGCTCATCACCATCTTCTCAAGAGAAGGGCAATAAACATGGTCTAGGAAACGATGCCTGCATCCCATAAAAGAATTAAAAAATGCAGAGGTGTCAATTCACTAGGGACATTGGCACTGAATTATTCTGCATGCATTAGGAAGATCTGCAGCTAAATGCCACTGGGTGCACTGCACTGCCAGTGGTTATACAAGGCACAAATGCAATGAACTTTTATGTGTTGCCATTGTTTCAAGCTGCTACTGGGAACAGTTACACAGATCAGTCAATCAGTTGTACATAACTGTGTGAAGTAAATCATGGTTGCATTGTTCGCTCAAACATCACAGTTAATCCCCTTCCCCATGGATAACCAACAGCACTATTGGAGCACTCTACAATTTCAGGATGGAAAGAGTCCAGAAGGTGTTTTATGAAACAAATGTATGAACATGATACTTCTCCATTATACAATGCCTCGACCAACATGATTTGGAAAGTATTGCACTCTCTCAGTGTGCAACTCATTTTCAACCTTTGATGCTACGAGTTAATATTTACTTTCCCAGTAGCCGCTGCAATACCTTCATTTTAAGGCAGTCCATGATGACATGAATACTTGATGCTAAAATGCAATGTTAAGGCCCCTCAAGATCAAAGCTATCCTCGGAAGCTGTGGTTCATGATTGCTATGCAGCATTCCAAGTCACCATGTGGAGTGCAAATATAATGAGAAAAATATCTCTGTCCGAATTATCATCAAGCACACCCAGGCATGCTTCAAGTACTTGGCACAACTTAGTGAGAGTGTCTAGTTTTGATGCTGTTTGCTGCACACTTAACGGTATTATCCTGGAGACCATAGGTCTCCAAGTGAAAGAAGAGCCAAAGGGATTGAACTCTTTGCTATAGCAAGAAATTTATGCAGCTGTCATATTGGAATGTGTTTCCTAACCTGTAATATGCTCATTGCATTAATGGAATGGTATGCCTTTTGCACATCCTTTCCACATGTGCCATATATCACTTATTACCTTTTCAATGCAAATTACAAATGTGCTGTTGGTGTTTTAGTTGCCAATGACTGCTGCTCCCAAACCCTGCCAAGAACATTGCAGAAAGAACTATAATGTGAGCTTTGTACAACTGATATTTTAGTGGTAGGAGCATGTTCGATGGCCAGTAGGAACCTCTTCAGGCTAAAATGGCCTCACTTCTGAATAGCTGAATCCTAAAATAGACCAATTACAGGCTGTGTAACATTGGTATATGCATGGACAGCCTGGTCCTGCATTTTCTGCTATCAATGCAGGCATTGGAGGTGATTGAATAAAGGTTGTAGATGTGTTTCTACCCTGAGAAACAGCAATAGTTGACATGTTGTTGCTGCCACTGGGCACTACCCCACCAAAGACACGAATCAACATGAGCAGTCTTAATTTTATCGATGAAGTCCATGTAGCCTTGCTTGATGGTTCTCTGTAACTGATCCCCAAACCTGTGGAAGCCTGAAGAAATAGCGCACTCCACTGTCTTCCCCAGCAAAATCAGCTGCGGGTCTGCCGACCTATCAATGGCCCATTGAGGCCATTGACGGATCATTAAAACAATTAAAGGACCTGCCCGTCCAACCTTAAGGTTGGCAGGCAGGCCAGGAGCCCCGTCGGGGAATAGAAAAAACATGAAACCTCATCCACCGGCAGGATGAGGTTTCATGTAGGGATTTAAAAAGTTGAATAAAGCTTTAATGAAATTTATTAATGTTTATACAACTGTCAGCTGACTGAGGTAGCACTTAGTCTCCCTGAGGTAGCGTACTCTCGTATTTGGGTAATCACCCCCCCACCACCCGCACAGGAAGTGCATAGTGCTTCCCGCCGGGTTTCACGCTGGGTGGGCCTTAATTGGCCCACCCACATAAAATGGCAGTGCGGCCCACTTCTCTGGCAGGGATCAGCTCCCCGCCCGCCGGAGATTGGGTCGGGCCTACCTGCCCGGTAGGCAGAAAATTCTGCCCTTAGTTGTTTCAGTGGCAGAATGCAACAATGTATATATTAGCAATTCTGTACAAGTTTTCATGCTGTTACACCAAACAGATTATTCCCCACAGGGTTTCTTTGAACATTTTACAGGCATTACAAAAAGGAAATACTTGGGCATACACTTAGCATCATACAAGCTTAGCAATCATACTCCTTCTTTCTTCTTTTAACTGAGTGACCAGTGAAAATAATCATCCAACTGAAACAATATTTTTGACAATTTTCTGACACAGCTTGCTTTCTTATACTGTGCACAGTTCAGGTAATAAAATTGCACTTGATCTTCAATCTCAAAATTCTTCCTCCTAAATGTTTGTGTCAATATGTTTAGAATTTAAATTTTAAATTCAATACTTATGTTTAGACAGGTCGAGTCAGTATTTCCTCCATTTGGGAAATTGATTCGTTGATATCCTGTGTTTGTGGTATTAGACTGTTTGATGTGATAGGAAATGGGAAAATTGAGTGACTTTTCATCTGAAAATAACTGTATCAGGAAAGAAATTATTAGTTTACATCCATAAATATATGCAATCAAGGAACTAAGGTTTAATGGCCTTCCAAAGGGAAAAGAATAATAAACGTGCCGAGAGAATTTTTTTTTTAACAGTCAAAAAGAGTGAATATTAAAAGATGAATGACAGTGTACTTTTTTTTTACATTACATGTAATCATCACACAACAAGTTAACAGAAAAGGAGTTTTTTCTGAGTTTGCGCTGCTGGCAGGAAGCATACCCCTCCAGGTGCACATATTGGAAAATGATGGACACGTTGGTCTGCAATTTTCCATCCATTTGTGATTAAAAATCTTGTTGACGCAAAAGATGGCATCCATTGTAGGTAGCATCTGTAATCTCCTGAGGTACGTTTCAGCAGGAGAGGCTTCCCACTGGCAATGTGAATTTGGAAAATTGTCCTTCCTGTTGTTTGCTGTTATGCTTATTTTGACTTCCTGTTCTAACATTTTTCCCTAGGAGTTTTATATTTGCGCTTTGCTTTTAACTCTTGCATAATAAGAAACTGAGTGAGCAATCTAGATGTCCCAGTGGGCAAAAGCGTGTCCACCCTGATAATAAACCGCACTGACCTGGAAAGTTGCAGATTCTTGCTTTGTGTTTCATCAGATGATTTCAGTTATTCCACCAGTTGAACTCCTGAAATTGGCCTCAATGCCCCTATGCAAAGAAGGGGCAAAAAATCAGCCAGGATCCTAACTCATCATTACTATTCACTGATTCTATGCTGTAAAATTCATGCATGTAGACATTATTAACTTGAAATCCCTCCTTGCCCTATTTTTAAGACATTGATTTGCCATGTTAGAGATGATTTAATGAAATCATTAAAAAATGCAGTGAAAAAGTAGCTCACAGAGGAACATCAGCCCTGGTGTGAAGACGGATGCAGGGTTAGGTTTGATAATTGCCCTCCTCCCTCTCCAGCAATTAAAAAGCTTGTTGACACAAAGGTAGTGATATTCCAAGGGGCAGTAGAAGATTTGGCACTTTCTGGGTCCCACCAAAATTCTTTTGTTTCAAGCCCAATTCAAATCAACCAGTAGGCCAAAGCAATTTTAGAGTTTTGTGACTGCATAAAAAGTAAAAACATGATCACAATTTGTGGGGAGAAAAGAAATAATGCAAATGTTGAAAACTGTAAAATAAGAATGAAAAATGTTACAGCATTCAAAGCAAGGTAAAGGAAAGGATAATACTTTGAGATTCTCTATCAGACCTCAGTTCGATTTTTCCATGGCAATGTTTTCTGATCACGCTTTGGCTTCATTTGTGACTCAAAGTTCAAATCAGTGCAAATAACAAAGCAAATTAAACAAAAATTATTCAAGCATTAAAACTAATGCATTCTGTATAAGTGCAGCACTTACTAAAATTAGTACTGATGCAGGTA
Organism: Carcharodon carcharias; assembly: GCF_017639515.1. Classification (NCBI taxonomy): domain Eukaryota; kingdom Metazoa; phylum Chordata; class Chondrichthyes; order Lamniformes; family Lamnidae; genus Carcharodon; species Carcharodon carcharias. The sequence goes on along the minus strand of NC_054474.1, from coordinate 82,024,839 downwards.
CAACTCTAAGACAGATTTTCACTATAAAGAGGAACATTTAAGTGACACAGATAGCAGTCCTGATGAAATACCAACCACCTGAAATATCACCTCTGGTTCTCTCTCCACAGATGCTGCCTGATCTGCTGAATGTTTCCAGTGCTTTCTGTTTTTATTACAGAAACCACAGCATTTCACTTTCATAGATGCAAACATGTGGGGCAGAATATTGCCCATGTCGAGCGGGCTCAGCGGGATGCCGACCGCTGCCCGCGATTGGGGCCAGACCATGATTTTATGCTGGCGGGCCAATTAAGGCCTGCCCAGCGTGAAATGCGAGCAGCAGGTTGGATGGGCAGTGAAAAATTTTATTTAGTTATCTTTTTAATGGCCTTAATAGGCCTTTTTATTGTTGGCAGGTGCACTGCCGACTCCCGCGTGCGCCCGCTGACTGAAATATTGCGTGACTGTACGTTAATGTCGGAAAGTTTGCCTGACGTCAAAGTGCATCATTTTATTCTTGAGCGGCTAGGGTGCACTCCGACCCGCTGAGGTAAAAATTCTGGCCATGAAATAGGAGCATTTCATTCAGCCCCTCAAGCTTACTTCGCCATTAACTAAGATCATGGCTGATCTGTCTGTGCTGAGTCCACATTCTCATCTGCCCCTGATAACCCTTGATTCCCTTGCCTAAAATAAATCTACCTAACTGTCTTAAAAATATCCAGTGACCCCTCTTCCACCGTCTTCTGAGGCAGAGGGTTCCTAAGTTGCACAAACCTCTGAAAGAAGAACATTTCTTCTCATCTCTGTTCTACAAGGGTGACCCCTAATTTTAAAACAGTGCCCCCTAGTTCTGAGTTCCCTACATTGGAAGCATCCTTTCCACATCCACCTTGTCAAGTCCGCTCAGGATCTTGTATACTTCAATCAAGTCACCCCCTCACTCTTCTAAACTCCAGTGAAAACAAGCCCAGCCTGTCCAACTTATCCTCATAAGACAACTCGCTTAATCCAGGTATCAATCTAATAAACTTCCTCTGAACCACCCCCAATGCATTTACATCCTTCCTTAAATAAGGAGACCAAAACTGCACATGATGTTCGACATGTGGTCTCACCAATGCCCTGTGTAACTGAAGTGTAACATCTTTGCTTTTATGTTCAATTCCTTTCATAATAAAGGATAGAATTCCATTAGCCTTCTTGATTACTTGTTGCACCTGCGTACCAATTTTTTGTGACTCATGCATGAGAATACCGAGACCCCTTGGCATCTCTGAATTCTGCAGTCTTTCTCTATTTAAGCAATATTCTTTCTATTCTTCCTGCCAAAGTGAACAACTTCACATTCTCCCACATTATACTCAATCTGCCAGATTTTTGCCCACTCAATCAACTTATCTATATACATCTGTAAAATTCTTATACTTTCTTCACAATATATTTTCCTACCTATCCTTGTGTTGTCTGCAAATTTAGCTACCATGCCTTCGCTTCCCTCATCTAAGTCATTGATGTAAATTGTAAAAAGTTGAGACCCCAGTACAGACCCCTGTGGGACCCCACTCATCATGTCCTGACAATCAGACATTTATGCATACTCTCCTTTTTTTGCCAGACAATCAATCCTCTATCCAGGCTAATATGTTACTCTTACACCATAAGCTTTTATTTTCTGCAATAACGTTTGATGTGGAACCTTATCTAATGCCTTCCAGAAATCCAACTACAGTACACCTGCAAGTTCCCTTTTATCCACAGTACATGTTACTCCTTCTTATTAAAGAACTTTAATAAATTGTTTAAACATGCGCCAGAATTTTTAACTCAGCGGATGGGCAGGCGCCCGACCTGACTGAATGTGAAATGACGCATGATGACTGAGCGTGCTGACATAAATGCGCAGTTGCACGATAGTTCAGTCGGCGGATGCGCTCCAGAGCCGGCACTACGCCCGCTGACAATTGGAAGGCCTATTAAGACAATTAAGTTATTAATTGAGTTTAATTTTTCACTTCCCGTTCAACCTAATGGTTGGCAGGCAGGCAAATAGGCCAAGCAGTCTTTGCAATTTTTGGAAAACTCATCTATGGGCAGGATGAGGTTTCCAAAAGCAAATGCAAATAAAATAAAACCTTAATTTTTAAATTAAAAACATGTCCATGCTCATGGGTCATGTTTTATTAAATTTTTCTGATGTTCAATAATTTGTTCAATATATTCTTCATCTCCCTGAGGCAGCTCCATGCCTCAGGGAGATTGTTCTGCGCTCTCTCGCGTGCATGCGTGAAGTTCGCATTGGGCCTGCTCGCGCAACCCCTTGCCCGCACATGCAATGCTCAGGGCTGCCGTTTGTGTATCATGCTGGGTGGGCCTTAATTGGCCCGCCTGAGTAAAATCATGGAGTGCTGCCGAATGCGGGTGATCAGCTTTCCGACCGCCCTTGCCGATTCCACACGCCAAGGGCAAAATTCTGCCCGTGATTTCTCTTTCATAAAACCATGTTAGCTCTTCCCATGTACCTTGTATTTTTCTCAGTGCTCAGCCATAACCTCTTTAGCAATCGACTCTAGCACCTTCCCCACAACAGACATTAAGTTACCTGACCTATAGTTCCCTCCCTTCTTGAATAGGCGGGTTATATTTGCTACTTTCCAGTCTGATGGAGCCTTTCCAGAATCTAGGGAATTTTGGAAAATTAACACCAACTACTACCTCATTAGCTACCTCTTTTAAAACCCTAGGATGAAGTCTATCTGGACCTGGAGACTTGTCAGCCCGCAGCTCTATCAGTTTGTTCAGTACCACTTCCCTGTGATTGTAATTTCACCAAGTTCCTCGCTCAGCTCCACCTCCCGATTTACAGCTATTACTGGAATGCGTTTTATATCCTCATTTTAAATGAATTGTTCTGGTATGCCATGACTTCAGTAACAATTGGTTATTTATTACACACCAATTCATCAAACTTGTAATAACAATGTTATCAATGCGTCTTAATGATTATCTGATTGCACCTCTGATTCCTGCAATTGAAACATATTGTGACGGAATCATTGGACAGAAAATGAAAGTTTCCAATAGAGAATAGCCATAAATATCAAAACTACCATGGAGACATTTAACTCAAAGAAACAGAACTTGCAAAGTTAATGGAACTTGAGATTTAAGTTAAGAGGAAAAATCAATGAACTGATATCAATTCATCTGTAAATAAATGATGAAATATCCCTATAAACTACAGCAATTAAGTTCTCAGTCAAGATGTATTTCAGACTCCTGTTAGGAGTTGGGAGCTTTTGCCAGCATAAAATGGTATATACCAATGCCTTTGATTGAAACATATGATGGTAATTCATTGAAGGGAATGAAATCTTTGCTTGTGTCACGTTGGAACTGAACAGCTTTCTGAAATTATTATACTGTGTATGATGTGGGAATGAAAGCCAGGGTGTAATCCTGTTAAAAACGACTACATTTTGAAAGGGGTTTCTGTTTGTTTATGCCAGTAATGTTCTGGGCAGAAGAGTCCAAACGAGTACGAAAGTTCAGGGAACTTTAAATGGAAGGAAGTTACCCTAAAGCCATTTACATTTATGTTTTCCACAATGTGGTTCAAGATTCAATTTAACAAATCAGGCCCTGTCTACAAAACTGAGAGTGAGTGAGTGAAGGTAAGATAGAGAGAGAAAAAAAGACAGAAAGGAAAAGTGAAAATAAAAAATAAACTTAATTTTAAAAATCTCCAACAACAAATAAAGTCCGGGGCTAAATTTTCTGGTCTGCGGGAGGGCGGAGCAGGTGTGGGCACGGGCGGGCATGGACCCCATCGCCGCCTGCGATTGGGTCCGCACAGCCATTTTAATCAGGCGTGCCAATTAAGGCCCGGCCAGCGTAATACGTGACTCCCGAGGATAGCGGGTGTGGGCGGGCAGCAGCGGGAACGCACTGTCCACTGGGTCCGATGGCGACCCGGCAGCCTGTTTTTATGAACTGCTGACAGCCTTTGCTAGGCTGCTTACAATGACAAGTGGTAGGGATCACCAGAGGGCTTCTGGTGAGCAGGTCAGTCCAGAAGGTAGGCCAGCAGAGGGGCTGGAGAGTAGGGCAGTGGGACAGGCCAGTCCGGAGGGTAGGACAGAGGGCCAGTGTGCCCCTCGTTTTTTGGTTGACTGCCTTGCTGCCCTCCTCAAGGAGGTGGCAGCAAGGCAGGAAGTCCTCGTACTTCGGGATGGGAGGAGGAGGCCCCCCCACGTGACAGGTGGCAGAGGTGGTGAGCTCCCCTGACGTGGTGCAGCGCTCCTGGATCCAGTGTCTCAAGTGCTTCAACGACTTGTTGCACTCTGGAAGGATAAGTATCATGTTGACATTGGACACTTAACCCAGCAGGTTGGCTCACTCCCCTGCTACACCACCATCACTCCCCCCACCCCCCACTACCCCCAAGTCTGAGCTATATGACTGCATTGAATCATTGACGGCATTTGTCCTTCTTGCTGGGTGGGCCAGCAGATATTGCCCATGCTGAGGTCAGCCTGAGAGGATGATGAAGAAATGTGTTTTTCCCCCACAGCATGTGTTACACTGAGTCCCACATGACTGGTTTGGGGACAACCTGGAGGAGCTGCACCTAAGCACTGTGTTTGAACTGCAGGACATGTCCAAGTCAGGGTGGTGACATGCTGGGAAGGGAGCTTCAAAGTGGCATGGTTACAAACCATCTGCTATCCCCTGCGCTCCACGTGCTTGCACCTCCTTGCTATGGAAGGATATAGTGTGGTGCCTAATGTGATGTAGGCAGCATGTGTCCAAGATGGTGGGGTGGGGGGGGGGGGGGGAGCAGTTCTAGCATCTTTGTGTGAGTGTTGTGCAGCAGCAGGGTGAGGAGGCTCTGGATATGTCCCACTGTGGTTGGGGTAGGCCGTGCGCGAAGCAAGTCTGTGTGTAATTTTCACTAATCAATGCTCGTCTCTTATTTTCAGGAGAAGAATGCTCATAACGCGGCACGGCATGTGAGGACTGGTGGTGGCCAGGTGCAGATCGCCATTCTTAGCCACTTCGAGCAGGAAGCCCTGGATCTGGAGAGGTGCCATGCGCCCAGGTCTACTGGTGTCAGTGAGGCTGGAGTGCCACGGCCAGGTTTTTATGCCCAACAGTGAGGTCAGCATTGTTCTCCCAAGAGCCATAGCAGTGCTGAATGTTAATTGATTTAGTTTTGCAACGTGGCTTGACCACTGGTTATGGAAGGATGAGCGCATAATGATCTGGGTGACAGGGATACACTTTGTCATTGTCTCCACATTAACTGATCCATTGTCCTTCTTCTTCCTTTCAGCATCATTGGAGCAGGGTTAAGATGAGGAGCAGCAGAGGCCACCTCTCACACCTGAGGGCCCTGAAGTCACGGACTCACCAGCGTTACACTATCTCTGCCAGGCAGGCACCAACGCGGATATGAGCAGCTCGGTGGAAATTCGAACATCAGCTAGTGTCCCAAGGCACAGTGGCGAGGAGCTGGTAGAGACAGAGAGTGCCCATAGCGCCAGCAGTGGGAGGAATTCAGGGGACCAGGCACATGCTCAGTCGGTACCTGGTGATGTGCCTCTGGAGTCGTCCGTGATGCAACAGGGGCAGGAAATGCAGGAGCATCTGGAGGAGATACATGAGGCTATGCTTGGCTTGGTCTCCGTGGTGGAAGAGTCTACATGGAAGATCGCCAAAGCAATGAGCCACATGTCTGAGCGCCATGTGTCCTCCATGGAGAGACTGGCGACTCTCGTGGAGAGGCTGCTGCAGGAGACATGTCAGGGCTTCCTAGGGATATGCTCTGACCAGCAAGCCCTCACATCAGCACTGATCTCAGCTGGTCAGTGCCAGTGTGGGAGATGGTTTGGTCATCAACTTCCCCAGCTCGGTGCCCCTCCATCCATAGTGAGCAGGGAGGTCCGAAGCGACCTCACATCGGTACAGCAGCTGCCTGGCGCCTCTGCGGGCACTTCTCAGGGCACTCTGGATGAGGGTGGCAGCTCCTCTGGCCCTCTCCCAATGACTGTAGCATCCAGTGAGGCTGCAACGACTGGGGAAATGACAGTGTGGAACTGGCAGCTCCCTCCCAGGTGGGGCCAGCACAGGCTCCACAGGCCAGAGGACGACCACCAAGGTCATCAAGACCAACAGGACAGCAGAGTCAGCAGGCTGGCTCAGATGCCACTCCGAGTGATCGGGCAGCACCAAGACGTAACATCCAGAAACGAAAACATAAGGCACCTTAGGCACACCACGGATTTTCCACTTTTGTGTTGGCCCCAGATGAAGTCCTTATTAGTTGGTTTGATTTGTAACACCATTGTCTTTTTTTTGGAATAAGTTGGTTTGCTTGACATATTAAATTCAGATATGTCACCATGGCTGAGGGGTCCTCTTTTCCTCTGCATGTGTATGGTTTCCAAAACTGTAATGAGTGCTTTATGGGACATTCAGCTTTATTAACAAGGCATTAGTGACTGTTCCTAACCTGGCAGATTTTGCACTTAGGTATCGAGTATTGAGCCTACAGTCCAGGCTTGTCCTGATGCTCCTTCTGTGGTGTTCCAGCTGAAGGCTCATTGGATTAAAGCCTCCCAGGTGACCCTGCCTCCCTGCTGTATGCCCGGGTCAGCGTCTCCCCCCTCAGCATTTCCCTGTGCATGCTCATCCTCGGACTCAATGCTGGACTCATTGTGTGCAACCGCAGCCACTGTACCAACGTCTTCATTGTCCACTGCGTCCCCATTTTCCAGCGCAAGATTGTGGAGAGTGCAGCATGCAACCACTATCCCCGACACACGAGCTGGGGGGCACTGGAGTGTGCCTGAGCGATCCAGGCATCGGAAGCGCATCTTAAGAAGACCGATGGCTCTCTCCACCACAGCCCTTGTGGAGGCGTGGCTCCTATTGTAGTGCTACTCAGCTTCTGTTCTTGGATGGTGGAGAGGCGTCATGAGTCACCTTCTGAGGGGATAGCCCTTGTCACCCAGCAGCCATCCATCCAGCCGAGCTGGAGCATTGAAGGGCCCCGGCATCTGGGAGTGTCTAAGGATGTAGGCATCACAGGAGCTGCCTGGGTACCTTGCACAGACTTGTAGAATTAGCATCCTGTGATCACACACTATCTGCGCGTTCATGGAGTGGAAGCCCTTCCTGTTGATGAAGGCACCGGGCTCACCTGCTGGCACCTTGATGGCCACATGTGTACAGTCTATTACACCCTGGATGCGGGGGAAGCCAGCAATGGCCGCGAAGCCCCTAGCTCGCTGTGTCTGGCTTGCCTGGTCCCAGTGGTAGTGAATGAAGGTGAATGCATGTCTGAACATAGTGTCTGTAACCTGCTTGACACAAGTGTGGACAGCTGATTGGGAGACACTGCAAAGATCACCCACTGACCCATGGAAGGAGCGAGAGGCATAAAAGTTGAGGGCTGTGACCTTCAGAGCCACTGGCATGGGGTGTCCACCCACACAGTTAGGGGAGATCTCAGGCCCGATCATCTGACAGATATAGTTGACTGTCTCCCTTGACAGTCAGACCCTCCTTCGGCACTGCACCTCAGTCAAATTGAGGTAGCTGCTTCACCCCCTGTGTACCCTGGCAACAGGATAGTGGTGTCTTCTGCGGCCCCTTCTGCCTTGGACTACCTCTTGGCCCTGCACCCCTTGTGCCTGCGCCTGTCCTCCCAAAGGTGGCTCCCTGGAGGCTGAATGTGTACTCCTGGCCTTCTCCTTATTCTAGCCCTCCCTTCCTCTTCAGAGGAGCTGCCTCCAGTGGACAGTTCAGCTCCCATTCCTGGGATAAGGGAAGGCTTCCTGAAACCTGCAGGCCCAGATAAGATTCCTCACTGCAGAGTGTTGCCCTGAAGGTTAAGAGTGCTGAAAAAGCAGCTGGCATGCATTTTGAAGTACTGCAGATCATACAGACAAGTTTCAAAAACTTTCAAAAATAAATACTTGACTGTGCACACTCGCAACCTCAGTGAGCCCTCTTATGCCGCCCATGGATGAGGTTAATACAAATGTGCCCTACCTGCCAACCTGGAGATTGCATGGGCACCGAAAAATCGGCATTGATTGGTGAGTCAAGTGCCTTAAGTAGCCCGTTAATTAATGGCGGGCGAGTGTCCGACATCATCGCATGCCCACCCAACGAAATATCATGATGGCATGTGGTGACATAAGGGCACTCAACCTATGTCACCGCGCGTCATTTTACGCACGGATGTGCGGGGCCTGCCCCCACATGCTAACGGGAAAATTCTGCCCCTGAAGAAATTAGATTTCAGTGCCAGAGAGTGGGCTAGCAGTAGTTAACATTGATTATGCCATTAAAAGGATGTTTTAAATTAGCTTTTCAAGGTAAGTTTTTTTTCCATGTAAATAAAGAACTTCAAACTCAACACATTTTAATAGTGATTCAGGCACCAAGTTGCCATTTTTGCAAAACTAACAGTGGGGTGGCACATCCCCATCAGAAGCTTTTTTGACTTTTACATTTAGTCACGTATCTACCCTCGACTGAAGATTCTGTGGCATTGCTCATAAGTACCAATGAGTCCTATTATGTTATTATTTTGATCGTGAATGTTGGGCCACTTAAGTAAAGAAATGGACTAGAATACACCAATGAAACTAGTAAATTGCTTAACACCATTATTTTATCTCATTTTTAGTGACTATAAATCAGGTTTCTCACAGGTCTCTCTTTAAACATTTTGGTGACAAACCCATTTTCGACTGCAACAGTTTACCACTCTCTAAGTATTTAAAGGAATATTTTTAATATGGAAAAAATAAACTATTACACTTTACTATGTTGTTAATTGTGTTGGTTCAATTAAGAATTTACGTTTGTGATTATGCAAATGAAATTTAGTGGTAACTTGGACTGTAACCTAACCAATGAAATTTTGAGCATATTTGGGCAGTGAAGTGGAAACCCTAACTCTTCTGTTTAAAGTGATAATGTAAAAGTCTCCAAAAATGTAAAAGGACAGCTAAATTAAAATTTAGAAGGAACTTCTCACACTTGGTTATTGAGTTCTGGAATTACAAGTGCAGGGAATTCCTAATTTCTAAATACTTCACAAAGCATCTCAACAATTATCATTTGAAAAGGGAGCAAGAAGGCTTAAGTTTAAATATAGGAAATATAATTCAAGCAATGCTGATGCTTTTGGCAATGATATTGATATATTGGAGCATAATCAGAAAAGACATGCTGAAGATTGTCAGTCAGAATCTACCAGGGCACCCCTCAAAATAGTTTTCCTTGTTTTAGGCTATTCTACATATTCATTATAAACTTCAACTCTTCAGGGATACCAGTATTTATGCTATAATTTCCCATTGTTAACTGCAGGACATGTTATTTGTTTCCTTAAGCAGACAACTAGAACATTCCCTTATATTCTTATAAACTGCTTTTAATTCAGGTTCTGTGACATCAATGTCTGCGGCCAGTTTCCTGCATTTGATCTGCTCCAACTCCTGACATTGGACTCCTGGACTCTTGAGAAAATGCTATGGGTCCACATCCAAAATGAGAGATGCCAATGTAACCTCTAAGGGCAAAACATTCTGGGCAGGCCCCACACGCCGATGCGTAAAATGACATGCGGTGATGTCGGGCGTGCATCCCGATGTCACTGCGCATCATTCCGATCTTCAGTTCGGCAGGCACGCACTGGAGCCAGCTGTACACCCGCCAAATTGTCAACAGCCTATTAAGGCCATTTATTAACGAATTGAAGTACTTGTCAGGGCTGCCGGTCCAACCTTAAGCTCTGTGCCTCAGGGAGATTTCTGTCCTCTTTTGCGTGCATGCGCGAAAGAGCGCAGGCCTTGACTCTCCCTCCTCCCCCCGCCCGCACAGGTAGCACTGAGTGCTTCCGGTTGTGCATCATGCTGGGCGGGTCTTAACTGGCCCACCCACATAAAATAGCTGCGTGCCCGCCCATGCCCGCTCCTGCCTAGTCTGCCGAATGGGGAGGAAATTCTACCCTAAGTGTGAGGAGCTGGCTCAATGATAGTAGTCAATCTGGAGTCTCGGTTACAATGCTACAAGCACAGAAGCATATAGGTGATTCAGTTAAGGGCACCTTTTTCCAGATAATAATGAAGATATTCACATCTTTTGCAAAAAGAAGAGAAATAAAGTGCTGAAAATCAGAAATGAAATATGAAAGTGCTAGAAATATGCAATAGGTCTACCAGCATCTGAAAAGACAAAAAGAAATATAACCTGTATTTTCTCTTTGCAAAAACCAATGAGCCTGCCAGCTCTTTCTGTTATCTTCTATTCTTCTCAATTACCTGAAAAAGACTATTACATCTTTTACAGGGCAAACACTTCACAGTCTGTGATGTACTTTTTCATTTGTATTCTCTGTTGTAATGTGGAGAAAAGTGGCCAATAATTTTACACTGCAAACAGCAATGAGATAAATGATCTGTTTTTTTACATTGATTGAGGGATAAAAGTTGGCTAGGACACCATGAAAACTCTCCTGTCCTTCTTTAAGATACAGCTATGGGGTCTTTAAAGTCCATCTGAGAGTGCAGATGGGCACTCTGAAATAAAGTTAACTTTTAACCAAGAACCTCATGTGAGGACCTGAATTAAGCAGCTGGTGATGGCAAATGCTGTATAAGGATTTGGATTAGCTATGCAGAACATCAACCATTCTGCAGAGGTCCTCCCATTATGCTGAAGGCAGGCATCCATTGTATTGCTAATAAACTCTCAGGCTAAGTATGATAACCAGTGAAAGACAGATCTAGAAGTTGGATGAGAGACCAACTGTTGGATTTTTGCAATGATAATGACAGTGAAACTGACTGTTCGCCATCATCATTCTGTGAAACTGACAACAACTTCTTCAGCTAAGTATAGAAATCCAGGAGTTGCTTTCAGTGATTCTCTGTTTCTCACAGGGTGAGTTGTTGTAGCCTTTGCAGATGGAAATTGTATAAATCACTGAATTGCTATGAGCCTCCTCTTTTTACACTACTATTTTCACTGTAGAAGCCCTTGAAAAAGTTACATGTTTTTTAATGAGAGGTAACTGACCTTTTAACACCATACAAAGTCATCATTACTGATGAACAACTTATCTGGCCCAGAAAAGCTAATTTTGTATTTGTGGTATGTCAAACTGTCCATTCCATGATAAATATTTAATTGAATTTTAAAATAGTATATTTTTTTGAAAGTTTGTTTATGATATTTTGCTGAGTGTATGTCCAATCTTTATTCTGCCTGCGGTAAAATTATAAAGAGTGAATAAATATCAGGAAAGACAAAATCCACATTACAGAGCTTGGTCGATCTTTCTTCAAGGTCAGTGATAAGCACTGTCACTTGCCCGCTGACTGCAAAATGTGTGCTTATGTATCCATATTTCAGTGCTTACCTTGACTTGGTTGCAAAAGCAAAAGCAGCTGGGCTCTGGTGTATCTCTCTGGTGTAGTCAATATGATGCTGGCAATGCTGTTATACATATTATGGTCGATTATGCTGTTCACAATGCTGCTCCTGAGGACTTTCATATTATTTGCTCACTGCCTTGTGAAGCCTCAAACTTGTGCATGCCATTTGCCCAAACATTTGCTTGTGACTATTCTCTTTGGGGAGGAGGACATTTCCTTTGGGGGTTTAGGTGGCTTTAGGACCTGGCACCTGGGATGTATTTGAATCAAGCATCCTTTCAATGGAGAGGTAAGGTGGGCAGCGTACATGTTGGGCAGTCGACTCAGGATATAACCATTTTATACCATTGCTGCAACTTAAAATTCCACATTCTGCTTCCAAGGATAGTTCAATTTTTCATTTCTCCTTTTAATACTCTCCCTCTTTTTTTCCTTTTAGGGACTCCTGGCATGGAATATTAACCCTCATTCATGTGTCCCCTTTTGAGATATTTCCTCCATAGCCCATACAGATGACAATCTTCCATTATCTTAGTGATCTCAGCCTTCCATTTTGTGTCCTTCCTTCTGTTGCTCATTTTAGTTTTCTTTCATAATCTTGCTGAGTTGCTGTTCATGCGCAATCTTTCACTGCTGCAAGCATATAGGATTTTCCTGAGACATAAACTATTTAGTGCTGCTTAGTAACAGATTTCATCCCTTAGTGATGCGATTGGCACTATTGGTAACAAACTCAAAGGTCTCAAACCAAAACAACAATGCACCATATAGGAAAATGAAGAAAAGAAAGCAAAAAAGGTGGGGGAATAAAGTTAACAAAAAGTGAGAAAAAAGTTCAAGGTCATTGGAACAGAAGAATGAACAGACTGGAAAAGCTCACTGCAGTCCATCTTGACCAATTCCAATCAATGAGTTAAAAATTGTAAAGGGAAAAGTAAGGGAAAAGTACAGTACAAAGTCAAAGCCAGCAAACAGAAGAAAAGCATTAAGTAACTGGGACAAGAGTGAACAAGAGATTGGAGAGACTAAAATAAGCTGCATTTACACTATCAAAGTTGTTTTATAGACTCATAGGCCAGGATTTCCCTATCGGTGATTGGGTGGGGCCCTTTCATCAATGTGTAAAATGACGCGGGATGACGTCGGGTGGAACTCCCGATGTCATCACGACCACATTAAATTTTCAGGTAGGCGGGGGCTCAGCAGAATCAGCTGTGTGCCCACCGACCTGTCAATGGCCAATTGAGGCCATTGACAGAGTCATTAAACTAATTAATGGACCTGCCCATCCAACCTTAAGATTGGCGGGCAGGCCAGGAGCCCTGGCGGGCAGTAGGAAAAGCATGAAACTTGATCCGCGGGCGGGATGAAGTTTCATGTAGGTTTTAAAAAATGTAATTAAACTGTATTTAAAATCGATGGACGTATCTCAACTTATGTGACAGTGTCACGTGAGGGGACATGCCAGGGGATTTCTTTTTTCATTTTTAAGATTTTTTACTGTAGAGCCAATCTCCCTGAGGCATCACTTAGCCTCAGGGAGATTAGTGCACTCTTTCATGCGCATGCGCAAAAGAGCGCACTCTCGGTTTAGGGATTTCCCCCACCACCCGCACAGGGAGCACATAGCACTTCCGTGCAGATGTCACACTAGGCGGGCCTTAATTGGCCCGCCCACATAAAATAGCGGTGTGCTGCCAACTGGGGGTGCCGATCAGAGGCATGCCTCCGCGTGCCCTCTCTTAAACTCCCCCCCAAAACAGGGGGAAAATTCTACCCATAGAATGGTTAGAAAGGTATGTACAACCTTTATTTTGCTGTGTAGAATTATAAAAAGTGAATAATAAAAGCTGCATGTAACTGTCCATTTTGAATTCTGTGACAATTCTTGGCCCAACATGTCCTTGCTAGCTTTCTGCATAATTACTTATCTAGTCCCAATCTCCTGTCTTTTTCTGTTAGCCTCTAATTTTTCTCTTCAGATAATTATCTAGTTGAAAGCTATGATTGAATTAATCTCCACCGTGCTCTCAGGCAATGCATTCCAGTTCTAATAGCTCACTGTGCAAAAAGGTTTTTCATCCTCTCACTTTAAATGAGTGTTCTTTGGTTCTCAACCATTCCGCATCAATGTAAAAGTAGTAAACTTTAGATTCACATCCTGATTTGACTGGAAAAGGCAATCGAGCTTAGTGGTCAGAAATCTCCTCCTAGGTTTCCCCTCACACAGCCAGTGCTTATCACTGGCTGAGGAATAGCTCCAGACGCTGCTGCTCACTGTGTATAGCTGCCAATTTTATATTTTGAGTACAGATCTTTTCAGCTTGTTTTTATTTATTTGTTCACCGGATGTGGGCATCGCTGGTTAGGCCAGCTTCTCTAATTGCCCTTATGAAGGTGGTGGTGAACTGCTTTCTTAAACTGCTGCAGTCCACGTGATGTAGGTACACCCACAGTGTTGTTAGGAGGGGAAATCCAGGATTTTGATCCTACAACAGTAAAGGAACAATGATATAGTTCCAAGTCTGGATATCTTGTGGCTTGGAGGGTAAGGTGCAGGTGGTTGTGCTCCCATGGATCTGCTTCCCTTGTCCTTCTAGGTGGTAGAGGTCATGTGTTTGGAAGGTGCTGTGAAAGGAATCCTGGGTATTTTCTGCAGTGCATCTTGTAGATGGTACACATTGCAGCTACTGTGTATCAATGGTGGAGGAAGTGAATGTTTCAGGTGGTGGATGGGGTGCCAATCTAGCATGCTGCTTTGTCTTGGATGGTGTCAAGCTTCTTGAGTGTTGTTGGAACTGCACTCATCCAGGCAAGTGGAGAGTATTCCATCACACTCCTGACTTGTGACCTGTAGATGGTGGACAGGTTTTGAGGAGTCTGGGAATCCTGTGAGTAATTTACCTCCTATCTCTGACCTGCACTTGTAACAATGATAGTCACACGGCTAGTCCAATTCAGTTTCTGTTCAATGGTAACCTTCAGGATGTTGATAGTGAGGGATTCAATGGTAATGCCATTGAACATCGAGGGGCGATGGATAGATTCTCTCTTGTTGGAGATGATCATTGCCTGGCACTTGTGTGGCGCAAATGTTACTTGCCACTTGTCAGCCCAAGCCTGGATATTGTCCAGGCCTTGCTGTATTTGGACATGGACTGCTTCAGTATCTGAGGAGTCGCTAATAGTGCTGAACATTATGCAATCATCAGTGAGCATCCCCACTTCTGACCTTATGATGGAAGGAAGGTAATTGATGAAGCAGCTACAGATGGTTGGGCCTAGGACACAACCCTGAGGAACTCCTGCAGTGATGTTCTGGAGCTGAGATGACTGACCTCCAACAACCACAACCAACTTTCTATGTGCTAGGTATGACTCCAACCAGCGGAGAGTTTCCCCCCCGATTCCTATTTACTCCAGTTTTGCTAGGGCTCCTTGATACCACACTCAGTCAAATGCGGTCTTGATGTCAAGGGCAGTCACTTTCGCCTCACCTCTCACCTCTCACCTCAGCCTCCACCATACGCAGCTCGCCATCAGCAATGACAAGGAGCTCATCAGGCAGTCGGGAGGAGTCACCATAGTTCAGGATGGGGTCTCCCCGCAACATCCAGGTTGTGCCTGCCCAAGAAACCAGACATCCCAGCAAGGTTCATGCTAGAAGGTGAAAGATCAGAAAAAGGTAAAAAGATAATATGCATAATTTTTTTTAAAGAAAACAATATATTGCTCAATGCATAGCTGAAAACATGTTTGGACTAAGGCTGTAATAAGGTCAGGAGCAGAGTGATACTGGTAGAGTCCAAACTGAGTATCAATGAAGAGGTTATTGCTGAGCAAGTGCTGCTTGATGACACTGTTGATGACCCCTTCCATCACTTTGCTGATGATTGAGAGTAGACTGATGGGGAGGGGGGGGGGGTGTTATTTGCTGGGTTGGATTTGTCCTGCTTTTTGTGGACAGGGCATAGCTGGGCAATTTTGCTTAGTTGTTAGTTGGATGTTTAATTGTCCGCCACCATTCATGACTGTTAGGACTGCAGAGCTTGGATCTGATCTGAATGTTGTGAGATCTCTTAGCTCTGCCTATTGTATGCTGCTTCCTCTATTTGCCATGCACATGGCCCTGTTTGTAGCTTCACCAGGTTGACACCTCATTTTTAGGTCTGCCTGGTACTGCTCCTGGCATGCCCACCTGACTCTTCATTGAACCAGGGTTGATTCCCCGGTTTGATGGTAATGGTAGACTGGGCAATACGCCAGGCCATGAGGTTACAGATTGCCGTTGAATATAATTCTGCTGCTGATGATGGCCCAAGGCAGCTTAGGAACCAGTTGGATGCAATGATGGGGGAAGCAGTAGGTCTTTGTGGATGGATGATTCAAGTTGAGCTGACCAGCCTTCGTTATCTTGTGACCTTGTAATGTATGCACTGTATCACTGTCGCTGCTTATTAACTGATTCTTTTCTCAGCTGCCAGAAACCACAGAATCAAATTGATTATTTTTAACCCAGCTATATACTTCGTAAAAATCAGTAACAATCTGACATCAAGTTGAAAAGCACATGATTACCAGTGTGCAGCTCTGAGATAGCTAAAAATAAATGGGTGCATTGTTAACGCTCATTCGGATTTAACAGCAGAAAATTGGTAAACTATGGCTGGGGAAACTAAACAGGAAATGCATTTTGAATCATTTATGTTGTCATTTTATTTTCAAGATGTTAACTCCAATTCCATTCACATTGCAGTAATGATAGAATCATAGTTAAGAAATTTTGAGAAATGCCTGGAGAAAGAAGTTACTTGCACATGAAGCCCTTAGGGTTTTATTGATGTAAATCACATTATGTTTATGTATGAGTTTAAAACCTTTAAGGTTTTTACATCACCCAGTTCAATGTGCATTGTTACAGCTCTTGGATTTAAATAAGTACAAGGGGACATGTAAAATCTAAAAGCCTTATCTTCAGTTATCTATTTTTATGTTTTTAGTTATCAGGTTCGCTTTGTCCGGCGAACACTAGCTGCCCCCTTGATACCAACCCATTAGCTGGTGCCTGAAACAATACAGGCAGAGGACCAATTAACTGAACAAACACTGGTGGTTTATTGGAACTAAGAACATAGCACTAACATCATGTGCTCTTCTTCAATTACCTCCAGCTCTAGACTTACAGTTACCCAAAAGCACGCGCTGTGTAGCGATTGATCAATACAATCATTTTCTTGAAGGAACATAGCACTCCGCTTTACCACATCCCTGCCCTTTACTTGAAAGTACAATTGACAAGCATCACAACATCCTAATTATTTACATGAATAACTATTTATAAGTCAAGTCTCTCAGGAGGTTTCCTCAGATGTGTCGTAGCTCAATGACCTCGGCTGGTTTTTCTGAGACTCCCTTCTCAGGGGTCAACTGTTCACCAAGCTATTCGGTGGAAGTGGACAAGTTTGTGTCTTTGACCCTCTAAGGTCCAACAGGCCCCACTGATACTTCCAAATTGCGTGACATTTCTTCCACTTGTGGTGCAGGCTTGGGAGCAAATGATGACGGCATTCCTTCTTGTAGGACTGTCTCTCTTCTCCAGAGATGAACCACGTGTTGTCTAATTATTCTTTCATTTACTGGCACGACATAGGAGAGGGGTCCTATCACTAGACTCACTTCGCCTAATAGCAAATTGGGCCCATCTCCAAAGTTCTTCACAAGAACTGTGTCTCTCACCGTGAAATTTCTTTCCTGATTATGGCCATCATGTCTAGTCTTCTGAGCCTCTTGGCTTCTTTCCACCCTCCCCAATAAATTCAGTCTGATAGGAGTTCAATGGAAGCAGAGACATCGCTTCATCAGTAATTCAGCGAGGGCAATACCAGAGGTCGTGTGTGGTGTCATCCAGTATGCGACCAGGAACCTTGACAATCTGGTGCAGATGGAATCCCTGTCCAGCTTTTTCATCCCGGACTTAAAAGTTTAGACTGCCCACTCAGCCATACCATTAGAGGTGGGGTGATAAGGCGAGGTTTTGATATGAGTTATTTCGTTCAGGGTTATAAACGTGTGGAACTCCTTGCTGGTAAATACAGTCCCGTTGTTTGACACGAACACCTCTGGTAACCCGTGCACTGCAAAACCTTGTCACAAACGGTCTACGGTAGCAGCAGACATGGGTGACCGGACTTTGTAGACATCCATCCACTTGGGGGTGAGCGTCTTTTAGTAAAAGGAACATTGTGCCCCACATAATCAATGTGGAGGCACACCCATGGCCGCCCCTGCCATTCCCAGGAGTGCAATGGAGCTGAGGGGTTTTGTACCTTTTGTACACTTTTGTACCTGCTGGCATTGGGGACAACTTTTGACTGGGGTTTCAATGTCTGTGTCCATTGCTGGCCATCACAAGTAGCTGCATGTGAGCATCTTCATCCTATCAATGCAAGGGTGAGCATGATGTAATTCGGCCAGTAATGGCCTTTGCCCTCTTGGGGGCACGATAACCCTTGCTCCCTAGAGCAATATGCCTCCTGGCAGATGAGTTCATATCTGCGATTGAAATAAGGTTTCATGTCGTCAGACTTTGGCTCGCCTGACCATGCATTCAAGACCTGCTACCAGATGTGAGATAAAAGTGGGTCTCGGCTTGTCCACTCATGGATTTGTATGGCTTGGACAGGGGAGGAATCCAAAAAATTTTGTACTAAGACAAGTTCCTGGGGAATTGGAACCTTCAAGTTGTTATCTGGCAGGGGGAGGCGGCTCAGCATGTCAGCATGTGCGATCTGGCTTCCCGATCAGTGAATAAAAGTGTACTCGTAAACAGCCAATATCAGTGCCCACCTCTGGATGTGACCAGACGCAATGGGGCGTATCGCCTTATCCTACCCAAACAATCCCAACAGAGGCCTGTGGTTGGGTATAATGTGAAAATGGCGACTATGGAAGTATTGATGGAATTTCCGAACACCAAACACAACAGACAAGCCCTCCTTCTCAATCTGAGAATATCGTTGCTCTGTAGCACTGAGTGTGTGTGATGTATAACCAATAGGTCGTTCAGAGTCATCCACTATCCGCTGTGAAAGTACAGCCCCTACCCTATAAGGGGATGCATCGCAAGTTAAAATCAATTCTTTCTTTGGGTCAAAGTTGACCAATAGGGCCGATGACCTTAACAGTTGCTTTACCTTCAGAAACGCATCCTGGTCCGGAGTTCGTGAAATCCATTTACGGTTTGTCTTAAGCAATGGAGCCAGTACAGTTGATAGGTTTGGGAGAAATCGGCCACAGTAGTTTATCATGCCTAAGAAGGCCTTTAGTTCTGTACTGTTTCTTGGTGCAGGTGCCTCACGAATAGCCTTGATCTTTTCTTCCACCCGATGCAGGCCCTTTGTGTCGACCTAATGGCCCAAGTAAACTACCTCTTTGGCTTGGAAAAGACATTTTTCTCGCTTCAATGCATCCCCACTTGTGAAAAGTGTTTCAGCACCTCCTCCAAATTAGCTAAGTGTTCTTCATCAGTTCATCCAGTGGCTAAGACATTATCCAGATAAACAATGACATGGAGCAGTCCCTGAAGCAGATTTTCCATGGTACACTGGAAATAGCACATGCCAATGAGACCCCAAATGGTAGTAGAGTATATTGAAACAATCCTCAATGTGTACTTATGGTCACAAATTCCCTAGAGCCTTCTTCCAACCTAACCTGCTGGTAGGCATGGCTCCTGTGGTTTTTGAATATGCGATGCCCCCTGCCAATTTCAAATATAATTCGTCAATCTTCGGTATCAGGTGTCTATCAAGTTTGGCCACTAGTTACAGTTAACTTATAGTCACCACATACGCAAACACTTTGGTCCGGCTTCAGTACGGGTACTATGGGTGACGCCCACTCGGAAAATTGCACCAATTATAAGGTACCCAACTTTTCCAGCCTGTTAATCTCAGTCTCAACCTTGTCCCGTAGAGCATAACGAACTGGTCTGGCTTTCATATATCTGGGGGTTACGTTAGGCTCCACGTGGCTTTTGGCTTCTAGCCCACAAATCCTTCCTAGCTCGTCACTGAAAATGGAAGCATGCTTTTCTGTAATTCCTGTTAGTCTCTCGTTCTAATTTGAAAAATCTCAGCCCATTGCAATATAATCTTTTTGAGCCAGTTGCAACCAATTAAGCTGTAGCTCTGCCCCCTCCCAGCTACTACCATAAGGGGTAAATTTGCAGACTGATCCCAATAGTGCAACAGGACTTGACGTATCCCATTCACTCTCATTTCTTCGTCTGTCTGTTTTTAACTTCATGTCCGATTCTTCCGAACATAAAGGATGGACTCCTTTAGTCAAGTGTCTGAATGTTGTTCCCCTAAGACAGACGTTAATGCCCCAGTATCGACATCCATCTTGATGGGTTGTTCATTGACACTAATGACTACCTGGATTGGGTTATTTCTACCTGCTTTCATGTTGTGTAATGAATAGATGTCAGATTTTGCTTTCTCTGGTTCTTCAATGAGACAGATTTTGCGATTTCTACCTTTGTTTTTAAAATGTTGGCTCAGCCTATCTTTACAGTTCTGCATTATGTCACCATTGCAGTGGCAGAAAAAGCATTCGGTATTTCTGAACTGTCGATTGCCTGCAGGCTGCCTGGATGCATTGCTCTCATTAATGTCATGGGTTTTCAATGTAGTACTGCTGTTCTTCAATGTCTGCACATAGTGGGCGTTTCCTGCCTTTCTGTGGAACCCGACATTTTTGCACCTTTTGTCACCGGCCCTTCCCACCCTACAAGATGGATGGTGCCTTTTTGTGTACCTTTCATTTCTTCCGAGTCTCTAGCAGCACTCCCCATGGCTGTTGCCAGTTCTAATGCCTTACTGAAATCTAGGTTAGTTTCAGATAGCAATCACTTTTGAATATCACCATCCCCAATTCTGCACATCAATCAGTCTCTCAACATGTCACTAATTGAAGTTCCAAACTCTCAACATTCTGTTAATTTCTTTAAAGCAGCTACATAGCCAGCGATTGTCTCTCCTAGAAGCCTAATTCTCGAATTGAATTTAAAATGCTGCATAGTGACTGAGGGCTTTGGCTTCTGGTGGTTTTTTACAATGTTTACTAACTTGTTGAAAGTCTTTGTGCTGGGAGTGTCAAGTGACGTGAGACTGCAGATCAGCCCATACGTTTTGCAGCCGCATGTGGACAAAAGAATCTCCCTCTTCTTTTCCTCCCCCATGATGTCGTTTGCAGTAAAGAAGAATGCCAGGCATTCGACCCAGTTATCTGAAAAAGGTTGAATGGTTCAAGATGTCCAAACTGCAGCATACTCGATGTCTAAGGAAACTGTGCTTTCAAACAGCTTTCAAGGTAGGGGGCTAAGTAACATAGCTGGCTTACCGTGGATTTCTTGTTTGCCGTCAATTGATCCAGTTTATTCTCATCACCAGTTTTATATTTTTGGTTATTGGGTTCGCTTTGTCCGGCGAATGCTAGCTGCCCTCTTGATACTAACACATTAGTTGGTGCTTGAAACAATACAGGCAGAGACACCAATTAACTGAACAAACACTGGTGGTTTATTGGAACTAAGAGCAGAACACTAACACGATGTGTTTTTCTTCAATCACTTCCAGCTCTAGACTTACAGTTACACAAGAAGCCCATGCTGTGTAGCAATTGGTCAATACAGTCACATGGTCAGCTAACTATATTCTCTTAAAGCACTCCACTTTACCACATCTATCAATTGTGCCTGCAAGTTTTAATATAAGATAGCACTTGAATTATCTGCAGCTTTCCATTGCGTTATACCACTTTTTCAGTTTTAAACGCAACTAAATGGAAATGTTGCAATTTCCTATCTGCCTGAGCACACTCCAATAATGACAGGCATGTGACCTGATTGCTCTTAGTATCCCTGTGATAAATTATAGTTGTTACTGGTCAGGCCCTGATGAGATAAAACTAATTCACTAAGGCATCTTTGTGCACAAAGTTGAAAGAATTATCAAATTCCAGTGCTAAGCTACTTCCACTTTCTATCTATATGTCCTTTCCCATGCAATTAAATTCCAAGTGGCAACAGCACAAAGGGAAAACACATGTGATTAATGGTGAGGGAAGATTTTAATTAATGAAACCCACCATCAGCAGAAAATGTTACTTCAATTTGTGTCCTATTAAAAAGCCTCCTGTTCAATAGAGAGGTTGGGCATCATGGCCAGGAACTCCACTGATTGATAGCGCCACATTATTTGAAGAAATATCTGACTGTTGAAGCAGACCAGCCCCACGGTTCATCGATGCCCCCCTGCACGTTCTCCTCCAGCAGGCAGAGAAAGATGGGAGGTTCTCTATACTGAAGATGGCATAAGAATGCCCTGCCAACAGACCAAGGTAGCCTGGACAGAGGAGGTGAGCAACCTGGATTGAATGCAGGAAATGGGTCAATGATTAGCTCTGGTCCGTAAAGGTAAGTGCCAGTGTTGCATCATTAACAGGAGTCTCTTGTTTGCCTATCGATAATGTATGTGCAGGTGGGCAGTGATGCCAAGAGAGTGAATACCTGATCAGCCACATGGCAATTGAGGCCAAATCACTTGGACGTTTGAAACAAAAACAAAAAATGCTGGAAAAACTCAGCAGGTCTGACAGCATCTGTGGAGAGAAAGACAGAGTTAACATTTTGAGTCTATATGACTCACCTTCAGAGCTGCAGGGAAGTAGAAATGTGGTGAAATATATAGTGTTTAAGGGGGGGCACAACAGGTGAAGCTGGATAGAAGGCCAGTGATAGGTGGAGACAAAGGAGAGATTGCGAAAGATATCATAAACAAAAGGTCAAGGAGTTGTTAATGGTGGTGGTACTGGCTAAAGGAGGTGCTAATGGTGACACTAAGAGTGAAAAGCAGAATGTGATAATGGCGGGACCAGTGTAAGCAATTTGGAAAGTGACAGATGGCCCTAGTGGGGGTGGGGCGGGGGGGGGGGGAAGAGGACAGTGGTGGGAAAAACAATCGAAAAGGCTAAAAATTGGGGATAAAACAATGAATAAAATGGAAATGAATTTAAAAAATAAAAATAATAAAAATGCAAATTAGTTGGGGGGAAAATAATAAAATAAATAATTATTAAAAAATAAAAATGAATATGAAAAAAGGGGGATCAGAAAGGGGTGGAGAAGTTGGTGGGAGTTCATGGTCTGAAGTTGTTGAACTCAATGATAAGTCCGGAAGGCTGTAAAGTGCCTAATTGGAAGATGAGGTGCTATTCCTCCAGTTTGAATTGAGCTTCATTGGAACATTGCCGCAGGCCAAGGACAGACATGAGAGCAGGGTCGTGTGTTGAAATGGCAAGGGACAGGGAGGTCTGGGTCATGCTTGCGGACAGATCGAAGGTGTTCCACAAAGCGGTCACCCAGTCTGTGTTTGGCCTCGAAGGTCTGTATACCAATATGTTACCCCCAATCCTATGTGCTTTAATTTTACACACTAACCTCTTACGTGGGACTTTAGCAAAAGCTTTCTGAAAATCCAAATACACCACATCCACTGGTTCTCCGTTATCTATTCTGCTAGTTAAGTCTGTAAAACAACTTAGTAGGTTTATCAAACATGATTTCATTTTCATAAAACCATGTTGACTTTGTCTAATCCTGTTGATATTTTCTAATTGCCCTGTTGTCACATCTTTTATAATAGACTCTAGCATTTTCCCTACTACTGATGCTAGGCTAACCAGTCTGTAATTTGCTATTTTCTCTCTCCATAATTTTTTAATTAGTGGGGTTACATTTGCCACCCTCCAATCTGCCAGGACTGTTCCAGAATCTCCAGAATTTTGGAAGATGACAACCAATGCATCCACTATTTCGATGGTCACCTCCTTTAGTAATCTGGGATGTAGATTATCAGGCCCTGGGGATTTATCAGCTTCAGTTCCATTAATTTTTCAAGCACTTTTGTTTTAGTAATACTAATTTCCTTCAATTCCTCCTGCTGGCAAGACCTTGGTTCCCTAGCATTTCTGGGAAGTTATTTGTGTCTTCCTCCTAGAAGACAGAACTAAAGCAGTTGGCTAATTGCCCTGCCATTTCCTTGTTCTCTATTATAAATTCTCCTGTTTTGGACTGTAAGAGACCTACATTTGCCTTCACCAATCTTTTTCATTTTACATCTTTATAGAAGCTTTTACAGTCTGCTTTTATTTTCCTTGCAAATTTACTTTTATACTCTATTTTCCCCTCTTAATCAATCTCTTGGTCCTCCTTTGCTGAATTCTAAACTGTTCCTTATCCTTGCTACTTTGTCTAGCAACTTTATATGACTCCCCTTTGGATCTAATACTATCCTTAATTTCTTTTGTTAGCCATGGTTGGGTAGCTTTTCCTGTTATGATATTGCGCCAGGACAGAATGTATAATTGTCGCAATGCATACATTCGTTCCTTAAATATTAGCTATTGTCTATCCACCATCATGCCTTTTAATGAAGTTCCACAGTCTATCTTCGGCAACTCACACCTCATACCTTCATAGTTTCCTTTGTTTAGATATAGGACCCTAGTTTGACCCCACACAACAAAATTATTAATTAACCCCTTCTCATTGCACAATACCAAATTTCAGATAGCCCGCTGCCTCATCAATTCCTCAGCATACTGGTCTAAAAAACGATCTTGTATGCACTACAAGAATTTATCTGCCACAGTATTATTGCTAATTTGGTTTGCCCAATCTATATGTAGATTAAAATCACCCATAATTACTGCAGCATCCTTGTTACATGAATCTCAGATTTCCTGTCTAATGCCATCCCCTGCCTTATCACTAATATTTGGAGATCTATAGATAACTCCCACTAATGTTTTCCACCCCTTGTGCTTCTGAGCCCCTGATTCTACATCTAGATCTTCTGAGCCAATATCCTCTCTCACTATCACACTGATTTCATCTTTAACTAACAACGCCACCTCACCTCCTTTTCCTTTTTGCTGCCCACCCCTAAATATTGAGTATCCTTGCATATTCAGTTCCCAGTCTTGGTCAGCCTGCAGCCATATCTCCGTAATCACAATCATAACTATTTGTGCTGTTAATTAATCTACCTTATTGCGAATGTTCCATGCATTCAGATACAGAACCGTTAGGCTTGTTTCCTTAACATTTTTGCACATCTTTTTTGTACCATGGCCCAATTTGCTGCTACCCTTGTTTCCTCCACTTTTGCTTTCTACTTTTCTTTCATTCCTATCTTTGTTTTCCTCACTTGTGTCTCCTCGCTTAGATTCCATCATCCAATTGCAAATTGGTTTCACAACATCCTGAAACCGATTTTTGGCCTTCTCACAATATTTTCTGTTCAGGCCACCAAACATGCCCCCGCCAATGGGCAAATAAAATCGGCCCAAGGCAGTTGGGTGTCACTTGTCAGGTAACTAACTCTGCACTTTGTCATGCAGGATCCAAAATGCCAGGGACAGCAGGTGGACAGGAGGAGGAGTTCCTGACCTGAAGCTCCTCACAGCTGCTGAGGAGGAGGTGATGGAGATTTGTGGGAAAGGGGAAGCATGATTGGTGGCAGATGGCGATGCTGTTGATTGCAAATGGGCTCACAGGTTGGATGCAGTGAAATGTGAAATGCTTAAACTGTGATGATCCTTAATGTAATCATTTTTGTTCTCCACTACAGGTCATCACTATTCAAGGAACAGGCCTCAGCCACAGGAGCAGCACGAAGACTTCACTCCTGAGGTTGAAGCAGCCAGTATCCCAGAGGATGCACCATCACCTGTCTCATCATCTGCCTCTGCCAGCACAGAAACACCCACATGGTCTCTGGATGGGCCACATTTGGATTCAGAAGCAGGATCTGGCAAGAACACTACAGACATGTCCCAGCAGCAGCTAAGGGAGGATGTGACAACTGGGTCCCCTGACAATCGGAGGGCTGCTGGGGATCAGGCTTCTGCTGAGCCCCACGCTGAGGATGGGCATTTGGTTGCTGCCACAAGAAACCTGCTGGAGGGAATATGGAGGAGATGCAAGGAATTATGTGCAGAATTACAAAGAGTATGGAGGAGCCCATGCACGCCATGGGTTCTGCTATGTCCCAGGCATTTTAATACATGGATTCATCCATGGAGAGGATGCTGACTGCCACGGAGAGAATGCTGACTGCCATGGCAAGCCAAGTCAAGCAATCTATCCATGTGCGCTCTCACCTGCATTCCATCACACCAGCAAAGGTTTCAGTGCAGCAGTGACCAGTTGCATAGGAGATGAGGCCCCTGGACCTCTCTACAGGCGTCCCTTCCCCTCAAGAATATAGGGAAGTGCATTCACTCACTGAGATTGTGGAGCATCATGTGTCAGCTGTCCTGGGGCCTTTGTCTCAGAATAGCCCTGGGGTTAGTAGCACCTCCTTACCCCTTCCGTTATTGACCCCAATACCTCCAGCAGACGAGTCCGAGAGGGGTGTCTCTGCGCCAATGAGGGCAGCCCCCAATTAGGCTGGAATCCGAAAGGCCCTATGGCTCCAGAGGACACCTCCACCTCAGCTTCGGGCTGGCACCTAAACATAGTGGTAGAAAAAGAAGATTGGCACAGATGATTTTTCTATGCCTGTCTCACTTGTTAGAATAAGCACAATATAATTCATTTTCTGTAATTATTTGTAGTTGTTGAGATTTATTGGGACTTGTTATGGTATCAGATGTAATGGTCATAGCTTGCCCCATGTTTCTCAGTGAGATTTGTTGTGCATTCTTTATTTAATGTTCATGTTGTAGCGTAAAGGGTTAATGTAAATCGGCAGTCTACGGCATCAGCAATGTAAGTTCACATGACACAGAGTATGCTGATAGATAGTTCTATGTGACACCTCGTGCTAAGCTTTATCCTGTAGATAGAAGAATATTTAATAAAAGTTACAATTTACCAATAGCCTTGCCTCCAGCAGTCCCTATTGGTCCTAACCAAGGACAACCTCAGCTAAGACCCACAATGATGATAACATATGGTGACAGCAGTAAAGACAACAGAAAACGCACCGAGTAAATGGCCAACTGGCCAAAAAGCAGCTATCAAAATGGCTGCCAGGAAAGGGCAGCACAGGAACAAACACCAAAAGAACTCAAAGAAAGTCCAGAATGAAGAAAAGCCATGGAGAAAATCTTACCCAGAGTGCTTTGAACACGTGGAAGACCCAGATGAGGTCGAGAAGTTGCAGAGCAGGTGTTGTAGGTTTACCAGGCACAGAATCACTTCAGGGCTAACAGAGAAGCCTAGCAAGAAACAGGTCAGTACCCTTCTCTACATTATAGGCGGTAGTGCAGAAGACATAATGGTCAGACAGTGCATAAAATGAATAAACAGTGACATTCAAAGGTGTTATAAAAGATTTTGATACATATTTTAGCCTTAGAAGGAACACAATCATAGAAAGGACGAAGTTCAATAGATGCACCCAAGGACTGGGAGAGAGTGCAGGTTCCTTTATTAGCGGTTTAGATCGGCTAGCTGAGAATTGTAAATATAGAACCCTGAAAGGTGAATTAATTCAGGATTGCATTATTGTAGGAGTCTTAGAGAAGACTTTATCAGATTTTGTAAAGTCAAGGGAGGCCTTCATTGCCTGCAGCAATTTTAAATTTTATAGCTTGTTTATCTGGTTTGGAAATATTGAGGTACAGAAAATATAGTTCTATGCATTGCTGGAACAAAAAAAACTCAGATAGGGTATCCATTGCCTTCAAATTGATTGGAAATGTTATGGTCTTTTAGCTTGTTTCAGGATATTTGATGTTAGCTGGAGCTTTTGACAGCAATGAGGTTTACTTCAGCTCTTTTAGATTTGATTTAGCTTTAAGTTCCAATATCTTTAGTTCCCATTGCCTTACCTGATCATAGATTACTGCTTGATTGCAATGGTAGTGCTGTTGAGCTCTAAGCTCTGCATACTGAGCAGGGATTTAGGCAGGAAAATGGCTGCAGGACTTGAAAAATGAAAGCAAACAGTGAAAAAGTCTTTTTTTCTTACAGGCTTCTTCCAGCTTTTTGGAGTTATCACTGGAAAGATTTCTCTTCCCATCCCAGTCTGCAGCACGCAGGCTCCCCAGACCTTCCCTTAGTTACAGCTTTTAAAAAGATACAGCAGATGCTATTCTGATCAGAAAAACACCATGAGAGGTTCCATCTGAAAGATCTTCTGAAAAGCCTTCAAACCAGCTTCAAGACAATGCAGCCAAGGTAAAATAGCTATAACCTGAAAGAGGAAGAAGGAATCCCCCTCCAACCTGTTCCCCTGAGAGCTGAGCTCCTGGCAATTCAACTACAAGAAACCTTGCAGCTTATTAAGAATGTTCTGCTTTTACTTGACTGCCACTCCAGCTGCAGCATCAATTCAGCAAAGAAACTACTGGCCTGAAAGAGTCTGAAATCATTACAACTTGTAATTATATTTTTTCCTCATCTCTATGCATTCTCTATATGCATAGTTGTATGTGTCAGACATCATGTTAAAACTTCTGGGGCATTAGTGTGGTAATGAACAATCTTCTTTATTTTTAAATTCACTATAGTTTGCCACTGGAAATTATTTAAATTGGGACAAATCACTCTGAGGGTAAGAACACACACTAACCGTACACATTAACATCTTTGATCACAGATAATAAATGCTGTCCGTGACATAAACATACCAATCATACACAAGGATTGATAAAACAATAATGTGGGGTTCTCTTTTGAAGGTAAGACTATATATTGATGGCATTCACTAGGAGGTTAAGTATAAAATATTAAATTTTTACTACTCCTGCTTGCAGACTGACCACAAGCCATGAGACTACTACATCACATCCTGTCATGAGGTAGTAAATCTTGACAATATTTGAAGATCTGCTCCTTTTAGGTGCATGTAATCATATCACAAGACCATTATCCTCCTTAACGCTTTTGCTTCCTCCTGGGCCCACCATATGAGACCTTCCGATACCCAACACTGACTATGGACCTGCCCACACATTAAGTACAACTTGCCCCTTTGACTTTAATTGTTTCCTCCAGCACCCAGCACCATCAATTTGACCCACAGAACCCCACCATTGATTGCAGCGACCCTTGTGTTTAAGCCCTTTATCCATCTTTCAATCCCTGACTTGACTTATCTACCCTGCCCTACTTTATAGGATTACTTCAACCAACACGCTCGGCCCTTCCCTCCACTGCACCTCCCTGCATCCAAAAATCAACCACTGCCCACTTTCTCTTCTGTCCACCGCACCTTCCTGCACCCAAACATCAGCCTTTTGCCACCCACCGCTGTGTGCCACAGAATTCAACATGGAAAACCCTTTGACTTAGTCACAACTTCACAAAGCCAACTGGTGCAAGCCATCTTTACCGGGCGGAACCAGGTGCCATGAGATTTCCGTTTTCTGTAAACTTAAACGGGTGGTGACGGTCCGGAATGCACTGCCTGGGAGGGTGGTAGAGACGGGTTGCCTCACATCCTTTAAAAAGTACCTGGATGAGCACTTGGCACGTCATAACATTCAAGGGTATGGGCCAAGTACTGGTAAATGGGATTAGGTAGGTAGGTCAGGTATTTCTCACATGTCAGTGCAGACTCGATGAGTTGAAGGGCCTCTTCTGCACTGTGTGATTCCGTGATTCAAGTGTATGACTTCATTGAAAACTGTTTTACATTGATGAATGTTCATGGAATGTAAATATATTATAAGTATGAACCTGTCACAGGACAGCTTCATGCTCAACATGCCATAAACACGTTGCTGACTTTATCTCTGTGTTTCAATCTACTGTCGGGGAATCGAAATTTCATATCCTGCCTAATTAAGTCACCCTGCACACCACATTTCCAGTCCCTGTAGGCTGCATGTGTGCTGGAAGCCTCTGAACTTTTCTGCCATGATGCCACTCAGGCCTACAGCTGAATTCATACTCTACTGGTGAACTTGAACCACTAACTTCAGCATATTCCCTTATCACTCACCAAAGAACAAATTTTCAGCAGCAAGGGGCCCAGCTCCAGTATTTTTTTTATTCATTCATGGGATGTGGGCATCACTGGCTAGGCCAGCATTTATTGCCCTCGTTCAAGGAGCATTTTAAGAGTCAACCACATTCCTGTGGGTCTGGAGTTACATGCAGGGCAGACCACCAGATTTCCTTCCCTAAAAGGAATAAGTGAACCAGATGAGTTTTTACAACAATCAGCAATGGTTGTCATCAGACTTTTAATTCCAGGTTTTTATTGAAATTTCACCATCTGCCATAATGGGATTTGAACCCAGGTCCCCAGAGCATTACCCTGGGTCTCTGGAATACTAATCCAGTGACAATACCACTACATCATCACCTCCCTGTCATTATTTAAAGGGCTAGAAGCAACTTACAAGTGAGGTGCTTTTGACATACTTCTGTTTAGGCTGGGTTTGTAGGAGTATTCGGCTATGTTTTTGGAGATGATTTTTGAGAAATGGTGCTCAAATCCAGGGAGGACAAAAAAAAATTCCTGTCCAAGGTATAGGGGTTGAGGTCACAGTGTCAATTGGTCTGTAAAGTGACCAGGAGATAGAGCAGAGGTTGGAGAGGGGGAAATCTTTGTAACAGAGATCTCGATCCATCAAAGGGTTTTTCAGGTGCACTCCTCCACCTACACCCAGCCCTCTTAGATGAACCAAAGGCTGGCAGCTCAAAGACAAAAACTACCTCTTCTACACGTGGCTGATGACGGGCCACTGCCCCCCCCCACCCTCCCCACCCCACCTTTGCCACCCTGGGTAGGGGAGCATGCGTACAATGACAGCACAGGAACCACAGCTAAGTCTTACTGAGCAGTCAATTAGCATGCTGGATCAATGGTTGCACTGCCTTGACTACTTAGGTGGAGCACTCCAGTATATGCTAAAGCGGGTCTTAAAGTTTGTGGTGGCCTGTTGCATCCTCCACAACATCACTAATATGAGAGCACAGTCCTTGTTTCCAGGCATTCAGAGACCGCCTCAGGAGGAGGAAGAAGAACTGGAGGAACAGGAGGAGAGGGAACAGGGGAGGTAGGAATGAGCCATCCTGTCCCCCTTTCAACTAGTTGGGTCACCTGAGCACACGGTATCAGACTCCGTATTCAATAAACTGTTTTCCACCGGCCAACATGTACCTACCATTCTCCACCATTACATTCATCTGAGACACCACATTTAACAATAAAGGCCACCCACAAAAATCTTTTCACTAACATTTTTACTTAACAACACATCCAATTATACAAACAGAAATGAAGTATTCACTCTTGTGCAATTCCTCAATGCCTGTCTTGTGGGTCTCCTTTCCTAACCCATGCTCCTAATACAGTGCTACCCCAGACACTGCAGCCTGGCTGCTGGAAGCCAACTGACTTTAACTGGGAGAGATGGCATATAGCCTTGCAGTTTGCCCTTGAGCAGCTCTAGCCCCTAAGATCCTGGTTTCAGATGGCACCATCTCAGCATTGGAGGCAGCAGTCTGGACTGAGAGGCAACTGGCAAGGGCACTGGCAGAGTGGCAGTGGTGGGAGCATGAATGCTGTCACCCTGAGACAGGACAGTAGGTTCTCCCTCCAAGATGCCACTGCCACTCCCCCAGGACAGCACCAACAATCTTAATAATATGTTGGAGGACAAATTGTTGGACTGCTGTTTCAGCTCCTTTCAGCACTGCAATCACGATGACAGCAGTCTGAGCTTGCACGGCAGCAAGTCTGAATGTCATGACCTCTGAGCTTCCACTGCAGTGTGATGATGGGTTTCAAACCTAGACATCCATGAGGCACTGTGGGCCATTAGCAGCAGCAGAATTGTATTCAACCACAATCTGTTACCTAATGGCTTGGCTTATACTTCAATGTACCATTGCTATCAAGCCAGTGGATCAATCCTGGTTTAGTGAGGAGTTCAGGAGAGCATGCCAGGAACTGCACCAGGCGTTCCTAAAAATGAGGTGCAAGTCTGGCTAAGCTACAACACAGGATTACAGGCATGCCAAACAGCGGAAGCAGCATTCAATAGACAGGTTTAAGCGACCCCACAACCAGCGAATCAAACCAAAGATCTGCAGTCCTGCCAATCCAATCCTGAATGTTGGTGGACAATTAAACAACTAATTGGAAGAGGAGGATCCATGAATATCTCCACCCTCAGTGATGGGGGAGCCCAGCACATCAGTGCAAAAGGCAATGCTTAAGCACTCTCAACCATCTTCAACCAAGTGGATGATCCATCTCTGCCTATTCTTGAGGTCCCCAGCATCACAGATACCACTAATCAGCCAATTCAATTCACTCCATGCGATGCCATGGAATAGCTGAAGGCAGCAAATAAGAAAAGGCTATGGGACCTGACAACACCCCGCCAATAGTACAGAAAACTTGTACTCCAAAACTAGCCATGCCACTAACCAAGTTATTCAAGTACAAGTACAATGCTGGCATTTACCTGACAATGTGGAACATGGAAATGGAAACAGAAAATGCTGGAAAAACTCAGCAGGTCTGACAGCATTTGTGGAGAGAGAAACAGAGTTAACTTTTCCTAGTTAAAGTCAGTTGCCTTCCAGCAGCCAGGTTGCAGTGTCTGGGGTAGCACTGTACTTGGAGCATAGGTTAGGCAAGGACACCCACAAGACAGGCACTGAGGAACTGCACAAGAGTGAATACTTCATTTCTGTTTGTATAATTGGATGCGTTATTAAGTAAAAATGTTAGTGAAAAGATTTTTGTGGGTGGCCCTTATTATTAAATGTGGTGTCTCAGATGAATGTAATGGTGGAGAATGGTAGGTACATGTTGGCCGGTGGAAAACAGTTTATTGAATACGGAGTCCGATACCGTGTGCTCAGGTGACCCAACTAGTTGAAAGGGGGACAGGATGGCTCATTCCTACCTCCCCTGTTCCCTCTCCTCCTGTTCCTCCAGTTCTTCTTCCTCCTCCTGATGTGGTCTCTGAATGCCTGGAAACAAGGACTGTGCTCTCATATTAGTGATGTTGTGGAGGATGCAACAGGCCACCACAAACTTTAAGACCCGCTTTAGCATATACTGGAGTGCTCCCCCTAAGTAGTCAATGCAATGCAACCATTGATCCAGCATGCTAATTGACTGCTCAGTAAGACTTAGCTGTGGTTCCTGTGCTGTCATTGTACGCATGCTCCCCTACCCAGGGTGGCAAAGGTGGGGTGGGGAGGGTGGGGGGGGCAGTGGCCCGTCATCAGCCACATGTAGAGGAGGTAGTTTTTGTCTTTGAGCTGCCAGCCTTTGGTTCATCTAAGAGGGCTGGGTGTAGGTGGAGGAGTGCACCTGAAAAACCCCTTGATGGATTGAGATTTCTGTGGAGAGCCCTCCTCCTCCTCCTCTTCTAGAAAGATTTCCCCCTCTCCAACCTCTGCTCTATCTCGTGGTCACTTTACAGACCAAGTGACACTGTGACCTCAACCCCTATATCTTGGATAGGAATTTTTTTTTTGTCCTCCCCGGATTTGAGCACCATTTCTCAAAAATCACCTCCAAAAACATAGCCGAATACTCCTACAAACCCAGCCTAAACAAAACTATGTCAAAAGCGCCTCACTTGTATGTTGCTGTCTAGCCCTTTAAATAATGAGAGAGAGGTGATGACGTAGTGGTATTGTCACTGAATTAGTATTCCAGAGACCCAGGTTAATGCTTTGGGGATCTGGGTTCAAATCCCACTATGGCAGATGGTGAAATTTCAATAAAAACCTGGAATTAAAAGTCTGATGACAGCCACTGTGTGGAAAATTACCCAGATAGGCCTGGTCTACAAAAAGCAAGACAAATCTGATCTGGCTAATTACTGGCTATCAATTTACTCTCAATCATCAGCAAAGTTATGGAAGGTGTCATTGACAGTGCTGTCAAGCAGCACTTACACAACAATAACCTGCTGACTAATGCTCAGTTTGGGTTCTCCCAGAGAGACTTGGCTCCAGACATTATAACAGCCTTGGTCCAACCATGAATAAAAGAGCTGGATTCAAGAGATGATCTGAGAGTGACTGCTTGTGACATCAAAACAGCATTTGACCAAGTGTGGCATTGAGAATCCCTAGCAAAATTGAAATAAATGATAATCGGGGGAAAACTGTCCATTGGCTGGAGTCATACCTAGCACAAAAGAAGATGGTTTTAATTGTTGGAGGTCAATAATTTAAGCCCCAGAACATTGCTGCAGGTGTTCCTCAGGGAAGTGAAAAGGCCCAGCCATCTTCAGCTTCTTGATCAATGACCTTCCCTCCAGCATAAGGTCAGAAGTGGGGATGTTCGCTGATGATTTTACAGTGTTCAGTACCATTTACAACTCTTCAGATACTGAAGCAGTCCGTGCCCACCTGCAGCAATACCTGGACAACATTCAGATTGTCTCCTAACTGGCAAGTAAGATTCATGCCACACAAGTGCCAGGCAATGAGCATCTCCAACAGGAGAGATTCTGATCATCTACCCTTGAAATTTAGGGCACAAGTCAGGTGTGTGATGGAATACTGTTCACTTGTCTGCATGAGTGCAGCTCCAACAGCACTCAAGAAGTTCAACACAATCAGGACAAAATAGTCCATTTGATCAATACCCTATCCACGTCCTTAAACATTCAATCCCTCCACCACTGACGCACAGTGGTAGCAATACGTACCACAAGGTGCACTGTAACAACTTGTCGAGGTTCCTTCAACAGCACCTTCCAAAACTGCGACCTGTACCACCTAAAAAGACAAGGATAACAGACGCATGGGAACATGACAAACCGCAGGTCTCCTCCAAGGCCCACACCATCCTGACTTAGAACTATATCACTGTTCCTTTACTATCTCTGGGTCAAAAACCTGGAACTCTTTTCCTACAAGGAATGTGACTGCATCTACATGAGATGGACTGTTGCAGTGCAAGAAGGTGGCTGAAAAGCAAGTACAGATGGGCAGGAAACACTGGACTTGCCAATGACACTCACATCACATGAATGAATAAAAGAAAAATAACTAATAATATGGCAGCATCTGGGGTAGAATATAATTCAGTATCCCTCAGTCATAGGCAGCCTACTTGTGTTAAGTGGAAAACCATGTACCTTTAAGAGAATGCAAGTGGATTAACCATATGACAGTACTGACCAATCACTGTACAGAGCGGGCTACTGGTTAACTAAGTCCAGAGCTGCAGGTGGTTGTGGGAGCACACAAGGATTTAGTGCTCTGCCTTCTGTTGTAATAAACAATCACAGTTTGTTCTTATATGGGTCTTCCATTATTGATAACGAGCATCAACTATCAAGTGCACATGAAGACAGGCAATTCGAATTTACTTGACTAGCGAACTCATAGATTCAAGACATAAAACTACTGATCCATCTCTTCCTATCTCTTGGCAGCTTGTTGCTTCATGATAAGTTATAGATATATCATTCAGTTTTATTTGTAACTCTTTACTCTCCAACAATCATTGTTATAAAATGGTATTACCATCTAACTTATCATCCAACACGACTGAATATATATTATTGTAATTTATAAGAGACTCATGTTCTAACTGCTGCTATAAACATTAGTAATTAATATCACAACTCACATTAATAATAATTCACTGAGAAAGATTTACTTAAGATAGAAATTGTTAGTTGAATTTTTCATTCCCCTTAATGGCTGCAGAATCTCTTAAGCAATTAACTTTCCATTAACGCGAAGTTCAGGTGACCTGAAATTATCTCAGTTTAATGGAAATTAAATCTCAAACGTTGTGCAGTATACGATGCAGTGCAAATAAAATCAATGCAGTGCAGTACATTGCAAATAAAGCCTCCGGGAACCCTATCCAAATAGGGTGGTGTGTGGACTGCACAGGTGGGAGGAACAATTGGAGCACCCGAGGTTGTGAGTGACTGGCGGCCCCACTGGGAGAAGTGGGTGCTAGCACTGCAGAGAGAGGTGGACACTGCAGATGTAGGAAGGAAGCTGTGCAGACTCCTTAAGATGGAGGTACCCTCTGAAGAATTAAAAATTTGGTAAAAATACGTGTGGTCAGAGCTGCTGGGCCACAATTGTGTGGGTGGTTCCCGAGGAGTGGGGGAGCACCTCCACAGGATGGCCTGTAGCCTTGGCCCTTTGGGACTCTCTGTTTCATTGTTGAGATTTAAAGGACACCTTGCAGGCACCCCCAGCCTTCTACCAGACACTGCCTCCAGGCGCCCGCCAGGCTTTGACCTCAGCTGTGGCCTCGTCTGCTGTCACAAATATCCCGGCAGTGTAGACAATTTGCTCCAGAGTGGGCACCTACTTGCCACTGATTGGCTGGTGGGCAGGTAGGAGTTCTGATCCTGCTTCCAAGAGTGCTTGGAGACAGGAATGTATCAAATTATCTACCTGATTTGCAACTTTCAAGATTCCCTGTCATCCTGTCTCCAAAGCTGCCTCTGCGTGGCTAAGATTCTGTCCCAGTGTTTATTTGAGAGCCTCTTTGTAAATTTGCGTAGCCCTGAATGAAACTGCTGCCTATGTTATTTAGGAGCTGCTATTTAGCCTGCTTCAATTGTAATTTAATATTGCTAATTGGCTCTGAAATTGTTTCAATAGCTAAATATTTTCTTTATTTTAGCAAGGTTCATGTATGACAAAATCTCTCAATATTAGAGGATACATTATTGGAGGATATATAGCAACTAGAATACCATATAATTGCTAGTTATACTACCAAGAATGTTGTAGCATATTTGGTATAGCATATTTGGTGGTAATTATAAAATCATCCACATCTTTTTTGCAATTTGTACGCTAATTTGAGTTTTCATTCACTTTTAATGTCACAAAGCATTGGATGGTATTGGGCAGATTTTTAAATCTAAATTATATTAAATGCCAATTTACAAAAATAATTACTAAAAGCAAAGTCATACACCTTTTTAAAGCTATGTAAATGTTTTGCAGTCCTTTCAGAGTTAACAAAAGCTCATTTATAACATTGAAGGCTGCAAAATCCAGCAATCCCTAGGCAATGGACAACAGAACATTTCAAAAAGGATGAGTATTTTAATCTTCAGTCTTTCATTTGCATGGCTATAAATAATCACAGCTATATCCATTATTTAAATTGATGAAATTAAAGTTGGCATGAATTTAGAGCCAAG
This sequence comes from Carcharodon carcharias, assembly GCF_017639515.1. NCBI lineage: Eukaryota > Metazoa > Chordata > Chondrichthyes > Lamniformes > Lamnidae > Carcharodon > Carcharodon carcharias. Next base: position 81,988,201 of record NC_054474.1, on the reverse strand, counting down.
TTCTCCCAGCCTTTTCCAATAACAAGTTATGGTCCTCAGGTTAAATGTAGCATTCTCTGTAGTTGTTAATTAGAATGATTCAGTATTAGCAGCAAGCTGCGTGCTATGAATTATATCCCAAACACATGGTAAATCTCTTAACAAAAGCATAACTTTTTTTGAATTGTTAGGACGTCTATTGAAAATCAAGATAAAAACTTCAGGGCTTCCAGCACAAGCAAGCATTTGTTAGGACTGACTGGTATTCTCTCTGTAAAAAAAAAAATGAAGTACAAAATAAGGAAGAGCAATGCTTTGTGTTTCTTTTTGAATTTCCGAAGAACCAGAGATATCCAGAAAGAGAGCTTCTCCACCAATGGCCATGGTTAAGGGACATGTGTCTGGAGTTGAGAATTTGTGTGGGAAAACACTTTTGCAGGATGCCCCCATCTGATTGCAGCTGCCATTTTAAGCCAATCTAAAGTCCTCTCACACGTTTTCCATCCATTCAGAATGAGCTCATGCTATGCCTTTCTGGGGTGGTCAGGAAAACTTCATGTTGAATAGAGCTTTGTAAAGCGGCCAATGTTTGTGTGTGTTTCTTATAACTCTGCACTTTTCTAGTACTGCCTTAGTACTGGATTTCGTTGGGGTATATTTGTTTTTTCTCAGAATTGTTTTCTCTGTTCTTCTTAATTTTCACTTTTTTTCCAAAATGTGTAAGGAACATTTAGGTTGAAGCCAAAAGATCCAAATGTCTTCAAAATTACTGAAGTTAACTGTTACAACCAGGTGAGGAGGGATAGAAAGGCTCCCCTCTTTCCCCTCTCCTCATTTGACCACAACAAGATTTTTTTGTTGGGAAATGGTATACTTGCCAGTTAAATGAGTACTTAACTGTTTACATGCTGTGGTCATAAAATAAGCAAATGACAGGTTTTCTTGAGTTTAACAAAGACAGTGGGGGAGGTAGTGATGTGGTGGTATTGTCACTGAGTCCAGAGGCCAAAGGTAATGTCGACCAAGGCAGATGGTGAAATTCGAATTCAATAAAAATCTGGAATTAAAAGTCTAATGATGACCATGAAACCATTGTTGAATGTTGTTAAAACCCATCCGGTTCATTAATGACCTTTAGGGAAGGAAATATGCCATCCTTACCTGGTCTGGCCTACATGTGACCCCAGACCCACAGCAATGTGACTGACACTTAAATGCCCTTTGTATCAAACCACACCAGAAATGACAACAGCAAACTCAGACCTGTCAGCCATGCAAAGTCCTCCTTATTAACATCTGGGGGCTTGTGACAAAATTGGCAGAGCTGTCTAATAGACTAGTCAGGCAACAATCTGATACAGTCATACTCACGGAATCATATCTGACAGACAATGTTCTGTCCCACCGGCAGGACAGACCCAGCAGAGGTGGCGGCACAGTGGCATACATTAGGGAGGGAGTTCCTCTATGGTGTTCTGCAAAGCGGTCACCCAGTCTGTGTTTGGTCTCTCCAATGTAGAGGAGACCGCATCGGAAGCTTTGGGTGTTCCAACAGGGTTACTCAACTCCTGACCTCGTTACAGCCTTGGTTAGAACAAGAGCTGAACTCCAGAGGTGAGGTGAGAGTGACTGCCCTTGACATCAAGGCCACATTTGACAGAGCGTGGCATCAAGGAGCCCTAGCAAAGCTAGAGTCAATGAGAATAAGGGACGAAAATTTCCGCTGGTTGGAGTCATACCTAGCACAAAGGAAGATGGTTGTAGTTGTTGGAGCTGCACTCATCCAGGTCAACCATTTCAGCTCCGCAACATCACATCAGGAGTTCCTCAGGGTAGTGTCCTAGGCCCAACCATCTTCAGCTGCTTCATCAATGACCTTCCTTCCATCATAAGGTCAGAAGTGGGGATGTTCACTGTTGATTGCACAATGTTCAGCTCCATTCAGCAACTCCTCAGATACTGAAGCAGTCCATGTCCAAATGCAGCAAGACCTGTACACCATCGAGGCTTGGCAAGTGGCAAGTAACATTCACTCCATATAAATGCCAGACAATGACCATCTCTAACAAGAGAGAATCTAACCATCACCCCATGACATTCAATGGTGTTACCATCACTAAATCCTGTGTTATCAACATCCTGGAGGTTACCATTGACCAGAAAACATACTATTGCTACAAGAGCAGGTCAGAGGCTAGGAATCCTGCAGCAAGTAACTCACCTCCTGACTCCACAAAGCCTGTCCGCCATCTATAAGGTACAAGTCAGGAGTGTGATGGGATACTCTCCACTTGCCTGGATGAGTGCAGCTCCAACAACACTCAAAAAGCTTGACACAGTTGAGGACAAAGCAGCTTGCTTGGTTGGCACCCCATCCACAAACATACACTTCCTCCACCATCAATGCACAGTAGCAGCAATGTGTACCACCTACAAGATGCACTACGGAAACTCACCAAGTCTCCTTAGACAGCACCTTCCAAATCCACAACGCTATTGTCTAGAAGAACAAAGGCAGAAAATACATGCGAACATCACCACCTGGAAGTGCCCCTCCAAGCCACACGCCATCCTGACTTGGAAATATATCGGCATTCCTTCACTACCAATGGGTTAAAATCCTGGAACTCCCTTCCTAACAGCACTGTGGTTGTACCTACAAAACCTGGACTGCAGCGATTCAAGAAGGCAGCTCACCACCACCTTCTCAAGGGCAACTAGGGATAGGCAATAAATGCTGGCCCAGCCAGAGAAGCCCACAGTCTTTGAATGAATTAAATAAAGAGAGGTTAGCTTTACTATACTTAAACTGATCTATGTGAAATAATAAAATACACACCAATTTTTACACATACACACACAAAACACAGATACACACACTTTTCAAGTTCACACACATTCAGATGTAGGTTACACAGCGGGGGAGGTTAGACTGGCCAAATTATAGTCTGTAAGTGTTAAAAGCAATTCACAGTATATAGTTTGGTGACTCTCGGCTTCAGGCTGAATCCAATGGTCTTGTTGCATTCACCTGCTTTCTGCTCTCTGGTTTGTGTTGAGAAGGTTTAAAACTGCAGATGGATGATCTATCTGTTCTTCTGGAGACACAGCCGTGGAGTTGAATTCTTTCTTTAAAACCTCTTTCTGCTGCACATGGAGAGAGAATCAAAGAAACAGATAGGGCCCAAAAACTTCCAAGTTGGGTGGAGAAAGACAGAGCGGAAGGAAAGATCTCTCTCACCTTTTATATACTTATAGACTCATAGACGTTTACAGCACAGGAGGAGGCCATTTGGCCCATTGTGTCTATGCTGGTCAACAAAGATCTGACTACACTAATCCCATTTTCCAGCGCTTGGCCTATAGCTCTGGAAGCTATGGCAATGTAAGTGAATGTCTAAATACTTCTTAAATGTTACAAGAGCTTCTGACTCAACCACCCTTTTAGGCAGTGAGTTCCAGACTCCCACCAACCTCTGGGTCAAAAAAATTCTCCTCAACTCCCCTCTTGGTTATTGACCCCTGTACTAATGCAAAAAATGCCTTCCTACCCACCCTATCTATGCCCCTCATAATCTTATACACCTCTATCAAGTCCCCTCTCAACCTTTGCTGCTCCAAGGCAAAAAACCCCAGCCTATCCAATCTTTCCTCATAGCTCAGACCCTCCAGCCCAGACAGCATCTGGTAAATCTCCCCTGCACCCTCTCCAGTACAATCACATCCTTCCCATAATGTGGTGGCCGGAACTGCATGCAGTATTCCAGTTGTGGTCTAACCAGCGTTTCAGCTACTTACCTTTAGTTCTGCTGAGAAAATGTACTAAAACATACAACGTGTTTGACTGTCATGTGACTGCCCTCCCAACTGACCAGTAATTCAAACATGATTGTGTATTCCAATTGTAACTTGATTAGGTCAGGCCTTGGAAGTCCCCTTCTTAACTAAGGTCCCATTTTTCAAGTGATTAGGTTTGATGGTTTGTCTCCGCCCAGTTGATTATCTGGATGTTGTGCTACTGGAATAGGAAATAAGGTTTATTCACATTCCTCAGAGGTCATTGCCTTTGATGGGCTTTTGCAGGTGTGCTGTCTCCGTCCCATTGGGGTTAGAATGTGGGTGTACAGTAATGCAAATTAGGTAGCCGTCTTGACTGTGAGTTAAATTCATTTTAATCTGTGTTTTAAAATGTTTGTTTTTTAAAAGTTCAATTCATGCTTTCAGCTGGTGGATTTAAAATCATTAGTCGGCAGAAAGCCCATCTTCATGACACTAACTATGCTTGAAACACATGTAGTACCTCAGGACAGGGTGAGGTAAACAAAGCGATATATCAAGGGCCTCACAAGATAAAAAAAACTCACAAGGATTGAAGGAATGCCAAGGTACGAAAGTGCCAGCTGCAGAGCCCAAATTAACTTAAAACTAATGTTTGGGATGGTTTTAAAGCCTAAATACAGTTTGTTTTTAAAGTGGAATCATTGGAAGGCAAAACAGAGAGCTCAGCAATCACCAGAACAATCCGTCTTGCACCCTCCATTATGTCACCACTTATATCTACAGGCCTGTGGATACCTAATTAAAAATGACTAAGGACAACTGTCTATGCAGGGCCTGGACCTAGAGGAAGCTTGATACAGAGCTGCACTATCTGCTGCAGAAAGATCAACAACCAAGCTTTATCTTACTCTTTGATTAAGTCACAATGTACCCTGCTTTCAGACACGTTTTATTATTGCGAATGTAATTAATCCTATGATTAGTGCATATAAGCAGACCTAAATGATTAAACTCCAATCAGTAAAATGAATGCTCTGGTAAACCTACAGCAATACAATGAGCTAGGGATGCAGTCAGCTGAAGCTGTGAGGTTCAGATAGTGGAGGTTGTGATAGTCAAATTTGTGGGATGTAGAGAGTTGAGGGTATGGAATGTAGAGAGTTGAGGCTGTGGGACGTTGATAGTTGAGGCTGTGGGATGTAGAAAGTGGAGGCTGCAGGATGAAGACAGTTGAGATGCAGACGGTCAATTCCGCGGGATGTAGACAGTTGAAGTTTTGAGATGCAGACAGTCAACGCTGTGGGATGTAGACAGTTGAGCCTATTGGATATAAGACGGTTGAGGTTGTGAGATGCAGGTAGTCAATGCTGAGGAATGTATAAAGTTGAGGCTGGGGGATGTAGGTAGTTGAGGCTGGGGGATGTAGACAGTTGAGGTTGTGAGATGTAGACAGTTGAGGCTGTGGGATGTAGAGAGTTGAGGTTGTGGGATGTAGAAAGTTGAGGCTGTGGGATGTAGACAGTTGAGGCTGTGGGATGTAGAGAGTTGAGGTTGTGGGATGTAGACAGTTGAGGCTGTGGGATGTAAACAGTTGAGGCTGTGGGATGTAGAGAGTTGAGGTTGTGGGATGTAGACAGTTGAGGTTGTGGGATGTAGAAAGTTGAGGCTGTGGGAAGTAGACAGTTGAGGTTGTGGGATGTAGAAAGTTGAGGTTGTGGGATGTAGAAAGTTGAGGTTGTGGGATGTAGAAAGTTGAGGCTGTGGGATGTAGACAGTTGAGGCTGTGGGATGTAGAGAGTTGAGGTTGTGGGATGTAGACAGTTGAGGCTGTGGGATGTAGACAGTTGAGGTTGTGGGATGTAGAAAGTTGAGGCTGTGGGATGTAGACAGTTGAGGCTGTGGGATGTAGAAAGTTGAGGCTGTGGGATGTAGACAGTTGAGGCTGTGGGATGTAGAGAGTTGAGGTTGTGGGATGTAGACAGTTGAGGTTGTGAGATGCAGACAGTTGAGACTATGGGATATGGAAAGTTGAGGTTGTGAGATGCAGATAGTCAATGCTGCAGGATGTAGAAAGTTGAGCCTGTGGGATGTAGACAATTGAGGTTGTGAGATGCAGACAGTCAATGCTGCGGGTTATAGGCAGTTGAGGCTGGGGGATGTAGGCAGTTGAGGCTGGGGGATGTAGGCAGTTGAGGCTGTGGGATGTAGACAATTGAGGCTGTGGGATGTAGGCAGTTGAGACTGTGGTATGTAGACAGTCGAGGCTGTGGGATGTAGACAGTTGAGGCTGTGGGAAGTAGACAGTTAAGGTTGTGAGATGCAGACAGTCAATGCTGTGGGATGTAGATAGTTGAGCCTATTGGATATAAGACAGTTGAGGTTATGAGATGCAAGCAGTCAATGCTGCGGGATGTATAAAGTTGATGTTGTGGGATGTAGGCAGTTGAGGCTGTGGGATGTAGACAGTCGAAGCTGTGGGATGTAGACAGTTGAGGCTATGGGATATAAACAGTTGAGGTTGTGAGATGCAGATAGTCAATGCTGCATGATGTATAAAGTTGAAATTGTGGAATGTAGACAGTTGAGGCTGTGTGAAGTAGACAGATGAGGTTGTGAGATGCAGACAGTCAATGCTGTGGGATGTAGACAGTTGAGGCTATGGGATATAGACAGTTGAGGTTGTGAGATGAAGACAGTCAATGCTGCAGGACATAGAAAGTTGAGGCTTTGGGATGTAGGCAGTTGAGGTTGTGGGATGTAGACTGTTGAGGCTGTGGGATGTAGACAGTTGAGGTTGTGAGATGCAGGCAGTCCATGCTGCAGGATGTATAAAGTTGAGGTTGTGGAATGTAGGCAGTTGAGGCTATGGGATATAGACAGTTGAGGCTGGGGGGTGTAGACAGTTGAGGCTGTGGGATGTAGACATTTGAGGTTATGAGATGCAGACAGTTGAGAATGTGGAATACGGTGTTAATTGTTTATTAATTGAGAATTTAATTGTGTTCAGGTAATGTGCATTAACTGGGGAATCACATGTTCCTATATATAGGAGCAGATGGAAATGGTGTTTTTGGGTTTGAAGGTTCATCACTGACAGAGGTTACTCATCAGCAGCCCACTTGTGGGCTGTTTGGGGGATGCTGCCGGGACCTCCCTGGCAGTGGTCAACCCCACACCACCCCCCACTAAGGGCCAAGCCTGGCAGTGCCTGGAGGTAGCTTCTATTATGCATTTTTGGCAGAGTGCCCAGAAATTCTGTTGGAACGCCTGAACCCCAGGGAAAACATTGCTTGATTGGCAGCTCTGGCTCACTGATCTATGCTGTCAATTTCACAATGTTTATTTATGTAAGATAAAGAGATTTCAAGTTCTTGAAATTTCAGCTATTGATAATTTAAAGGGTCTGGATGATTGACACTTTTATTCGGCTGTAATTAAAAAGGAGTATTTTTTTAAGAAAGTGGAAAGTTATCAACGAATTACTTTTCTTTTAGAAAAAAGTTTTTTTTTACACATCATACTGTTACTATAGCATTCATTGCTTATATACAGTGTATGGTGGGTGAATGGATATGGAAGTGCTACAGCTTGGTCTATGGGCATGAGGGGTAATAGAGATTTTTTGGGAGGCGTACCTTGGTATGGAGCATTAGGAGCCATGGAGGTTGGTGCAGCCCATACCTTCCCTCCCCACCCCTCTGCCAGCCTCACTGTGAAAATTCTATCTTTCCAGGTGCATTCTCCCAAGGCATGTGGGCTGAGCTTGGAATTTTCCTGAGTCCTGCTACCTACCCTGTGGGTGAAATTTAGTCACTAACTCCATTTCTCCCTGCACAGATGCTGAGGAGCATTTCCAGCATTTTTTGCTTTAATGCAATTTAAGCAATTGACTAGCTATAATGTAAAGAACATATATTTTTTATTTCTGTTGGACTGTGGATTAAAATTACAATGGCTGCAGTTTGAAAGCCGTGTCTACTGGAACAGTGTGAAGGGCATATACAATGTTGCTGTCCAGGAACAGAGTGCACCATGAAAGACAGGATGGTGCCAAGGAGGATTCTGGTCTAATGAAGGACTGCCTGGCAACAACGTTTTAATTGGCTCTTGACCAGGTGACCAGGTTTGTAAGAGGGCAGTACAGCAGAACAGTTCCTAGCCTGAAAAGGAAAATATCTAAAACTTCTCTCTCCTGTGTGTGTAAGATTCCAATAATTCTGCAATCATAGCTAGTTGGCTTTTTCTTCTCACATCTCTACAATCTGCTCTCTCTCTGAGAAACCCTGTCAAGAGGAAAAGGGAAAAATCACCATTTGAGACATTGCAAGGCAATTGCTCAACCAGTGAACTAAAGACTGAGCGTGCTGGAAGACCACCTTGTGTCATCAACAAAGAACTGGCAGGAATTTGGAAGACATCAATCAAAACCATCGAATCCTGTATTCCGAAATTGGTGTTATTGAATTGTTTTATCCCACCCTTAAAATCCATGTTTTTGTGTGTCTTATGTGTCTTTTATGTGTGTATAGGGATGTAAGAAGGGGTAGAGTTCAGGTTATAAAGTTAGAAATTAGCAGTTCATATTTCTTTCTTTTGCCACTGGTTAAAGACAATTTGTTCAATAAACAGATATTTATTTATTTAAACAATTAGGTGGATTGATCAAATTTTTTTACATTTGTCATGGCTCAAGGAGCAGTGGGGCTTAATATTGCAGCGCACTATCCCCAGTGAGTTGAGACAATAACCACACATTACTTCTATTGATAGGAACATAATTAACTGGCATTGAAAGTGACATAGAAATTTTGCAAGATGATATCAGTTAATGCAAATTGATTGTGATCTGTTTTAATACTATAGTATTTCCATGCACAACCCCAGTTTATGTATATTTCTTGCATGATTAAGGAGTCATTCTGAAATCATTTTCTCATTTCATGGCGTGAGAAATTACTGATTTGAAAGTGTGAGTCAGTATAAATATTTTGTTTCTGTACACAAGTAGGGCTTAGATTGAAATCAGAAATTTCAATGTGAATTGAACTGTATGAATTCATATGTTTCTGAGCCTGCATATTTCAAACTAAAAGAATAGAACTATAAAACAAAGTTCCAACATTGAAATAAGCCATTCATCCCAACCAGTTCAAGCCAGCATTCACACTTCGCACAAGAAAATAGTTCTGATCTGAACTAAAACTAAACAAGGAGTGTATTATACAGTGCAATAAAATTTTAACCTGATTTAAACCTCTTTAAATCTTCCATCTATGGTCCCTCATTGTTGACACCTCACTTATTTGTATCTTTCTGCTTCTATCTACCCTGTGCTCTCCTTTCATAATTTTAAACATTTCTGTCATATTGCCCTATGTTCATCAGGGCTCGTTTAACAATATTATACATAATTGCAAGTTTTTCTTCTATAGGCAACATTCTAGAGAATTTGCATTGTACATTCTCCATATCTGAATGTTCTTTTCATAGTGTGGCAATTATAAGACATACATAAAATGTATAACATTCAAGTCATTGTCAGTGGCTCAGAAGGTTGAAAAGTGTTTAAAGAGGCACATGGGATCCTGGACTTTATAAATAGAGATATATGGTACAAAAGCAAGGAAGCTATGATGAATCTTTAGAAAGCACAGGTTTGGCCTCAACTGAAGATTGTGCCAATTTCTGGGCACCACACTTTAGGAAGGCTGTGAAGGCTTTAGGCAGAGTGCAGGGATGATGACTTAAGTAACATGGAGATTGGAGAAACTGATGTTGTTCTCCTTAGAGAAGAGAAAATTGAAAGGAAATTTGATAGAAGTGTTAAAAATCACAAGCACCTAGACAGAATAGATGGAAAGGAATTATTCCCTTTGGCAGAGAGCTCAATAACTGGAGGGCACAGATTTAATTCATTGGCAAAAGAAATAATGGTCACAGAAGGGTTTTCTTTTCTACACAGCAAGTGTTTAGGATCTGGAATGCACTGAGAGATTTGCAGGGGCAGATTCAATTGTGGTTTCAAAATGTAATCAGATGAGCACCTGAAGATAAGAAATTACCAAGGTTAAGAGGAAATGCAGGGCGTGGGACTAGTTGAGCTGCTCTTGCAGAAAGCTGGCATGGATATGATGGGCTGAGTGGCCTCCTTCTTTGTTGTTACCATTCTATGATTTTATGCTAGTCAACATACTTTAGCTGAAATCTTATTGAAGTTTTACAAAAGGTCATCATTACCTCTTGACTGTTATATTCTCTTGTCATTAACACCTATAATTCCATTGGCTTTTGCTAAAGCCTTATCAACCTGAGTTACTATATTTAATATCCTCTGAATTTGTACTCACAAATCCATCTGTTCTTCCACAGCACTGAGCCTACTTGCATTTAGAATATAATTACTGCAGTTACTTCTCATTAAAAAATGCATTGCTTTATATTTACTGACATTGAGTTTGACATGCCCCTTTTAATTCTATTTCCCTATCTTAATAATACACCTTTGTAACTTCCTTTGGTCTTCTAAGGAATTAACAATCCATTAAAAAATTCAGTTCTACCTTCTTTAAACCTATATCCAAACTGGCTATGTACACAGTTCTAAACTTGCTGCCTGCAGACTTGACAGGAGTGAACCTGTGATCAATAAATCCAGCCATTAAAATCCCCAATTTTCTATTAGGCAAGTTTTTTTTTAAATACAGATTTGCTCTCCAGGATTGATTATCTGCTGTTATTTGGAGAAGGGAAGTTGTTTTCAAAAGGAAATGGAAAATGGTTTTCAATAAAAAAAAATATGGAGCTTCAATGCCCATGTACATTTTAGAATTCAAAATGTTGGAAAATATACCAAATTGTGTAAAAATTTTCACTCCTTGACATCCCAAGAGAAAATTAATCATGTGCTTTCATGGTTTCATGTTTATAGGTTTGAGTTTCTCCAATATGAATTACAATATATAAAAACTGAAAATGCTGGAAAAGTTCAGCAGGTCAGACAGCATCTGTGGAGACAGAAAACAGATGTTTCAGGCCTGTGACATCCCCCTCCCCCTATCAGAAATATTAGGTATTAATGAATGACCATGTTCTGATGGTGGTGGGGTCACAGATTTGAGATATTCTGGTGGGTAGCAGAGATTGGCAAATCTACCAGCTCAGCATGCTTTAAAAATAGTTATTCATTCATAATAATTGCTTTTATAAATGTGTCAATCATCCAGACCCTTTCAGGTATCAGTAGCAGAAACTGTAAGCACTTGAAACCTTTTTACCTTATGTAAATAAACATTGTGCAATTGTGCAATAGATCATCGAGAAAGAGCTGTCAATCAGGTAATAGGATACAGCTCTTTCAGCAGAACAATGGATGCCTTGGCTCTCAGCAAGAATGCATCATGAGGCTGGCTCCAGTGCCCTTGTTGGTGTCTCTCAGCAGCCAACCCAGATTGGTGCAGCCCATGCCAAGTTGGTGCAGGGCTCTACAATACAGAGCCGCCAATGACAGAACCTGATGCATTCGGCATCATTGAGAACATTGAAGATGATGGTGTGTTCCTGTCTTATGCCCCTTCTCACATTCATCCCAGTCATTGATGTCACATTCATAACCAGTAACTCAGATACTGGCATTGCTTGAACTTCAAAGGGTTATGGAGTTATGATCTGCACATGGAGAGTCACTGGGCATGAGTTGGCTGCAGCAAGGCCTGGGGGAATGGATAGCTTGTGTTTCAATTCAACAGAGGGTGATTTAGTATAAGTTCTGCTACAGGATGAGCCGCCCTAAAGGAAAAATGTCGATGAACATGCACACTGAGATCCTTGGTTCATTGACAACCTCCAATCACTGTCAAGGAATGTAGAGGAGGTTGACTCTAACATGGCACAGGGCATTGCGCAGATCTTGCAGCCTATCCATTCCAGTGTGGAAGTCATAGCCAACTCTGTGACATCACTTGCGGACCCAGCCACACAGCAGTATTTGGTGGCTGTTGTCTCAGTTTCCATTGCAACACAAATGGAGGTCACCCAATATTTCAGTGCTGCACTGGAAGCTCAGACTGTAGACATGAGTTCTATGCTTGCTGCCATGAAGGTTCACACTGCTGCCATCGGGGCTACTGATCTTAATACTCGAAGGGGCATGCAGGCTCTTGTAGTAACCAGTAATCTGCCCTCCAAACAGGTAACCAGGATGCTGAGGCACTACCTCTGGGAAGTAGCAGTGGCTTCATGGTGGATGAACCTGCTGCTCTCTTTCAGGATGATAGCACTCATGTTTCTACCAATATGACTCCATAAGTGCCCTTGTTGGTGTCTCTCAGAAGCCAGTCCAGACTGCCTTACCCCATGCTGAGGCGGTACAGTCTAAAACAGAGCCCCCAAGGCCCAGGGATGCTTGATGTTATCCTGCAAGACGATCTGCAGTGTCTCCATGTGAAAGTCGGCAATCTACCACTAGCCATGCTGCAGCCACCGAGGTAGCACTGCATAGGAGCAGTAGGGCACACAAAGGCACCTGCAAGACATGCATTTTGGGAATACAGAAGGGTGAATCATTCATTTATGTTTGAATAATTGCTTGGGTGGTAAGATAAAGTTGTTGCGGAGAAGTTTTCTGTTGGTGACTTTTATTGTATAATTTTGGCCAGGAGAATGCTATGATGAGGGATAGCAGAGGAATGGGAATGTGTAGAATAGTGAAGCAATGATGGTGAAGGAATAACTTCCTAAAGGCACCAGAGTCTAAACAGGCACGCAGCTGGAAAGAAGGCATATCCTGGATGCATCTTTCCTCCCTCCTTCTCTTCCTCTTCTCAAGATGACCTTGTGGCAAAGACTGCACTCTCTCAATAATGACATTATGGTGGACTCAGCAGACCATCATGAACTTGGGACATGCTCTGGCAAATACTGTAGAGCTCCCCAGAGCAGTCCAGGCAGTAGAGCTGTTGCTTAAGAATGTGGATGTTTTGCTCAACTATGATTTTGGTGGCAGCGTGGCTCTCACAGTAGGTACATTGTGGTCAGGTGACTGAGGGGAGTCATCAGCTATGTGAACAGTGGGGATCCCTTGTCTCCAAGCAGCCAGCCTTGTCTCCTTATAGTGGCTGGAAGACGGAAGGCATTGAGAACTTTCTCAGGGTGATGGCGGTATGACTGCTACCAGGATAGAGGGTGCTCTTCATCATGATGGTTTGGACTTGGCCGCACAACAATGTCCCATAACAAGTGTTCACTTGGAAGTGGTTGACTAAACCTGTACCTGAGAGGCTGATTGACCTCACAATCTGCCCAATGTGAAAGCCTCCGACATCCTCATGGCATACCCTCACTCACACACTTCCCCTAACAGGGCACCATGCAGTCTCCCAAAAGTGGATGCAAGCACTCTGTATGCTATTTTATCACATTGGGGCTTCCAACATACAGACATCAGCATCAAAAAGGGGTCCAGTTTCACAGCCGTAATGCATCGTGTTACAAAATGGGAAAGGGGATTTGGTCAGATGTATGCTGGATATAATCACATCTTCTTAATAGGCAATTATAATTATGAACAGCAAGGCAGCAAAATTAAAAATACCTCAAAAAACTCAGCAGGTCTGACAGCATCTGCAGAGAGGAATACAATTGATGTTTCAAGTCCGTATGACCCTTCATCAGAACTGAGGAAATAGAGAAATGAGGTGAAATATAAGCTGGTAGAGGGGGATGGGACAGGTAGAGCTCGACAGGGGGCCAGCGATAGGTAGAGGCAAAGAAGAAATTGCCAAAGATGTCATAGACAAAAGGACAAAGGGGTGTTGACGGTGATGATGTTATCTAAGGATTGTGCTAATGGGGACATTAGGGGTAGCAAACAGGACAAGCTAGTGGCAGATGGCCCTAGTGGGGGTGGGGTGGGGGGAAGGGATTGAAATGGGCTAAAAGGTAGAGATAAAACAATAGATCGAAATAAATTTAAAAATAGGTGGGAAAAGAAAAAAAAAAAATTACTATAAGTTATTAGAAAAAGGTTGGATTAGAAAGGGGATGGGGATGGAGGAGAGAGTTCATGATCTGAAATTGTTGAACTCAATATTAAGTCCAGAAGGCTGTAAAGTGCCTAGTCAGAAGATGAGGTGCTGTTCCTTCAGTTTGCGTTGAGCTTCACTGAAACATTGCAGTAGGCCAAGGATGGACATGTGGGCAAGACAGCAGGGTGGTATGTTAAAATGGCAAGCGAAAGGGAGGTCTGGGTCATGCTTGCGGACAGACCGAAGGTGTTCCGCAAAGCTGTCACCCAGTCTGCGTTTGGTCTCTCCAATGTAGAGGAAACCGCATTGGGAGCAGTGAATGCAGTAGACTAAATTGAGGGAAGTGCAAGTGAAGCGCAGCTTCACTTGAAAGGAATGTTTGGGCCCTTGGATGGGAGGAGGGGAGAAGTAAAGGTGCAGGTGTTGCACCTTCTGCGGTTGCATGGGAAGGTGCTGTAGGAGGGGGTTAAGGTGTAGGGGGTGATGGAGGAGTGGACCAGGGTGTCCTGGAGGGATCAATCCCTGCAGAAAGCTGCCTGGGGTTGAAGGGTAGATGTGTTTGGTGGTGGCATCATGCTGGAGTTGGCGGAAATGGCAGAGGATGATGCTTTGAACATGGAGGCTGGTGGGGTGTTAAGTGAGGACAAGGGGGACCCTATCGTGGTTCTGGGAGGGAAAGGAAGGTATGAAGGTGGATGCATGGGAGATGGGCCAGACTTGGTTGAGGGCCCTGTCAACCACCGTGGGTGGAAAACCTCGGTTAAGGAAGAAGGACAGCAAAATGCTCGAGTTAACTATTCACAGTACATAATTGCAACATGAAACAGTCAAATATTCCTCCTGCTTTGAATTCTTAAAATTTTGTTTTGCCTGTAGGAGCCTTCATTCTTCAGGGCTGCCTGTCACTAAAATCTGTGAGCTGCACTTGTGATAAATTTATTAGATTTTGTGTGAGTTGGTAGATAGTTGTCAAGTTACTATTCACATTTATTTCCATTTGCCCTTCATGCACACTTTCCCCACACTCCCCTGCCACAAACCAGTTTTCTACCCTGACAGTGCACAAGGTGACATGTTCCTAAGACTGTGTCATGTAATAAGAGAGAGAAAATGCAGGTTTGTCTGGCAAATCTGCGGCTGGCAAGCTGTTCTTGGTCAGCATCTCACTTGACAAGTATCTCTTGGGATTAGAGAGAATAAATGGATTTTGCTTTGTAGCATATGTTGTGTCAGAAACAGCTGCTATACCTCTCCTGCTGTGGATAGGCAATGCTTCCTACCTATGGTTCTTTCCTTTCTGAGGCCCTTTTCCAGAGACTAGACATGCTGATCCAAACCCAGCTCTCCAATTACTCCCTTTTAATTAGGTCCCATCCTTCATGGAGAAGCACTTTATATTTTCATTTACTGCCGCTTTCATGTTGACAACCGAAGACAGCATTGTCTTCCTTACAGACTGTGATTATTTTCACATGATTTATTCCACAAAAATCTGCAAGTGCAGGATAAGATGCTTGGTATTGTCAAGTATCAGTTACTCAGTCTTCAACTTTCATTACATTCTCAGGATTTCTTACAATGTTGGGATTTGCATAAGCCAAAAAAGATGCTTTGGTAAACAGTCACTAAGATTTATCTAATTCATACTAATAGTTTCACCTTTGCATTTATCAACAATGAGAAACCCAGGCACTGAAGAGACGGGATGCTGAGCTCAATCTTAAGTCCCAAAAATAGGTAGATTGAGTTCAAGTGAGATGTGAAAACTCTAAAGGCAGAATCCTCTGGTCCCTTCAGCAGTGGGAATTATAGTGTTGCAGGGAAACTTAATTTGGCATGAGGCCATAAAATCTGTTTCCCGACATTGGAATGAATTGTCGAAATTTTGCTCTTGGCATTTTCAAGGTGGGTTAAAGGTGGATCGAGCTTCCTGATAAACAAATTTGAGAAGCCTATTTTCATGCATTAGCATTTCTTGCATGCTCATTAAAAGGCCACCATGTTGGAATTAAGTTCCCTCACTAAATTAAGCTCCCCGCCAGTGAGAATTTAGAAGGTTTAGTTTTACAAATGTATATAGTGGTGTGCACCTGACGAGCTTCACTTCCACAAACTTGTGGGTCAGTAGACACTACTTTTGCCTTTATGGGGGCTGTTCATAATGTCATGCATATCGGGTGCCTGCAGCAAAGGGTAAGGGTGGAGTGGAGGCTGGAGAGCGGGGGAGAACCAGTGGGTAGGGTGGGCAGCTGACCTGGGCAGGAAGACAGCCTGCCCAGGGTATGTTTAGAAGGGTGCCTAGAGAAGGAAGCCAGACTAATGCTCCTGACTTGCAGCGAGAGAATGGCAGTCTGGGTGCCCTTTAAATATGGTTGCTGGACCTTTGAGCCCATGAGGTAACAGCAGAGATGGTAACTTCCTGCCTGTCCTGCCACGAGATGCTCCATGCTCCACACACATGCAGATTTAATGAGATGTATGGCACAAGATCACGCATGGTCAGCCATCCCACTGCCCAGCAGGAATCACTCTGACTTCCACACCCGTCACTGCGCTTAGACTTCAGAATTGCAGATTATGCCCTAATACTCTTAAACCCGACCCCAACCTTCCTCCAACCCACCATCTTCCTATAGTTTAATGGGATAGGACAAGTCAGTCGACCCACTCCCTGCAGGCCGTTTGGCTATTAAAATATTTTAATGAGGTTGACAGTCTCTGAATTAATCTGCATTGACTAGCCTGGTTTTGCAGACCGGGGAAAACCCAACAGCTGGACTGAGGAGATACTTCAGGGAGGAGGCAAGCACACAAGCCAGGCAATGAACATCTCCAACATCAGAGTTTAAAAGCTTCCCCTTGACGTTCAATGTTCAGTGACATTGCCAGCACTGAAACCCCACCATCCACATTCTGGGGGTTGCCATTGTCCAGAAATTGAACTGGACCAATCATATAAATACTGTGGCTGCAAGAGCGGGTCAGAGGCTGGGGATACTGCGGCAAATAACTCATCTCCTGACTCCACAAAACCTGTCCACCAAATACAAGAAACAAGTCAGGAGTGAGGTGGAATACTCTCCACTTGCCTGAATGAGTGCACTCCAACAACACTCAAGCAGCTCAACACCATCCAAGACAAAGCTGCCCACTTGACTGGTACTCTATCCACCACCTTAAAAATTCACTCCCTCCACCACTGGTGCATCATAGCTGCAGTGTGTACCATCTCCAGATGCATTACAACAATTTGCCTAAGCTCCCTCGACAGCTCCTTCCAAACCCAAAACCTCCACTACCTAGAAGGACAAGGGCAGCATGTGTACAGGACTACCACAACCTGAAAGTTCCCCTCAAAGGGCAGAATTTTCCCAGAATTGCACTAAGTGTGGTAGTGGGCAGATAAAATGAAGTTTTCACACTGTATCTTCCTGAGCCTGCCTTATTATATATTCATTATATATTTGTACACAAAAAGCAAGACAAGTCCAATCCAGCCAATTACCGGTCTATCAATCTATTCTCGATCATCAGTAAAGTAATGGAAGAGATCATCAACTGTGCTATCAAGCTGTACTTGCTTAGCAATAACCTGTTCACTGATGCCCAGTTTGGGCTCTGCCAGGGCCACTCAGCTCCTGACTTCATTACAGCCTTGGTTCAGACATGGGCAAAAGAGCTGAACTCCCGAGGTGAGGTGAGAGTGACTGCCCTTGACATCAAGGCAGCATTTGACCGAGTGTGGCATCAAGGAACCCTAGCAAAACTTGAGTCAATGGGAATCAGGGGGAAAACTCTCTGCCGGTTGGAGTCATACCTCGCACAAAGGAAGATGGTTGTCGTTGTTGGAGGTCAGTCATCTCAGCTCCAGAACATCACTGCAGGAGTTCCTCAGGATAGTGTCCTCGGCCCAACCAGCTTCAGCTGCTTCATCAATGACCTTCCCTCCATCATAAGGTCAGAAGTGGGGATGTTCGCTTATGGTTGCATAATGTTCAGCACCATTCACAACTCCTCAGATACTGAAGCAGTCCATGTCCAAATGCAACAAGACCTGGACAATATCCAGGTCTGGGCTGACAAGTGGCAAGTAACATTCGCGCCACACAATTGTCTGGCAATGACCATCTCCAATCATCACCCCTTGATGTTCAATGGCACTACCATCACTGAATCCCCTACTATCAACATCCTGGGGGTTACCATTGACCAATAACTGAACTGGGCTATCCATATAAATACTCTGGCTACAAGAGCATGTCAGGGGCTAGGAATGGTGCAACGAGTAACTCACCTCCTGACTCCACAAAGCCTGCCCACCATCTACAAGGCAGAGGCAGGAATGTGATGGAGTACTCACCACTTGCCTGGATGAGTGCAGCTACCACAACACTGAAGAAGCTGGACACCATCCAGGACAAAGCACTCCACCACTGATGCACAGGAGCAGCAGTGTGTGCCATCTACAAGACGCACAGCAGGAATTCACCAAGGCTCCTTAGACAGCACCTTCCAAGCCTACGAACACTACCACCTAGAAGGACAAGGGCAGCAGATATATGGGAATACCACCACCTGGATGTTTCCCTCCAAGTCACTCACCATCCTGGCCTTGGAAATATATTGCCGTTCCTTAACTGTCGCTGGGTCAAAATCCTGGAACTCCCTTCCTAACAGCATTGTGGGTGTACCTACACCACATGGACCGCAGCAGTTCAAGAAAGCAGCTCATCATCACCTTCTCAAGGGCAACTAGGGATGGGCAATAAATGCTGGCCCAGCCAATGAAGCCCACACCCTGTGAATGAAATTTTTAAAAATTCACTCCTGCGAAACACACTGTTTTCATGGTGGGCGGGCTCTCATTCGCCCACTCGCCATCACCCCGAAGTTGCATCATGCCGGCCACCATCTTTAAAAGGCAACCGCCAGCAACACGCTCATCACCACCAGCTCACCACCGCTGCCCGGGAGACATGGCCAGCAAAGGCAAAAACACTGCAACTCCTGGTTAAATAATGGGTCCCTTGAGATACTGCTGGATGCCGTGGAGGCCTGCTGGGATGTGCTCTGCCCCCACTCTGGCCACAGGATGGGTAGCAATGTGACCAACCCGGCTTGGGAGGCGGTGGCAGCGGTGGTCAGCGTGAACGCCCTGCAAAGGAGGACAACCACCCTGTGCTGCAAAAGGATAAATGATCTCTTCCGTTCCGCCAGGGTAAGTCACTATTTTCGTCACTTCCAACTCACACACTCACAAACCCATCGCATATCGACAGGGGCCTCACTGAACTCCACTGGGAGTATGTCTCAATGTTTGAATCTGACTCCTTCTCAGAGGATACAATATCTACTGGTGAGAGTGTAATGTTAAGTATCTCTCAAGAGCGTCAAAACACCTGGGACACTTTGATAGAGACAACAGATCTTACAAAAAACAGCAAGAACGCATGGTCTCTCATATGCAAACTTGGAGGCGATCCCAAGAAAGCTGCCCAGCATACAAATGTGTCTGCTAACCAAGTTGCACACCAGTTGCTCCTAAGTGGAAAAATCAACAAGAAACAACTAAGACCACAACTAGATAGGAAGAAGTACAGCGATGAACCTGGCTTCATTGGACCATGCACCATGGAAGAGCTGGAAACTGGTATGTCTAGTCTAAAACGCGGGAAAGCAATTGGCCTTGACAACATAGCAACAGAGCAGATAAAGCATCTTGGACAGCAAGCAAAGAAATGGTTTCTACAATTGTTCAACCACTGTCTGGCAACACACAGGCTACCTAATATTTGGCAGAAGGCACTATTAAAGCCCGGAAAAGATCCCTCAGATCCTAAGAGTTTATGGCCAATTTCACTGCTTTGCCACACCAATAAGCTATGTGAACGCCTGATACACAAAAGGATAGCACCAACTGTAGATGAGAAGATCATTCCAGAGCAAGCAGGTTTCCGCCCCGGCAAATCAACAGCAAGCCAACTGCTCAACCTCACATAATATATTGAAGATGGTTTTGAGCAAGGGATGGTAACAGGTGCTGTTTTTGTAGACCTGTCAGCAGCATAAGATACAATGAACCTTGGACGTCTCCTCTGCAAGATCCTAAAGATGACAAAAGATATTCACTTAACAGAGTTAGAAAGCATGCTTCAGAATTGCTGGTTCTATGATGAACTGGTGGGAAGCGCAGCAGGTGGCGTATTCAGAAGAATGGTCTTCCTCAGGGAAGTGTGCTTGCACCGCTGCTGTACAACATCTACACAAATGATCAGCCTATAGACAGTGTCACACGCCATTTTATATATGCTGACGACTTATGTATCGCTGCCCAAAGCACTGATTTTAACACCGTGGAGAAAACATTTTCTGAGGCCTTGGAGGGACAAACATCCTACTATGAAGAAAACCACCATCGTGCAAACCCATCAAAGACACAAGTTTGTGCATTCCACCTCAGAAACCGTGAAGCCAAACGTCAGCTTAAAGTAACCTGGTGTGGAGCAACACTGACGCATTGCGAGCACCCTATCTACTTAGGAGTTACCCTTAACAGATGCCTCACCTTCAAGAACCACATTGAAAAGACAAAGGCAAAAGTGTGTGCATGAAACAACATCCTGAATAAGCTCGCTAACACAAAATGGGAAGCAAGCTCGAAAACGTTGCGAACCAGTGCACTTGCTCTTTGCTATTCCACTGCCAAATACGCCTGTCCTGCATGGGAAAGATCTGCTCATGTTAAGAAGATGGGTGCCGTTCTGAATGCAAGCTGCTGACTTAACACAGGTTGTTTAAAACCAACAAACACCAACAGCCAAATATCCTGGCGGGTCCCCCTGATATAAAAACGGTAGCCAGAAAGAAAGAGCGACTCCGTCAAACATCAGATGAGAGGCATCCTCTACATGGTCATACAACTATATGCAGCCGCCTAAAGTCAAGGAAGAGCTTCATGAACAGTGTTGTTTCATTACAATCAACCACATCTGAAGCCCACATCGCCTTGTGGAAAGACCGGCTCACCAGTCTCAAACAACCCCCAGCGTTGGAAATTCTACCAGATGAAAGCCATCCCCCAGGAGCTAATTGCAACTGGGCAACCTGGAAGTGCCTTAACAGACTTAGGACTGGTGTAGGTTGTTCAAAGGTGTTACTAAGCAAATGGGGATATACAACCTACCCGACAACTTGTGAATGTGGAACTGAGCCACAGACTATGCAATATCTCCTGCAATACCTATCGCTAGAGGAACCCTGTTGCAGATCTTGCCAAATTCAACAACAAGGCACAAAAATGTGTCCAGTTCTGGCTGGGCCATGTATAGACTGTCCATGGACACGATAAGAAGAAGGGCCCTCACTCACTGCCAGTGCAAGAGACGTCACCATTCACTCTTTCACATACATAGTTGCCATCCTCATCCTGTCCATGGGACCACTCCTCACCCAAACAGGCCAGGCATACTTATCACCTGTCCTGGCAGGCGCCCTGATACACTCTCCCCATCTCTATTCATGCAGGGCAAACTGGCTCATAGCAGGAGGGGAAGGTCGCAGAAAGGTGGAGGTATGCCGGAAATCAAAATTCAAACAGAATTCGAAAACAGAGCCATCCAGCTGGCAGGTGATGACTGGGACCGGTCCTGTGCTGACGGTGAGTCAGCACTGTTGTACCAAGAGAGGGCCCAGAAGTGAAACATACATCGGACCACCCTGTCATGAGTGATGTGTCCTCTCTTACAGGCCACTGCCATGCACTAATTATCTCTCCTTGCTTTTGCAGGCACATCTGCTAAACAGCCGACAGAGCCCATGACCAATGGCCTCCAATCAAGCCCCAAAGAAACCTCTGAAGAGGAATCTGAAGGCATCCTCCCTGAAGTCCCATCACAGCGCTCACCCACATCCTCCACCAGCGCAGGGACACACACCTCGGTGGGACCTAGTTTTGGAGTAGCCCCGGTATCAAAATCTGGAGAGCGCATCACACTTTCTGATCCACAGCAGGCAGAGGCAGGGACTTCCAGGTCCCCAGCACTCGGAAGACTGCTGGAGGCCATAAATTTGCTGAGTCTCAGTCAGATGATAAGCCTCTTGACTCGATCATGTCACATTTGCTGGAGCTGCAAAGGCAAACTCGGGAACATCAGGGAGGGATGTCCGCTGCACTCCTCAGATTGCAAGGCATGATGGAGGAGTCTAACCACCTTCACTCTGAGGTGATAGCGCTGGCATTGCAATGCACTGAGGTCAACACTGGCACAATGGCGGCTGCCATGGAGACCTCGGTCCAGGATGTCACTCCTGCACTGCTGCACGGGTTTAACTCCATCGCTGGTGCCATAGTTGCTAGAGGGGTGCTGGGCAGCTCGATCTCACTCCAGCTACCCCTTCCATTCACGGAATTGGCCAGGGGTTTTCGGGGCACCCATAGGGAGGAGGATCAGCAGGTGTACACTTCGGGGACATCCACCCAGGTGACTCTGGGAGTGACCAGCCCATCCAAATCTCCTCTTCCTGTGATCTCTGCAGATCCAGCTCCACAGGCCAAGGATGATGCCACTGCCACACAGCAGGACCCTGAAAGCAGGCTGGGGCCCTCCAAGTCTCGACCCTCCAGAGGATGCCTGCGAAATTCATCACAGACAGGGTGTCACAGTCAGTAGCCTACCTCCACCTCTGCTGTAGATGTCCAGGGAGCACCAAGACGTAGCGGCAGGGTTAGGAATGTTAGGTAAAAGTAGTTGCACAGCCTGGGCACAGGTATCGATCACTTGTACATACTGTTCATCATTGTCCATAAACTCCCAAGAATGTCTCCTTGCCTGTGTCTCCTTGTTCTGATGAGCAGTGTTCTTTTCACTCAGATGTGAAATCTTTCGGCACAAGATATAACGCAGGTGTCTCTGCCAGGGCCTCTTCCCTGTGCTCTGTGTGGCCTTCAGACCACAGTGATGGTCCAGCCTCACACTCTCCGGAAGCATTACTGATACCTGCACCTTGGCAGTGCTGGTCATTGCTGCCAGAATGTAATAGGCAGGCATCACAGAGTTCTCTCAATATCTCTGTGTGGTCTCAGCATTTTTAAAGTGGATCTGGCCCCTATCATACCAGCATCTGCGACCAGTGATGCTGTGCACCAGCTCCTAACAGGCTGAGGTGCTGAAGGCAGACACAGCATCAAATGCGTCTAAAGTTTCATGGCTGCATCTCTGATTTGAATCTGATCATGGAGTGCAAGTGAGCTGCCCCCGGCTGGACAGGAGTCAGACATTCTCGGAGGCTATGTGAAGATTTATGGAGTGTCCTCACTGCGTGTTGTCATCATCTTCCTGCAATCGAGTGACTATTGGGGCCTCCACTGCATCTCCATGACAGGAGCATTCTCACAGGCAAACATTCAGAACTGTGATGTGAGGATCTACAGGAACACCTCACTGCATGTCGTCATCATCCTCCACAAACCTCCCGAGTGCACCTGCCTCATCTAGCCAGTGTGGGAGTTTCCTTCCTGTGTTCATCACCACCAAGGACCCCCTCACCCGCATCCCCATCGGCATCCTCCTCATCGGCGGAGACGTGCAGCTCCTCCATCTCCTCCTCAGCCAGCTCCTCTCCCCGTTGCAGCGTCAGGTCGTAAAGGGTGCAGTAGATGATGACAAATCGTGACACCATCTGTGGACTGTATTGCAGGGCTCCACCAGACCAGTCCAGGAACCAGAACCTCCTCCTCAGCTCCCCGATGGTTTGCTCCACCAGCTTACGAGCTGCTGCTTGAGCCTCATTATACCATCGCTCTGCTGCAACCTGAGGCCACTGCAAGGATGCCATTAACCATGGCCTCTGCAGAAAGCCCTTGTCCCCAAGGAGCCAACCCTGCAGCCTCTGTGGAACCTGGAAGACTGCAGGGATGTGCGAGCGACTGAGGATGTAGGTGTTCTGCACACTCCCTGGAAACCATGCGCATACCTGCAGGATGCATTTCTGGTGGTCGCATACCAGCTGCACGTTCAGTGAGTGGAAGCCCTTGCGGTTGATGAAGTTCACCATGTGTAGCGATGGAGACCTGAGTGCCACATGAGTGCAGTCAATTGAACCCTGCACCTGTGTGAAATCAGGGAGAATCCAATGGCCCTGGCATCCTGGCTGTCCCTGTCCTGGGCGAAATGCACAAAGTTGTGTGCCTTGGAGAATATGGCATCCATGACCTCATGGATGTATCTGTGGGTGGCAAATTGTGAAATCCCACAGAGGTCACATGTGGAGCCCTGAAAGGAGCCACTGGCATAGCAATTGAGCACTGCAGTCACTTTCACAGCCACTGGCAGTGGATACCCCCCATGTTCCCTTGGCACCAAGTCCTGCAGTAAGTGGCAGATGTGAGCGACCAGGTCCCTAGACATGCGCAGTCGTCAGCGACACTGATTCTCAGTCATCTGCAGGAATGGCAGGTGGTGTCTATAGACCCTGGGTGTCGCTAGGCGCTGACCAGCCATGGCTCACTGTCATTATTGGGCAGTGTGTGTGGGAGCCCCTGCTGCCCCTTCTTCATGAGGCTCATGCTGCAGCTTGCAACTTGGTGGAGGAGACCATCGGGATGCTGAAGATGCGGTTCCAGTGCCTGGACCAGTCTGGTGGAGCACTGCGATCGTCTTCGTCTGCTGTGTCCTTTACAACCTCCTCCATCATCTATAGTCTCTGTAGGCCATCAGACATACAGCTAGGTCACCAGAATCCATGATCCTGACATAGTCCTCCCGCAGCATGAAAGAAAAAGAGATGTGGTTATCATGGCTGTACTTAGCACCTTTCCTGGCCCTGTGTGACTGCCTCTTAATGGTTCCCGGAGAGTGCTAATCACCCCTCGGATGGCCAGAGGTGAGTGCACTGCATGGCTGCCCTGTCAGTGGGGCACACTGGTCCAAACCAGGATGCTGAGATTGCAAGGGGCTGTGAGCTCCTCCAGCAGTGACTGCTACGTGGCCAGCATTGGTGAGGAGATTGTACAGTGTGTGCAGTCCAACTGCTCCGCGGTCCATAAAGTGGTGGTGGACTCACAGTCTGTGTCGGTGGGGGGGCGGTTGGCAGGCGGGGGGTTGTAGTGGGGTAAGGTATGGAGCGCTTGCTGACCCTATGGTGCCTCTGCGATGCTTGCATGGGCGGGCAGGATAGCAGCCTGAGCCCAATCATTTCACTGTGGCTGCACCTAATCTGTCTTAGTTGCAGAGGCATGGTCAGTTTATAGAGGTGTCCCTAATGCGTGGCCATTTCCCTCGCTTACCCTGCCCCCCATCTCGATTTCCTGTGCGCAGGATGCAGTTCCTGGGTAGCACTTGACCCTACACCCCTCGCCTCCAGGGCTGGCCAGCACTTGCCCCCAAACACACCCCACCCCTCAGCAGCTGCCTGTGGGGCCAGGCATCAGTACAGTACCCGTCCCCCTCCCCACCCCACCCCCACCCCGGGCACCCCTGAAGATGGTAAACAATGGGGCGAGGTGTAGAAAATGATGCTGTTCACCCACTTCAGTTCCCCTAAAGTCAAGGCCACCAAGTGCATGTCGCCTGCGTGCTGTTGTGAAACACGTCGGTGCGCTTTCCCGCCAAGGTGGATGGACGATACGGCAGGGTTCCAAGAGCCTGGTGGGATGGCCTTTTCATTATATGCTAATATGTTACAATGAGCTCCGTGCTGACCGATGGGGGAAACGCAGCCTGCTGTTGGCGGGCTGAGCAGAAGATCACGACCTGCCCTCACACCGTCACAAAGTGGGTCCTGCCATAATTTCTGCACATGCCACCTATCACGCCTATGGCCAGCGGGCTAGGAAAATTCTGCCCAAGGCCACACGCCATCCTGAGACATGGAAATATCTCATTCTCCTTCATTGCCACTGGGCTAAACTCCTGGAACTGCCTTCCCAATAGTACTTGTGAGAGTATCTTCTCCACACAGCTTGCAGTGGTTGAAGAAGGCAATTTACCATTACCTTCAATGATAATTAGAGAAGGCCAATATATGCTAGTGACACCCACATCCCATGACTCCCCCTTCACTTTCCCGCTAGCAGTACCTATCTGCTTTTCTGCCACTGCAGCTTCCTTCAAGTGCTCCCCTCTCAACTGGAAGCCAAGCTTGTCAAACAGATTAACTTCTGGGTGGGGAAGTTGCGATGGCAACACATAAATTGCACAGCATGCAGGGAAATCTAAGCTCCAGGGTCCTAACAAAAACTCCATCCATCCTTTGTCCATGCAGCCCGGCCCTGAGAAGATTCAGCCCGTACAGTATATGTACAATTTTGCCAATCAAATGTAAATTGAGATGGTTTGGGTTTGAGCCCTACTCCAAGACAGAGATCCACAATTTAAGCTGATACTTTAGTCATAATACTCAGTGATTGCTGCCTTGTCAGAGGGACTAACCTTTGGAAGACACATTAATATGAACAACCGGCTGTCTGTTCAAGGTTAAGTTAAACATCTCATGACATTTTCAAAGAAAACTGGGGAACTCTCTCAATGAACACTGCCAAAAAAGAAATTCATTGTCAAAAAAGCAATTCATTAATTTTATTGCCATTTGTGGGAGTTTGTTGTGTACAGGGTAGTTGCCACATTTGCTTATGCGATAGCTGCTTCAACACAATTTATTGTATTTGCAGCATTTATGGTTGTTTTTGAGAGATGTGCTATCTTCTTGGGCATCCATCCATCTCGCGAGCTTTGTACTTTCGGCTCGTTTGTTGTTGGTCCACATTCGAGCTCTCAGCTTTGACATGACAATTGCAGCCTTGGCAATCTTGGTGCTGATTGTGGTGCATAATTTAAGATGACCCAGGCTCAGTGCTCGTTCATCAGAATTCAAATTCAAATTTTGAGGGCACTTCTGAGCTGTCATTTTGAATTATATTAATTTCTTGCCAGGCAATGTGAAAAAAACACTCAATGGTTGTTATATTGTTATATTATTTGCAAAGAGCAAGGGACCCAATTGTTACGTGAATATTTATCCCAGGATGCCACATTCATGGTTGCACTGCAGTCATCTTGGCCTGTTGGATTGCCACTCTGCTCCTACTTTACTCTGCCATACCAGAGCTCCACATTTCCAGCTGGGAATTGTGATCCTGGCTTCTCCAGAAACGCAGAGCTTACAGTCCCTCGAAGAGGTTCCATCGAGTGCTGGAGCATCAGGGGAATACAAGCCCCCTTTTCATGGCACTAGCTGCCATAATTCTGGTAAGGAGCTTAAATGTCCCAAGCTTCTGTCACGTATGCTTTAAAATGTGTTTCTCCAAAGTTACCTGCGAACAATGCATTTGTGTGTGTGTGTGTGTGTTTGTCTGTATTTTCTTACTCGTGGAGTGAGAAATTCAATTTAAAAATAACCCAGCAGCAAAGCCTTTTACTTAAAAAAGAAAAGATTAGTTTATTTCACTCTATTTCTCTGGAAGGTTAAGTTACTAACACTAACACAAACACACACACACACAAAGATTACTTATAAATTAAGATAAAATTATACTTCTAAATATAAATCAAGATTAGTTCATATTCGGTGAAGGCCTGATCTGTTTTGAAGTCAAGATATTGAGTTGTTTCTGTGATGGTCTTGAGGATGTAGAGTTGTCTCTGTAGCTGCAGTGGCTTCCACTGTTGAATTGCTGGAGGTTGCTTTGATAGGTGAGCTTACTAGGTGGAATCAAGGTTTACAGGGGGGAGTTAATGTTCCTTTCTTCTGGTTCTGCAGGCATGGCACTTCCAAACAGTCTAGTTACTTACAGCAGAAGAAGTAGCTGTTTCTAGTTGCCATTCTCCCTTTGAAGGTGGTTCTTTGTGGACCTTCCCACTTTCTGACCTTTTCTATGCTTTTGCAGGTAAGGCAAGTTAGCCACTGTTATCATGTGACCTGCACATGACTGTCAAGTCACTTTCCATATGAGGCCAGTGGTAATAGTTATCTGAAGTCTCCTTACCCCCTGGAGTGATCAAGAGGGTCAAGGTTGTTGACATCTTACAGTGCCTAACCAGTTTAGTGTTTTTGATTTTAGAGGAAAAGCTATTAAGTCAATGTTTACTCTTTTGGAACACTTATTGAATTTTAAGTTTATATGTCTGAGGGTGGTTCCTCTCTGTCTAGCTGAAATGGTTCCAGCCGGAATCCACAAGGAGAAAGGCAAATGACACTCAGAGTCCAATTTGGAAATAGTCACTAAACTCAGTCCAAGGTTTACAAATTGTGACCTTCAATTTTAATATTTTTAAACAAATAGATATACTTGGATTTAACTGAGAAGTGCCAGGAATAACGGAAATTTAGGGCTAAAATAATAAAGTAATATAAATAATCCAAAGTAGAATAAAGTTAATGTAAGGGAAATAGAGTTAAAACATGTCAGGGCAGCTCATTTGAGTAGAATGCATGTCCTGTAATATGTGCAAAGTCATGGATGCTACCAGGGTCCTAGATGACCACACATGCAGGAAGTGCTGCCAGCTGCAGAAACTTGAGCTCCAGGTTTCAGAGTTCGAGCAGCTGCTGGAGTCACTGTGGCGCATTCACAAGGCTGAGAGCTACATGGATAGCGTGTTCAGAGAGGTGGTCACACCACAGCTTAAGGGCCTGGAGACAGAGAGGGAATGGGTGGCCACCAGGCAGGTAGTGCAGGGGACCACTGGCGGCCCACTCACAAATCAGTTTTCCAATTTGGAAGCTGATGAGGATGCTGGTTCTTCAGAGGAGTGCAATCAGATCCAAGTTTATGACACCGCGAGCGGCTCAGATGTACAGGTGGGGAGGAAGGAGAAAGGAAGAGCAATATTGATAGGGGATTCATTGGCTTTGGGAACAGATAGGCATTTCTGTGACTGTAGATATGACTCCTGGATGATATGTTGCTTCCCTGCTGAATTTATATATGACACTCCTTAGACCTCAGCTGGAGTAATGTGTACAGTACTGGACGTCACACTTTAGGATGAGATGTATCCCTGATTGTTGAGGGAGGCGAGGGAAGAGATATCAAGGGCCCTGGTAGTAATTTTCAAATCCTCTCAGGCCACAGGTGAGGTGAGGACTGGAGGAATGCTAAAGTTGTCCCATTATTAAAAAAGGGAGGAAGGAAATTACAAGCCAATCAGTCTAACCTCGGTGGTGGGAAAGTTACTAGAAAGAATTCTGAGGGACAGAATTTATCTGCATTGGAGAGACATAGATTAATCAAGGATAGTTATGATGGATTTATTAAGGGAAGGTTGTGTTTGACAAATTTGATCAAATTTTTTGAGGAGGTAGTCAGGAGTGTTGATGCGGGTAATGCATTTAATGTGGTCTACATGGACTTTAGCAAGGCTTTTGATAAGGTCCCTCAAGGTAAGCTGGTCAAGAAAATAAGAGCCCATGGGTTCCAAGACAAACTGGCACATTGGATCCAAAATTGGCTGAGAGGCAGGAAGCAGAGTGTGATGGTAGAGGGATGTTTCTGTGACTGGAAGGCTCAGTGCTGTGGCCCTTGCTGTTTGTGGTGTACAAAAATGATTTGGGTTTAAATGTAGGGGATATGATCAAGAAGTTCGCAGATGACACAAAATTGGTACGGTGATAAATAGTGAGGAGGATAGCCATAAACTGCAGACGGATATCAATGGACTTGTCAGGTGGGCAGAGCAGTGGCAAATGGAATTTAACCCAAAAAAGTGTGAGGTAATGGGGACTTGGGGAGGGCTAACAAGACATTGGATAACACTATGAATGGTAAGACCCTGGAAAGTACTGAAGATCAGAGGGACCTCAGGGTGCATATTCACAGATACCTGAAGGTAGCTGGTCAGGTAGATAAGATGATTAAGAAAGCATTTGGGATACTTGCCTTTATTAGCCTAGGCATAGAATACAAGATCAGGGAGGTTATGCTGGAATTGTATAAAATGCTGGTTAAGCCACAACTGGAGCACTTCATGCAGTTCTGGTCAGCACATTATAGGAAGGATTTGATTGCGCTGGAGAGGGTGGATTTGATTGCACTGGGGAGATTTACCAGGGTGCTGCCTTGCCTGGAGGGTCTGAGCTATGGGGTTGAAAGGGAACCTGATAGAGGTGTATAAGATTATGAGGGGCATAGGTAGGGTGGAAAGGAAGGCACTTTTTCCATTAGTGGAGGGGTCAATAACCAGGGGGCATAGAGTTAAGGTAAGAGGTCGAAGACTAAGAGGGGAGTTGAGGAGAAACCTTTTCATCCAGGGGGTGGTGGGAGTCTGGAACTCACTGTCTGAAAGGATGGTTAAGTCAGAAACTCTTGTAGCATTTAAGAAATATTTAGATATTCACTTGTGTTGCCATAGCCTCCAAGGCAATGAAAAATGAGATTAGTGTAGTCAGATCTTTATTGACTGACACAGACACGATGGGCCAAATGGCCTCCTCCTGTGCTGTAAACATCTATGGCCAGAATTTTTATCTTGAAGGGTGGGCGGGCCCCACTGGCTCGGCAGCAGGCGGGCAGCCGAACTCTGCTGCCGAAACGGGGCCCGCCGCCATTTTGAGTGGGCGGGCCAATTAAGGCCCAAACAGCGGGCTGCCTGACG
This sequence comes from Carcharodon carcharias, assembly GCF_017639515.1. NCBI lineage: Eukaryota > Metazoa > Chordata > Chondrichthyes > Lamniformes > Lamnidae > Carcharodon > Carcharodon carcharias. Next base: position 81,957,831 of record NC_054474.1, on the reverse strand, counting down.
GGAGTGCTTCCTGTGCGGGGGGGGTGGAGGGGTTCCCCATCTGTCAAAGTGTGCTGTTTCATGCATGCGCGCTAAAGAGTGCACATCTCCCTGAGGCAAAGTGCTGTCTCAGGGAGATCAGTGACAGTGTCAGAAATGTTAAAAATAGAAAAATAGAAAAATTATTAACGTGTCCCCCTCATGTGACAATGTCACACAAGATGCGGAATGTTAATAAAAAGGACATAAACTTTATTGAAGTTTTTAAAAACGGACATGAAACCTCATCCCGCCAGTGGATGAGGTTTCATGTATTATCAAGAGCCCGCTGGGGCTCCTGGCCTTTCCGCCAGCCTTAAGGTTGGACGGGCAGGTCTTTAATTATCTTAATTAGCCTGTCAATTGCCTTGATTGCTTAATTGGCCATTGACAGGTCGGCGGGTGGACAGCTGATTTCACTGTCCGCCCGCCTTCCTCAAAGTTTAAATGGACTGGGATAATTTCGGGGGTTCCTCCTGATGTCATCCCGCATCATTTTCCCATTGGCAAGCGGGCCCCGCCCCCAAATTGCCAACGGGAAAATTCTGCCCTATGAGTCTGAGTCTAGGAAGGATATGAACACATTGGAGAGAGTGCAGAAGAGGTTTACAAGAATGGCTCCAGGGATGAGAGACATCAGCTATGAGGATAGATTGGCTCGGTTGGGACTGTTCTCCTTGGAGATGAGAAGGCTAAAAAGAGATTTAATAGAGGTTTTCAAAATCATGAGGGGGCTGGACAGAGTAGATAGGCAGAAGCTGTTCCCACTCGTAAAAGGATCAACAACAAGAGAGCAGAGATTTAAAGTGATTTGCAAAAGAAGAAAATGTGATGCGAGAAAAAAACTATTTCGCACGAGTGGTTCAGGCCTGGAATGCACTGCCTGAAAGTGTGGCAGAGGCAGGTTCAATCGAGGCATTCAAGAAGGCATTAGATGATTATTTAAATAGAAACAACATGCAGGGGTAAAGGCAGATTAATGGCACTAGGTCATAATGCTCATTTGGAGTTCCAGGGCAGACACCATGGGCCAAATGGCCTCCTTCTGTGCCGTTAAAATTCTGTGATTCTGTGATTCAAAGCGGTTTTTCCAAAAAATTCTAATATCATAACTGCGCACCATAACACTGCTTTGGAAAGCTATGGAGAGATTTCAATTTTGTCAGAGGGTAGGGTGGGTAAGGGGTGAGGTAAGTGGGTAAAGGGGTAGGTTGGCGGGTGGGTTGGGTGGCAGTGTGGAATTGAGTACAATAGTAGGTATATAGATTGGCAGCTAGGTGAGATGGTAGGGTGGAAGCTGTGTACATTGATAGGTGTGTAGCATGGCAGATGGGTGAAGTTATAGGGTGGCATGTGAGTAGGATGGTAGGGTGACAGTTGGTAGGGTGTCTGGTGGATGGGTGGGTAGGTCAGCTAGGGGTAGTTGGGTCGGGTGGGGTTCTCAGGTTGGGGCTAGTCATGTCGGGTCAGAGAGAGTTGGGTGTTAGGGGCTAGTTAAGTTGGATCGGCTCGGTTGATGGGGACAATTCAGGTAGAATTGGGGGCTAGTCAGGTCAGGTCAGGTCAGGGGGGAATCAGGAAGTTGTGGGGGGGTAGTTGGGTGGTGGGATTAGTCAGGTCAAGTAGAGGCCAGTCAGGTCGTGTAGGAGGAAGGAGTTATGTGGGTCAGGGGCAGTCAGCTGATGAGGTCAGGTCAGGTCGGGTCACAGGGGGTCAGATAATGGGGTCAGGTCACGCTGGGTCAAGGGGAGTTGGAGAGCTGGTAGGGCAGGGGAATTTGGGGTCGGGGGTAGGTGGGAAGTCAAGGGGGGGAGTTGGGGGTGTCAGTGAGAGTGATTAGGAGTCAGTTCTGTAGTTATGCAGGAGTTAAGCTAGGATTTTTCTGTCTAACATTTCCTGTGTAACGATTCAGATAAGTAACTTGGGACTGTCTGAAGTCTCCAAGACTAACTCAGAGTTGGAGGCTTTCTCGGAGGGTCCAATGAAGCAGGATAATTGCTCATCGGAATTTCAAACTTCACAGGCAATTCCCATGGAGTGAGTGGAAGATTTGGGCCAATGTATCAGTCTATCAGTCTGCCTGCCACACAGGGAACTGTAAGAAAAACACTCAATGAAGCTCCAATAGTTTGAGTTTAAATTGTGATTATTTCTAACTTATGGGAATCAAGTTTCCATAACTTGAAACTTATGGATCAATAATATTATTTAAAGAAGGGTCTATATGGATAACACTTAACAACAGGTTCCCAATTTTGGTTGACCAAAGTCATCCTTCTTTCTGCTTTACCTGCATATGTTTATGTTTTCCTATAAAGTTGCACTATTTCACAACTAAAATAACAAACCTTGTATTTTCATATTAAGACCAGTTAATCTCTTCTCTTTTTTGAGTCACTCTATTACAAATAAAAAGTTTTACAACTTCTAGCTATGTGGAATTCAGAAAAAATCAGGGTTAAACTAACTTAACCTTTTGGGTTTATGTCTGAAACCCAGTGTTCCAGAAATCTGCAGTTCTGGTGGTATTAGCCGGGAGTTAAGAACATTTGGCTCAAAAACAGCACCAGGAATTATGAATCTAAATAACACATGGTTAAACAACACTACATGACATATTGCGGAAGATGTAACATCAAAATTAATACAGCATGCAGTCTCCCTCCTGATGGGTTTGAGCTTATGAGGCTGGCATAATAATGCAGCAAGAAGAGAAGGCTGCACTGTCGGTGGTAGCACTGTCAGTGGTACTTCCTCCAAACAATATGTTAAATTTGCATCTTGTCTTCTTATCTTGGAGGATACTAAAGATCTTATGAAACAAATAATGAGGAATTGTAGATAACATCTGTGTCCTGGCCAACACAATCCCAAGAAAATGAAACTCTCTTGGATACTTGATTCCAGCGACATATCAAGAGAAATAAGATGTGCGGTGCAACACCGTCTTTAAACTTCATACAAGAATACATGGATTTTACTTTTCAAAGGCTCTCACCAAAAAGACTCACAAAGGGATGGAATCCTCTCTGTCTATAACCTCACCAGAAAAGTCAACACTGCAAAAAATAGAATAAAAACATAAACTGCTGGAAAACTTCATCAGGCCTGACAGCATCTGTGGAGAGAAAAACTAAATTAACGTTTTACGTTGTGTATGACATCTACAGAGCTAAAGAGAAGTAGAAATGTGATGAAATTTATAGTGTTTAAGGGGGGTGGAGCAGGTGAAGTTGGACAGAAAGTCAGTAATAGGTGGGGGCTAAGGAGAGATTGATAAACATGTCATGGACACAAGACAAAGGGAGTGTTAATGGTAGTGGTGAAGATTAAAGAAGGTGCTGGTGGTGGCATAAAGGTAAGAAAGCAGAATGTGTTAATATCAGAACAAGATTGAGTGCTCTGTGAAAGCACAACATAGAAACAAGTGACAGATGGCCCTTTGGGGGGGTGGGGAGGAGGGGGTGGTGGTGGTTGGGGAAGGAGGGTAGAAAAAGGGATAAAACAATGAATGAATAAAAAAGAAAAATAAGTGAATAACAAATAAATTTTTTAAAAAGGGATTTAAAAAAGGGGTGAAGGTAGGAGTCTTCACCACTACCATTAACACTCCCTTTGTCTTGTGTCCATGACATCTTTGTCAATCTCTCTTTACCCCCACCTATCGCTGACCTTCTATCCTGCTTCACCTGCTCCACCCGCCACCTTAAACAGTATAAATTCCATCATATTTCTACTTCTCTAACTCTGAAGAGTCATAAGGACTCAAAACATTAACTCTGTTTCTCCCTCCACAGGGGCTCTCAGGCTTGCTGAGTTTTCCCAGCATTTTCTGCTTTTATTTCAGTATTTCAAAATCTTACATTATATAGCATTTTGAGCATCCTTTCTTTCTGTTAAAAAGCAGATCATACAGGGCAGACTAAAATTTTTTGTCTCAATTTTTAGATGTCACATTAGTTTGTCACCACAAGTCCAGTGGAGACTGGGACCAGAACTTAAATTTCAAGAAGTCTATTGTAGATCATTTCTTTTTAAATTCTTGAAGGGCACAGCGACCAGAGTTACCCAACATCCCACATCACCAGTGGGAGTCACACAATGAGCTATATCAGTAAATGCACAATTTACCCGCAAGCAATCTCCAGCTCCTGAGGCTTGTTGGTGCGATGGGAACCAGAATATTCTGCCAATGACTCCCAACAGCCTGACTAGATTATACTTTTAAGCAAAGAAATTAATTTTCAGTCCAATGTTTGAATACGATTTTATATGTTCAAGGGAGTTTTTAAATTTGAACATACAGACATTTACAGCACAGATTTGTTCAACAATTTTTTTTATATAGTTTATTGGGATTTCTGTTCAGGGTACTTTCCAACAGTGACTTTTTTTTTTACAAGAGATGACGTTCAATTCTCCAACATAAATTTTCCTCCTTGTACAACTGTTCCTTTAATTTTTTTGCCTCTGCACCAACTAAAAATCCATCAGAAAGGCAAGAGGAAGATGTAAAAAATCGATGTTAAAGCTGCTTACCCGTGCCCTCTCTAAGCTTCTCCTCTGTTCGTGAAATGCAGCAGGACTCTTCAGGGCTGCAGAGGTAAGAAAAGTTAAATTGCAGCAACAAGGTGCATTTAAATAGAGCAATTAATAAAGAAAAACATTTGGAGGCACTTCAGAGCAGAGTTATTCCAAATTTCACCCTACACCACAAAGGGATAGCCAAAAACTTGGTCAAAGAGGTGGGCTTTAAGGAGCATCTAAGAGGCAGTGAGAGAAAGGCAGATAGGGTGAGGGAGAGAATTCCATAGCTTAGGGCTGAGGCAGCAGAAGCACTGCCGCCAATGGAGGGCTCAAGGAAGAAGGAAATCCGAGATGCATAAATGGTTAGAATTGAAGAAGTCAGAAATCTCAGAGGCTGTAGTGCTGGAGCAGATTCGTTATTGGGTGGAGGATGGGCAGGGAAGGGGCCATAGAAGGATTTAAATACTAAGATGAGTATTTGAAAAACTGAGGTCTTGTTAAGAGCGGAAACCAATTTAAGTTAGTGAGCACAGGGGTAATGGGTCCTGGTGCATATTAGGATACAGGTAGTAGAGTTTTGGACAGAGCTGAAGTTTACCAAAGGTGGAAAATGGGGAGGCCGACCACGAAAGCTTTGGAATAGTCTAGTCTAGTCTGGAGGTAGGAAAAACATGGGCAAGGTTTTAGCAGATGAACTGAGGCAATACTACAGAGATGGAAAATTCACCTCCGTTAAACTGAACTGTTTTCTGGGGTGACATGTGCTCTTGTAACTCAACAAATGACATATTCTGATGCAGGCGGTAGAATTTTGGCAGCAAGGCTAGTACAACGTTAACAATGAATTTCATTCAGCAAAACGTCAATTCATTCATATGGGCTGGTATCTACAAGTGTCCATATACACACTTAGCACTGTCTGAATGAGTTTATAGTGAAAACATGTCTCCTTTTCAAACGCCAATTGAATGACTTATTTTCCCAGCATTTCCATTTTATTTCTGCATCATTAACGTAACTGCCATGCTTGATCTTGAACACAGGAGGGGGACAGGAAATATTTTAGGATCACAGCTTTCCTTCTCTCCTTTTCCAATAACTTACCATGTGCAATTCCTCAAAGATCCTCATTCTTTTGGTAAAGCACAGCGTGTTTGAGAAGATTTTTGAAGGTAATAAGAGATGTACTAAAACGTGATGGGGCTTAGGATGAGAATAAGTATGCAGGACTGAGAGATCTACCAGTGATGAAGCACAAGGGTATTGAACAGGGTGGGAAGATGCACAGTGGAATAAGAACAGTGGAGAAGATGATAAGTGGTACAGGGGGATCGGAGGATAAGGATTTTGCAATAAATACTTTGGAATGCAGCAAGTTAGCGAATGTCAGTCAGGACAGGTGAGGTGGATGAGTGGGACTTGGTCCAGGCTATGGTGACAGAGTTTGGAACAGTGCAAATTGTACCAAGGGAAGGCTATCAGGACAGGACAAGTATCGAGATGACGATTGCAAGATTAGAATTTTAACAAGTGTGAGGTGTGGTACAGTTGGCTCCTTGAAATCTATCTTTACAGAATGCCACTGCACAATCCTGTAAATTATTACAAGTATGGGCCAAAAAGAGAAACTTGACAGTCAACTACTTAGGAGTGATTACTTTCCTATAGAATTATACCAAATCCCTAATATGTAGGGATGACACTTCAGCTGATGAGGTGATTTGGATTGAGAGTTAAATTTGGCAAGGCAGGGTGCTGGTGAAGAGCAGGACACACTGAAGTTACATTTCACTGAACGCTAAACAAGTGTTGGAGAATGCAGAGGATATGCTACCTCCGTCACCCACTAGATGCTGAGAGTATATGACACAGATCAAAGCTCATGAGAAGAGGAAGCAGATGAAATTGATTCTAAAATGCAGTGTCTAATTTTCAGCTCAGAGGTTGTAATGATTTAACGCTGCACATGCTGATCCACTGACGTTATTTGCTCAAATCTCATGAATCAGGCAGTCCAATGAAGTCAAATATTAAAATTTTCTGTTAAGGGGCTTCACAAAAAAAATCACAGCTGTAACCTTTCTATAAAATATCCGTTGTAGAACAGGCATAGTAAGATGAGACACAGGGGTTGGCTGGGTGACCAAGCACCTTTGGTTTCCTGTGCTTACATGAAAAACACTGAAGCTTAAACTTAAACACTATTCAGCATCAGCCATAGCTCAGCTGAGCATTCTTCTCTCTGAATGAGAAGGTTGTGTGTTCAAGATCTATTCCAGAGACTTGAGCGCAAAAAAAAACTCAAGGCGCTCACCCCAGTGCACTACTGAAGGAGTGCTGCACTGCCAGAGGCGCCATCTTTCAGAAGGGATGTTAAACCCAGGCCCCTTCAGCCCTCTCACGTGAACGTACAAGATCCAACGGCACTATTTCAGAGAGGAGCAGGGGGTTCACCGCGGTGTCCTGGTCAATACAAGTTGAATGTCCTTTATCCGTAAATCCAAAAAACAAACACATCCAAACTCTGCACTTTTTTTGAACCTCAAGTCCCTGACCAAGCCAACAGTAACCTCGCCGACAGCACCTGATCTTTGGCATGGAAAGTCCCTGATCCAAGCCAATACGACCTGAGCAAACACGGGCTTCGCTGACCACACCAGATCTTTAGCATGGCAGTCTAGTTTGTCTGCACTTCACATGAACCACGCTGACAGTCGGAACCTCTCCTACAAGCAGGATCACAAATGGCGCCACGACAGAGAACTTATTACCGGTACCCTGTATTTATTATTCAGTGATACATCTTACTTTTCTAGTTATTTTATTTACTTTAGACTATAGCTAGGCTAGGATTAGGCTATTGTAATGTAACTAGGCCTAGTCCGATATGTGGTATCCGAAAACCAAAATTATCTGAAATCCAAAGCACAATCAGCCCCAGGGATTTCAGATAAAGGATGAGCTTGACCTGTAGTTATCCCTCAACTCACAACACAAAAAAAAAATCATCTGGTCACTTTTATAGTATAAAGGTGTTCAGCAGACCAAGGGTTAAGGTGGGACATACGAACGTTCGAATGAACATAGGCCACTTGGCCCCTCGAGCCTGCTCCGCCATTGAAGATGGTCATGGCTGATCTGATTGTAACCACAACTTCACATTCCCACCTATTCCTCTCCCAATATCCCTTGCTTATCAAGAATCTAGCTAGCTCTGCCTTAAAGGTATTCACAAACTCTGCTTCCACCACCTTTTGAGGAAGAGAGTTCCAAAGAGTCATGACCCTCAGAAAAATCTTTGCCTGATCTCGGTCTTAAATGGGCAGGCCCTTATTTTTAAACAGTGACCCTTGGTTCTAGATTCTCCCACATGAGGAAACTGGTGAAACCGTACCACGCACGTTGTGATGTAGAGAGTCACATGATTGTAGATGTGTGTCGAAGAGTCTAAAAGAGGTCAGCATGGAGACTGCACCTATGCAGGGCTGCACCCTGGAAACATATACAGCTGAGTGCTAAGAAACACAACGTTCAACCATACAAGGCTCCAGACCCCTCAGTAAGACATCAACAACCCTTACAACAATTATCACATTGCTGTTTGTGGGAGCTTGCTGTGCACAAACTGCCTGCTGTGTTTCCTACATTACAATAGAGACTGCACTTCACTGGCTGTAAAGTAGGATGCCTGATGATCATGAACAGTGCTATATAAATGGAAATCTATCTTTTCTTTCAAAATAACCTCATTCCCTAACTGTCTCACATGCTCTAGTCCTATTTCTCCTCAACACCTTTATACCCATTGAAGCGATGGGTCACAGCAGCAATGAGATGTAGAACATGTTCTACTTCAGGTATCCACAACCGCATCAAGTGCTCCCAGACATGCAATGCAGCTTGATGCAGATTAAACCTCCCTCTACTTTGCCCCAACTACGGGCCTCAGCGCCATGTCAGAATTGCATCTCTTCTGTGGCAGTATGATGTGGGATGCTCTTGAGAGTTGGTGAAACAGGCCTGTCAGAGCCAGAATGCCTAATGGGGTGAAGAAGACACATGTGCACCAAGAGCTGAATGGGCAAAACACCCTCAACCTGCATTATTCATTTGCCTCTTCTTTCCATCCCATTCACTCAACAAATCAACAGTCAAGCGTAGAAGGACAAAATGTTGGAAACATTTCAACAAATCAAGAGGTCAGACAGCATCTCTGGAATAGAAACAAGTCAGTTTGTATGTATATATATTTTTTAAAGGGACAAATGCACCTTTCAGGAACTGGGAACTTATGAGGAAGGGTTTATAGCCAAATCATCAGCTGACTGTGTTTTCAGTTGCATTTCCACTATTTTCAGGTTCTCTTTCAGATTTTCAGCACCTGGATTTTTTTCTTGCTGTTATCCCAAGAGTCAGATAATGGCTCCCCAACTGTGGCAACCTCCGCATCCCTCAGGCTTAGGCAACAGCCCTGCCCCACTCCATCCCACACTGCCCAGGGTCATGTAATGCACCCCCCACCACACACCAGGGTCAGGCAATGGTCCCACACCTCCCCCTCTTCCTTGGGTAGGAACTGACCCCATCCCACCCAGGTAATATGTTTGAGTCAAAAAATTGTGCTCAGGTCAGGCAACAGTCTGGAAATGTCCTTCTCGACCCAAGCTAACACAACCCCTTTAAGGTAATTGACAAAAGAATGAGAGGTGAGATGAGTTTTTTTAAAACGCAGTAAGCTGATCTAGAATGCACTGCCTGGAAGGGTAGTGGAAGCAGATTCAATGGTAAGAGCTAAAGAAAGTGCTGATAGTGGCATAAAGGTAAGGAAGCAGAAGGTGTGACTAGCAGAACAAGGGTAAGCATTCTGCGAAAGAGCAACATGGAACAAATAACAGAAGGCCCTTTTGGAGGTGGGGTGGGGGGACGGGATGGTGATTGGGGAAAAATGATAGAAAAATAGATAAAAGGAGGGTTAAAAGGGGATAAAACAATGAATAACTGAATAAAAATAAAAATGAGTAAATAAAAAATAAAAATAAATTGCATAAAATAGTTTGACTTTTGGTTAAACAAAGGTAATTTGTGTGATAATGATTTTCTTAAATTATTTACTGGATGTAGGCGTCTTTGGCAAGGCCAGCATTATTGCCCACCTCCAATCACCCTCGAGAAGGTTGTAGTGAACCACTTTCTTGAACCACTGCAGTCCGTGTATTATCAGTGTGCTGTTAGAGAATTTCAGGATTTTGACCCTTTTGGGTCTTCATCTTCATTCTTCATCTGAAGCACTTCTGACAAAGGAGATCAACACCCAAAATATGAATTTGCCTTTTATCTTTACAGGTGGTGATGAACCTGCTAGGTATTTCCAGAAATTCTTTTGTTTTCAGATTTCCAGCCTTTATAGGACCAGGCAATTTTATAGCATTCATAGCAGGAGGCCAATCATGCTTTTTCAGCTCTCTGAAAAAGCATTCCGCTGAATGCCATTCTGCTGCCTTTTTCAAAGATTTATCGAATTCAGCTGAAAAGGACACATAGTATTAATTTGTATGTCAAAAGATCACATACCATGAGCGCCAAATTTCTGATCTGCGCTCTCGTGGGCAGAGCCCCTATTGCAAGTTGAGCATTAGAAGAGTACCCCTTATACACCTTCAGAAAATGGACATTTAACTAGAGGCAGTCAGCAATCAAACTTGGAATTGTTACCCTAGTTCCCTGGTGAAAGGATGCAGTGAAAGCATGCAGTACCACTATAAAAATTCTGAAAGATTATCCATACCATTAATTGTGAAGCAATTATGAATTGAATAATGCCAAGAATAGACAAGTCTTGAATTTGTGGACATGATTGTTCACCAGCCATTGTATGGGAATAGTGATTATCATATACCACAAATAAAAGGAGCACTGAAATGCAGTGAAAACCATTAGTTAAAAAAATGTGCACTAAAATATTTTAACCAACAATAGACATTTTAAAATCCTTTCAAATCTCTTCTATCAAGTGACACACTTTCCAAAATTTGACTAGTGACATTACAGCAAGAGAAAACCATTTATATTTGCTTGTATTTACACATGTTTATTTAGTAAGACCCTTGCATTAAGCAAAGGAACTGGTATGCATGGAATCAAATGTAAACTGGAAAATCAGCATATAATTAAAAAAATCTCGATTTAGCATTTGTTTTGCTGTTCTCAATATGTAGGGAAATAAATTTATCCATCAGTTTAATTAGTTAGCTCACAGTGTTCTGACAATTATATATGACAGATCAAAGCCCAACATATCACCTCTATGGAACAGTTATGGATAAGTCAAATAGAACTGCCAGTCTGACTATCACAGCCAAGATTGTACTAACACCTGACACACGTTCTAAACCTGGCTACAATACATCATGTCAATTTTCAAAAGTGTACATATTGTACATTTTGAATGGTATTAGGAAGTTTCATGAAGGCTGATGGTGAAATGAATGTATTGGCCAACCCCCTGCCAGAATGCCTGAATCATCTTAAAGACCAGACTGGTGGGTTCTGGCTGGAAACCAAGCACCCCAGGGCAGTCCGTCAGTGCCAAGTCCACCACAATATTGGCCAGTCAGTTGGCCTCTGGAAGATACATTCTTGGAGCCCTCTTTCAAAGAGGGGAAGATGGATCTGCAGCAGCCTGGGCTAGGAAGGAGTGCTCCTCATATCCCCACAAAAGTGAATAAGAATTCAGCTTTCAGCTCGACTCTCTTTAGTACTCTTATTGGAACATGCACAGTGCATGCTCAGACCAGGTCACAGGGGTCTGATTTGCATCATAGGATCCTGATTTCCATGTAATGGACCTATTACCTGATTTGGGGTTTGGGGGTGGGTGGGGTAGGGAGAACTCTGACTGCTTAGTAATAGAAAGCAGCAAACCTTGCAGAGGCCTCAATAATAACAGCAACAGAGTGATATGTCATTACCAATCACTTCTAAAATGTTACCATCCTGTTTTTACCAGGCAGGAAGTATGAAAATTCAGCTCCTAAGCCTTCTTGGAGCTTCTAGTGTTTCACAGTGAAGCTTTCAGTAGGACATTCTGTTCTTGTGTTGCTGTCTGCTTATATTTTGCTCTAATTTTCACCATTAGGGAGGTGATGTAAATTGTCAATGGCAGCGGTTCCACATTAATCAGAAGGATGTATACTTTTGCACTAGCATATATCAAGCGTTGAAAAAGATAAATTATATTTTGAACAAAATTTTCTGAGCAAATTTCAACAATGTAGCCCTACTCCACATGGGATGAATTTCCACTAAGGACAGAATTTTCTGGCCCCATTAGCATCGAGTGTCATGGAGGGTGGTAGGGAGAGCAATAAGGTGAGAAGGCCAAAAATCGGTTTCATCCCGATGTGAAACCACTGTGAGATCATCCGATGGCGTCCACCATAGCAGAACGCCAATCCCGCTGGAGGCTGGCGTGAACCCACTTTGCATCATGCTGGCCCAGAACATGTCTGGATAAGTGCAATAGTCAACACTTACCATTAAGGCCTTGCTCAGATCGCGAACATCTGTGGAGCAGAAGATGCTGGAGCCCTACAGCTACTGGACCCTGGAGGAACACATGCATTGCATGCAGAGTGGATTCTCTTGAACATGGTGCCATGCGAAGCAGCTCACGAAAGGTGGGAGGCCTTTGTTCATGTCTCGGGTTGGCTTCGGAACTTCACGGTCTTGGCCATGGGTTGCTCTGGATGATCAGCGAGGCTGAGGAGAGGAAGGTCCAGCTGTGAGCAGAAGAGGAAGGTGTACTAGCGGGGAGGTAGGGAAAGGTCTAGGTTTGACTGGGAGAGGAAGGTGCACCGGGACGGGGATGATGTTGGCGGGGGGACAAAGTGGTCGGGGGAGGTGATGTTGGGAGGGGGGGGGGGTGCAACGAAGGTGATGAAGGGATGAGGTTGGGAGGCAGGAGGAGGGAGTACAGGGAGAGGCAGGTGTAACGGGGAGAATGCAGCAAGTGGGCAGGTAGCTGTAAGGGGGGTGTAAGGTGTAAGGTAAGGAGTTTGGAGCGGGGGAGGAGTCCAGGGGAGGAAGGTGTTGGTGTCCGGGGGAGGAGGGAGTAAGGGTGGAGGAGGGAATAGGTGAGGAGGGCAATGTCCAGGTGAACCTGCAAGGGAAGGGTTTGTGGAGTCCATGACTGCCTCCTGGAGAGCGAACTCAATGTAAGGGTGGTATGAGGGAATGGTGAGTATGAGAGGGGGTAGAGGGCGCTGGAAGGGTGGGAGGGTGAGGGTGCATCAGTAATGGTAGAAGAGGTGGTGAGGATGACAGACACTGACCCTGGGGGTGAGAAGGAGGAGGTCAGGGATATCAATGTGGAGGGGGGTGAGATTCTCAGGAAGGTAGGGAATGTGCATGTTCACATGGGCATCCTGGAGAGACAAAATTTCAGATTGGTAGGAGATGTTGGGGAGGTGGAAGGTGATGCCAGGAGTGTCGACAGTGATGGACAGAAGGTGATTGGGGGAGGGGAAACGATAGGGGAATTGAGCAAAAATCTGACTACGACCATTGCTGTGGAAATCGAGAGTGAGCGAAGCCTCATGTTGGGTGGGTACAGGTGCTGCATGGGAGTGTGATCAGTGTGTGGGCGGAGATGCAGGTCAGTTCAGATGGACAACTGAAAGAGAACCCCAGCAGGCAGCATTGAAAATGCTCAGGATAGTGAGATGAGTGTGATGGACAAAGGCTCTGCGTGGGAGAGAGCTTGCACAAGGCTCCAAAAGGCCTTGCCACACATTTCTCCTCCAGAATCATTCGTTGTCCTGCTCCATGCAGCTGAACTGCTAATTGGGAGTCACCTGGGGATGCAGTGGGAGGACCTGCAAAGCCTGTCAATGAAGCTGAAAGACACCATTACACATTATTCAGTGAAAGTGAATATATTTTCAGATCATAAAGTGACAAAATGTGTTCACCTGTGAAACCACGTCAGAATTTTAAAACTTTTCCAAGCCTACCACTTCCTCTAGGTGCAGCCTTGTCATTCGCAGCAGGGCTGGAGACAGCCTGTGCGATGGTTGGCCCTGTTGCCCCTGATGACTTTGGCCTGCGCCCCCTGGAGAGCAGAGGCATTGAGGGCCCCAGCTTGTTTGGCTGTCCTGTGGGCCAGCTGCTCCTTCTGCAGTGGCAGAGGATGAGGTTGAGGGGGTCACAGGCAAAGGGGGCTTGGAGGGACTGGACAGCCTCTGAGATGCTTGAGTAGATGAGCCAGGGGTGTCCAGCTGCTGCTCCTCCTCCCTTCAGGTACACGAGGACCCCAGCATGACTCCTTGAAGGGAAGGAGCACCTGGAGGGAAGCCGAGGTGCCCCATTTCCCTCTCATGTTGCCACTGCAGGAACTCGCCCATGGCTACCACAACAGAGGGCAGGTCTGTGCGCAGCTCTGTATTTGCTTGACCAGGGTCTCCATGGCGGGTGTCATCCTTCCCATGGAGGCCCTCATATGCGTACATGTGGGCATCACTTCATCAGAAAGCAGGCCAACACAGTCTTCCCACTCATGTGCTACGCTGTTGAGAGCTTCCAACAGCTCTGCATGATGTTCCCCCGCCATCTGCTGACTCTTCACGATGAGATGGAAGGCCAAGTCCAGAGGCTCAGCATCTGACTCGGACCCCACAGATGCTTCTTCCCCAGCAGTCTTCTGAATGCTGGGGAGCTTAGCTGAACCTGCCTCCTCTTGCTGCAGAAACATGTTTGTGCTGTGATCACCAAATTGTGAACCCGAGCCTGCTCTAGATCTAGGTCCCACCAATGTGTTTGTATCTGCGTGACCGGAGGGTGTGGGTAAATGCTGTGATTACTCTTCCAGGCTGCTTATTTCCAGCTCTTCAATGGAGGAGGTTTCCTCTTGGCTGGAGGTGAGGACCTGGATGGAGCTGAGGGACTGGCTGATTGAGGATATTGGTCGCTTGGCAGATCTCCCTGTGTAACAAAATAGAGATAATTAGTGCATGACAGCAGAGATAATTAGTGCATGACAGCAGAGTCAAATCAGGAGAGAGCGCACTCACAATTGTGTTGAGAGATGCATGTGGTGCAGAATCCTCATATGGATGTTCACTGCTGAGCTCACCATCGTCGCAGGCATGGTCCACATCCTCACCAGTCAGCGCGATGGCACACTCCTCAAAGTGAGTGAGGGGCCTAATGTTGGCCACACCACACCCGGTCTGGGACCCTGCCCTGCTGTTGTGAGCCAGCTTCTCCTGCATGAACACAGATGCAGAAAGTGTAATCAGGACACATGGCATTGCATGGAATGTTTGTGTGGTGAGCAGAGCCATGTACAGGATGAGGACACGAGCTTGAGAGGATATGAGCCTGATGGAGATGTGAGGGTGTGTATGAGAGTTAGTGGTTGTCCCTTGAGGTGTGAGATCCCTGAGAATGTGTGATGGGTTTGCGAGTGTGTGAGTTGAGAGTGATGAGGCGATTGACTTACCCTGGTGGAACAGATGAGAGCATTCATTCTCTTCCTGCACTGGATGGCTGAACTTCTCTGCTCCCGTGGTGCCGACCAACATTGTCACTGCCTCCTAGGCCAGATCAGTGACCCTGGTGGACCCCCTGCGGCCAGAACGGGGGTAGAGGACATTGTGGTGGCCTTCCACTGCGACCAGCAGGTGCCCCAGAGAGGCATCACTAAATTTGGGGGCTGCTGTCTTCTTTGTGTTTGGAGCCATCTATTGCATGAACCAGTCCTGGATTGTAGACATGAAGAAGGCCTGCGCTCTAGTGCACTTTAAATATGGTGCCCAGAGTGAGGAAGCATTGAGGTCATGGTGGGCTGGGCAAATCTGAGCCCACCAGCCAGAGATCCAGAGTGTTCCCTGTGATTGCATAATTGATAAGGCGGGACACGTCGGGAATGGGATGATATGGTGCGAAAACCCACCATTATGGCCGGCATGTAAAACAATTTTTTTCCTGCCCACTACTGCACTTTGTGCAAATCTGGGACAATTCAGCCCTCAGGCTCCCACATGCCCTAGCCCTGATTGTATCTTTCTCTAGTTTCTCTCCTGTCTCCCATCATGCCCTCTTCAAATTCATCTTGTCCTTGAGGCCCACTGCCTGCTCTCTTGACCCGATAACGACTGGCCCTCTAGAAACTCAAGATCATCTAAAACTCACACCACATTCCATTCACTCGTCACCCCTGTCCCCACAGACATACACTAGCTCCCAGTTATTCAAAGCCTTGATTTTAAAACTTTTATCCTTGCTCTGCAATCCCTCTATTTCCTGGACCCTCCCTATCCCTGAAATCTCCTTCAGCTGCACAACCCTCCAGGATATCTGTACTTTCCAATTCTGGCCTCCTGAGCATCCCTACCTTAAATTGGTTACTGTGCCTTCATTTGCTTATGCCCTGAGTTCTGGAATACCCTCCCTACGCCTCTTCTCCTCTCTACCATGTTTTCCTCCTTTAAGAAACACCTTCAAACCTTTCTCTTTGTCAAAACTTTTGGTTACCAGCCCCAACATTTTCTTTTGTGCCTCTGTGTCATATTTTGTTTTATACTGCTCCTGCGAAGCACCTTGGGACAATTTATAACATTAAAGATGCTATATAAATACAAGTTATTGTCGCTGAAGTGTTAATTGCTTGAAGAATTAATTTAAATGACTGTCAATGACCTAAGTCACTGCCCCATTCTTATTGGATGAGTAAAAAGGTAAAGCTTTTTAAAGATGATATACATTAATATTGTGCTCAGAAACATGCCCTTTGCAGGTAGGTAGGGTTAAGCATGTTGTCAGAATTGGATAGGTAGACAGAATTGGGGAGATAGGCACAAGCACCTGCATTGTTGCACTCAGAATTTGTTTGACCAAGAAGATTGGAAACTTTTGGGGATGTGCAGTTGACCAACATGGCACTCATTATAATGAAATTTAATATGGATAAATGTGAGTTATTTCACATGTGTGGGTTATACATTTCTCTCACAATTCAGGCCAAGAAGCTGCAATACCTGTTGCAATATCAATTAGTCCTACAGGTGGCATTGCAATATGTAGTTTCAATATTTAAGGCGTCACATGCATGGCACACACTATTATTATAGAGCATATATCATCCTAAAACTTTCCAGAGTCACAAAATTGGATTCCCATAAATCACAGATAATTTTTTTATATTTTCTTTTAGCTGCCTTTTTTTGTCAATAACTGAAATTTCTAAGATCCAAGATAGAGCTTTCTATGAAACTTAAAAAGTGATTATTACACAATATATGATTAAATTTATCCATTGAATGTTCTCATGGTAACTTTATTAAAGTAGATTAACATTTTAATTTACCGTTTGGTAGTACAGAACTTGAGTATTACTGAAAAATGATAAATGTTGTTGAAGCTTTTCATCTTGCATTCATCAGGATGCCAAATGTAAAGGTAACAACAATTTATACTTCATGGGAAGAAAGTGCCAATTGGCTGGCAAGTGGACTTTAATTGGTCGAGGTGTCGCCCTGAAGAATGCACCAGTTAACTGATGACTGACAGTTAATTGCCAAGCTTTGTTTAAGTTCAAAACAGGCAGGTTGACTTTGATTGGTCAAGGCGTTGCCCTGGGGAATGAACCAGAGAATGGCTGTCACCGATTTTGTTTAGTTGAAACAGGCGCAATGTGTATATATGTTCTTGTTTGCAAATAATACCACCCTACGTATTAATATATGTAGCTTCCAGCACATGTGAGTGTCAGTGTAATTCTTAGCACACTCAGGAATGTTTAGCAAATGTTGTCCAATCGAGGAATCACAGCCAATGTTGGACACTGTGTTTTGACACATTGGGCAGAATCATCCTGGATTTGCACAAAATGCAGTGGCAGGTGGGAAAAAGAATATTTTACCCACTGGCCGCAATGGTGGCTTATCACACTATATCACCCCAATCCCACTTCATTAATCATGCATTCCTGGGAAACACATTTTGATGGCGTACAGGCTCTCATTCATCCGCCACACTATCTCCTCGCTGCTTCCTCACACCAGACGCCATATTTAAAGTGCAGCCTTATGCACACCTCCAGCCCAGGGCTGCAGTACAGAAGACATGGCCCCAAAAGGCAAGAAGATTGCAGCCTCCTGATTTAATGACGCATCCCTTGAGCGCTTTTTGGTTGCCATGATGTCCTTTACATCCACTCTGGGTGAAGGCCAGCAAGTAAGGTCACCACTTCTGCGGTGGCAGAAGTGATCAGCGCCAATGCCCCGTGAAAGAGAACAGGCACCCAGTACCAAAAAAGGATGAATGGCCTCATTTGTTCCACCAGGATAAGTCACTCTTCTCATCTCTCTCAACTCTCACACTCACAAACCCATCACAGATCCTCAGGGATCTCACACCTCAAAGGACATCATCACTAACTCTCACACACACCCTCACATCTCCATCAGGCTCATATCCTCTCAAGCTCACTACCTCATCTCGTCCATAGCTCTGGTCATCACACAAACATTCCATGCAGTGCCATGTGTCCTGCTCACACTCTCTCCATCTGTTTTCATGCAGGAGAAGCTGACTCACAACAGCAGGGGGAGGTCCCAGACTGGGAGGGGGTGGATTGGCCCACATTAGGCCCCTCATTCACTTTGAGGAGTGTGCCATCACGCTGATTGGTGAGGACGCAGCGTGTCCCAGCGGTGATGGTGAAGTTAGCGGTGAACACCCATGTAAGGATCCTGCACCACATCATCCCTCTCTCAATGCAACGAAGAGTGCTCTCTCTCCTGCTTTTGACTGTGTTGCAATGCACTAATTATCTCCACTTTGGTTCACAGGGAGCTATGCCAAGCGACCAACGCCCTTAGCCAGTCAGTCTCTCATCTCCATCCACATCCTCACCTCCAGCCAAGAGGCACCTCCTCTATTGAAGAGCAGGAAATAAGCAGCCTGGAAGACCTGTCACAGCGCTTAGCCACACCCTGCACCAGCGCAGAGACACAAACGTTGGTGGGGCCTAGATCGAGAGCAGGCTTGGGTTCACAATCTGGTGGTCACGGCACTGACATGTGTCCGCAGCAGGAGGAGGCAGGTTCAGCTGAGCTCCTTGGCACTCGGAGGACTGCTGGGAAAGAGGCACCTGTGGGGCCCAAATCTGATGACAAGCCTCTGGATTTGGCCTTCCAACTTATTGTGGAGAGTCAGCAGGAGGCACGGGAACATCATGCAGGGCTGTTGGAAGCTGTCGACAGAGTGGCATGTGAGTTGGAGGAGTGCATCCACCTGCTCTCTGATGAAGTGGTGCACACATGTGCGTGCTTGGAGGTCTCCATGGGAAGGATGGCAGACACTATGGAGCTTCTGGTCCTGGAGAACATGGAGATGCACGCAGACCTGCATTCCATCAGGGTAGCCATGTCTGAGATCCTGCAGTGGCAATTCGAGAATGAAACGGGGCATCTCAATATCCCTCCAGGTGCTCCTTCCCATTAATGAGTTAGGCCGGGCCCTTAGGTACCCAAAGGGAGGTGAAGCAACAGCTGGGCACCCTTGGGTCATCCACTCAGGAATCTCAGATGCTGTCCTCTCCCTCTGATTGCCCTTTGCTTGTGACTCCCTCAAGCTCATTCTCTGTCACTGCAGAGGGAGCAGCTGGCCCACAGGAGGACAGCAAAGCAAGCTGGGGCCCCCAAGGACTGGGCTCTCCAGAGGACCCATGCCCACAGCGATTGCACAGGCTGTCTCTACCTCTGCTGCAGATGTCTGGGCAGCACCAAGAAGTGTTAGGCCTGGAGAAGTTAAGAAATCCTGTTCACTGTTGGTTTCACGGGTGATCATATTTTGTCACTTTATAATCTGAAAATATATTCACTGAATAATGTGTAATGGTGTCTTTCAGCTTCATTTACAGAGTTGGTGAGTCCTCTTTCTGCTTCCCACCGCCCCCCCCCCCCCCCCCCCCCCCCCCCGCCACTCCCCCCCACCCACCCCACTAGCAGTTCAGTTGTATGCAGCTGGCTCATGAGTGATTCTGTAAGTGTGTGTTTGGCAGGGCCATTTGGAACCTCGTGCAAGCACTCTCCCACGCACATGAGTCCTTCCCCCATCTCATTGCCTCATGCATTCTCAATGCTGCCTGCTGGGGTTCTCTTTAAGTTGTCCATCTGAGCTGACCTGCATCTCCACCCACCCACTGATCTCACTCTCATGCAGCACCTGTTCCCGCCTACCAAGAGGCTCCTTTCACTTTTGGATTTGCAAGCATGGTGCATGTAGCATTATTCTTTAACTCCCTCATCTTTTCCGCTCCACAGGTCATTCATGTCCTTTCCCGCATCACTGTCGACCCCGCTGGCATCACCTCCTGCCTCCCAACCATCACCCACCAACCAGAACCCTTTTCTTTAAGGGATGTCCAGGTGAATGTGCACATTCCCAAAAATCCCACCCCTGTCTACATTAACCTGCCCGACCTCCTCCTTCCCACCCCCAGGGTCCGTGTCTGCCTCCGAGTCCCCACTAACCACTCGTCCCTTCTACCAAATCTGTCCCACCTTCACTCTCCCACCCACACTCAGCCATTTTTAATTCTCTCCATTCCGTCCTACCAAACCCACCCTCATTGACTCCACAGATCCCTCCCTTGCACGTTCACCTGGACAACTCCTCCTTACCACTTCTTCCCTTGGATATCCTTCCCCCCTCGGAACTCCTTTCCCACATGAAACTCCTTCCCCACTCAGAACTGCTTCACCCGTTAGAACTCCTTCCCCTCTCGTGACTCCTGCACCACACACCCGCCACCCACCCCACCACCCCCCAACACCCCAGGACTCTTTCTCCCCTTTACTCCTTTCCCCTTCGTTACTCCTTCTTCCACCCTCACTTCTTCCTCCACCCTCCAGACTCCTTTCTCCCCCGGGACTCCTTCCTCCCCTGGGCTCCTTCCTTACTCCTTCCCTCCTTGGAACTCCTTCCCCCTGGACCCCTTTCCACACACCCAAGGACTTCTTCCTTGCCCTTACTCCTTTCCCCTTCCTCCACCCTTACTTCCTCCTCCATCCTTATTCCTTCCCTTCTCTGGACTCCATCCTCCCCCCAGACTCCCTCCCCCCTCCAGACTCCTTCCCCCCTCCAGACTCCTTCCCCCCGAGACTCCTTCACCTTCTGGACTCCTTCCCCCTTTGTTACTCCTTCCTTCGCCCTTATTTCTTCCTCCACCCTTACTCCTCCCCTACTCTGGACTCCTTCTGCTGTATGGTGGACAAGTGATAGAGTTGACCTGCAGACAATTCTTGAGTAGAAACATTAAGTTTATTTACAATATACTGAGCAGTAACTGCACATGTGCTTTCAACTCCAACTCTAACTCTACACTGACTGCTGAGGTAGCCTGCGCTATTCTCCTATTGGTTACTACAGATCATGTAATCTCTCCTAACAAGTATTATTCTTAAAGGTACATTACGCACAAAATAAAACCATAATTACTACATTCCTCCACCTTTAACTTGGCTTTACACATTATATTTACAAGTACATATTTTTCAAGACAACAAAATATTGACACTGGGTAAGGAATTTACACATTCAGTCTTTCAAGTGATTTCCTATTATGTGTGGAACATCGCAGCTCCACAACTTCAGATTCTTTGTCAGGAATCTCCTTTTCCAGAGTTGCCTGAACATCAGGTGCTTCGGTGGGCACTTGCAGTTCTGTATCCTCAACTCTTACAGAAACATCAGACCTGTCTGTCCTGGGTTGAATATCCTCAACAGGAAATGCAGACCCGGTCATGTTCACTGGTGGAATGAAATCTTAATGATTTGTCTCTCTCTTTCATAAGTGATCCACATGTTTACAAATGATCTGGCCTTCCACCTCTACATGTTTAGAAAGATGTCCAGCCAATGCACTTATTTCACCCAGTAACCACTTTGGTGCTTCCCAAATTTTTTTCATGTATGCCGGCTCTCCCACGGTAAATTTCCTTTCACAACTATGTCAGTCATATCTAGTTTTCTGGCCTCTCTGACTCCTTTCCACCTTCCCCTCTAAATTTAGCATTATAAAGCTCAATCTTGTCCTGAGACAGTGTTTCAACAATAGCTCCGCAGGTGTGACACCTGTTGCTGCGTGAGGGGTAGTCCTGTAATGAAAAAGAAAGTGTGCTAGCTTGGTTGCCAAGGAATCACCAGTTAACATTTCATGCCAGCCTTGGACTTTTGAACCGCCCTTTCGGCCAGTCCATTTGAGGAAGGATGATACAGTGTAGCTTTCACATGAGTGTTACTGTTGAGGCTGATAAATCATTGAAACTCAGCACTCATAAATGCCATGTCATTATTGGAAACAACTACTTCTGGTAGTCTGTGAATGGCGAAACTCTGATGTAGTTTCTCAATTGTAGTCGCCGACGTTGGTGATTTTACCTCATATACATCCAATCATTTTGAATGGGTATTGACAATGAGCAAAAACATTGCTCCCAGGAAAGGTCCAACGTGGTCAATGTGTAACACACCCAGGGTCTACCTGGCCAATCCAGTTGCTGACATTTCACACAGTCTTTACTAAACTGTCTATTTCACCATCCATCCCAGGCCACCATAGGTAGCTATGTGCTATGTCTGTCATTCAGAAAATTCTCACATGGATACTGTATAGTTCAATTAAAATTGGTTCCCTTCCCTTTGGAGGAACTATCACTCGTGCTCCCCACAATAAGATGCCACCCTGGCTGGTTATTCCATATCTTCTGTTGAAGTACGGTTTCATTTCATCAGATACGGGCTCCTGTGACCAACCATGAAGCACTTGTTCTTATACTTGAGATAAGACTGCGCCCCGACTTGTCCAGTCTCTGATCTTTCGGGCACATACCAATGAGAAATCTAAGAAATTTAACAGTAAAATAAGTCCCTGTGGAAGTGGGACATGCTCATCATTTTCTTGTAAAGACAAATGACTAAGGGTATCGGCGTTTGCGATTTGATTGCCAGGCCTATGTACAAAAGCCTATATCGTATACTGCCAGAATTAAGGCCCATCATTGTATTCTTGCTGAGGCTATGGGTGATATAGCCTTGTCTCCATTAAACAACCCTAGCAATGGTTTGTAGTCAGAAACGATTGTAAAATGGCGACCGTGTTTGTACTGGTGAAATTTCTTGACACCAAAAATGATGGACAGGCGTTCTTTTTCTATCTGTGAGTATCCCTTTTCTGCTGTGGGTGAGCCATCTTGATATGTAACCTGTAGGCTGTTCCGTGTCATTGTCCATCCAATGAGAGGGCACTGCTCCCACTCCATAGGGGGATGCATCACATGTCAGCACCAATTCTTTTGTCTGATCATAATGCACTAATAGATTGGACGAGTACAACAATTGTTTCACCTTTATGAAAGCTTCTTTCTGGGGCACCTCCCAAGACCAATGTTGTTTTTTTGAGTAGAGAATGCAGGGGGCCAGCACTGTAGACAAATTGGGTAAGAACCGCACATAATAGTTAATCCTTTCTAGGAATGATTTGAGCTCTGAGGCGTTCTTTGGTGCAGGTGCCTCTCTTATGCCTCTCACTTTCTCCTCAACCGGATGGAGGCCCCGTGAATCTACCCGGTGACCCAAACAGATTACCTCCCTCACTTGGAATGTGTACTTTTCTTTTTTTAAACTCACTCTGGCTTGCAAGAAACATTTTTAAGACTTCTTCTAGTTTGACAAATGCTCTTTTTCAGTGAATCCTGTAACCAAAACATCATCTAAATAGACTACAACCTGCAGTAAGCTTTCCATTGTTTTCTGAAGGAAGACACAAGCCGAGGAGAAACCGAAAGGCAATCGTGTATATTGGTACAACCCTTTGTGCGTATTAATTGTGACAACTTCCCGGGAGGCATTATCCAACTCTAATTGTTGATAAGCACGACTCGTGTCAAGCTTTGTGTACATTGCCCGTTCTGCCAACTTCACATACAGGTCTTTGATTTTTAGAATGGGGTACCTGTCTAGCTTAGCTACTTTAATAACTGTCAGTTTGTAGTCTCCACAAATTTGGACACTTTGGTTAGGTTTAAGGATGGAGACGATGGGTGCTGAATAGTTGTATAATGCCCAGTTTCTCTTGTCTGTTCAGTTCAATGTCATCTTTTTCTCATAGGGCATATGGCACTGGTTTTGCCTTCAGATAGAGATGGGTTACTTCCAGATCCAGATGAATCCTGGCCTGCAGGCCTTGGGTTCTACCTAGTTTGTCCTTGAAGATGGTGGCGTACTTTCTAAGTAGCTCTGATTGCCCACTTGCTTTCAACTGGAAAATTTCAGACCATTCTAACTTAATCTCCTTTAACTAATTTTGCCCCAGGAGGCTAGGCCCTTCACCTGCTACCACCATCAAGAGTTTTGCCGATTGGCTTCCGTAATGGACAGTTACTCTTTTACTTGAAGGTCTTCACCTGTATATGTTTTTAGCTTGGCGGTGTTTCATCTAAACTTAATTGATTTTCACCATTATTCAAACATCTGAAGGTATGTTCCACAATTACTGTAGTGGAAGCTCCCATGTCCACTTCCATCCTCAGAGGTTTGCCATTTACTTTCACTGTGATAAATATTGGTCCTGTCTTTCCAATTTTCAGATTAAACAAGTATATGCCAGAATTTGTTGTTTCAGGCTCTTCTGCATTGTAGATTCATTGGGCTTCTTCTTTTGTTTACAAGCCTGCTTGAGTCTTTCCTTGCACTGCCTCATTATATGACCATTTCTGTGACAATAGTAGCATTCGATTTTTTTTAAACTGCGATTTGCTAAAAAACTGTTTGGTTCCAACTTTTTCAAAATTATTCTTTGATTTCGCTGCTCGGTTATTTTTCTTTATTCTTCAGCTAGCGGGGGCTGTTTCCTGCTTCTTGGCAGAGTCTTATTTTCTCGCGTCACTTCCGGCTGAGTCTTCCCGTCCAATGAGGAGGAGGCACAATTTTGCATACCCTGTATTGCTTTTGAATCTCTTATTGCACTTTCCATGGCCAGCACTATCTCTGGCACCTTCTTGAAATCCCGATTCACTTCAGACAATAATCTTTTCTGAACAGTGTCCTCTTTCACACTATACCCTAAATGATCTTTGTGCATGTTGTTTAGAGACGTACCAAACTCACACTGTTCCATTAACTGCTTCAGATTTGCCATGTAGCCTGCAATTGTCTCACTGGGGCCCTATTTCGTGAATTAAACCGGAACCCCTGCATTGTGACTAAGGCCTTGGGTTGAAAGTGACCCTTCACGAGGTCTACCAATTCATCAAAATTCTTCAACTCTGGGGAACTGGGTGCCATCAAACTTCAAATCAAACTGCAGGTTTTGCTCCCACAAGTACTTAAGAGGATCGCTCGCCTCTTCTCTTCCCCTGTAATCTCAGTCATTTGAAAAAAAATTCAAGGCGTTCTATGTATCAAAACCAATCCTCTGTGGCTGGTTCAAAAGGAACAATTTTCCCAAATTGTGGCATTTTGAGAGGGGATAACTTCTTCAATTCTAATGGATCTTGCTGCTTATAATCACTGAGTGAGGTACAGTGCCGATTTCTTTTTAACTTTATTTCTTCGGTTCGATCCTGTTTTATTCTCATCACCAGTTTATTGTAGGGTGGCCGAGTTGTACTATTAGCGATCTGTTGATCTACAGACACTTCTTGGGTGGAAACATTAAGTTTATTTACAATATACTTAGCAGCAATTACATGTGTGCTTTCAATTCCAACTATATTTTTCACTGACAGCTGAGGTAGATTGTGCTACCCTCCTATTGGGTACTACAGATCATGTGATCTCTCCTGACAAATATTATTCTTAAAGCTACATTACACACTAAATAAAACCACAATTACTACACCTTCCTATCCCTGGACTCCTTCCAACCCCTGGACACCTTCTTCCCCTGGACTCCTTCCCGCTCTCCAGAATCCCTCTCCCCCTAAATTCCTTCCATTACTCCTTTCTCCCCCATCAAACCTACCAACCCAATTGCCGTCTTCTCCACCGTTGTCCCCTCCTCCCCCTTACTCCCTGCCCCTCCCAACCTCACCACCCCATGACACTTCTGTTTCCCCCTCCCAACATCACCTCCCTGACACCATTGTTCCCCCTCTCCCAACTTCACCCCCCAAAACCTTTGTGTCCCGCCCTCCCAACCTCATCCCCTACCCTGCCACTCCTTCCTTTCCCAGTCAAACCTAGACCTTCCTTCCACCCCAACTTTCCCCATGGTACATCGTCCTCTGCCACTCACAGCTGGACTTTCTTCTCCATCCCTTTGATGATCACCTGTAGCAGACCATGGCCAAGACACTGATGTCACAAAGCAGACCCACAACAGTGATTTTCACCTTCCATGAGCTGCTTCACGGCGGAGCCATGTCCATGAGAATCCACCCAGCATGCAATGTACATTCCTCCAGGGTCTCGTTGCTGTCAGGCTCCATCATCGTCTGCTCCTTGGATGTCTGTGATGTGAGCAAGGCCCAGGTGGTAGCTCCCGACTTCTACACCTCGCACTTGTCAAGGCATGTTGTGCACCAGTGTGCTTTCCCATCAAAGTAGGCAGTTTATTTGATGTGGGGAATAATTCCTGCCAGTTGGGCTTATAATGATATTCAGGCATATTACAATGAAGTTCTCAATATCTGCCACTGATAGGCAGAGCGGACGATTGTAAACATGTTTCACGATGGCATGAAACAGAGTTTTGGCCTTCCTGCCATATTGTCCGCTCAAGCCCGCCATGATGCCCGAAGCCAGCGGGCATGGAAAATCTTGCCAATTGGCACATTGCACCTGTTTCAACTAAACAAAATGGGCAACAGCTACTCTTTGTGGCTCATTCCCCAGGGCAACGCTTTGACTAATCAGAGTCAACCTGCCATGTTTGAATTTGAACAAAGTTTGCAGGTAACTGTCAGTCACCAGTTAACTGCTCCATGGTAAGGCCTGTACAAATCAGAGTCCACTTGCCAAACAATTAGCACTTTCTTCTCATAAGTATAAATTTTTGTTCCCTTTACATTTGGTATTCTTGTGAATTTTCCTGATGAGTGCAAGACAAAAAGTTTCGACAACATGTATTTCTTCAGCGATAATCTACATTGTACTTTCTTAAAATATAAAACTTGCCATTTCAATTTAAGCAGGAATAAATTAATTCTATAGAGGTTTTAACATTATTGAAGTTGGATAAGGTGGTTTTCCATAGATTTAATGATCTCAATTTTAGTTCAATATGCATAAAATGAACTCTCATATTTTCCAACACTGGCATTTTACAAATAACCTTTTGCACTAGTTTACAGTTCAAGTGGGCACAGTTAAGTACTCTTAATATTTCTGATGTGCTTTATTCCTGATGAATTTTAAAGGTTGGCATGATGAAATCAGCTGAATGCTAACACATTTGCTTAACATGCTCTGCTTTCCTGCATTTGCACCATTTTAATGGGTGCATTACCGATTTATTTTTAACCTTTATGTTCACACCTTTGCTAAAATAGAATTCAGAGAAATGTTATATGAATGCTACTATCAGCAGCAAGCACATCCAGGCCTAAGTCTCTGCTAATCTAAAGGCTTATTGTTAATTCAGCTCATGGCACTTTGTGGAACCACTGTACCAAAATTAATATGGGCCCAAGCAACAAAATATTTTGAATCATTGATTTTTTAACTTCTCCAGAATAATTATAGCTATGGGAGCCTGTAACTCATGAAAGTAATTTACTTCTGATCTTCTACTTCAACTCCAAGGGCAGAATTTTATGTCCCATGTGTAGCTGCACGCCTGACCTGATAGGGCGTAAGATAGCGTACGATGAGATCGGGCAAACATCCTGACACCATCGCACACTCACGCAACATTTTGGTCGGCAGGCGGGTACGAGAGTCGCCAACAATTAAGAGGCCTATTAAGGCCATTAATTAACAGAGGTTTCTCACTGCTTGTCCAAACTTACGGTTGGCGGGCGGGTGAATAGGTCAGGTGGCATTTGTATTTTTGAGGAAACCTTATCCACAGGGCAGGATGAGGTTTCCGACTTTAATTAAAAAAGAATGTTTTGACATAAATTTTATTACGTATATGTGCAAGGGAGTCCTATGTGGGGACATTTTTTCACACTTTCCACATCATAATTTTTGATTTTAAAACTTTTCAGCTCCCTGAGGCAGCTCTCGGCCTTCAGGGAGCTTTCATTCCATGCTACTCCGTGCCTGCGCAGACTTCAACACTCGCCCTCCTCCCGCCCCCAACCCGGCAGCGCTGTGCCTTTCGACGCGCGGTTCACACTGGCTGTCTGTTAATTGGCCAGCCAGTGTGAAATCTTGGTTGGGGGCCAATCACAGGCAGGGAACCATTCCCCGGCTGCTCCCGGGCCCGTCCACTGCCCGCCCGATGACCCGAAAATCCTGCCCCAAGTTTCTGCACTATCCCATATCCCTTGATTCCCTTCGTACCCAAAAATCTAAAATCTGTTTGAGTAACCTCAACAACTTAGCACCTACAGCTTTCTGGGGCAGAGAATTCCAAAGATTCACAACCATTTAAGTGAAGAAATTGCTCTTCATCATATTCCTAAATGGTCCACTCCTATTCTGAGACTGCAGCTCCTGGTTCTCCACCTCCCAATCAGGGGAAACATCCTTCCAGCCCATAGGCTATCAAGCCCCTAAGAATTTTATACATTTCAATGAGATCCCCTGTCATTCTTCTTAACCCTTAGGAAATTTAGACCTAGTCTGCTCAACCTCTCCTCTTTAATCTAGTCTAATGAACCTTTGCTGCATTTCCTTGATGACGAGTGTATCGTTCCTTTGAAAATGAGAGTAAAATTGCACACAGTCCTCCAGGTGCAGTCTCACCAAGGCCCTGGACTGTTGCAGTAAGGTTTCTTTACTCATATCTTCCAATCACTTTGTCAAAAAAGGCCAATATGCCATTCACTTTCCTAATTGCTTGCTGTACCTGCATGTTAACTTTCTGTGATTTGTGTACAATGCCAGCATTTCTCATTCTCTCACTATTTAAAATATATTCTGCTTTTCTATTTTTTCTACCGAGGCAAAGAACTTCACACTTCAGTGCTCTTTAACATAACAGTGACAAATGTCTGGCAATGCGTTCACCATTAAATCAATCTTGTAATTGCGGTGACATTCACAGGCTGCTGAAGCCTTATTCTTTTGGCAGCATTCAGGCTGTTTAGTTGAATTACTGCCTTGTGACTCAGCAACAGCTATTTATTTTCCTATACCAAGTGACTTATTTTTGCTGGACTTTTTTAACATTGGTCCTCTATTTAACATCCATTATTTCTATTGAGTCTACTGTGTTAGCAACATAATGATAATTAATGGCTTCTTTTGGAAATACAGAGAGACAAATATATGCAGTTGTTAGATTAAAGGTTTGATTGTTACAGTCCTGCCAGTGGCTGGTGTCCGCATGGGCAGGACAGGAAAATTCCCGGCCTAAGAGTTTTGAATTGCTCTTTGTTTATGATGTAATCTATTATCCTCAGTCAGCTTCCTGTTGTTCAATCACTCCACAGTTCTCCATATAACTTCTACATTCTGAAACAATAAGCCATAGCCAAGCTTCCACAGTAGTAAACTTTATTTCAAGTAATTGTTTTTCTCTTTGAAGGCTTTTTTTCATATGGATGGGAACAGTTATATTTGATGTCAAGGTTAACAGTCCATTGTTCCTGGAAGGTGATTCAGATGATCACACTTGTCAAGTTAAAATTTGTTAATGATTCTATTTCCAGGCTCTCTCAAAGCTTTGGAATTCAGAATAAAGTCAATTCCAGAATACTTTCCATCTTGTCCAGTTCTGCAAGATGTTCTTAAAAAGAGAAGAAAATGCATTCAAATGATACCTTCCAAGTCCTCAGAGAATCCCAAAATGCTTTACGTCCAATTAAGTTGTGATTGATAACCAAATGGCACTTTTATGTTTGGTACTGCTGACATTCAGATTGAAGAAGGGTGATCACATTTCATCACCTTCCCACCATTTCTCAATTTTTGGGTGTTGGGTACTTCTTCTGTAGAATAAGACTTTTAATAATGCAAACACAGGGATTAGGTGCATGGCAGTCTCTCTATGTTCCCCTGACCTCAACTCTAATGTATCCCCTCCACATTTTGTCTCATTGCTGGCAGCCATGGCTTCAGCATCTAGGTCCCACACTCTGGAATGCTCCGCAATCCTTTAAATTGGTCCATAAAGTCTATCTTTTTGACTATCTTAATATCCGACACCCATGTTTTATTCCTAATTATGAATATGTACAAACATACTAAAATGACAGGCAAGAAAAGACTAGCTGATCCATCAAGCCTTGCCTCATTCATAGTGGTTGACATAACCAGACACTGTGCGGCATCCTGGGACATTGTTTACATTAAAGGCATTGTATAAATGCAAGTTGTTGTTGTCCATTCTGAGTTTGATGATAAAAAAACAATGTTATTTTTAAAAAGCTTTGCCCTCTTTTGGAAGTTACATTTCCTCTTCTTAAAATATAAAACTATTCCTGAATTAGAGACAGCAAGGTAAGTTTCATCACAAGACGTTATAAAATGTTGTTTCATAACTAATTACTATGAGGTCCATAAAGTATGAATGGACATCTCAAGTTGACTCATGCGGTGTTTTTTCTGGCTTCGCGATGGGGAATTATATTGCCCCTTTTGGCCTGGCTGATATCAGAAATCCCAACAAGGACAATGTGATTTCCATACTGTAGTTCCTCTATGAAAGGGTTGTAACAATCTTACACCATTCAATTTCGAGAAGAAAATGCACTGGAGTGACATGGAGGAAATAACAAAGGACTGTAAACACCACAAACTGCAAAGGCAAAACTGAGCCCTGTTACTCAAAAATGGATGCAAGTTAACTTGATGGAGAAGCAGAATAGCACAGAAAGGCAGTCAAACTCAACCAAATATCAACATTGTTATGAACAGTCCCCGGAAGTGGTCCCCCAATTTGTTATGATCCCGGACGAGGTACCCAAATTGCTGTGCTCCTGGGTGAGGACAAATGACCTGGTTCCCTTTCTTTATTCAACAGCTCGGTTGCTCTCAACAAGATTAATTTAAAAAGGATCTCTTGCCTTGTGTACCTTTGCCCAGTCCAAATGTATTTATGTTTTAAAAGGAGCCAATTTAACCAGGCTTTCTTGAGTAAAAGAAAGAGTGAATTCATTCGCTACTAAAATGTGAGA
Organism: Carcharodon carcharias; assembly: GCF_017639515.1. Taxonomy (NCBI): domain Eukaryota; kingdom Metazoa; phylum Chordata; class Chondrichthyes; order Lamniformes; family Lamnidae; genus Carcharodon; species Carcharodon carcharias. The sequence goes on along the minus strand of NC_054474.1, from coordinate 81,926,992 downwards.
AAAAATAATAAAAACGCAACACACATACACAGAGATTAGAAGTGAGCAACGGAATTTTCTGAGCCCGCTGGGCGTGATAGGTGGCGTGCTCAGAAAATATGGTGCGACCTGCTTAATGATGACGTGAAGGCAGGTGGTGATCGTTCACTCAGCCCGGCGACGGCGGACCGCGTTTCCCACCATTGGTCGGCAGGGAGCTAATTGTAATACATTAGCATATAATTAAAAGGCCATCCCGCCAAGCTCTTGGATCCCTGCCATAACGTCTGTCCACGTCGGCAGGAAAGCTCTTGGCAGCTTTCACTTTGGGGGAGCTGAGGTGAGTGAGCAGCGGCATTCATCACAGCTCGCCCATTGTTTACAGGCCTCAGAGGCGCCAGGGAGCAGGGGAAACTGAAGACTGGCCCCGACTGCTGAGGGGCCTGGGGGCAAATGCTGGCCAGCCTTGGAGGTGACCCTTGTCAGTGGGGGCAGGGGTCGGGGCCAAGTGCTGCTCTGGCACTGCATCCCGCGCACAGGCAATCGAGATGGGGGGCAGGTTAAGCCGGGGAAGTGGCCACACATGAGGGACAGCTGTATAAACTGACCAAGCCTCTGCCAACACTTTTTTGGACTGCGGAGCAGTTGGACTGAACACGTTGTACAATCTCCTCGCCAACGCTGGCCATGTAGTAGTCACTGCTGGAGGCTCTCACAGCCCTTTGCAATCTGAGCATCCTGGTTTGGACCAGTGTCCCCCATGTCACAGGTTGACAGTGCAGCCATGCAGCGCACTCATCCCTGGCCACTCAAGGTGTGACCAGCATTCTCCAGGAAGCATTAAGGGGCGGTCACACAGGGCCAGGAAAGGTGCTAAGAGCAGCCATGATAACCATGTCTCGCTCTCTCTTTCATGCTCCAGGAAGACCATGTCAGGATCATGGATCCTGATGACTTAGCTGTATGCCTGATGGCCTACAGAGACCATAGAAGACGGAGGACGAAGCAACTGAGGCACCTGGCTGTCAAAGGCAGGAGCAGAAATCTCATAAAGGGGCAGCAGGTGCTCGCGCACATGCTGCCCAGGAGCAACAGTGAGCCATGGTTGTTAAGCACCTAGACACCCAGGGTCTATAGATGCCGCCTGCCATTCCTGCAGATGACTGAAAACCAGTGTCGCCAATGACTGCGCAAGTCTAGGGACCTGGTGGCTCACATCTGCCACTTACTGCAGCATTTGGCGCCAAGGAGACACGGAGGGCATCCACTGCCAGTGGCTGTGAAAGTCACCGCGGTACTCAATTTCTATGCCAGTGGCTCTTTTCAGGGCTCCACATGGGATTTCACTATCCACCATCCACAAATGCATCCATGAGGTCGCGGATGCCATCTTCTCTATGGCACACAACTTTGTGCATTTCGCCCAGGACCAGGATGCCAGGGCCATTGGATTCTCCCTGATCTCGGGATTCCCACAGCTGCAGGGTGCAATTGACTGCACTCATGTGGCACTCAGGTCTCCATCGCTACACATGGTGAACTTCATCAACCGCAAGGGCTTCCACTCACTGAATGTGCAGCTGGTATGTGACAACCAGAAACACATCCTGCAAGTATGCGCATGGTTTCCAGGAATGTGCACGACAACCACATCCTGAGTCGCTCATAGATCTCTGCAGTCTTCCAGGGTCCACAGAGGCTGCAGGATTGCCTCCTTGGGGACAAGGGCTATCCGCAGAAGTCATGGTTGATAACACCCGTGCGGCGGCCTCAGACTGCAGCAGAGCGACGCTATAATGAGGCTCATGCAGCAGCCCGCAGCTTGGTGAAGCAGACCATGGGGATGCTGAAGATGTGGTTCCGGTGCCTGAACCGGGCTGGTGGATTCCTGGAATACAGTCCGCAGAGGGTGTCACACATTGTCAGTAATGTTTCCAGGAAGTGTGAGGCTAGACCATCACTGTGGTCTGAAGGCTGCACAGAGCACAGGGAAGAGGCCCTGAACTGAGACACCTGCCTTTTATCCTGTGCATCAGAACAAGGGACCACAGGCAGGGAGACATTCTTAGAAGTATATTGACAATAGTGAGCAGTATGTACAAATGATCAACACCCATGCCCAGGCAGTGCAACTACTTTTATCTAACATTCCTAACCCTGCTGCTATATCTTGGTGCTCCCAGACATCCACAGCGGAGGTGGAGGCAGCCTGCTGACTGTGATACCCTGTCTGTGATGACCTTGGTGGGCCGAGACATGGTGGGTTCCGGCCTACTTTTGGGGTCCTGCTGTGCGGCAGTGGCACCCTCCTCGGCTGTGAAGCTGGAGCTGCAGGGGTCACAGGAAGAGGGTATTCGGATGGACCGGTCACTCCCAGAGCCACCTGGGTCAATGGCCCTGGAGCGTATACCTGCCAAACTTCCTCCCTTTGGGTGCCCAAGAGACCCTGGTTGACCCCATGAATGGAAGGGGTAGCTGGAGTGAAATCGAGCTGCCCAGCACCCCTCTCTTGTACACACTGTTGGAGGCCAACTATTGGATCAGCAATAGAGTTAAGCCGTGCAGCCGTCCTGCCAGTGTTGACCTCGGTGCGTTGCAATGCTGGCACTGTCACCTCAGCCTGAAGAAGGAGAGACTCCACCATCGTGCCTTGCAACCTGAGGAGTGCAGCAGACATCTCTTCCTGATGTTCCCTAGCTTGCCTCTGCAGCTCCAGCAACTGTGACATGACCGAGTCCAGAGGCTCATCATCTGACGGACTCAGCAATGTTGTGGCCTCCAGCAGTCCTGGAGTGATGGGAGTCTGGGAAGTCCCTGCCTCCTCCTGCTGTGGATCAGAAAGTGCAATGTGCTCGCCAGATTGTGATCCCGAGGCTACTCTGAAGCTAGGCCCCGCCGAGGTATGTGTCTCTGCGCTGGTGGAGGGTGTGGGTGAGCGCTGCGACATGACTTCAGGAAGAGTGCCTCCAAATACTTCTTCAGAGGCTCTTCAGAGGCTGATTGGAAGCCCTGGGTCATGGACTCCATTGGCTATTTGGCAGATGTGCCTGTGAAAGCAAAGGGAGATAATTAGAGCATGGCAGTGGCCTGTGAAAGAGGACACATGACTCACTGCAGGGTGGCATGATGGATGTTGCACTGCTGGATCCTCACTTGTTTGAGCAACGCCAACCTCACCGTCAACACAGGACCAATCCCAGTCTTTGCTGGCCAGCTGGATGGCTCTGTTTTCAAATTCTGTCAGAACTTTAATCTTGGCCATCCTTCCACCTGTCTGTGACCCTTCCCTCCTGTTGTGAGTCAGTTTGTCCTGCATGGATAGAGATGAGGAGAGTGTATCAGGACACCTGTCGGACCAGATGATAAGTATGCCTGGCCTGTGTGGGTGGTGACTGTCCCCATATGTGGAATGAGGACAATGATGGTGTGTGTGAAAGAGTGAATGGTGATGTCGCTTGCACTGGCAGTGAGTGAGGGCCCTGCGGATGTGTGGTGGATTTGTGAGTGTGTGAGTTGGGTGTGAATTATCCTGGCGGAACGGAGGAAATCATTCATCCTCTTGTGGCACTGAGTGGCTATCCTTGTCTGCATGGCTTTGGCACTGACCACCGCTCCATCGCTCCACCACTCCACCGCCCTCCCAAGCTGGGTTGGTGACTTTGCTTCTCATCCTGCGGCCAGAGCTAGGGTACAGCACATCCCGGCGGGCCTCCACGGCATCCAGTAGTCACTTGAGGGACCTGTTGTTGAAACGGGGGGGCTGCAGTCTTTTTTCCTTTTCTGGCCATGTCTCCTGGGCAGCAGTGGTGAGCTGGTGGCGATGAAGGCTTTGCTGGCGGTTGCCTTTTAAAGATGATGGCTGGCATGTTGCAACAGTGGGGTGGTCGTGGGCAGGCGGATGAGAGCCCACCCACCATGGAAACGGTGTTTCACGGGACTGAGTAAATAATGAGGCAGGCTCAGAACGATATGCTGTGAAAACCCTCCATTTTCATCAGTGGGTAGGACTCCTTTTTACCTGTCCACTAATGCACTTAGTGCAATTCTGGGAAAGCTGCGTCCAAGAAGTGAATCCAAAAACAAAAGTTAAAAAAGATATACAAATTAATCTTTGGCTTGCCTGTGAGGAGTAGATGATGAAACATTGTGGCCATTAAGTTGGATGATTCCACTAGAGCTGACATTGTGCAGTTGAGCAGTTAGTTTGAGAATTCTTGATTCTGAAGGTTAGCTGAAAAGAGTTGTCCTGTTTTCTTTGACCGTGGCTTTGCTGAATTGTGACTTGCTTCCAGCAATTGGAGGGAGAGACTTTTTTTACCTGCAAGTGATGTTCTTGAGCTGTGACCTTCACAGCAGACACTAGCACCAGAATAGAACACCAGGCAGGCGCACTGAGACCAAGGTTGCAGTTGACTTTTAACCCCTTTACTGTGTATCCCTGGAAGGTAAAAACAAACATATCTTTCACCCAGAAACTGCTTTCTTTCAACTCAGATCTGGGAGATAACTCAACAGGAGATGGTTTCTGCTGAGATGATAATCAGCTTTATTTGCATTGCATCTCTTCCTTTGAAGTATCTCTGTCTGAAAAAGGCCTTGATATCTTTTTAGATGCAACATTCTGTTCTCTCTGGGCTAGTTGGTCATGTGTAATCCACATAGGAATTTTCCAGCAAGTGGTTATTTTGCAGTCACAGCCAGCTTTTGCTTGTAGATCCTTTTTTTAAAAAAAACCCATGTCTTCATTTAAAAAGTTTAATATGCTCTTAAGTAATTTGGGGCTATAATCTGTAGTCATAACAACATCTAGAAATAGGAATATGAGCAAGTTATATAATTAACATGTTAATATTTTCTCAAATAGCTTTCCACTATGGCAGATAATTATCATGTCAAGGATAACCACCAAGTTTAGAAAATGTGATCAGTTCCAAGATAGGGTCAATAATGTACGATCCATCTCTGAATACATTATATTAGCGCTGAAAATAGCCATGTCAAAATATACACAACTTAAAGACAAGGAAGTGTCTTTCTGAACTCCGGTCTCCAAGAGCTAAAAAAGGTGCAGCAACATTTGATGAATGTAAACCAGTTTTTCATAAAACTTCAGCTGAAAAGAAAGAAATACAGGAAATATTAGGAACTTAATAGTAGGACAACAAAAAAAAATTGCTAAATATTAGGAAAGGTTCAAGAAGGCAGCTCACTACCACCTTCTCAAGGACAATTAGCAATAGGCAACACAAACTGACCTTGCCAGCAATTCCCACATCCTATGAAAGAATTTAAAAAACTGAGGTATGGCTTAATGCTTTTAGTTATGAGTATCAAATATTAAAGATACAGTCTAGCAATTAATGCCCACTTAAGGGCCGCATCCCAACCCCAGTAGCACGCAGTGGACTCGCCTTGCCAAGCAAGCCTATGTGGGGTTGCTTGTGGGCTCCCAGAAGGTGTCCCTCTCACTCAGTGCCTGATCAAGTTCCCTTCCTAACAGCATTGTGGGTGCTCCTACAACACAAAGGCTGTAGCAGTTCAAGAAGATGGCTCACCACCACCTTCCAAAAGGCAATTAATGATGGGCAATAAATGCTAGCCTAGCCAGCCAAGCCCACATCCCATGAACAAATAAAAAAAGTGACCTGACATCGGGAAGGGTGGGGTCCACTCAGAGCCACACTCCTGCCGTTGCTGCCGATCCCCCTCAACCACCCCCCCCCATGAAGCCCTATCACCATCACTCACCTGTGCCTGGGGTCCAGAGATATTACTAGCCCTTAGGTGGGTGTTGCTGTGGCAGCAGCCACCACCTCCCTGGTGGCACTGCCATTCAATAGAGCTGCCAGCCTCTGATTAGCCAGCAGCTCTTGTTGTGTTGAGCTTCCACCTCCAGGGTCCTTGATCTTGGGGAAGGCCTGCTACTGTCTAGTTAAGTGCCTGAGTGGCATTTAATGATGTGGGCTTTCTTTTAAAGAGGTGAACAGGGCTTTCACTGGCTCTCCAGCTGGTGGGTGAGACCCCTGTTGCCGCTATTAAATAGCACCCATCATCCTTTCCCCTGTTACACAGTAATATTCATCTAAAATTACTTACTTTTCTGACCATGATTCCTGTCCAATTTCAACAGCCTATTTCTTTGGTCACTTTTATCAAGGATGACAAGTGATTCTAAACATCTGTGGGGCTTTGTTGCATAACTTATCAACTCCCAGTTCCCTGATTTTTCATATGTAGGGAAATTCACCATTCATTAGCAATACGTCTCTTGTTAGCACAAACTGTTAGGGAGAAGTGTCATCCATTCCCTTGTTTCAGCAGATAAGGACATTCTATGCCCATAAAATGTTTATACCTCAGGGAACTGTTACTATTATTGAAGTGCAGTCAGTGTAAAGAGAATGTTTTTAAAATAGAAATCATTGCACATCAGTTGGTAATAAAACTGCTGGCTTAACTAACCCAAGACTAAGTCATACTGAGTAGGAAAACTATGGATGAAATTTGCCTACGGGCAGCTTTTCATTGAGACTTATTTCTCCAAAAATTTCTTATATGTAACATAAATATTACACAAACACACGCATACACCCACATGTATTCAGTTTAAGGGCAAGCTCATTGCTGGGGGCAAAAGCATGTACAAACACTCATCCCAGGTTATAATTACTCTTCTGTTCAACTCCAGTGAAGATTTGATTTCACCACATTATGACGTAGTACACTGGGGTCACATCCTGTTTTAGCTCTAGGACATGGCTGCAGCCACGACAGACAGTGCAAACAGTGACAGAGAAATGAATATTATATAAAAGGTTTCTTCTCAAACATGAAGGCTTGGATATTTAACTCCTTTACCAAAGGAATCTGTCACTTAAAATATAAATCATTCTTTTACATTTATTTAGATTTGTTATTTGGTTACTTCTGTTACCAATTTCACATATCTCAGCAGTGGGCAGGAGTCCATTCCTGATAACCAATTCTCAGTCCCGCCTTTGAAAAACTTCAAATAACAGCTATAAGAGTCTATTCATGACCGCCTGGCAGGGAGATGGCCAACAGCTTCAGGAGATGGTGGGCACATGCCCAATCTCCTAATGAAGGCACGATGTCTGGGCACAGAGGGGGCAGGCCGTGACCCAGCGGAGGGCAAGGTTTCTCCTTTAAAGGAACCCCTTGCACAGGACTGCAGCAGCAACACCAGGAAACAGTGTCTGGGCATGACAGAACTTTGTGTAGAATATTTAGAATTTATTTTAACAATTGAGTGATTATTTATGAATGTGTATGACTGTCTTTATAGCTGGGAAGCATTCATGACCTTTGTCATGGTAAAAAGAGCATTGGAATGCATCTGACCCATAACCGTGAGGAATTTCAAGTGTTCATGGCAATATTGAACATCAGGCTGTTAACTACTTGTATCTCTCCGCAGATGGCCGAGAGAATTGTGCCAGGAGAGCAAAAGATCAAGGACGTCCCCAAATTTTGATGATGACGCCCTGTGAGCCATCCTCCAGGCTTTAGATGATAGGTGGGAGGTCCTCATTCCTGCTGACAGGAAGTGAACGCCCCCAAGCCTGACCAAAGCAGCCTGGACGGAGTTCACAGAGGAGGTCAGCAACCTTGGGGCCATCTGGCCAGCTTGGCTTCAGTACCACTAAAAGCTCCTCCGAAGGTGAAGAAGGAAGCTGTCCCTGCCAAGACTGAGGTTAAATCCAAGGCCTTGAAAACAAAGAAGGCCATTTTGAAGGGAGTTCATAGTCACAGGCAGAAGAAAATTAGAACGACATCTACCTTCAGGAGACCAAAGATACTGAGACTGAGAAGGCAACCCAAGTACCCTAGAAAGAATGCCCCCAGGGGGAACAAATTGGACCATTATGCTATCATTAAGTTCCCCCTGATCACTGAGTCTGCTATGAGGAAATTTGAGGGCAACAATACTTTGGTTTTCATTGTTGCCATCAAGGCCAATAAACATCAGATAAAACAGGCTGTCAAGAAACTGTATGATATTGATGTAGCTAAAGTCAACACTCTTTTCAGGCCCGATGGTGAGAAGAAAGCTTCTGTTTGTCTGGCCCCAGGCTATGATGCATTGGATGTTGCTAATAAGATTGGAATCATTTAAACTGATTTCAAGAAGAGCTGTATAAATATTTCAATAAAGTTTTAAAATTATAAAAAAAAAAGCTCTATGACCTTCTAGGTCTGCAGCAGTGAGTCTGTCACCATTTTTCACAGAATCACAGAATTTTAATGGCACAGAAAGAGGCCATTTGGCCCACCGTGTCTGCACCGGCTCTCCAAATGAGCATTATAACCTAATGCCATTGCTCCGCTTTTTCCCCGTACCCTTATACATTGTTTCTATTCAAATAATCATCCAATGCCCTCTTGAATGCCTCAATTGAACCTACCTCCACCACACTTCCAGGCAGTGCATTCCAGACTCGAACCACTCGTTGTGTGAAAAAGTTTTTTCTCGCAACGCATTTGCTTCTTTTGCAAATCACTTCAAATCTGGACCCTCTTGTTCTCGATCCTTTTGCGAACAAGAACAGCTTCTCCCTTTCTACTCTGTCCAGCCCTCTAATGATTTTGAACACCTGTATCAAATCTCCTTTTAGCCTTCTTCTCTCCGAGGAGAACAGTCCCAACCTCTCCAATCTATCCTCATAGCTGATAGTTCTCATCCCTGGAACCATTCTTGTAAACCTCTTCTGCACTCTCTCCAATGTGTTCACATCCTTCCTATAATATGGTGCCCAAAAGTGTACACAATACTCCAGCTGATGACTAACAAGTGTCTTATATAAGTTTAGCATAACCTCCTTGCTCTTGTACTCTATGCCCCTATTAATAAAGCCCAAGGTACTATATGCTTTATCAACTGCTCTCTCCACCTGTCCTACCACCTTCAATGATCTATGCACATATATACCCAAGTCTTTCTGCTCCTGCACCCCCTTCAAAATTTCACCTCTTATTTTATATTGTCTGTCCATGTTCTTCCTACCAAAATGCATCACCTCACACTTCTCCACATTGAACTTCATCTGCCACCTATCTGCCCACTCCACCAACTTGTCTATATCGTTTCCAAATTCCACACCATCCTCCTCACAGTTCACAATGCTCCCAAGCTTCATATCATCCGCAAACTTTGAAATTGTCCCCAGCACACCAAAGTCTGGATCATTAATTAATATCAAGGAAAGCAAGGGTCCCAATGCTGACCCCTGGGGAACTCCACTACAAACCTTCCTCAAGCCTGAAAAATATCCATAGACCATTACTCTCTGCTTCCTATTTTTCAGCCAATTTTGTATCCATGTTGCTAATGTCCCTTTCATTCCATAAGCAATAACATTTCTCACAAGTTGGTTGTGTGGCACTGTATCAAATGCCTTTTCAAAGTCCATTTACAGCACATCAACAGCATTACCCTCATCAACATTTTCTATTATCCTTTCAAAAAACTCCAGCAAGTTAGTTAAACACGATTTCCCCTTTAGAAATCCATGCTGGCTCTTCCTTATCAACCCATATATTTCCACATGACTACTGATTCTATCTTGACTAATTGTTTCTAGAATCTTGCCCACCACTGAAGTTAAACTGACTGGTCTGTATTTGCTAGGCTTATCCATACAACCTTTTCTGAACAAGGGCGTAATATTGCAACTCTCCAGTCCTCTGGCACCACCCCGAGTCTAGGGAAGACTGAAAGATTGTGGTCAGTGCTGCTGCAATTTCTCCTCTCATTTCCTTCAATATCCTTGGATGCATTTCATCCAGTCCTTGTGTCTTGTCAACTTTAAGTACCAACAGTCTATTCAACACTTCCTCCTTGTCAATTTTGAACCCTACTAGTGACAGGGTTTCCTTGTCGGTCACCATGGCCTGGGTAGCATCTACCTGCTTGGTAAAGATGGATGCAAAGTATTAATTTAATACCTCAGCCATGGCCTCCTCGTCCATGTGTAAATTCCCTTTTAGGTCCCTAATCAGCCCTACTCCTTTCACCACCATTTTACTATTTATATGTCTATGGGATTATGGGATTCTCCTTTAAATTGGCTGCCAGTGTTCTCTCATAGTTCCTCTTCACTTCTCTGATATGCTCTTTCACCTTCCATCTGAACCTTCAGTATTCCTCTAGGCTGTCGATTGTACTTTCTATTTGACAACTGTCATAAGTGCACTTCTTTTTTACCCTAACTCCATTTTCCTTTTTCATCCAGGGAGCTCTGAATTTGTTTGCCCTACATTTCCCTTTCCAAGGAATATGCCTTGACTATACCCAAACCAATTATTTTTTCAAGGTAGCCCATTTTTCCCGCCAATCTTTCATCCCAGTCTATCTGGCCCAGCTCCATTCTTGCCCCATCGAAGTCAGCTCTTGTCCAGTTAATTATTCTTACTCTGGATTGCCGACAGTCCTTTCCTATCATCATCCCTAAATGGTCAATACTATGATCACTGTCCCTAAATGTTCCCCCGCTGACACTTGATCTGCATGGTCCACCTCATTTCCAAAATCCAGGTCCTACAGTGCTTCTTTTCTTGTTGGACATGTACGGCTGTAGAAAATTGTTCTGAACACAATCTACGAACTTTTGCCCCTCTCCTCCCCTTACACTACCACTGTCCCAGTCTACATTCAGGTAATTAAAGTCACCCATTATAACCACTCTATAATGCTTGCATCACTCTTTAATTTCCCTGCAGATTTGTTCTTCTAAGTCCTTCTCACTATTTGGTGGTCTATAGACTACACCGAGCAATGTATTTGTACCCTCTTTGTTCTTTAGCTCTAGCCAAAGTGATTCTGTCCTTGAACCCTCTGGGACGTCCTCTTTCTCCAGCATTGCAATGCCCTCCTTAACCAATACCACCACCCCTCCTCCTTTCCTTCCTTTTTTATCTCTTCTGAACACCTTGTACCTGGGAATATTTAACATTCAATTCTGCCCTTCCTTGAACCAGGTCTCTATTATCACCACAACATCATATTTCCACATGGCAATCTGCTCCTGTAACTCCCCAATCTTATCTACTATATTCCATGCACTTGCATACATGCATAGTAACCCTGATTTAGATTTTGTTACTTTCTCCCTCACCCCTAACTTACAATTCTCTATACTAGAGCTATCTGTCCCTCCCAATATTTTGTGCACCCTGGTATTCCTCTCTAACATTTTCTCCACACCCCTGCTGAGTTAGTTTAAAGTCCTCCCCAACAGCACTAGCAAAATGCCCCACAAGGAACTCATTCACAGCTTTGTTCAGGTTCAACCCGTCTGGAGTGTACAGGTGCCATCGTCCCCAGAGCCAGTCCCAGTGTCTCAGGAATATAAAGCCCTCCCTTCCATACCAACATTCCAGCCTCGCATTCATCTGCCTTATCCTTCTATTTCTGTACTCATTGGCACGTGGCAATGGGAGTAATCTGGAGATTACTACATTTGAGGTCCTGCTTGCTAATTTTCTACCCAGCTCCCTAAATTCTGACTGCAGGACTATAGCCCCCTTCCTACCTAAGTCATTGGTACCAAAGTGGACCATGACCTCTGGCTGATCACATTCCCCCAGAAGTATGTCCTGCAACCTCTCTGTGACATCCTTGACCCTGGTACCAAGGAGGCAACATACCATCCTGAAGTCACATTCTATAGTCACAGAAACACCTGTCTGTTCCCCTAACCAATTTGTCCCCTATCCCTATAGCTCTTCCTTTTTTCTTCCTCACCTCCTGTACAGCCGAGCTGCTTGTGGTGCCACAAACTTGGCTCTGACTGCACTCCTCTGAGGAACCAACACCCTCAATAGCTTCCAAAACGGAAAAACGGTTTGTGAGCAGGACCCCAGGGAACATCTGCCCTACCTGCCTTCTTCTCTTGGACTGCCTGGTGGTCACCCATTCCCTCTCTGCCTACAGGCCCTTTAGCTGTGGTGTGACCACCTTCCTGAATATGCTATCCATGTAGCTCTCAGTCTCGTGGAAGCGCCACAGTGACTCTAGCCGCCACTTCAGCTCTGAAACCCGGAGCTCAAGTTTCTGCACCTGGTGACACTTCCTGCACATGTGGTCATCTAGGGCACTGGTAGCGTCCATGATTTCGCACATATTACAGGACACACATTCTACTCGACTGAGCTGCCCTGCCATGTCTTAACTCTGTTTCCCTTATGTTAACTTTATTCTACTTTGGATTATTTATATGACTTTATTATATTGGCCCTAAATTTCCCTTGTTCCTGGTGCTTCTCAGTTAAATAAGTATAGCAACTTGTTTAAAAATATTACACTTCCCTAATTTACTCACCAGTTCTACTTGCTAAGGCCACTACTCTTCTTTCTGAGAAAAGGTAGATAAAGCAAGGAGCACCTTTTGCCTCCTCACCAAACTCCCTCATTTTTGACACAAAAACAAAAACTTCTGAAGTTCTGTCGAAGCGTCATGAGGACTCGAATCGTCAACTCTTTTCTTCTCCGCCGATGCTGCCAGACCTGCTGAGTTTTTCCAGGTAATTCTGTTTTTGATTTGGATTTCCAGCACCCGCAGTTTTTTTGTTTTTATCCCTCATTTTTGAGATGGACACACATGGAAGGTGTGTTTTTGGTTCATTATGGGATTGCTTTGTTTGCAAACCAAGGGTGGGATTCTCTGGTCCCGCCAGCAATGGTCATCACCATGTGTGGGGTGGGAAAATTTGGAAAGGGGCGAACATTATCCTCTGAGGAGGAATAGGGTACCTCAGAGGGTGCAGAGTTACATTCTTGCTCTGCACCCAGCACCAGTGAAGATAGCTGGGTATGTGTGACTGGGCTTTAAGGGAATCACAAACTGGTGGGAGCACATCACACTTGCATGTGCAGGTGCCACAGACTGATCATGGTTGATCTTCTTGTGTTTCGATTTCCACATTCCCATCTACTCCTGATAACCTTTGATTCCCTTGCCTACCAGAGGCATGTTCTGGAACAGACTTTGAAGGAGTCCATCCAGGCCATGAGCACCATAATCACACACTCAACAGAACGGATGGTTTCTTCCATTGACAGACTTGCGACTGTAATAGGTGGGCAAACCCAGCAGATCACTGATGAGATAGTGGGTATGTATTCTGACCTGCAGTCCATTGCCTTATCTCTGAGCTCTGGGGCCAAGAGACAGGGTGAGAGGAGGATGAGGAGCCCAGAGTCATATTCAGTTCCTGGTCCCTTCCAGGAATACAGGGAGGGCCAAATGGACCTCACTGCAGCGAGCGAGCAGCGGCTGATGCCACCTGGGGGCATCTCTCAGGGCTCTTCTGATGGGGTAGACTCTCCTCTGCCTCTCTGCCATTTGACACAGATACCTTTGAGTGCCACGTCAATAGATGGGCATCCTGTCACTTTGCAGGAGATTCCCATGATGCCGGGACCCTCGTGGCCTCAGGCGACCAGAGGATGGCTGCCAAAGTCATTGCAGGCATGGGGGCATAAGGGTCAGCAGCCTATGGCCACCACAGATGTCAGAAAGGGAGCATCACACCTCAGCACTCGACAAAGATTCAGGAAACCCTGCATTTGTCACACTTGGGTGAATATCGGTGCATTTTGTTTTGTGAAATTTGCACATGTTAATGGCTTTCTGTGCATATAAATGAATGCGGTTTTCCACATATTATCCAGCTGCACGTGTTCATTAACTGAGATGTATGAATAAGGATTCAATTGATACTATTAAAGGATTCTGTGATTACGTGCATCCTGACTGACATTGTTTGGCTGAGTAACATTGCCCATACATGGCACTGGTGTTCATGTTGTGGAGCTGTGTAGAGAAGGTGCCACTGGTTGCCTGAAGCTGATGGAGTTGGAGAGACTTATCTATTGGGATTGTCTGATCAGAACTTCCCATGTATCACAGCCATCAAGAACCTTTCTGGGACCTGCTTGGTCATCTACCTGCATCTCAGCCTCCTCTTCCTCTGACTCCTCATCAGGGGAATGGGCTGTTTCCCTCAACTCCTCCTCTGAAAGGGCTTCTCCTCTCTGGATAGCAAAGTTATACAGAGCACAACAAACTATTATGAGGGAAGCTCTAAAACAAAAACAGAATTACCTGGAAAAACTCAGCAGGTCTGGCAGCATCGGCGAAGAAGAAAAGAGTTGACGTTTCTAGTCCTCATGACCCTTCGACAGAACTTGAGTGAGTCCAAGAAAGGGGTAAAATATAAGCTGGTTTAAGGTGTGTTGGGGGGGGGGGGGGGGGGGGCTTCGTAGTTTATAAAAATCCCTGGCTGCCCTGCTGGTGTGTTTGTACCAAATTGGTACAACCAATGACCCCTTGCACCCATGCAACTATGGTTGCAAAACCTCTGGCTCTTTCCAATTGAGTGTTGTTGTCTGGAGTGAGGGAGATATAGCAATGGTTACACCTAAACATGGCATCAGTGAATACCTTTGTGCAGTGATGTGTCACAGGCTGGCTGATCCTGTTTAAGGTCTCCAGGCAGCCTGAAAAGACCCAGAGGTGAAGAAGTTCAGCGTCACTGTGACTTTTGATGTTGCAGGCATTGGGTGGCCATCCACACAATTGGAGGTCTCAGGCGCAAATGTCACAGAGGGATGTGAGAGTCTCTTGTGAAAGACGAAGTCTGCAGAGACATTGGCCAGAATTTTCCATGCCCGCCGGTGTCAGGCATGTTTGGTGGCGTGAGTGAGCAATATGGCATGATTGGTTTCACAATGGCGTGAAACCAGTTTGTGATCGTCCACTCAGTCTGCTGATGGCGGGTGGCGTTCGCCACCGTTGGACGTCGGGAACTTCATTTGAATAAATCAGCATATTATTATTAGGCCTGCCCGCAGGAATCGTCCCCCCTACCCCTCAACCCACTGGATCGGCCGCCCATGTCAGTGGGAAAACACACCGACGTGTTTAAGAACAGCACATAAGCGACGTGCACCTGGCAGGCTGCACTTCGCTCAGGACTTCAAGGTTTGTTTGCCCACCTTGCTTCGATCAACACTCACAGTCATCAGCGCCAGGCTTCACAGATAGCACCACATCATTTTTAGGGGGGCTCACAGCAGGTCTCAACCTACCAGGTCAGCCATATATGGATGCTTTTCAATGATTGCAGGGCTAGGGCTTGCTTGGTGAAGGGGGAGAAATGGCCTCAGGCAAGGGAAGAGGCTCCAGGATGAGGGCTGTACTGGGGAAGGAGGGTAACCCAGGGTGTGTGTGAGGGCACATGTTGATCTGTGCAAGTTGCCTCAAGATGGTGAGGGCTGAGGAGGCAGTCTCCAGAGGAGATAAGCCAGATAGACATGTGAGGGTATGTGTGTGAGAATGGGTGGTGATGTCCCTTAAGCTGGCAGTGAGTGAGATGCCAGTGAATGTGTGATGGGCTTAAGTGTGTGAGTTTAGAGTGATGAGATGGTTGCCATACCCTGGCTGCATGGGTGAGATCATTCATCCTCTATCTGCATTGGATGGCCAACCTCTCCTGTGCAGCATTGGCACCGCTGCCACCACCTTCCAAGCCTGGTTGGTCACGCCGCTGCCTACCCTGTGGCCAGAGCGGGTACAGAGGACATCATGGCAGGCTTCCAGGGTGCCCAAAAGGCATTCCAATGATGCATCACTAAACCTGGGGGCTGCAGTCTTTTTGCCTTTCGTGGACAACTTCTCTGCAGTAGCCATGGGCCAGAAGCACTGAGATGTATGCACATGGCTGGACTTTAAATATGGCGCCCGGCTTGATGAAGCGACGAGGTGATGGTGTGGCGAGTGAATGAGAGCCCACTCACCATTGAAACGGTGTGCTTCTGGGATTGCATAACAAATGCAGCAGGTTTGGGATGATATGGCATGTAAACCTGCCATTGCGGCTGACGAGTGAAACCTCGTTTTACCTGCCCACTACTGCACTTAGTGCAAATCTGGGATGATTCCACCCATTGTCTCTCTGTCATCTGAACGTATAACATATAAATGTGATTGGCATGGTATGCACTTTGCCTACATCTGAGTGCATGCTGCTGCCTCCATCTGCAGCCAGTCACTCCTCAGCAGCATGCACACCTTCCTCCAAAACATGCCACTCCTGCCCCTGCACAGCTGGCCTTCTCCTTCTCCTTCTCCTACTCATTGGGGGATGTATCTCCAAAGAATATACAAAATCCACAGGCGACATCATTTCACACCACAAATGGTGCAGTGAAGAAAGATGATTGGATTTTTGGACAGCTTTTTGGACAGTCCCCTGAGGGAGAGGCCTGATTATGAGGTTCACGGCCAGCAGATTTCTTAAAGAAATGATTATCACCTGTCAGGCATAGGGCTACATTACATTTTACATGAAGGCAGACTGCTCACCAGCCCCCCGCCTCCCCCCCACCCCATCCCGCTACTCCCCCGAGAGTAGCCAGCTTGCTATGCGCCAGGCCACCCAGCAGCCCTAACATGAGGGGGTGCTAACTTGGTGGGGAGTGGGACTTCCACCCCCTCCCTCAGAATGAAGTCCCACCCTCAAGACCTGCTCACCAATCTGATTGGCAATCTGAGCAGCTCCATTAATCCCAGCACAACCACTGCTCAAATCTGGCGCTGCTGGGGCTGCAGGAAAGAGGGCACATCCCAAGGTTTTATGGTGGAGAGGGATCCCAATGCCCAGGGAGGGGGGAGATGGAGGTCGGTGGTGGGGGGCTTGTGGGGGGTGAAGGGGGGGTGGTGCCACCATGTTCTGTCAGGCAGGCTGTGTGGAAGGAAAGGGGGGTGACGTATGCTAGAGGTGGTTCTCCAATGGGCACAGGGCACACCAAGAATGTTGTGCCCCCCTTCTTTCCTGTGTTTCCTCATCTAAGTGTTTTAAAAAGGCCTGCCCAGTCCCACCCAACTGCCCATGCCAACCGTGTTATGGCTTGGGCAGTGTTTTATTTAGCTCAATTGTCTTGTCAATAATAATAAAAACAAAAAAACTGCGGATGCTGGAAATCCAAAACAAAAACAAAAACAGAATAACCTGGAAAAACTCAGCAGGTCTGGCAGCATCGCGGAGAAGAAAAGAGTTGATGTTTCGAGTCCTCATGACCCTTCGACAGAACTTGAGTTCGAGTCCAAGTAAGAGTTGAAATATAAGCTGTTTTAAGGTGTGTGTGTGGGGGGCGGAGAGAGAGAGAGAGAGAGAAAAGTGGAGTGGGGGTGTGGTTGTAGGGACAAACAAGCAGTGATAGAAGCAGATCATCAAAAGATGTCAACAACAGTAGTACAAAAGAACACATAGGTGTTAAAGTTAAAGTTGGTGATATTATCTAAACGAATGTGATAATTAAGAATGGATGGTAGGGCACTCAAGGTATAGCTCTATTGGGGGTGGGGAGAGCATAAAAGATTTTATTTCCATTATTTTTTTAAAAATTTAAAAAAAAAAATTTTTTTTTTAAATCTTTTATGCTCTCCCCACCCCCACTAGAGCTATACCTTGAGTGCCCTACCATCCATTCTTAATTAGCACATTCGTTTAGATAATATCACCAACTTTAACTTTAACACCTATGTGTTCTTTTGTACTACTGTTGTTGACATCTTTTGATGATCTGCTTCTATCACTGCTTGTTTGTCCCTACAACCACACCCCCATTCCACTTCTCTCTCTCTCTCTCTCTCCACCCCCCACACACACACCTTAAACCAGCTTATATTTCAACTCTTTCTTGGACTCGAACTCAAGTTCTGTCGAAGGGTCATGAGGACTCGAAACATCAACTCTTTTCTTCTCCGTCGATGCTGCCAGACCTGCTGAGTTTTTCCAAGTAATTCTGTTTTTGTTTTTGTCTTGTCAATAAGCCTAAAGGACCCTTAATTATATATTCACAAATGGTGGGCAGGTTGCCGATTTTGGAACCTACCCACCTAGCGTATTATGGGAGTGAGCTCGGGTAGGAAGGTGGTGGGCTAGCCCCCCAACCTATTTCACTTGCCCATCCACTGAAAATGCAGAAAACCCAGTAGCAGATAAAAAAAAATCCAGCCCATAGACCGATCTCGAGCCTTTATATCCACAATTTCATGAGACCCTGAAAAAAATCAAACTTCCTACCAGGCGTGTTTCATATGCCTTGAAAAGTATTATGGTCATCAAATGGACTGCTAACTAGCTTAAGTGCCCTTTAATTATTGATTTCAGAATGGCAGGTGGACTGCTGATTTCAGAGCCTGCTGGCCAACTGCATTGTTGTGGACCGGAATAGTGATGTCAGGTTCATGACCCAACAGCTTCAGGTCAGCTATTATGCTACTGTGGGACTACGGCAGTCCCTCTTTCACAAAGTAAAATTCAGCCCATGAGATAATTTTATAGGTTTGAAAGGGGCAAAGGTAGATTTTCTCAGACAGATTAATTTGTGTCGGTCGGCCTGGAAAGGTAATTTGTTCTATTAAGCCATGGCCATCATTTATTGCCCATCCCTAATTGCTTTGAGAAGGTAGTAGTGAGTCTAATTTTTAAACCACTGAAGGCCTTGTGATGTAAATACATTCACAGTGCACTGTTCGGTAGGGAGTTCCAGGGTTTTGTCTCAGCAACACTGAAGGATTGACGATATAGTTCCAATCGGCAGGATAGTATGTGACTTAGAAGGGAACTTGCGCCTGCTGCCCTTGTTCTTCTAGGTGGTAGGGTTTGCAAGTTTGGAAGATGTTGTCGAAGGAACCCTGGCGAGTTACTGCAGTGCATCTTGCAGATCATCCACAACAGCCACAACATGCCAGCGGTGGAGGGAGTGAATGTTTAAGGTGATCGATGGGATGCCAATCGAGAGGAGCGCTTTGCCCTGGGTAGTGTTGAGCTGCTTAAATGTTGTTGGAGTTGTACTCATCCAGCAAGCGCGGAATATTCCATCACACTCCTGACATGTGGCTTGTAAATTACAAAAAGGTTTTGGGGAATTAAAAGGTAAATTGTTCAAGATTTTTAGGAAGGCAAGGGGGGCGTGATCGATGGGCCCGGGAACAGACCGCCACCCGTGATCGGCCCCGGCTGCGATTTCATGCTGGCTGGCCAATTTAGCGGCCAGCCAGCATGAAGTGTACATTGAAATGCTCAGCGCTGCTGGGGTGAGGGCTAGAGGAAGGCGGACGCTAATGTAAATGTGGGCGTGGGGGAGCGCTGAGTGAAAGCTCCCTGAAGGCAGAGAGCTGCCTCAGGGAGCTGAAGAATTTAAAACCAATAAACATAGATTTTAAAATCTGGAAAAAAAATGTCCACGCATCAGAGTCAGTCACTTGAACATATATATGATGAAAATCCTGTCCATATATGTTTATTTTTTACTTATTTAATAACGGAAACCTCATCCCGCCCTTGGATGAGGTTTCATCAAAAATGCAAAGTCCATCTGGCAGATTCATTCGTCCGCCAACTGTAAGGTTGAGTGGACCATGAAAAATCAGGGACGATTGGAACTTTAATATGCTTAATTGCCCTCTTAATTGTCAGTAGGCGCACTTCTGACTTTGCACATGCCTGCCGACAGAAATATCGCACAAGCGGGGGATGACGTCAGGACACTTGCCCAATGTCATCGCACGCTATTTTATGCTCAAGCAGGACAGGTTCGCACCCGCACGTCAGTCTAATAATTCTGCTCCCAGATTCTGGCTTGCTGTTGTAGCCACATTATTTATGTGGCTTGTTCTGTTAAGTGAAAATTAAGAGGGCAATTAAGCCTATTAAAGTTCCAATCATAACTATTTTATTGGTAAGAAACTGCTGCTTGATAGCACTATTGATGACACATTCCATTATTTGGTTGATTATTGAGAGAAGTCTGATGGTGCAGTAATTGACCACAATGCAGTTGTACTGCTTTTTGTACTCAGGGCATGTCTGGGCAATTTTCCATATTGTCAGATTGATGCCAGTGCTGTAGCTGTACTGGAACAGCTTGCCTAGAGCCATAGCTAGCTATGGAGCACAAGTCTTCAGTATTATAGCTGTGATATTGTCTGGGCCCACAACTTTTGCTGTATCCTATATTTGCTGAAGAATGTTATAAGTAGACTTGAAACCAAACCAGTAACTTAAAATGAAAAAAAACCATAAAACTGAATACTACAGGAAAACTAACTTCGGAAGTTAAATGGCACTCACCCCTAATAGTGATCTCAGCAAAATAGTCTTTACTCCAGCATTATTTTAAATAAGAGCTTGATGATTTCAGCATATTCCTAATACAAAAAGAAATGCCAGCAGCTGATGCTTTGCATCAATTTTAATATCATTTTATTTCCTTAATGAAGACTTTGCATAAAACACGCATAAATAACCTGTGCTCAAAATGTGTACTCAGCAAAATAATTTCTTTTGGGAATTAAGACTAACATTCCCTGAATGCATTCATTTCATCAGGACGGGCACCTAATCATGGAATCAGCCCTTATATAACATTTAATTTCATGGACCCATATTATTGCTGTATGCAAGAGATTAATGAGAAGCAGCTTTGCATAGTTGCCAACTATCTGATTTTGCATCGACAGTCAGGTTTTCCATCTACTGTTTGGACAGGGGAGATAGCCCATTTGGGGAATGCTTTCATCAAATTCTTTT
Source organism: Carcharodon carcharias (assembly GCF_017639515.1). Taxonomy (NCBI): domain Eukaryota; kingdom Metazoa; phylum Chordata; class Chondrichthyes; order Lamniformes; family Lamnidae; genus Carcharodon; species Carcharodon carcharias. The sequence continues at coordinate 81,906,391 of NC_054474.1, read as the reverse complement.
GCACCATCTTTGGCTGGTGGGGGCTGGAGTTTAGAATTAATCTTTCTTGGACAGAACACACCTTATCACTGAAATACCACAAACATGCAGAGTGACTTACATGTGCTTGATGATAGGGTGAATTTATCCACTGCCGAATCAGTTATTTTCCTGACCACCACATACATAGGCTGGAAACAACTGGAATGTATTTATACAATCTAATCTTGAGAGTAGTATCTACCTCTTTATCAACCAGCTCAGTGATTTTCTGAGCCTCAGTTTACCACCAATGGTAAGAGAAATGAGAAACCAGACCAGACTGATTACTGCCAGCTAAAAAAAAAATTATTGATTATTGGTGGTCATGGTAAATTACATTCCCTGGATTCAGTATTTATCCTTACAGGTGAGACCAGAGTGTTGTGGTCCATTAAGCTGAGAACTAGCATATTCCACCAACTAACTGCATCATGTCCTGTAGCAAGAAACCCACACATGATGACCTGGATTTTGTAACCAGTTTGTGTTAGAATCAGCAGGAGGGACAAACAGAGGGGAAAATGCACACAAGCTCAGGTACCTAATAATGAAGCAAACTGAACAAGAAAAATAGGCATTTCAGCCACTGTAGTCAGAGATTATTACAGCATGAAATATAGATTCACTGCTGTCCCTCAGGGGGAAGCTGGATGAGTTCCTGAGGACGGAGAACATCTCTAATTATAGAAAGTAGGTGCTAGCTGGTTGGGATTACTCATACAGGGTACTGTAATCTTCTGCAACATGCTTGATTTCTTTTGAGAACTAAGGGAGAAATTTATTAGCGTTTTTTTGATATTACTTTAAGGTCTCCCATCCCCTATGTTAGCCATTACCAGGAAATTGAGTGGCTGGGAGACGGTAGAAAGTGCATATAGACTTGCCATGTTTAGATAGGATGATCTTGAATCCTTGGCTCATTACCAACAGACTTCCTGAGGTTGTAGCCAGCAGATACCCTAAACTTTCGAGTGTAGTCATTAGAAATCTATGATTGCCATCCAGACTGATATTACATGATTGAATAATACTTTGCAACACATGGTGCAAATAAATCAGGAGAATGTCTGGAGAAGTTGATCCACTGGCTATCATCATGGCTCTGATCATCTCTAGCAGACAATCTCCTGCATCTTGACATTTTTAGAACTACGTTATTTGTACTGTTCAGTGAAGAACAGTGCATAATTTGTTGAGAACAGCATAGTTTCCTATTTATAATGTTGAAGTGAAAATAGTGTTTAATTGGAAATGGTCTTTTTTCTATTCATTCATGGGATGTGGGCGTCACTGGCTAGGCCAGTATTTATTGCCCATCCCAATTGCCCTTGAGAAGGTGGTGGTGAGCTGCCTTCTTGAACCAGGCATGTATGCAGATATTGTAATTTTTGTCATGACATTTGTAGTCATTTTTGTGAATTGCAATTTCTTATATTATTTATATTCCACTTTAATTTTAGAACAGGTTCACAAAGTACTGTGTATGCATTATGTATTTCTAAGTCAGTAAGGGAACTATTACTAAACTTCAGCTTTGGATGCAGTAACTGTTTTAACCACTCAAGTAGCAAAAAGACATTTAAGTGACGCAGAGCTCTGGACCACTTATTAGGGTCAGTTCGAGTCAGGATGGAAAGAGAGAGGGGGTATGGATGACAGTGAAGGAGAGGGAGGAGCAGAGGAAATAAATGACAGTTAAGGGTAGGGGTAACTGGATGACAGTAAAGGCCGCAGGAAATTGATGACACAAAGGGGGAAGGAAAGGGACAGAAGCCTCCGACAGGATAACTGTGTCTCAGTGGTGTTTTGTTGTGAGGGAGAAAGGAGACTGTCAGCATTGATTGAAGAGGAAGAGTATAAGCCAGCCTGAATTCTGGGGGATGGGGAATTGAAAAAAATTGAAGTTTACTTGGTGCTGTAACATAAGGCAGAATTTTACGACAGCGGGATTTTACGTTCCCGCTGAAGTCAGTGGGATTTATAATGGTTCACCACATTTTATGGCCCTGTCCCCGCCGAAACGGGGCTGTAAAATTCTGCCCATTGTATTTTTTCCTGCTTAAGTCACAATGAAATTAGCCACCATCCCGCACTTGAGGAGAGCACTAGAAATGCAAGTTATGTTTCCATAAGATCATAAGATCAAAAGCACATAGATAAATGCACAAAGAATCAGCAGATGAGGTATAATGCGGGTAAATGTGAGGTTGTCCACCTTGGCATGAATAGAAAAATAAAATATTATTTAAATATCAGAACATAAGATATAGGAGCAGAAGTAGGTTATTCAGCACATCGAGCCTACTCCAGCATTCGATAAGATCATAGCTGATTTGATTGTGGCCTTAACTTTCTTGCCTGTCCCCCATGACTCTCTTGTTGCTCAAAAATCTGTCTTATTCAGCCATGAATATATTCACTGACTCAGCCTCCATTGCTCTCTATTGAAGAGAATTCCAAAGACTAATGACCCTCATCTCTGTCTTAATGAAGAGAGGCCTTAACTTTAAACTGTGGCTCAAGTTCTATATTGCTCCATGAGAGGAAACATTCTCCTAGAATCTACCCTGTCATCCCCGACAAAATCATTAAGATCAACTCTCCTTCTAAACTCCAAGGAGGACAGGCCCAACCTCCTCAACCTTTCCTCATAAGACAACACATTTATCTCAGGAATCAGTCTCACAAACCTTTTCTGAACTAGTTCCATAAGTATATCTTTCCTTAAGTAAGGAGACCACAACTGTACAGAGTACTCCATGTGTGGGTCTCACCAATGCCCAGTACAGCTGTAGAAAGACTTCCCTACTTTCATATTCCATCCCACTTTCAATAGGACGATATTCCATTTGCATTCCTAATTATTTGATGCACCTGCAAACTAATCTTTTGTGATTCATGTACCAAGGCACCCATATCCCTCTGTTCTGCAGCATTTTGCAGTTTGTCTCTATTTAAATAATATGTTGCTTTTCTATTCATGCCAAAGTGGACAACCTCACATTTACCCACATTATACCCCATCTGCTGATTCTTTGTGAAATTATCTATATGCTTTTGCAGATTCTTTATATTCTCCTTGCAACTTGCTTTCCTATCTATCTTTGTATCATCTGCAAATTTGGCTGCTATACAGTCTGTCCCTTTATCAAAGGCATTAATATAGATCATAAATAGTCAAGGCCCCACCCCTGATCCCTGTAACATTCCACTGGTTATGTCTGGCCAACCTGAAAATGATCCATTTATCCCAACTTCCTGTTTCCTACTAGTTAGCCAATCCTCTATCCATGCTAATATATCGCCCCAATACCGTGAGCAACATCTTGTGCAGTAACCTTTTATGAACATATGAACATACGAATTATGAGCAGGAGTAGGCCACTTGGCCCCTCAAGCTTGCTCTACCATTCAATAAGATCATAGCTGATCTGATTTTATATGGTACCTGATCAAATGTCTTTTGAAAATCCAAATACTCTACATTGGCTTGTCCCCCTTTATCCCGCTGCCTGTTACATCCTCAACGAACTCTAATAAATGTGTCAAACCCAATTTCCCTTTCACAAAATGAATTGATTCTGCCTGATTGTATTGTGATTTTATAAATGTCCGACTCCCTCCTTAATAATAGATTTTAACATTTTCCCAATGACTGATGTTAGACTAACTGTCCTAAAGTTTCCCGCTTTCTGTTCCCTTTATTTCTTGAATAGTGATGTTTCATTTGTAGCTCTTCAATCCACTGGGAGCTTCCCAGAATCTAAGGAATGTTGGAAGGGTACAAATAATGCATCCATTATATCTGCAACCCCTTCCTTTAAGACCCTAGGATGCAGGCAATCAGCTCCAGGGGACTTGTCAGCCTTTGTCCCATTCGTTTTCCGAGCACTCTTTCTCTAGTCATCATGATTGTTTTAAGTCTCACCCTCTCTTTTGCCTCTTGATTTCCTACTATTTGTGAGTGTTTTCTGTGTATTCTACTGTGAACACAGATAACAAATACTTGTTCAAGGTAAAATCCAGGTTGGAGTCCCACCACGGCAGATGGTGAAATTTTAATTCAGTAAAAAAAATCTGGAATTAAAAGTCTAATGATGACCATGAAACAATTGTCGTAAAAACCCACCTGGTTCACTGATACCCTTTCCTTCCTTTAGGGAAGGAAATCCACCATCCTTACCTGGTCTGGCCTACATATGACTCCAGACCCACAGCAATGTGGTTGACTCTTAAATGGCTTAACAAGCCACTCAGTTCTCAAGGGCAATTAAGCATAGTCAATACCTGCTGGCCTAGCCAATGATGCCCCCATCCCATGAACGAATAACAAAAAAATTATGGGGAACCAGTTAGCTCAGGTGGTTACATGGGTATTATGTCATTCAGAATAATGCAAAAAGTGCAGGTTTGATTCCTGTTCTAGCTGAGGTAGTCTTGGGACCTGCCTCCTTGCCCTTCGCCCTGTCCCTGAGAGTGAAAGGCAATGCAAACCACCATTGACAAAAACTGCCAAGACAATGAGCCAAGGGCCTGCCTTTGGAGAGAGCACATATGATACGACATGAATTGCAACTATACAAATTCATGTTCCATTTCACTGTTATTGTAATAGTTTATTTTTGCAAGTTGTGCATGAGGCAATTGGATTTCAGTTCTCACAGAGTAACAGGCTGAATAGCAGAATGTGATTCCACAAAGCTAATAACATTATTAAATCTAATGTAATTAAATATATTATATTTATTCAGATGCCTTGGGACCATTATTTTGGATATAAGCACTTATTCAAGGGGGTTTTTCAGTTGTCCACTATCTTTTTGGTTCTGTACCAGTTTTATAGCTCTCTGTCAGCTTCTCTGAATTTTATTTATTGGCTTTTATGACTTTGGTAATTTAATTCTCAAAAGGACAATAATACATTTACTGGAAGTAAAAGAAAGAACTTGCATTCATATAACATTTTACATGACTTCAGGAAAGCACTTCACAGCCAATGGAGTAGTTTTGAAGTAGTTGCTATTGCTAATACAAGGAAATGTCGCAGTGAATTAGTCCACAGCTAGGTCACACCCACAGTATCAAGATGATCAACCAGTTAATCAATTTTTCGTGTTTTAGTTGAAAGGTTAAAAATTACTAGGGACATTAGAAAAACTCTTTGCTGGGCTTCATATCTTTTATGTCAATTGCGAGGGCTGATGGGACCTCAGTTTAATGTCTCATCTCAGAGATAATGGGCTGAATTTAGTGGATTCTGTCATGGCGGGTATGATGGTGAGGGTGGTGGAATTGGGCAAGTGTACCTCCATCTGATTCTCAACGTCGGAAAAATTGGCACTGATTTAGAGGGAGGCAGGGCCCACCTGCTGGCGGCAAGATATAATCAGGCTCATCAATGAGTCACTTAAAGCCAACTATCCCTGAGCCCACCAGGAATTAATGGTAGCTCAGGGATTAAACTGGACTTGCAGGGGTTTCTTGTGGAGCACATCCATCCAGCAAACCTCTCAAGTTTGTCCCATAGTGGGGTGTCACTTGTTGACAAGCATAAAGTGCCTAATCAAGGGACCTGGCATTTGGAAAAAAGGTGTCATTGAAAGTCATTCCCCTTCCCTTGCATCTGAAACCACCCCCCCGCCACCCCACCCCACCCCACCCCACCCCATGCCAACTCATCAGTAACTCCCTCACCGTAACCCCATCCTGCCCCATTCATCTGTCTCCAGGAATCCAGCAATGATCCCGAGTAAAGGCCTTGGAGCACTGTTCCCTGAGGCTTTGCTGGAACTGGAGAGCTGCCTGCCTTTGGTCAGCAGCTCTTAGGGGGAGAACTTGCACCCAACTGGGTCCTTGATAGCATTGTGTTATGATCTCAGCTGATGATACTACTGGACAAGTTGGATCCCTGGGTGGAACCTGGCTTGATAGAGCCTAACTTTTAGTTTTTGTTTGGAAACATGAAGAGTGGCCACTGAACAGAGTCACAGGAATCAGCTGATGAACTTTTAATAATTGAATAAAACATTTATTAAACAAGAAAAGATTAACTACATTACAATACTCCTTCACCCACAACTATACCTTTACAGATGTGTACGGAATCATAAGGATAACACAAGTTACGAAACCTATCTCATACTCTAATGTTCACAGTAAGTACACAGTGCATGTAAACCAATAGGTGATCTGTGGTCAGGCACATCACACTCTGAAAGCAAATGACATATGGCACCTCAAACAGATGCTATGGTCTCTCATCAACTCCCCCAGAAACTTGTCATATCATTAGCCAACTAGTCTCACTGACCTCAGTCTTTCACACAAGGTTTCCAATCTCCACTGCTTTGGAATCTTCTCTCAAATGACACTTTCTCTCGGACATCTTCCACAAGGGTCCACCTCCAGGGTTTTGATCTCTCCTTCCAATGTTCCTCTCCCCTGGATCGCCACATGTATTCAAGCTTTGCCTTCCACACGTTCTCCATGAGATATTCAGTCCTGCTGATAGAACACAGCTGCTTCATGTGCCCATAGTAAGGAGTCACCAACCTTTGGCTGTCTCCTTGGATCTTCTGCCTTCTTGCAATTTTGCTTTAAGTCTGCATCCTGCAGCTTTCTCCCTTTAAGGTTGGAGCCTTCCTCTCTGCTCCTTACTTTCACTTCCACTGAACAGATTATTGTTCCAAATTTCTGTCAATGTCCTTTGATTTAACTTAAAGGGCTCCTTGGGGCCTTTCTCTTTTTCCTTTAGGACTTGTTCCTTGCAGTTCCCTCTCCCAGTTAACTGCTGACAACTTGGTATCTTCCTTGAGATCCAGAACTCATTTGGCATTCATTGTTACTTTAAATTTAGAGCAAATCAGCCAAGATAGTCTGCTAGTACGTCAGCTAGAGAGAGACTAAACTGCTTCCTCCACCTTAGCGCATAATCACCAACTGAACTCAAACTGCTTTCGATTTCTCTGTGCCTCTCTGTGGGCCTCATGTTGCTAGGTAACAGCCCAGTTTTTTCTATGTTGTGTTTGCTTTAATTCCCCTTCAAGGGTCATAAAACCTTATTATGATGCAGGCATCTGTTAAAGTGAAACTAAAGCTCACATTTCCCCCTTCCTTAACACACAAATACAGAAACACAAATTAAACTTAAACTTAAAGTTAAAACTCATTCCTAACAATCACAACTACAAATCTAACTTATTTGAACTATCTCTAGTTCTTAACCATTGGAAGCACAACACTACCCAGTTAATTGCCTGATTGTATTTAAATTGTGTCGGGCCTCCCAGAGAGAAGCGATGCAGGCCTCCCACTGGTTCTCCAACTGGGCGGCAGGAACCACTGTTGCAGGGACTAAATTTCTCCGAACGCCTTTGATATGATGCTCCCTCAGTGATCCACAGAGGTGAAACTTTGATTATGTGAATCTGGAGTGGGGCCTAAATCAATAGCTTTCTAATTATGAGACTGGCACTTGGCAACAAGTGCTACTATTGAGTTTTGTTGAGAAAATTAGGATTTTTTTGTTTCATTAAAGCAAAAGATCAAAGTAAACCCAGGCAAGGATTTTCCCGTCGGTGAGCAGGGGGCGGGGGTCACTGGCCGTCGCGTAAAATGATGCACAGTGACATCTGGCGGAACTCCTGACATCACCCTGCCCCATTGATATTTTCAGGTGGGCGGGAGCTCAGCAAAATCAATTGTGCGCCCGCCGACCTGTCAATGGCCTCAATTGAGGCCATTGACAGAGCAATTAAACTAATCGGTGGACATGCCCATCCAACCTTAAGATTGGCGGGCAGGCCAGGAGCCCTGGCAGGCATTAGATAAAGCATGAAACCTCATTTACAGGCAGGATAAGGTTTCACGTAGGTTTTAAAAAATTTAATTAAAGTGGTTTTAAAAGTTATGGACATGTCCCAACTCACGTGACAGTGTCACATGAGGGGACATGTCAGAGAATTTTTAAAAAATATTTTAAATATTTTTCAACATGCAGCCGATCTCCCTGAGGCATCACTTTGCCTCAGGGAAATGAGTGCGCTCTTTTATGCGCATGCGTGAAAGAGTGCACTCTCGGGTTTAGGGATTCCGCATAGCGCTTCTGTGCAGAGGTCACACTGGGCAGGCCTTAATTAGCCCACCTATGTAAAATGGCACCTCGCTCCCGATCGGGGGCGCCGATCAGAGCTGCGCCTCCACGTGCCTGCTCTTCAATATCCCCCCCAACGGGGGAATAATTCTGCCCCTAATTTTCATCTATGGACCCTCAAAAGATGCAACATACCTGAGATATTCTGCCCATCTGATCGGAAATGAGAAGAGAAATTTTCTCATTCTGGGCCATTTGTATGTCTGAGCCTTGCACCAGGAAATCAAGGTGGAAGCTGGAGAACAACTCCAGGCTTCTCAGGGCCAAGGTATTAGAGTCTTTTGGCTGACTAGTGTAGGAGAGGCAAATGTATGTTTGTACTTAAAATTGACTCTTCAAATCAATAGGTTTGAGTGCTAGTTGGCACAACTTTATTAAGTATTCAATAATTAAACACACACTGAACAGCAGTCCTTATGACAAAGCTTATACATTTGTTCTGATAAATCAAATACTTTCCAATTTTGCGCTCAGTATTCATGCAGAGAGCCTTAACCAATTCCTAGTATTGCAACTCTTCCAACTGGCACTATATATTTTTCTCACCCCTTCTATAAAATAATCCACACGTATATGCCAATTCAACTCCATATAAGGATGATTGCCTTCCCCACCGCATCAATAGCTTCAGTTTTAATTCAACTTTTTTCTTAGACCTGTGCAACTCTCCTATGTTAACTTATCAATAATTTCACTCATTGCTATCCACCAATTAAACACCTAATTATATATCTGAAGTATTCCCATATTTAAGGATGATGCCTTTGTGGATGTTTCCCTCCACACTAATCTGATATTAAGTGATCAAAGCTCACTGAAATATATGCATCAGTATGCAGTGGAATAGCTTTTATTTAGGTTTATTGTATAGAATCATAGGATCATAGAGAGTTTACGGCACAGAAAGAGAGCACTTGGCCCAGCGTGTCTACGTCATCCGGAAAACGAGCCACCCGGCCTAATTCCACTTTCCAACATTTGATCCGTAGCCCTGCAGGTTACACCACTTGAGGTACCTATCCAGGTGTATATTGCTTCAAGGCCTGCCAGCAGCTCAGTGGCCATTGCATCTAAATTGTCTTCTACTTCCTTAGAGAAAAGCTAGAAGTTGCTTATTATTACTGCAATGTAAAGAGAAGTCAATAGCAGCAAGTGGCATTCAGGCTCTTTCCTTGACAGCCATAACTCATTGTATCAGCCATGGCTCAGCTGGTGGCACCTTTTGCCTCTGAGTCACGTTATGGGTTCATAATCCCACTCCATTGGCTGCATTTTATGTGCCCCAGAAATAGGCAACCCATCCCCACCACTGTATTATGGGGGTGAACCTGGGGGTGGATAGGAAGGTGATGGGGTGGGCACCCACTATATTTTATGTGCCCACCCCCCCCATCCCACCGAAATCGGCAGCCCGTCTACCCTATTTAAATAAGTAATTAAGGACCAATAAGGGTTGTTAACAAGCCCAATTGGCCCTGATAATACATTGCCCACACCATAAAACGTTTGATGTGGGCAGCCGGGCAGGAGTGGGCAGTCTTATTTTTTTACCTACCTTCTTCAAAGGGAGGGAAGGAAGGGGAATTTCGGTCTTTGGGGGCTTGCAGATTGGACTGCAGCCCCCCCCAAAGATCAACACTCCCCTTCTTCCTAACTCACCTCCCCAATCTAAACCCAACCCCCCAACACCACCCCCACCCCCGCCCTGACCATCCAAACCCTCCCTGTTCATGGTTTCCTCTACATTGGAGAGACCAAACGCTGACTGGGTGACCACTTTGCGGAACACCTTCGGTCTGTCCGCAAGCATGACCCAGACCTCCCTGTTGCTTGCCATTTCAACACACCACCCTGCTCTCATACCCACATGTCCATCCTTGGCCTGCTGCAATGTTCCAGTGAAGCTCAACGCAAACTGGAGGAACAGCACCTCATCTTCCGATTAGGCACTTTACAGCCTTCCGGACTTAATATTAAGTTCAACAACTTCAGATCATGAACTCTCTCCTCCATCCCCACCGACTTTCCGATCCCCTTTTTCCAATAATTTATATATTTTTAATATATATTTTTTTTAATATATTTTTTCTTTTCCCACCTATTTTTATTATTTTTAAATTCATTTTCATTCATTGTTTTATCTCCACCTTTTAGCCTATTTTGACCCCTTCCCCCTGCCCCACCCCCACTAGGGTTATCTGTCACTTGCTCGGCCTGCTTTCTACCCTTAATGTTACCTATTAGCACATTCCTTAGCTAATATCACCACCATCAACACCTCTTTGTCCTTTTGTCAATGACATCTTTGGAAATCTCTTCTTTGCCTCCACCTATCACTGGCCCTCTATCCAGCTCTACCTGTCCCACCTGCCTCTACCAGCTTATATTTCATTACATTTCTATTTTGCCTTAGTTCTGATGAAGAATCATATGGACACGAAACATTGACTGTATTTCTCTCTGCAGATGCTGTCAATCTGCTGAGTTTTTCCAGCTATTTTTGTTTTTGCTCCAGACTTACTCCTCTACTTGCAATCCCAGTAGTGGCCACTAACACACCCTTGGCGCTACTGGGGCTGGTGGAGCTGCCTGCCAATTGGATTGGCTGGCAGCTCCAGAGGTTGGAACTGCCTCCCCAGAGAGGGGCTCCAGTCCCACATTTGCCTCACTAAGCCTGACCACAGCACATTTTGGCTACAGGACGGGCTGACGTGGAGCAAGTTGGCTCCACACCGACAAGCCATTCACCATCCTGTAAAATTCACCCCACAGGGCTTGAACACAAAAATCTAGGCTGACACTCCAGTGCCTTCCAGTCATCAATAGTAGTATAAAGAAGATGTGATGGAACTCCTGTAAAGCTGATTGGCCAAAATACAGTGAGACCTTGGATTGCATCATTGTAACTTTACTTATTCGTAATCTACCTGTGGAAGAATCATTTAAGCACTTTTGTGGTGCCATTAACAAAGCAGTTTGCACAGCCATTCCTCATGGCTATCGACCTATCTACATTCCAGGCCTTGATGCAGAGCTCAGCACTCCTAAAGGAATATTAATCACCTGGTGACCCTGATATAGCAGGCCACTTCATCGAATCTCTCAATGCTGCTTGTTGTGCCAGATGGGAGGAAACAACATCAGGGCTCAAGTTCACTCCTTCCAGTTGGAAGTGCTGGAGCCTGGTTCACCCGTCTTGGAACAGCCCACAAATCACCTGCAGTAAATCGCCCATCAGTCACCATGGACCAAGCTGCTCCATGAAGCAAGGACACCATTGGAAAAGATAATATAACACGTCACCTAGAGCAAGATGACAAAATAGCAGCAACATGTTATGCCACATAGCTGGAGAAAGAATTAAGGGGTCTGAAATGTGGCAAAGCTAGAGGATATGACAACATAGCAGCAGAATTCCTGAAACAACTTGGTCCCCATGCTTGTGACAGGCTGACTCAGTTCTACGCAAGAATCATCAGCTCAAATTCACTCTCGAAAGTGTGGATTATGGCAAAAGTCATTGCTAACCCAAAACCTGGAAAAGGTCTCACGTGGGCAGCCAGTTATCAACCGATTTACTACTTTCTGTGCGCTTTAAGGTCTTTGAGTGTCTTATCCTTCAACGTAGACCACTGGAAGTAGAGGCCATCCTTAATTGCGACCAAGACAGGCATAGTGTTACTGGGCCTCACAATTGCCTATGATACAGTTTGGCACACTGGCCTGCTCTTAAAGCTGTCTAGAATACTTCAAACCTGGGTCAGGACAGTTGTGGAAACACTCCTTTGCAACAGACGATTCAGAGTCCACCTTGGGCAAAGAAGAAGTGCATGGACAAGACAGGCCAATGGTACAGGGCTCAGTGCAAGCCCCATCCTGTTCAACATATATACAAATGACCTGCTAACAACCATGTGTTGAAAGCTCATCTATGCTAATAATATCTGTTGTACCACCAAGCTCTATCCTTCTGTACTCTGGACCAGATTCTTAACAAAGATGTTACAAAGCTGACGGACTAATGCAGCTCATGGTGTCTCACACTGAATCCCTCTAAAGCCACATCCAGTGTATTCTACCTCCACAATGCCAGTGCCAAAAAAGAATTGAATATTTACATGGATGGCCAGAGACTAAAGCATGATCTCAACGCAACATACTTGGGAGAGACTTTAGATAGAACTCTGTCCTTCCAGGAACATCTGAAGAAAACAGCAGCAAAGGTCAAAACCGGATACAACCTACTAACCAAACTTGCTTGATCTACGTGGGGTTCTGCTGCCACAACACTGCAGACCAAGCAGTAGCCCTATCATACTCTGCAGCAGAGCACTGTGCACTGGTCTGACAAAGGTCATCACACACATATCTTGTTGACACTCAAGTGAATGCAACAATGCACATCATAACTGGAAGATCCAGTTCAATATCCCTCTCCAGCTTCCTGTCCTGGCAAATGCCACTCCGCCACACATCCGTTGGCTGACGAAAACCCTGAAGCTGGTTGAAACCATCCATGCTGCACCTCACTTACTACTCCATAACGACCAGTTCAACCCATCTACTGCCGGCCTTCCATCTCTGTTTCCCATATGGAGCAACCTTCCTGAGCAAGATCTACCAGCAAACATCCTCTGGATCAAGGAATGGGAAACATGGGAAGTTACTGACAAGTTCCTGGTGACAAACCCCATCTGTAAAATGGTAGGCTTTGAACTGCCATAGTGAGAGTGGTCCTTGGCAGATTGGTTCAGGGCAGTCCAGGGCCCCTGTGCAGACAACCTCCACTCCTGGAGCCTCCATACACACTGTTTATGCACTTGTGGAAAGACATAAAAAATGCTACAGATTACCGAGGAGTGTACACTCTTCAGGCTAAGGAAAAAAACTTCCAGTTGGCGAGCAGGGGTGGGGCCCGCTCACGGACGTGTAAAATGATGCGGGGATACATCAGGCTTGCGTCCCGACGTCACCCCATGTCATTTAGATTTTCACTTCGGCTGGTGCGCAGCTGAATTGGCTGTGCACCCGCCAAACTGTCAACGGCCTATTAAGGCCATTAAAAACTAATTAGCATGATTGACAGACCTGCCCGTCCAACCTCAAGGTTGGCAGGCAGGCCGAGAGCCCAAGCGGGTCTCGGAAAAAGCATGAAACCTCATGCACGGGCGGGATGATGTTTCGTGAGGGTATTTAAATTTTTATTAAATGTTTAAGTAAAAGTTGTGGACGTGTCCCAACTCATGTGTATGGTGGTGGTGTGAGTCAGTTTCAACTCTGACTTCTGAGCGGTTCAAATCACTCTCACTCCCTGGGTTCTAGACCTTGGACTTATTTGGGGGTTGTGACAAAGTGCAGCAGACAACTGGTTTTGGTGCAAGAAAAACTGAGTTTATTGAAGTTACAAATGAACTTATAACATTATGATTACACTGAGATTATACAGACTTACAAAGTACACTTTGTTAAGAATGGGAAACACGCTGCATAACGAGGGAAAATATTAAGCTATTAATCCCCTTATCCTTGTCCCACCCCCAAAACCTAACTAAATTGAACTAGGAGAGGTCAGGGATCATGCTCACCAACCCAGGGTTCTTTGACAGTTCAAAATCCAGCCAGGTAAGCTGATTGCAGTTTTGGGGTATGCTCTTTGTGTCCTCTGGGGCCTGCCATCCCCACATGGTCCCGGTCTGTGGAAGCTGCGAAGGTTCTTCAGCTGAGTGGAGGACACGGTTGTGAGTGGTCTATCTTCGTGGAAGGCTGCCTTTGCAGCCTTGTTGTCTTCGGTTGAGCCTGCCACCCCGTTTCCCTCGCCATGATGTTGTCTGCAGGCCTGAAAAACCTCCAGATCTTCTTGCTTAAACTCAGTTTCAACTGCTCCCAACTGCTCACTGCCTGCTAGCTGGTTTCCCTCTCTGTCAGCTTTCAAAACTGCAACCCTTCTACTAGCTGGTTTCTCCCTCTCTCTCTTGTAACAGACTGGCCAGTTATACTGTCTTTTGAATTTCTTATTGGAATCCAAATCAAGGAGAGTTCTTTGGTGGGCTTCCTTTGGTGATTGTATGTCTCTTTGTTTTTAATGGGCTCGCATGATGTTTATCATTGTCTTCCTGCCTAGTAACTAGTTTTGAACTGAAAGCTATTGTATGCGTGGAGTATTGATAGGTTCGCATAATTGAATTGATTGTGCCTTTGATTATTTATGCAAGATTTTGATGAGCTTCAGTTTCATGTGAAGTGAAGTCTTTCTCTGGGTTGATTGTATTAAAGGGAAGGATGCGTATTCTGTTTCCTCTCCTTGTCTGGTTTCAGGCAAAACAATTCACACTGCACTCAATAAGCCTGGGCATGTGCAGCCCCAGGCCTTCATGGGCCCAGCCTCCTGTCTGCAGGGTTTTACACTTAACTCAGCAGTTTAAAAGTCCAAAAGTCATATACTTGTTGATATGAAAAAGGTGGGAATTTTGAGAACCTTTCACATGTGACAGTGTCACATAAGAGGACATGGCAGTGAAATTTTTTAATCACCTTTATTGAAAGTTTTACATCAGTGCCAATCTCCCTGAGGCAGCGCTTTGCCTCAGGGAGATGAGTGTGCTCTTTCAAGCACATGCGTGAAAAAGTGTACTCCTGGCTGAGGGAATTTCCCCCCCACCGCCCACGCAGAGAGTGCATAGCACTTCCTGGTGGATGTCACACTGGACGGGCCTTATTTGGCCCCCTGACGGGGAAAAATGTTGCCCTAAGTGGCGGACTCATCACCTTAAACACAACAAATGAAGAGGCTATTGCTTGACTTTGGGGATTTGCATTCACTAAATAAAAAAAATAGTAAAAGGGGCCTCTCAGCTGAAACAGGCAGGTGTTTTGCCCACTCTTTCAAAATCATTGGTGGCAATGACATTAAAATGTGGTCTGTACCTCATTGTCCTGTTAGCACCAGCTGAAGACAGTGAATGTCAACCCTTAATAGTTTGCAGGCTTAATGAGGATGCTGAATAATCTTGTTCTAAAAACTAAAAATTAACGTTTATACTCATGTAAATGTCGATCTCATGTAAAAGTTGACCCCATGATTTACGACAGAAAATAAGCAACATTTTCATAATCCTCATTTAAAAGACACTAGTTTCACAGGCATCAAAACCCCAAAATTTCAGAACCTGGAGATGTTCATGATTCAATTTCATTGCAAATGTATTGCATTGAATGAAATGCATATAGTATATAATTTTATAAAATAAATGAATGTTAGGTAATTGATATAAATTCTTTTGTGTTGTTGGATTTTATTTTATTATAGCACAGACTACAAACATACAAATTAGGAGCAGTAGGCCACTCAGCCCTTTGAACCTATTCCACCTTTCAAAAGATCATGGCTGATCTCCTTTCAACCTCAACTCCACATTCCCACCCAGCCCCAATAACCTTACACACCTTTGCTTCTCAAGAATCTATCTACCTCTGCCTTAAAAGTATTCAAGAACTTGGCTTCCACTGCCTTCTGAGGAAGAGATTTTCAAAGACTCACGACCCTCTGAAAGAAAAAATTCTCCTCATCTCTGTCTTAAATGGGCAATCCCTTATTTTTAACCACTGGCCCTTACTACCTGATTTTCCAACAAAAGGAAACATCCTCTCCACAACAACCCTGTCAGGACCCCTCAGGATCTTATATATTTCAGTCAAGATGCCTCTTACCCGTCCAACTCCTGCGGATACAAGCCTAGCCTTTCCTCATAAGACAACCCACCAATTCCAGGTTTTAGCCTAGTGAACCTTCTCTGAACTGCTTCCAATGCATTTACATCCTTCCTTAAATAAGCAGACCAGTACTGTACCCATTACTCCAGATGTGATCTCATCAGTGCCCTGTATAACTGAAGCATAACCTCCCTACTTTCATATTCATATCCCCTCGCAATAAATGATAACATTTTATTAGCTTTCCCAGTTACTTACTGTACCTGCATACCTAAGCTTTTGCAATTCATGCACTAGGACATCTTGATCCCTCTGCATCTCAGAGCCTTGCAATCTCACACCATTTAGATAATATAGCTCTATTATTTTTCCTGTCAAAATTTCAGTTTCCCACATTATACATTTGTCAGGTCTTTGTCTACTCACTGAAACAACCTATATCCCTTTGTAGCATCCTTGCGACCTCTTCACATCTTACTATCCTACGTATCTTTGTGTCATCTTTATTACATTCCAATGGTCTTTTTTGGATTTAACTTAGGCCCAAATCAAGCATGCGTGTCAACACCTCAAAAACATTACCTATGTGAAAGTCTGCCACATAACCTTTGGCCTAAAACTTTGGTCTCAAAACTTCAACCTTTATTTGTGTATATATAGCAACTTTAAATAAATAAAACTCTAGTGGGAAGTCAGTTATAACAAAGTTTAATGATTATCAGAAAGGATAACAGGACCACAGAAACACATCCTGTGGACTGCAACTGGAGATTTTACCTTTGAGAAGTAGATGACAAGTCCAAAATCAGTCAAAGTTTTCAACTGAATAGAAAAGTAATTGATGTTAAGAAGTTGCAAATGAATCAAATTAATTCTTCACATAGCTAAAAACTGTAGTCAGATGATGGAACTAAACATTTTAACTTTGGAGTTAATGACCTAAGTAAGTTATCACATTATGAAGAAATGCAAAGTATTAATATGGAATGTTTTCATTGCACACTCTGCAGAGAAATCATAAATGTTTTAGTAAATCATTTATTATATTATTGTGCATAATTCACAAAGGAAATGTGCCCTCTGAACAGCTTCAAGAAGAGAAGACTAAAATCAAGTGAGACACACCCTGAAATTCTCAAGCAAATAAGAGAAATAGATAAAGCTCTTGTTAATAAGTGTGGGGGTTCATAAATAATGGAGTTCTACTTGAAGGTTGGAAGATAGTGAATCTTATTGCTATACCAAAAGAAAAGGAGATATGAAGTAGAGAATTATAAAATGGTTTGTTTGCAATCAATATGAGGAAAGTGTATAAAAACAAAGGAGATGAAATAGATTGCTCAGCCCCTTGAGCCTGTTCTCCCATTCAATGAAGTCACGGTTGATCTGTATCCTAGTTCCATTTATTTGCCTTGATCCTTAATAACATTGGTTGGCAAAAAAAAACTGTGTATCTCAAACTTCTACCATTCTTTGTGTGAAAAAATGTTTACTAACTTCTCTCTTAATTAGCTTGGCTCTCATTCGAAAGTTGCGTTATCCTAGATTCCCCTACTAGTGGGAAAAGTTTCTCCCTAGCTACTACCCCCATTTAAATTCCTTTCAAAATTCTTTAAAAAAAACTCAATCAAATCACCCTTTAACCATCAATATGCCTGGTGATACAATCTTATTTTGTATTAACTCTCTTCGTAATCTAACCACTGGAACCCAGGTAACATTATGGTGAATCTGCATTGCAATTCTTCCAAGATCAAAGGCTAGATTTTTGCTGACGAGGTGGGTAGCCAGACTCAGGAAATTTCCTGCTTCAGAAGTCCTGCCTCAGTAAAAAGTGCCCTGTCAGACCCAATGTTCGTTCCAGGGAGGTGGGGGAGGGATAGAGTCGGGCCCTCTGACCCAGGAAGCAGAACAGAGGTGGCCACAGGGGTGATTAAATGCTAAGCTGGGCTGGGTAAAAGGCCTGCCTTGATTCTCTAGGACTTTGTCCTAGTTGTTTGCATACATTTTAGGTCTTCAGGCCCTCACCCCTTGCAGCCCATCAAAATTCCACCCACTCCTCATGCTACCTTCATGTCCCATGCCAAATCAGTGCCAACTCATGCTCCCTACCCACTCCCAATAGCCTTTCATAAAGGGGTGCCAAATGTTTATAGCTTCTATTATTGCTACTTAAAATATCTGGTTCATTGACACTTTTATAGGGTTGGAGCAACAGCCATTTTCTTATTATAAGAAAATTATGAGTGGTGTTTTTTAAGCAATCCCACACATGTCATTGTTACTTTGGGTTGATTCTGTAGAGAGTGATTCCTAAAGTGATTCTGTACTGGGTGAATGGACATGGAAATGCCATGTGTTGGCATGGAAAGTATGAGGGGCCATTTGGAAGGGGCATGTGTTGGCATGTGTTGACATAGAGAGGGCAATTGGGGCATGGGTAAGATTTTTGACTTTACCTTTCAAAAGGTTTGCGGATCCAGACTACGGTTCATGACTCCAGTGAACCATGATGAAAATTGCTGGGTGTAGGAGATGCTTATCCTATGTCAAGACCATGTAAAAGGTATTTTCTGAAAGTGGTCCATGAGCTAAGAATTTGTGTGTGACTGTATGTAGTCCTCTTTTAATTTGCAAAAGATTCAATTGAGTAATAACCAGCAACAAAGCTACAGGGCAGAATTTTTCTCTCATCGGGCGGGTAGGCGCCTGATCCGAATGGGAGAAAAAATAGTGCCCAATGACGCCAGGCGAGCCTCTGATGTCATCACGCACTTGTGTGATATTTCGGTCAATGAACACATTGCTGTCTCCCGCACGCGCCGACAATTAACAGGCCTATTAAGGCCATTTAAGTATTAATTAATTGCAATCTTTTGCTGCCTGTCCAGCCTTACGGGATGAGGTTTCCAACAGGAATTTAAAATAAGTTTAGAATGGTGAAACCTCATTTATAGCATGTCCCTGCTCATTTGACAGAGTCACATGAGGGGACATGTTTTTAATATTTTTAAATTCTTTATTTGTGTTTTTAAAATTCTTCAGTTCCAGGAGAGAAATGGAAAGCAATGAACAAGGCAAAAGAGAGATACGAAAATCCTGACAGAGAGAAGAACAAAACTTCTTCAAGGTAGGCCTTCCATGAAGAGAAGAGGCAGTCAATTAAACATTAAGATAAAAGCAAAAAACTGTGGATGCAGGAAATCCTAAACAAAAACAAAAATACCTGGAAAAACTCAGCAGGTCTGGCAACATCTTTGGAGAGGAACACAGTTAACGTTTCGAGTCTGCATGACTCTTCAACAGAACTAAGGAAAAATAGAAAAGGAGTGAAATATAAGCTGGGAGAAGAAGAGCTGGATAGAGGGTCAGTGATAGGTGGAGATAGCCAAAAGATGTCACAGACAAAAGAACAAAGAGGTGTTGAAGGTGGTGATATTATCTAAAGGAATGTGCTAATTAAGGTTAGAAAGCAGGACGAGCAAGGAACAGATAGCTCCAGTGGGGGTGGGATGGGGCGAAGGAATCGAAAAAGACTAAAAGTTAGAGATAAAACAATGGATGGAAATACATTTAAAAATAATGGCAAAAGGTGGGAAAAGAAAAATCTATATAAATTATTGGAAAAAACAAAAAGGAGGGGGAAAATCAGAAAGGGGGTGGGGATGGAGGAGACGGTTCATGATCTAAAATCGTTGAACTCAATATTCAATCTGGAAGGCTGTAAAGTGCCTAGTCAGAAGATGAGGTGCTGTTCTTCCAGTTTGTGTTGTGCTTCACTGGAACAATGTAGCAAGCCAAGGATGGACATGTGGGCGTGAGAGCAGGGTGGAGTGTTGAAATGGCAAGCGACAGGGAGGTCTGGGTAATACTTGTGGACGGACCGAAGGTGTGTCCGCAAAGCGGTCACCCAGTCTGCGTTTGGTCTCTCTGATGTAGAGGAAACCGCATTGGGAGCAATGAATGCAGTAGACTAAGTTGAGGGAAGTGCAAGTGAAATGCTGCTTCATTTATAATGAGTCTTTGGGCCCTTGGATGGTGAGGAGAGGGGAAGTAAAGGGGCAGGTGTTGCATCTTCTGCGGTTGCATGGGAAGGGGGTTGAGGTGTAGGGGGTGATGGAGGAGTGGACCAGGGTGTCACGGAGGGAACGATCCCTACGGAATGCTGCCGGGGGGGTGAAGGGAAGATGTGTTTGGTAGTGGCATCATGCTGGAGCTGGCGGAAATGGCGGAGGATGATCCTTTGAATGCGGAGGTTGGTGGGGTGATTAGTGAGGACAAGGGGGACCCTATCATGTTTCTGGGAGGGAGGAGAAGGTGTGAGGGTGGATGCGTGGGAGATGGGCTGGACATGGTTGAGGGCCCTGTCAACCACTGTGGGTGGAAAGCCTCGGTTAAGGAAGAAGGAGGACATGTCAGAGGAACTGTTTTTGAAAGTGGCATCATCAGAACAGATGCGACGGAGGTGAAGGAACTGAGAGAATGGGATGGAGAGCTTACAGGAAGCGGGGTGTGAGGAGCTGTAGTTGAGGTAGCTATGGGAGTCAGTAGGCTTGTAATGAATATTGGTGGACAGTCTATCATCAGAAATTGAGACAGAGAGGTCAAGGAAGGGAAAGGAAGTGTCAGAGATGGACCATGTGAAAACGATGGAGGAGTGGAAATTGGAAGCACAATTAATAAATTTTAATTGAGTTTGACAAGGTTTGAATAAACACAGAAAGGTGTCATGCTGTCTGTCCACACTTGAATTTTGAAACAGGCTTTTAAACTCAATGTAAAGGTTTGAAGACAGAAATTTGCCTTTAAAACAGCTGTCCTTAAAGTCTGTAATGTCATAAGTACATGTCTGTGACACCTGCAATGGAATCTATCAGGTAGGAGTGCAGGGCGCCATCTCACTACCCGCACCCTTATCCTGCACCATGGAAAACTGGGGTGCCCGTGAATGGGGGTGGGGGTGGGGGGGGTCCCGGAATAGGGTCCTGCCTGCCATTTTTTAACTGCTCTGGAGTACTTACGACTTGGTAAAAATCCTGCCCCAATACACCCTTTTACCCAGAACTGCGCACCATAGTCCAGATTTAGTCTAGCTACAGCTTTATACAGCTGTAGCAAAACTCCTACCTTTTACATTCTAGCCTATTCTAGACGTAGGTGGAATTTTAGGCCCACTCCCGCCAGCAGGATTTTCCAGTCCCTTTAAAGTCAATGGACTTTTGACCGGCTCACTGCATTTTATGGCCCCGACCCCACTGTGCTGGCATGGTAAAATTCTGTCCAAAGGCTAATGTCGCATGAGCCTTTTCCATCCTTTTTTGTACTTGACCAATACACTTTAGCAATCCCTACATGGATCCCTAAATCTTTTTGGATCTCCACTGTTCCTAGTTATTCATGATTTAAAAACTACTTCAACTTATCCTTTTTTGTTCCAAAATCATAACCTTATAGTTATCTGTATTGGAACACATCTGGCACAATTTCACCCATTCACTTAATCCATCAATGTCTTTGTCTAATTTTGTGCTCCTGTCCACATTACTTATTATGCCACCTATCTTTGTGTCATCGGGAAACTTTGATATATGGTACTCTATTCTGTTACCCATAAGTCATCAATAAGTCCAGTGAGTAGTTTCTGTTCCAGTTGAAGTTCTTGTGAAACATCAAATATTACTTCTTTCCAATTATCCTTACCCTTTGTCTTCTAGCGACTTAAACAATATGCTAACCAGGTCAATAATTCACCTTCAATAATATGGGCTTTAAATTTGAACTAATTAGTCTCATATTTAGGATCCTCTGGAAGTTCATATAAACTGTTTGCATG
This sequence comes from Carcharodon carcharias, assembly GCF_017639515.1. Classification (NCBI taxonomy): domain Eukaryota; kingdom Metazoa; phylum Chordata; class Chondrichthyes; order Lamniformes; family Lamnidae; genus Carcharodon; species Carcharodon carcharias. The sequence continues at coordinate 81,884,675 of NC_054474.1, read as the reverse complement.
GACATCTCCTCTCAGCTACTTTGGTTACATACTCAAAAAATTAAATTGCTATTGTTAGATATGACAAATCCATGCCCATTGTTTTCTAGGTGCTCACATAGTCCGTAACTCCAATAATTTCCATAAAACAGAAATAGACTAACAAGTCTATAATATTATGGTTTCTCTCTCTAACCTTTCTTAATTAATGGAGTTATAGTTTAAATTTTCCAATCTGTAGGTACAATTCCTAAATCAAGAGCACTATGAAAGATTACGATTAAAGAATTTGCAATTTCCTCATCTACTTCCTTTAAAAAACCTGAGTAGCAGCTGGGGATTTGTCAGGCTTTAATGCCATTTTTTTTTAATGTCATTTTCTTGCTTCCATTAACTTTAGTGAGTTCCTGTCCTTGATTCATTATTTGTTTCCCTGGATTATGAGGTATAATGGTTTCTTCTTCCTCTACTATGAAGACTCAAAAAAAAATCAACAAGTCTGTAATGTCCTTATTTTCATTTGCAATATTACCCACGTCATTTTAAAGGGTTCACATTACGTTTGACAACCTTTTTCTTCTGATGCAATTATAAAAACCTTCTGTGTTAATCTTAATATTCCTCACATTTATATTCCCTTTTCACACCTCTTACCTTCTCATCTTCCTTTGCTGTTACGTATTATCTCTGTCCCTTGGTCCACACTATTATTTTTAAGTATTCTTTCCTTTAGTTTTATGGTATTTCTCCACTTATTTTTGTCAACAATGACTGTTTATTTGGTAAGTAAAGCTCTTGCCTTTTTCTCTTATAGAATGCTATTGATGCTCATCTAAAGAATAGATGCTGTCAAGAGTAGCTAATGTGGATTTGGAAGCAATAGGTCAAGCTTCATGAATTTATTGAACTTCTTGAGATTGCAGCTAAGTTAGGAAAAATGTGAAATCAATTCAATGTAATTAATTGGACCTTTGGGAACTAACATATTTCTTTTAAAGAAAATCAAGGCTCATAGAATCCCAGAAAATGAGCTAGCTGAAAGCTGTCTTGGTATTTAAAAGTAGATGGTGCTAATAAAGGAAAAGGCTCTGTTGGGGGCCAATGACTAGTGGAGTTCTAAAGTGGTATGTTTGGATGTCCTATTTACATTATTCCAAAAAGACATATAAACATGGACTTAAGATATGAAATTTATTGATGACAAATTATATTGTCAGGTGTCGACAGAAACTGAGATTGGTATGAAACGAAGGTTCTGGAAAATTGGAAGACAGGCAAATAAAAGGATGATTTTTCCCCTTGTTTCCTTATTGTTAGAATTCGGGGTATGAGAGTCAATTAAGCCTTTAACACCTTATTCTCAAATTAAAAAAGGATTCAAAGTGATCCTTATTGGTGACAGTGGTTACATTTTATTCACTTTAAATGAGCCTTGACACATGTTAATATTTGAACAGTAATATTAAAGCACAGAATTACCATTACGCCCTGGGGAAAAGCATACTCTCCACACGATCACTCCCTAGTCACTCCAGTTAATGCAGCATGTGCGGTTCCCCCTGCCAGGCCCATCCCTCTGTCCGTGGGATAGTCCTGAACTTCCTCTGGCTTGAAACCTCTCCTCTCATTTTGGCCTATCTCTCCCCTCAGGGGATCTCTTCTTACATTTTCTTTTCACAGCTAAGCCGACGGAGACCATATCAACTCGATCATTGCTTAGCGTTTATTTGAATAATCCAATTATAAAATATGTCGTGTGTCATGTGTCCTCCGAGGCCAGGCCAGGCTAAGCCAGGCCAGGCCAGGCCAGGCTCTCAAGCACACGGAGTTCTCACACTTTGAAACCTATCAGCTTATAAACATTTCAGGGATGGTGTCTGGATAAATAGTGGCCTTGGTGCCTAGTTATTTTGTCTTACTCTAACTTTCAGTATCTCCAAGATGTGTTTTATCTCTCTGTTCCCACACAGCAAGCTGTATGTTTTCACACTCCACATAATTTCTGCTGAAGTGTTTTTGTCTTTAACTTGTAACCATTTGATTTTTACACCTTCCAAGCTGATAAAACATTGGGGAGAATTTTCTGCATGTCGGGCGGGCCGGTTGAGAGTGGGTGCAGAGCCAATTGCCCCTGCCCGCCGCCATTTTACACGGGTGGGCGAATTAAGGCCCATCCAGCACGGTCGGCAGCACTACCTGTGTGGGTGGTGGGGGGAGGATGGAGGCCCGGGGCCTGCGTTCATGCATGCACGCGAAAGAGCTCAGAAATCACCCTGATGCATGGAGCTACCTCAGGAAGATTAAGTACACATTGAAATTTTTTAATAAAGTGAAAAATTATTTACACATGTCACCTCATGTGATGGTGTCACATGAGCTGGGCCATGTTTGCCAATTTACCAAACTTTATTTATTGATTTTATTAAACATTTTATTAAAAATGCGAAGACCGTTTAGACCGTAAGACCATAAGACATAGGAGCAGAAATTAGGCCATTCGGCCCATCGAGTCTGCTCCGCCATTCAATCATGCTGATAAGTTTCTCAACCTCATTCTCCCGCCTTCTCCCCATAACCTTTGATCTCCTTACCAATCAAGAACCTATCTATCTCGGTCTTAAATACACTCAATGACCTGGCCTCCACAGCTTTCTGTGGCAATGAATTCCATAGATTCACCACTCGCTGGCTAAAGACGTTTCTCCTCATCTCAGGTCTAAAAGGTCTTCCCTTTATTCTGAGGCTGTGCCCTCAGGTCCTAGTCTCTCCTACTAATGGAAACATCTACCCCACATCCACTCTATCCAGGCATTTCAGTATTCCATAAGTTTCAATCAGATCCTCCCTCATCCTTCTAAACTCCATCGAGTATAGACCCAGAGTCCTCAAACGTTCCTCATATGTTAAGCCTTTCATCCCTGGGATCATTCTTCTGCACCTCCTCTGGACCCTCTCCCGGGCCAGCACATCCTTCCTGAGATACGGTGCCCAAAATTGCTCACAATATCCTAAATGTGGTCTGACCAGAGCCTTATAAAGCCTCAGCAGCACATCCCTGCTTTTATATTCTAGTCCTCTTGAAATAAATGCCAACATTGCATTTGCCTTCCTAACTACTGACTCAACCTGCAAGTTAACCTTAAGAGAATCCTGGACTAGAACTCCCAAGTCCCTTTGCACTCCAGATTTCTGAATTCTCTCCCCATTTAGAAAATAGTCTATGCCTTTATTCTCCCTACCAAATTGCATGACCTCACACTTCCCCACGTTGTATTCCATCTGCCACTTCTTTGCCCATTCTCCTAACCTGTCCAAATCCTTCTGCAGCCTCCATACGTCCTCAATACTACCTGTCCCTCCACCTATCTTTGTATCATCTGCAAACTTAGCCAGAGTGCCCTCAGTCGCTTCATCTAATCATTTATGTATAAAGTGAAAAGTTGTGGTCCCAACACTGACCTCTGTGGAACTCCATTAGTCACTGACCGCCATCCTGAGAAGGACCCCCTTATCCCCACTCTCTGCCTCCTGCCACACAGCCAATCATCTATCCATGCTAGTACCTTGCCTCTAACACCATGGGTTCTTATCTTACTGAGCAGCCTCCTGTGCGGCACCTTGTCAAAGGCCTTCTGGAAGTCCAAGTAGATAACAGACATTGGCTCTCCTTTGTCTAACCTACTTGTTACCTCCTCTTGGGCTCTTTGCCTGCCCACCAACCTTAAGTTTGGATGGGCAGCGCTGTTAATTATCTAAATTACTTCCTTAATGGCCTTAATAGGCTTTTAACAGTTCAGCAGGTATGCATCCGCTTCTAGTGCAGGCCCACCAAACGAGAGGTCTAAATGATGCGTGATGGTGACAGAACGTATGCCTGACCTCACCACGTGTCCTTTTAAGTGTCGGTGTGTCGGGCCCGTCCCCGCATGCCAACATCAAAATTCTGACCATTCAGTCAGCGAAGACCCAAATCTCAGTTTCTCATCTTTTCATCTTTCAACCACCCTTACACAGAATGTAATCACACCTGTGCAGCACATAGTTAATTAATATGCATCCAAGGCATTGCTTTTAAGTTAGGGTTCATTAATTAGCAAGAAAACCCAAAGTAGTGATTTCCCAGGATTCTGACACTATTCCACTAAAACAAGTCATTGTTGCTGGGTTGGCACTAATATTTTTCACAAGTAAGTGACCAGCATTAATGAGTGTGATAACCTATCTTTTTGTGAGGGATATGACAGGCAAGCCCAAATCTGTACTCAGCTGATTTTCACACATGCATCCACTTCACTGTGATCAAGTGATAGTGCTTCATAGGCAAAGACTGTTGATTTCCCCTTATATAATCCAGAGACCGTGGGGACATTTAAAGTCCCCTGGCTGTCAATTTATCTGAGGTCAACTAACACAGCATAGATTGGGGATCGCAGTTGGCAGCTTATTCACCTGTAGTACTCAGCTAACCATTACCATAATCAGTTGAGAATAAACCTCCTTATGTTAAGCATTGTCATAAAGCCTTAGACCTGAGCCAGATGTAACATTTATTACTGTTGTGGCTGGCTGATCCAAACTAATTTCTGACATCTATACTTCTGCATGGATGTGCCATATATCCTGTCAGCGTGTACACTTGATCTGTAGCAACTACAAGTATGTCAGTGCTGCTGTGCGCTCCCTCAACTTCTCAATTAATTTGCCTGAAAGCTAATTATGAAGTCGATGAATGATGCTTGCAAGTTGTTTATTTTAATCTCCTCATATCTTAGATACTTCCTTAGCAGACTTAAGGGTTTGAGCTCAAAACTTAAATAACAGCCACACAAACGTTCATGAGCATTCCATTAATAGATGCTGGGTAAACCTATGACTTATGCTATTGAGGATTTTGCTATTGAGGAGCTGTCATATGCTCCATCGCAGATTGCAGTACAGGTGATCATTCACAAACTTTGCAGATCCACATTATGCATTTCTCCATACAGGAACATAAGAAATAAAAGTAGGGCCATTATTTTCCGGCCCTGTTGACCTCGGGCATCATGGTGTGCAGTGGGGAACAATATGGCGAGAAGGCCAAAAATTGGTTTCGCACTGTTGTGAAACCAATTTGTGTTCATCTGCTCCACCCATCAATGGTAGGCCACGTTCCCCATGTCGGGAACCTAATTTCAATATTTTAGCATCCTAATATATGCCCTGTTCATCAGAATCATGCCCCCACACTAGATCATCCGGGCACATTGGTGTGATTGTACAATTGTGCGTAAGCGACGTGCACCTGATGAGCTGCATTTCACTTGGGACTTAGAGGTTTGTTTGCCTACCTTACTTCGCAAGCAGCACCACATCACTTTTCTGGGGCTTATGGGCAAGTCACTACCTACCAGACCAACCATAAGGTGGGAGTGGCTTTTCAATGGCTGCAGGGATAGCGTTTGCCTGGGGAAGGGGGTGAAGTGGCCTCAGGCAAAGGAAGAGGCTGCAGGGTGAGGGGGAAGAGGGGTATCCCTGGAGGTGTGTGAGGGCACATGTTGTTCTGTGCAAGTGGCCTCAAGATGATGAGGGCCGAGGAGGTAATCTCCAGAGGGGATGAGGCCTGATGGAAATGTGAGGATGTGTGTGAGAGAGTCAGTGGTGATGTCCCTTGAGCTGGCAGTGAGTGAGATGCCAGTGAATGTGAGATGGCCTTGTGTGTGTGAGTTTAAAGTTGTAAGATAGTGTGCCTTACTCTGGCAGCACAGATGAGATCATTAATTCTTTTTCTGCACTGGATGACTGACCTCTTGCATGCAGCGTTGGCACCGACCACCTCTGCCACCGACTCCTAAGCCAGAGTGGTGAAACTGATGGGCCTCCTGTGGCCAGAGTTGGGGTAGAGGACATTGTGGTGGGCCTCCAAGGCATCCAGAAGGTGTCCCAGGGATATGTCATAGAATCGGGGCAGCTGCGCACTTCTTGGCTTTTGGGGACATGTCTTCACTGGAGTAGTCCTGAGCTGCAAGCATTGAGAAATATGTACGCGGCTGCATGAGGAAGCAGTGAGGAAACAGCATGGCAGGCATATCAGAGGCCGCCCGCCAATGTGACAGCATGTTTCCTGTGGCTACATAGTTAATGAGGCAGGAATGGGACGATGCGGTGCGAGAACCCACCATTGTGGCTGGTGGATAAAATAACTTTTTCCTTGTGTGCTAATGCATTTTTTGCAAACCTAGGACAATTCCACCCCAGGAGTAGACCATATGACCTTCAATAAGATCATGACTGAAATTCTAAATCAACACCACTTTCCCATCCTCCCCCATATCCCTTGATCGCCTAAGTGCTCAAAAATCAATTGATCTCAGTTTTGGATATATCCATTGACTGAACGTCCACAGCCCTCGGTGGTAGAGAGTTGTAAAGATTCACAAGTGAAGGAATTTCTCCTCATCAACTTTCTTATTGGCTGCCCATCTTATCCTGGGACTGACTTCTCGAGTCTCCAGCCGAGGAAAACCATCTCTCAGCATCTACTCTGTCAACCTATATAAGAATTTGATATGTTTCAATGGGATCATCTCTCATTCTTCTACACTCCACAGGCAATAGGATCATTCTACTCCAGTCTCTCCTCATAGGATGGTCCATTCATTCCAGGAATCAATCTAGTGTATCTGTATTGCAACAACTCTAAGGCAAGTATTTTCTTTCTTGGGTAAGGAAACAAAAACTATACCTAGAACTCCAGGTGTGGTTTCACTAAATCTGTATATAAATTCAGGAAATCTTGCTTGCTCTTAGACTCCAATATTTTGCAATAAAGGCTAATATATATGGCTTTTTAGAGCAGCTTGTGGTGGAGCCCACTAGGGAACAGGCAATTCTAGATTTAGTGATGTGTAATGAGGCAAATTTGATAAGGGAGCTTAAGGTGAAGGAACCCTTAGGAAGAAGTGACCATAATATGATAGAATTCACCCTGCAATTTGAGAGGAAAAAGCTGAAATCAGATGTAACGGTATTACAGTTGAATAAAGGCAACTACAGAGGCATGAGGGAGGAGCTGGCCAGAATTGACTGGGAGATGAGCCTAGCAGGAAAGACTGTGGAACAGCAATGGCAGGAGTTTCTGGGAGTAATTTGGGAGACACAGCAAAAATTCATCCCTAGGAAGAAGAAGAAGCATTCTAAAGGGAGGACGAGGCAACCATGGCTGACAAGGGAAGTCAGGGACAGCATAAAAGTTAAAGAGAAAGCATTCAATGTGGCGAAGAGCAGTGGGAAACCAGGGGACTGGGAAGCCTACAAAGACCAACAAAGGACAACTACAAAAGAAATAAGGAGGGAGAAGATTAAATATGAGGGTAAACTAGCCAATAATACAAAAGAAGATTGCAAGAGTTTTTTTTAGACATATGAAGGATAAGAAAGAGGCAAAAGTGGACATTGGGCCACTGGAAAATGACGCTGAAGAAGTAGTAGTGGGGAATCAAGAAATGGCAGGGGAACTGAATAGGTCCTTTGCGTCAATCTTCACGATGGAAGACACGAGCAACATCCCCAAAGTTCAAGAGAGTCGGGAGGCAGAGGTGAATATGGTGGCCATTACCAAGGAGAAGGTGCTAGGAAAACTGAAAGGTCTGAAGGTGGATAAATCACCTGGACCAGATGGATTACACCCCAGAGTTCTGAAGGAGATAGCTGAAGAGATAGTGGAGGCGTTATTGGTAATCTTTCAGGAATCACTGGAATCAGGGAGGGTCCCAGAGGACTGGAAAATCGCTAATGTAACCCCCCTGTTTAAGAAGGGAGTGAGGCAAAAGACGGGAAATTACAGGCCGATTAGCCTGACCTCTGTCATTGGTAAGATCTTAGAGATCATTATTAAGGATGAGATTTCAGAATACTTGGAGTGCATGGTAAAATAAGGCAAAGTCAGCATGGTTTCATCAAGGGGAGGTCATGCCTGACAAATCTGTTAGAATTCTTTGAGGAGGTAATGAGTTGGTTAGACAAAGGAGAGCCAATGGATGTTATCTACTTGGACTTCTAGATGGCCTTTGACAAGGTGCCGCACAGGAGGCTGCAAGGTAAGATAAGAGCCCATGGTGTTAGAGGCAAGGTACTAGCATGGATAGAAATTGGCTGTGTGGCAGGAAGCAGAGAGTGGGGATAAGGGGGTCCTTCTCAGGATGGCAGCTGGTGACAAGTGGAGTTCCACAGGGGTCAGTGTTGGGACCACAACTTTTCACTTTGTACATCAATGATCTAGAAGAAGGTACTGAGGGCATTCTGGCTAAGTTTGCAGATGATAGAAAGATAGGTGGAGGGACAGATAATATTGAGGAGGCGGGGAGGCTGCAGAAGGATTTGGACAGGTTAGGAGAATGGGCAAAGAAGTGGCAGATGGAATACAACGTGGGGAAGTGTGAGGTCATGCACTTTGGTAGGAAGAATAGAGGCATAGACTATTTTCTAAATGGGGAGAGAACTCAGAAATCTGGAGTGCAAAGGGACTTGGGAGTTCTAGTCCAGGATTCTCTTAAGGTTACCTTGCAGTTTGAGTCAGTAGTTAGTAAGGCAAATGCAATGTTGGCATTTATTTCAAGAGGACTAGAATATAAAAGCAGGGATGTGCTGCTGAGGCTTTATAAGGCTCTGGTCAGACCACTTTTAGAATATTGTGAGCAATTTTGGGCCCAGTATCTCAGGAAGGATGTGCTGGCCCTGGAGAGGCTCCAGAGGAGGTTCACGAGAACGATCCCAGGAATGAAAGGCTTAACATATGAGGACTCTGGGTCTATACTCGATGGAGTTTAGAAGGATGAGGGGTGATCTGATTGAAACTTACAGAATACTGAAAGGCCTGGATAAAGTGGATGTGGGGAAGATGTTTCCATTAGTAGGAGAGACTAGGACCCGAGGGCACAGCCTCAAAGTAAAGGGAAGACCTTTTAGACCTGAGATGAGGAGAAACATCTTTAGCCAGTGAGTGCTGAATCTATGGAAATCATTGCCACAGAAGGCTGTGGAGGCCAGGTCATTGAGTGTACTTAAGACCGAGATAGATAGGTTCTTGATTGGTAAGGAGATCAAAGGTTACAGGGAGAAGGCGGGAGAATGGGGTTGAGAAACCTATCAGCCGTGATTGAATGGCAGAGCAGACTCGATGGGCCGAATGGCCTAATTTCTGCTCCTACGTCTTATGGTCTTATGGTCTTATACCATTTGCCTTTCTAATTGCTTGCTCTTTCTGTTTGTTGACATTTTGTCATGTACAAGGATCTCAAATCCCTTCCGATGCCAATATTTACTTAGGTACACCTTTCTTTTTTTTAAAAAATAAATCTGCTTTTCTATTCTTCCATCCAAAATGGATAATTCCACATTTCCCCACATTATACTCCATCTGCCACTTTCTTGCATAATCTCTTAGGTGGTCTATATCCCTTCGCAGACTCTTTGCATCCTTTCACAGCTCACGGCTTACTTTCCCATCTAAACTTGGGTAGGTTACCTTCAGTCCTTTCATCTAAGTCATTGATATAGATTCTACATTGCTAGAGCTCAATCACAGATCCTGTGACAGTCTGCATCTGGAAAATAATTAATTTATTCATATACTCTAGCCCGGATTTTCGCCACAACAGAGAGGCTCTCTGTTGTGGCAAAAACCCCAGAAATGGCCAAAATTTGTAAGTCCCGCCCATGGACCTGGCATTTCCAATCTTTGTGGAGGTGGGACTGGAATCGGACCAGCGTTCATGCGTGAGCGATTCGGAGAGGCAGCTGACCATTTAAATTGCCAGCTGCCTCCATTGAGGTGAGAATTTGGAAGGCAAAGAGTGTGCAATCTTGTGTGCGAAGATTAGAACAGGTAAAAGGATGTCTGAATTTGGCAGATTTGATAGGTAAGCAGGATACCTCTTTAGAGATTTAAAGCACCCCTTTAGATAGGGTCCCCGGACACCTTTGGGAGAGGTAAGGCACCCGTTGGGACTGTTAAAAGTGAACATAATTAAGTACTTTTTATGCACAAACTCATTGGAATTGTCAAGCTGTCAAAGAACTATCAGCTGTCAAGGAACTAGTAAAGAGTTGTCCAGCTGGCAAAGCTGTCAAACCTATTCAGGAAGTTTCAAAGTTGTCAGAGAAGTGTCCAAGGATACTAGGTGAGTTGGCAGTGAGGGGGTAAGGGCAATGGGCGGTGGGTTGGGGAATGGGTTGGCATGAGTTAGCATGGATGAGGCATAGGAAGTGTATGGGAGGGTGAGGGGAGATGAGAGTTGAGGGCTGGAGGGATGTTTTTTGTTTAATTTTAATTTTTTATTTATATATATACAGTGCCTGAGCACAGAGGCAGCCTTGTCCCAGCCTGCCTCTGCACCCAACAGCCTACAGGTTCAATCCCAGGGTCACCTGTCCCGACCCATTTTTAAGTCCAGCCCTGGACTGAAAATCTGGCCTGCAGGCAGACATTTTTAAAGGTTAGGTTCGTTGAGCTGAGAAATCTCCAGAATCATCGAACCTGACTCAGGGACAAAAATCTAGGCCTCTGTTTTCTGTCTGTTAATCAATTCTCAATCCATGGCAATATTACCCTCTCCTTCCAACCCCAACTACACCCCACTCCATCCTCCGCCTCCAAATCCTATGAGCATTAATCCTTCCGGTCCCTTCCTCTACTGCCTTCCTTGCATTGGGTACTCCTGGATAGAGGTAACTGCAACAAAGGCAGGACCCATGTTGGATTTCCAGGCAGCAGATGCCTCACCTTGAGCAGCCAATACCACTTGTGCTTCACTGTGATTCATCTTGTACACTCTCAATCTCACTATCTAAATTCCCTGGGGTTTGCGTATCTGTGGTGGTATTTGGCTGAGGTAGTATTTGTGATTATGGGGTGCAAGCTTGCTTGTAGTTGAGGCATCTCCAGTCTGTTTCTCCATTGCTGAGGAAACAGGAGAAAGCAAAATGTCAAAATACTCCCTGGAATAACACCCTCAGAGGACCACTCTCATTACATGATACTCTTCATGACATTAATTAGACTGAATGTATGCTTCTGTGATAATCACTCAGTAAGACAGTTACATGACAGGAACGTTCTAATGGTATTAACCATAGGGATGACACTGATTTCACTGTCCTGTACTCCCTCTTCTGCCCAATAAACTCAGGGTAGTTTTTTTTCAAATGGGGTCAAGGGCTTGAATTTCTTAGGGCTACCACCTTATGCATCTGCTTCAGCTGATTATATGCCACCTTGCCCTCCAAGTGACAATAGTATTAAAATATTGCAAATATACAAAGTTTTTTAAACAAAAACTATTGTTCTTGACAGGAAAGAGACAAGCAACCTGTAATTATTTCATTTCACCAACTGTCCATATGCAGAAAGTGTTTTGAATTAATTTTAAAATATGCCATGTCACATTTTCCAAAATGCTTGGTGTGTGATCCAATTTACTAATAACATGCATCAAACTCATTCTATAACTAACTCAGAAAGTTAGTTTATTTCACATTCAAAACCTTGGGGAAGAGTGTTCACAACTTCCCACTCCACTACACACACACACAAAGTAGGTGGAATAGAAAAAAGAGCTTTAGGACAATGGATAGTAATGGTGCAAGAACCACAGAAATGAACATTAGCTCATGTAATTTCCAAAGTTTGAGAAGTCAAAGTCCGGAGGAAGTTTCCTTCTTGGCTGAATTCAGTCCCGATGAGTTCCTGGTTGGGGACGACAACATGAAAATCCTTGAAACAAATAATGCTGAAACAGAATGCGCTTTCTGTGCATAGACCACTGGGCAGGCATCGATCAAAGACTTTTAAAATCAAGCAGGCTTCAAGGCATTGAGAGATGGTAATCAACTGCTTGCTCAGTCAGACTGCTGGAGTCTTTTCCAGTTGATGTTGAAATGACATTCTGCCTGTGAGGCCAAAGGTGTAATGTCAAAACTGTCCAACAGGCCAGAGGTCATGTCACATGGCACACTAATAGGTTAATTACAACTGAACAATCAGTTTCAGTGCTTCTGGCCAGAATTCTATTGTTCAACCTTACGAGAGAGAGACAAGGTGGCTATTAACATATCTTCCAATTTAATGAGCTTTGATCTCTCTCTTTTGAGATATTTCAGGTTGGGGAGACAGCTCATCTGCACTTTCTCTGCTTTTGTTGATTACAAGGGGTCTATACAATCAAGTGTGAGATTCCACAGGCTGAGAGAGGAATTATTTTGTTTGTGTAACTCCTGTAGATAGCTCCCAGAGCAAAGGACCAATCTGTAATCATGTGATTTGTAGCAGCCATCATTTTTGATTCAGCAGAGAGTCCATTTTTTAAAAAATGGCAAAATATTAAGGTACTTATTTTCATGTCACAGTGACCTAATGCTATGATACACAAAGCATCCCTCGTTTGAATTGTTCCATACCTTTTAATAATTGTTATGTGCATATTGATACATAAGATGGCCCATTGTAACTTGTCCATGCAGCAGTAAGCCCAAATGCCTGGAATCGAAACCTTGGTTCTCTCACAAAACAGTGACCAGTATGTCATGAATGCTTCAATCTCTTCCCATATCTCCTGCAGAAGCATTTGAAGAAATCGGGCATTAAAGTTGTTTTATCTTTGACTGATAGCTTGCATGGCACAGTTATATGGGTAATATTCTTTCCTACATCATTGTAAAGTTGAAATGGATGTTTAGCATTGTTAACAGGTGCTGGTTCTCATTGTTGATCATCATTGGATAACCTGTATTGGCATCATCACACAAAATTTATGAATTACATAGAATTTATTGTACACAATCAGTCAATTTGACCCAACAGATCTACGTTGGTAGTTCTGCTCCACACAGGCCTCCTCCAAACTTACTTCATCTCAACCTAACTACATATCCTTCTGTTCCTTTCCCCCTTATGTGTGCTTATCTAGCTTTCCCTTAAAAACAACAACTTCCCCTTAAGTGACTGCTTCTTAAATGGGCAAAATCACAATTTGCAATATTTATGCTACAGTTATGAGGTTTATAAGATAATATATTTCAGGACCGTAGGTTTAAAGTTAGGGTAAATGAAGGGGGTAATATCATCTGTTCTGCAGTCTGCCTGAAAGTAAGTCTGGGTGGTTTGATTTTTATAGATCAAAGGAGGGATTAGATTGTTTTATTGAGACGTGGGTAGAAGGTATTTACGCTTGAATGTCAGCAATCTTTGGGTTTATAATGAGTAGGCTGGGTCTCCTAGAATCCCAGAAAGGTGTTGAAGGAACTGGATTATAAACAGTTGTGCTGTAAATTGTCTGTTTACTTCTAAGATGAAAGGGAGGGGGGATCAAGGATAGTTAATTAGCATTTCTGCCTGGATTCATGGTTTATCTGTTTCACATTGCTATGGAGAACAGGGCAGAGGAAGCCATTTTTGAGATGAGGTTACTGGCTTTCCTAGGAATCAATGAATATCACATAGACAGCAGGGGTTCTGTGTGGTCAGCAGAGAGAAAAAAAGGCTGCTAGACTTTGTGAGCCACCATTGCCAGGTGCGGGATGGAGATGGTCTCTAGACAAAGAGCCACCTATGGATAGGAGATTTGTTCCAGCATGGCCAGAGGGAATATGAATTATCAGAGCAGGTTTTACTGCTGATGATGGGTTTACGAAACTCTCTGAAAACTGAGGAAAGTGCCCTGATTCATTCATTTAAAGTTACTACTCAGCAAACAGGGAGATGGGGACCCATTGGAAGCTGGGAGCAACTGTGGACCTTTTGCTATAAGGACTGTGATTCTGTGGAGAGTGTGATGAGTATTAAATATAAAAGGAGAATGTTCCTCTCTGTAGCTTAAAGTATAAGTTGCCTACAAAAATAAAACAGTGTTGTGCCAATGTGCTTTTAGTCATTTATTACGGTACAAATTCTATAATGTGAAGCCTTGATGTGTCATTCTTTCAGTTATTAACTGGAAGTTTGAATTTCTTTTTAAATGTCATTAGTCTCTACGAATATCATTATGCTTATAATTTAACAAAGAATTTGTTAACCTTTGGTTATTGCAGCAATATTAATTTATTGGCTCTTGAATACCTTAATAAATTGCTTTGCTTTAGTTAATGTTCAGGCACTGCATTCCAGCCAAACCTCATAATGAAAGGGGAAAGTATGTGGAGAGTACAAAGATGGGCCCTGTGACTGAAGCCTGCCCAGGACATGTTGGAACACTGATACACTTCCAACATCATGTCATCTACAAATGGAAGAGTTGGAATTTGGTTAGGTTAGCAATTAATGTGTAATGGTTTCCCAGAGGCAAGTTTGCTGGTCCTAATAATTTTTGCATCATTTACATAAAGTTCAATTACTCGACTCTCAATTGCATTTACTTGTATCTAATCACTTATCCTTCCAAGAACATAAAGGTGCATTTGGGGTTAATTTTAATAGTTTTAAGTTTGACTTCATTACAGTAGAGAAAACTGCATTTTTTCATAAACAACCTGGTCGTGTTAGTTTCACGTTCACAAGACCATAAGAACATAAGACGTAGGAGCAGAAATTAAGTCATTCGGCCCATTGAGTCTGCTCTGCCATTCAATCATGGCTGATAAGTTTCTCAACCCCATTCTCCCACCTTCTCCCCGTAACCTTTGATCCCCTTACCAATCAAGAACCTATCTATCTCGGTTTTAAATACACTCAATGACCTGGCTTCCACAGCCTTCTGTGGCAATGAATTCCATAGATTCACCACTCTCTGGTTAAAGAAGTTTCTCCTCATCTCTGTTCTAAAAGGTCTTCCCTTTACTCTGAGGCTGTGCCTTTGGGTCCTAGTCTCTCCTACTAATGGAAACAACTTCTGCACGTCCACTATATCCAGGCCTTTCAGTATTCTGTAAGTTTCAATCAGATCACCCCTCATCCTTCTAAACTCCTTCGAGTATAGACCCAGAGTCCTCAAAAGTTCCTCATATGTTAAGCCTTTCATTCCTGGGATCATTCTCGTGAACCTCGTCTGGAGCCTCTCCAGGGCCAGCACATCCTTCCTGAGATACTGGGCCCAAAATTGCTCACAATATTCTAAAAGTGGTCTGACCAGAGCATTATAAAACCTCAGGAACACATCCCTGCTTTTATATTCTAGTCCTCTTGAAATAAATGCCAACATTGCATTTGCCTTCCTAACTACCAACTCAACCTGCAAGTTAACCTTAAGAGAATCCTGGACTAGGACTCCCAAGTCCCTATGCACTCCAGATTTCTGAATTCTCTCCCCATTTAAAAAATAGTCTATGCCTCTATTCTTCCTACCAAAGTGCATGACCTCACACTTCCCCACGTTGTATTCCATATGCCACTTCTTTGTCCATTCTCGTAACCTGTCCAAATCCTTCCGTAGCCTCCCTGCCTCCTCAATATTACCTATCCCTCTACCTATCTTTCTATCATCTGCAAACTTAGCCAGAATGCCCTCAGTACCTTCATCTAGATCATTAATGTATAAAGTGAAAAGTTGTGGTCCCAACATTGACCCCTGCAGAACTCCACTTGTCACCAGCTGCCATCCTGAGAAGGACCCCCTTATCCACACTCTCTGCCTCCTGCCACACAGCCAATCGTCTAATCATGCTAGTACCTTGCCTCTAACACCATGGGCTCTTATCTTACTTTGCAGCCTCCAGTGTGGCACCTTGTCAAAGGCCTTCTGGAAGTCCAAGTAGATAACATCCATTGGCTCTCCTTTGTCTAACCAACTCATTACCTCCTCAAAGAATTCTAACAGATTTGTCAGGCATGACCTCCCCTTGATGAAACCATGCTGCCCTATTTTATCATGCACTTCCAAGTATTCTGAAATCTCATCCTTAATAATGGATTCTAAATTCTTACCAACGACCGAGGTCAGGCTAATCGGCCTGTAATTTCCCGTCTTTTGCCTCACTCCCTTCTTAAACAGGGGGGTTACATTAGCGATTTTCCAGTCCTCTGGGACCCTCCCTGACTCCAGTGATTCCTGAAAGATCATCACTAACACCTACACTATCCCTTCAGCTATCTCCTTCAGAATTCTGGGGTTTAATCCATCTGGCCCAAGTGATTTATCCACCTTCAGACCTTTCAGTTTTCCTGGCACCTTCTCCTTGGTAATGGCCACCATACTCACCTCTTCCCCCCAACTATCTTGAAATTTGGAGATGTTACTCGTGTCTTCCACTGACGCAAAGTAACTATTCAGTTCCTCCAATGTCCACTTTTGCCTCTCTCTTACCCTTTATATATCTAAAAAACTCTTGCAATCTTCTTTTATATTACTGGCTAGTTTACCCTCATATTTAATCTTCTCCCTCCTTATTTCTTTTTTAGTTGTCTTCTGTTGGTCTTTGTAGGTTTCCCAATCCCCTCATTTCCCACTGCTCTTCGCCACATTGTATGCTTTCTCTTTAGCTTTTATGCTGTCCCTGACTTCCCTTGTCAGCCATGGTTGCCTCGTCCTCCCTTTAGCATGCTTCTTCTTCCTAGGGATGAATTTTTGCTGTGTCTCCCAAATTACTCCCAGAAACTCCTGCCATTGCTGTTCCACTGTCTTTCCTGCTAGGCTCATCTCCCAGTCAATTCTGGCCAGCTCCTCCCTCATGCCTCTGTAGTTACCTTTATTCAACTGTAATACCGTTACATCTGATTCCAGCTTTTTCCTCTCAAATTGCAGGGTAGATTCTATCATATTATGGTCACTTCCTCCTAAGGGTTCCTTCACCTTAAGCTCCCTTATCAAATTTGCCTCATTACACATCACTATATCTAGAATTGCCTGCTCCCTAGTGGGCTCCACCACAAGCTGCTCCAAAAAGCCATCTCGTAGACATTCCACAAACTCCTTTTCTTGGGATCCACTACCAACCTGATTTTCCCAGTCTACCTGCATATTGAAATCCCCCATGATCAGTGTAACCTTTCCTTTCTTACATGCCTTTTCTATCTCCTGGTGTATCTTGTGCCCCACATCCTGACTACTGTTTGGAGGCCTGTACATAACTCCCATTATGGTTTTTTTTTACCTTTGCAGCTCCTCAACTCTACCCACACAGATTCTACATCATCTGACATCTGACCCTATGTCATTTCTTGCTATTGATTTAATTTCATTTCTTACTAACAAATCAACCCCACCCCCTCTGCCAACCTGCCTATCTTTTCGATAGGATGTATATCCTTGGATATTTAGCTCCCAGTCCTGATCCCCTTGCAGCCATGTCTCTGTGATGCCCACCACATCATACCTGCCAATTTCAATCTGTGCCACAAGCTTAGTTACCTTATTTTGTATACAGTGTGCATTCAGATACAACACCTTCAGTCCTGTATTTCTTGTCCCCTTTCTCATTGTCGTCCCTTTATCTGATGTGCTTGAAGTTAGATTCCTAGCCCTTTCCAAATACTCTGTCCTGTTCTGTGTTCTGGGGACTTTAATAGCCTCTCCTGGGCTCTCCTTTCTTTTCAGTTTTTCATAATTTTCCATGAAGTTGAATCCACACTCCCACACGCTAACCTGCTGCTTTGTTTCCCATTAGTCATACTTCTTGGAGTTTTACCCTTCCCTCCCCCCCCCAACTTTCTAGTTTAAAGTCCTGTTGACCACCCTATTTTACCCTTTTCACTAGAACATTGGTCCCAGCTCAGTTCAGGTGGAGACCGTCCCAACAGTACCGATCCCTCCTGTTCCAATACTGATGCCAGTGCCCCACGAAATGGAACCCCTCTTTCCCGCACCATTCCTTTAGCCACATATTTACTTCCCTTATTCTCGCGTCCCTATGCCAATTTGCACATGACTCGGGTAGTAATCTGGAGATTATAACCCTTGAGGACCTGTTCTTTAATTTAGTTCCTAGTTCCTGATAATCCCCAAACAGGCCCTCTTTCCTAGTCTTACCTATGTTATTTGTCCCGACGTGGACCACAACGACTGGATCCTCCCCCTCCGTCTCCAATATCCTTTCAAGCCGGTCAGAGATATCCCTTACCTTGGCACCGGGCAGGCAACATACCATGCGGGACTCTCGATCCTGCTTACAAAGGATGCTATCAATTCCCCTAATTATAGAATCCCCTACAACTACCACTTGTCTTTTTGCTCCCCCTTCTTGAATGGCCTCCTGTGCCATGGTGCCGTGGTCAGCTGGCTCATCCTCCCTACAGCCCTGTTCCTCATCCACAGAGGGAGCAAGTACCTCGTACCTGTTGGACAAGGTCAAGAGCTGAGACTCCTCTGTTCCTGAACACAGGATCCCTCTACCTGCCTCACTTGCAGTCACACTCTGCTGACCCTGACCACTGACCAAACTTGAGGTACTTAATCTACCGGGTGTGACCGCCTCCTGGAACAAAGCGTCCAGGTAACTCTCCCCCTCCCAGAAGTGCCGCAGCATCTGGAGCTCAGACTCCAGCTCATCAATTCTGAGCCGGAGTTCCTCCAGCAACCAACACTAGCTGCAGATGTGGTCACTGCAGCTCGCAATGGGATCTGCCAGCTCCCACTTCATACAGCTACGGCACATCACCTGCCCAGCCATCTCGACTTAGATAATTAATTTATTAATTAGCTTTACAAATTTTTTTTTCAAATTTGGTGCAGATTTCCTACCAACCGATCAGGTCACAGCTTTCCTGTGAGGTCACTTTTACAGTTTTGGCATCAGCTACTTTGTGCCCCAAGGTCACCACTCTGATGCTCCTCCCTCCAAGTCTGCTCCCTGGAGACAAGGCTGTGAATCCCCGAGGTAAGCTAGATTTATACTCACCGCTTCAGTGCTCCTCCCTCTGAGTCTGCTCCCAGGATTTACTCACCAATCAGCTGCTTTTTCTTTAAAATCCACTTTCAGAAGAGTGTTCCTCACAAGTCTGGTGCACTCCTGAAGGCACTGCCTCTTCCTCTATCTTTTTTTTGGTTTGAGGAGGAGGGAGGGATGGAAACACTACAGCAATGTAATGTTTGGGGCTATTCCGTTCTTTGACAGTGGGTCCTCCTCAATTCCCTCCTGAGTCGCAGTGGCTTCTCCCAGAATGCTTCAGTCACTTCTCACCAGCGCCTTCTGTTGGATGCTCTTCCTCCTGTTGAGTGCAAGAGTCCTCCTCCTCGATTCCCTCCTGAGTAGCAGTGGCTGCAGTGACTTCTCCCAGAATTCTTCAGTCACTTCGCACCAGTGCCATCTGTTGGAAGTAGCTGCAAGTAGCTGCTTCCTCCATTAAAGCGTGAATAATGTTCAGCCACTATGATCTGGAGTTAGTGATGACCTTGGTGTAATGAAGTTCTGATTTGGCAAGCAAAGTTTCATTGAAAAGCTAATTCATTCAGATCCAATTTATGGAGGAAAGTTTCCTCTATGTGAAGCAAAGTTATTAACTAATTTCTGAAGCTTTGATGCATTAGCTGGGTCTTTGGTCGGGCTGTATTTTAGACGCACATAAGCTACCAGGGTCTCAAATCCTTCAGTACTCTACAAGTGTAATCTTGATGACAGAACAGTGGTAGGATACCTATTGCCTATACTCCAATCCCCTTCTACAAACATTCTGGGGAGTATTATCCAATTGCCTTGGCAGCTTTTATGGGTTAGTTGATAATGTAGTAGAATACCTAGAGTTTCTGCTCCACCACTGGCTCCCACAATCTTCTTTTGTCAACAAGTGTATGGTGGTTGATGGCTGACATTAACTTGTGTTCAGAATTTAGGCAGCAATTGGCTCAAAGTAACATTCACGGTGGGGGAGATGAACCATAGCTGGATGCACACTCTGCAGCGTAGCCCCTGCTATACAGTAAAGAAACTCTAGCTCCTTGGCAGATTAGTTTAATTACTTGGATTTTGATTTTATACAAATTGCTTCTGACACCTGTCTGTGTTAGTCATGGCCTGGAGTGACGATGGCCCATGTGAGATTCGTCCTTTGTCAAGTGAGGCCTCCGGGTATGTCAGTGTGAATGGAAAAATAATTAATGCAGTGCTGTATTCTTTAGATAGGAGGGTTGTTCTGAGCCACCAGTGTGTTTTTATATCACCCTTGCCCCAACCCCCCACTACTCCTGCCCTCAGAGAATGTATGGTACTTAGTGAGAGAATTTGGCTGCACCACTCGCTAGATTCTGGATCAGTACTGTTCTGCTGACAAGCCTGCTTACTGTACCATGAAGGCCTTGTTTATCTGAACACTTCTGCCCTGAAGAGATATAATGAAACAATTTAGATAACTGGTATTAATTCTACTGTCATACTGAATTAAAGAGTTTTAATTCTGCACAAGTTCTCAAACATTTTGATGAAATAATTATTTATGTTGAACTACTGCCAACCTAGTTAGTAGGACATTTTGGGTAAATGTTTCAGATAAATGTCAATCACTACATTAAATCCAAAGCTAACATATTTTTCAGGACTAAGATTTAATATGTGCTTATTTTGTCTGAAATGTTAAGTTTGTGATATGAATCAAAACAGAATTGAAAAGTCATAGGCTCAATTCCCTCAAACTGTATCATGTAACTATACATCCCATTGTTTGTTACTAAGGACTAAGTTATACAGGCCCAAAAATTCCTGAGGCTAGAGAGAGCAGAAAACCTCATTTAAAGTTCCTGTGTGTTTGTCTTGGATTTTTAAATCCCAACAGGAGGGCTCTGGGTGAATCTTCTGCCAACCCACACTATTTTAAAGGATTGTGTTGAGAGAGTTCCTGACATACCCTGGGAATTCTGCACATTAAGCCTTTGAAAGGCCTCAATGGAACTGATGTCAGCTGAGACAGGCATGAGTTTCATTTAGGCCCCCTCAGAAGGTCCAAACCAAGGTGCAATTACCTTATGCGGAGACAAACTAATTGCTTTTGGAGTTGAAGGCTGCATAATTCTTTGAATAGTTTTGCAGAGCCTGATGTGACCTCGCATATATCAGCCCGGGATTGGTTTGCCTTTCAAGAGCATTTTGGGGCAATTATTGCTGATGTACCTTTGTAGGTAATGCCAGCACATTTGAACTATGCAAGTGACTCTGCCTGAAAGGTTTGGGAGGGTATCTCCATCTTTGGACTAGGCCACAGCCACACCCCCCCACCCCTACCAACTGGGATTACGGCGTCTCCAAGGACAATCACGTGACCCCTGATAGGCAGTAGGAAAGGCTATACCTTCAATGACTATATTTCCTCACTCTGTAGTTTTTCACACTTCCTATTTACAGACAGCATTTGAATATATAAGTCAGGTGGTTAAAGATTAAGATTAAGTCTCTGAGGTGGTTTCCTTGTTCGGTTAGAGCAGCATAACTCTATCACTTGAGATTCTTCCACAGGATTGACATGATCAGGAACTGCAGTATCAGGTACCTCATTAGAAAGTGAGTTCAGTGTTTGGCAACTGTACAGAGACATGGGGTATGTCTATTCTAGGTCAATCTGTCACTCAGGGATTAATGGTTCGACATTAATCACAGGTGGAATAGCTGGCTGTTGGAATGTCGCTCTATTCCTAAGATGATCCACATATTTTTGAACATGTGAACATTGGAAGAACAAGGGACAAGCTTCTGAGACAGTTGTACCAGGAGCCCAACAAGATCCACTTCCAAAATTCTGCCCAAAAACTGTACCTCCTACAGTGAATCTTTGAACTTTGCTATGAATATCATGATTCAATTTTTGATTACTCTGATTCTTCGCTACCTTCCCCGCTAAATTTAGAAAAACCAAACCTTGTATGTAGGTGGCACTTCATCTATAATCATTTTCACCTTCAATATGCCTGGATGTGCACTATGAAGCTCTGTCAAAAGTGATTCTCTTCCTTGTGAATGGACGATGTCTCTTGATTCCCACAAGATTCCACCTTGACAACTTAACTCTGTTTTTCGGGCATTGAATGTTCTCATCTCTTCAGATACTAGTGAATTTGGCCACCCTTGCAATGCCTCTGACTTTCGTCCAAATTGGATCTCTGTTCATCCAATTCTTAATTTGCTTCACAGAAACAGGTGAAGAATTCAAGAAATTCAATATGAACGCAGCTTCTTGTGGCACTGAAGCATGTACAATGTTATCTGGTGACAGGGGATGACTGATTGTGTCCACATTTGCAACATGCAAGCCAGGATGGCATAAAGGTATAACCATACTCAGATAATATCAAAGCCCAACATTGTATTCTTGCTGATGCTATTGACGGAATGGCTTTATGCTCACTGAATAAATCCATTAATGATTTATGATCTGACACAATGGTGAAATGTCATCCATGCAGGTACTGGTAGAATTACTTCACTCCACATATCACCTTCCTTTCCTAGTTGGGAATAACTCCTCTTGGCTGCAAAGAGGGTTCTGGAGACAAAGCAAATTGGCCTTTCTAATATATCTTCCATCCTATGTGATAATACAGCTCCCACGCCATAAGAAGACGCATCACATGTTAATACCAATTCTTTTGATGGGTTGTAGTGTATCAGTAAACACGATGAATGTAATAGCTTCTTAACATTCACAAAGGGTTCTTCTTGTTGCGAACTCCATGACCGACGATGATTCTTTTTTAACAACAAATATAATGGTGCTAACACTATTGATAAATTTAGCAAGAAAGGTTATAATAATTGATCATTCCCAGATAAGACTTGAGTTCAGTTGCACTAGACAGAGAGGGTGCATCTTTGGTTGCCCTAACTTTCTCTTCTACCGGATGCAAACTCATGGTATCCACCCTGTGACCCAGGTAAGTAACTTCTGGCACTTAGAATGTATATTTCTCTTTCTTTAATTGTATGCCGGCTTCCAAGAATCTTCTTAAAGCCTCTCCCAGGTTGGCCAAGTGTTCAGTTTCAGTTGGCCCTATGATTCAGAACATCATCTGGGTGTACTACTACTCGGAGGACCCCTTGTAAAAGACTCTCCATTGTCCTTTAGAAGATTGTACATGCAGACGATACTCCAAAGGGTAGGCGAGTATATTGATACAGAACCTTGTGTGTGTTGATAGTTACACACCTTCTAGATGTGCTATCCAACTCTAATTGTTGGTAAGCATGGCTCATGTCCAGTTTGGTATAGGATTTGCCTCCAGCTAGCTTTGCATATAAGTCACCTATCCTTGGGATAGGATATTTAACACGGTCAATTAATAATCCCCACAACTGCGTATAGTTTGGTCAGGCTTCACCACTGGGACTATGGGCACTGCCCATTCTGAAAATTGGACTGGCTGGATGATGCCTAGCTTTTCTAGCTGGCACAATTCTGCATCCATCTTCTCCTTTAGGGTATAAGGCACAGGGCTGGCCTCAAAGAAACAGGATGTCGCATAAGAATCTACATATATTTTTGCTTGCAAGTCTTTTAACTTCCTAATTCATCACAAAATACGTTGTCATATTTCCTTAACAGTTCAGAAACTCCTCCTATTCTCAAGTGAAATATTTCAGGCCAGTTGGTTTAATTCTTTGCAACTAGTGTCGGCTCAGAAGATTAGGTCCTTTATCTGTCACTATGATCACTGGAAGCTGGGTTGTCTGTTGCCTATAGGACAAAGGTACTGTGGCAATGCCCTTTACGTGTATGGATTCTCCAGTGTATGTCTTCAATTGAGCCATTGTTCACTCCGCATTCGGTGGCTGGGTACCGTGTGCTCTCCCATCACTGTGGTTGAGGCTCCTGTATCTACCTCCATTATTAGTGGCTTCCCATTCACTTGGGTTGTGACAGTAATAGGTTCTGTTTTTACTGCTGTGCCATTGTACAGGGAATAGATGTCGATATCGGCAGCTTCAGGTTCTGTTGTATTATTCACTTCAATCATTTTGGTTTGCTGCCTTATGGGCTGTTTCGATTTTTCCCTGCACTGTTTTATTACATGACCTTTATAATGGCAGTAGTGGCATTCTGCCTCCTTGAATCTGCAGATGTCCAGCACGTGGTTACTCCCACATCTGTAACAGATTAACCTTGCTTCTATGCCTCTGATTTTCACTTATCAGTGCCTCTGATTTTTGTACCACGCCCACTGGAGATTCCTACCCCACATGAAGAACGGCGCCATGTTGTACGTGTTGTAAAGCCTGCGAGTCTCCTGCAGCACTTTCCAAGGCAAATGCTATTTCCTATGGCACGCTTCAAATCAATGTTGACTTCTGCGAGTAAACAGTGCTGAATGGCATCATTGTGGACTCCACAAACTAATCGGTCCCACAACATAGCATTGAATGTGTCCCCGAAGTCGCAGTGCTCAGTCAACCATGTCAACTTTGATATATAGGTTGTGATGGACTCTCCCATGGCCCTTACTCTTGAGTTAAGCTTAAACATCTGCATTATTATGGATGGCTTCAACTGGTAATGCATCTTTCCAAGGTCTACTGATTCATTAAAAGACTTAGAATTGGGCCTTCAGACTGCAGATGCGATTGTATGTCTTGCTACCACATACACGTAAAAAGATTGCTTTCTGCCTCTCCTCCGCAGTAATTTTGTTTGCCACAAAATAAAAACCAAGGCGGTCTACATACTGGCTGCAGTCTTCCATAGTCGCATCATAAGGATTGATTCTGCCAAAGTGTGGCTTGACTGGTGAGTATACTTTTCTTTTTTTCTTAAGATCTTATGTGCTTACATTCACAAGACGAGGTGCAGAATCAGAGCAATTATACCCTCATTGCCAAATCTGTGTACAGACATGGAGTACCAGATAGCTTTAAATAGATAATTTTATTACAGGGAGCTTTTCAGAAGCTACATGCTTGAACCTGATCCTCAACTAGAAAGCCACGTGCCCCACTGTCACCAACCCCCAACCACCCCCTCCCCCCCACAACCCTCCAACCCCAACCCAAGATTATCTGCACTTAGGGCTCATTGGTAGGAGTCTCCAAGGACAATCATGTGACCCTTAGCAGGCAGTCAGAAAGATTATACCTTCAATTACTACAGTACTGTACTGCCAATATACTGGCAGGCTGGACCCCCAGGAATCTGGGGGACATAAGAGTTGACCTCCATCCGCCTTAAATAATAACTTGTCCAACATCCGCCATCAGCTGTAGTAGAGAGAAGGAAAATACCCAAGAAATGCCTGTCACAGTATAACAACCAAATCAATTTGCTAATAATCCTCATCACATACAAAGCAATAACAACAAAAATAATGTTGGTGCAGGAGCATAAATCAGGCCATAGAGTTGGCATTTGTTTGCATGCTGGCCCGGGAACTAATGTTTGTCATGTACAGCAGGTGCAGTAGATGAATTTATTTGGAGAGCGTCAGACAGATGAGGAAACTTCTGTGAATATAAAAGATGCTCAGAAATGACTTTTGGGTAATTTGTTATTTTAAAAAATGACAGGTGGGGCCCTGCAGCTAAGAGCATAGGATAAGACATTTTTCTTTAGTCTCTATTTTTATTCAAAGCAAAATTGTTTGGACATCTTCCTGTTGCTCTACCTGCAACAATCAATATTATACTAGTGCTGATGCCATTATATTGAAAATAGCATCACATTCTATCTTGTACCCCAATGGAATATTACATGCTTACATTCCATTTTTCCATTTAGGCCAGTGATAGCGTCACAGAAATGAATTACATAATCCCTCTTTGGATGGCTTGCATTGCTTACCGATGTTTTAAGTTGCATATCACAAGATAAATATAGATGAAGAAGGCTGTCAGTGCTAATCCACCTAGTAAAACCCACTATGCCCTTTCTCTATTGTCCTAACACTTTATATCCTATCATATTATTTCCGCCTCATTTATTTCTAATTTTATACAACTTGCTCTAGAAATTTGGGCACGTCCATTTACCGATTGCTGCCCCTGATATTCCAGCCTCCCCTGATTTTGTGCCTCATTTCTATCAAGGCAGTAAATTGCAGAGAGTAAGAGTAAGCTTGCCAGTGAAGCATAATTGAAGACCAGAGCGGCGGGAGACACAGGGGTCCTGTGGTAAGTGGGGAAAGTTGGGCTATCGGGTTGGAAGAGTGAGCAATCAAGTCAGAAGGTGGATAAGTCGGACATGAAAGGGTGGACAATCAGGTTGAGAGGCAACAGTTGCCATTGAAGAGAACGTGTTCAGGCTTGGGCACTGCAGGCCAAATTTTTATAAAGCCTTTAGCATTATGAAGGACAATGCATGGTAATGAGCATGCACCTCCTTCATGCTACATTGGAGGTTTAGGGAGCCCTTTCACACCTGAGAAATGGCTATATTTGGCCAACTTTCTCAGCCACACTCTTGCATCTAAATACCTCTCATAAAATTTGTATTTTCACTGAGAAATAATGACAACTAATTCTCACAATGTGATAAAGTTATGTTCCGTTTAATTAGCTTTAGACTTGCTTCTTTATTGGTTTTCTTTTATGTTGCTTAAAGTGCTTCAATACGGGTGGTTGATATTTTCCCAGGACCTTATAGAGGCACCTAAACTTAATTCAATACAAGTATTCCCAACAGGAAATATCAAACTAATAATAAGTAATATGTTAACAAAAATTACTTTCGGTTTGGCAGCTTGAAAAGCAATGGAATAGGAAATAAATAGAAACTATTCATCCAGGGGTCTGAGAAAGCAATGGGGTTCATAAGGTACTCCAGGAGTTCCATAGCTTCTCCACTTTCAATCTTACAGCTCCATTTATGTCACAGGGATTGCAACACCCATGTGAAATTCTTATGCCGTTTGCGGTGACCCATATTTTACATAGTAGGTTGAAGGGAGGGGTTTGATCAAATACTCCGTGATCCTTTTGGTTTCCCAAATCCTCCACCACTTGTTTTTAGGTGACAGTTCCAAGTTCAGCTGCTAAACAGGAGGTCCTAGACTTAAGGTGACATATCGGAAGCTTCTTGAGATCTTCATTAACAGGTAGATCTGAGTTTACTAGGGCTCAGTTGTATTCTCTGATTATTATTGCTTCTCTTCTGAGAGGTGGTGGTAAGGTTTGTGCGAGGACAGGTCGCCAACTGTTGGTGTTTGATTCCACACTCCTGTGATGATTCTTAGTGGAGTTCAGTTGTATGTCAGCAAAATTTGTATGTGCTCTTCCTGTCCATAATAATGTACAACATTCAGGTACTGAGACAACTAGGAAGCTCCCACAGGATGGAGCATCTTCTCTCACCAGATCACTGTTAGCTTGTGGGTTAAGTCAAGTTAATCTCATAGGAACATAGTGAGGAACAAAAGTTAACCTTTGTTTTGACTGCAGTTTTCCTCAGATTGTGAGGTTATGATCCAGAAACACTCCAAGATAATTTGGAAAATCCTTCTGCCTGATTAAAGTATCACAGAAAAGAGCACTTGGGTGTTCCTTTGCATACCCTTTGCTCAAATGAAAAATGGGGCAGGATTTTTAGATCAGCATGTGGGCGCGATTGGCGGGCCTGGGAGTGACTTGGAAACAGACCACTGACCATGATTGGCCCCCCCCACCGCGATGTCATGCTGGCTGGCCAATTAACAGCTAGCCAGCGTGAAGCGTGTGCTGAAGTGCTCAGTACTGCCAGGGTAGGAGCGGGAGGAGGATGGGCGCTGACAGAAGCGCGGACGAGTGCTGAATGACAGGTCCATGAAGGCAGAGAGCTTCCTCAAGGACCTGAAGACTTTAAAACCAATCAATAAAGTTTTTAAAATCCAGAAAAAATCCCCATGTATCACAATCAGCCACCTGAAAATATACATGATAAAATTTCTGTCCATACAGTTTTTTTCAATTTAATAATGGAAATCTCATCCCGCCCTTGGATGGGGTTTCTTGAAAAATGCAAAGGCTGCCTGGCCAATTCGCCTGTCTGCCAATTGTTATGACCGATGTAGTTGGTAAAGCTGAGTTATTTAAAAATCCCAGAGGGAAACTTTAAACAACTGTCATAATCAATAATTTTAAGTGTTATGTTTGAGATGCGACTCTAAACTCAGGAATCACACCACTGGTTCTTGAGGTTTAACACTAAACTAAATGAAACATTTTATTGATTTACACATGTTAAAATATATGCACACTTGGATGGACCATGGAAACTTGGAGACAATTACAACTTTAATTCCCTTAATTGGCTGCTTAATTGTCAGCGGGCATGCTTTCAACTTTTACACACGTCCACCAACCAAAATATCGCGTGAGCGTGGGATGATGTCGAGAAGCTTGTCCGACGTCATCCTGTGCAATTTCACGGCCAATTGGCTTGGGCGCACACCTGCATGCCAAGCTAAAAATTCGGCCCATGGACACAAGGGTTTTCTGGGGATTTAGGTGAACCTGGCACAGTTTCCACTTGTTCTTAAGTATTTTCAAGTCTTCTGCAAGGTGTCTTTTTTCTCTTGGTTAAAAATTCTCACTCACACGGCTATCGCAAGGTCATCACATATCCTGGGGCAGAATTCTCCGGTCGGCGAGTGGGGGAGGGGACTACTCACCGATGCATAAAATGACGCGCGGTGATGTCGGCATGCGTCCTGACGTCACCGCAAGTCATTCAGATTGTCAGTTTGGCGGGTGCGGAGTTGAGTCAGCTGCATGCCTGCTGAACTGTCAAAGGCTTATTAAGGCCATTTAAATAGTCATTAACTCAATTAAGTGAGTTGCCCGTCCAACCATAAGGTTGGTGGGCAGGTGTAGAGCCCAGGCGGCCTTCGCATTTTTCATGAAACCTCATCCATGGGTGGGATGAGGTCTCATGAAGTGTTTTAAAATGTAATAAAAATGTTTACATTAATCCTTTGACATGTCCGAGCTCATGTGACGGTGTCACATGAGGGGACGTGTTTCAAAAGTTTTTTCCTTCCTTTATTTAGACTTACACATGTCAAACGGATCTCCCTGAGGCATCTCCAGGGAACCACTCAGGGAACCACTCAGCCCGCACAGGGAGCACATAGCCTCTTCGGGCACGGGTCACGATGGGCGGGCCTAAATTGGCCTGTCCATGTAACATGGCTGCGCACCCCCGATTGGAGGCGCCAATCGGGTTCGCACCCGCCTCCATCCGCCCCCACACAACCCCCTCAACGGAGGGGGGGGGATATTTTTCTCCAGATTTCTGCAATTGGGCCATATTAAAAATTGAGGGTGTCATGGACCATTGATTCAGCAGTCAAGACCTGAATTTTATTTTTTCAACATTGAAAAAAAATGGATTGTAAAATACATTAAAAGTGAATCCATATTATTCAGTGTGCAGTGCTAATAGTTTAAGTGCTTAATGTACTTGGTTGTGGCTTTCCTCATTTGTGTGCTATACATATATATTGGCTTTGACATGCCTTGTTATTAAATGCTCCCCTAATTGAGGGAGTAGCATTGGACTTCTGCAGTAGTCAACTATATGGTATAGCCACAGGGTCTCAAGCTGTATCTGTGACTAAGCCTTTTGAGTTTGCATCAAGGTTTTATGTTAGATTCAATTAGGCATACCTACACTTTTGAGTGCTGTTTTCCAACCCCCATCCTACCCCAGAAAAATGCAGAAAACAATTGCCTGCCATCAGAGAAATTGCCAGGATTTGTTGTTAAATTGCAATTTTTTTTTTACTTGTCATCAAAAAATGCACATTCCAGAGTTATATCCAAATACCTTTCAATATTCATAACCAGAAAAGCGGCTTATTTGCTGCATGAGAGACCCAGCTGGTAACAAAATCTCATTCTCAGGGGTTATAAACATTTCAGCCACATGCCTGTAATTTTGTTAGTGGGTCATTGATTATTCTGAGAAATAAATACCTCTGTTTCTTTTATTTGTGGAGCAATGTCAGGCTCCAGGAACTTGGCCAGAAGAAATTTGTCTTTACCTTGATTTCAGAAAAAGTTCTTTGATGTAAAACAAGCAACGGAGGACAACTTTTACCCTTGTCGAATGTATTAAACTTAGACTCGAAACTACTGAATGAAATTACAGGAGTTTATAAAGATCATGCCAGGTTTGTTAACTGTATACATTCTGCTTCCTGAGATATTGAACTGAGTCCAGAAACTGAACTGGACTAGCCTTATACGTACCGTGGCTACAAGAGCAGGTCAGAGGCTAGGAATCCTGCAATGAGTAACTCACTTCCTGACACCCCAAAGTCTGTCCACCATCTACAAGGCACACATTAGGAGTGTGATGGTATACTCCCCACTTGCCTGGATAAGTGCAGCTCCCACAATACTCAAGAAGCTTTACACTATCCAGGACAGAGTAGCTGGCTTGATTGGCATCAGATCCACAAATATTCACTCCCTTCACCATCGACGCACAGTAGCAGCAGTGTGTGCCATCTACAAGGTGTGCTGTAGGAACTCACCAAAGCTCCTTAGACAGCACCTTCAAAACCCACGACCACTGCCATCTAGAAGGACTAGGGCAGCAGATAGATGGGAACACCAACGCCTGGAAGTTCTCCACCAAGACACTCACCATCCTGACTTGGAACAATATTGCCATTCCTTCACTGTCGCTGGGTCAAAACCCTGGAACTCCCTTCCTAACAGCACTGTGGGTATACCTACACCACATGGACTGCAGTGGTTCAAGAAGGCAGCTCACCACCACCTTCTCAAGGGCAATTAGGGATGAGCAATAAATATTGGCCCAGCCAGCGAAGCCCACATCCTGTGAATGAATAAAATACAATATTCAATGATGTCTGCAACTGAGTTCTTTATTTATCCCATCCTGGTCATGTTTTGAATTTACTCCATTCCTATTGATGCATAGTTTTCTAATTGACAGAACAGGGAGCTGAAAAATGGGCTCCTCTTTGAATTGCAATGATGATGCACACATGATTATCCAATGGCATGGCAAAAATTTCATTTGCTTGCTCCATATAAGATATAATTCTTTAATACTACACCTTGTATTGATATGAAGACTTTAACACAGGAAAATGCAGTAAGACACTTCACAGAAATGTTATGAAACAAAAATTGAATGGCAAACCGCATAAGGGGCAGAATATCATGGGTGCCGCCACTGAAAAATTTGCCATGAAACCCACCCCCATTACAGAACGCTGCCCAACAGCCAGTTAGTGCTTGGAGGACCATTAAGTGGCCCAATGCAAGGCTTCCAACCAATCTGGGGAGGGAATCCCATCTCTGAAAGCTGCCAGCCAATTGTTCCAGCAGCATCACAGGATGCAGTGGCCTCTGCTGGGACTGCATCCATTTCCAGCGAAGAAGAGTCAGGAGCCAGATAACAGGTAAGTTGGTGGGGGGTTGGGGGGAGGTGACGGGCAGGTTCTCAGCAGGGCCTAGAGAGGAGATCCAGAGGGGGGTGTGAGGAGGGTAGGAGCACTGGTGCACAAGCCAGAGGGGGAAGGTGCACCTGGGTGGTGCAGACATTGGGGAGGGCATCCAGTTGAAAAAAAGTGGTGGGGAATGCACCAAGGGCCATCTGGAAACTGTATCAACAGGGTGGAATGTTCCAACATCTGTTTCTCCAGGTGGCTTCAATTATGAATGCATGGCTAAACTCAAAGATTCATTAATGGATTAGCTCAGCAGGGGGTCTGTTTTTACAGGTGGGAGTGAAGTCGTTGCTTTGATTTATTGATACCTTTTTGAAATTATAATAAGTTGTTCTTTCTTTGTTCTGCTTTGTCAATGCCTACATGTTTATTTGGACAAGATTAAGGGATGTGAGGTGAGGGGTAGCTTCATTTATTGAAACTATAAATGGTTCTGTATTAATGGGGTTGTAAGAATGGCACTTTTTTTAAAAACAGGATTCTGATTTTTATGCCTCAGCATTTCAAGACTTGCTATTATTACTATGGGCAGAATTTTGCCCTCATTGAGTGGGCTCGATGGGGGCGGTAGGGAAGCTGACCGCCACCCCCAATTGGGGCCTGACCGTGATTTCACACTGGTGGGCCAATTAAGGTCCGCCCAGCGTGAAACACACACAGCAGTGCTTAGCACGGCCTGTGTCGGAGGGGAGGATGGTGAGACCGCAAATTCGCGCATGCGTGCGGGTGCAGACTGGAAAAGCTCCCTGAGACACAGAGCTGCCTTAGGGAGGTGAAGAGTTTTGAACATTAAAAATAAAGATTTTTAAAATGTTATAAAACAAGTCCCCTCATGCGACTCTGTTTGTGGATAAGGTTTCCTAAAAAATGCAAAGACCGCCTGCTCACCAACCGTAAAGTTGAATAGGCAGCAAAAAATTTCTTTCAGTATAACTTTAATGGCCTTAATAGGCCTCTTAATTGTCGACGGGCATGCTGCCGACTCCCATGTGTGCCTGCCGACCGAAGTATCGCACGAATGCGCGATGACGTTGGGACACTCGCCTGACGTCATTGCGCGTCAGTCAGGTCGGGCACGCGCCTGCCTGATGAGCGTTATATTCTGGCCTATATGTGTAAGGGCTAGAAGGCCTAACAGCTTTTAAAACAGCTGGGACAAAGTCCAAGAAAATCCATGTGGGCCTTCTAAATAGCCCGCCTCGGCACTCGCCTGACCCTGTGGCTACCTCTGATCTGCTTCCAGGGTCGGTGGGAAATTTCCTGACTTGAGCTACCCACCTCGGTAGCAAAAATGCCCCCCTGTAACTTGCTCATATAAGTGAGAGCCTGGGTGAACTGTTTTATGAAAAATTTCTATCAGTGCTTTCATAAAAAAAAAGAAATGTGACAGTGTTTTGATTCATTCAGCTCAGTTTTAGTTATTTGGGGTTTTGTCCATTGCTATAAATTACATTCAATTGTGCAAATGGACATGGAGGGATTGTTCCACATAGTTGCACTATTAATGTACTGTATAAAATAATTCAAATGTAAATATTTATCTGTATATAGTGTTTTTAAAGGGATGGTGTCAAGATAAATAGGAAGGTGGCTAAAGAACACAGGTACAACAAGGTGAAGAAGGGTGCAAGGATACCCCCATTTTTCCATTTCCCAGTTGATTGTAACAGGGGGCAGAATTTTTCAGTCAGCATGTGGGGGCTGGCCCAACACGCCAATGCGTAAAATGATGTTGGGCGTGCATCCAACACATGAAAAGGCATAATAATAAATAATTTTGATCCCTTTTTTCTATATTCATTTTCATTTTTAATTTTTTATTTACTTTTTCCACTTATTTTTAAAATTTATTTCAATTTTTATTCATTGTTTTATCCCCAGCTTTTAGCCCATTTCCAACCTTTTTTCCCACCACCATCCCCTCCCCCCACCCCACCCCCACTAGGGCCATCGGTCACTTTCCAGATTGCTTACACTGGTCCCGCCATTATCACATTCTGCTTTTCACTCTTACTGTGACCATTAGCACCTCCTTTAGCCAGTGCCACCACCATTAACAACCCCTTGACCTTTTGTTTATGACATCTTTCGCAATCTCTCTTTTGCCTCCACCTATTGCTGGCCTTCTACCCAGCTTCACCTGCTCCACCCCTACTTAAACAATATATATTTCACTACATTTCTACTTCCCTTTAGCTCTGAAGAAGAGTCATACGGACTCGAAACAGTAAGGGCAGAATTTTGCCCCAGCTTGGTGGGTGGGCCCCACCGGCTCGGCGGCGGGCGGGCAGCCAAACTCTACTGCCAAAGCGGGCTCTGCCGCCATTTTAAGTGGATGGGCCAATTAAGGCCCGCCCAGCATTCTGCCCGACGGGAAGCGCTATGCGCTTCCTGTGCAGGGGGGGTAGGTATTCCCTATCTGTCAAAGTGCGCTCTTTCGCGCATGCGCACAAAAGAGCGCACTGTTCCCTGAGACTAAGTGCTGCCTCAGAGAGAGCACTGACAGTTTGAAAAATTTGAAAAATAGAACAATCAAAAAATGATTAACATTTCCACCCCATGTGGCACTGTGACACGAAATGGGACATGTTAATAAATACGAGTGAAACTTTATTAAACTTTTTAAATACTGAGATGAAACCTCATCCCGTCAGTGGATCAGATTTCATCTTTTATTAGAAGCCCACTGGGGCTCCTGGCCTGCCCGCCAGCCTTAAGGTTGGATGGGCAGGGCCTTTAATTACCTTAATTATCCTGTCAATGGCATCAATTGGCCATTGACAGGTTGGCGGGTGGGCAGCTGATTTCGCAGTCCGCCCACCTTCCTCAATATTTAAATGGAATGGGATGATGTCGAGAGTTGCTCCCAACGTCATCCCGCGTCATTTTCCGGTTGGCGAGCGGGCCCCGCCCCCAAATCTCAGATGGGAAAATTCAGGCCTAACTGTCTGTCTCTCCAGAGATGCTATCAGACCTGCTGAGTTTTTTCCAGCATTTTTCGTTGATGATCTCATGTTACTTTTCCAGACTGCTGCAAAGAAAGCAGAGTATTTTTTGTAATAAAAAAGAAATGTCAAAGCAGGTGGTTCTGATCACATGACCTCTCTCTCCATGGCAATTGGGTATTCCACAGAAGATAATTGATTAGCTCAGGTCTGTTATGGCCTAGGTAGTTATTGTTTAATATCCAAATCATCACTTCCAGGTGGCCCATTCTTCTATGTAATGAAGTAGGAAAGAAATAGCAAGACCTCCAGGATGGCCAATGTCTCTGTAGGCTCTCCATCTCCATCCTTACAAAATTAGAATGTAGCTATATAGTGATGCAAATTGTGGCAGCCTATTATGTTTCCGTCCATCTTTGAAGTAATCATTGACATCTGTATGTGTGAAATTCAACAGGAAAGTTGTCTGGGCATGTCCTAGTTGTAATTCACATTTGAAACTTTGAGAAGCTTGACCAACTTGCAGTTGCAGACATGTCAGGTGACTTCTGCCAGCCATATTAAATCAGTGGGCTGCATTTTATGGGGGTGATGGGGGCTGACTCACTCCATGCAAGCCCACCCCATAGCCATAATATGCTGCAGGTGGGCTAAATTGTCTAACAGTGTCCCTTGGAAACTGCTGGCCAATCCAATTGGCTGACAGCTCCAGCAGTCCAGGGGGCGCCCACTACTGAGCTCTGCCATGAGTCCAAAGAACATACATAAAAGGAGGCCCAATGGATCCCTGAGTGAGGTATATCTGAAGTATTGGGTGGGGAGGGTTTGGCCAGCTTAGAGAGTGAGGGGGTGGGTTGGGGGGGTGCATGGGGAGGTGGGTTTTGGAGAACAGTGGGGTAGAAAGGAAAGGAAGATAATACTATTTTAGGGGCTGCCAACGACACGCAAAGGGCCCCCACTGAAGATAGTACATGCCCCCTTCCTTCCCGCACTTTTAAAAACTTTTTTTTCAAAATGGGCTCCCCACTCCCACCTGCCTGCCCACGCCAACCATATTATGGCATGAGTATCATATTATTGGGGTCAATTGGCTTTCTAAGCTCAATTGACCCTTAATTATTTATTTACATGGGGCAAGTGGGCTGCCAATTTTGGCATAGGACCATTTACTGTGTCATGGGGATGAGCTCAGGGGTGGGCATGGAGGTGGTGGGCTAGGCCGGCTGGGGCACATAAAATCCAGCCCACTCTCTTTGTTTCAACAGTTGAAACAGCTTTTATTTAAAAAGTTCCATATGTGAGTCCAGCAGATAAAGCTGAAATTTAACATTTGACATCAAGCCCTCCACAACAACAGTAAACAGAGAGCTGTGGTGAATACATTTTTTTTAAAGACAAAAGAGATGTGAACTGGTGAACCTCAGCAGTCAATATTGGGACTAATCTCAGTTGAAACCTAATGGACAGGATTTTCCCCCCGTCGGGGGTGAAGTTGAATGGCGGGCGCGCTTCCGATTGGGGGGGGGGGCGCATTTGGTGGGGGGGGGGGGGGTGGGGGGGGGGATTGGGGGCGCCATTTTACGTGGGCAGGCCAATTAAGGCGAGCTGGGGGCCAATCCCAAAATCGAGAATGCGCTCTTTCACGCATGCGCACGAAAAAGCACACTCATCTCCCTGAGAGTAAGTGCTACCTCAGAGAGATTGGCTGTTCTGTGACAGAAATTAAAAATAGAGAGGAAAAAAAAAAATTCCTGACATGTCCCCTCATGTGACACCGGGTTCACGACCGCTCCCGGGCCCATCCACCACACCCGCCCAACAAGGGCAAAATTCTGCCCCAAGTGATTTCAGTTCAACACTAATGTGGTTGACTCTTAAGTCTCCTCTGAAGTGACCTAGCAAGCTATTCATTTGCATTAAACCATTGAGAAAGAAAGTCCACCGCCACTACCATCTCAAGGAAAACTAGGGATGGGAACTAAATGTTGGCTTTGGCAGTGAAGCCCATGTTCCAAGAATTAATTTTAAAACCATTCATTTTGGCAGGAGGTGAAAAGAAATTTTTAAAAGCATTGTAGCAGAGAGGGTTAAGGATTCAGTTACACAAATCTTTCAATATGGAAGAACATTGCTAAAACTTTATAAATATTTGATCAGATGCTAAAGCAAATTAGTGATGCCAATAAACAAACTGTTTGGATAACAGTTAGCATATTGTGCCTAACTTTCAGCCCCTTACTTTAGGAAGAATGTCAAGGTCGTGGAAGAGCTGCAGAAAAGATTAATTAATATTGCACTGGGAATGAGAGGCCATTAGTTACTTAACTTGGACTGAGCTCAGGGATTACACCTTGTTCACACTACTTTGGTTTTCTGGTTATATTATAACTGAAAATCTCTGCTGCTCTTCAAATAGTGCCATAGGATCCTTTATGTCCTCCAGAGCAGGGGATAGGTTCTCTACTTAGTATCATCTTTCATATAATAGTAGCAAAAATAACAACCATAGAACCAGGGAATCATAGAAAAGTTACAGCACAGAAAGAGGTCATTCAGCCCGTTGTGTCTGTGCTGGCCAAAAAAAGAAAGAAAAAGAAACTAGCTGCTCATTTTTAATCCCACTTTCCAGCACCTGGTCCATAGCCTTGCAGATTACAGCACCTCAGGTGATTTTAATTGGGATCGTTTCAGTCTCAACCATCAATTTAGGCAGTGAATTCCAGAAGCCCACCACCCCCTCAGTGAAAAAGTTTTTTCTCATGTCCCCTTTAATCCTTCTACAAATCACCTTAAATATATGTCCCTTCAGCTAGGGGAAACAGGTCTTTCTTGTCTATCCTACCTAGGCCCCTCATAATTTTGTACACCTCAATTAAGTCACCTCTCAGCTTCCTCTGTTCTAAGCAAAACAACCTTAGCCTATCTAATCTCTCGTCATAGCTGCAATTTTCAAACCCTGGCAGCATTCTTGTAATAAAAACAAAAAACTGCGGATGCTGGAAATCCAAAACAAAAAAATCTCCTCTGTACTCCCTCCAGAGCAATTTTGTCCTTCCTGTAAGGTGGTGACCAGAACAGTACATAAAATTCCAGCTGTGCCCTAACCAACATTTTATGTGGTTCCATCATTACATCCCTTCTTTTGTATTCAATATCTTGTCCAATAAAGGAAAGCATTCCATATGTTTTCTTTACCACCTTATCCATCTGTCCTGCCACCTTCATGGGCTTGTGGACATGCACTCCAAAGTGCCTCACTTTCTCAACCATTCTCAATTTCCTCCCATTTATTGAGTTATTCCCTTGCTTTGTTTGCCCTCCCCAACTGCATTACCTCACACTTTTCCAGATTGAATTTCATTTGCCACTTTTCTACCCACTCAACCAAATCATTAATATCTTTCTGGAGACAACAGCTATCCTTTTCACAATTAACTGTGCGGCTGATTTTTGTGTCATTTGCAAATTCTCCAATCATGCCTCCCACGTTTAAGTCCAAATCATTAATATATACAAATCAGATATCCATGGCTAGTTCTTCCAGTGTAACTGGAGAGATATTTGTAAGCTGCCTGCAAATTCCCTCTAAGGACAGTATTCAATTATGTGCTGCAGCATCTGATTAAGAGCTCTGTAGTCAAAGCAAGGAGAACAAGCAGTAGCTGGATGCCTCAGAAACATTCTTTCCCTGCTTCAGGAAGGCAACTATTTTAGTCTCTCTCCAAGTGGATGGAAGGTTACTTGTTGCTAGTGCCTCAGGGAAGAAGAGGGTTAACCATTTCTTCACTTTGGGTCCCAATTCTTCTAAGAAGTCCATGTAAATACTAGCTGAATCAGTAGCTTTTTCACATTTTGTTGTTGGCAGGGTTATGTTTAATTCATCCAAAATGAATGGCTCAGACATGGTTAATGATCCTGGTGCCCACCATCACCTTTGCCCAAAAGCTGCTGTATCACCTGGCTTCAAAATTCTTTGTCCACTGTAGTCTTTAATGTTTGTGTCAAGTGGAATGCAATGAGATCCATTATGGTGGTCGCTCTGTGTTTATAAGTGGGGTTTGTCCTTCCAAGTTGATGGAGCAGGGCTCATGCTTTCCTGCTAATATGAGTGAAGTTAGTTTTCGCCACAAGACTCTCCCATCTTTTATGTTTCACCAAGTTCAAGGACCCAGCATTGTGGGAGCAGTGACAGGGTTCTTGACTGGTCAAGAGCATTGCTTTTTTCCTTCTGATGAGAAATGAAAATGCACACAAATACCCATGCCATTCAGCTATAAAGCCTTGCTTCACCATGGAATAAGTGTTTAAAATTTGATATGCACAGAATGTCTGCATAATAATTCTGGCTGGAATAGTGGACATTGACTTGCATAATATAGAGATTGTGGCCATATATTATTTGCACATTAAAGCAGTGAGAGCCCTTTTGATTTATTAAGCTATGGCATTACAGCATAATGGCTAAATGTTTGCAAATCAATTAAACCATTAATCCTGGGGAACATGCCAGATAATAAAAGATTTTCTGCTTATGGGACTACAGGTGCTGATCCATACCAAAATTAGTGCACTGATTAGGAAATAATCAGTGATCTGATGGTCAAAAGTGTGGACGTGGACTGACTAACAGTTCATCCTGTTCTGCTCAGCTACTACAGCAGATCTCATTTACATTAAAGGCTCTAGCTAGACCAGAGTGCTGGTTTGCATGATGAAGCAGCACATCAGATGCCTGAGTACCTTCAATAATTCCTGAGAGGGTAACCAAAACTATTTGCAGTCTGTAGCACATTGCACAAAATCATATCAGGAGGTAATAAGGAATGAGGTGGCTATGCAGTGATGAGGTGTTCTCTACTACTAGAGCAAATAATAATGCACTGGTATCAGCTCCTGCAAACCTTCCTTCATGGTGTTTTACAATACAACTCTTACTGAGTGGAAATCAACCCTCTCACCTTCCTGCACTTTGTCACTGAATTCCACAGCAGCTACAGTGTACGTATTCATGTCAGGTGCACAAACTGCTAACAATCTCACTTATTCAGACTGATACAGTATATACCCCAGTTTCTGACAATTGGTGCACATGAAACCTCAAGTCGTAGATATTTTCCTTTTACTCATTTTACGAGCAGGCCATTTCAGCGCATTCAGTGTAATGATCCTTTTTGCAATTCCTTCTATTGCTTTGAAATATCTTTGTGTTTAATCTGTGTATTTAACAACCTGGGAGCATGTGGTTGACTGCATAAATTAATTGCACTTCTTCTTACAAATAGAGAAAGCAATAAAGAATCCTCCATACAGAGCCAAGAGAATAAGCAGTGGCATGTAGGACATGCATAAGACTTTTACTATAAAAAGCAGTGTAAACACACTATGACTAAACAATATTGATGCATAAATAGTCATTTGGTAGTACAGAA
Organism: Carcharodon carcharias; assembly: GCF_017639515.1. Taxonomy (NCBI): domain Eukaryota; kingdom Metazoa; phylum Chordata; class Chondrichthyes; order Lamniformes; family Lamnidae; genus Carcharodon; species Carcharodon carcharias. Next base: position 81,845,051 of record NC_054474.1, on the reverse strand, counting down.
CTTGAGTATTGCTGAAAAAAGATATTTTATTGAAACTTTTCATCTTGCACTCATCAGGACCACCACAAGAATGCCAATGTCACTGGAAACAAGAGCTTTATATTTGTGAGAAGAGAGTGCTGATTGGTTGGCAAGTAGACTCTGGTTAGTAGAGGCGTTGCCATAGAGAATGCATGTTAATGGTGACTGATAGTTAACTGTCAAGCATTGTTTGAAATTTAAACCAGACAGCTTGATGCTGATTGGTCAAGGCATGCCCTGAGGAATAAACTAGTGAAGGGCTATGATTTATTTTGTTTAGCTGAAACAGGCACAATGTGTGTACATGTTCTTTCTGTCTGCAAAGAACAGAGCCCTGTATATTAACATACATAGCTTCCAGTACATGCAAATGCACCACACATCAAGCCCGACTGACAATCTTAAATTGGTCATCAGCATAATTTTTAGCACACTGAGAATTATTTAGTAAATATTGTCCAATTGCAGAATCATACCTAATGTTGGACAAAGTGTTTTGAGTTCTGCAAGCACGGGCTAGTTGGGTACAGTCTGTACCTTACCCATTGCGAACAGTAGCTGGAACATGATGTTTGATACGATCCGCTGTCTTTGGAATGTACGGCCTACCTACCTAGCATCACACTGGCACTGAAATTCATATACCATATTACTCATTTGTGAGATAGGCAGAACATCTTTTTGGCTTGACGGCAGTATCCTGTTAGTGGTGAATAACATTCGTGTTGCTACTGCATAGTAGTAGCATGAAGCAGCTAGCTTCAATAGTTTTGAGATACCTTGCCCTTCCAGGGTAGTCTGAGGTAGCCTGGACATTTTTCAGGGCCAAAAGTGATGGCCTTAGGCCCATTCATCAGCTTGTGTCATATACAGCCTAAAATGATCTGATCAGGCTAGCCATTCTCCCACAGGATGTCTTTGATGCACCCTATTTCAGCATCAAGCTTGCATGGGAAACAAATGGCTTGAGGCCCATTTATGAAGTTGCTAATAAGGCCAATCTTATAGCACTAGAATTGTAAGAATCCCAACATGTGTATTGACCAGTGAAGGTAGCCTTGCAGTAGACCATGGTAGAGAATCCGCCAGCAAATCTCTCAACTCATACGTAAAGGAAGAGGATTTAATTTGACTGCTCCATTTCAAAAGTGAATTTGAATGCAGGATGGAGCCCATTATGACATGCAAGGAAATTATTACATGCTATTGCAGATTTAAACATAGCAAACGTATTATCCACACATTGGAACTATGCAAGTGGTAGGAGATAGGCGTTATTCCATCGAAGACAGGTTTCTCATGGAACCCAACAAAGATGTTTGTGAGAGCTCAGCTTAGAGAGGTCCCATGGCAAGACCATTTATTTGGACCCTGTTCTTTGCAGATAGAAAGAACATGTACACACATTGCGCCTGTTTCATTAAACAAAATAAGTGACAGCCATTCACTGACTCATTCCTCAGGGCAATGCCTTGATCAATCAGAGTCACTCTGCCTGGTTTAAATTTCAAACAATGATTGACTGGTGCATTTTCCATGGTGATTCGTCTGCCAATCAGAGTCCACTTTGCAACCAATCAGCACTCTCTCCTCTTACAGTAGAAAGTTGTTGCTTCCCCTGACATTGGTATTATTGCAATTGTCCTGATGAGTGCAAGACGAAAAGCTTCGACAAAATGTATTTTCTCAGCTCTGCTCAAATATTGATATAGGCATCTTATACTTTAAACTACAGAAAAGAGCTTTCCCTTTTTCTTTTAGCATAACCATTAACACACTTCAAAGATATACTTTACACGGTCCTTTAAGTAGACATTCAATTCTCCCAGAACCAGTCACATTCTTGGCCCCTGAGAGTTTACTTCTGCCCTTTTCCTTTCTCAGTCTGGGAACTTTTAGTCTCAGAACTGTCTTTCACAGTCAAGTTTTTTTCCACAGAAATTATTCTTCTAGCACAAGCTAGATAAATATTCCAGCCTCATTTAAACTTCTCATGAATTTAGTCTTTTCAATCTGAACGTGAGTTTTAACCTTATTTCAGCCTTGGTTCAAACATGGACAAAATGGCTGAACTCCCGAGGTGAGGTGAGAGTGACTGTCCTTGACATCAAGGCAGCATTTGACAGAGTCTGGCATCAATGAGCCCTAGAAAAACTGGAGTCAATGGGAATCGGGGGAAAACACTCCACTGGTTGGAGTCATACCTAGCACAAAGGAAGATGGTTGTGGTTGCTGGACGTCAATCGCCTCAGTTCCAGGGTATCACTACAGGAGTTCCTCAGGGTAGTGTCCTCAAACCAACCATCTTCAGCTGCTTCGTCAATGACCCTTCCTTCCATCGTAAGGTCAGAAGTGGGGATGTTTGCTGATGATTGCATGATGTTCAGCACCATTCACGACTCCTCAGATACTGATGCAGTTCACGTCCATATGCAGCAAGACCTGGACAACATCCAGGCTTGGGCTGATAAGTGGCAGGTAACATTTGTTCCACACAAGTGCCAGGCAATAACCATCTCCAACAGGAGAGAATCTAACCATCATCCCTTGACATTCAATGGAATCCTGCCCTATCATCATCCTGAGGTTTACTATTGACCAGAAACTGAACCAGACTAGCCATATAAATGCTGTAACTACAGGAGGAGGTCAGAGGCTAGGAATTCTGCAGCAGGTAGCTCACCTCCTGACTTCCCAAAGCCTGTCCATCATCTACAAGGCACAAGTCAGGAGTGTAATGGAATACTCTCCACATGCCTGGGTGAATGCAGCTCCAACAACACTCAAGAAGCTTGATACCATCCAGGACAAACCAGCTCACTTGATTGGCACCCCATCCACAATCATTCACTCCCTCCACAACCGATGCTTGTGTGGCAGCAGTATGTACCATCTACAAGATGCACCTGCTCCTTAGGCAACACCTTCCAAACCCTCATCTAGAAGGATGAGGGCAGCAGATAAATGGGAACATCACCACCTGGAACCTCCCCTCCAAGCCACTCACTATCCTGACTTGGAAATATAGCACTGTTCCTTCACTGTTGCTGGATCAAAAGCCTGGAACTCCCTCCCTGACAGTACTGCAGGTGTACCTACATAACAGGGACCGCAGTGGTTCAAAAAAGCAGCTCACCACTACCTTCTCAAAGACAATCAGGGATGGGCAATAAATGCTGGCCTAGCTAGCAATGCCCACATCCTGTAAATAAATGAAAATAAACTCCCACCAACATTCCTGCATGGTGAAGCACAGCTTCTTGCTGCCAATAGCTGCTCTACCTCTCCTGAATCTTGGAAGACTAACCTTGCTTGTGAATTCTCAGGGATATATTAGAAAACCTTCCCTCTCAAACCCCATCTCCATGGCAATGTGAATCACATGGGCCTTATATCCAGGCAAAAATGCTGAATAGATATTCTTGAGACAGCAACTCTTTTGTTTTGGAAGCAAATGGGCAGTTTAAAGCACAAGTAGATACAATCTGCCATATTCAACACTTATCTGTGGCCTTGAAGGCTGTCTATTCACAGTTAGGACATAGGCTGCTGCCATTGTCTCCAAATGTAAACACCTTGCATCTTCTTCCAAGTAAAACAATGTGGGTCCCCTTTAATCTCTAACAATCAAACCATTCAGGTGTGCTGGCAGATTTCAGAACAGGTCAGTTATCATAAATTAAAGATGCAGTCCCAAAAAATAGCAATCTTACAAACCTCATAATTGCAACACAATATCTGGGAGAGAGTGGAGCTTGAGGCTGGGTGGGCAGCAGTGCTGAGGCAGAGATTGTGGAATCCCAGGGTTGAGGGCAGGAAAGCTGCTGGAGGGAGGGTAACAAGAGGGACTTAATGCGATACAGAGTAGCAGGAGGAGCTCACGTAGAGGTAGGAGGAAGCTCATGCAGATGAAGGGTGGCAGAAGTAGGGTTTGTATGGGAAGTGTGGTATAAGGGTCTTGGCACATACAGGGTTAATGTGGGACTGAATACAGTGTATTTTGTGCATTTAATTTTAGCAATGTAGAGCGATCAAGTACTTTTACAGCAGTTTGTCTCAGTGCTTTTTGTTTGTGGAATATAATTGAATGGAATGTTTGAATAGAATGTGACTGAGAAGAAAATTGAAGAGAATTTTTGCATAATATGTTTCGGTAAATTAAGATAATAGTAAAAAGATCCCAGAAGCAGAATCATTTAATCAATGAGGGAAAACAAAATTGGGTATTGACTACTGACTCATAGTTGACACACTTGAGCACAAAAAATCTTCAACATATAATTGCTGTTAAAGTAACAGTGCGTTTCTTATACTTCACAAAAGACATTGCTGGCTGATTTTGAAAAGCAGTAATTTGTATTCCCGACTGATAAGGGAGATTGCAAACAGATCACTAGAGTAATAAACTAGAAGAAATCAGATTATTGAAAGTAAGTTTAATACTCCGCTAATGCATAAGATGGCTACAGATTTTTGTAAAGCCCGTAATGACTTCAGGGAAAAATAAATTTCAATGTTTCATATCTTAAATTAACGTAATAAATTCAGAAAACCTGACATTAATATGTTGACAGAAGAATGCAATTAGACTGGTATGAGCTAGAATTAGATTGCAGATCAATATCTTGAATAACGACTAGTTATAAGGAACCAGGATATGTGACAATATAAGGAATTTTATTGAATAAATGGCTATTTGGTGACATGTTATACTTTATAATGTTCCTGTTCTGTCAAATTGGAAATGTTCACAAAGTAATGCAGACAGATAACAGATAAATGGAGCACAAGCTAATTGTTTCTCTGGGATTGTGAGTGGATAAGCTCAAACTCAGTAGGAGGTTTGTTATATGAGAAGTTCAAGATGAAAGCAATCCTTTATGAAGAATAAAGACTTTGCAGGGGCTTCAAAAGAGAAAATATAGCAATAGGACATGCCATAGAAAGGAGCTTCTTAATAAAATCACCAACATGGCGGGCATTAAAAAATGACACAACATATGTAATTCTGAACGTATATTTAAGCTGCAAATGCCATTTCTGGCATCAGTATAAGTTCAGACTTGTCCAACCAGACACCATAGTCTATTAATGCTTTTCCATATATACTTGCAGCCAGAAACTAAGCAGGTTTTCATTTTTTACGAGGTTCTGGAATTTTTAGATGGATAAAGTGATTGATAGTCATGGTCATCTTGTGTGAGAGAATCATCTGAGTAAGTTTCATCAATCTTTCACCGTGCTGGTGGGTGGAGACCAGTGACCAAGGTCTTGGAGGAGGAAAATAAAAGCATAACTATGAGCTGCTGCTTGAGTAAAGAGAATGGAATAAATGTATAGGGACAGAGTTTAAAAAGATGAAAGAAGGCATGTTATAGATCAGCAAACACCAGAGCTGGGCTCTCTGCACTCATTATTAAGCCTCCAAACATACCTGCAAGTCCCAGGCACATAAGTGATCATATACATAATAAGCTTCACAGGCTTCAGGTCAGACAAGTGCACTAGCACAATAAGGATGCATCGCCAGTAATAGAGAAATTCAAAATGTGTCCCTTGACAGCATAAATTGATTACATTTTTGTTACCATGGCATGCTGCCTGCTGTGGGGATGATGCATGGAGTGTTAGGGGTGGACACAGGGTCATGGAGGCTAGAAGATGATAGAGGGTTGTGAGTGGTTAGAGCATCACACCTCACCTCATGTATTAGCAATCAGGTAGTACAGATAAAGACAGGATTTGCGTTATGAATTGTTCTTTCATATGTTCATGGACTCCATGGTTTCCACATTAATTTTTCCATTTCCCTTGTCCAAAATGGCCCCTTACAAAAGGCTGAAACACACAACGAAGGTGCCCATAACCCTTTTAAAGGGTGCAGTACCTTACATAGCCACTAACCTGTACAGTGAGAAAGAAGCCTTTCTCCATTTTATGATTACAGCACAACTTTTAAGGCAAAGCACAACAGTGTGGTGCTAATTCTACCATTGTCGTGTGAATACTCTATAAATTGGCCAGATTTTAACTCTGTGTGTCTGCTTCAGAATGTGTAGGGGAGTATAGGTGGTGGGGTGGTTAGGGTGGGGGGTGGTGCGTTATGCAGTGGGGGGTGGTTAAAATAGAGGTAAGGAAATTCCTACTGTGTTCTGATGATACTTCCGTGGCTGCAACCATTTTAACTGTTGGGTTTAATTCCATTTCCACACTGGCCCCGCCCTCCCCGGCCACTTCATCTTGCCCATTGGATACAGGTGGAAGTTGTTCCTCATTCACCACAACAAACTCTAGGGGCAGAATCTTGCCCTTGTTAGGCGGGCTCAGCAGGGGTGGGCAGGGGCGGTCGGGAAGCCGACTACCACCCACGAACGAGGCCAATTAAGGCCCACCCATCGTGAGCGGCAGCATCCAGCGCTGCCTGTGCAGGCGAGGGGAGGAGGGCGAGTAGGGCAAGCGTGAACTTCATGCATGTGCGCAAGTGCACGGTTCATAATCTTCCTGAGGCACAGAGCTGCCTCAGGGAGGTGAAGAGTTTAAAAAAAAGTAAAGAAATTAAAAATGCTATAAAACAATACCCCTCATGTGACTCTGTCACATGAGCAGGGACATGTTATTAATTAAATTTAAAAATTTTTATTTTATTTTATTTGCTTTAGGAAATCTCATCCCACCCCTGGGTGAGGTTTCCTAAAAAGGGCAAAGGCCGCTTGGCCTTTTCGCCTGCCTGGCAGGCCTGACGGGAAGCAAAAACTTCTATTTAATTGCTCCTTTAATGACCTTAACAGGCCTTCTACTTGTCAGCGGGTGTGCTGCCGACTCTGGCGCTTGCCCGCCAAATGAAATATCGCACGACTGAGCATTGATGTTGGGACGCTTCCCGAGGTCAATGCATGTCCTTTTACATTCGATTGGGTCTGGTGTGTGCCCGTCCGCCGAGCTAAAAATTTTGCACTGTCAGTGTTGTTTCACCCCCTTCTCCAGTTAAAAGATTAATGCATTAATTATTACAATTACCTTCATGCTGTGTTTTCTTGGACACTCATTCAAAGTTTTTCATGACCTTTTACAATGGATGCATCCTCTTAAACTGGTTTTGTAATTGCTCCAAGTCACATGTTATGGATCCAGGTGCCATGGAATATTCCAATCAATTTTTTTATTCATCCTTGGCCAGTGGCGGCAAGGCCAACATTTATTATCCATCCCTAATTACCCTTGAGAAGCTGGTGGTGTGATGCCTTCTTGAAATGCTGCAGTCCAGATGGTGTAGGTACACTCCCAGTGGAAGGGAGTTCCAGGATTCTGACCCTATGACAGTGAAGGAATAGTGATACACTCCCAAGATAGGAATGTGTATGGTTTGGAAGGGAGCTTGCAAATGATGGTGTTTCATCTGCTGCTCTTGTTCTTCTAGGTGACAAAGTCATGGTCTCTACATTTTGTAACCAGTCTCACCAAGAAAAATTGTCAAAAAGGTTTTGAAAAATTGGAATATGCAGGATTACTAATTTATGCCGAACCTGGCCTTTTTTGAAAAAATCATTCAGGGGATGTCAGTGTCTCTGTGCATGACCATTATTTATTGCCCATCCCTAATTGGCCTTGAAGGTGATGGTGAGTTGTCACCTTGAAGAGTTGCCACCCGTGTGTTGAAGATACTTCACAGGAGGTAGGGATATCTGGGTTTGGAACTCTTGGTAGTGCAGAGATGGAGATACATTTCCAAGTTAGCAGATTGTGTGACTTGGTGGGGAACTCGCAGGTGGCAGTGTTCCCATGCATCTGCTGATCTTCTTCATTGAGGCAGCAGAGGTCGGGTGTTTGGGGAGCGCTATCAAAGAAGTCTTGGTCTTTGCTGCAGTACATTTTGCTGCAGTACATGCTGCTGCCTGGTAATGGAAGGAATGAATGTTTAAGATGGTGAATGGGGTGCCAATCAAGTGGACTGCTTGTCTTGGAGAGTGTCAAGCTGATTGAGGTCTTGTTAGAACTGTATTCATCCAGGCAAGTGGATGATGTCTATTTCATGGGCAAAATTTTTAGCTCGGCGGGGCAGGCGCATGTCCAACCCACTCGAGCTTGAAATGACGTGCGTTGACGTCGGCTGAGTGGCACGATGTCAATGCATAGTTGCACGATAGTTCGATCAGCGGGCATGCGCTGGGGTCACGAAGGTCATTAAACAATCAACTAACTTAACATTTTTGCTGCCAATCCAACCTTATGGTCTTTGCATTTTTTTTTGAAACCTCACCCATGGGCAGAATGAGATTTCCAAAAGCAAATAAAAATAAAATAAAAGTTTTAAAATTGACTTAAAAATGTGTCACTGCTCATGTGACAGAGTCACTTGTGGGGGACATGTTTTATTACATTTTCCAATTCTTTATTTAGAAAAAATTTAGAAAAAAATCTCAGGGAGATTTTCAAGCGATTGATCGCACACACATGCAAAGATCATGCTCGCCCACCCCCCAACCCCCCACCACAAGCAGTGCTGCGCGCTACCACTCACGTTTCACACTGGGTGGGCCTTAATTGGTCCACCAGCGTGAAATCGCAGTCAGGCCCCGATCGCGGGCAACAGGCGGCTTCCCAACTGCCCCCACCAAGCCCCCCCGCCAGGGCAAAATTCTGCCCCATGTCACTCCCATCTTAGTCCTGACTCAATGGTGTTTAATGAGCTTCAAAGGGAGGCGGTTAGACTCTTCTAGCTGAAGAGCATTAAAAAAACACAAAGTTTACTTTTTCAGTTAACTTTCTTGGCTAAATAACTTCAAAGGCCTATTTTACCTCTTTCTTTCCAGCAGATTGCAAAACATATCCTGAAGAGATATTATTTTTAAATCTCCATATACCTGCTGAATTAAAAAAAGGCAAATCTTTCTGGAGCAGCTTGCGCCATTTGTTATTTTATCCTGCAGCCTTCACCACAAATATAATTTGCACCGTAACAGTCTGGAAGTTAAGCTGAATGGCACAGCAAGGCATCTGAGACCTTTATTTAATGATGGGAGCAATAACATGATTGACTGAGAAAGCGGGTGAATTAGAGTCAAATCAGGTAGACAGGAAACAGAAAAAATGAAAGATTGTATTGAGAGAGAAAAAAACAAAAGCAAGGTTTTTTTTTGAACATTTGTGGCACTTTAAAAATCTCTAATAATTTATTATACACAGGAATGAAACCCAATAATTTGAATTATTTCCTCTCTGGGCTGGAGAGATTAATGACCATTGCACTAACAATTATTGTATTGTTAAAATGGCATTTATGCCATTGAATGTGTTCTAACGGCCATTTAATGTGTCAAAATGGGAAGAACTTAAAACTACCTATAATGGGGAAGGAAGACCGAGATGATGTTCGTGAAATGCAAGAAAGGTGTAAAATTGACCAGCAAGTTCTATATTTCGCAATCTGCTGGAAAGAAAGAGGGAAAAATAGGCCTCTGAAGCTATTTATCCAAGAATATTAACTGTCCATACATCATCGTCCATACATCATCATTTTAATACAAAGTATATTAATACACTGTGTGCTACACAAACTCCAGGAGCCGAATTTTCAATGCAGTGTTGAGAGGTTCCGTGAATGTACCCATGCCTGCATCACCTTTGCTATACTATTTTTAAATGAAAATGGCTTAATTGGCCAGAGGATGAGCTCAGCACCCAATTAGAGGCACTGCGTGCCTCCAGGAAGTGGGAGCTGCCTGCCTGCCGTCAGCAGCAGAGGTAGGTGGCTGACATGTTGGGGCTTGCTGCTGCCTTGCTGATTTGAGCAGGCAGCTCCTTGGAAGGCCATGGAGGTGGAATGAGATGCTGATTAGATTTAAGAATAACTCCAAAGAAATTTATTTGGGCCTCACAGCACACCCAACAGCTGTGCACTAATGCACTCAAGACTGTTTGGCTCACTGGAAAAAAAAACTGATAAAGAAAACTTTGTATCTCTTGATTTTTTTTTAATGCTCTTCAGTCAGAAGAGTCTAACCACCTCCCTTTGACATTCAATGGTATTAGCACCATTGGGAGGGATTTTCCAGGCCTGCCTGCACAGACATCATGGCGAGCGGGAGCAGAAAATATAGCAAGATCAAAAAAATCAGTTTACTGCCATTGTTCCAGCAGTCCAGGATCGTCCGCTCCAGCTGTCAATGGTAGACGACTTACAGCTGGTGATCTGCATTTCCCTCATGACTTCAAGATTCATTTGTCTACCTTGCATTGCACAGTGCTACTGGCAATCAATGCCAGGCTTTGCAGACAGCACCACATTGCTTTCAGGGGGGTGTCAGAGGCAAATCTCTACCTACCAGACCAGCAGTAAGACAGTGGTGGTGCTTAGTGTGGTAAGACCTACACTGGGGGAGAGGGAAAACTGGCCTGAGACAAGACAAGTGGCTGCAGGGCCAGGGCTCCACTGGAGGGTAAGAGTGGGTTGCACTCAGACACATGACTGGGGAGGGGGCATGGGCGTCGGTGGGGAAGCATCCTCAGTACCAGGCTGGGGAAAGAGTCAGTTACAGAATGACATAAGTGACTTTGGGCCAGACCGCTGAGTGAAGAAGCAAAAGCTGTCCTTGTCCCTGTTCAGTGTCAGTCTTGCCCAGGATGTTGTGCACAGGGCACTGTCCTAACATCACCGGGCATTGGTCCGGAGGGATTTCTCGTATCGTACTGGACGACAGATGGCACACTCAGTAAGGGATGGCATCTGCAGTCCTTAGATGGGCAAAAGGTAATGTGGGGGCATTCGAGAGTGTCGGAAGTGGGGAGTATATGTCAGACTGTGCAAGTGCCCTCCAGATGGGGAGGGGTGAGATCTGCATGGGTCATGGGCATATTTACCTCACCATGTTCCGGGGGTAACAAAGGAATATCCACCACAATCATGATGGAATGAAGGAATACAGGGGTAGGATTGAGAGATCTTGGATGGAGAGAAACCTGAACATTAAGCTCTTCCAGAGTCACCTGGGTGGATGGCCCTGGAGTGTCCACCTGCTGGTTCTCTTCCCTATGGATGCCCAAGAGCTCCTGGCTGACTCTCTGAGGGGAAGGGGCAGCTGGAGTGAGATTTAGGTGCCCCGCCCCTCCCTCAGATGGCCACTGATGAATGCCACCAATGGCTACAGCGGTGGAGTGCAGCTTCAGCACCAGTGCAGGACCAATGTCCTGAACCAAGGTTTCCATGACGGCTGCCATCCTACCAGTGTTGACCTCAGTGCGTTGGCATGCTGGCACTGAACGTGGGTAGACCATTACAATCTGAGGAATGCAGTTGACATCCCTTCCTGATGTTCCCGTGATTGTCTTTGCAGCTCCACCAACTGATTTAGGACCAATTCTACAGGCTCATCATCTCATTCAGACTCAGCAGAATCCTGGCCTCCAGCAGTTCTCTGAGCACTGGAGACCTTGAATGTCCCTGCCTTCATCTGCTGTGGACCAGATTGTGCGCTGCACTCACCAGATTGTGACACCGAGCCTGCTGTAGAACTAGGTCCCACTGAGATGTGTGTCTCTGTGCTGGTGAAGGGTGTGGATTAGCGCTGTGTTGGGTCTTCTGTTGGCCTCCTAAAGATCCTCATCCGATGTATCATCGGGGTTTGAGCTAAAGGCCTGACTGGTTGGACACCTTGGGTGCTTGGCTGAAGTTCCTATGAAAGAAAGTAGAGATTATTAGTGCATTGAAGACAGCTCTAAAGTAGGACAATGCACTCATAGAATGGTTGTCTGAGGGATGAGTTGGTACATGATCTTCAAGAGGGTGTTTGCTGCCGACCTCAGCATTGCTGCAGGGACAGTCTACGTTCTCTCTGGCTGGCTCAATGGCTTGGTTTTTGATCTGAGAGAGGACCTTGTGATCCGGCACTCCATTCCCAGACTGGGACTTCTCCCTGCAATTGTGTGTGGTCTTGTCCTTCATAAAGACAGATACAGAGATTGTAAGCAAAACACATGCCAGGGCAGAGATGAGGATGCGTGGCATGTATGGGTGCTATGGGTGGGATGAGGACATGATCTCCAGAGGAGATGAGGCCAGATAGAGATGTGAGGGTGTGTTTGAGAGAGTGAGTGGTGATTTCCCTTGAGCTGGCAGTGAGTGAGATGCCAGTGAACATATGATGGGCTTGTGAGTGTGTGAGCTGAGAGTAATGAGATGGTTAACTTACTCTGGTGGCACGGATAAGATCATTCACCCTCTATCTGCACTTGGTGCCTGATCTCTTCTGTGCAGCATTGTCACTGACCACCGCTGCCACTGCTTCCCAAGCCGGAGTGGTAAACTTGCTGGAGCTCCTGTGGCTAAGGAAGAGGTAGAGGACATTGCAGGGGTCCTCAACTGCACCCAAAAGGTGTTCCAGCGAGGTGTCATTGAACTTGGGGACTGCTGTCTTCTTGCCTTTCAGAGCCATGTCTTCAGTAGAGCAGAACTGGGCTGCAGACATTGAGAATGCTGTGCGTGGCTGCACTTTAAATATAGTGCTGGAGTGAGTAAGTGGTGAACTCATGGCATGGAGAGCGAATCAGGGGCCACCTGCCAGCAACCTGGCGGGATTTCTGTGTGTGCATATTAAATGAGGTGGGAAGTAGATGATACGGTGCAAAAGCCCACTATTGTAGCTGATGGGTAAAATGCTGATTTTCACGCCCACCACCGCACTTAGTGTCCTGAGGGAAAATCCCGCCCATTGAGTCAGAATTATGATGGAATACTCTCCACACTCCTTGATGAATGCAGTTCAAACAACATTCAAGAATCTTGACATCAAATTCTAGAGATTTTCAGCTCATAGGTTATTTCCTCATTCCCTGATCTTGCTGACCATTTTCTACATCACTGATGATTTGTATCGTTAACACACCATCATTTTTCAAGGAAGATTTGGGCCATTCATTTCATTCTTTTATCATGAGGACAATTAGCACCTTGAAAACATTCTTTTGATATCTCAACTAACCTGGTGATGTACTAAAATAGCAGTGACCTTTTAAAATGTATTGTACTCCCTTTAGATTGCTGCAACCCTATAATTGAAGTGGTTGCTGAATTGAGTAAGATATATCAGCTACCAGATAAAAGCAAATTGTCTGTTCAAACCTAAAATATGAAATTATCGCTGTACTGAACAATAACTCAACTCCATACATCATCATTTTAATGCAATGTATACTAATACACTGTATGCTACACAAACTCCAGGGGCCAAATTTTCAATGCAGTGTCAAGAGGCCCCATGAATGTATCCGTGCCTGCATCAACCTTGCTATACGATTTTTAAATGAAAATGGCTTAATTGGCCAGGAGTTATGCTCAGCATCCAATTAGAGGCACCAAATGCCTCCAGGAGGTGGGAGCTGCCTGCCTGCCACCAGCAGCAGAGGAGGTGGCTGACATGTTGGGGTGCTGCTGCCTTGCTGATTTGAGCAGGCAGCTCCTTGGAAAGCCATGGCGGTGGAATAAGGTGCCCTGAATGGCAGGCCCTTATCCCCTTTGCTGGAGACTGCCTGACTGGCAATGCTCCTGATTTTTTATTTTCTGATTGGGTGCAAATAATGTATAATATATTAGGAGCAGCGATCTGAGCTTTGTGTTTTCATCTGTCATAGTATCTATCAATTTAGGTACCTTTGTCCTTGGAGATTTAAAAAAACATGCTGGAATGGAACTTGTTTAACTCAACACATTTATATGTAAGATTAGATTTAAGAATAGCTCCAAAGAAATTTATTTGGGCCTCACAGCACACCCAACAGCTGTGCACTAGTGTACCGAAGACCATTTGGCTCGCTGGAAAAAAAATTAAAAATGTCAATCCCATTGGACAGGTGCCTTAACAAGCTCCTAAAGGAGCTTAAGAAACTGCTAAGTGGCAGCAAACATGTTTCCAATTCTACCCCCCCGTGCCCCCCCTCCACCGCCCCCCCCCCCCCCAACTCCACCACCTCACCCACCAACAGACCTTTGAAAATGCAAAACTGTCCTGGAGGCATCGGAATCGCAAAACCGCCTCCGAGGTCACTATATTTAATTCCATCTGCACCGCATCCTGATCCTGCAGCCCGTTGAAGATCTAGCCCAAGAACATTGCATATGTGCAAGGCCCATTCACCTAGCCCCTTTCCTTGCTGGCCTCCATTGGCTCCCCAAGACAATAGTTTCAAAATTCTCTTGTTTACAAAATCCTCCATGGTCTGACTCCAACATATCTTTGCCATATCCTCTGGCTTCACATCCAAGCTGGCAAGGATGAAAAGAGCACTCAATCCACTCTGAGTGGATTCAGAGCCATCCTTCTGCACCTGAATTTGCTTTCGTGTCAGTAGTCTTCTGCATCCTTGTTTAATACTCTGGAACTTCCTTCCTAAATATTTCTGCTTTATTTCATCATGTCCCACCTTTTAAACCCCCCACCTCCCTTCAATCCACCCTTTCAGTCACCCTTTGAACCTATCCCAATTCCTATATTGATCACTGTTAACAGCAATGTTACATTTGCATTGTTAAAAACACAAGTCTAAGCCGTTAATGCTGCAACCATTTGTTCTATAGCAAGATTATCAAGAGCCCCTTCCCAGTAGTACCATCAATCTAACATTGTAGAAACTAAGTGGCATTACATCTTACATATAATCATGTGTTGAGTTAAACAAGTTCCATTCCAGCATGTTTTTTTAAATCTCCAAGGACAAAGGTACCTAAATTGACAGATACTATGACAGATGAAAACACAAAGCTCAGATCGCTGCTCCTAATATATTATACATTATTTGCACCCAATCAGAAAAAGAAATCAGGAGCATTGCAAATTTCTTTTACAGCTTTTCAGAAACTGAAAGGGGAATGACTTTCTTTTTCTAGTCTGATTTTGCACTGGGGAAATATTTGCATGTTTTTGTCCTCCAATGAATCAAGGAAATTGAAAAATCTATCCATTGAAATGATTTTCTATGGAAACTCACAGATGCCTGTGAGTATTGGCCATTTCTCTTAAAAATGGTGAATACTTATACCAAATTCTTTGCAACTCATCAGCATAATCAGTTTTTAAAAATAAAACAATTCAACCCAATCAAGTCCTCTCACAAAAACTGAGGGTTTCCAAATCATGTGTTCCACATCTATTTCTATCTTTGATGGAATGGAACGATGTTAAGGGGCTGTTAGATAAGTTTAACCAATAGATCTCAGTGTCACATTCCAACCTACAGTCAGTCAGTTTTTAAAAATTATGAGACATTCCTTTTGTCAATAGCTAGTCTTAGGATGTCTGAGAATGGGTTGTGCAAGAATGCATAACTTTGAAGAAACCTGCCTAATTTTCCTCTATTTTCATTCCTTCAATATTATCTTAGGTGTTTGACTGGTACATACTTGTACTTAAGTTTATTATGTTTTCAATACTGCTATGCTGCATATTGTTGTGATGGCACCTTTTGAGAAATATTAGCTTTTTTTATATTTTGATCAGGATGCTTTCTGCTCCCAGGTGTAGATGAAATGTATTTGAAAATGCCAATAGGGAACATAAAAAATACACAAGATAAAAACCCCATTTACATATTTCAGACAAGTTTTTAAAAATGTCTTATGTGACAAGTGACTATTAAGACAGACCATATATAGCAACTGACAACCTGAAAAAAATACACATTCCAAATAAGATGCTACTGAGAAAGAGCACTTAATATTGACACAAAAGAAAACACTTACACTGAAAGTTCCTGGGACATGGGTTGGAGTTTGCAGGCTGGAAATTCCTGGTTTGACTTGAAGGTCGAGAGGCTATTAACTGGCTAAGGTTGTGGATTTCGCTTCCTTTCCTGCTTCACCCCAACCCCTCCACTTGGAAGGATGTGCCATCACCCGGAGCTGCTTGCCATTCACAGGGCCGAAATGTCTCCAGTCCCAGCAGTGCCACGAGAACCGTTGGCCACTGCTAGGCCTGCACTCAGTCTCCAACAATGCAGCAAAAGAGGCTGGATTCATAGTCAGGGCAGCTTCGTCAGGGCCAGTCAGGCAGGCTCCAGTAAGGGGGATGAGGGACTGCCATCCAGGGCATCGATCAGGCAGGGATGGCCCTTTCCGCTGGGGTGCCTTCTGTGGAGCACAGGGTGCTGGAACAGGAGGGGACCCCTGGACCCACAGTCAGACTGCCTGGTACATTTTATGGCCTTGCCAAATGTCATGGGGCCCCCTGCCACATACTAACACTGGCAGGTAGATAATGGGCACGATGTCCCCAATACCACATAATTTTACGCTCTTCCCACCTACCATCGTATTACAGGGATGGGGTGCTGGGGTGGAGGGGCGTGGGGGAGTGTGCAAGCTGCTAGACACAACCTTATAATTTAAACTGTAGATATATGAAATATTTTTTCGTTTGAGTACATTGTTGTGAGTGGTGGCTGAGTTGGTACTATTAATAGAGTTGATCTGCAGACACTTCTTGGGTGGAAACTTTAAGTTTATTTACAAGGTGTTTAGCAGCAAATACATGTGCGCTTTGAACTCAAACTCTAACTCTACACTACTAATTACTGAGGTAGCCTGCGCTACTCTCCTATTGGTTACTACAGAAAATGTGATCTTCTTAACAATCATAAATCTTGAAGGTATATTACACATTAAATAAAACCATAATTATTACATCCTTCCCCCTTTAACTCGGACATACGTATTATATTTACAAGTACAAAATTTTTTTAAGGCAACAAAATATTTACACTGGGTAAGGATTTTACAAGTTCAGTCTTTCAGGTGATTTCCTGATACATGTAGAATGCATCAGCTCTACAACTTCAGATGCTTCATCAGGAACCTTCTTTTTCGGAGTTGTCTGAACATCAGGTGCTTCGGTGGGCACCTGCAGTTCTGTATCCTCAACTCTTACAGGAACATCAGACATGTCTATACTGGGTTGACTATCCTCAGCAGGAAACACCGACCTGGTCGTGATCACTAGAGGAACCAGTGGTTGGTGATTTGTCTCTCTTTTCCTTAAATGGTCAACACGTTTCTGTATGACCCATCCTTCCTCCTCTACATGATAGGGTAGAAGTCCTGTCAGTGCACTTATTCACCCGGTAACCACTTTGATCCTTCTCCGAAGTTCTTCACGTATACCATCTCTTCCACGGTAAATTTCCTCTCTTGACCATGCCAGTCATGTCTAATCTTATGGCTTCCCTGACCCCTTTCAGCCTTCCCCTCTAATTTTGGCATTATTAAGCTCAATCTTGTCCTGAGATGGCACTTCAACAACAATTCCATAGGCGTGACACCTGTTGTTGAGTGAGGGGTAGTCCTGTAATGAAAAAGAAAGCATGCCAGCTTAGTTGCTAAGGAATCGCAAGTTAACTTTTTCATGCTTGCCTTGAACATTTGAACCACCCTTTCAGCCAGTCCATTTGAGGAAGGGCAGTACAGTGAAGTTTTTACATGAGAGATACAGTTGAAGCTGATAAACCATTGAAACTCAGCACTTGTAAATGCCGTGCCATTATCGGAAACAACTATTTCTGGTCGTCCATGAATGGCAAAGCTTTGACATAGCTTCTCAGTTGTGGCAGTTGATGTTGGTGACTTCATATCATATATATTTCAAACCATTTTGTGTGGGCATTTACAATGAGCAAAAACATTGTTCCCAGGAAAGGTTCATCATAGTCAATGTGTAACTGGATCCAGGGTTTACCTGGCCACTCACAAGGATGTAACGGAGCTGTCACTGGCAACTTTTGCAGTTGCTGTCATTGCACACAATTCTCCACCAAACTCTCTGGGCTGAATATTCCCCCGTCGGGGGGGAAAGTTGATTGGTGGGTGCATGCGGGCACGCTTCCAATCTGCGCCCCCAATCGGAGGCGCGGTGCCATTTTACGTAGATGGGCCAGTTAAGGCCCACCCAACGTGACATCCACACAGAATGGGAGGGGAAGCCTAAAATCACGAGTGCAGTCTTTCACAAATGCACACAAAAGAGCGCACTCATCTCCCTGAGGCTAAGTGCAGCCTCAGGGAGATCGGCTGTAAATGTTAAAAAGCTCAAAATAGAAAAATAAAATTTCCCTCACATGTCCCCTCATGTGACAATGTCACATGAGTTGGGACATGTTCAAAATTTCCAAAAAAACTTTATTAAAATTTTTAAAACCCTACATGAAACCTCATCCCGCCTGTGGGTTAGGTTTCGTGCTTTTTTTAGTTTGCGCCGGGGCTTCTTGCCTGCTTGCCAACATTAAGGTTAGTCGGGCAGGTCCACTAATTTCTTTAATTTCTCTGTCAATGGCCTCAATTGGCCATTGACAGGTCAGCGGGCGCGGAGCTGATTTTGCCGCGCCCCCGCCTTCCTGAAAATTTAAATGGGGCCGGATGACATCGGGAGTTCCGCCCGACATCACCGCGCGTCATTTTATACATCGGCGAGTGAGCCCAGCCGACAGTAAAATCCAGCCCTCTGTTTTGTCATCCATCCCAGGCCACTATTGGTAGCTGCATGCTAAGGTCTTCATTCGGGAAATTCATGAATGTGCGCTGTGTAGTTCATTTACCCTTTGGAGGTACTGTCACATGTGCTCCCCACAATAAGATGCCATCCTGGCTGGTTATTTCACATCTTTTACTGAAGTATGGTTTCATCTCATCAGATATGGGCTTTTGTGACCAATCATGAAGCACTTGTTCCCATATTTGAGATAGGATTGGGTCCTGACTTGTCCAGTCTCTGTTCTGTCGAGCACATACTGGCGGGGAAACTAATAAATTTAACAATAAACAAGTTTCTGTGGAACTGAAATGTGCTCATCATTTTCTTGTAAAGGCAAACCACTAAGGGCATCAACGTTTGTGGTTTGATTGTCAGGCCTATGTATGAAAGTGTATTTGTATGCTGCCAGGATTAAAGTCCTGTTAGCAATTCTGTATTTCCTTTCTATGTGCCTTATTCTTTCTAGCACAGATTTTAATCTCAGTCTTCTTTTTGACTTCACTATTGGCCAGATTGCTCTCAGATGCAACTCAACGTGTCCAAGCTCAGTGGCTGAGTCTCCCAAAGTTTTACCATCTGTCTGCTTCGTGGAAAATTCTGCAACTTTTTCTCCCAAAGCCTTTTTGGCTTAATTTAGCTGATTCTTCAGCTCTTCCATTTCTTTTTTGTATTCATTTGCTGCCTCCTCGAAAATTGAACATTGTTGTATCTTCTCTGCCAACTCATTCTTCAGTTTATTCCGAGAAGTGCTGAATTCTTTCTGTTTCTCTTCATATTCTTCCAGTGGTACAAACTTTGACCTGAGGGAATCTTGTAGTGTGTGAAGGTCTTTCAACAGGTTTTCTTTTGCCATTTAAGGTTGCTCAACTTGTCTCGAATTCTGTCATCAAGTGTGGTCTCTTTAGGTTCCTTCTGTTATTTTTCCAGGTCTTGGCTTGAGACACCCTGCAATTCTTCAGGTTGTTGAGTACTTACACACTCTTTTTTCAAAACAGGAATGCTTCCAGCTTCCTTTCGGAATCTCAGTGACCAATCAAGGTTGATTTCCCTTAGCCAATTTCACCCTAGAAGTCTTGGTCCTCTGCCTCTCAAAACCAACACTGGTAGCTTTGCTGATTGGCTTCCATAATTGATAGTTACTCTGCCTGTGACTTTTGCTTGAATGTCTTCGCCCATGTATGTTTTTAGTTTGGTAGCTGTTTCTTCTAAATTTAATTGACATTCACCACTTTTCAGATATCTGAAGGTATGCTCCCCAATTACTGTAGTGGAAGATCTTTT
Organism: Carcharodon carcharias; assembly: GCF_017639515.1. NCBI lineage: Eukaryota > Metazoa > Chordata > Chondrichthyes > Lamniformes > Lamnidae > Carcharodon > Carcharodon carcharias. The sequence goes on along the minus strand of NC_054474.1, from coordinate 81,825,243 downwards.
GTCCACTTCCATTCTAACAGTCTGCCATTTACTTTCACTGTGACAAATATTGGTTCTGTATTTCCAACTTTCAAATTGAACAATGAGTAAATGTCTGAATTTTTTGTTTCAGACTCTTCTACATTGTAGATTTCATTGGGCTTCCTCTTTTGTTTATAAGCCTGCTTGAATCTTTCCTTGCATTGTCTCATTTTATGTCAATTTCTGTGACAATAATAGCATTTGATTTTTAAACTGCCAATCGTTAAAAGACTGCTTGTTTCCACCACTATTGAAATTATTTTTTGATTTTGCTGCTAAATTATTTTTCCTTATTCTTCAGTTAATGGGAGCTGTTTACTGTTTCTCAGCAGAGTCTTGCATTTACGCGCCCTTTTCAACTGAGGTTTCCTGCCTGATATGGAGGAGTCACCATTTTGCGCTCCCTGTATTGCTTTAGAATCTCTTACCGCACTTTCCATGGCCGGCGCTATCACTAGCGCCTTCTTGAAATCTAAATTCACTTTGGACAATAATCTTTTCTGAATAAAGCCCTCATTCACACCACACACTAAATGATCTCTGAGCATGTCATTTAGAGAAGTACTGAACTCACAGTGTTCCATTAGCTGCTTCAAGTTTGCCACATAGCATGCAATTGTCTCACCCGGGGGCTCTATTTCTTGAATTAAACTTGAACTTTTGCATTGTTATTGAGGGCTTTGGTCGATAATGATCCTTCACAAGGTCTACCAATTCATTGAAATTTTTTGCATCTGGGGCACTGGGTGTCATCAGGCTCCAAATCAAATCGTAGGTTTCATTCCCACAAACTCTATCTCTACACTAACTGCTGAGATAGCTGCATTACTCTCCTCTTGGCTACTGCAGATCATGTGATCTTTGTTAACATGCATATTCTTAAAGGTATAATTACACACTAAATAAAACCATAATTACTACATACTTGAAAGCTTGAAGGTAGTTAAAAGTCTATTTTGGCCTTGAAGGCACAAGAATTATTTTTTGGGATCTTCCAGCATGATGTTTCCCTTTCTTCATGCTCCCACTACCAAATGCTGATCCCAACTTCTTTCTTTAATCCATCTTCCCTCAAAGGTGCAACCTCTGGCTCTATCTCCCCCATCTTCCTCTCTGCTCTCAAATGGTTCTGCCATCTTATATTACTCTTGCTCATCCCGCAACTATGCTTTTCCCTTCTCCCCTCTCCTTCTCTCTCTCCTTTCTCTAAGCATCTCCCATAAGCTCCTACTCGCTGGAGATCTGACTGCATTTGATGGCATGGCACACTATAATCATGGGAATTCCCACTTGCCACATATAGTGCTTAACCACAGTATAAACACCAACAGTTGAGAACTTGGGAACAGTTCTTGGGCAGGGGTCCTGGTCTGTGTTGACTTTGGTTTGAGAACAGATACGTGAATATACCCTCCTGAGTACTGACTGTTCACGCTTAGATGTAAAAGGATATATGAGAGACCATAACGATTTTAAAGAGATCCAGGGAAGTCTTTGAAAAGGCTGAATATTAAAGTATATGGAGAAAGGGCAGAGAAATGGAATATCAGTAGATAGTTCCTGCTAATGAGCCAGCACATGCAATTGATGCAAATGGAAAATAGCCTTCTTCCATGCTGTAATTTATGGTTCTGTGAAAACTGGTGCACAGACAGATGAAAGGTAAGGAATACTAAATGTGAAATGTGATTGATTTTTAATGCCCTCTGAAATGGCTTAGCAGGCCGTTCAGTTGTAACTTGGATTAAGTTAGATCCACCACCACCTTCTCAAGTTAACTAGGGATGGGCAATAATTGTCGGGCATGCCATTGACACCCATCGTCCAAATAATGAATAAGAAAATACAAAATACCATATATTTGCTATTCTAGAAAGGTGTTCTCGGTGTGATTTAAGCCTTCCATTATCCTTTTCAGGCCCAAAGTGAATGACTTCACATTTGCTTACATCAAAATCCTTTTTCCAGTTTTGTCCACTCACTTAATCAATCAATATCTCTTTGTAATTTTATGCTTCCATCTACACTGCTTACAATGCTACCTATCTTTGTGTGATCTGCAAATTTGGAAATGTGGTTTTCTATTCCATTGACATGATAAATGATCTAAGGAGACACCTTGGCACTACACAATTGTAAGGCATAGTAACTTATTATTATTTTGCGGCATTAGTTGAGGCAAAATTTAACCAAAGGAGTGAAAGAGATCTTTGAATGGAATCTTTCATGTGTGCTTGAACAGGTTTCATATTTCACCCCAAGTATGCATCCCCAACAATGAAGAAATCCTTCAGTACTTCACCAATAAGCCAGCCAAGATTATGGGTGAAACCATCCCAGAGTTGCACTAAGCATGGCAGCGGTGAAAAAAGTTGTATTACCTGCTGGCCGCAATGGTGAGTTATCTCCATATCATTTCATTCTAGGTGTGTCCCACCTCATTAATAATGCATTCAAGGGAAACACTTTGGATTGCTGGCAAGGCATCCATTCATTTGCCTGCCCGCCATTACCTCAAATCATCAATAATCCAGGTGCCATATTTAAAGGGTACCTCTGCACAGAACTAGCTCCTCTAAGGGATCATTAACTGCTGGGAATTAACGATTGGCAAAGGGAGGAAACATGCTGCCCCCAAATTTAGTGACGCCTCCCTTGGTTGCCTGCTGGGCACAGTGGAGGACCGCTGTGAAGTACTCTACGCCTGCTTTGGGTTAGACCAGGAAGCAAGGTCACCAATCCAACATGGGAGGTGGTGGCAGCGGTGGTCAGTGCCAATGCCCTGCAAAAGAGGACAGCCGCCCAGTGCCAAAAGAAGATGAATGATCTCCTCTGTTCCGCCAGGGTAAGTCACTCTTCTCATCACACTCAACTCACACACTCACAAACCCATCACACATCCACAGGGATTTTACTCACTGCCAGTTCAAGGGACATCACCATTTACTCTCACTCTCTCACACACACCTTCATCCGCCCTGCAGATCGTGTCCTCATCCAGTCCATGCCATTACTCACCATCCACACATACCAGGCATCCTTATTATCTGGCCTGGCAGGCATCCTGCTGATACTCTCTCCATCTGTCTTTGTGCAGGACAATCTGGCACACAACAAAAAAAGGAAGTCAGAGACTGGTGGACGAATGCCTGACATCAAGGTCATCACAAACCTTGAAAATAGAGTCATCCAGCTGGCCAGCGAGGATCTGGAACATTCCTGTGCTGATGGTGAAGTTGGCAGTGCTCAACTAAGTGAGTATCCAGCATTACAACATCCATGAGACAACCATGTTGTGAGTGAATTCCCCTGTTCCACAGCCCCCTGCCATACACTAATTATATCCCCTTGCAGGCACATCTGGGAAGCAGCCAGGGGGGTCCAGGTCCTCAACTCAAGCCCCAAAGACACCTTGAAAGAAGAATCTGATGACACCCTAATTGAAGGCCCATCACAGCACTCACCCATACACTCCACCAGCACAGGGACACACACCTCAGTGGGACTTAGTTCTCGAGTAGTCTCGGGGTCACAATCTGGTGAGCACATCACACTGTTTGATCTACAACAGATGGAGGCAGGGAATTCCCAGGTTTTTGACACTCGGAGGACTGGTGGAGGCCAGAAATCTGCTGAGTCCGAGTCAGATGTGGAACTTTTGGACCCGGTCATACTTCAGTTGCTGGAGCTGCAAAGGGAAGCTCAGGGACATCAGGAAGGGATGTCCACTGCACTCCTCAGATTGCAATGCACAATGGATGAGTCCATCCACCTTCTGAGATGATAGCTTCGGTATGCCAACGCACCAAGGTCAACATTGGTAGGATGGCGGAGGCATCCAGGACATCGCTCCTGCATTGCTGCGTGGACTGAACTCCATCGTTGATGTCGTACTTGGCCTCCAACGGTGTCAACATGAGAGGGGTGCAGGACAGCTCGAACTCATTCCAGCTTCCCCTTCTCCTCAAGGAGTCAGCCAGGGCTATCAGGAACCCATAGTGGGGACGATCGGCAGCTCGACACCCCAGGGCTACCCACCCAGGTGACTCTGGGAATGTCCAAATCCCCTCTTCCTATGACCCCCATAGCTCTACCTGAACAGGCCAAGGAGGGCACAGCAGGCCCACAGCAGGACACCCAAAGCGGGCCAGGGCCCTGCAGGTCTTGGCCCTCCAAAAGATGCCCAACAAGCTTATCACTCACAGTGTGATGCAGTCACAGCATCTTTGAGGTGGGTCTGGCCCCCATCTCCTCAGCATCTGTGACCGGTGACGCTGTGCTCCTGAAGGGTACAGGTGCTGAAGGCTGATGAAGGATCAGGGAAATTTGAAGGTTCACGGCCGTGTCTCCATGTTGTGACCCTGATCACAGAGCGCAAGCGAGCTGCACTCGGCCAGACAGGAGTCAGACGTTCACAAATGCAATGGAAGATCTACGGGGTGTCCTCAGTGCATTGTGTCATCATCCTCCATGAATCCTGCGGCTATGAAGGCCTGCTGAGTGCGCCTGCCTCATCTGGCTAGTGCGATGCCCTCATTGCCGTCATGCTTGCCTTCGAAGACCTCATCATTTTCATCCCCTTCAACATCCTCCTCAATGGAGGAGAATTGCAGCTTTTCCATCCCCTCCTCAGCCAGCCCCTCTCCCCATTGCAGTGTCAGGTTGTGGAGCACGCAGCAAGTGACAATGATGCAGCACAGTTGGGGGACGGTATTGCAGTGCTCCGCTGGGCCTGCCAAGGCACCGGATGCTCTTTTTCAATATGCCAATAATTTCCTCCACCAAAGCCTGGGTCATGGCATGAGCCTTATTATATCGTCGCTCTGTTGCAGTCTGAGGCTGCCGCATGGGCGTCATCAGCCACATCCTTTATGGGTAGCCCTTGTCCCCAAGGAGCCAACCCTGCAGCCTCTCTGGACCCTGGAAGATGTCAGGGATCTGAAATCTGCTAAGGATGTAGAAGTCGTGGACACTCCCTGGGAATCATGGGCACACCTGTAGGATGTTTTTGTGGTTGTCACACACCAGCTGAACATTCAGCGAGTGGAAGTCCTTGTAGTTGATGTCATTAGCTGCTTGTTCCCATGTAGATCTAAGTCTACATGCGTGTAGTTGATGGCACCCTGCACCTTGTGGAAAACCAGAGATCTGGGCAAATCCCAGCGCTCTTGCTCCCTGGCTTTCCTGATCCCGAGTAGAACACAGACATTTCTGTGCCTTCGTGACGATGGTGTCCATAACCTCCTGGATGCATGTGTGCATGGAGGCTTGTGAGATCCCACACAGGTCACCTGTGGGGCTCTCGAAGGAGTCACTGGCATAAAAATTGAGTGTCGCAGTCACTTTCACGGCCACTGGCATTGGATGACATCCATGCTCCCTTGGAACCAAATCCTGCAGCAAGTCCCCTAGACATGCGCAGTCATCGGCGACACTGGCTCTCAGTCATCTGCAGGAATGACAAGTGCCATCTATAGACCCTGGGACTAGCAAAGCACCTATAAGCAATGGCTCTCTGTGGATTTTCAGCTGCGTGTGCAACAGGGTCTGCCGTCGCTTCATCTTGAGGGATGTGCTCCTCCTTTTGCCGAGCCAGGCACCTCTGCTGCTCTCTTCTTCCTCTTCTCTGCTCCCTGTAAGCTATGAGACATAATGCTAAATCACCAGGCTCCATGGTCCTGATGTTCTCCTCCTGCAGGATTGAAGAGAGAGACACCTAGGTTAACATATGTGTTCTAAGGTCCTCTCTTGGTTAAGCCTGAAAGCACCTTCACGCAGTCAGGAGATTGCTGGCCACCACTTGGATGCCCCACTCCATGTGAGTGATTGGCTGCAGCTTCAGCCATTATACTGCATGCTGTGCTCTCAGCTCAGGCACAGGCATTCTCCTAACTTGCACTGCAAGGCTGCACTGTTAGGTTGAACCATAATAGATACTGGTCCAAACCTGATTAAAAATATTGCAAGCGGCTGTGAGCACCTCCACCAGTGACTGTGCCATGACAACCTTTCACAAGGGGATTCTACAACTTGCCCAGTCGGCCAATTGCCCTGCTGCCCCCTAAAATGCACATTAATTTTCAGTCTGCGTCCGAAGGGTGAAATGTTGTGGAACATATTGTGGCACTTTCATGCTTTTGTATTGCTTCACTGGGCAGAAAAGCTTCAGAGGGCTAATTCCAAGCATGTCAATGGAGCTGCTGCTGAACGGTCTCAGCTGCGGAAGAATGCTCACTTTTCACAAGCTTTTCCAAGTGCGTGGCTGCTTCTCTCCCCCCTCTCCCCCCATCCCCCTGCCGTGTGCTTGAGTACTCCCTTCAGTCTCTGCTGCCTTGCCTCCCACTCCCTAATCCCACCTCCCCCCAACCCCAGCCTGACCCGCACTGTCCCTTGCTCCAGCATCGCACTGAAAGCCAGCCAGAAAAAAGTGACTTGCCTGCTTGCCTGCAGCTCCCGTGAATACATGGTGCTTCTTCCTTAATATCTATGGGCAATGCTCACGAGTGCTGTGCAAGGTTTTGTGCACTCACCTCCGAGTTCCCCTCGAAGTTCAGGTCGCCAGGTGAACACCATTTAAATGCAGTTGTGAAACATGTTGTTCTGAAGTCACACTGTGGGCGGTAAATTTGCCATAGGGGGATGATTCTGGTGAGCAGGGCTTATAATGAGATGCTAAAGCATTGAAATTAGGTTGCCAACGTGTACAGTGGGAAACACCGCCCACCACTGACAGATGGAGCCAACGACTGCAAAGTGGTTTCACAGCGGTGTGAAACCAATTTTTAGCCTTCTCGCCATTTTGTTCCCCAAGCCGCCCACCATAGCCCCCGGCTCTAATGGGGCAGGAAAATCCTGGCCTACATATTTGGTTCTTGGACTGGGTCTTGAACCCACAACCTTCTGACTTAGAGGTGAGAGGTTTTATTTATTTTTTTCTTTCATGAAATATGAATGTAGCTAGCAAGGCCAACATTTGTTGCCCTTCCCTAATTGCTCTTGAACTGAGTGGCTTACTAGGCCATTTTAGAGGGCAGCTAAGAGTCAACTACATTGCTGTTTCTGGAAACACATGTAGGCCAGACCAGGTAAGGCAGCAGATTTCCTTCCTAAAGGGGTATTAGTGAACCAGATGTGTTTTTAAAACAATTGATGATAGTTGTCATGGTCACCATTACTGAGACGAGCTTTCAATTCCAGATTTTAGTAATTAACTGGATTTCAATTCATGGCATTTGAACCGAGTCCCCAGGGCATCAGGTGGGGCCTAGTCCAGTGACGTTATCACTTATACCACTGTCTCCCCAGCTGAGCCAAACAGGATGTGTTTTGAGATTTCAGTCTCAATATTATAACATAAAGTATGTTGGAAATGTGACATTTCATAGTTATGTTCGTTCATGAGTAGTTTAGTATCATAAAAACACACATGGTTCACAATGAGGGCACAATAAATACATTAGGATGAAGGTTTAATTCTTTGAATGCTCTTAGCTTGTATCAGTGGTGATACGAGAAAGAGAGAAAAAAATAGTAGTGCTGGGTTCCATATGATATGAAAAGAAATCCAGAACTTTATTCTTTTGCCTTTTAAAAAAAATTGACTTTTTCCTGAACCAAAAAAAATGGCTGCTACAAGCCCCATGACCACAGGGTTGGCCCTTTGTCAGGGAGCTACCAGCAGGAGTCACATGAAGAAAATAATTATTTTCTCAGCTGGTGGCCTCTCACAGCCTATTTTATAGGCCTCTTGTGATTACAAAATCTAAGAGACTCGCACATCGAAACTCATTATGTGTGCAGAGCTGCTAACAAACTCATATCACACCTGGGCTGCCCAGGATCATTTCAAAAGGAAACTAGAATGATGTCATTTGCATCTGATAATTTCACTTTGCTAGTGGAGTCAGTGACTCTGCCAAACAAAGGCTTTGTGATACCAGATCCCATGGATGATAACTCTTTCAACAACTAATGACTGGGTCATCATCAGTCCTGAAATCAAATTCAGTTCCAGACTGGATAAACATCCCTTTTGGAAGTCATCATGGAAAAATTAGGTCACATGACTCGAGTAACCATTTTGAAATCTGCATGTGCCTTTGAGAACTGCAAAATCCTCAGTCTGCTTTTTTAACATCAACTGGAAAGGAATCCAGCCACCCAGCTGAGCAAGCAGTCAGTTATCATCTCTCAGCTCCTTTAAGCCTGTCTCTGCTGGAAGACTTCCTACCAACCCCTGCAGAACCAACACAGTCTCTGTATACCTACTTCATCTGGGGTACCTACACCAACTGCAAAGTGAACCCTACAACTCTTGCCTTCAGCCAGCTGAACTTGAATTCTTATGTGAAAGAACCCCTCATTGGGCTCTGGACTTTGGAAATCACATAGAATAATATTCATTTCTGTGGCCCTTGTACTGTTACTATCTATAGTTGTAAAACTTATTTTTCTATCCCCCACCCAACCTTTCACTATGTATGTGTGTGTATGTGTGTGTGTGTGTGTGTGCACGTGCACGTGTATACACGCGTGCATGTGTGTGTAGTGGGAAGTTGCGAACACCCCTCCCCCGGATTTTGAATGTGAAATGAACTTACCTTCGGAGTTAATCATAACATGAGTTTGTTGCAGGTTATTAGTAAATTGGATCACATTAGCCGAGGGATTGGGGAACAATACCACCACATAATTTAAAAATAATTCAAAACACCTACTGCTTACGGAGAGGTGTTGAGAAGAAATCAGTGCAGTTTGCTGATCTCTATTCTGTCTGAAACAGTAATATTTAACAATCCTGCTGTAAGAGTTTTGTGTGATAAGTATTGATTTAAGGTATATTGTTCATAGATTTTGTTGTGTGTTACTAATCATGGAGTAAGTAATTGTTGCACATTGGTGCAAGTTTTGTTGGGAATATTGTACGTGAATATTACTTGTTCTGAATTAAGTGTTGTGTTAGACTTTGGTAGGGATTGGCTCAGAGGAAAGCAACAAATGTTAACAGTCTTTTTGATGTGCCTTAGATTTTAACACTTACCTGAAAATTGCATTCAAGTAATAGCAATAATTTGTGACCAGACACATTTTTGCAGAATCACTGAAGGCAATATAACATTAACTGAATAGTCACAACTAGCTTGGCAATGCATGTTTTATATTGATTTGGTGATTCATACCAAGACTAGGTTTGAAAGATGGAGACACAATCATATGTTAAATTCATGGAGGATTTTACTAGATGTTTCAATCTACATGAAAATTCTGACATTAATTGTTTCTATAAAGAAATAAAATGATAGTTAAGTAGCTATGAAGGAGTAGTTTAGTTGCTTGAATCACAATATATTTTAAGATATAGGGTAGTATATTAATTTATAATAAATATCTTTAGAAAATGATTATACTTTATCCTACCTCCTATGGCTGAAAGTACCTTCATTAGCAGATGGTTAACTAAAAGTTAATAGCTTCTTTATACCATGTCCCAAGTCTTCAATTCAGACTCAGCAGTAAAATCCAAACATCAGACAGAATGCAACTGCCCTCTTTACATTGATGGTTCTCAGCAGGATAGCTCTATCATGGATAATGTTTTATTTTTGTTGTGAATATCCAGTTCATTGTTCATGTGTTTTAGAATATAACTTTTAGTTTCGGCAATTAATGTTTTAACTGTAAAGAGTTGGAGAAAACCTATTTTAAGATTAATAAACATCTGATGTAAATAGAACTCAACCAAGGCTGAGTTAATTACAATTCAAAGGTTGGGGCCATGGTGACATGGGGTTAATAGCTAGAAAGGTAAGATCATAAAACAGCAGGAGGGCTTTCTTAGCTAAAGAACTGAAGACATGACATCTGCAATTCTTGCAGTAAGTGAGGTCCAGAGAGATGTTTTTGTTTTGGGAGTTAGAGTTAAGTTACTTTAAAAGCATTTGGTAACCCGGAAGTGTTGTAAAATCTATATCTTCCATCAGATAAAAAAGGGAATTTAAATGATGGATACTTAACCTATAGGCTTGTTTGAGGACATCCCAGAGTAGCCTATGTCATCATACAGATGAGTGCAGCTTAGGGAAGACCTCTGGTTTCAAATTATCTGGGTATTTGCTGTGAGAGTTAGTTATAGTTTGGACCTGGTGTGTGCAGTTTACAGTTCAGGGAGGAGACATCCAAAGTAAATGACAGTTAACAGGCAGCCTGCAAGCAGAGAAAAAGCTAACTTCATCATTTTCTGTGTCGAATGCGGGAAGGGCTTAATTTCAGTTTCGATTTCATGAGGGAAAAGAAGCTAGAAGATTGTTAATTTTGAAGCTAGTGAAAAAATCTACAGCAGTCCTCACAGGGTCCTGTGGCAAAAGAACGCAGCCCAGCAGATTAACTTGGAAGCATTAAGAAGGCAACCAGAACAAGGGGCTGATGTGCCCCCAATCAAGAGATAGTAAATGAAAGTCTTACCTCTGAGACTAGCTACAACTGAGGAAAATTTAAAGTAGTTTCCAGAGGTTGTGGCATATTTTTGGGTGGTCTCAGCAGAAGTAAATAACCTCAAAGATCTCATAAAGTATGAGAGAAGTAAAACTGAGTGCATAACATTTGCAGTTATAGATCATATTAGTAAGTTAATAGTGCATGTATTGTGGGTGTTTTTGTATATATAATAATATTTGTTTAAAAATGTGAAATTATGTGGTGTAGTCTGTTGGCTAAAGCAAGGTCTTCATATTTCTCTTGAATTGTTAACAGTCCCTAACTGGATTGTAACATTGTATTTTTGCATGGATTATGGACAATTCGCTTGCTGCATGCTTGTGTACCCACTGATCTCGACTTATAAAAGGCACATCAGAGAAAATTTGATGGGTGTAATGGTTTCATGTGGCCAATGGAATAACAAAAATGCAGGCTGGAAATGAACTGTAAAGTGACTTTGGTGACATTCATTGCTGCCTTTGAATTACCTCAATTGATAATACCCCAGAGGTCAGTTTAATGTTTTGCAGAGATTGCTATAAAGTGAATTCTTTTCACATTTACCAAGTCATTTGGAAGTTACAATGCTACAGTTTGTTGGCTTTGAGCATGTAGCAATGCGTAATGCTTAATAGGGTCTCATTAGAAAGGTATTGCAATGATCATGAGAGATTTTAATCTTCCAATAAATTGGACAAATCAAATTGATGAAGAAAGCTTTGAGGATGAGTTTATAGAGTGTATTTGAGGCAGTTTCTTAGAACAATACATTCTGGAACCAACCAAGGAACAGGCTATTTTAGACATGGTAATATGTGATATGACAGGATTAATTATCTCATAGTAAAGGAGCCTACAGGAAAGAGTGATTAAAACATAAAATAGTTTCACATTCAGTTCGAGAGTGAGAAACCTGGATATGAAACCAGTGTCTTAAACTTAAATAAAGGCAATTACAAAGGAATGAAGACAGAGTTGACTAAAGCACATTAGCAAAATAGGTTAAAAGATAAGACAGTAGGGAAACTGTGGCAGACATTTAAAGAAATATTTCAAAACCCTCAACAAAGATATATTTCATTGAGAAAGAAAGATTCTGTGAGAAGGGTGAACTACCTGTGGATGATTAAGGAAGTTAATGATGGCAACAAACTGAAAGAAAAGACATACAGTGAAGATTAGTTGGAGGCCAGAAGATTTGAGAACATTTTAGAAACCAGCAAAGGATGACTAAAGAAATGAGGAAGAAATTAGAATATGAGAGTAAACTATCAAGATGAAATATAAAAGCAGACAGAAAGAGCTTCTACAATTTTATAGAAAGGAGGAGAGTAGCTAAGGTAGACATTGGTCCATTAGGGAGATGAACCTGGGGAATTAATAATGAAAACAAGGAAATGGCAGAGACTTTGAACAAATATTTTGTGTCCTCTTTCACGGTAGAAGACACTAAAACTGGTGGGGTACCACAGGGATCAGTGTTGGAGCATCAACTATTTAAAATGTACGTTAACAAATTGGATGAAGGGACAGAATGTATTGTAACAAAATTTAATGATGATACAAAGATAGGTGGGAAAGCAAATTGGGAAGACACAAGGCTGCAAAGGGATACAGATAGGTTAGGTGAGTGGGGTGAAATTTGACAGATGGTGTATAATATGGAAAACTGTGAGGTTCTTCAGTTTGGTAGGAAAAATAGCAGAGCAGAACATTACTTAAATAGATATAGACCACAGAATGCTGCAGTACAGAGGGATCTGGCTGTTCTCATAGATAAATGTAAAATGTTAACATGCAGGTACAGCAATTATTATGGAGGCAAACTGAATGTTGGCATTTATTGCGAGGCGAATGCAGTATAAAAGTAGCAAAGTCTTGTTACAACAGTACAAAGCATTGGTGAGACCAAACCTAGAGAACCACATACAGTTTTGATCTTCTTATTTAAGGAGGGATATACTTACATCGGAGGCAGTTCAGAGAAGTTTTATTAGTTTGATCCCTAGTAAGAAGGGATTGTCTTATGAGGAAAGGTTGAGCTGTTGGGGCCTATACTCACTGCAGTTTAGGAGAATGAGAGGCGATCTTATTGAATTATATAAGATTGTGTGGGGTCTTCATGAGGTAGATGCTGAGAGGACAATTCCCCTTGTTGGGGAATCTATTACTAAGGGGGCACAGTCTCAAAATAAGGGGTCTCCCATCTGAGCCACAGATGAGGAAGAATTTATTTTCTCCGCAAGTTATTAACCTTTGGAATTCTCTGCTCTAGACAGCGGTAGAAGCTGTGTCTTTGAATAAATTCAAGGCTGAGTTAGGCACATTTTTGCTCCACAAGGGAATCAAGGGTTATGGAGACAAGAATAAAAGTGGAGTTGAGCCTGTGATCAGATTAGCCATGATCCTATTGAATGGCAGAACAGGCTTTAGGGGCTGGTTATGATCCAAGCTGTGGTTAGCCCTGGACAAGCCTGATCCCAGAGTCAAATGCCGCTTGATTGACCTTACCTTTTATTTTTTTTGTTTAGATATGTGGAGAGGGGCTACTGAACAGAGTCACCGGAGTCAGCTAATGAACTTTTAACAAAAGCATAAAACATTTATTAAACAAGAAAAGATGAACTATATTACAATACTCCTTCACTCACAACTATACCTTTACAGATAGGTACAGATTTGTAAAGATAACACAAGTTACAAAAGCAATCCTATACTCTAATATTCCCAGTAGGTACAGTCCATGTAAATATATGGCACCCTGTGATCAGACACACCACACCCTGAAATCAAGTGACAGATACCACCTCAACCAGATGCTATGTATCTCTTATCAACTCCCTCCAGACTCTTGTCACATTGCGAGCCAACTGGTCTCACTGAACTCCGCCTTTCACACGAGGGTTTCCAATCTCAATTCTCCAAGACTTTCACCTTGGAATCTTCTCCCAAATCGAGACTTTCTCTCAGATGCCTTCTGCATGGGTTCACCGCCAGGGTTTCAAACTCTCCTTCTTATGTTCCTCTTCCCTGGGTCACCACATGAATTCAAGCTCTCTTCCACACACACACTCTCTTACTGACTCAGCCGTGAACAGTGCCATTCCTCACATGACAATAGCAAAGAGTTACAGGACTTCAGTTGTCTCTTTGGACCTTTTTGCCTCTTGCAAGCTATTCTTGCCTTAACTTTGCTTCCTGCGGCTCTTGTCTCTTTAAATCTGAATCTTGGAGCCTTTCTCTCTGCCTCTCACTCATAATTTCACTTAACAGGAACTTTTCCAGGTTCTTGTCCTTCCTTCGACTTGAATTTCTGCTTGGAACTTTCCCCTGTTCCACTCCCCTGGATTTTGGGGTCTTTTCTTTAGCTTGGGACTGTCTTCCTGTCCCCTTTGCTCCTGTCTCCCTCAAGCAGCTACTTTCAAAGCCAACTCGACTCAAACAGCTTCCAAAATCAAACTGCTGTTTTTCTTTACTCTGTGCATGACTATGGGAGGGACCTGCCTCTCTGGACCCCTGTTGCTAGGCAGCAGCCCAGCTCTTCTATTCTTTTTTGTTTACCTTAGCTGCAATAGTCATAAAAATCTCATTAGAAATGAAAGCACCTTATAAAGTGAAACTAAAACTCAATTTGATCTTTCTTAACACACAGCTACAGAAATACAAGTCAAGCTTAATGCTAAAACTCATTCCTTACAATGACAAATATCAATATAACTTATTAAACTATCTCTATTTCCTAATAGGCCAAATAGACTACTCCTGCTCCTATTTCTAATATTCTTATGTCTCAGTTGCAAGTCTCCATTAGGATTAGAAATGTAATTCTTGGAATCCAAGTGCATAATTAGATAAGATTTTTAGCTGAGCTTACAATGCCCACCATTCATGTAGGAAATACAACAGACTTCAGCTTTCTAGGTAGCAAAACCATATACAACCTACATAAAAGAGAAGCAAGCAATGTAAATTAAACTCAAATACATGCTAAAATTGCTCTGAAGATTTTTCCTCAAATCTATATTCGGGTTTACATTGGAAGTGTTTTGAGGGTATTCAGGACATGAAAATGGAAATATATTTTTATGCTTAGTTTAGCTAATCCCATGAACAGGAAGAGGATAATGCCCAAACACCATCCAGGATTATCTTAGCATTTAAAGTTGGCTGATATTTAAGTGCCTCTCTCATTTTGCAGCAGAGCTTTAAAGACATAAAGCATTTAAATTCCATTTCATGCCAAGTTAACACAACTAAAACAATTAAAACATTTAGTTAAATATCTCAGGGATAGAATTTTCCCCCCATTAGTGGGGTTGTGCGGGGGCAGGCATGGGTGGGCATGGACCCGACCAGCGTCCCCGATCGGGTCCGTGCCGCCATTTTACTTGGCAGGCCAATTAAGGCCCGCCCAGTGTGACGCGCACCCGGAAGTGCTCTGTGCTCCCTGTGCGGGCGGGGGAGGGTGGAGGTTTGCCTGAGGAGGGAATGTGATCTACATGAAAGAGCGCAGAAATCTCCCTGAGGCACCTCTGTGCTTCAGGGAGATAAGTTTTAAGTTTTAAAACCTTAGAAAGGCAAGATTTGATCAGGGATAGTCAGCATGGCTTTGTCAGAGGAAGGTCATGCCTAATAAATTTGATTGAATTTTTTGAGGAGGTGACCAGGTGTGTCGATGAGAGTAGTGCAGTTGATGTAGTTTATATGGATTTCAGCAAAGCCTTTGACAAGGTCCCACATGGGAAACTTATAAAGAAGGCAAATGCACATGGGATACAGGGTGGATTGATAAGCTGGATTCAAAATTGGCTTAGTTGTAGGAAACAGAGGGTGATGATAGAAGGTTGCTTTACTGACTGGAAGCCAATGTCCAGTGGCATACCACAGGGATCTGTGCTGGGTCCCCTTTTATTCACCATTTATATAAACAACATAGATGACTATGTGGGGGGTAGGATTAGTAAGTTTACTGATGACACAAAGATTGGCCGGGCGGTTAACAGTGAGGTTGGGTGTCTTGCCTACAGGAAGATATAGACGGGATGGTCAAGTGGGCAGATAAGTGGCAGATGGAATTTAACCCTGAAAAGTGTGAGGTGATACACTTTGGAAGGAATAATTTGACAAGGAAGCATTCAATGAAAGGCATGACACTAGGAAGTTCTGAGGAACAAAGGGAAATTGGCGTGTGTGTCCATAGATCTCTGAAGGCAGAGGGGCATGTTAGTGGATTGTTGAAAAAGGCATATGGGACACTTGCCTTTATCAAACGAGGCATAGATTACAAAAGTAGGGAGGTCACGTTGGAGTTGTATAGAACCTTGGTAAGGCCACAGCTGGAGTACTGGGTGCAGTTCTGGTCGCCATATTATAGGAAGGATGTGATTGCACTGGAGACGGTGCAGAGGAGATTCACCAGGATGTTGCCTGGCATGAAACATTTAAGTCATGAAGAGAGGTTGGATAGACTTGAGCTGTTTTTGTTGGAGCAGAGAAGACTAAGGGGCGACCTGATCAAGGTGTACAAGATTATGAGGGACATGGACATGGTGGATAGGGAGCAGCTGTTCCCCTTAGTTGAAGGGTCAGTCACAAATGGACATAAGTTCAAGGTGAGGGGCAGGATGTTTAGGGGGGATGTGAGGAAAAACTTTTTTGCCCAGAGGGTGGTGATGGTCTGGAATGCACTGCCTGGGAGGGTGGTAGAGACGGGTTGCCTCACATCCTTTAAAAAGTACCTGGATGAGCATTTGGCACATCATAACATTCATGGCTATGGGCCAAGTGCTGGTAAATGGGATTAGGCCGGTAGGTCAGGTGTTTCTCACGTGTCGGTGCAGACACGATGGGCCGAAGGGCCAAAGGGCCTCTTCTGCATTGTGTCATTGTGATTCTGTGTATAAAGTGGAGAAATAATTTTTATGACATAGCCCCTCATGTGAAACTGCCACATGAGCTGGGACATATGCATTAATTTTAATAAAAAATGTGTGAAAACTTAAAATTAGTCATGAAACCTCAACCTGCCTGTGGATGAGGTTCCATGAAAAACGTGAAGGCTGCCTGGGCTCTTCGCCTGCTCACCAATCTTAACATTGGATGGGCAGCTCAGGTAATTGCTTCATTGCCTTTTTAAATGGCCTTAATAGGCCTTTGACAGTTACGAGGGGACGCAGCCGACTCAGCTGCGCGCCTGCTGAACTGAAAATTTAAATGACGCTCGGTGACATCGGGACGCACACCCAACATCACCCCGCCTCATTTTACGCCTCGGCAAACAGGCCCTGCCCCCGCTCAGCGAGCTGAAGATTCAGGCATAATAAATTTAATTGATGCTTAACTTATAAGCCACTGAAAACAATATTTACTTTGGCTCGCCAGTGATTCAAAATTTAAGGGGAAGAAAATGGAGCAGAATTGAATGCTCCAATTTAGTTTAATTTGTAATTAGACACAAATTTAAAATATATTTTACATCTTATTAACCTAACTTACTAATCTAACTAAAGATACCATTGGATTTCTATACTGCAGTTCTCATTGTTATTGCATATTTCATCCAATTGTTTTAATTGGTGCACAGTCCTGCCAACTCTATGCTTCCTTTCTTCTACAAACCTGAAATAATCCAGATTCATGCACTTTTCAAAAATCCTCACAACATGAGCAGGACAATACAATAGATTTTTCAGTTCTCCTCCTTCACTTGAACACATCATTCTATGCTCAAGTTTTATAAGCAATGTTCTTAAAAGAGCCATACACTTCCTATTAAGTATGAAGGGCCATACACTTTCTCAGGAATCAGGATGATTGGGTGTAATTTTCGGAGCCGGCTGGTGGAGGGCATGATAGGTGGCATGTGCGGAAAATATGGTGCCACCCACTTCACAATGGCGTGAAGGCAGGTTGCGATCTTCCGTTCAGCCCACCAACGGTGGTTCGTGTTTCCCACCATTGGTCAGCAGGGAGCTCATTGTAACTCACTAGCATATAATTAAATGGCCATCCTGCTAGGCTCTTGGAACCCTACCATATCGTCCGTCCACGTCAGCGGGAAAGCACGCTGACGTATTTCACAACAGCAGGCAGAGACATGCACTTGGCACCTTGATTTTGGGGGAACTGGGGTGAGTAAGCAGCAGCGTTCTCCACAGCTCGCCCGTTGTTTACAGGGGAGACTGGGACCGGGTGCGACTGATGCCTGGCCCCGGAGAAGACTATTGACGCTGGGGGAGGTATCCAGGGGCAAATAAATGCTAGCCAGCCTTGGATGCAATTGCTGGGTTGGGGGGGAGGATGTGTCCGGGAGCAAGTGCTGGCCAGCCTCGGAGGTAACTATTTGGAGGGGGATGTCCAGGGGCAAGTGCTTGCCAGCCGAGGAGGCGATCGTTGTTGGTGGTGGGAGGGTCTGGGGCAGGTCAAGTGCTGCCCTGGTGCTGCATCCTGCGCACAGGCAATCAAGGTGGGGGGTAGGGTAGGTGATGGAAGTGGCCATGCATTAGGGGCACCTATATAAACTGACCATGTTTCTGCAACTGAGATAGATGAGGCGCAGCCACAGTGATATGATTAGGGTCGGGCTCCTAGCCTGCCTGCCCATGAAAGCAATGTGGAGGCACCAAAAGGCCACCAAGCGCTCCATAGCTTACCCCCGACCTCCCCACCCCCGGCACAGACTTCGAGTCCGTCACCACTTTATGGACCGTGGAGTAGTTGGACTACACACGTTGTACAATCTCCTCGCCAACGCTGGCCATGTAGCAGTCACTGCTGGAGGCACTCACAGCCCTTTGCAAACTCAGCATCCTGGTTTGGATCATTGTCCACGTGTTGCAGATTGACAGGGCAGCAATGCAGCGCACTCACCTCTGGCCATCCGAGGGGTGACCAGCACTCTCCGGGAAGCATTAAGGGGTGGTCACACAGCACCAGAAAAGGTGCTAAGAACAGCCATGATAACCACATCTCTCTTTCTCTCTTTCATGCTGCAGGAGGACCACGTCAGGATCCTGGATCCTGGTGACCTAACTGTATGCCTGATGGCCTACAGAGACCGTAGAAGATGGAGGAGAGAGTGACTGAGGCTCCTGGCTGCGCAAAAGTAGGAGCAGCAACCTCATGAAGAAGAGCCAGCAGGGGCTCCCGCACTGGCTGCCCAGGAGTGACAGCGAGCCATGGCTGGTCAGCACCTAGCGACACCCAGGGTCTATAGACGCTGCTGCAGATGATTTAGAAGCAGTGTCACCGACGACTGCGCATATCTAGGGAGCTGGTGGCTCACATCTGCCACTTGCTGCAGGACTTGGCGCCAAGGGAACATGGAGGGCATCCACTGCCAATGGCTGTGAAAGTGACCATGGTGTCAATTTCTATGCCAGTGGCTCCTTTCAGGGCTCCACAAGTGACATCTGTGAGATATCATAATCCGCTACCCACAAATGCATCCATGAGATGCCATCTTCTACATTGCACACAACTTTGTGCATTTCACCCAGGACTGAGACAGCTAGGATGGAAGGGCCATTGGATTCGCCCTGACTTCGGGATTCCCACAGGTGCAGGGTACGATTGACTGCACTCATGTGACGCTCAGGTCTCTGTCGCTCAGTGGACTTCAACCGCAAGGGCTTCCATTTACTGAACGTGCAGTTGGGATGCAACAACCAGAAATGCATCCTGCAGATGTGCACACATTTTCCAGGGAGTGAGCATGACGCCTACATCCTGAGTCACTCGCAGATTTCTGCAATTTTCCAGGGTCCACAAAGGCTGCAGGGTTGGCTCCTTGGGGACAAGGGCTACTCGCAGAGGCCAGGGCTGAAGATACCTGTGTGGTGGCCTCAGACTGCAGCAGAGCAATGCTATAATGAGGCTCATGCAGCAGCTCGCAACTTGGTGGAGTAGACCACTGGGATGCTGAAAAGGACGTTCCAGTGCCTGGACCGGTATTGTGGACCCCTGCAATACAGTCTGCAGAGGGTGTCACGCGTCGTCGTCGTCTGCTGCACCCTTTACAACCTGACGTTGCAACGGGAGATGAGCTGGCTGAGGAAGAGAAGGAGGAGCTGCACGTCTCCTCCAATGATGATTGACGCCGAAGGGGATGAGGGTGAGGGGGTCCTCCATGGTGACGATGACCGGGTGAGGCCCTCGCACTGGCTAGTTGAGGCAGGCATGCTTGGGAGGCACTCATAGCTGCCAGGTTTGTGGAGGATGGTGACAACATGCAGTGAGGTGTTCCCATCGCAGTTGTGAACGTTTGACTCCAGTCTGGCTTATGGCAGCGCCAATACCCTCTGTGAGAATGATCCTGTCATGGAGATGCAGTGGAGGCCCTAATAGTCACTCGATTGCAGGAGAATGATGATAACATGCAGTGAGGACACTCCATAGATCTTCACATTAAGCCTCTGAGAATGCCTGACTTCTTTCTAGCTGAGGGCAGCTCGTTTGCACTCCATGAGCAGGGCCATCTCAGAGACTTTAGATGCTTCTGATGCTGTTTCTACCTTCAACATCTCAGCACTTCAGGAGCTGCTGCACAGCATCACTGGTCACAGATGCTGGTGTGATGGGGGCCAGCCCCACCTTAAAGGTGCTGAGAGCACACAGAGAGAATGAGAGAACAATGTGGCGCCTGCCCACTACATTCTGGCAGCAATGACAAGCACCACCGAGGTACAGGCATCAGTAATGTTTCCAGGGAGTGCAAGGCTGGACCATCACTGTGGTCTCAAGGCCGCACAGAGCACAGGGAAGAAGCCCTGGACTGAGACACCCGCCTTTTATCTTGTGCAGAAAGGTTTCACATCTGAGTGAAAAGAACACTGCTCATCAGAACAAAGAGCCATAGGCAAGGAGACATTCTCAGGAGTTTATTGACAATAGTGAGCAGTATGTACAAGTGATTAAGTCCCGTGCCCAGGCTGTGCAAACTACTTTTATCTAACTTTCCTAACCTTGCTGCTATGTCTTGGTGCTCCCGGGACATCCACAGCAGAGGTGCAGACAGCCTGCTGACTGTGATGCTCTGTCTGTGATGACCTTGGCGGGCGTCCTCTGGAGGGCTGAGACTTGGAGGACCCCAGCCTCCTGCTGTGTGGCAGCGGCACCTGCTTTGGCCTGTGAAGCTGGAACTGCGGAGGTCACGGGAAGAGGGGATTTGCGCGGGCCAGTCACTCCCAGAGTCACCTGGGTGAATGGTCCCGGAGTGTGCAGCTGCTGATCCTCCTCCCTATGGATGCCTGAGGGCCCCTGGCTGACTCCATGAGCGGAAGGGATAGCTGGAGTGAGATCAATCTGCCCAGCACCCCTCTCATGTACATGCTGTCGGAGGCCAAATATGGCATGAGCAATTGGATTAAGCCCACGCAGCAGTGTAGGAGTGCCGTCCTAGACCAAGGTCTCTATGGCAGCCGCATCCTGCCAGTATTGATGTTGGTGCATTGCAATGCCAGCACTGTCACCTCAGCCTGAAGGCAGATGGACTTCTCCATCGTGCCTTACAATCTGAGGAGTGCATGTTCCCTAGCTTGCCTTTGCAGGTCCAGGAACTGTGACAAGACCGAGTTCAGGGGCTCGTCATCTGACTGGGACTCAGCAAATTTCTGGCCTCTAGCAGTCCTCCGAGTGCCGGAGACCTGGGAAGACCCTGCCTCTGTCTGCTGTGGATCAGACAGTGCGATGTGCTCACCAGCTTGTGATCCTGAGCCTACTCTAAAGCTAGGTCCCACCGAGGTGTATGTCTCTGTGCTGGTGGAGGGTGTGGGTGAGCGCTGTGACAGGACTTCAGGGAGAGTGCCTCCAGATTCCTCTTCAGACGATTTTTTGGGGCTTGATTGGAAGCCCTGGGTCATGGACTCTGTCAGCTGTTTTGCAGATGTGCCTGCGAAAGCAAGGGGAGATAATTAGTGCATGGCAGCGGCCTGTGAAAGAGGACACATCACTCATGGCAAGTTTGTCTGGTGGATGTTGCACTGCTGGACCCTCGCTTGGTAGAGCAGCGCTGACCTCACCGTCAGCACAGGAACAATCCAGATCCTTGCCGGCCAGCTGGATGGCTCTGTTTCCAAAGTCCATGAAGACCTTGATTTCAGGCATTCAGCCACCTGTCTGCGACCTCTCTCTCTTGTTGTGTGCCAGCTTATCCTGCATGAATAGAGATGGAGAGAGTGTAAGCAGGGCGCCTGCCAAGCCGGATGATAAATGTACCTGGCATGTGTGGGTGGTGAGTGATCCCATGGACGGGATGAGGACAATGAAGGTGTGTGAGAGAGGGTGAATGGTGATGTCCCTGGAACTGGCAGTGAACAAGGGCCCTGTGGATGTGTGCTGGGTTTGTGAGTGTGTGAGTTGAGAGTGATGAGAAGAGTGACTTACTCTGGTGGAATGGAGGAGATCATTCATCCTGTGTGTCTCTGCGCTGGTGGAGGGTGTGGGTGAGCGCTGTGATGGGACTTCAGGGAGGGTGCCTTCAGATTCTTCTTCAGAGGTTTTTTTGGGGCTTGATTGGAGGCCCTGGGTCATAGACTCTGTCAGCTGTTTTGCAAATGTGCCTGCGAAAGCAAGGGGAGATAATTAGTGCATAGCAGTGGCCTGTGAAAGAGGACACATCACTCACAGCATGGTTGTCTGACGTATGTTTCACTGCTGGATCCTCACTTGGTAGAGCAACGCCGACCTCACTAGTCATCGCCGGCCAGCTGGATGGCTCTGTTTTCGAATTTTGTCAGAACTTTGATCTCTGGTATCCCTCCATCTATCTACGACTCTTCCCTTCTGTTGTGTGCCAGTTTGTCTTGCATGGGTAGAGCTGGGGAGAGTGTATCAGCACGCCTGCCGGGCCAGATGATAAGTATGACTGTCCTGTGTGGGTGGTGAGTAGGCCTATGAACAGGATGGTGTGTGTGAAAGAGTGAATGGTGATGTCGCTTGCACTGGCAGTGAGCGAAGGCCCTGTGGATGTGTGATGGGTTTGTGAGTGTCTGAGTTGGGAGTGATGAAAAGAGTGACTTACCCTGATGGAACAGAGAAGATCATTCATTCTTTTGTGGCACTGGGTGGCTGACCTCCTCTGCAGGATGTTTGAGCTGACCACCGCTGCCACCGCCTCCCAAGCTGGGTTGGTGACTTTGCTGCCCATTCTGCAGCCAGTGCGGGGGTAGAGCATATCCTGGCGGACCTCCACAGCATCCAGCAATCGCTCAAGGGACCCGTTGTTGAAGCGGGAGTCAGCTGTCTTTTTTCCTTTGCTGGCTATGTCTCCCGGGCAGTAGTGTGAGCTGGTGGCAATGAACGCTTTGCTGGAGGCTGTCTTTTAAAGATGGCAAATGAGTGCCTGCTTGCCATGGAAACAGCATGTTTCGTGGGAGTGAATAAATAATGAGGCGGGTTCAGGACAATACAGTGTGAAAACCCACCATTTTCATCAGCGGGTAGGGCTCCATTTTACCCGCATCCTACTGCACTCAGTGCAAATCTGGGAAAATCCTGGCCATTGTCACACCTGCAGCTGAGTTATCAGCCCTAGGTCACCCTCCTAAACAGTGTAATTCTGACTCTCATTGTGGGTAATTTGTATTAATTTCAATCTTTGGTAATTATGAGGTGATTAATCTTGAATGGCATTGTGGTAATGTGTCAACTATCCAGTCTCATTCCTTGAATGATCTAATATTCCATGCTTTACATCTGCCTTAAATACATTAAATCACTCAGTTTATTATGGAAATTTAATTTCAATTTTTTTCCATAGCCAAGCATTCTTACCCATGTCATCTTTCTTCACATTTTTTGAACATTGAAGAATAAACAGTGTGATATTTATAATTCCACAAGCATATGTGGCAGAATTTTCTGCTTGACATGTGGGGAGCGGGCCCTACACGTCAGCGGGTAAAATGATACACGGTGACATCAGGCGAGCGTCCCGTTGTCACCGCGCACCATTGTGATATTTCGCTGGGCGGGCGCGCGATGAAGTTTGACGCACACCCGCCATTAATTAACGGGCTAGTTAAGGTCCTTAATTTGTCAATCAATGGCGATTTTCAGACGCCCACACGATCTTCGGGTCGGCGCACGGGCGCAACGGGTGGGCGGGTAACAGACTTTTTAATGAAACTCATCCACGGGCGGGATAAGAGGGCTCAGTGTAGTTGTGCATTTTGTCTGTGAGTCTTTATTGCAGAAAGTTTTTTAAACTTGCCTGTGTGATCTGCAGCAGTTCAGAATGAATTCCAGCAGCTTTCTGTGTACTTTGAACCTTCATGTCAGCACTCTGCAGTCAGGAATCTTTATTGGCCCTACCGCTTTCTAGATGCCTCCCCTTAGCCTGGGTATGGGTTTCCACATGTCCACTGGAGGCAGTTCCTCTGAGGAAGAAGGGAGGGCTAGAATGAGGAGAAGGCCAGGTGTGCACATTCAGCCTACAGGAGAGCCACCTTTGGGAGTACAGGAATAGGCGCAAAGGGCGCAGGGCCAAGAGGCAGTCCAAGGTAGAAGGGGCCGCAGAAGATGCCACTATCCTGCTGCCAGGGTATACAGGCGGTGAAGCAGCTACCTCAGTATGACTGAGGTGCAGTGCCGAAGGAGGCTCCGACTCTCAAGGGAGACAATCAACTACATCTGTCAGATGATTGGCCCTGAGATCTCTCCTAACTGTGTGGGTGAAAACCCCATGCCAGTGGCTCTGAAGCTCACAGTTGCCCTCAACTTCTATGCCTCTGGCTCCTTCCAGGGCTCGGTGGGTGATCTTTGCAGTGTCTCCCAATCAGCTGTCCACACTTGTGTCAAGCAGGTTACCGTCGGTCTGTTCAGTCATGCATTGACATTCATCCACTACAGTTGGGATCAGGCAAGCTAGACACAGTGAGCCAGAGGCTTCGCAGCCATTGCTGGCTTCCTCCACCTCCAGGGTGCAATAGACTGTACACATGTGGCCATCAAGGCACCAGCAGGTGAGCCCGGTGCCTTCGTCAACAGGAAGACCTTCCACTTCATGAACATGCAGATAGGGTGTGATCACAGGATGCAGATTCTGCAAGTGTGTGCAAAGTACCCAGGCAGCTCCCATGACGCCTACATCCTCAGACACTCCCAGGTGCCGGGGCTCTTCAGTGCTTCAGCCCGGCTTGATGGATGGCTGCTGGGTGACAAGGGCTATCCCCTCAGAAGGTGGCTCATGACGCCTCTCCGCCATCCAAGAACAGAAGCTGAACAGCGGTACAATGGGAGCCAAGCCTCCACAAGGGCTGCTGTGGAGAAAGCCATTGGTCTTGTCAAGATGCACTTCCGATGCCTGGACCATTCAGGGGGCGCACTCCAATACCCCCCAGATCGTGTGTCGGTGATAGCGGTTGCGTGCTGCGCTCTCCGCAATCTTGCACTGGAAAGGTGGATGCAGTGGACGATGAAGACGTTGATGCAGTGGCTGCGGCTGCACACGATGAATCCAGCACTGATTCTGAGGATGAGGAAGCACAGGGGAATGATATGAGGGGTTAAATGCTGGCCCGGGACTACACCAAGGAGGGAGGGACACCCGTGGCACTTTAATCCAATGAACCTTCAGCTAGCTCCACACAAATGGATCAGCAGGACCCGCCTTGCCTAGCGCTTCCATCATCAGCACCTAAGTGCTAAACCTGCCAGTCATCAGCTGCAATTAAGGGCTTTGGACATAAACTTCAATGTCAAAACAAACACTCATGCCATTTATCTTAAACATACAAATGCAGAACAAAGGAGCCACCCTCAGCCATGGTAACACATCTGGTTTTAATTTAACCATCAGAAGTTCTCCCAAATCCAAAACAAAATGTTAATCAAGCAGAAAAAAATTATAAGTACCTAATCTCTGGCCAACACGAAAGCACCAGTGAGAAATCTGTGGAGTGCCTAAGATGCCTTATGCTTACGTTTCCTGGTGCTACGTCTTGGTGCTGCCACATCACTCGGAATGGCATCTGAGCCAGCCTGCTGACTCTGCTGTCCTGTTGGCCTCGATGACCTTGGCGGTTATCCTTTGGACCATGGAGCCTGTGCTGGGCCCAGCCTGGGAGCAATCTGCCAATTCCACAGCTGGCATCTCCCCAGTCGTCGCAGCCTCATCAGATGCAACGGTCACTGGCAGAGGGGCGGAGCAGATGGTGCCCTCATCCAGAGCGCCCTGAGAGGAGCCCGCAGTGATGACAGGCAGCTGCTCCACCGACGTGAGGTCGTCCCGGACCTCCTTGCTCACCGTCGATGGATGGGCAACGAGCTGGGAAGCTTGAAACCCACAGCATCTCCCACATTGGCACTGATCAGCTGTGGCCACTGTTGCTGTGAGCGCTTACAGGTCCGAGCATAACCCCAGGAGAACCTGATTGTTCTCCTGGAAGCCCCTCTCCATGAGAGTCGCCACTCTCTCCATGGAGGAAGCATGATGCTCTGCCATGAGGATCATTGCATCACTGATGCTCTGTGTGGACTCCTCCACCACAGACACCAAGCGAAGCACAGTCTCATGTATCACTCCCAGATGCTCCCGCACACCCAGCCGCATTTCCTGCAGCTGCTGTGTCACAAACGAGTCCAGAGGCACATCAACAGGCACCGACTGAGCATGTGCCTGCTCCCCTGCAGTCCTTCAACTGCTGGCACCATCAGCACTCTCTGTCTCTGCCAGCCCATCCAGCGATTGTGAAGTGCTCTCCCCACTGTGCCCCAGGACATTAGCCGATGTTGCAATGCCCACCGAGGCGTTCATATCTACGCTGGTGTCTGCCTCGCAGAAATGGTGTGACACAGGTGACACTTGAGGGCCTCAGGTGCAAGAGGGGGCATTTGCAGTTCCTCCTGGTCGACAGGCTCTGATGATGCTGAAGTGAACAACAAGGACAGTGGATCAGTTAGCATGCACACAGTGACACACTTCATCCCTTTCCCCCTGGCTCATTATGTGCTCAAACTTCCAGAACCTATGGAGATGAATATTGATGGGGTGGCAAATTACAGGCAGATATAGATGGGCTGGTTAGATGGCCTAAGGAATGCCAAATGGAATGGTATGTGGATACATGTGAGGTGATGCACTTGGGTAGGACAAATGAGGCACGGGAATACATGATGAATGGTAGGACCGTGGAAAGTGAGGAGGGCAGAGGAACCTTGCTGTGCATGTTGACAAGCCCATTAATGTAGTGGGGCAGGTACATAAGGTGTTTAAGGAGGTCAATGCCATACTTGCCTTTATTAGCCGAGGCATAGAATATAGGAGCAGGGAGGTAATGTTCCAAGTGCAGAAAACGCTGCTTAGGCCACAGTTATAGTTCTGCATGCAGTTGTGAAATGTATTTCACAGGAGGGATGTGATTGGAGTGGAGAGAGTGCAAAGGTCATTGACCAGGACATTGGCTGGGCTGGAGGGTTTGACTTATGTGGAGAGATAGCATAGACAGGGGTTATTTCCCCTGGAGCAGAGGAGATTGAGAGGTGATATTATTGAGGTTTATAACATTATGAGGGGCATATTTGGGTCGACAGAAAGGAACTTTTCCCGTTGGCAGAGGGATGAGTAACCAGGTGGCATAGATTTAAGATAAGGGGCATAAGGTTGACAGGTGATATGATGAACAACTTTTGTGCACAGAGTGTGTTGGGAATGCAGGACACACTGCCTGAAAGGGTGGTGGACGCAGAAACCCTCCTAACATGTAATAAGTATTTGGATGTGCAGTGTGATGCCATGACATACAAGGCCATGGGCGTAGTGCTGGGAAATGGGATAAGGCAACTTAGGAAGGTGTTTGACCCATGCAACCTCGAAGGGCCAAAGGACCTTTTTCTATGATCCACACCTCTGACTCTATCACTCTGTGACCAAGCAATGTTGTAACAATAACAAATTAAACAATCATCAGTGCTATGGATGGTGGGAATACAGAGCAGATCTCACTGTTGCCCTCAAACACCTGGCCGTTCCACCCCAGCCACACCAACACTAGTGTACCTAGTGTACCTAGGTGCGTGGCGCCACTCAAGCTCCAGGGCCTCCTGTTTGAATCGGCTTAAAATCAGCTGCTGGGCCTGGCTGCCTCCAGTCTTCGAAAGCTCAGGCGCATTATGAGCATTCTTCTCCTGAGAAACAGAGAAGACCATTCATTGAGGCAATTTGCACATGGACTCTGCACACACATGCCGCACCCCAAGCACAGTGGCCCAAACAGGCCTCCAGGGCCTCCTCTCCCCACGACTGCTGATCAATCACACAAAGATAGTACGCCTGCTCCCAACACCCCCCCGACGGCCACCTTGGACATATTCTGCGCCCATCACTTGAGGAAACACATGGCACTTGCTCCCATCGCAAGGAGGCGCAACTAGGTGCAGCAATGAGGGCAGCAGATGGTTCTTGGCCACGACATCTTGAGGTTCCTCTTCCACAATCTCATCACCGGGAATAGGACATGTGTTGGAGCCCTGAGTATGCACCTACCTGCATCTCCTGCAGGTTGCCCCCAGACTAGTCATGTGTGACTAAGAGCAACACATGGTGTGGGGGAGAACTCATCTCCTCATGATCACTCAGGCTGATCTAAGCTTGGGCACTATCTGCTTGCCCACCCAGCGTACAAGAAATGCTCAACATGATTCAATGCAGTCACGACAGTAAGATTTTGTGGGGGAGTCCTCAAAAGCTGGGTTAAATGCCCAATGTCAACATGGCACTCACCCTTCCAGAGCGCAACAAATTGTTGAAGTGCTTATGGCACTGGTTCCAGGTGCACCGCACCACGTGTGGGAGCTCACCACCTTCGCCACCTCCTCCCACGCATGTTTGGTCATGTGGGGGGGCCTCCTCCTCCAATCCTGGGAGACCAACACCTCCCATCGTGCTGCCACCTCCTCAAGGAGGGCAGCATGGCAATCATCAGAAAAGCGAGGGGTGAATTGGTTCCCTGCTGGCCTACCCTGCAGCCTGCCCTGCTCCTGTGGCAGACCCTGCAGCCTGCCCTACTTCTCTGCCCTTCCCTCCAGCATGCCCTGCTCAGCCAACTCCCAGCGGTCTGACCTCGACATGGCCATTGTGAGCCGCCTACAGGAGGCTGCCAGGCCTTCCTTTAAACAGACTGCCGGGTCGCCATCGGACCCAGCGGTCTGTGCACGCCCGCCGCAGCCCGTACACTCCCACTATCCACGGGAGTCACAAATGAGCTGGGTGGGCCTTAATTGGCCCACCAGCGTAAAATGGTGGCGTGGACCCGATCACGGCGCTGATCAGGTTTGCGCCTGCCTGCGGCCACTCCAGCTCTGCCCGCCCGACAGGCAGAAAATTCTGCCCATGATAACCAATGAACTGGATAAAATCACAACTCCTAGTGGTGAGGTAGATCCACAGTAAGAGCATTAGGAGATAACTAGCAAATACTGACACAATAAAGATAACCTGAAGATATGAGGATTTAATAATTTTATTAATGTAAGAGTTGTAAGTCAGAAATATAGTAAATAAAATTACTGCACAGGTTTGACATTTGAAGTTGAGTTCATTTAAATCTAGGAACTATTTTGATGTTAAAATCTGGTAGAAATTTCCTTGCTGGCTAATTGCAACGCTTTATTCAGGTGTAGTCTCCCTGTTCATTCTTTAGCCTAGCTGTTAACCTGATTTAAAAAAAATGTTAACAGCTTCACTAAAGTAGCAATCAGAGAGGATGTTTTCCTAAATATATTAATTAATTCATTATGAAAAGCAACACAGAGGAATTACTTTACCTAGGCACAAACATACAAACAAAGAAATAGGGGCAGGAGTAGACCATAGAGCCTGGTGAACCTGCTCGCCATTCAATACGATTGTGGCTGATCCTCAGTTTCAACTCACTTTCCCACCTGATCCCCATGCTCCCTGATTCCCTGAGAGGCCAAAAATGTGTCTGGATCAGCCTAAAATAGAACCAATGATGCAGTACCTACACACCTCTGGGCTAAAAAAACTCCAAAGACTCCCAACCCTTTGAGTGAAGAAATTTCACTTCATCTCAATCCTAAATAATCAGCCACTTACCCTGAGACTTTGTCCCCTTGTTCTCGATTTCCCAGCCATGGAAAACAGCCTCTCTGTCTACCCTGTTGTGCTCCTTCAGAATCTAATATGTTGCACTCTCATTCTTCTAAAATCCAGAGAATATAGGCCCAATTTACTCAGTCTCACATCATAAGTTAACCATGTCATCCCAGCAACTAATCGAGTGATCCTTTGCTGTATATCCAATGCAAATATATCTTCCTTAAATATGGAGACCAAAGCCGCACACAATATTCCAGGTGTGGTCTCACTATTGCCCTGTACAATTGTAGCAAGACATCTTTATTCTTGTACTCTAATCACCTTGCAGTAAAGGTGAATATGCCATTTGCCTTCCTAATTGTTGCTGTACCTGCATGCTAACTTTCTATCTTTCTTGTACACCCAAGACCATCTAAAGATTAACATTTACAACCTTAATTTCTTCTAAAATATATTCTGCTTTTCTATTCTTACAGCCAAAATGAATAACCTCACGCTTTCTCACAGTTTACTCCAGCTACCACCATGTTGGCAACTCACTTAACCTGTCCAATTTTCTTTGCCTCCTCTTTGCGCCCCCTCACAACTTACATTCCCACCTAGCTTTGTATCATTAGCAAACTGAACTATATTAATCTCTGTCTCTTTGGTCAGAATTTTCCGCTCCCATTAGTGGCGGGCATCATGATGATCTTGAGTGGACAATATGGTGAGAAGGTCAAAAATCGGTTTTACTCCATCATTAAATCAGTTTGTGATCGTCCACTCCACCCGTCAATGGCGGGCGCATTTCCCGCTGCTGCACGTCGGGAACCTAATTTCAATACATTAGCATCTCATTATAAGCTCTGCTCGCTGGAATTATCCCCACGCTGGCCCAGGCAGGCACATTGGCATGATTGCACGCCAACCTGTTTCACAACCATACCTAAGAAGCACTTGCGGTCATCAGTGCCAGGCTTTGCAGACAGCACCACATCATTTTTAGGACGGTTCATGGGCAGGTATCTACCTACCAGACCAGCGTAAAGTAGGGGGTGGCTTTGCAATGGCTGCTGAGCTAGGGCTTGCATGGGGAAGGGGAAGAAGTGGCCTCAGGCAAGGGAAGAGGCTGCAGGACGAGGGCTGTGCTGGAGAAGGGAGTTATCCAAGGCTGTGTGTGGGGGCATATGTTGATCTGTGCAAGTGGCCTCAAGATGGTGAGGGCTGAGGAGGCAGTCTCCAGAGGAGATAAGGCCAGATGGACATTTAAGGGCATGTGTGTGAGATTGGTTGGTGATGTCCCTTGAGCTGAGCGAGATGCCAGTGAATGTGTGATGGGTCTGCGAGTGCGTGAGTTTAGAGTGATGAGATAGTTGCCTTACCCTGGTGACACAGGTTAGATCATTCATCCTCTTTCTGCACTGGATGGTCAACTCCTTCTGTGCAGTGTTGGCACTGGCTATCACGGCCACCACCTCTCAAGCCGGAGTGGTGAGATTGCTGGACCTTCTGCAGCCAGAGCGGGGGTGGAGGACATCATGGCGGACCTCTAAAAGTGATGGGTCACTGAAATTTTCTTGGCTTTCACGGACACATCTTCACTACAGCAGTCCTGGGCTGCAAATATTGAGAACTGTGTGCGTGGCTGCAGTTTAGATATGGCACCTAAAGTAAGGAAACAGTGTGGCAAGTGATTCAGAGGGTCCCTGCCAGCAAGACGGCATGTTTTTTGTAACTGCATAATTAAGGAGGTGGAAAGGGGATGATATGCGTGAAAACCTGCCATTGCGGTTGGTGGGTAAATGCCTTTTTACATGCTCGTTACCACAATTAGTGCAAATCTGGGATGATTCCACCCTTTGTCTATGTCATTAACATAGGTTGTAAATAGCTGAAGACCCAGCAGTTGCAGCACTCTACTAGTTACAGCCTGCCAACTTGAAAATGTCCCAATTATCTCGACTGCTTTCTGTCCATTAACAACTCCCAGGTCCCAGTGAGTGGTCGGATAGGCCAGGGTGGTCAGGGAAATGGGGGAGGGAATATCGGAGAAATGCTGGGGTGGGGGAAATACCTTTGGCGGGGGGGTGGTGGGGGTGGGAGACGGATCTTCCAATTGGGAAAGGGAGGCCCTCCACCTGCTCAGTCATCAGTCAGCCAAATTTCACCAGGCAAGCTGGATATTTGGCACCAGGCACCCCCTGCTGTGGGTAAAATACTACAATGGTAGGAGAAGGCAATTAGAAAGCCAAACAGCACAACACCCTCTAGACGGGATCAGAGACCTTTGTGAACAGGTGAAGCAATGGTGTGCGTCCCTACTCAATCATATTGAAGAATCTTTACTGAGGCACATAATTGACCACTTAAGGGCATTATTTGGCCAACGGGTGAGCCGGCCACCCGAGCCTCCTCCACCACTGTTAAAATTGCAATGGAGATGAATGGGGGATGTTAGGTGCTAGGTGGTACTGCTGGCCTGGCACCTAACTTCATTGACACCCCCTACCTACCAACCCACCATCAAGGGCACATAAAATTCCAGCCTTCATTTTTAAATGTTACCCACGGGAAAATTGCTTTCAGAGACCATTTCAATTGATGCTCATTAAAATCTTCAAAATAAAGATTCTCAAAAGTAAAAATGTGGCTTAGACCTATTTTAGTTCAAAAGATTAATATTGGGCAACAGAGATTGCTCTGCTATAACATTTTATATAAATGCTGGCATGTAAGTGTGCTGGAGCCTTTGATTTGCAATTTGAAGAAAGCCTGCAGCCATAGCAGATGTTTGAGTAAATATTCAGAATTTGTATTCACTAGCATCATTCACAGAGATTCATTTGAATTCACAGCATTCATTTGGTAACCCTTTAGGAGATTTCAATGGCTCGCATTTCAATCAAAATAAGGAAGAAGTACCTTGAAGTAAAATTTGTTCTGAAATTTATGATTGTTATTGTGTTAAACTAAAGCCAGTTCGCTCAAGTTGACCTTAATTGCCATTGTTTCGAATAATATTTCAGTTATATGTGTTTTAAAGACATCCAACATCAGATCAGTAAATTGAATATGAAACATTTAAAATACTTTTAAAATGTGCCCAGTTTCTTAATTTATACAATAATTTGCACATTTCAAAAAGCATAATTAATCGTGATTCTTCTGAATTCTCACACATAATCCTTACAGTTATATAGTTATTCCTGCGTGAGGGACTGCATTCTCCTGCACCCCCCCCCCCCCACCCCCCGGCATTGGTGGGTTTGCAGCAGGGCAGGACTTCAGCTTATTGGTGTAACTATACAATGAACATACTCTGGTGTCCATAGAAGGGCTTTGTGTTACATGGAGTGGGATGGTAGTGGTGATGATTGGTTTCTCATTGCTAGAAGGCATGGAAATTATGTTCCACTGCAATGTTCAAAAGGTTGCTGATTAAAGGATCAAACTTCTTTGAGTGGAGTAGCTGAAAGGAACCACAGTGACTGAAGAAGCAGCTATCTTTGGGACAGACAGGTAGGGCAGCATGAGCAAGGGTTCCCTGGTTTTCTGATTCATCTGTTGATCAATTGCTGACATAAGGGGCAAGACATTTGAAAATGAAAAACCTATAGGTTACAGTAAAATTTCTGAACTTGGTTTTCCAAGTAAGGTGGAATGAACACTCAGATTTTGAGGTAAGAGTAATGGTGAAGCAATCAGCACTCACTGTTATCAAGGAGTAAATTGGACAGCATCTTCCCACATCCACAAATGCTCAGTTAAACATGGGAATCAGGAAGTTGCTGTCCATAGCCCTGCATCTCCACGAGTTTTGCTGTGACAGCATCACACCAAAATACACTGTACTCACATAAATAAAGAATGTGTACTTCAGATATGGGCTGGTTAGATACCCATCAAACATAAGAATATAAGAAATAGGAACAGGAATAGGCCATTTGGCCCCTCAAGCCTGCCCTGCCATTCAATAAGATCATGGCGGACCTGCCCCAGGAAGCACTGTGGTATTTTACCCGCAACATGTTGTTCATTCAAGTGTAAGTGAATTTTTAGCAATTTTTTAAAAATTAAAATAAACATATTTGTTTACTTTTTCTTGCTTTTATTTCTCACCATTAATTACATCTTTCTTTCCCTCTCTTTGTTTTTCTTTCTGTACATGCCTTGTCACTGAATTAAGTAATATAACTCACATTTCCGTATTTAGATTCTGCATGCCGCAGGAAGAAATCATCAATCTGGTTGATTGGGGAGGCATACCATTGCTTGGACTATTCAAGAAGGTCTATGATCCCCCTGTAGAAGGTGTTTTACTGTTACAGCTTTCTAATTCCTGCAAATTAAATTGGAAAAGCCCACAGATAGTCAGTGGGCACATCTAAATATAATGAACAGTGAGCACCATTCATTTGATGTTAGCCTCAAAATTCAGGCCAATGTATCCTTATGATTCCGTGACCATTTGTTTAATTTTTCAATTAGCTTCTTTGCCACCATCTAGACAGACCAGGACAGCAGGTTCATGGAAACACCACCAGCTCTAAAGAGCATAACATCATTTCTTGGATGGAATGCCATTTCTTCATCGTCACTGGGTGAAAATCTTGGAATTTGTAACCTCTCTTTAAGAGTCTGCAGTTCCATTTCTTTCTTTCTCCCCCATATCTTTAAAGGATGTTATGCTAAAATAAAAATCATCCTGTAATTTTGAAATAAGCAATTTAAATTCCAGATAAACCTACTTTGAATTGGAAGGAATAAGTTATGCTGTTCATACATCATAGGTTTGTATTCAGGATTGTTTTGCAGTGTCAGCTTCGGTGAAGATATCACGTATGTCTAAAAGATGATTTTTCTTCCATTTATAAACAGCATGCATGAAACCTCATGATGTCTTACTTCTGGATGTATTCAGTGTGAAAACGCAATTGCAATAAATTTTGAATACTTATTTTGCAAACATGTTTTCATTCATTTGCTTTCTCTGGTCATTTCCCTTCAATCTCACTGGTTTCAGGAGAGACTGATATGCTGAGAAGTTATTTTTGTAATGCCCAGAAACTCAATAAAACTGAAACATGGGCCTTAACTTCCGATATAGTGGCAATTGAGTCAGATTGCCAATCTGCTCAAAAGTACTTACCTGAAAATCCAGGTCTTGCCCAGCCTGACCTTCTGACTCAGGCCGAGCAAGATCTGGGCAGTGCAGTACATGCCCAGGGCCTACCATCGACGACAGCTCAGTGGCAGGTAAGTAAGCCAAGCCCTTGTTTTGACAAAGAACAAAGAACAGAGAAAAATATAGCACAGGAACAGGCCCTTCGGCCCTCCAAGCCTGTGCCGATCATATTGCCCGTCAACAGAAATATTTTGCACTTCCGGGGTCCATATCCCTCTATTCCCATCCTATTCATGTATTTGTCAAGCTGCCTCTTAAACACCACTATTGTACCTGCTTCCACCACCTCCCTCTGGCAGCGATTTCCAGACACTTACTACCCTCTGTGTAACAAACTTGTCCTGTGCATCACCTTTATAGTTTTCTCCTCTCATCTGAAATCTTTGTCCTCTAGTAATTGACTCTTCCAACCTGGGAAAAAGCTTCTGACTATACTCTGTCCATGCCACTCATAATTTTGTAAACTTCTTTCAAGTCGTCCCTCAATCTCCGTTGCTCCAGTGAGAACAATCCGAGTTTCTCCAACCTCTCCTCATAGCTAATAACCTCCAGACCAGCAGCATCCTGGTAAACCTCCTCTGCACCATCTCCAACGCCTCCAGCACGAGCTGCGTAAACCAAATAAGATCAGGAGTTGGACCTCGAGGTGGGGTGGAGGGGATAAAAACAAAAAACTGCGGATGCTGGAAATCCAAAACAAAAACAGAATTACCTGGAAAAACTCAGCAGGTCTGGCAGCATCAGCGGAGAAGAAAAGAGTTGACGTTTTGAGTCCTCATGACCCTTCAACAGAACTGAGTGAATATTAGGAGAGGGGTGAAATATAAGCTGGTTTAAGGTGGGGGGGAGTGGGGATGGTAGGGGGAGAGAAGTGGGGGGGATATGATTGTAGGGACAAGCAAGCAGTGATAGGAGCAGATAATCAAAAGATGTCACAGACAGAAGAACAAAGAAGTGTTGAAGGTGGTGATATTATCTAAACGAATGTGCTAATTAAGAATGGATGGCAGGACACTCAAGGTAGAGCTCTAGTGGGGGTGGGGTGGAAAGACTACCAGGGCATAAAAGATATAGATTTAAAAATAATGAAAACAGGTGGGAAAAGAAAAATCTATATAAATTATTGGAAAAAACAAAAGGAAGGGGGAAGAAACGGAAAGGGGGTGGGGATGGAGGAGGGAGTTCAAGATCTCAAATTGTTGAATTCAATATTCAGTCCGGAAGACTGTAAAGTGCCTAGTCGGAAGATGAGGTGCTGTTCCTCCAGTTTGCGTTGAGCTTCACTGGAACAATGCAGCAAGCCAAGGACAGACATGTAGGCAAGAGAGCAGGGTGGAGTGTTGGAGTGTTAAAATGGCAAGCGACAGGGAGGTTTGGGTCTTTCTTGCGGAGGGTGGACGGGAGTTGAGTCAGGTCACTGGTTGGGGAGTGGGGATGGAGAGGTCAGGTCTTGAAGTGGGGGGAAGAATTTGGCAATCGGTAGTCAGGCCATGAGAGGCACGGGGGAGAGGTCAGCAATTAGGAGTCGGGCAGTGAGGTGGGGGAAGGTCGACAGTTGGGAATCAGGCCTTCAAGATGGGGGAGAGGTCGGTAATTGGGAGTCAAGCCTTGAGGCGAAGAGGGGAGTTGGGGAGGGAAGAGCAGTCAGGCTTGGGGAGATGGGAGAATGGGGGACGTCGAGAGCCGGGCCTTGAAGGATGGAGTTCCCGGGGTGGGGGAAAGACTCCTGTGGGGGTTGGGGGGTAGTCAGGGTGTGGGGGCATCCTCTGGGGGTTCATGAGAGTGGTGGGCATCCTGTGGGGGGCCAGTGTCTGTACAATAGCTACCCAGAAGCCAGAAGTGGTTTTAATTCTTCTAACTGTTTCTGGGTAACTATTGATGTAACACAGTTGGAACAATCTGAGGCTTGTGATTTAAGTCGCATTTTCGAATGGTTCCCAGCGCAGGGAAATTGCCCATCGGAAGTTTGCACTTCCTGGGTAATTGCCTTGCAATCCTCACCAGGGAACCTGGGTGGGGGAGGGGAGATTCTCCAGTGCATCTTTGGGGTAACCCCCAGTTACACTGCCCTGAAGTTTGGGAGCTGCAGCCCATTGTGTAATTTTCATACCTAACATGCTTGGGTTGGGTTCAGTGGGGAGATTATAAAGCTACAAATTGGGAACAGGAACTTGATCTGCCTTTGTCTGGCTTTAACAAAAGTATGACGAGGGATGGCTGACGAATCCACTCTCTGTAGGTGGGCTGACCATTTAAATATTTTAATGAGGCTGTATGTCTCCACCTTAACAGTTTTCTGCAGTCATTCTATTTTCAACCAACCTCTGCCATGTTTCCTTAGCCTCCTGCTTGTGGGCCAGGAGGAGCTGAAGTATTTCCTCCAAGCCCAATAAACCATGCATTAAACCACCACATGCCCATCGTCCTGCGACCTTTTTACTCTCCCCACCATGTGAAAAGCCATTACAGCTGGCGGGTAAAATGTCACTTAATGCAAATCTGGGACGATTCCACCCTTGCAACCTTGAGTTCGAGTCCCCAAGTTCTGTCGAAGGGTCATGAGGACTCGAAACGTCAACTCTTTTCTTCTCCGCCGATGCTACCAGACCTGCTGAGTTTTTCCAGGTAATTCTGTTTTTGTTTCCCACCATGAGCATGATGTATATGATTGGACCCCCTCATCTGTGATTGGACCCCTCCAAACATGCTCAGAAAAGTCATGTTTGTGAATTTATCAAGAGGATTAATTTCGTGGCCATTATGTTCAGCTTCTGTTCTGCCATTAAGTTGCAGGACCATTATAATAAAAATTGGGCCGGGATTTTCCATGCCCGCTGGCATCAGGCATGTCCAGTGGCACGAGTGGATAATATGGTGAGAAGGCCAAAAATTGGTTTCACTATGTTGTGAAACCAATTTGCGATCGCCCACGCTGCCTGTCAATGGTGGGCCGCATTTTCCGCCATCAGGTGTGGGGAACCATATTGTAATACATCAGCATATCATTATAGGGCCAGCCTGCCAGAATCGTTCCCCCCACCCCGGATCATCCGCCCACTTCGGTAGGAAAACACACCGACATGTTTCACAACAGCATGTATAAGGCATGCACTTGGCAGGCTGCACTTCACTCGGGGCTTCAAGGTTCATTTTCCTACCTTGTTTTGGTCAGGACTTGCAGTCATCAGCGCCAGGCTTCACAGACAGCACCACATCACTTTTGGGGGGCTCACGGGTCTCTACCTACAAGACCAGCCACATGTAGGTGGTTTTTCAACAGCTGCAGGGCAAGGTCTTGCTTGGAGAAAGGGGAGAAGTGGCCTCAGACAAGGGAAGAGGCTGCAGGATGAGAGCTGTCCTGGGGAAGGGGGTTATCCCAGGGTGTATGTGGGGTACATGTTCATCTGTGCAAGTGGCCTCAAGATGGTGAGGGCTGAGGAGGCAGTCTCCAAAGGAGGAAGCCAGATGGACATTTGAGGGTGTGTGTGTGTGAATGGATGGTGATGTCTCTTCAGTTGGCAGTGAGTGAGATGCCAGTGAATGTGTGATGGGTTTGAGTCTGTAGTTTTAGAGAGATGAGATGGTTGCTATACCCTGGCTGCAGGGATGAGATCATTTATCCTCTATCTGCATTGGATGGCCAACCTCTTCTGTGCAGCATTGGCACTTATCACCACTGCCATTGCCTACCAAACCGGAGTGGTAATATAGCTGCCCCTCCTGGGGCCAGAGCGGGGCAAGAGGACATCATAGCAGGCCTCCGCGGCATCCAAAAGGCACTCAAGAGCTGCAGTCTTCTTGCTTTTCAGGACCATGTCTTCTTTGCTGCAGTCCTGGGCTGTAATCACTGACGGCAGCTATACTTTAAATGTGGTGCCTGGCATGATGAAGTGGCAAGGTGACAGCGTAGCAGGTGAATTGGAGCTCATCTGCCCTCTAAATGGCGTATATCCCAGGAACGCATAATTAATGCGGCGGGTTTGGGATGATACGATGTGAAAAGCCATTACAGCTGGAGGGTAAAATGTCACTTAATGCAAATCTGGGACGATTCCACCCTTGGAGTGCAAGGTGGGTTTCTTGTAAGAAACAGCAAACTTTATTTACAGACTGTATTTATGTACAGTTACATGCTTGTTCCAAGACCAAGGATTAAAAGTTCCACCTCTAAGATTCCTTGCTCTTACACCTAATTCGCCTCCGCAATCACATGATCCCCATAACAGTAAGAAATGGTTTAACTTACAATTACTACATTCCCCCCATTTAGTTTTGTTTTACCCTCTTATTTACAAAAACATCTTAACCTATATTATATACAATTGAATACAGTTTATGCCATTATAAATTTAATCTTTGAGTAGGTTTTTGGATTCGGGTGGAGCGACGCAACTCTCCAACTGGAGCTTCATCCATTGGGTCGACTTGAATGGCAACTGCAGCATCAGCCACATCCCTAAGCAAAGGAATGTCAGAATTATTTACTTCAACTGAAACATCGGGCAACATTCCACCCCCCCACCCCACACCCCCAACTACCCGCAACACCCCCCCCCCCGCCCCTCCCCCGATAAGGGGCAGGTGCAGGAGCGGGTGCAAGTGGGCAGGCTTCCAATCGGCGCCCCCAGTTGGAGGTGCACTGCCATTTTATGTGGGTGAGCCAATTAAGGCCCGCCCAGTGTGTTGTGTGCCATCTATGCACTCCCTGTGCAGGTGGGGGGGGGGGGATTCCCTCAGCCGGTAGTGCACTTTTGCGTATGTGTGCAAAAGAGCGCACAGATCTCCCTGAGGCAAAGTGCTGCCTCAGGGAGATTGGCTCCGATTTAAAATTTTGAATAAAGATTAGAAAAAAAATTCCCTGCCATGTCCCCTCATGTGACACTGTCCCAACTCACATGAGTTGGGACACTGTCACATGAGTTGGGACATGTCCATAACTTTTATTGTAAAATATTCTGCATTTTTTAAAATGACTCATGAAACCTCATCCCGCCCGTGGATGAGGTTACATGTTTTTCACAAGCCCGCCTGGGCACCCGGCCTGCTGCCAACCTTAAGGTTGGACAGGCAGGTCCACTAATGAGTTCACTGGTTTTTTAATGGCCTTAATAGACCGTTGATATGTCAGCAGGCATGCATACGAGTTGGATGCGCGCCCGCCAAACTGACAATCTAAATGACATAGGGTGACGTCGGAATGCACATCCGACGTCACCCACATCATTTTATGCATCAGCCAGCGGGCCCTGCCCCCACTCACCGACTGGAAGATGCTGCCCATCAGACATGTCTACTCTTTCTCGATCTGGCATCTCAGGGGTCAAAATTTCACCTTCGATTTCAGGTGGATTAACTGGTTGCTGGAGGATTTCTCGACTTCTGAGATGATCCACATGTTTCCTAACAATCCTGTTTTCCACTTCGACTTGCTATGACAAAGGCCCTGTTTCAGAGATGATTTTACCAGGGACTCATCTCATTCCAGTTGCAAAATTTCGTGCAAAAACTGTCTCTCCCACAGTAAACTCTTGACCTTTATTATGAACGTCATGATTCTCTTTCTGACTACCTTGGTTTCTCTACAACATCCCCTTTAAATTAGGGAACTCTGGACTCAATCTTGTACGAAGTTGGCACTTCATTAACAATTCTGAAGGTGTTAAACCAGGGGCCGCATGAGGAGTTGTGCGATAGCTGAGCAGAATCTTGAAATTCCCATTTCTAATGTTCTCTCTGTTATTATCTTTATGCTTGTTTTAAAGGTTTGTACTGCTCTTTCTGCTAACCCATTGGATAAGGGATGGTACGGTGCTGTTCTGACATGTTTAATCCCATTTAGGTTCACGAACCTTTAGAATTCAATGCAAATGAAAGCTGTATCATTATCTGACACAATGACTTCAGGTAAACTATGAACACTGGAAATCTGGCGCAGTTCTTCAATGGTTGCAGACGAAGTAGGTGATCTCACTTCAAATACGTCCATCCATTGGGAAGGTGCGCTGATAATCGCGTGAAACATGGGGCAGGATTTTGACTTCGGCCTGCGGGCAGGGTCAGCTGGCCTGGGAGCCACAGCCTGCGATCGGCCCCCACCACAATTCCTCGCTTGCTGGCCAATTAATAGCCAGCGTGAAAGATGCACTGAAACATTCAGCGCTGCCAGGGTGGGGGCAGGAGGAGGCTAGTGCTGAAATCAACGCAGGGGCAGGAGAACAGGCAAGGAACGCTCTCTGAAAGCAGAGTGCTGCCTCAGAGAGCCGGCGAATTTAAAATCAATAAAAACAGAATGTCAAATCTGGAAACAATGTCTACATATCAGAATGAGTCACGTGAACATAGTGATATTAAAAATTATGTCCGCGAATTTTTATTGTTTTTTAACTTAATACCGGAAAAACCATCCCGCTCTTGGACGAGGTTTCCTCAAAAATTAAAAGGCCGCCTGGCCGATTCACCTGCCCGCCAATCATGATGTTGGATGGGCAACAAAAAATCACCACTAATTGAAATTCTACTGGCCTTAATAGGCCTCCTAATTGTTGGCAGGCGCGCTGCCGATTCTCGCGCGTGCTCGCCGACCAAAATATCACGCGATTG
Source organism: Carcharodon carcharias (assembly GCF_017639515.1). Taxonomy (NCBI): domain Eukaryota; kingdom Metazoa; phylum Chordata; class Chondrichthyes; order Lamniformes; family Lamnidae; genus Carcharodon; species Carcharodon carcharias. The sequence goes on along the minus strand of NC_054474.1, from coordinate 81,783,922 downwards.
CTTGATGACGTTGGGATGCTCACCTAACGTTATTGCATGTTATTTTACACTCTAGCGTGTTGGCCATGCACCTGCACACCATGGTATCTAGAAATGGACCTACATAGCCTTTATGTGGTCTAACCCAGGATCGACCAGGCCACTCCCACAAGTGCAGTGCAGCTGAAACTGGCAACCTCTGCTGTTGCTGGCACTGGAGACAGTGTCTCATAATTTTTTCTAAATCACCGTCTATACCTGGTCACCGGATATAACTTTGTGTGAGCATCTTCATTTTCAAAATACCAGGATGTGTACAATGGAGTTCTTCCAATAAATGTTCTCTTCCCTGCACAGGGATAATGACTTTTGCTCCCCCTAATAAGATACCATCTTGACAACTCAGTTCGGATCTACGTACAAAGAATGGTTTTACTTCTTCTTGTGTATTTGACCACTAGCAGATAGGACAGGTGTAAAAGCTTCTTGACTCTTGTGAAGGCTTCCTCTTGCTGTGCCCTTCAGGACTATTTATGGTTCTTCTTCAATAAGCGTAGATAACTAGATAGATTAGGCAAAAATCGACCATAAAAGCTTACCATGCCCAAAAAAATACTTGATCTCCATGACGTTGGTAGGAAAGGGCACTTCCTTGATTACCCTGACTTTCTTCTCTAATGGGGGTACCCCTTGGGCAACCACTCGATGACCCAGATACGCAACTTCCTTTGCCTGGAAAGTGCCCTTTTTTTCAAATGAACATCAGCCTCTAAAAGTCTCTTCAGAACTTCTTCCAAGTTTGCCTCACTAACTCTCTAACCACTTCTAATCTTACAACCCTCTTAGGTCTTGGCGCTCTTCCAATTCTGATATCTTTTCAGAAACTCTTTTCCCTGTCTGGGGAATCTAGAGCACAGATGCACAGTCTCAAGGTAGGGGGTTGCCCATTTAGAATTGAGATGAGGAGAAATGTCTTCATTCAGAGACTTGTGAACCTTTGCACATCTCCATACCAGAGAACTGTGGATGCTCAGTTGTTGAGTATATTCAAGGCAGAGGTCAATAGATTTTTGGGTACTAAGGAAATTAAGGGATATGGGGATAATGCAGGAAGGTGGAATAGAGCTAGAAGATCAGCTATAATCTTGTTGAATTGCATAGCAGGCTCAAAGGGCCAAATGCACGACTCCAGCTCCTATTTCTCATTTTCTCAAATCTACTCATGCATATTACTTCTCACACTAACTTACCTTGCAGGTACATCCATCCTTCTCTGTCTACACACTTCCTCACATCCCCATCTGTCCATCCATGACTGACACTTACTCTCGTCCTTAAGCAATATTATGCTTCTCCCTTATAGTCACCCTCAACAACTGCTCTCCATCTATTTGTTCAACACATGCCATTACTCTAACTTATATGTCTCTTCTTTCCTCCTTACAATAGTGAAAGCACAACATAAAGAAGAGGCAGAAAACTAGAGGTGGCCATGCAGCCATCTCATGCTAACAAATGTTGAGGAAGAAGTGTTGGAAATCAGTGGAGCCTGAGTAATCATCAGAGAAGAATCCCAATGTTGTGGGTTCAAGTCTCATTCCAGAGACGTCTAGGCTGACACTGCACTGAGGAAGTGCTGTATGTTGGAGGTGCCATCTTCTAGAGGTGTCTGTGTCTCAGGTGGACATAAGAGATTCAAGACACTATTTGAAAAGGCTTTGCTATTCTCCTGGTTTCTGCCAACATTTATAGCTCAACAAACTAGTAAAACAGAAACAAAAACAGAAACAGAAATAACTGGAAAAACTCAGCAGGTCTGGCAGCATCGGCGGAGGAGAGCACAGTTGACATTTCGAGTCCTCTGTTGAAGGGTCATGAGGACTCGAAACGTCAACTGTGTTCTCCTCCGCCGATGTTGCCAGACCTGCTGAGTTTTTCCAGGTATTTCTGTTTCTGTTTTTGTTTTGGATTTCCAGCATCTGCATTTTTTTGCTTTTATCTCTAGTAAAACAGAAAATCTGATCATGTATTTCATTATTGATGAAAAGAGAGACACATTGCCAAAGCTTTTCATCATGCACTCATCAAAGCAAATGCAAGAATGCCAAATTTCAAACAATCACAAAAATTTATACCATAGGAGAAAAGAAAGCTGGTTGGCAAGCCGACTCTTGCCATGGAGAAAGCAATGAGGAACCATAGGCTCTCCAACCTCCTGGGTAATATATAAAGTTACAACATATTCAATTTATTTGCAGAGCATGGGTCCCTGCACATGAATGTATTCCACTTCTAGCAAGTGTAATGAACTGCCTTATGAGCTTGACTGATTATGTTAATTTGGTTATTAGTGCACTCAGGATTATTCTGCAAGTGCTGCTCAATAGCAGAATCATATCTAACAGTAGACATTTTGTTTTGTGTTTTGCAAGCATGGGCTGAGTATGGTCTATACTCTGTCTATTAGGAACAATTGAAGGAACCTGCTGTTTGATTCAATCAGCCAATCACTGGAAAGCATGGTCTAGGTATCTGGCACTGAAATTCATTCACGATGTTGCTCAATTGTGTGGTAGATAAAACATATTTTTGGACAGATGACAGCATCCTGTTAGTGGAAAAACCACTTGTGTAGCCGTTGCATAGTGGCAGTGTGAAATTGCTTGCTTAACCTGATTTGTGATGACTGCAAGACGAAATCTTCAGAAACCAGGCTCTCTTTTCATCATTATTCAGCTTCTGTATTACCAAGTGACTATTTATTTCATTGTTGTTTGTGGGAGTTTGATGTGAATAAATTAACTTCTGCATTGCAATAGCGATTACACTTCAAATGTACTTCATTGGTTATAATGTGCTTTGGGACATTCCTACGGTGGTGAAGGATGGCATATAAATGCAGGTTCTTTCTTTCAGTTGCATTAGGTTTGACTGAAGCAAAATACTCACTTTTTGATAAGTATACAGCATTGTAATCTTTACAAATACTTCATTAATAAGCTTAGCAAATAAAACTAAGACCTTTTTTATAGTAGATTTTTGTTAATGCTTGGTAACTCATTTTGAAGAAGTTGGAATGCACAATTAGCTCTGTACAGGGATGATTACTGCATTACTATTTTCTAGATATACTCCATGACTTTTATATTTTTCTGCTTTTTCAGAATAGTATTGAATGTAGAGTTGAGAAGAAGGTTGGGATCACTATGACACAGACCGGGAAGAGTGTGAAGAAGGTTGGGATCACTATGAAGCAGACCGTGAGGAATGTGAAGAAGGTTGGGATCACTGTGAAGCAGACTGGGAGGAATGTGAAGAAGGTTGCGATCACTGTGAAGCAGACCGTGAGGAATGTGAAGAAGGTTGGGATTACTATGAAGCAGACCAGGAAGAGTGTGAAGCAGATCAGGATCACTGAAGCGAGAGAGGGAAAAAAAAAATCAAATTGTGACATCATTGGAAGGCTGTGTGTTGATTGGATGGTGATTATTGTAGCCTTGTTTCCCTTTCTCCAAAGTCAAGAAGTTAATCCAAGGAGCTGGAAATTTAAAAAAAAAAAAATTTTTATATAAGGGCTAACTTACGAACAAGGAGCAGGAGTAGGCCATTCAGCCACTTGAGCCTGATCCACCATTTAATACGATCATGACTGATCTGATTGTAACCTGAAACCTGCATCTCACCTACCCCCGATAATCTATCAGCCCCTTGCTTACTAAGAATCTATCCACATCTGCCTTAAAAAAATTCAAAGACTTTGCTTCCACCGTCTTTTCATGAAGAGAGTTCCAAAGATTGTCAACCCTCTGAGTGAAAATATTTGGCCTCATCTATGTTTTAAATGGGTGATGACTTATTTTTAAACAGTGACCCTGAGTTCTAGAGCTACAAAGGAGGTTGGGATCACTGTGAAGCAGACCGTGAGGAATGTGAAGAAGGTTGGGATCATTATGAAGCAGACTGGGATGAGTGCAAGCAGATCAGGATCACTGAAGTGAGTGAGGGGAAAAATCAAAATGTGACATTACTGTGAGTTAAGTAAAGCATTTCAATTAACCTCCCTATATTGAAGTGATAACAGAAGAAGAGTAATGAGTAACTAGTGAGTTTTTACTTTTTAAGTAGTAAGTGTTATTATCTAAAGTAGTAACTGTTATTACCTAAAAGATAAAGGAATGTCAGGGCAGCTCCAACTCTGGAGTGTAAATCCTGCTCCATGTGGGAACTTCAGGACATTTCCATATTTGCAGCAAGTGTCGTCAACTGAGCAGCACAAGCTCTGTGTTTTGGAACAGTCCGTATCAGTACCAACGACTTAGCCAGAAAGAGGGATGTGGTCCTACAGGCAGAATTTTGCATGCTAGGTAGAAAATTAGTAAGCAGAACATCAAAAGTAGTAATCTCTGGATTACTCATGGTCCCACACACAAGTGAGTATAGAAATAGGGAGAGGGAGCAGATGAATGCATGACTGGAGAAATGGTGCAGGAGGGAGGGATTTACATTCTTGAGACATTGTGACCCGCTCTGGTGGAGATGGGAAATGTACAGGCTGGATGGATTGCATTCAAACAGAGCTGGGACCAACTCCCTTTTGGCAATTTGCTAGTGCTATTGGGGAGGGTTTAAACTTACTTGGCAGGGGTGTGGGAACCAGGAGGTAAACTAGTGCGGGATACCAATCGGATTGGCCTGCAGGTCTCTAGGGCAGGATTTGTGCCCAGATGTGAGTGGAAATCCCACTCTGGGTGGAATCATCTGCTCCCGTTTGTGGCAGGTGTGATTGCGCACCGACGTGTTTCACAACTGTACATAAGTGACATGCAACTGCCGAGCTGCACTTCACTCGGGACTTTGAGGTTTGTTTGCCTACCTTGGTAAGGGCAGCACTTGCAGTCATCAGTGCCAGGCTTTACAGGCAGTACCAAATCACTTTTATGGGGTGCTCGCGGGCAGGTCTCTACCTACCAGATCAGCTGTAAGGCGGGGATGGCTTTTCAACAGCTGCAGGACTAGGGCTTGCTTGGGGAAGGAGAGAAGTGGCCTCAAGCAAGAGAAGAGGTTGTAGGGCAAGGGCTGCACTGGGGAAGGTGGATATCCCAGGGTGTGTGTGGGGGCACATGTTGATCTGTGCTAGTGGCCTCAAGAATATGAGCACAGAAGAGGCAATCTCCAGATGAGATGAGGCCAGATGGAGATATGAGGGTTTGTGTGTGAGAGTGAGTGGCGATGTCCCTTGAATTGCAGTGAGTGAGATGCCAGTGAAGGTGTGATGGGCTTGCAAGTGTGTGAGTTTGGAATGATGAAATGGCTGCCTTACCCTGGCAGCATGGGTGGTATCATTCATTCTCTTTTTGCACTGGATGGCCAACCTCTTCTGCACAGTGTTGGCACTGACCACCACTGCCACAGTCTCCCAAGCCGGAGTGGTGAGATTGCTGGATCTCCTTAAGCCAGATCTGGGGTGGAGGACTTTACGGCGGGTCTCCAAAAGATGCTCCAGTGATGGGTCACTGAACTCTTCCTGGCTTTCAGAGCCATGTCTTCACTGGAATAGCTCCGGGCTGAAAGCATTGAGAACTGTGTGCATGGCTGCAGTTTAGATATGGCACACGGTGTGAGGAAACTGTGTGGTAATGGTGTGGCAGGTGATTCAGAGGCCACTTACCAGCGAGACTGTGGCTGCATAATTAATTGAGTGGAAAGTGGACAATACAGCGTGAAAACCCCACATTGAGACCAGCTGGTAAAGTATCATTTTGCACGCCCGCTACCACACTTGATGTAATTCTGGGAAAATTCCACCCTCTGACTTAATTAAGGCTGCTCCCAGCCATCACTGCAGGGTAGTCAGGCTTTGGGTGGATTGGCTGACCATGTACCTTTAGGTTGGGGGAGCATGAGGAATATGTCCCCCCAATAAACCCCTGTAAAATCCATCCCACCATAATTGTTATGAATACCAGTCAACCGCTCTTGCCCTGACAGTGAACAAACATAAGTGTGGAGTATCATTCCTTCTGTTGTTCAATCTGAATTATTGTAAATTATGAATGTATAAATTATTAAATTTATTAAGTCTTTTAATTAATTTTTACCAGTGGGAAAGCAACCATTGGAATGCAAGCTTTGATCCCATCCACTATTCTTGTGCCTCTCTGGCTTTTGGTTTGAGAAAACTATGCAGTAGCAGACCTTGTATGAAACAAGTTTTATGCCTCTCTAGATGCATTATGTGCAATAATATATACCTATGTATCATTATTTTTGACATAATCTCAACATGATTTTCTTTTTCACAAAAAGCTAAAATTGCCTCCAACACCCACTGTGGTGCACCCACAATTCTGTCTAGTATAATTTCTGTTTAGATTTATTAAGTAGGGACTGTGGGGCTTTCAACTGTAGCATTATATAAGCATGTCACTTTTTAGCTTTATTTTCACTTCAATTCAAAGTAATGAAATATATAGTTATTTCAATGTGAAAAACAAACCTAAAAATATATAATATAAAGAGGCAGATTTTTACACTATCAAATAATGGCTAATTCTGTTCTCACCTGGAAAGAATAAACAGGTATTTGCATGAGCAAGCATTGCAGCTCTTTACACCATTAGATTGTATAATGTGGAAGCAAAGCATTGTATGTTATGAGATAAATGCTTTCTCCCTTATTAATGTTTAATAAATTCTTGTTGAAAAAGTGCCACACCTGATGCATTAAAACATTCTAATGCATTTCTTTGGAGCCCTGGCTAAATCATAAATGGTGCTTAACCACACTTCTGAAATTGTAATCCAATAGCTCCCTCTATACATATAATCTGAAAAATCATATCATCTAGTATTGTTGCTAATAAATCCATTCCCTGTTCAATCAATATGAAATACATACAAACAACTTATGTGAACAAATTAATGCAATCAAGAAGATCTAAATGTTTACACAATGGTATGACTTAAGACTGCGACAGACCTGTCATATAAATATTTATCTGTAATATGCTTTTTCTCTGAAGTGGAGCCCTTACTTTCTTGGTGGTCACAGAAACTGATATATAAAGGATTAAACATTTTGCACCTGTGTACACTTCCTGTAGGTGCCATACCTACTTTTTGCCATGTTTTCCCCATTACACTTCATTCTGTAACACAGGATACGTTATCAATAATGTATCTTCCGACTACTATAAGTAGTCTCATGTAGAGTTCTGCTGGCAGCATAAGAAAATATTCTTGCCCAAACCTTAAAACCTCAAAATTAAAATACTTTGCTTGAAACTAAAGTCCTGACAAAATATTAACACGTTTTCTGTTTGCAAGTGCTATGCACTTCAAGCATTTTCTGCTTTTGTATGAAAATATAGGTTTTTTCAGTGCAAAACAAAACTCTTCATGTGGCAATATATACAAGTACTCTGCCATCAGATCATAGAGAAAGTTGTATGTGTACTGTAGTCAGTAACATGGGGGAGAATTTTTCTCTTGGGTGGGCTCGGCAGGGTCGGGCGGAAGCGGTTGGGAAGCTGACCGCCACCCACGATTGGAGCCAGATCACAATTTCACATTGGCGGGCCAAGTAAGTCCCACCCAGCGTGAGTCGCACATGGCAGCGCTCAGCACTGGTTGTGTGCTGGGGGGAGGGCGAGCGCAAACTTTGCAGGTGTGCGCTGGTAAAGTGATGCACGTTTTTCAAAATAAAATATAAAGCTTTCTAAAATGTTATGAAACATGTTTCCTCATGTGACTCTGTCATATGTAAATTCAATTTAAAATTTTTAATTTTATTTTTATTTGGTGTTGGAAACCTCATCCCACCCGTGGATGAGGTTCCTTAAAAATTGCAAAGGCTGCTTGGCCTTTTCCCCTGCCTGTCCAGCCTTATGGTTGGCAGGACAGCAAAAAAAAATTTTAATTACCTTTTTAATGGACGTAATTAATTCTCAGTGCTCCCGCTGACCAAAATATCGTGCGAGTGCGTGATGACCTTGGGATGCTCGCCCGAATTCATCGTGCATCATTTTATATTCAGTCGGGTCAGGCCTGCACCCGCCTGCCGAGCTAAAAATTCTCCCCATGATATCATTGTACCATATCCTTTATCACTGTGTATTGTTTAAATTGAATTTAAAATTACAGATAAATGCATTACAGAAATTTGCACGGCAGCAGGTAGCATTTCCTGAAACATAATTTAACACAGCAGCCAAGATGGTGTAGTTTAAGGGACATTCACACCTATTTTAAGAAACGAATCTGAATGAAAGATTGACAACATGTTGCAAAGCCCATTTCGAAAGCATTATTTAAAGAGTCGGTTCCTCTTTCTTCCATTCTGGAATAGTTAAAAGACAAAGGCTTCAAATGAACCATCCACAAAATGTAATTGCACATTCTACATGTTATTATGAGACATTAAGCATATTTGATATTTAGAATATACTGTTTTGGGAGTCAATGGGGCCCAATAATATCGAATAATTCAAGAAAACCTGGATAATTATCTGCTTTTTCTTCAGGTAGGGGTATAAGACATATTACGGGAGACGGTATTTCTTAGACAATGGGGCCAATCTGGTAAATTGCAATCATCTTTCCAGTTCTGTACATTCCTACGAAGAATGATCCTTTGATCATTCCAAGTTGAACACTTAGATGTTGAGTCGAGAAATTGGGAATTACTTGGAATGCTATTACTCAAGTGTTATTAAATATGTCCAGGTGCTTCATTTTTTGAATTAATTGGTCGATGGGGTGTTACTGCTGCTATGCCTTAGTCTTTGCTTCCTGCTCTGCCGAAGTTAAAGCTGCTTATTGTCAGTAAGATATAATAATTTTCATAATATTATTGGAATGTATTGCAGAGTAATAGTGGGGTCTGTGTCTATGGTCCTGTGTGTGTGTGTGTGGGACTTAATTAAAGGCAGCTGGTCTGAAGGCTTTGATGTATCTGGAGATAAGCTAGGTTTGAAATGTTAAGTAGGTAAACATGGGGGAAGTTTTGGAATGTGAGCTGTAAAGGGTAGAGTTGCATTTTTAGATAAACCAGGCTGGCTTGAATTGAAAAGAGGGGGTGAAATATTTTACTTAGCCAAGAAAAGTTAAGAAAGAGTGAGCAATATTTCAGTCGACGGGTGTGCGCGGGAGTCAACAGCATGCCTGCCAACTTTTAAGCAGCCTATTAAGGCCCTTAATCAATTAATTGAGTAGAATTTTTCACTGCCCATCCAACTGTTCATTGGCAGGTGGGCGAAAAGATCAAGTGGCCTTTGCATTTTTCGTGAAGCCTCATCCACGGGCAGGATGAGTTTCAATCAGTGATTTTAAAAAAACTTTTTACGCTCCTATTTAACATATCCCTGCTCATGACAGAGTCACATGAGGAAACATGTTTTCATGATTTTAAACATCTTTATTTTTATGGTTAAAAATCTTCAGCTACCTCAGGGAGCTTTTACTGTGCACACCCGCGCGCATGTGCGACCTTCAGTGCTCGCGCTCTCCCCGCCCCCAACCTGGCAAGGCTGAGTGCTGCAGCATGTGTTCCACGCTATCTGGCTGTTAATTGGCCAGCTAGCATGAAATCACGGTCGGGGCCCAATTGCTGGCAGTGGGCAGCTTCACGACCGCTCCCAGCTCTGCCCGCCGCACCCGCCCAACGAGAGCAAAATCTTGTTTATTTTTCCCAAGGATTACTGGTAAAATAGGTGCTATGATAGATTTCATTCTAAGAGAAGTAAAGCCCAAAGACGTAGTGAAACAATGGAAATTTGCATTCAAAGGGAAAAATATGTATAAAGGAGAGAAGGCTGTATGTCAGGGAAGGAATTCTAAGACCTAACAAGTGTGAAAAGCCTCTAGCCTCTAAGCCTTAAACTGTTGTCTGCAAAAACTGAAGTTAAGAAAACTCACTTTGAATTCGACTGTTCAGTGTGACTTTGCCTGTGTCTTTTAAAATCTATGTGCTTTACTGTTGCCTCAATGGAGGTGTCACTGGGAGTTAGATTAACTAGGCGAACTAGGAATTATCACAGTAGTAATTTGTAAACCTATGTTGTGCTTAAAATCATTTTTTCTATTTAATAAAGGTTTAATTTAGTTTTGTAAGAAACCTATAAGACTCAGTGGTCTTATTATTGCTGAGTTCAAAGCATGCATCTCGAAATATATACAAATTGCATAACAATTGTGGCAGTTATTTTAAGCTTCCCTTTGGGATTTCAGCAGCTCAGCATTTACCATCAGCTATGCCATAACACTTATGTAGTGCTGGCTATCAGCAAATGATGAGGCATATTGTAATACTAAATCCATAGGTGGTTACATTATTTTAGTCAAACTGATATGTTGCCGGAAAAACACTAAACTTGCACAAACTAAACACCTTAAGAATATATACAATGTGCTGTATTATGGGTGTTAGTGTTTTTAGTGTGGAAATTCCTTAAATTTGCCAGTGATTTCCTGGTCTATTCAAGGTGACATTTTTATTACCACCTGCAGTAGCTACTGTTTCTAGACTACTGTCTGCGAGGTGCAGCAAGCAGCAGCAGCACGCTGGAATTATACTACCAGCTGTGCATCACAGATGGTTTCAAATCAGGTCAACCGTTATAATGCTGGAAGGTGGAAGGAGGAAGGAACTAAGTTGTAATGTAAGGAAAGGGCAGTCTGGAGGGCACTCCTCTTCAAAAATAAAAATTTAAGAAAAATATTTATATAGTCCATCGAGTGGACCATTGGAACCCTTCTACAGACTGTTTTGCAACATGCTGACATCTTGCTGCTGAAGCTCAAATTGGTGAGAGGGACTGATAACTCCTGTCTCAGGAATCTGCTCAAAACATAACTCCTGAGGTGTGCTGCCACTTTTGCATGAATGTGCAACCAAAATCTTTTGAACCAATGCAGAAAGTGACCATATAATGTAGCAAAGGTATCATTTGGTATCATTTGTATTATTGGCTGCAAATATGAAACAAAGGTCCAGCTCCCACATGTACCCTCTTCCCTAGCAGTGAATTTAACTTTTTACAGAGTTTTGAAAACTACAAACATCACCATGGGGAAATATTCCTACAGTTTATTCTTTATAGTAAAATTGTAAACATAAATTCAAAACATTGGTTCTGATTTTAGACAAATACTGAATAGAGGAAATCTTCCTTTATTCTCTCAGCTCTTGTTTGGAGTAAAGATTTTCTGTGTGCACAAAGTGTAATGAAGTTGTAAACTCATTTATAGAGTTTGCATTTGAGAGTTAATTATGAAAGAAAATAAATAATTTGCATTGGTATGGATCCTTCCATGACCTCACAGCGCTCACTCAGTAGTAGATAACTTAATCAGGTGCATAGACTGAGGCCAGGGTTTTCCGGCCCTGTCATGGCGGGACCCCCTGAGGGAGATTTGGTGTCCCAGCCAAAAGTCCATTGGCTGGGACTGGGCAATCCCGATGGCGGGCAAGGCCGGGAAATTCTGCCTTGAGGCCACAACTTCTCAACTCAGAAGTGAGACTACCACCAACTAAGCCAAGGTTAATATTGCACTATAAGTGCACAAAGTAAATCTTTCCTCAGTATAATAATAATGGTACCAATTGCTCTTAGTTTTACAAAATGGGCTTCAAACAGGTGCAGCCCCATAACTGCATATATATGGACCTAAAACCTGTTCAGGCACAAGCCCTAAGTGCCATTTTTGATGCCTGTTCCAATATGGTGGGAAGTGAATTTCCAGCATGCAACAAGTATGTTTATACCTTCCATTAAATTCAATGCTTTGGCTCCCATTTTTCACCTATAAAATAGGAGTCAAATTTCTCGGCCAATGTTTTATTTTTTCAAGCAATTCTGTTGTTCTCTTAGATTTAAAATGCCTGAATTGCTTGAATGATTCTTTGGGCTGAATTTTGTGGTAATTGGTGAAACAACAATCTCACTACTGAACTTGAACATAAGAACATACATAAGAACATAAGAACTAGGAGCAGGAGTAGGCAATTCAGCCTCCTGAGCCTGCCCCACCATTCATTACGATCAAGGCTGATCTCATTTTGGCCTCAACTCCAATTTCCTGCCCTCTCCCCATAATCTTTCAACCTGTTACTAATTAAAAATCTGTCTACCTCTTCCTTAAATTTATTCAGTGTCCCGGCATCCACTGCACTCTGAGGTAGTGAATTCCATAGATTCACAACCCTTTGAGAAAAGTAATTCCTCCTCAGCTCTGATTTAAATCTACCACCCCTTAGCCTAAAACTATGTCCTCTCATTCTAGAATGCCCCACAAGGGGAAACATCCACTCTACATCTACTTTGTCTATCTCCTTTAGCATCTTATATACCTCAATTAAATCTCCCCTCATCCTTCTAAACTCTATTGAGTAGAGGCCTAAACTGCTCAACCTGTCCTCATAAAACAAACCCAACACCTCTGGAATCAATCTAGTGAACCTCCTCTGAACTGCCTCCAATGCAACTACATCCTTCCTCAAGTAAGGGGACCAAAACTGTACATCCAGGTGCGCTCTCCCCATGCCTTGTACAGTTGCAACAACACTTCCCTATTTTTACCTTTAGCAATAAATGCCAAAATTCCATTTGCCTTCCTTATTACCTGCTGTACCTGCATACAGCTTTCAGCGATTCATGCACGAGGACACCCAGATCCCTCTGCACTGAAGCATTCTGATGTTTCTCTCCATTTAAATAATAAGTCACCTTTTTATTCTTCTGACCAAAATGGATAACCTCACACTTTTTCACGTTAAACTCCAAATGCCAAATTTTGGCCCATTCACCTAACCTGTTCATATCCATTTGTAAATTTCTTATTACTTCATTGCAACTTACTTTCCCAACTACTTTGGTGCCATCTGCAAATTTAGTTACAGTACCTTCTATCCCTGAATCCAAGTCATTAATATAGATTGTAAATAGCTGGGGCCCAAGGACTGAACCCTGTGGCACCGCATTAGTTACAGCTTGCCATCCTGAAAAAGACCCATTTATCCGATTCTCTGCTTTCTGTTGGTTAACCCAATCCTCTATCAAAGCTAATATATTACCCCTAACTCCATGTGATCTTATCTTATGTATTAATCTTTTGTCTGGTACTTTATCAAAGGCCTTCTGGAAGTCTAGATATACTACATCTACAGGGCCCCCATTATCCACTTTGCTTGTCACATTTTCAATGAACTGTAGCAAATTAGTCAAACATGATTTACTCTCCATAAAACCATGCTGACTCTGATGGATTGCATTTTGACTTTCCAAATACCCCATTACTACTTCCTTAATAATGGATTCCAACAATTTCCCAACGACAGACATTAAACTAACTGGTCTATAGTTCCCTACTTTCTGCCTCCCCCACCCCCCACTCCCCACTTTTTGAATAAGGGCGTTATATTAGCATTTTTTCCAATCCACTAGAATCTTTCCAGAATCCAAGGAATTTTGGAATATTATAGCCAATGCATCCACTATCTCCGCTGCCACTTCCTTTAAGACCCTGGGATGTAGGCCATCAGGTCCTGGGCACTGTCACCCTTTAATCCCAATAGTTTGCTCAGTACTTTTTCTCTAGTGATGGTGATTGTTCTAAGTTCTTCCTTCTCAAAACCCTCTGCACTACCTGTTACTATTGGGGCAGTACTAGTGTCCTCCACTGTGAAACTAAGGCAAAATATTGATTAAGCATCTCTGCCATTTCTGAATTCCTCACTATTAACTCCCCAGTCTCTTCCTCCAAGGGACCAACATTCACTTTAGCTACTCTCTTTCCTTTTATATACTTGTAGAAGCTTTTGCTATCAGTTTTGACATTTTGTGCTAGTTTTCTTTAATTTACATTTGCTCTTTTTGTTTTTTTTAGTAACCCTTTGTTGATCTTTAAAAGTTTCCCAATCTTCCAGCCTGCCACTGACCTTTGCAATTTGGTGTGCCTTAGTTTTTGCCTTTATGTTATCTTTAACTTCCTTGCTTAGCCATGGATGCTTTTTCCCCCTCTCACCATCTTTCTTCCTCTTTGGAATATATTTAATTTGGGAGGAATTGAATATCTCCTTAAATATCCACCACTGTTCATCAACTGTCCTACCTTGTAGTCTTCTTGCCCAAACCACTAGGGCTAAATCTGCCCTCATGCCTATGTAATTACCTTGTGTTTAACTCTAGAACACTAGTGTGGGACTCAAGTTTCTCGCTCTCAAACTGAATTTGAAATTCTAGCATGCTATGATCACTCTTCCCTAGAGGATCCTTTACCATGAGATCATTAATTAATCCCATCACATTGCACAAAACCAAATCCAGAATAGCCTGCTCCCTGGTTGGTTCCATAACATATTCCTCCAAAAAACAATCTCTAATATACTCTATGAACTCTCCCTCGAGGTTACCCTTGCGAATTTGCATATTAAAATCACCCATGATTATTGCCGTGCCTTTCTTACATGTTCCCCCTATTTCCTGGTTTATACTGCTGAACCATTGTTTGGGGACCTATAGGTTACTCTCACCAGGGACTTATTTCCCTTGCAATTTCTTATTTTTACCCAGACTGACTCTACGTCTTGCTCTCCAGTGCCTATATCATTCCTCACTATAGCACTGATCTCTTCCTTTACTAACAAAGCTACACCACCTCCTTTTCCTTCCTGCCTATCCTTCCGAAACACTGAGTACCCTTGGATATTTAACTCCCAAACCTGTTCTCCCTGTAACCATGTAATTGCCACTAAATCATACCTATTTATCTCTATTTGTGCTGTTAACTCATTAGTTTTATTCCAAATGCTATGCGCATTCAGATGCAAAGCCTTTAAGTTTGCCCTATTGTCAATTTTCCCTACTCTTATATAATTCTTTGGTGCAATATGGAGATCACACACTCTGTCCCTTCCTTTCACTTTTTGGTAACATTCAGCCTTGTCGCTAACCTGTACTCTTACCCTCTCCTTAAACTTTGATTTTTTATATTTCCATGCAACTGAACCCTCCTCCCCATTATTAGTTTAAAACCTTATCTACGACCTTAGTCATGCGATTCGCCATGACACTGGTCCCAGCCTGATTTAAGTGGACCCCATCCAAATGGAATAGCTCCCTCTTTCCCCAGTACTGATGCCAATGTCCCATGAATTCAAAACCATTTCTCCCACACCAATCTTTGAGCCACGTATTTACCTCTTTAATCTTATTGACCATGTGCCAATTAGCTCGTGGCTCAGGTAGTAATCCAGAGATGATTACCTTTTCGGTTCTGCTTTTTAATTTAGCCCCTAGCTGCTCGTATTCCCTCAGCAGAACCTCTTTCCTCATTCTACCTATATTGTTGGTACCTATGTGGACCACGGCAACTGGATCTTTCCCCTCCCACTCCAAGTTCCATTGCAGCCCAGATGAGATATCCTTAATCCTGGCACCAGGAAGGCAGCACAGCCTTTGGGCTCTCGATCCTGGCTACAGAGAACAGTACCTATTCCTCTAACTACACTATCACTGATTACAACTACATTTCTCTTTTCTCCCCCCACTTCAATGGCTCCCTGTACCACGGCGCTATGGTCAATTTGCTCATTCTCCCTACAGTCCCCGCTCTCGTCCACACAGGGAGCAAGAATCTCGAACCTGTTAGATAAGGGCAAGTGCTGACGCTCCTGCAGTGCTACTTCCTCGATCCCTCTACCTGCCTTGAAGAAAGCTGCCTACAAAAATTCAGCAATTTCTGTGGCGCTGATTTCCCCTTTTCAGAAGGGATTGCTAGGAGTCCAGCAGCAGTGTTGTCGACAAGCAGGGGAACAACTAATGACATTAAGTGCTCTCACAGGCAGCAAACCCGGAAGCTTAAAGCATTCAATCCTTCATTGTTAGTCTAAATTTTCAGACAATGAAATAGTTTTTATTATTGGATTGAGATAAAAGTGAAAATATCAAACTTTAAAAAAAAATACATGGAGAAATTAAGCATTCCACAAATGTAAAATCAGTTTTTCAGGGTCAATGAGGGTGTTTAGCAGTAATTATGATTTAGTGTACTGTTAAAACAGGGGGCAGGGACGGTTAGCTTAGACAGCTACCATGTCGTTCCATTCCCATTCCAGCTGAAGTAGACTTGGGCCCTGCCTCTTTGTTCTGCCACTGACGGCGGAAGGCAATTATGGCAAACCACCACTGAGAAAGAACTGTTATGAGAAGCAGCTCAAGATGAAGCATCAGCATCAGCCAAGGACCTGCCTTCAGGCAGAGCACACATGAATGAATGAATGAACACCATTAAAAGCTAGGTGCAACTTCTGCTACTGTTTATGCACTGAGAGTAATAGAGTTAAGGGTGCAAATTCTTGCAAGTTACTGATTTCTTAAGGATTGCACTCAACAGTACAGCCTCTGGACAACAACTTCTGGATCTCCATGTTTAACAGTGCATGTGCAGACCCCTGAATTTGCTGTTAGTTTCAATGGAGTAATGATGGCAAACACTGACAATTTCACTGTCATTACCACCACAAGATCCGGGCTGTTATTTTTCTCTCCTATTTTCACAACGAAAACAAACTCTAGAGGCAGCATTTTCCTGTTGGCAAGTGGGGGGAGCGGGGCCCACTCGCCGACACGTAAAATGACATGCGGTGACATTGGGTGTGCATCCCGGCGTCACCGCGTCTCATTTAGGTTGCCAGCTCGGTGGGTGTGCAGCTGAGTCAGCTGCGCACTCGCCGAACTGTCAAAGGCCCATTAAGGCCTGTTAAAAACTAATTAACTCAATTTAATGAGCTGCCCGTCTGACCTTAAGGTTGGGGGGCAAGGGAAGAGCCCAGGCGGCCTCCGCATTTTTCATGAAGTCTCATCCACGGGCGGGATGAGGTTTCATGAACTGTTTTAAAATCTAATAAAAATGTATACATTTATTCTTTGACATGTCCCACTCATGTGATAGTGTCACATGAGGGGACATGTTTTAAAAGTTTAAAAATCCTTTATTTTTAAGTTTAAGACTGAAACAAATCTCCCTGAGGAACGGAGGTGCCTCAGGGAGATTTCCATGCTCTTTCACACACATGTGCATCACGCATCATGATGGCGGCCCTTAATTGGCCCGCCTATGTAAAATGGCAGCGCAGCCTCAATTGGGGGCACCAATCAGGTTCGTACCCGCTTCCGCACCCGCCTGCCCCGGCACAATCCCCCCAACAGGGGAAAATTTCTGGCCAGATGTGTGATAATATTCTTCCTGATACTGGCACGAGTTTTCCACTGTGCTAACCCTGTAAGCACAATGACAGGTGCAGCTAGTTCTTGGAATAACATTGAAGTTCAAGCTTGTCAGTTATGCTCATATATATGGCTAGAGCTGTTATTTTTAGATCAATACTTGGCATCAAATCAATAGAAGTCAGTCTCATGTGCTTACTCTGACTATTTGCTTGAGAGTCATACAGGCAGGATCCAATGCCCTTACAGTGTCTATTTTGGCTCACTAATATTAATCTCACTGCTGAGCCAAAAGGTCATGAGTTTAAGGCCTACTCCAAAGTATGTAATCTTATTCTGCAAGGTGGATTTGCTGGTTTGTTTGAATTTACTGAAAATAGCCTCAAATGGAAAGTATTATCAGAAATTGCTGAAAATCCTGAATTAAATGTGACAACTCCAAACAATTACACTGATATAGATTGATTTATTCAAAAAAAGAGCTACAAATTCATTGCAATGAAAATACTTTGTTATTTGATTTTAATAGTAATGTTGGAATATAGAATGGAGGTCAATAAAATCATCATCTGTCAGAAAAAATGCCAATAATTTAACAGATTCTGCATAATATGGGGGAGAATTTTCTCCCTGTCGGGCGGGTGGTTCGGGAGCTGGCACAGCCAGTGTGTAGCCAATCACTGCCCGCGATTGGCTGCACGCCGCCATTTTGCGTGGGCAGGCCAATTAAGGCCCACCCAGCATGACGCGCACCCGGAAGCGCTGGGTGCTTCCTGTGCAGGTGTGGGGAGGAGGGTGAGTTGGGGCCAGAGCTCTTTTGCGCATGTGTAGAAATCTCCCTGAGGCATGGAGCTGCCTCAGGGAGGTTACTTTGATTATGAACAATAGAAATAAAGAAAAAAAAATATTCAGACGTGTCCCCTCAAGTTACAGTGTCACATGAGCTGGAACATGTCAATGAATTTTAATAACATTTTTTATTACATTTATAAACCCTACATGAAACCTCATCCCACCTGTGGACGAGGTTCCATGAAAAATGCGAAGGCCGTCTGGGCTCTTCACCTGCCCGCCAACCTTAAGGTTGGACAGGCAGCCCTGAGAATCAGTGTAATTAGTTAATTAATGGCTTTAATAGGCCTTTGACAGTTCAGCGGGTGCACAGCCAACTACACTGTACGCCTGCCGAACTGAGGATTGGAATGACGCACGGTGATGTTGGGATGCACTCAGGCCATGGTTCCATTATAAATAATACTTATATCATGACTATCAGACCAAATCAAATGTCCACAACATCATCACTGATATAGCACTTATAGTGAGGCCATGAGTTATATAAACAGTAGGAATCAAAGCCATACATTTCTAAACCTGAGATGATCATTTCTGATTATTGCCTATTTTGTCATCACAACTCCTACAACTTTGCTGCTACTATTTTCAATATTAGTACTTATTCTATTACAAATTCTGCTACTACTACCACTACCACAACGACCAATACTTCTACAACAACACATCTCATAACAGAGTGCTTAACAAGGCAGAAACCTGATTCTTCCATGCAAGAAATTTGTGGTGGTAGATCACAAGCTGAAACAAAAGGGCTGATGTTATCTCTGCTTACCTAGGAACTAGGCATTTAAAATAGCTGCAAACGCTTACCCATTGCCTCACACTGGATCAGAATTTTAAACTGCTCTAATGAGTAGGTGAGTGAGACACCTGCCAGATGGTAGAGGGTTTCTGTTTTAAATGTGCAGATGCTCACACAATACAGATAGGTGTACTTCATGTGTATACTGTATTCCTTAATAAAAAAAATTTAGTAATCAAGGGAGAACATAATCAAAACCACACAAATATTCTGCTTTTAGTGTTACCAATTTTACCACCAAATGTGTAAAAAGGTTAAAGCACACGTGCATTGAAATTGTTGTTTAATACTGGTATGCAATGTTCCTGTCAATCTCTGCAAGTGCATGGCTGTGCAGCAGCCTAGAAGCTTGTTCTAGGATAAATAACCCAAGTGGGTAGTTTACATAAAAAAATTAGAGTGACAACTCACTGTAAGTAAATTGGATGGCTCTTTTCAGTAAAAGCTGACCATTTCAGGCTAAGGTTACTGAATTAAACCAAGAAAGTCAAAAGAAGCCATTTTAAGTATAACATGTATTTTCCTGACAGCAGCCATTTCATATATTGTTATCCTGACAATGAATCAGACAAGAAGCAACTGATATTTTAAAATAATAAGCCTCAACTAATTATATTTGAATATTTAAATAATCAGTAATTTTTTTAAAAGGCTTGGTTATATAAAGAAAATACACTTCAAGTTCTGGTAACTCGTTTTAAAATCCATGACATTGCAAATTCTGCAAAAAGACTTCTTCTGTAAAAAAAAGTGTACAGCAGATTAGAATGACGAGCATTTAGCTTTCTGTGGCCTTGAATAGTCATTTGAAATTAAAGAAAATATATCGAGCAAAGGCCGGTATCAAACAACATAAGTCTCAGGTAAAAGAAACAGATGATCTTTAAGAAATGCACCTTGATTAAATTATAAGATGAATCAATACAACTGTTAGTATATAAATATATTGATTGGAATCTTTATTTTAGAATTAACGTTGAAAAGCCTAAGGCAACTCCAAGGGGAGAATCTTTGGCGTGGCAAGTGGGGGCGGGGCCCGCTTGCTGAGGCGTAAAATGACGCGGGGTGAGGTTGGGCTTGCGTCCCGATGTCACTGTGCGTCAATTAGATTTTCAGTTTGGATGCATGCCCACCAAACTGCGAAAGGCCTATTAAGGTTGGCAGGCAGGCAAAGAGCCCAGGCGGCCTTCACATTTTTCATGGAACCTCATCCATAGGCAGGATGAGGTTTCATTAAGGGTTTTAAATTTTCTCAAAAATTTTTATTGAAATTAACGCACATGTCGCAGCTCATGTGACAGTTTCACATGAGGTGACATGTCATAAAATTTTTTCCAACACTTTACTGAACTGTCAAAAGTTAAAACTAATCTCCCTGAGGCACAAATTTCTGCGCTCTTTCGTGCACACTCCCAACCCACCCGCACAGGGAGCACTCAGCGCTTTCGGGTGCAATCAACACTGAATGGGTCTTAAGTGGCCCACCCATGTAAAATGGTGGTGCGGACCTGATCAGGGGCACCGATCGGGTCCACGCCCACCCCCGCACGACCCCCCCCCCCCACCAAACGGGGGAAAAATTCTACCCCAAAAGTCTTTTCTGTCAGCATGAACTGTTGCAGTTAAAGGAATGTGAATTTCTTTGATAAGCAACACAACATTGGGAAATGCCAAGTTGTAGCTCAAGAATAAGGCTATTGTCCAAAATGTAATCAGGGTTAGTGAATATGGAACCATTGTCTTACACAAAACTGTCCTCTTGACCCAAGGTGTTATCTCTACACTATGCAATTAAAACCAAGCAAATTACTTTAATGTTAGCCAAGACCAATCAATGAGTTAAAGGCACATGGCCTGATGTGACAGGATACTTGCGAATGAGGCTAAAAAATAGGCCTTAGAGAAACCCCCTTTGCCAGCCATGTTCTAACCAAAGAATACCTGTTCGAATGAAGATTACGCTTTCAGGACCTGATCACCCACCAGTAGTTGTAAAGCCTGTTGGAATGATAAATATACTTTGTATTTCAGGTTATTCGCTTAGTTTAAGAGTAGAAAGAGGATATTGAATGATTTTAATTACGGACACATTGTCTGAGTATTAAAACTGAGGCTTTATTTGTATGGATGCAAGACTTTATATACTTGGCGTAGAGCTTTTCATTCCGCAGGTGGGCATGTGCCTGACCAGAATGGGAGTAAAATAGTGCGGGATGACGTTGGGCAAGCGCCCCGATATCATCGCCAACTCGTGCGATATTTCACTCAGCAGGCACACACGGGTGCCTGAGTGGTTCCCGCCATTAATTAAGTACCCACTTAATGCCCTTAACAGCCCTATTGACTGTGATTTTTCCTTGCCCATGTGATTTTCTGCTCATCACACGGGCAAAAGGGGCAGGTGGCCAGCTGACATTTTCACAAACCTCATCCAAGGGTGGGATAAAAAGGGTCAGCAGCATTGCCAGGGTGAGTAGTGAGGAGTTTTGGAGGTAGTTTGCAGTTGGTTGCTTATTGACACTTGGCAGCTTCATCCCTTTTCGGGGCTTCATTGTTAGCATTTCCAGCCTTCATTTCAGGACTCATTGCTGTCTGCCAGGCCCCCTTGGAGGATTCAGACTCTGTGGTCTGAATCCAGCTTGTGATGGTCTTCCATAACCCTGGTAATGGGGACTGTGGCCTCCACTGGAGGCAGAGACGGACAGAAGGGAGAGGAGGACACATGTCCCTTTGCAGCTTCTGGGTTGGGGAATCAGTTGGAGGAGAGGCTTTGGCACAAGGGACACAGAGCCAGCAGGAAGTCCAAGGCAGAAGGGGCAGCAGAAGATACCACTATCCTCTGCCAAGTTTTACAGGCGGCAATGCAGCTACCTCAATATGTCTGAGGTGCAATGCCGAAGCAGACGGTGACTTCCATTTGCCAGATGATTGGGTCTCAGACCAGCTCGGACTGTGTGGGTGGACACCCCATGCCACTGGCTCTGAAGGTCACAGTGGCCCTCAACTTCTATGCCTCCGGCTCTTTCCAGGTGTCAGTGGGGGATCTGTGTGGAGTCTCCCAATCAGCTGCCCACAGTTGCATCAGGCTGGTGACAGAAGCTCTGTTCAGGCAGGTACTGACCTTTATTCTTCACTGTACAGACGAGGCCAGCCAGACACAGTGAGCCAGAAGCTTTGCAGGGGTTGCTGGGTCCCCCCGCATCCAGGGTGCTATAGACTGCACACATGTGGCTATCAAGGCACCAGCGGGCCAGCCGGGTGCCTTCGTCAACAGGAAGGGATTCCACTCCATGAACGTGCAAATAGTGTGTGATCACAGGATGCAGATTCTGCAAGCCTGTGCAAGGCACTCTGGCTGCTCCCATGACACTTACATCCTGAGACACTCCCAGGTGCCGAGTCTCTTCAGTGCTCCAGCCTGGCTGGACGGTTGGCTGCTGGGTGACAAGGACTATCTGTTGAAGAGGTGGCTCATGATGCCTCTCCACCACTCAAGAACAGAGGCAGAAAAGCATTATAATATGAGTCATGCCTCCACAAGGGCTGTGATAAAGAGGACCATAGGTCTTCTCAAGATGCACATCTGATGCCTGAACCATTCAGCGGGTACACCGCAAAATCCCCCAGAGCGGGTGTTACTGATAGTGGTTTTATGCTGTACTCTCCACAATCTGGCACTGGCAAGGGGGGACCCACTGGAGGAAGAGGATCTTGGCGTAGCTGCACAGGCCACAGAGGATGAGTCCAGCAGTGAGTCAGAAGAGGAGCCCGATGAGGAGAACGCTGAAGGCGTGGAGCCAGACCTCAGTAACCTGCAGGGAGGCAAAGACACTGAGGATGCATTGATCCAATGCTCCCTCAGCTGGGCTACCAAAGACCAGCTTCAACCACACACCAAGTCTGCTGCTTCCATCCCAGGTGTCTGAAAGAATCCTTTCAGTTAGACACAAAGAACACTCAGTGCCTGTGCAATAAAGTTCAGAGTCACCTACAAGACAAAAACATAATTCATGTCATTCTGCCAGTTCAATAATCTTAACAGAAACGTTTCTGGTATTCAACATCAGACCAATATACATAAAGTAAACAAAAGTGAACATAAAATCACCCGTGACCTGTCCTCTTGTGCTCATGGTGCCTATAACTTACTTTTGTGAGCGTTCTGTCTAGGTTCTCTCCCTCACTGGCACCAGCATTGGGGACAGCCTGCTGACTGTGCTGTCCTGTTGGCCTTGATGACCTTGGTGGTTGTCCTCTGGCCAATGGAGCCTGTGCTGGCCCCGCCTGGGAGGGAGCAGCCAGTGCCACAGCTAGCAGCCTCCCAGTCACTGCAGCCACTCGTCAAATGCCATGGCCACTGGTGAAGGGGCAGAAGTGCTGCTGTCGTCATCCAGAGCACCCTGAGAGGAGCCCGCAGAGATGACAGGCAGCTTGTGCGTCAACTTGAGGTCACTCCCTACATGCCATTGATGGATGGGCACCCAGTTGAGGTACCGGATGCCTCATCCATCTCCCACACTGATACTGACCACCTGAGGGCAGTGCTTGTGTGAGGGCTTGCAGGCCTGAGCTCAACCCTAGGAACCTCTCATTCTGTCCCTGGACTTGCCTCTCAATGAGAGACACCACTCTCTCAATGCAGGAGCCAGTGTACTTGGCCAGGACAGTCAACGCAGTGCTTACGCTCCGCACGAACTCCTCCATAATGGAGGCCATGGCACTCATATCTTCATGGATCCCTGCCAGATCCTTCCACACATCTTGCTGGACATCCAACATCTACCACCTAATGGGCAACTCCAGAGACTCATCATCAGCCTTCAACTGAGCACTGAGATAAAAACAAAAAACTGCGGATGCTGGAAATCCAAAACAAAAACAGAATTACCTGGAAAAACTCAGCAGGCCTGGCAGCACCGGCGGAGAAGAAGAGAGTTGACGTTTCGAGTCCTCATGACCCTTCAACAGAACTAGGTGAATCCAAGGAAGGGGTGAAATATAAGCTGGTTTAAGGGGAGGGTTGGGTGGGGGGAGAGAAGTGGAGTGGGGTGGTGTGCTTGTAGGGACAAGCAAGCAGTGATAGAAGCAGATCATCAAAAGATGTCACAGACAAAAGAACAAAAGAACACAGAGGTGTTGAAGTTGGTGATATTATCTAAACGAATGTGCTAATTAAGAATGGATGGTAGGGCACTCAAGGTATAGCTCTAGTGGGGGTGGGGGGAGCACAAAAGATTTAAAAATATTTAAAAATAATTGAAATAGGTGGGAAAAGAAAAATCGATATAATTTATTGGGAAAAAACAAAAGGAAGGGGGAAGAAGCAGAAAGGGGGTGGGGATGGAGGAGAGAGTTCAAGACTTAAAGTTGTTGAATTCAATATTCAGTCCAGAAGGCTGTAAAGTGCCTAATCGGAAGATGAGGTGCTGTTCCTCCAGTTTGCGTTGGGCTTCACTGGAACAATGCAGCAAGCCAAGGACAGACATGTGGGCAAGAGAGCAGGGTAGAGTGTTAAAATGGCAAGTGACAGGGAGGTTTGAGTCATTCTTGGACAGACCTTGGAAAGCCGCTTCCTCTTCACCATGGACGTCCAATCCCTCTACACCTCCATTCCCCCACTAGGATGGTCTGAGGGCCCTTAGCGTCTTCCTCGAACAGAGGCCCGAACAATCCTCATCCACCACAACTCTCCTCCATCTGGCTGAACTTGTTCTCACACTGAACAATTTCTCCTTCAACTACTCTCACTTCCACCAAATAAAAGGTGTAGCTATGGGTACCCGCATGGGCCCCAGCTATGCCTGTCTCTTTATGGGGTATGTGGAACATTCCTTGTTGCAGTCCTACTCCGGACCCCTTCCACAACTCTTTCTCCGGTACATCGATGATTACTTCGGTGCCGCTTCATGCTCTCGTCAGGACTTGGAAAAATTTATTAATTTTGCTTCCAATCTCCACCCCTCCATCATTTTCACGTGGTCCATCTCTGACACTTCCCTTCCCTTCCTTGACCTCTCTGTCTCAATCTCTGGTGATAGACTGTCCACCAATATCCATTACAAGCCTACCGACTCCCACAGCTACCTCGACTACAGGTCCTCACACCCCGCTTCCTATAAGGACTCCATCCCATTCTCTCAGTTCCTTCGCCTCCGTCGCATCTATTCCGATGATGCTACCTTCAAAAACAGTTCCTCTGACATGTCTTCCTTCCTCCTTAACCGAGGTTTTCCACCCACGGTTGTTGACAGGGCCCTCAACCGTGTCCGGCCCATCTCCCGCGCATCCGCCCTCATGCCTTCTCCTCTTTCCCAGAAACATGATAGGGTCCCCCTTGTCCTCACTTATCACCCCACCAGCCTCCGCATTCAAAGGATCATCCTCCGCCATTTCCGCCAACTCCAGCATGATGCCACCACCAAACACATCTTCCCTTCACCCCCCTTGTCGGCATTCCGTAGGGATCATTCCCTCCGGGACACCCTGGTCCACTCCTCCATCACCCCCTACTCCTCAACCCCCACCTATGGCACCTCCCCATGTCCACGCAAAAGATGTAACACCTGCCCCTTCACTTCCTCTCTCCTCACCGTCCAAGGGCCCAAAAACTCCTTTCAAGTGAAGCAGCATTTCACTTGCATTTCCCCCAACTTAGTCTACTGTATTCGTTGCTCTCAATGCGGTCTCCTCTACATTGGAGAGACCAAACGTAAACTGGGCGACCGCTTTGCAGAACACCTGAGATCTGTCCACAAGAATGACTCAAACCTCCCTGTTGCTTGCCATTTTAACACTCCACCCTGCTCTCTTGCCCACATATCTGTCCTTGGCTTGCTGCATTGTTCCAGTGAAGCCCAATGCAAACTGGAGGAACAGCACCTCATCTTCCGACTAGGCACTTGACAGCCTTCCGGACTGAATATTGAATTCAACAACTTTAGGTCTTGAACTCTCTCCTCCATCCCCACCCCCTTTCTGTTTCTTTCCCCTTCCTTTTGTTTTTTCCAATAAATTATATAGATTTTTCTTTTCCCACATATTTCAATTATTTTTAAATATTTTTAAATCTTTTATGCTCCCCCCACCCCCACTAGAGCTATACCTTGAGTGCCCTACCATCCATTCTTAATTAGCACATTCGGTTAGATAATATCACCAACTTCAACACCTATGTGTTCTTTTGTCTGTGACATCTTTTGATGATCTGCTTCTATCACTGCTTGCTTGTCCCTACAACCACACCACCCCGCTCCACTTCTCTACCCCCACCCAACCACCCCCCCCTTAAATCAGCTTATATATCACCCCTTCCTTGGATTCACCTAGTTCTGTTGAAGGGTCATGAGGACTCGAAATGTCAACTCTTTTCTTCTCCGCCGATGCTGCCAGACCTGCTGAGTTTTTCCAGGTAATTCTGTTTTTGTTGCAGCTGAGCACCGTCCCCTAATCCGACTGCTGGCTCCCTGGACACTCTCTGCCTCCGCCTGCATCTTAAGCAATTGTGAACTGCCTTCACCAATGTGCACCGAAATACTAGCCACAGATATAATGCCCACTGAAGTTGGTATCTACACTGGTGCCTGCTTCAGAGACCGGGTGTGACGCAGGTGCAAATGACCCCTGGTGGTCCTGTCAGGGGTGGCCCTTTGGGGTCTGGACATTGAACGCATGCTAGTGAACCTAACAGGGGGAAGGAGGACATGTCATTAATTAGTCATCACACTGTCACTGTGCATGCCAGGTACCTTGTTGAGACAACACAGATCTGTGTCAAGGTGCCTTTGTCTTCCAACGATCAATGGTGACTCTAGGTTCGAGGCTCACATCAATGAAAAGACTACACTAGAATGGTTGTACAAGCATCTCAATTCTGTGCACTGCGCTCTTACCTTTGCCTGTCACCCCCACCTCTCCATGCCCAATTGCACCAGGGCACACCAGTTCTCGAGCTCTAGGATGCCTTGCTCATACCTCAGGAGGACTAGAAGGCTAGCAGGGCCTCTGCCGATCTGCGGCTTTTCTATATTGTTGTGGGCTGTCTTCTCCTGAAAGAACAGAGGAGCATTGGGGTTAGTCCATTCTGTACCTACAGCACCATTGCAGCTTGGCCAACCCCAGCTGAAGAGCACCTGGCAGGGCACACCCAAGTCGTGGTCCTTGAGCCACAAGGCAATCAGTCCAAGCAGCCAGGGCTCACCACCTCGGCCAGCTCCAGCGTGATTGACAGCTGGCACTCAGACTCTAGCACCCCTGAGATCCCCGGAGGAACGGCCACACCTTAACACATCTGCACACTGACCCATGCCAACATGGTACTCACCCATCCTGAGCACAGCAAGTCATCGAAGCATTTCTGGCACTGCACCCAGGAGCACCGTACCATGTCACCAGCGCTGACCAGCGCTGCCACCTCCTCCCATACCCTCTCGGTGAGGTGTAGTGGCCTCCTCCTCCCATCCCTTGGGACAAGCATCTCCCTCCTTCCAGCCACCTCCTCCAGGGGGACAGTGAGGCACTCATCAGAGAAGCAGATGGCAGTGTGCCCACCCAACCTACCCTCCTGCCTGAGTGTCCAGCTGCACTCGGGCCCATAGTGTTGGCTCATGGAACATCCTCCATGGCAGCCTTCCATGGGCTGCCTGGGCCACTTTAAAACAGGCCACCAGTTCACCATTGGACCTGGCAGCCAACAGGACCCACCCCGCTCAGCCCTTCCCGGCCAGTGCGGAGCCGCATTCAGGCTGGGCAGGCCTTAATTGGCCAGCTAGCGTGAAATCACAGTGGGGGACCAATCGTGGGCGGCGGCCCATTTCATGGTCGCTCCCGGGCCTGCCCGCTGTGCCCGCCTGACGAAGGGAAAGTTCTGCCCTTGGACTTAATCGATTCTACCTTATAACCTGTATTGCTTTATATTCCTCTTTGAAAAGATTTCTTTTAATTTGCTTTCTGAAGAATCTTTTCTTACCCTGTGGGTTGAAGTCTTGTTTGAACCTCCAAGAGTTAAACTAAATCATTAAGTAAATTCGGTTAACTAGGCTTTATATTTTAATACACTATCCAAATTTCTACCTAAAATTCTTGCAGCACTAAAAAAAATTGGTCATGCACAGCAACTAAATTTTAAAAAGAATTTTAGTGTCTATTGCTCACATTATATTTACTAATCAGAAATACAGTTAGTCACATCTGGATTCCCAATTAGCCACATGTGGCTAATGCATTAGGAAAAATATTTGTTTATTTAGATCTTTTATTTTCACATGCAGAGGCACTTAAATTCACAGAAGTACTGTGCCGATTACTAAAGGATGATTAGTTAAAGTAAGAGTAGTGTATTGGGTAGTGTAGTGGATTAGCACACTACTTTTCATCTCTGTGGTCTAGGTTTATTCTAGCTCAGACTGCTGAGAGGTGTGAAATTCCATTGTAAAAGTAATTTCAAAAGCTGACACAGATTTGGATAGTAATTACTTGTAAAGAAATGCTCATAGCCCATCCTAATCGGTACTGAATTAGAAGTCTAATTCGTAAGGGTATTTGGGGGATGGGTAAAATACTCTAATGCATTGAGCTGTTCTTCTGAGGTTGAGATTTTTAAAAAATGTTGGGAAAATATGAAAGAATCTTCAGTCAATATCCAATCACACTATGGCCTGAATTTTTGCTAGCTAGGTGAATAGCTCGAGTTGGGAAATTTCCCAATTTCACAGAAAAATCTGTGGGGTGGGGGTTGGAGTTAAAGGGTGTGGGATACATTCGGGCCCACCAACTCAAAAGCAGAATGTTGGTGGCCACACAGGTAGATAGATGAGTGTTGAGGCGGGTTGTTAGAAGGCATGCCCTGGTTCCCTAGGACCTTGTCCAAATTGAACAATAGGATTTTAGACCCTCTAGCCCTCACCCTCACATCCTTTCATGCCCCTATCTACCCTGGGCACACCTCAGGAGCCATACGGAGTTAAAATAAAGTAATACTCTAAAAATCTAATGCAGTTTTCACTACGTAGAGTTGATAGTTAAGAAAACTCCAATTCATGAAAACCCATTCAAAGCTTTATTTCCAAATCTTAAGTGCTTAATCTCTTATAAAAACAAATAAACCTCTACTCATATCTCACATCAAAGACAGATAATCCTTTAATAATTTAATTGAGCTGTCAATCAAGCTTCGAGACCCCTGCAGAGATAATTGTAGATTTTGGAAATCAGCCAAGCTTTCATAAAGAGCCTTTAGGGAAATGTCAACAAACAACCAATGAAACTTCTAGAACAGAGAATTTTTTTAAACTATCACTGACACCTGAAATCTGTTTTGTTTTGTATTTTTAAAAGGCTGGGGATTTAAATAGCTTCAGGTCATGACAGTTAAACTTACTGTTAAAACTGGCAGTTAAACCAACTACCCTTCAAAAATCTTTTCATCTACTCCATAAATTCATGACTCCTACACTGCAATTTAAGGTTCTTACAACAGCCAAAACAGTGCTTGTTTGAACTCAGCACTGAGTTTAAATGGCCTGCTGAGTTCAGGCTTCCTTCACATGTGAATCACACTCTCTCCCCTTTCCTTTACTAGCAAAAATTGGATCTATTGAAAAAGTCAGGGTGGAACTTCCATTTCTGGGTCATGCTTGCATTTTTAAAGGTCCACAGCATCTTGCAGACTCTGTGAAAATCCAAGCCTATATATTAAACAATCTACATGCCCTGAGTTTACTCTGTGTATGCAAAATAGCAGAAGCAAGACTTTTACTAGTGCTTTTGCACAGCATTTTCTGCACACCTTTTCTTATATATAGCAAGAAACACATTAAACAGAGAAATAGAATGTTTTCTATATTCTTAACTCATATAATAGAATAGCACTTTGTACATTATGATCAACATCCAACAGCCCTTGGATAACTTCATATTGGTCAGTGACCTGGAAAGGTTCAGTTAATTTATAACCTTGAATGAGTAATGCTGGCATTCTCAATGTGAAAAATGTTCAGTTCGGCAGCTGCAGTAAAATAATTGTCTCTGAAAAGAAATTGGCAGAGTTCAGAGTGTATGAGCCTCTGACGGCAAATCCCTGTTGCATAACATTGGTATTTTCAATGCTATGGCGCCATTTTGGTTGCAAATGGTATCCATGTTGCACTTGCCACTTCCAGCCTGATGTGCAGTGGATGGCCTTTTGGTGGGAATGTTAGTGCTTGCTTTAGAATCATGCAGCAAAAGTATGCAGAGTAGAAACATCACAATGTCAGGCAGCTTGTAACCCTGATTGATGCCAGCACTACCTAATCTGACTATACTGCTCCGTGTGGCAGATCTGGGGTATCCAGAGAAAGTAAGAACATCAGTGTAAAAGACTAAGGCTGAAGCATTTGCAACTGTCTGCAGTCAGAAGTGCCAAATTGATGGTCCATCTCAGCTTCCTTCTGATGTCTCCAGTGTCACAGAGGCCAGTGTTCAGTCTATTTGATTCACTCCATGTGATATCAAGAAACAGCTGACCTTACTGATTATAGCAAAGGCTATAAGCTCCAACAACATCCTGGCAGTAGCACTGAAGATTTCTGCTCCAGAACTAGCTGAACCCCTCACCAAGCTGTTACAGCACAGCTACAATATTGGCATGTGGAAAATTGCCAAAGTATGTTCTATCCACAGAAAGCAGGACAAATCCAATCCAGCCAATTACTGCCCCATAAGTCCACTCACAATAATCAACAAAGTGATAAAAGGTGTCATTGACACTGCTATGAACTGGCACCTACATACAAATAACCTGCTCATTGATGCTCAGTTTGGATTTCACCAGGATCTCTCGGTGCCAGACCTCACTACAGCCTGGTTTAAAAATGGAAGAAGAGCTGAATTCCAGTGGTGAGGTGACAGTTATTGCCCTTGACATCAAGGTAACATTTAACTGATTGTGACATAAAGGGAGCCTAGCAAAACTGAAACCAATGGGAATCAGCAGGATAGACTCTCTGCTGGCTGGAGACATGCAGCACAAAAGAATACAATTATAGTTGTTGAAGCCCCAAAATGTCAATCCCAAGATACCATTCCAGGAGTTCTTCAAGGCAGTGTCCTAGCCCCAATCATCTTTGTTGCTTCATCATACGGTAAAAATAACAGATGTTCATGAATGATTGCACGGTGTTCAGTTCCATTCATGGTTCCTCAGATACTGAAGCAGTCCATGTCCATATGCACAAAGACCTGGAGAACATGCAGGCTTAGGCTGATAAGTGACAAGTGACATTTCTGCCATGCGAGTGCCAGGCAATGACCTTCACCAACAAGAGAGAATCTAACCATTTCCACTGAACTTTCTTTGGAATTACCATTGCTGAATCCCTCATTATCAACATTTTGGGAGTTCCAATGAACAGAAATTTAACTGAAAAATCCATATAAATACCGCTGCTATAAAAGGCTCGGTATTCTGCAATCCAAACATGCCCCCTTACTTCCCAGAGCCTGTCCAATATCTACGAGGCACATTTCAGGAGTGTGATGGGATACTCATCGCTTCCCTGGATGAGTGCAGCTTCCACAACACTCAAGAAGCTTCACGTCATCCAAGACAAAACAGCCTGTTTGACCTGCACTGTATCTACCACTTTAAACATTCATTCCCTCTGCCAGCTTTGTGCACAGTGTATACCTTTTGTGAGATGCACTGCAGTGGCCATGGGCCCTTTGAGAGCACCTTCCAAACCCATGATCTCTATTGCCTAGGAGAACAATGGTAGTATGTGCGCGGGGATGTCATTATTTGCAAGTTTCCCTCCAATGCACAAATTATTCTGACCTGGAAATATATCTCTGTTCCTTTACTGTTGCAGGGTTAAAATCCTGGAATTTCCCTCCCTAACAGCACTCTAGGTGTATGTACACCACATGGACTGCAGTGTTTCAAAAAGGTGGATCATCATCACCTCCTCAAGGGCAATTAAGGATGGGCAATAAATGCTGGCCTTGCCAGCAATGTTTACATCCCATAAGCAAATGAATAAAAGGCAGAATTCTGAGGTTGCAGTTAGGGAAAGTGGTTTGGAGTGAAATCAAGAGATGTATACTAACACCATATGCAGCTTGTAAATCAAAAGACATTGTCAGATGAGAGGGAAGCGGGATGTAAGATGGAGGATCATGTGTGAGGATACCATCATCTTCGGTGATTTCAGGCCCACTGCTGGTCATGGCCATGGATACGTCTGCTCTAATAATGGTGAGCACCATCTCCTCCATCAGGCTGAGGGACAGGCAACTGTGCCTCCCACCAGACACATGCACCATTCAAATAATTATGTGCCAACTTGTCCTGCAAGACAGAAGGTAGTATGTCAGTGAGTTTAGAGCAATGTTTTTTGGTGGAGTGCCTGTTAAAATTGAATAGCTGGAAGTGTGTGCAAGCTGTCAAATGTGGGTGTGAGGCTTGCAGCAGTGCTAAGTGTGTGAGGGTGAGTTGAAGCTATGAATGTGAAGTGTGAATCATTGTTGGTAGGAAAATGAACCAGGAGGTAGTGAATTAGCAGGATGTGAGGTTAGTGGTTCAGTTGTAAGGATAAGCTGTACTCCAAAGTACAAAATCGTATTCTGCACAGTAGATTTGCTGGTTTGTGTGCATTTACTGAAAAAAAACAGGTATTATCAGAAATTACTGAAAATCCTGAACTAAATATGATAATTCCAGGCAATTACTTTTATATAGATTATTTTTTGAAATCTACAAAATTCACTGCAGTGAAAGGATTTTCTTGTTTGAATTTATAAAAAGATTGGTATGTAAATCAAGAGGTCAGTATAAATCACCATTTTGACAGAAAAATAAGTCAATAAATGTAGCAGATTCTGAGATGCATGATGTGGTTGCATTTCATATTGTACTCAACAAAGGTACCATTATTCAGTAACCAAGGAAATAACGCAGTCCCATTGTCAAAAATACTCACGCACTGCTTTTTGTCTGAACATTTCGCTGCCAAATACACAAAAGTTTTTGAGTACAGATGTGTACGAAATGTGAATATGAACATAGGGATTACATATTTAATGATGGGGTCTATTACTCGTTTTGTATTTACTGATCAGAAATGCAATGGGTCACATCTGGATTTCCAATTAGCCGCATGTGACTTGTGGCTAATGAATTGAGCAATATTACCCTTCATACATCATGGTCCTTGTATAGCTACTGGCTACATAATTTATTTAGTTCTTTCCCTTTCTTAAATCAAACGTTCCAGTTAAATTCACAGCAATATTGTGTAAAATAATTAAAGGTGATTAAATAAGGGTGGTATTTTGGGTTGCATAGAGGATTAGCATATTAATTTTTATCTCTGAGCTCCTGATTTAATCTAGGCCAGACTGTTGATAAGTATGAGATTCCTATGTGAAATTAATTTAGATAGTTGACACAAGTTTTGACTGCTAATTAATTGTACAGAACTACCCACATCCATTCCCAATTGGTACTGAATTAGAAATCTCATTCATAAGGATTTATGGGGGTTGGGTAAAATACTCTGATTATCTTTATGAGTTTAGGATTAAAAAAGAACTGTTGAGACAATATAAAGGAATCTTTAGTCAGTATCCAATCACACTACAGGAGGAATTTTCCACTCCTGCCTGTGGCTGGTTTAGTGGCAGGTGAGAGCAGAAAATTTGGAGAGAGGCCAAAAATTGGATTCCATGGCAGGTCAGGTTTACCGCTGATTCATGACGGGAACGTCATTTGCACGCATTACCACATCATGAATACGCTACTCCCTGGAATCATGCCGCCCTTCTCATCATTGGGAAATTAGACTGTTCTAGAAATAAGTGGTATGCAGCTGACTTCACTTGTGACTTTTGATGTGCGTGCAACATTCCAGTACTGGGGCTTAGCGCACTTCATCGTCAGGGTGAGAGATTAAGGAAGTCATGGGGCTTTGTGGGCCATGCTACAGTGCTATACATGGTACGCATGTCATAGTCCTGCTCCAGGGAGGGGCATGACCTATTGGCTCAATTGGGATAAGGCACAGCACAGTGTGCAGGACGTGGTCATGGTCTTACAATTGTTGGCCACAGTCTTGTCTGGCTTGGTACTGGGTTGCAGATGGGATGGTCATGGTTAGGGAGGTATCTCTGCAGCCTGTAAAGGGGAAATAGTAATACAGAGCGTGGTATTCGGAACTCTCCTGGGGAGGCGAGGTCTCCTCTGTACATGGCTGTGCACACAGCCTTGAGATGGGGAGGGTTGAGGTCCACATGGGGCATGGGGACATCAGCAGTGATGGGTTCAGGTGGGAAGGCTGGAATGTCCACCACAATTACAATGGGATCCAGGGTTACTGGGGGAGGCTGGAGAAAAAATGGAGGGAGGTCTGCACATTGTGAGGTTCCAGGAATATTGGAAGGATCCAAACACTCACAGGGGGAGGGTCGAAACTAGTCTCAAAATCAAAGGTCATTTTGCAAGCCTGAAGTTATTACACTGTTTGAAATCGAAATGGGAAAAGAATCTGCATGGGAGAGGCCTGAGGCAGTGTGGCAGGAGCACACGGCTGGACTAAGGGGCCCTTTCGAGGGCACCCTCAAACTGCTTAGAGTCTCAACATTGAAATGGAGTCAGGACTTAGGGAAAAAAGACTTCCTTGAGAAGGTGCAATTGGAGACATTGCTTTTTGTTGTGCTTTAATGGAAGACTGCAGGAGTCACTGGCTTCATAATACAGTCGCTGTATTTGAGCATTAACAGAGAGCTATGTGAGAATGGAAAACAGAGGCAACCATAACGGAAGCACAGCTGCTGCATATCTGCCAGATCATAATGTGCTTTCTCTAATTGGCATGGATAATGGGCCAAAGGGCATCCAGTCATTGTTGAAGTGCAAGCTAAGCTTAATCAGTATACCCGATCAGAGATTACAGGAGTGTCTTTGGTAAGGTGGCACATTTCATGAATGTGTCCAAACCTCTCCCAAGCCCTGTGGGGTTGAGATGTCAGGTATCAGGGTTGGCATTGTGATCAGCTAGATATGTGTGCACGTTTCAGCTGCAATGTTGTATCAGCGAAAACTAGTAGCGCAGATGCAGTTCAAGGGGATGACATTTTCTTTCTTTTTGTGAGCGGGAGGTCAACTATATCTGCCCAGTGTTCATTAATCTCGTGCATCCATCAGTCCCCAGGGAGAAGGAGGATTGAATAATGGAGCTGCAATCAATGCTGCCTTCTTGATGGCAGTGATCTGATTGATGTGGACAAGGGCCCAACGATGCCCAGCCCAGCTTCAAAAGGAGGCCCAGCCTCATATCCATAGTCCAGGGGATATCCAGCAACACCCAGAGGATGTAATTAAACCCATCCCATGGAGGCAACTCGCATGACCAAGGGTCTACCAAAGAAGACTTTCCAATGTGGAGATGAGCGACAGACAATGCTGTGTACATCTGCACTTGTCAAGAGATGTGGTGGATCATATCTGCCACATTCTGCGGGAGGATCTAATGCCCCAAGGATTGGGGGGACAGCCCCTGTCAGTGCCCCTGAAGGTCACTGCCATGCTCAATTTCTTTGCCTGAAGATTATTCCAGGGAGCCACAGCAGACCTATGCAGCATCACACAGTCCTGAACACATAAATGTATCATGGAGGTGACAGATGCCGTCTACAGTAAGGCTCATCATTATGTGAAGTTCACACACGCTGAAGATAGCCAGGCTGCTAGAATTCTGGATTTGCAGCTATCTCAGGCTTCCTGACAGTACAGATTTTAATCGATTGCACACGTGTGGCTTTGAGAGCTCCGTGGCAACAGCCCCTGATGTTCGTTAACAGGTGAGGGTTCCACTCCCTGAATGTTCAACTGGTATACGATCACCAGAAGCACATCATGCACATTTGTGCCAGGTCCATGGGAGTTCCCATGACTCATATATCCTGAGTCGCTCCCAAGTGCCTCACGTATTCGAAGGGCCCTCAGCGATTATAGGGCTGGCTGCTTGGGGATAAGGGGTAACCTCTCAAGTAATGGCTCATGACACCTGTGCATTGTCCCCTGAGTCACTCAGAAGAGAGATACAATGAGGCATGTAAGGCAATATGGTCCATCATCGAGAAAACCATTGGCAAAGATGATGCACTTCTGATGCTTGGGCCAATCAGGTGGGCCTTGGCCCATACTCCACCCTCCATAGACGGTGTCCCGCATCATCATGGTCTGTTGCACCCTTCACAAACTGGCGTTTCAAAAGGGGGGAATCCCTTGCCAGGGGGAGACCTGGAGGAGGCTGAGCACTCCTTGGACGATGAAGGCTTCCACAAAAGGATGCCATCGAAGGAGCACAACGTGGAAGATGTGCCCAGGCCATACTGATAGTCCATGATTCCAGGAGGATTAAGGTACAGGCAACAGAACACAGCCACATTCCTTCTGTCCATTACTTCCTTGCCAGAAAGGCCTTTGCAACCAGTGACATTGAGAGCAAGTTCAGGATTCTGTCTCGCACCTTCAACCCTTATTATTCACTAGGTCCTAATCTTTGGAATATCAGCACTACACCTTGTATCTGTGAGTTCTGGGAAGTGATAGTCACCACAAGAGCACAGACAGTTTGTCAAAAGGCTCAATGCAGTTGTCGCCATCTTAATGAGAAACTTTTAGCGGACACTGAGATGTGTGCTTGGTTGGAGAGAACATCATGGCTATAGGTCTTGTGC
Source organism: Carcharodon carcharias (assembly GCF_017639515.1). NCBI lineage: Eukaryota > Metazoa > Chordata > Chondrichthyes > Lamniformes > Lamnidae > Carcharodon > Carcharodon carcharias. The sequence goes on along the minus strand of NC_054474.1, from coordinate 81,747,343 downwards.
TTTGGCACTGCCAATGAAGGCAGCCTTTTGAGAAACAGTGACAGCCACCCCTCCAAGGCTACTGAGCATGATTAACTCCATGTTGCTTTGTAAGGAGTATGGTTACTAATGCATTTTGCAGGCACTTCCAGTAAAATGTGTGACACATCTTCCTGACATAGCACAAGGGCCGAGTAACTATCATGACTCAGATACGCATCACATGAATGTGAATCTCACAAAGGGAGGCGATGACTGAGTGGGAGCACGGCTCACCCTCGCAACATAAATGCATAAGAATGACACTTTCAAATGACAAGACCATTCTCATAAACAGCAAATGTATTTACAAGGTGCAAGCAAGATATTAACAGTGACTGAATACCCATGACCCAGAAGTGATGTTAAAACTTCTTAATTTTTCTAAACAAACTGTGACACCTAGGTGCATCCCTGACACCCACAGCAGAGGTGGAGGCAGCCTGCTGACTAAACAGGCTACGCATGTTGTCTTTGATGATTTTGGAAGATGTCCTCTCGAGAGATAGGTGCCCCCTTCTTGTCTTGTACAGCTGCAGGTGTTAGGGTCACAGGCAGGGGGGTTTGGAATCGGCTGGAATCTCGGAGTCACCTGGATGGATGAGCCCAGGGTCTCCAGCTGCTGGTCCTCCTCCCTGTGGGTACCCGAGGGGCCCTGCCTGACTCCCTGAGGAGAAAGGGCACCTGGGGGATGGTCCCCCTCACCTAGCCACTGATGGATCCCACCAACACCTATAATGCTGGAGTGTGGGTCCGAGCGCAAATCTAGCAGGATCTGCTGGATCACAGGTCTCCAAGATAGCCGCCAGCCTGCCCATAGAGACCTCGAGACACTTCCATGTTGGAGCCAAGATAGACAGAATGCAGACAGACTCCTTCATCCTTCGCTCTAGTCAGTTGACTGCTTCTGGCAACACTCCCCAATTTTTAGCTGCCTGTTGTTGCATCTCCAGCATGTGTGAATGGCTGTTTCCAGAGGCTCATCCCCTGACTCAGACTCAGCAAGTGTTTACCCTATTTTCACACTCTGCTTTCTTACCTTAATGCCACCATCAGCACTACCTTTAGCCAGCACCACTACCATTAACACCCCTTTGTCCTTTTGTTCATGACATCTTTGTCAATCTCTCCTTTGCCCCCACCTATCACTGACATTCTATCCAGCTGCACCTGCTCCACCCCCCTTAAACAGTATAAAATTCATCACATTTTTACTTCTCTTTAGCCCTGAAGAAAAGTCATACGGACTCGAAACATTCACTCTGTTTTTCGCTCCATGGATGCTGTTAGACCTGCTGAGATTTTCCAGCATTTTCTGTTTTTGTTTCAGCAAGTGCCTGCTCTTCAGCAATTCTCCGAATCCAGGGCTGACACTGTCTCCGACTGTTGTCAAGACCTGTCCATGATGTATTCCCCAGATTGTGATCCTGAGCGAACTAGGACTTACCAGGCTGTGTGTCTCTGGGTGGGAGGAGAGTGCAGGTGAAAGCAGTGACAGGTCTTCTTCCAATGGCTCCTCAGCTTCTTCTGAGGTGACCTGGGGGCTGGGGCTTATGTTGGCTCTGGAGGTCTGTCTGGACCTGTTGCTGCCTGTGAGAGAGAGCAGGTAGATTTAGTTCATGAAGAGACTGAATAGAACATTGCATGCCACTCATTGTGAATGTCAGGATGTGATCAACTCACGGAGGGCTCATCCATATTGGCCTTCTGGGAGAGATGGATCTTGCTTTCATCAAAGGAGCGATCTCTGTCCTCCCTTACCAACTCAACGGTATCCTCCTCGAATTGGATGGTTCCTGTATGTCAGCCGTCCCTCCCCCAGCCTGGGATCGCTCACTCTTGGTGTGGGCAAGCTTGACTTACATGAAGACAAGTAGATGGAATGTGACAAGGAGAGATGGAGGAGAGTTTGGGAAGCATGCATGCCTACTTTGTGTGCTGAGCCGTTCCCTGTAAGGTCTGAGGATGGAGTTGTGCAGCACGATAGATTAGATACTGATGATGTTAAAGTGCCCGGGAGACAATCATTGCTGGTGTCTGCTCCACTAATATTGTGTGAGGTCCCTGAGCAGTTTAACTCTTTGAGTACATGATGCCAGGGTGGAAGAGTGAGATTGGAATGAGCCGAAGGGTGACTTACCCTGGCGGAGTGGATGAGATCATTCATCCTCTTCATGCCCTGGATGGTGTTTCTTGTACGGGTGCCCGATGAGCTGACCGCCCTTGCATTCACCTCCCAGGCCTTCGAGGTGAGGCTGGTGGGACTCCTGGATCCATCTCTCAGATAGAGGACATCCCGGTGCTGGTGGATTCCATTGATGAGGACCCCAAGGAAGTCATTACTAAACCTCAGGGCAGCTTCCATCTCCACACAGACACCTGAAGTCGTCTCCTTCACAAAGCTGGGCTGGAGGTAGTGAATATGTGTATTCATGTGGTGTTTAAATATGGCAGCCAGTCCTTTAAACCCATTGGGTAATGGCGGGATGGTGGATGAATCAGTTTCCGACCCACCATGTGATTTGGAGAGGTACTTGCCTATGCATAATTAATTAGATTCTGAGCTCAAAATTGGGTGCGATTTCCTGCCACGCCGATCTGCAGGAAACATGCCGCAGGACCCGACCACCACGGCACCTCCCTTCAAAAATGGTAAATTCAGCTCTATATGTCAAACATAGGGCAGACCTTCTCATCTCGTGGGGATGGAAACGGGAGTGAAACAATGCACAATGACATCGGGAAAGCCGGCTGACGTCATCGCGCACTGTCACCATCTTTCGGTCGGCGGGCACATGCCAGAGTTGGCAGTGCACCTGCCGACAATTAAGAGACCTATTACGGCCCTTAAGTAAGTAATTAATTTGAACTTATCGCTGCCAGCTCAACCATTCAGTTGGCGGGCCTTTGTATTTTTTACGAAACCTCATCCACAGAAAGGGCGAGGTTTCCAATGGTTACTAAAAAAAACAATTAAAACATTTTAACATCATTTTTTACATGTCCTTCTTCATGTGACTGAGTCACATATGGGGACATGTTTATATCATTTGTAAAATAGTTATTTTTCATTTTAAAATTCTTCAACTCCTGAGGCAGCTCTGTGCCTTCAGGGAATTTTCAGTGTGCGCACCCGTGCACATGCACAAGCTTTTGCGCTCGCACTCCTCCTGCCCCGACCCTGACAATGCTGAGGCTCTTAGCGCACGTTTCACACTGGTGGGCTGTTAATTGGCCAGCCAGCGTGAAATCGCGGTCGGAGCCCGATTGTGGGCAGTGGCCTGTCTCGCAGCCATTCCCGGGCCCGCTGACTGATGAGGAGAAAGTCCTGCCCATGGGTGGAATTTTACAGCAGGGAGATGTTACAGTCCCATCGGAGTCAATAGAGTTTAGAATGGCTCGCCGTATTTTACGACCCCATGAGCTATGATGAGCCCATAAAATTCCGGCTCATGGGTTTACCTGTTACTAGTCAGTGGTTTAGAAATAGTTCAGATAAGATATAGTTTTGAATGAAAAATGCTAATGTTCCCAATGTGAAAAATGCTTTCTGTTATCCAAATGTATAAAAAAGAATTGCTTCTGAAAAAAAATTAGCAGAGGTCAGAGTGTATTAGCCAGATTTGAACTGTTCAACACAATAGCAGTGGGGGAGCCTGGTACAGCATGGGAAACACATCAGTTTCGGCAGTGTGCTCATCAGTGGCTGTTTAACCCAGCCACGGAAGTAGGATCTGACTTCTGGGTTAGTGCGAGCGTGCATGATGGTGACCCTGATAAAACTTCCCACCTATAAGCCACTCAGTCCTGATGATATGCACCTTAGATTGTTGAAAGGTTTCAGAGAGGAGATAGCAGGGGTGTTGACCAAAATCTTTAACGCTTTTAAACCCAATGTATCCAATGCAGTACCTTTATTCGACTGGGGAGTGAAAGATAAATTGGTAACGTTAGACCAGTTAGCCTAACATTAGATGTGGGCAAAGCAAACTCTTGAAATCAGCAATAATGAGCGTTTAGAAATGCATGGAATAATCAAGGTCAGCCAGCTTGAATTTGTTAAAGTCAAGTTATTTTTCACAAATTTAACAGTTTATTGAGAAGGTGGTCAATGAGATAAATAAAACAAATACAGTAGGATTCATTACAATGCATTTTCAGAAGGTATTCAATGTGGTGCCTCATAAGAGAGTTATTTGAAAAATTCAGGGCAGATGGTAAAAGAGAAATATAACAATTTGGATAGATAATTGGTACCAGACAAAAGTACAGCCTTGGCAGATAACAAAGTAACTGTACAAGGCTCCAGGAAGATATAGGCAGGTTTGTGGAATGTGCGACCAGAGAGAAAACACACTTGAATTTGGATAATTATGAGGAAATGCATTTTAAAAGGGGAGAAAAGTATAGAGGTTTATACTGAATGTAGAGATGTTGAAAGGTATGGATAAATAAAGTGGGGTTTTATAAATAGGGACATAGGACAGGATTCTTTGCTAAGCAGGCAGGTGTGCGTCCGCACCGCTCAAGCTTAAAATGACATGCGATGACATTGGGCGAGCGTCTTGATGTCATCTCGCGCTTGCGCGATATTTCAGTCAGCGGGCGCGTACGGGAGTTGGCAGCACACCCGCCGACAATTAAAAGTCATTTTAAGGCCGTTAACAATCCAACTGTTTAAAATTTTTTGCTGCCCATTGGAGGGCAGGCAAAAAGACCAAGTGGCCTTTGCATTTTTTAGGAGGCCTCACCCACAGGTGGGATGAGGTTTCTAACAGCAAATAAAAGTAAAATAAAAATTTTAATATTTCATTTATAACATGTCTCTGCTCATGTCATGACAGAGCCACATGAGGGGACATGCGTTATAACATTTTTAAAATCTTTATTTTTAATGTTTTAAACTCTACGGCAAGAATTTTTAGCTTGTCAGGCGGTCGCGCACCTGAGCCAACTGGGCGTAAAATGATGCGGTATGACATCAGGCGAGTGTCTCAATGTCATCGTGCACTCACGCGATATTTCAGTCAGCGGGTGCATGTTGGAGTCAGCAGCACACCCGACAATTAAAAGGCCTATTAAGGCCATTAAAAAAGTAATTAAAATAAATTTTCGCTGCCTATCCAGCCTTACAGTTGGTGGGCAGGTGAAAAGGCCAAAGCGGCCTTTGCATTTTTTAGGAAGTCACATACATTATAACATTTTAAAATCTTTATGTTTGATGTTTTAAACTGTTTATCTCCCTGAGACAGATCTCGATTTTCAAGCGCGCACCCGTGCGCATGCATGAAGTTCCCCGTTCGCCCTCCTCCCACACCACCGCACAGGCATTGCTGAGCTCTGCTGCTCGTGTTTCATGCTGGACGGGTCATAATTGGCTCGCCAATGTGAAATCGTGGTCCAGCCCCAATTACGGGCAGCGGTCAGCTTTCCAACTGCCCCCACTCACCCTCGACGAGGGAAAAAACCCTCCCCACAGCGTATGAGTAAACAAGTAATATATTTGTATAAAAGACGAGTTAAGTTACAGTTAGAGAACTATGTTAAGTTTTTAGTGCTCTACTATAAATGGACACTAAAGCCTTGGAGAGCGTACATTCATCAGGAATATCATAATAACAGGGAACTACAGGTATGGGGAAAGATTTTGGATACTAGCACTGTTTCCATTAGAGTAGAGAAATCTGAAAAATTGAATAGAGTTTCAAAATTCTGAAGGATTTTGATAAAGTGAATATGACATGATTATTTCCTCTGGGCAGAGAGTGACGAGTTCAATTTAAAACTCCACAGATCATGCAGACAGAAGTTGGAAGACATTTATTTACACAGATTTATTGGAGCATAGATGATTTAGCATGGGAAATGGTTCAGGTAAGGACCATTAAATCTTTTAAGGGGGAAAAAAAAGGGAGGTTACAGGGGAAGGGATTGAGGGGAGCAACAGAGGGGTTGGATTTTGATCAGAAACAGTAAATGCTGGAGCTACTCAGGCCAGCCAGCACCTGTCAAGATAACACAAGACATTTCAGGTATAAAACCTTTCTTCAAAACTGAAAGCTATTACAGGGGAACAGAATTTCAGAAGAAGCAGAATGACGGCAAAGGGGACGCACATAAGCACATGTACACTCACCCATGTACACACACATATACACACACAAGAAAAGGTTACAGGGGGATTAGGAAATGGTGAACGAGAAGGAGGCATTATGAGAGGAATGAGAAATAAAAAATATATAAGAGACAAATAGAATGTGAAAAGTATTGAACAGGAACAGGTACAGAATTGAAAATCCTAATACCTGGCAAAGTGGACCATCTCCATGTGCCTGGTGAAAGAAAAAGATCGGTCAACTCCAAAGTTGCACATCACTAAGCTAACACTGTTATGACTGAGGAGATTGATGAGAGGTACCCTTTCTTAGCAACAGCCCCCTCACCTGTCCAATCTCTGGGGCAGAATTTCCCCCCATTGGAGGGGAAGTTGAAGAGAGGGGCGTGGAGGCGTGCCTCCGATCAGTGCCCCCAATTGGGGGCGCACCGTCATTTTACGTGGGCGGGCCAATTAAAGCCCACCCAGCGTGATGTCAGCATGGAAGCGCTATGTGCTCCCAGTGAGGGCAGGGGGAGAATCCCTAAATCGAGAGTGCGCTTTGTTGCACATGCACACAAAAGAGTACACCTGAGGCTAAGTGCAGCCTCAGGGAGATCGGCTCTACAGTAAAAAATCTTAAAAATAGCAAAACAATTTCCCTGACATGTCCCTTCATGTGACACTATCACATGAGTTGGGATATGTCCATCACTTTTAAATTCAATTTAATTAGATTTTTGAAAACCTACATGAAACCTCATCCCGCCCTGGATGAGGTTTCATGCTTTTTAAATTCCCGTCAGGGCTCCTGGCCTGCCCGCCAACATTAAGGTCGGATGGGCAGGTCCATTAATTACTTCAATGACCTTGTCCATGGCCTCAATTGGCCATTGACAGGTCGGCAGGTGCACAACTGATTTTGCTGAGCCCCCGCCTTCCTGAAAATTTAAATGGGGGGCGGGGTGACATCGGGAGTTCCCCCAAACGTCAACAGTTCCGCTTAACGTCATCGTACATCGGTGAGTGGGCCCCTCGCTAACAGGGAAACCCTGGCCCTGGAAACAGTGGTCCACACCCACTCTACATTGCTGGAGAGAAATTAGAAATTATAATTAATGTCTGAAGCTGTTAAAGTTGATATAAAAGCCTGAGGGTTCTAAAGTGCTTAATAGAAAGATGAGATGCTGTTCCTTGGGTTCGTGTTGAGCTTTCCTGGAGAATTGCAGAAGGCTTAAGACAGAGTGATCAATGGGAGTGGAGAGGCAGCAAACAACAAGCAGCCTAGGATTGCCCACGTGCATAGAGTATACATGATGAGCAAAGTATTCACCTAATCTTTATTTGAGCTCCCCTGTGTAGAAAAGCCTGTACCATGAGCAGAAATTAGAGCATACTATGTTGGAGGAAGAGCAAAAATATTGCTGTTTTTGTTTTTTTTAAATTTGTAAGATATGAGGCAGAATATTGACCTCGGCGGTGGGGGTGCACCCAACATGCTGACGCGTAAAATGATGCACGATGATGTCAGGCGTGCGACCCAAAATCATCGTGCATCATTTCGATATTCCGCTCGGTGGGCGCCGCATGCCACAGGCAGCTGCTCGCTTGCTGAACTATCAACGGCCTATTAAGGCCATTAAAAAGCAGTTAAAGTTGTTAGCGATGCTGCCCGTTGGCGGGCAGGCGAAGAGCCCAAGTGGCCTTTGCGTTTTTCAGGAAACCTCATCCACAGGCGGAGTGAGGTTTCCTCAAAGTTTTATAAAATAATTATTAAAATTTTGCAAAATTCACAAACATGTCCCAGCTCATGGGACACTGTCACATGGTGGGACTTTTAAATAATGTTGTTAATTCCTTTAGTAAAAAGTTTTATTCTAAACTTAATTTCCCTGAGGCAGCTCTGTGCGGGTGGGCGGCAATCGGCTCCGCACCCGCCTCTTCCCAACCAGCCCGACATGGGTAAGATTCAGCCCATGGGCATCACTGGTAAGGCCAGCATTTATTGCCCATTCCTAATGGCCCTTGAGGAGGTAGTAGTAAACTGTCTTTGAACCTGTGAAATCCAAATGGGATAGATATACCCACAGTCCTATTAGGGAGTGAATTTTCCCCAGCGGCAGTGGAGGGATGCCAATATATTTCCAAGCTAGAATGGTCTGTGACTTGGAAAGGAAATTTAAGGGTTTGGGGTTCCCATATTTTTCTGCCTTTGTGATTCTAGATACAAGAGGTTGCAAGTTTGGGAGCTGTTGTCGAAAGACACTTGGCGAGTTGCTGCAATGCATCTTATAGATAGCATACACTGTAGACATGTTGCGCCAATGGTGGAAGGAATGTTTAATGTGGTGGTAGGTGGGGTGCCAATCAAGTGGGCTGCTTTGTCCTGGATGGTGTCAAGTTACTCGAGACTTGTTGGAGCTGCACTCATCCAAGAAAGCTGCAGTCATCCCATCATAGCCCTGACTTACACCATGTAGATGGTGGACAAACTTTGGGGAGTTAGAAGGTGACATACTTGACACAGAATTCCCAGTCTCTGACCTGCTCTTGTAGCCACAGCATTAATATGGCTGGTCCAGTTCAGTTTCTGGTCAATGGTGATCCCCCCCCAGAATGTTAATGGTGGGGAATTTACCAATGGCAATGCCATTGAACGTCAAGGAGAGTTGGATAGATCTCTTGTTGGAGATGGTCATTGCCTGGTACTTGTATGACAAGTAACACTCTTTGTCACCAGGAAGCAACGCACACCTGAATATTCACCAGGTCTTGCTGCATGTGGGCATTGGCTGGTTCATTATCTAAAGTCTTGCTAATGAAACTATATATGCTGCAATCATCAGTGAACATCCGCTCTTCTGGAGGTAAGGTCATTGTTAAAGAACCTGAAGATGTTTGGGCCAAGGACACTACCCTGAGGAACTCCTACAGCAGCATCCTGGGATTGAAATAATTGGCTTCCACCAACCACAACCACAACCACAACCCCCTTTGTCCTGGTATTTGATTGGAGTATATAAGACCTTGAATGGTCTCAACTAGATGGATGTAGAAAGGATGTTTTTTCTTGTAGGGTGAGTCCAGACCTGGGGGGCACTGTTTTAAAATTAGTGGTCACTGTGATAGGACAGAGATGAGAAGAATTTTTTTCTCTCAGAGGATTATGCAACTTGGAACTCTCTGCCTCAGAACGCAGTGAAAGTGGGGGCAACGAATATTTTTAAGGCAGAGGTAAATTGATTCTTGTTAAGCAAAGGTTATAGAGAGTAGATGAGAATTTGCAACTCAAAACATAAACAGTTCAGCCATGATCTTATTGAGTTTTACTAGGGCTTCATGATTCACGTGAGGTCAAATGCTGTCTTGATGTCAAGGACAGTCATTATTACCCCATTTCACCTTTTGAATTCAGCTCTTTTCTCCATGTTTGAAACAGGGACATAATGAGGTCTAGGCCAAGTGGCCCTGGAATTTAAACTGAACATTTGAGAGCAGGTGAGTAAGTGCTAAATGATAGCACCATCAATGACACAATCCATTACTTTACTTATGATTAAGCATTGACTGAAGGAGCAATAATTGACTGGATTGGATTTTCCCTGTATTTTCTGAACAGGACATACCTGGGCAATTTTCCACATTGTTACATAGATGTCGGTGTTGTAGCTAAGTTAGGACAGCTCAGCTAGGTGTGTGACTAGTTCTGGAGCACATGTCTTCAGTACCACAGCTGGGATGTTGTCAGAGTCCATAGCCTTTGCTGTATCAGTCATTTCTTAATATCATGTGGGATAAATTGAGTTGACTGAAGAGTGGAATCTGTGATGCTGGGGACATCAGGAGATGGCCATGATGCATTATCCACTTGGCACATCTGGCTGAAAATGGCTTCAGCCTTGTCTCTTGCACAGAAACACTGTGATCTACCATCATTGAGAAAGAGGATATTTGTGGAGCATTTTCCTCTTGTTAGTTGTGTAATTGACCACCACCATTCATGACTCAATTTTTAAAAATTCTCTAATGGGATTTTGGCATCGCTGGCTAGGCCAGCATTTATTGTCCATCTTTAATTGCCCTTCACAAGGCGGTGGTGAGCCACCTTCTTGATTCACTGCAGTCCACGTGGTGTAGATGCACTCACTGTGCTGTGAGGGAAGGTGTTCCAGGATTTTGACCCAGCGACAGTGAAGGAATGGTACTATAGTTCCAAGTCAGGATGGTGTATAGTTTGGAGACGATGTGACAGTCATGGATGTGCCAGAACTGCAGATCCTTGATCCGATTCATTGGTAATGGGATCAGCTAGCTCTGTCTATAGCATGTGGATTCTGATGTTTCACTTATATGAGTGTTTGAGGCCTTTACAATATGGGAGAAGGGTTGAATAGGCAAATGTTGCATCCCTTCCACATTCATGGAAAAGTGTCAAGGGAAGGAACATAGATGATGGGTTTGATAGAAGAGGGATCACTCCCCTTGGAATGAAGGCAAGAGGAGGAAGATGAGTTTGGTAGTGAGATCAAGTAGAGGTGGCAGAAATGGTGATAGATGATTTGCTGAATGTGTAGGCTGGTGTATAGAGGTAAGCTGTGGGAAGGGACCCCCATCAGCCTTCTGAGAGGGGAGAAAGACTGGACAGAAGCACAGGCCATCTGGTAATTTGCTTCTTTTAGTCTAGTATTCATAAGAAAATATGGAGACAGAAAAGCTAATTCAGCTCATGCAACTTACTCCATGCACAGAACTCTATTTTTATACCGTTTCACAAATACAACAAAATTCACTCAACTTTCTGATGGAGGTGCCTAACCAAATGTAAAACCTCCAAATGCATAAAATTCTGTGAAATCTTTCCCTGACCTCAAGATGATCCCAAAGTGCTCAATGAAGCATTCACATTTCATAGACAAAGTTCAACCAGCACAGGAAACTTCGCTATATTGTGTTAAGGGTTCCATCATCTATTGATTTTGTGACAACCTACAGTCCAAAAACATAATTATACTTATAAGATATTTATTTGACTTTTTTTCAAAAGAGCTTGTATCTTTTGCTTGAATTCTGAACTGAAATCGCTCTCAATTTCCTTTCCTCAAGTTCCGCCCGACATCACCGTGCATCATTTAACACGTCAGTGAGCAGGCCCCGCCCCCGCTCGCCAACGGTAAAATCCTGTCCATAGTGTTTCTAAATCATGGACAGATTCGGTCACTAAAGTAAATTGATAAAAATCATGGCCACTTTGATTAAACTAGGGCATATATGTTTCAATGCAGGAATCCATGCAATTGAAAAACACATTTAAAAGAAGGCTTACATTTCTGTCAAGTGAGACCACCTTTTAAATCTAAGTGAAATCTCAATGTATCTTTATTTTCATATTTCCTTTTCCAAATGCCACTGGTGCATTAAAATGTCTCCTCCAGACTCTCTTTCCTTGACAAGCCTAGTCACTCTTATAGATTCAACCTTGAAGAGGATTATGCTACCTGTCTGCATGAGCAACACCAATGCAAGTACTTCTGGGGAAAATAGCACATTTACCCTGCTTGTTCAGCTGTATATTTGCATATTCCTGCATAAAACAGCAGTTCCTGACAGCAGACCTGAAAACAACCAGCAGTAAGAGTGAAAACAGGAGAAGAAATCCATTTTTTTGATTGGGAGACCCAGAGGCAAAAATATAGACGTGAAGCAGCTTAAGGCTTTGCTGCACCAGCATTTGGTTCTGCCTAAACCCATTATGTTTGACAAAAATTATTTTTCTGAAGAATGTGTGATTGATGCCTTTCTCATTGTTATTGTTGCAGATTAATCCTACCATCGTGGTGTGAACGCGTTGGTTATTCTACAGATCATAGCATGGATTTTGCATGTATATCATGCAGGGATTTGCACACAAAAGTCTAGGCTGATACCCCAGTGCAGCACTGAGGGACCACTGTACTGTAGGAGGAGTCATCCTTCAGATGAGACGTTAAACAGGGGCCCAGTCTATCTTTTCATGTGTGCGTAATATACCCCATGGTACTAAGAAGAGCAGGAGAGTTATCCCGTGTATCCTGGCCAATATTTATTCCTCAATCAACACCAAAAAAAGATTATTTGATCATTATCACATTGCTAATTGTGGGAGGTTGTACGGAGGCATTTTGATGTCAAATGTTAAATTTCAATTTCATCTGCTGGAGTCACATATGGGCTGGGATTTTCCAGCCCCACCCATCACAGGAAATTTTGTGGGCGGGACAGAAAATGTTTTGGACCAGCAAAAGGCCCTTTGACTTTGGGCAGGCATTTCCAGTCCCATGGCTCACGGGATCAGAAAATCCTGCCCATGGAGCTTGTCTAAAAGGCAGTTTCAATTATTACAAAGACACTGACTTAAGATGGCTGCCATGGGTCACCTGAACATCTGCAACTGCTAATTGGCCAAGTTTCTAAAGTGAATCACAATGAGGACATGCCCCGGTAAACCTCCTTTGGAATTTCACAGATTATTGCAAAGGTGGACTGAAATTTAAAATGGCTTTCACCATTTATGTCACTATAAATGGTATATTCCATTCGATCAGCTAGAAACAGAACGTCGACAGAGGCAATAGCTGCTTTGGGGATGTCAATATGTTCTTCCTAGCTCATCACAGGGAAGAATGGTCTATACAGAAGTGATGGCTGGGATATTAAAAGATTAATCAGCTAGACCATACACAATAGCCAAGGTCTGCCCAGCCATGAGCTAATCAATTACCTTCTGTGGAACACTCAAATCATTATGGAGAGAGTCATGTGATTGAGATCACCATTTTGAAATGTCTTTTATTGCAATTCCCTGGTTGCTTTTGGCACAGTCCAGAGAAGAAACATCTGAAGGCAGGAAGAAAGCTCTCTCTCTTTCAACTTAAGTGAACTCTGCCTGTTTATATCATACTGGCCACAACAGGAAGGGAAAGCACTCCATGAACATGCAGGTGGTGTGTGACCACAGGATGCAGATTCTGCAAGCCTGTGCAAGGTACCCTGGCAGCTCCCATGATGATTACATCCTGAGACACTCCCAAGTGCTGAGGCTCTTCAGTGCTCCAGCCTGGCTAGATGGATGGCTGCTGGGTGACAAGAGCAATCCCCTCAAAAGGTGGCTCATAATGCCTCTCCGCCACCCAAGAACAGAAGACAGAAGCTGAGTATTGGTACAATAGGAGCCACGCCTCCACAAGGGCGGTGGTAGAGAGAACTATAGGTCTTCTCAAGATGCACTTCCGATGCCTGGGCCATTCAGGGGGTGCACTCCGATATCCTCCAGATCATGTGTCACTGATAGTGGTTGCATGCTGCGCTCTCCACAACCTGGCACTGGAAAGTGCAGATGCAATGGAGGAAGAAGATTTGACACAGCTGCACAGGCAACAGATGATGAGTCCAGCCATGAGTCTGAGGATGAACATGGTCAGGAGAATTCTGAGGGCATAGATGCTGACCTGGGCAATGTCCAGGAGGCAGGGACACTGGGATGCTTTGACCCAACTCTCCTTCTGCTACTCTACTAAATAAGAACCATTACCACACGCCAGGACTGCAGGCTCCATACTCGATCCCTGACAGGACCATTTGCTTGATCAACAACATGTACTATGTTGCATTTCAATAAAGGTTAATGTGAAACAAGTCAATCATAAAATCATGGCTTACCCTGCACCTGCAGAACGAATGAAGCACCCAGAGGCTTGTTGTACAAAAGCACATTTAGTGAAATGGTGCTTGGCATACATTCCACAAATTAACATTGACAGGTGTTATCCATCACATCAATAAACAATGAACATAAAAATGGGGGAAACAAATATCACCCGTGATCAGGCCATGTTGTGATTGAGATGCTTTAAGTTTGCGCTTGCGGGTGCTATGTCTAGGTGCTCCCCCCTCGCTGGCACCAGCATTGGAGACAGCCTGCTCACACTGCTGTCCTGTTGGCCTTGATGACTTTGGTGGACATCCTCTGGCCCATGAAGCCTGTGCTGGCCCCGCCTTGGAGGGAACAGCTAGTACCACAGCTGGCATCTCCCCAGTCGCTGCAGCCTCATCGAATGCTATGGTCACTGGCAGAGGGGCTGGCCGCATCCGGAGTACCCTGAGAGGAGCCCACAGCGATGACAGGCTGCTCGTGCGCCAACATGAGGTCGCTCTGGACTTCCCTGCTCACTATTGATGGACGGGCACCTAGCTACCTAGCTGGGATACTGGGTGCCCAATCCAGCTCCCACATTGACACTGACCACCTGAGGGCATTGCCACTGTGAGGGCTTGCAGATCCAAACGCATCCCCAGGAAGCCCTGATTGTTCTCCTGGAGGAGCCTCTCCATGAGAGTCGCTACTCTCTCCATGGAGGAAGCAGTGCGCTTGGCCATGAGGGTCAATGCATTGATCACACACTGCAAGGACTCCTCCACTACAGAGACCATGGCACACATTCCCTCATGTATCTCTGCCAGATCCTCCTGCACACCCTGCTGGACATCCAGCATCTGCTGCCTCAGGGACAACTCCAGAGGAACATCATCAGCCACTGTTTGAGCATTGTCCTGGTCCCCAGCAGTCCTCTGACTGCCGGCGCCATGAGCAATCTCTGCCTCTGCCTGCACCTCAAGCGAGTGTGAAGTGCCCACACCAATGTGCACCAAGATAGTAGACGGAGATTTAATGCCTGCTGGTATCTGTGTTGGTGCCTGCTTGGCAGGGAGGGTGTGACGCAGGTGCGTTGTGACGGGTGTTGTCTTCAGGGGTCAGGGGTGGGCCTTCAGGCTCCTCACCATGATGGGCTGCTGGTGAGCCTGAAAGGAAGAACAAGGGCATGTCATTAGTTTAATTCATTACACTGTTACTGTGCATGTCTGGCACCCGGATGAGACAGAGATATGGATCAGGGTGCCCTCGTCTTATCATTATCAATGGGGATTCCAGGTTCAAGGCTCACATCAATATACAGATAACAGTGGAATGGTTGCAATTACAGACATTCTGACCTCAGTGCACTGTACTCTTACCTCCCTGTGACACCCCAACCTCACCACGGCCGGTTGACCTAGGCGTATGGCGCCTCTCCAGCTCCAGAGCCTCCTGCTCATGCCGAGTGAGGATGAGGAGGTGCAGGGGTTCCCTGCCAGTCCACGACCTCTCTGCATTGTTATGAGATGTTTTCTCTTGAAAGGACAGGGGAGCATTGATTAGTCCATCCTGTACTTGCATTGCCATTGCAGCCTGGCCAACCCCACCTGAGGAACACCTCGCAGGACTCAGCCGATCCGTGACCATGAAGCCACAAAACACTCAGTCCAAGCAGCCAAGGCTCACCACTTTGCCAGATGCTTCCTCATTGACATATGCCACTCACGCTCTAAGACCGCTGAGGTCCAAGGGGGGCAGAGGAGGGGCAGCTCTTAACTGACCCATGCCAACATGGTACTCAACCTTCCTGATTGCAGGAGATCGTTGAAGCGCTCCTGGCACTGCACCCATGTGCGCCTCGCCACTTCGTGGCTGCTGACTCTGAATGCCACCTCCTCCCAGGCCTTTTGGGTGAGGTGTGGGGGCTTCCTCCTCCCGTCCTTGGGGACAAGGATTTCTGTCCATGCTGCCACCTCCTCCAGGATGGCAGCGAGGCACTCATCAGGGAAATGTGGGGCCAAATGCCCCACCGAACTGCCTTCCTGCCTGCCGTGTCCACCCACAACGCTGTCCATCACAAGTTCAACGTCCTTCACTGGCAGCCTTCCAAGGAATGCCGCACCTGCATTTGAATTGGCTGTCGGGTCACCATTGAACCCAGCAGACATTGAACGCCAGCCCCTGCCAACCCCTGAGCACTCACTCAGCAGCCGTGTCTTACGTTGTTTTGGTTTGATGTTTGTAAGCTTTCTTTAAACTTTGTCTTTGGATTTACAACTATCCTAATTTAGGGGCTGTGTTTACTTTATCCCTCATTTAGTTTAGTTGGTTGACTCCAAGAGAGTTAAAATTGCGGTGCAGAGCTGATTGCGGGCAACGATTAGGTTCCCAACTGTCCTCACCTGCCCCCGCCGAGCACGGTCACCAAGGGCAAAATCCTGCCCTAGAAGTTTCCTCACCACTGAAGTTAAACTGACTGGTCTGTAATTGCAGGGCAGGTCTTTACAACCTTTTTTGAACAAGGGCACAATGTTTTCAATTCCCCAGTCCTCAGTCCTCTGGCACTGTAGTATAGTATAGTATAATATAATATGATATAATATAATATAATGTAACATAATATATATATAATAGCATACCTATTCAGGTCTCTCCTGACACCAATCCTCTTTCCCACTGCCTTCGTCTGAACACAAGAACAAGAACACAAGAAATGGGAGTAGGAATAGACCATAGAGTCTGCTCCGCCATTCAATATGATCATGGCTGATCTTGGGCTTTAAATTGATTTTCACACCCACCCCTCATATCCCTTAATTCCCTGACAGACCAAAATCTTGTCTATCCCTCCCTTAAATGTATTCAATGTTGGAGCATACGCAACTCCCAGGGGTAGAGAGTTTCAAAGATTCGCCACTCTTTGAGCGAAGTAATTTCTCCTCACCTCACTCCTAAATGATTGTCCCCTTACTATGAAAAGAAAACCACTTGGGTTTCTAGTTAAAATTCAATGGGGCCTCATTGGGGCCTGGCATACATAAGTAGAGAAGGCGTTGCCTGTTTTGGGTGGGTGTCTTCTCAGAAGAACAGGTTAAATGGAGAGCAGTTGTTTCCACAATGAATAAGTAACTTGGGTGAGGGCTGTTCATTCACACAGTTTCCGCCAGGTGGTTGACATAAAAATTAAAAGCACTGTTTATTTTTGTTCGTTCACATGATGTAAGCATCATTGGCAAAACCAGTATTTATTGCCTTTCCATAATTGTCCTTGAGAAAGTGAATTAGGCTGCCTTCTTGAACTGCTGTATTCTCTGTGATGTAAGTATACCCACAGGGTTTTGACTCAGCGACTGTGAAGAAAAGGCAATGTAGTTCTGAGTCAGAATGATGGCGGGGATTTTCTGGCCCCGCCACGGCAGCACCTGTCATGGGTGGGGCTAGAAAATGCAGCAAGCTAGCCAAAAGCCCATTGGCCTTAACGGCACCAGTAAATCCTACCAGCTGGCAAGACTGGAAGATCCTGTTGGATATGTGACTTAGAGTGGAGCTTCTAGGTGGTGGTGTTCTCATGTGTCCTCTGAGCTGGTCCTTCTAGGTGGTAGAGCTTGTGGATTGGGAAGGTGATATCAAAGAAGCCTTGGCCAGTTGTTGCAGTGCATCTTGCACTGCTGGCATACACTGCTGCCACTGTGCATCTGTGGTGGAGGTAGTGAATTGTTATGGTGGTGGATGGGGTGCTAATCAAGTGTGTTACTTTGTCCTGGATCAAGCTTCTGGAATGATGTTGGAGCTGCACTCATCCAGGCGCGTGGAGAATATTCCATCACACTTCTGACTTGTGCCTCGTAGATGGTGCAAAGGCTTTGGGAGGTGAAAAGGATAGAAAATGGGATAGAAGGGGAATAAAAAAGTGGATAAAACCATGGATAAATGAATAAAAATAAAAATAAGTTGATAAAATATAAAAATGAATGTAGAGAAAAGGGGATTTAAGAAAGGGGGAGGATAAAGGAGGGGATTCATGGCCTAACGTTATTGAACTCAATGTTAAGCCTCATTGGAAGATGGGGCGCTATTCTTGCAGTTTGCGTTGGGCTTCTCACTGGAGCATTGGAACACCAATGTGCTCTGGGGACATGGGTTTAAATCCATGGTAGCTGGTGGAAGTTAAATTCAATTAATAAACCTATAATTGAAAGCTAGTCTCAGTAATGGTGACCATAAAACTATCACTGATTGTTGTAAAAACCCATTTAGTTCACTAATGTCCTTAAGGGAAGGAAATCTGCTGTCCTTTCCTGGTCTGCCCTACATATGACTCTAAACCCCCAATAGTGTGTGGTCAATTTCAAAGTCACTAGCAGCAGTCTCTCATGGATTTAAAGAAGGAGCATTATTTATTCACACACTCATCACAGAAAATTTACAATTTATCAATCACACAACACACACATACCTAAGAAAGATGATTAAAGACAATAGTACACTTCTACAAATATTAAAACCAAAGAGGATAGCAGATCAGCTCAGCTTTACAGATCAGCTTAGCCATCTGTTTTGCTGTTTTGTAAGCTTTTACGGATGTATGAGTTTTTGGCTGTCTTCAGAAGCATAAGTGGCTTCTGAAGTGGAGAGTTTGTTTTACAGCTGCCCCTGAGGAATGTGTGATTGATGGCTTGGCTGCCTTCCAAAGGACTAATGGGTTCGGAAGTGCTGAGCATGTTTATTCAGCTGCCCTGGGAAATGCAAGTTTGATGGCTTTGACAGAATTATGAGCTTTTGAAGAGACTTATGGTTTTCCAAGTGCGAATTCAAGTGATGTTTGTTTATTTTGAAAGATTTATAAACTTGACAATGACTTCTAAATGTTATTTATAGGGCTTGTGATTTCTATTTATAAAGTGGATGCTCTGTGAGTGGGTGACTAAGGTAGGGGTGTGGCGGGTGTTGGGGTAGGGGATAATGGGTGTGAGGCGGATGGGGGCACAAGGTGGGGTGAGGAGGTGGCAAGGTAGGAAGGATATAGGGTGAATGGGGCTTTACACTGATCTGTAGGTTTAACTTTATGTGCATGAGCCGCTGATGCAGTTGAAGTACAGGGTCAATGTTTCTGGGAATGAAGGCAAGCCCTTTAACCTGGCCTCTTCGGCATCGGACTGCCTCCACTTCTGCTGCCTGGGGTAGAAGATCTGTCTTGAGGCCATCCCACCCTCCAAGACGTAAAGATCTCACCTGCCAACGCTGCCAAGACAGAGGCATGATTGTGATGCAAGGATTAACCCGGACTCTAAATTCCCGATTCCTGCCTCCCAAGGGAAAAATTCTAGCCAAGCACTCACCCCCACCCTCTTTCTTTCTGTCCCTTAGCCAATTTTGTATTGACACAGCCCTTTAATCCCTTCAGCTTCAATTTTATTATATGGCACTTGGAAAGTCAATATAGACAATATCTACAGCACTACCCTCATCAACTCTTTCTGTTAATTCATTGAAGAGTTTGATCAAATTAGTCAAACATGATTTGCCTTTTACATAGTCATGCTGACTTTCATATATTAGTCAATGCTTTACCAAATAGCAATTAATTTTGTCCCAATCTGACGCCACTGATTTTATGCTGACTGATCTGTAGTTGTCAGCTTTAACCCAATTGCAACATTTGCAATAATACTCTAATCCAATGTATTATCTAAGGAAGATTGAAAGTTTGGTTGGTTGTGGCCAGAGATTTCACAATTCCAACCCTTACTTCCCTTAGCAACATAGCATGCATCCCATCACTATCAAATCCCTGCTCCAAGGACAACAACCCTATTTTCTCTAGTCTATCTATATAACTGTATCCTCATTCCTGAAGCCATTCTAATAAAATTTATCTGTAACGTCTACAAAGCCTTCACATAGTTTCTGAAGTGTAATGCGTAGAACTGCACACAATATTCTGAACTAGTGTTTTGTGTAGGGTTACCGTAATTTCCTGGATTTTGTACTCTATCTATAGAGCCTGCAGTTCCATATGCTGTAAACTGATCTGCTGCCTTCAAAGATTTGTGCACATGCACCCCCGAGTCTCACTGTTCTTGCACCTCCTTCAAAATTGGACCATTTCACTTGCATTGTCTCCTGTCATTTTTCCTACCAAAATGTTGATTTCACATTTTTCTGCATTGAATTTCATCTCCATGTGTCCACCGATTCCACCAACTGTACATATGAAAAAAAACAATGCCAAAAATGATTAAATTAGCCCACAAGATGGACAAATATTTGACCTTAACTGGGTATTATGTCAAACTTAATCAAGAAAGCCTTTCC
The DNA here is from genome assembly GCF_017639515.1 of Carcharodon carcharias. Classification (NCBI taxonomy): domain Eukaryota; kingdom Metazoa; phylum Chordata; class Chondrichthyes; order Lamniformes; family Lamnidae; genus Carcharodon; species Carcharodon carcharias. The sequence continues at coordinate 81,727,247 of NC_054474.1, read as the reverse complement.
CTCAAGTAAAATCAGTCAAAAGTCGTGCAATGTCTTACCTGCAGCCCAGAATGTGCAATGGAAACACTGTTGCAGAAGCCATAAAGCATATGGGCTTTTAAGGGGTTGGTTGAAGAAACCAAATTATAATTCCTAGTGTCATTTGATTGATGGCTTACAATACAGAAAATAGCCTGAGGTATAAATGTTAAACAACATCTGTTCACTACCTCTTCAGTAATTTTATTTCTTGAATACAAAGTGAACATGCTCGCTCATTCTTCCAGTTAATGCCCTCCCTTAACCTTCCATGGCTGAACATGCATTCAGCAGCAGGGAGGATCCCCAAACATTGCTATTTAAAAGGCTCATCAAACACCGCCAAATTGCTGATTGATTTCTACTGGGGTTGTTGCTGAGTTAGTAGAAGTGTTTGGTGGTTTCCATGCTCTCTGCCATGTTGTACCATTCTTGTGTTTCTTCCAGTTCAAGGTCCAGCCAAAATGCCGCTCCTCTTTAAGAGGTGCAGATTGGCTTTAAGCCATGCTTGAACCCATGCTAAACTTTCATAACTTTTCACCCCCTGCTAAGGCGTGCAGCAATTCAGCAGCATGCTTATGGCTTGTTGCAGCCTCTGATCATGTAGAAGAGCAGGCAAACTAATCTTTATGTTCTGCCTGCATCAGAAGCAATGGGCAGGATTTTTAGGTTGGCGTGCAGGTGTGATCGGTTGGATGGGTCACAGAAAACTGAAGACAATTACAACTTCAATAACCTTAATAGGCCTCTTAATTGTCAGTGGGCGTGCTTCTGACATTCGCACATAACCGCTGACCAAAGTATTGCGCGAGCACGGGATGAGGTCAGAACGCTCATCCGACGTCATCATGCACGATTTTGGGTCCAACTAGGCCGAGCCGACCTAAAAATTCAGCCCAATGAGTGCAGGATAATTGCACATTGTGATCCCCTTGCCTGTTTTTGAGCCTTATTAAATATTGTGGCAAATTAATTTAGTGCTTATTGATTGATTCCTTGATGAAGACATTGGTACAAGAGCAAAATGACAAGCTTTGTTTCTTAAAGGGTAATTTTACAAACAAACTGCAGTGATTAAAACATTCTCCTTCCACGTGTTAATTTTTTAAATATCAATATTTTTCATTATCTACCATTACACTTGAATAAAAAGCATTTGTGTAAGATATTATAAACAAAGTGATTATGCGTGAAGTGCTTTACACAAGTTTCAAATACAATGTATAACCAAACTTAATATCACTTCTATTCAAGCAGAAGGATTAAGTCTGAAATATAAGTTGTATATGCGTTGGATATTAGAAGGTAAATGAATATTAACTGAAAGTTCCATCTTAATCTTAACTGTTGGCGGAATTTTATGCCAACGGGATTTTAGGGTCCCGACAAAGTCAATGCAGTTTAGAGTGGCTCGCCACATTTTACGGCCCTGTCCCCACCTCGATAGGGCCGTAGAATTCTGGCCTATATCCCTAAGCATAAAGGGCTGGATTTTGTAGGGGCAGGTTGAAGGCAGACGGCTAGTGTTTGTTGTCATTACTCCCAACGCCACCTCGCACTGGCCCCCTCATCCCGCCCCCTGAAACTGACCTCAACTTCAGGATATCAATGACACACAAATTAGCAGATCAGGATTCTGACGCAGGTTGCACTATGGCTCCTCCTGCAGCCAGCAATTGCTGGAATCACTGAGAATTCCAACTTTCCAGTCCCTGCATCGCAGTATAAAACTCTGTGGAAAACTTTGTTTTTTAACGGCAATGTGATTAATAAAATTCGATCAACAACAGGACTGGCCTTGAAAAATAATTTTATCTTCCTGGCGTGCTGTCAACTGAATAATGATAGATTTTCCAAAATAACTTTAATATTTTTGTTTCAATGGACAGAATTTTTCAGTCGGCATGCGGGGGCGGGACCGACATGCCGACGTGTAAAATTACCCGTGATGACATTGGGCGTGTGTCCCGATGTCATCGCGCACCATCATGATATTTCAGAAGCCGGGCACGTTATGAGCTCAGAGACACACCCGCCATTAATTAACAGGCCAGTTAAGACCCTTGAGGCAGCAATTGAGTATAATTTTTCGCAGCCCGTGCGATTTTCAGTGTGTCAATGGGCAGGCGGGTGGGCCACATTTTTAAAAACCTCATCCACGGGTGGGATAAGAGGGGTGAGTGGGCTCGCTAATGCAAGTTGTTAGAACTTTAGTTTATTATTTACTGCTACTTGCTTGTGTGAACAGGGCAACTTCATTTCGCTTCAGAGCTGCTTTGACAGAAATAATAGGCTTCAGTTCAGGCCTCTGAAGGAATCATAACACTTGGAGCCTTCCAGGTGTCAGACAGCCTTCCCTTACCCTGGAAATGGGGATTGTGTCTCCACTGGAGGCACCTCCTCTGAGGAGGAGGAGGAGAGGGCCAGAAGCGGGAGGAGGTGAGGAGTCCATATTCAGCCTCCAGGGGAGCCACCTTTGGTAGGACAGATGCAGGCACAAGGGGCGCAGGGCCAACAGGAAGTCCAAGGTGGAAGGAGCTGCAGAAGACACCGCTATCCTACTGCCAGGGTTTACAGGCGGTGATGCAGCTACCTCAATATGTTTGAGGTGCAATGATTAAGGAGGCTCCGCCTCTCAAGGGAGTCTGTGACCTCGATCTGTCAGATGATCAGCCCTGAGATTGGCTCCAACTGTGTGGTGGAAACCTCATGCCACTGGCGCTGAAGGTTGTGGTTGTTCTCAACTTCTATGCCTCCGGCTCTTTCCAGGGGTCGGCGGGTGATCTTTGCGCAGTCTCCCAGTCTGCTGTCAATGACAAGCTGGTGTCAGACACTCTGTTCAAGCATGCATTGACTTTCATTCACTTCTGTACGGACGAGGCCAGCCCGGCAGAGCGAGCCAGAGGCTTCGCGGCCATTGCTGGCTTCCCCTGCGTCCAGGGTGCAATAGACTGTACACGTGTGGCCATCAAGGCGCCAGCAGGTGAGCCTGGTGCCTTCATCAACAGGAAGGGTTTCCACTCCATGAACGTACAGATAGTGTGTGATCACAGGATGCAGGTCCTGTAAGTCTGTGCAAGGTACCCAGGCAGCTCCCATGACGCTTACGTCCACAGACGCTCCCAGGTGCCGGGGCTCTTCAGTGCTCCAGCCTGGCTTGATGGATGGCTGCTGGGTGACAAGGGCCATCCCCTCAGAAGGTGGCTCATGACGCCTCTCCGCCATCCAAGAACAGAAACTGAGCAGCGGTACAATAAGAGCCATGGCACCACAAGGGCTGTGGTGGAGAAAGCCATCAGTTTTCTCAAGATGTGCTTCCGATGCCTGGACTGCTCAGGGGGCGCACTCCAGTACCCCCCAGGTGACCTTGGCGGGCGTCCTCTAGCCCGTGGAGCCTGTGCTGGCTCCGCCTGGGAGGGAGTAGCCAATGGCACGGCTGCTGGGTGACAATGGCTATACATTGAAGAGGTGGTCCATGTAGCCTCTCTGCCACCCAAGAACAGAGGCCGAGATGGCTCCACAAAGGTGGTGGTAGAGAGAACCATTGGTCTTCTCAAGGTGCCCTTCCGATGTCTGGACCGTTCAGGGGGGGCACTGCAATATCTCCCAGATAGTGTGTCACTGATAGTGGTTGCATGCTGCAGTCTCCACAATCTGGCGCTGGAAAGGGGGGACCCACTGAAGGAAGAGGATCTTGACGCAGCTGCTCTGGTGGCAGATGCTGAGTCCTGTAGTGAGTCTGAGGACGAGCACAGTCAGGAGAACGCTAAGGGGATAGACACCGACCTGCGCAACCTACAGGGAGGCAGGGACACCTGGGAAGCTTTGATCCAATGCTCCTTCGGCTAACCTACCAAAGATGAACCACCAACACATGCCAGGGCTGCAGGCTCCATACTCGATACCTGAGAGCAACATTTGCTTGGTCAGCAACACTAACTATGTGCCTTTTCAATTAAGCTCAATCACAAACAAGTCACTCATAACATCATGGGTTCCCCTTCACCTGCAGAACTAATGAAGCACCCAGAGACTTGTTGAGAACCAAAACATATAATGATTGCCAACTTGCATACAGAAACCAAAGTACATTAAAAGGTGTTGAACAGCACACCTACTTAAAAGCAGCTGAAATGGGGGGGCAAAAGAAAACCACCAGTGATAGGCCCGTGTTTACGCTTGCAAATGCTACATCTGGATGTTCCCACCTCTCTGGCACAGGCTTTGGAGACAGCCTGCTGACTCTGCTGTTCTGTTGGCTTTGATGACCTGGGCGGGCCTCGTCTGGCTCGTGGAACCTGTGCTGGCCCCGCCTGGGAGGGAGTGGCCAGTAGCACGGCTGGCATCTCCCCAGTCGCTGCAGCATCTTCGGATGCCACGGTCACTGGCAGAGGGGTGGAGGAGCACCATGACAGGAGCCCACAGGGACAAAAAACAGCTTGTGCACCAACGTGAGGTCGCTTTGGAACACCCTGCTCTCCATTGATGGATGGGCACTTAGCTGAGATACTGGGTGCCCAATCCAGCTCCCACACTGACAACCGGAGGTTATTGCCACTATGACCGAGCGCATCCCCAGGAAGCCCTGATTGTTCTTTTGGAGGAGCCTCTCCACGAGAGTCACCACTCTCTCCATGGAGGAGGTAGTGCGCTTGGCCATGAGGGTCATGCGTTGCTCATGTTCTCCATGGACTCCTCCATCACAGAGACCATGGCACACATTCCCTCATGTATCTCCGCCAGATCCTCCTGCACACCCTGCTGGACTTCCAGCATCTGCTGCCTCAGGGACGACTCCAGCGGAATATCATCAGCCACCGACTGAGCATGTTACTGGTCCCCAGCATTCCTCTGACTGCCGGAGCCCTAGGCACTCTCTGCCTCCGCCCGCACCTCAAGCGAGTGTGAAATGCCCTCACCGCTGTGCACCGAGATACTAGCCGACGATCTTATTCCCACCGAGGTGCTGGTATCTGCGTTGGTGCCTGCCTGGCTGAGAGGGTGTGACGTTGGTGCATTAATGTCTTCTGTGCCCTCAGGGATCAGTGGCGGTCCCTTTGCCTCCTGAGTCCGGGTGTGCTCCAGTGAAGCTGAATGGAAGGACAAGGACATTTGATTAGTTGACGTTGTTACACTGTTAATGTGTATGCCTGGCACCCGGATCAGGATGCGCTCCTCCTTCCATTATCAATGGGAAACCCATGTTGGAGCCTGAAATTCAATATACAGTCAACAGTGGAATGTTTGCGCTGACAGACATTGTGACCTCAGTGCACGGCCCTCTTATCTCCCAGTGACCCCCTAACCTCACCACGACCACTTGACCTGGGTGCATGGCGTCTCTCCAGCTCCAGGGTCTCCTGCTCATATCTGGTGATGATGAGAAGGTGGGGCTGCCCTCCGCCAGTCCGCAGCCACTCTGCATTATTGTGGGCTGTCTTCTCCTGAAAGGAGAGGGGAACATTGATCAGTTCACCCTGTACCAGCATTGCCATTGCAGCCTTGCCACCCCACCTGAGGAAAACCTTGCACGGCTCATCCGATTCGTGACCCTGGAGCCGCAATACACTCACTCCATTCATTCATGGGATGTGGGCTTCGCTAGCGAAGCCAGCATTTATTGCCCATCCCTAGCTGCCTGTGAGAAGGTGGTGGTGAGCTGCCTTCTGGATCCGCTGCATGTCATGCAGGAACACCTAGGCCTGAATTTTACCCTTGGCATGAGCTCACAATCGGCAAGCCCGCAACCGGTCGGGAAACGGGCCATCACCCGCAATTGGCCCCCGACTGCAATTTAACCCTGGCTGACTAATTAAGTCACACTCAGTGTGAAATGCTTCCCAATGGTTGGGAAAGGCTGGGCGGGGCGGGGGCCTGTTGGCCGCCAATGACAGCCCGATGGGCAATTTATAAAGAGCACAGGCAGCTCCTTGAAAGCTCCCAGGGAAGAACATATTTGCAACGTGCTAAAAACTGAACTTGAGGCCTCAAGTGCAGCTGGAGATGCCTAGCAGGAGGACAGGATACAGAGGTCTGCCTCCACACCCTCAGCACACTCCTCACTATGCTCCTCTTCTGACTCACACTGGAGTCATCATCTGTGGCCTGTGCAGCTGCCTCAAGATCCTCTTCCTCCATTGGGTCCCCCCTTGCCAGTGCCAGATTGTGGAGAGTGCAGCATGCAACCACTATCAGTGACACCCACTCTGAGGGGGATTGTAGTGCTCCCCCTGAATGGTCCAGGCATCGGAAGCGCATCTTGAGAAGACTTATAGTTCTCTCTATCACCACCCTTGTGGAGGCATGACTCCTATTATAACACTGCTCTGCCTCTGTTCTTGGATGGCAGAGAGGTGTCATGAGCCACCTTTTCAGCGGGTAGCCCTTATCACCCAGCAGCCATCCATCCAGTCAGGCTGGAGCACTGAAGAGCCCCAGCACCTGGGAGTGTCTGAGAATATAAGCATCATGGGAGTTGCCAGGGTACCTTGCACAGACTTGCAGAATCTGCATCCTGTGATCACACACTATCTGCACGTTCATGGAGTGGAATCGCTTCCTGTTAACAGAGGCTGCCGGCTAAACTGCTGGCGCCTTGGTGGCCACATGTGTGCAGTCGATTGCACCCTGGATGAGGGAGAACACAGCGATCACTGTAAAACCTCTGGCTCGCTCAGCCTGGCTGGCCTCGTCTGTACGGCTTGAATAAAGCATCAGTCACCAGCTTGAGGCAGCTGTGGACAGCTGAGTTGGACATTCCACAAAGTTCCCCACTGACTCCTGGAAAGATCCAGAGGCATAGAAGTTAATGGCCAGTGTGACCTTCAGAGCCACTGGCATGCACACACTTGGAGCTGATCTTAGGCCTGATCATGTGACAAATGGAGGTCACAGTCTCCCTGGAGAGGGAGAGCCTCCTTCGGCATTGCACCTTGGACATATTGAGGTAGCTACATCACCGCTTGTAAACCCTGGCAGCTGGATAGTGGCGTCTTCTGTGGCCCCTTCCACCTTGGACTTCCTGCTGGCCCTGAGCTCCTTGTGCCTGCGCCTCTCCTCCCACAGGTCCCTCCCCTAGAAGCTGCATTGGGACACCTGGCCTCCTTGCCCTTCTGCCCCCCTCTTCCTCCTCAAAGGTGCCTCCAGCAGAGAGCACAATCCCCAATACCAGGGTAGCAGAAGGCTATCTGATACCTGGAAGGGTCCACATGGTCAAAATCCTCAGGGGGCTTTGGAGACAGCAACGAGTCCTGAAATGAAGCCAGGAAATGCTAAGACTGAAGCTCAGGATGGAGATGAAGCTGTCCAGTTCAAATAAGCAACCAGCAGCAAACTATCTCCTAAACTCCTCACTACTAACAGCAGCAATGCTGCTGACCCTTTTTATCCCGCCCTTGAATGAGGTTTTGCAAAATGTGGGCTGCCCGCCTGCCCGTTTTGCCGATGCAAGCACGGGCAACTTAAAATTGGGCTCAATTGGGTTTTTAATGGCCTCAAGTGGTCTTTTCATTGGTGGTGGGTGCGTATCGGACCCCTGTGCACGCTGCCGACCTGAAGGTTGCATGCATGTGGGATGCCATCAGCATGCTCGCCCTGCATCTTCTCATGTTATTTTAGGCCCGATTGGGTCAGGCATGACATGACATGACATGAATTTCTCGGGATATATGACATGACAGGACATGGCATGACATGACTTTCTCGGGACATGACATGTAAAATTCTGCCCCATGTTGTAATGCCAATTACAGAAAGCTGCAATCAGTTGTAGTACCAGCATATGACCAATGGAAACAAAATTCTTGCTGGAGAGATCACTAAGCGGAGCTTGCTTCGAGGCCTGTGGTGAATGACCTTGCTTTACCACTGACTGCAAACTCTGGGCCAAAAATCCACTATTAAAAACAATCTAATTATACCCATTTTAACACTTCCAAAATAAGGGCCAGAATTTTACTCCCCCTACCTTCCTAACCTCCCGGTGAGTTATAAGGCACGGGGGAAGCATGAAATTGCACAGATGTTCCCGCCAACCCCGGCTATGGAGCAATTTCACGCTGGAGTGGGAAGAGCCTTGGATAGGAAGCCCACCCTCACCCCAATTAAGGCCATTTCCCACCCAGCCTCAATTTTCAAGCTGGTGGGTGAATGACAGCCCGGGATGGGGGGAGGCAGGAAATGAAGGCAGTTAGATCTCGGGCAGGAGGTGGGGGAGGGCGCCTCCATTGGAATTCCTCTTTGGACTAGGTGTACTCTCCCCTTTAAGGCCTGGTGACCTGTGGGCCTCCCTTCCCCTCCAGCCTACCTTTTGAGACCCTGATCACCCCTAAAGTCTTCCTTACATTCTCTACAGATCCCTGACACCGACCTTTTTCTTCGGTTCCCTTCGACGTAGGCTCAGGAAGCTTCATGCTGTATCTCTTCCGGCCGCAATGTTCCTTGAAGAACTGAAGAGCTGCCAGCCAATCTGATTAGCCTGCAGCTCTCCAAGGTGGGACTTCCTCCCAAATGAGGGATGCAAGCCCTGCCTACTGCCACTCAACACTCATTAGAGCGTAAAATGGCAGCAGGGGTCTCAGAGTCGGCAAGACCCCACCATCCTAATCATTCTGGCTAGGAAGTTAATCATGTGGAATTGGCATGATGGTTAATTGCTCCCAAAATAATGAATGTCGTTTGATACTGAAGAGAGAACTGAAAACAACACTCTTCATTTTACAAAATAATTTCCTACATATCAAGGACCTTTTTTTATCCTATATATTGTATCTATTTAGGATTGGCCTAAAGTCTCCAGAAATTGAAGATCAGTTTCCAGGACACTGCTCTGGGGAGAAATCATTGGGACATTAAAAAAGATTGGGTTTTCTTGTCATTTTCTTTGAACGTTTATCTTAATCAGATATAAAAATATTGAAAAGGCTGTTTGGCTGACAGTCAAATATCATCCACTTGGGTAATGAGTCCTTTTTACTTTCCAATTGATGTATGAAGGCAATGCATCAGAAGGATGATAGTGTTGGCCAACTAATGGCTGGAGCATGGGGGTAAATCATGTGATGAAACCTCCAGGAATACATTTCATCACAGTTGGCAACCCTATGTATATTATCTAAGAATCCAAAACGGAGATCAATGCCTGAGTTCCTCATGTTCTGACAGCTAGCTGTACACTGCATGTTCACATGTGGAAAGTTAATCAGGGAGTTTCTCTGTCTAATTCACCATCCAGGTGATTTTTTTTAACACCAAGCAACATTACTTGTTTTGAGCTTACTTTTAGTTGAATCAGTTTAAACATGTTACAACTTCTATAAAATAAGACTAACTTTATTTGGATTTCAGGAACGTTGTTATTAGCTATCTGTATTTTGTAACCTTTGACCACCGCCACCACCACAACAAGAACTTGTATTTATATAGCACTTCCAATGTAGTAAAATGTCCACAAATGGGGAAGCTTGGTCACAGAGTATGCTTAAAGTAGCGTCTTAAAGGAGGAAAGAGAAAAGAGGCAAAGAGGTTCACAGAGGGAATTCCAGAGTTTACCATCTTGGCAGCTAATGACACAGCTGACAATAATGGAGTTAGTAATAGTGGGAATGCTCAAGAGGCAAGGATTGGGGGAGTGCAGATATCTTGGAGGCTTGTAGGACAGGAGAAGATTATAAAGAGAGGGTGGGCCCTGTCCTTGGAGGGATTTGAAAACAAGGATGAGCGTTTTTAAATCAATGCATTGCTTTATCAGGAGCTAATATAGCTCAGTGAGCACAGGAATCATGGTTATTGGAACTTGATGCTATCTAGGACACCTGCAACAGCAGAGTTTTTGATGGCCTCAAGTTTACAGAGGGTAGAATCTGGGAAGCCAGTCAAGAGTACATTAGAATAGCCAAGTCTAGGGGTAACAAAGGCATTGATGAGGGTTTCAGCAGCAGGTAAGCTGAGCCAGGGGCAGAGACAGATGATGTTGCAGAGGTGGAAATACATGGGGCAGAATTTTACGGCCCCGTTCCGAAGGGAGCGGGACCATAAAATGTGGCAAGCCATTTAAAAGTCCATTGATAAAAACAAAAAAACTGCGGATGCTGGAAATCCAAAACAAAAACAGAATTACCTGGAAAAACTCAGCAGGTCTGGCAGCATCGGCGGAGAAGAAAAGAGTTGACGTTTCGAGTCCTCATGACCCTTCGACAGAACTTGAGTTCGAGTCCAAGAAAGAGCTGAAATATAAGCTGGTTTAAGGTGTGTGTGTGGGGGGCGGAGAGATAGAGAGACAGAGAGGTGGGGGGGGGGGTGTGGTTGTAGGGACAAACAAGCAGTGATAGAAGCAGATCATCAAAAGATGTCAACGACAATAGTACAATAGAACACATAGGTGTTAAAGTTAAAGTTGGTGATATTATCTAAACGAATGTGCTAATTAAGAATGGATGGTAGGGCACTCAAGGTATAGCTCTAGTGGGGTTTTTTTATATATAATGGAAATAGGTGGGAAAAGGAAAATCTTTATAATTTATTGGAAAAAAAAAAGGAAGGGGGAAACAGAAAGGGGGTGGGGATGGGGGAGGGAGCTCACGACCTAAAGTTGTTGAATTCAATATTCAGTCCGGAAGGCTGTAAAGTCCCTAGTCGGAAGATGAGGTGTTGTTCCTCCAGTTTGCGTTGGGCTTCGCTGGAACAATGCAGCAAGCCAAGGACAGACATATGGGCAAGAGAGCAGGGTGGAGTGTTAAAATGGCAAGCGACAGGGAGGTTTGGGTCATTCTTGCGGACAGACCGCAGGTGTTCTGCAAAGCGGTCGCCCAGTTTACGTTTGGTCTCTCCAATGTAGAGGAGGCCACATTGGGAGCAACAAATGCAGTAGACTAAGTTGGGGGAAATGCAAGTGAAATGCTGCTTCACTTGAAAGGAGTGTTTGGGTCCTTGGACGGTGAGGAGAGAGGAAATGAAGGGGCAGGTGGTGCATCTTTTGCGTGGGCATGGGGTTGTGCCATAGGAGGGGGTTGAGGAGTAGGGGGTGATGGAGGAGTGGACCAGGGTGTCCCGGAGGGAGCGATCCCTACGGAATGCCGATAAGGGGGGGTGAAGGGAAGATGTGTTTGGTGCTGGCATCATGCTGGAGTTGGCGGAAATGGCGGAGGATGATCCTTTGAATGCGGAGGCTGGTGGGGTGATAAGTGACGACAAGGGGGACCCTATCATGTTTCTGGGAGGGAGGAGAAGGCGTGAGGGCGGATGCGCGGGAGATGGGCCGGACATGGTTGAGGGCCCTGTCAACAACCGTGGGTGGAAAACCTCGGTTAAGGAAGAAGGAGGACATGTCAGAGGAACTGCTTTTGAATGTAGCATCATCGGAACAGATGCGACGGAGGCGAAGGAACTGAGAGAATGGGATGGAGTCCTTACAGGAAGCGGGGTGTGAGGAGCTGTAGTCGAGATAGCTGTGGGAGTCGGTGGGTTTGTAATGGATATTGGTGGACAGTCTATCACCAGAGATTGAGACAGAGAGGTCAAGGAAGGGAAGGGAAGTGTCAGAGATGGACCACGTGAAAATGATGGAGGGGTGGAGATTGGAAGCAAAATTAATAAATTTTTCCAAGTCCTGACGACAGCATGAAGCGGCACCGAAGTAATCATCGATGTACCGGAGAAAGAGTTGTGGAAGGGGTCCGGAGTAGGACTGCAACAAGGAATGTTCCACATACCCCATAAAGAAACAGGCATAGCTGGGGCCCATGCGGGTACCCATAGCCACACCTTTTATTTGGAGGAAGTGAGAGGAGTTGAAGGAGAAATTGTTCAGCGTGAGAACAAGTTCAGCCAGACGGAGGAGAGTAGTGGTGGATGGGGATTGTTCGGGCCTCTGTTTGAGGAAGAAGCTAAGGGCCCTCAGACCATGCTGGTGGGGGATGGAGGTGTAGAGGGATTGGACGTCCATGGTGAAGAGGAAGCGGTAGGGGCCAGGGAACTGGAAATTGTTGATGTGACGTAAGGTGTCAGAGGAATCACGGATGTAGGTGGGAAGGGACTGGACAAGGGGAGAGAGAAGGGAGTCAAGATAACGAGAAATGAGTTCTGTGGGGCAGGAGCAAGCTGAGACGATTGGTCTACCGGGGCAGTTCTGTTTGTGGATTTTGGGTAGGAGATAGAAGCGGGCCGTCCGAGGTTGGGCGACTATCAGGTTGGAAGCTGTGGGAGGGAGATCCCCAGAGGAGATGAGGTCAGTGACAGTCCTGGAAACAATGGCTTGATGTTCAGTGGTGGGGTCATGGTCCAGGGAGAGGTAGGAGGAAGTGTCTGCGAGTTGACGCTCAGCCTCCGCGAGGTAGAGGTCAGTGCGCCAGACAACAACAGCACCACCCTTGTCAGCGGGTTTGATGACAATGTCAGGGTTGGACCTGAGAGAATGGAGTGCAGTAAGTTCAGAGAGAGACAGGTTAGAATGGGTGAGAGGAGCAGAGAAATTGAGACGACTAATGTCGCGCCGACAGTTCTCAATGAAAAGATCGAGAGAAGGTAAGAATCCAGAGGGAGGGGTCCAGGTGGAGGGAGAATATTGGAGATGGGTAAAAGGATCCGTTGAACTGGGAGAGGACTCCTGCCCAAAGAAGTGAGCCTGGAGACGAAGACGGAGGAAGAAGAGTTCAGTATCATGCCGAGCCCGAAATTCAATGAGGTGAGGGCGTAAGGGTATGAAACTAAGTCCTTTGCTGAGCACTGAACGTTGAGCATCGGAGAGGGGAAGGTCAGGGGGTATAGTGAATACACGGCTGGGGTTGGGACTAGAAGAAAGGGTGGGGACGGAGGGACAGGCAGGGGTGGAGGGTCCTAGATGGGTGTTGGTGTCGATGAGTTGTTGGAGCTTGCGTTCCTTAGCACTTGAGAGAAAGAGAAAAAGTTTCTTGTTGAGGCGTTGGATGAGCCGAAGGATAAAATGAAACTGGGGGCACGCGCAGCTTTGAAAAAGGGTATGGCGGTGCTGCTGGAGGGAGAGGTCGAGTGTGTTCATATGGCGGCGCATGGCACTGAGAGTGGATTTCAGAATGTGACGGGAACAGCAGTCCGAGAAACGTTTTATGTCCCGGAGATACCTGTAATCCTGGGTGGGTTCGAAACATGAGGGGTGGAATTTCAGTTGAAATCCATGTGGGGTAAGTCGGAGACGGAGACAGTCACTGAGAAAGGAGATATGGCTGTGAAAGCGGGTTTTAGTAAACACCTTGTCAAACACTAGGAGGGAAATGGAAAGCAATGAAGATTAACAAGGCAACAGAGAGATACGGAAATCTTGTCGCAGAGAGGAACAGAACTTCTTCAAGGAGGTAGGCATTTCTTGAAGAGCAGTGGCAGTCAATTAAACACAGAGATAAAAACAAAAACACTGCGGATGCTGGAAATCCAAAACAAAAACAGAATTACCTGGAAAAACTCAGCAGGTCTGGCAGCATCGGCGGAGAAGAAAAGAGTTGACGTTTCGAGTCCTCATGACCCTTCGACAGAACTTGAGTTCGAGTCCAGGAAAGAGCTGAAATATAAGCTGGTTTAAGGTGTGTGTGTGGGGGGCGGAGAGATAGAGAGACAGAGAGGTGGGGGTGGGAGGGGTGGTGTGGTTGTAGGGACAAACAAGCAGTGATAGAAGCAGATCATCAACTGGGGGCACGCGCAGCTTTGAAAAATAGACTGTCCACCAATATCCATTACAAACCCACCGACTCCCACAGCTATCTCGACTACAGCTCCTCACACCCCGCTTCCTGTAAGGACTCCATCCCATTCTCTCAGTTCCTTCGCCTCCGTCGCATCTGTTCCGATGATGCTACATTCAAAAACAGTTCCTCTGACATGTCCTGCTTCTTCCTTAACCGAGGTTTTCCACCCACGGTCGCTGACAGGGCCCTCAACCGTGTCCGGCCCATCTCCCGCGCATCCGCCCTCACGCCTTCTCCTCCCTCCCAGAAACATGATAGGGTCCCCCTTGTCCTCACTTATCACCCCACCAGCCTCCGCATTCAAAGGATCATCCTCCGCCATTTCCGCCAACTCCAGCATGATGCCACCACCAAACACATCTTCCCTTCACCCCCCTTATCGGCATTCCGTAGGGATCGCTCCCTCCGGGACACCCTGGTCCACTCCTCCATCACCCCCTACTCCTCAACCCCCTCCTATGGCACAACCCCATGCCCACGCAAAAGATGCAACACCTGCCCCTTCACTTCCTCTCTCCTCATCGTCCAAGGACCCAAACACTCCTTTCAAGTGAAGCAGCATTTCACTTGCATTTCCCCCAACTTAGTCTACTGCATTCGTTGCTCCCAATGTGGTCTCCTCTACATTGGAGAGACCAAACGTAAACTGGGCGACCGCTTTGCAGAACACCTGCGGTCTGTCCGCAAGAATGACCCAAACCTCCCTGTCGCTTGCCATTTTAACACTCCACCCTGCTCTCTTGCCCATATGTCTGTCCTTGGCTTGCTGCATTGTTCCAGTGAAGCCCAACGCAAACTGGAGGAACAACACCTCATCTTCCGACTAGGGACTTTACAGCCTTCCGGACCGAATATTGAATTCAACAACTTTAGGTCGTGAGCTCCCTCCCCCATCCCCACCCCCTTTCTGTTTCCCCCTTCCTTTTTTTTTCCAATAAATTATAAAGATTTTCCTTTTCCCACCTATTTCCATTATATATAAAAAAACCCCACTAGAGCTATACCTTGAGTGCCCTACTTAATTAGCACATTCGTTTAGATAATATCACCAACTTTAACTTTAACACCTATGTGTTCTATTGTACTATTGTCGTTGACATCTTTTGATGATCTGCTTCTATCACTGCTTGTTTGTCCCTACAACCACACCACCCCTCCCACCCCCACCTCTCTGTCTCTCTATCTCTCCGCCCCCCACACACACACCTTAAACCAGCTTATATTTCAGCTCTTTCCTGGACTCGAACTCAAGTTCTGTCGAAGGGTCATGAGGACTTGAAACGTCAACTCTTTTCTTCTCCACCGATGCTGCCAGACCTGCTGAGTTTTTCCAGGTAATTCTGTTTTTATTTTAAAAGTCCATTGACCCTGGCAGGACCATAAAATCCGCCGGCAAAAAATTCCACCCATGTTCTTAGTGATGGTCAGATACTCATCTCCAGGCCAAATATGACACCAAAGCTGGGAACAGTCTGGTTCAATCTCAGACAGTGGCCAAGGAGAGGGATGGAATCAGTGATGAGGGAGCAGAGTTTATGGCAATTAGGACTGAAGCCAATGCTGTGACCTTCCCAATATTTAGTTGGAGGAAATTTCTATTCATCCAGACAGGCAGCCAAACAGTTTAGAGAGAGTGGTGAAGCAGACCTGGTTGACATCAGCATACATATGAAAACTGACACTGGGTTTTCAGAAGATGCTGTCAAGAGGTAGCAGATAGATGTGAAATAGGAGGGGGCCAAAGATAAATCCTTGGGGGACACCAGAATAACTGTGAGGGAAAGGGAAGAGAAGCCATTGCAATCTGACTCCAATTAGGTTGATAAAATTGGAAGCTAGTAAGAGCAGTCCCATCCAGCTGGATGACAATGGAGAGGCGTTGAAGGACAATTGCATAATTAACTGTGGAAAAGGTTGCAGACAAGGACGAAGAGGGATTATTTACTTATGTTACAGCCACATAAGTTAGCATTTGTGTCTTTAATAAGAGCCATTTCGATACATGGCAGGGATAAGAAACCTGATTGGGAGGGTCTCAAGCACGGAACAGAATTTTACACTCACATCTGGCAAGTCTGTGGGGGTGGGAAGTTGGGGTGGACTGCAAAATGCTGTGGGCACCTTTCCTGGCACTTAATCACCTGGTCTATTTCCCATGGCAATTTTACGAGTGGCAACAAAGGCATCAGGCAGCCATCCTTCTGCCAAGTGAGGTCCTTAAGTAGCCAATTAATAGTCACTCAAGTGCCACTTCCTGTCTCCGCCACTATTTCATTAGCAGCAGGCTGAGGCCAGTGATGGGTCGGAAACCTGGCAGGTAACACTGCTTAGGCCTTGGGTGGAAAGGGGAGGCGTGCTTACTTTATGGGGCTTGTGTTTTGATAGTAGCCCACAGCCTGCAAGCTGCAAACATGCCTACTTTTCCCCTCTTTATCCCGGCCCCAGATCCCTCTCTCCTCTCTGGCTGTGACCTGGAAGTCTAGACCGATGATGCCCCACCCCACTGATCTTACATCTGGATCTAGCAACAAATGTCGCTGGGGATTGGATGCAGTACCAGCAGTGGCCAGTGCTCTTGCCCCCATAACCTCCTCCTCCATCTCCACTGGGGGCTCCTGACCTTGACCCTCTGGCACACTTTCAGGTGGTAATGGCCGGTCTCTCATGATCACCAGATCATGGATTGTGCAGCAAGTCAGTTCATGTCTTGAGACCTTCTCAGCCGAGTACTACAGGGTACTTCCTGAGTGGTTAAAGTATCTAAATCTCTACTTGATGTCTGCAAAACAATATTCCTGGTGGCTGTGTGGCTCTCACTGTATGAGTGTTCAGCTAGTATCTGGAACTTCCTCAGGGGAGTCATGAATCATGGCAGCAGAGGTTATCCCTTCTTATTTAGTAGCCAGCCATGGACATTGCGATGGGGCTCAAAGATCTATGGGATAAATGACTATCTCTTTATAAATACATTGTTGTAGCTCCCTGGATACCAGGCATTCACCTGCATGAGGCACCACCATTGTCACATGACTGCACACCGAGAGGGACAGAATCTCTTCTGTCCCTAAACATCTTTGAGTTTAACTGAGCGGCTCACATAGCCACATGTGTGCAGTCAGTGATTCCCTGGGAATCCCACAATCGTATCTATTCCTAGACCTTTCTCTGGCAATATGAAATATTTGGTCATCACTTGGAGACACAGTGGCCTCCCTTATGCAAAAATCCACAGAGGATTACAATGACTGATATCATCTGTGCAACCTAGAAGTTTCCAGTAGCATAAAAATTAACTGCAACCGTAACTTTCTCTGCAGCATATAATGCATGTAATGTGAGGTCTTCCTTCCTGAGATTACAGGTCTCCATGACAACCTGCTTTGGTAAAGTATAGCCTACACTTGCACAGGTCTTGGACTCTCTGAAGACCCTAGGTGACTAGGACATACTGCTGAGACCCTTCCTCATCCTTCAGTTTCTTCGGACTCTCTCTCCTCCAAGAATTGGTGCTGCTCTCTCTGGCCTTATCTCCCCCTTCCATTCTTCCTCCAGACCAAGAGGGGTCCCTAACAAGATTCCCATGATTAATTTCTCCCTATCTCCTGGTGACTTTCATCAGGTCTCCATTAAGGTTCAGTAGCACTGCCGTCATTTTCTTCAGGTCAAATTCTCAGAGAATTCTCAAGCGAAACGTTGATGGGGTGTTGGGTTAAGGTTTGACAAAATCTCCTTATGTGTATCAAAAGTCCTTTTCAAACATCATGTAGTTAGTCACGCTCCAGCAACAATAGAATAGCAAAAGCTGAGCATGGCTTCAATTAGCACTGGAAATCTTCACATACAACTTCTTTCTGCCCGTTCAGTTGGTCACAATTAGGAGAGGTCATTAAGTGCAGCACTGAGCAACAAAACAGCATACAGCCTCTTCAATAAGTATGAGCTACTTGCTTATCATGTGCAGTTGCTCCTAGCGCATGCCTAAACTTCTTTACCAAGGTGGCATTGTGTGCTTGAGGTCGGCTAAAAAGGTATTGCAGCTGAAGATGCAACAGAGGTGATACGAAAACTCCAACAAAGAAAGTAGCCCCCTTATATTGGCAACTTGAATTTTCTTTATCCACGTTTCCTTCCCTCCTCCATTCCTAAATGTATCAATTCCTTTCTGAAAAAGGATCCCATGAATGCTAAACCTCTCCTGGTATCTCAAAGAAGTGGCCATTTTTTGTATGTGAATCCACACAGTGAATAGATTGGTAGAATGATTGATCTTAGGAACATCAAGGTTGAGCCCAGTTTATGCCCTTAGCTGTTTTAACCTTTCCAAAGCCTGTATAGGGGAAGCAGTAAGGGTGTCAAAAACAAAAAGGCAAAACAAATATGGAGATAGAAATGGACACTGTGGGCAACTAATGGACTTGCCAAATAGTTACCATTTACAAGTGTGACAAGACGTTTCACTTGCATTGAAGGCGTTTAACATTGAGCTTCCCAATGTTAAATATATTCAAGTATGGAGAATATAGAACCCTGAGGTAGAAAATTCCGAAGATTTGAGTGAATAAATTTATCCTCATCTCACTCCTAAATGATCAGCCCCTTATCCTGACACTGTGCCCCTTTGTTCTAGATTCCCCAGTCAGGAAAAACAATCTCTCAGTGTCTACCCTGTCAAGCCCCCTTCAGAATCTTGAATGTAACACCTTCTGGAACCATATGGCTTAACTTCTGATTGCTAACTTGCTGTGCCATTGTACACTTCCTTACGTTTCTCATTCATCCCCTCTTCAGTTATTAAATCTTCTATTGAAAATTTTGGTTCTTCTCAACAATCACAAGCAGAATATTTTATTGGTCACTTATATCCTTTCCATCCACTAGCCTTCTTTCCATTTCTGTTTCTCTTTTTCTAATAAATTCTACAGAATTTAACATTTTCCAGCTAGAACTTCCAGTTTGCGCTAATTAAATTTTCCGATTGTATCTGCTTGTTTAATTTCTTTACTGAACTAATTTACAGAATAAAGTGGGGTGGATGTTTGTCACAATAAAGAGCAGTGTTTTGCTGTAAAAAGACATGTGTGTTGGCATTTTAAGAAAATTGTTGCTACAACCAGCCTGAGCACCCTATTGAACTCAAAGTTAGTGCTGAAATTCTGGAATCAGACCGAGGAAAGAGTAGGAAGAGGGCTGACAATTAAGGAGACCATGGGAGTGGGGCACAAAGATGGGTTGGTTTGGTTCTGCTGTGGTTAAGATCTGGCAGAAAACAACAGTTTATTCAGTACTGAATTTTCTCTGTGTGTAATATATTTACCGTAAGCAAGGGGCTTCCCCCCCACCTCCCGTTACATAAGCCCTGATTTGAGTTTCTGATCAGTAACCAAGAAGGTTTTAATCTTGTATTGTATGAGATCATTAGAATCCATTTGCAGCCTGATATTTCTGCTACTAATATAATTTATCCTCGAAATTACAATATCAAATCTCCATGGGTCTCAGCCTGCATTAACCAGCAGGAGTGTTTTTTTTTGGGTTTATTTCAATTTGGAATTGAAAATGTTCATTTAGTTAAAGGAAAAAGAAAAATCAGTAGTTGTGAATACAATCTGTGTCTTGGATATCAGCTACCACAGTCTCATATCAAAAGCAAAAGGGTGTTTGAGATCTGTGAGCAACTCCTTATTTGGCTGTCTCTGAGAGCACGTAAAAGTAGTGACTGGGAATGTCACCACTAATGAAGACAAATGGTAGGGTTCAGCAGTAGAAATGAGCTTGTTTCAATCCTTCTGGTCAGGAGGTAAACACTAGTATGAATGACTCTTACATCCACCAGCTCAATCGAAGTCAAACGTCTCCTGTCTCATCTGTAAATGGTAACTATTTGGAAAGTCCATTATTTTCCCACAGTCTTCATTTCTATTTCCATACTTGTTTTGTCTTCCTTTGGTTTTTGACATGCTTATTGTTTCCCCTATACAAGCTTTGGAAAGGTTAAAAAAAATTTGCCTCCACTGATCATACTTTGGCCATACTCAATAAACATTGCTTTCAGCCTGTTAAATACCGATTACTCTAAAAAATTCCTGTTCTCCCCTGAGACAAGATCTGAGCACCAGTGAAATAGAGGCTGGGGTGAAACATGGACCCATGTCAATAAAGGATGGCACCATGGAATGCATCGTATCCCATGTGATTTCAAGGAATGCTAAACTTGCTGTTGTCTGCATCACGATGATGTGTCATGTGTAATACGGACTATTCAACTTTAACTTCATCGGCTAGCCAAATATATATCGAACTTCTTTAAAAGGATTTTTGCCAAGCAAAGACACTGACTTTTAAAAAAAAACGTGGCTGCTAATTTGCATTACTGTGTAAGACAAAAGACCAAAACAGCCAATAGATTTGGAAACATGTTGATGAGTTCATTCTTATCTTATCAAACGTCCCAACTTGGAAGAATTACTCAGTCAAGGGTGATGAACTGAGGCATTAATATTCAATCACTTTGTGACTGTCTCAATGGCAACAAGGGTGAAGGAGATTAACTGTTTATCCTGTGGGAAACATTCCTTGGTAATTGGAACTTAATCACTGTCTGATGGATAAACCCTATTGCCTCTTATCTTTGGATCATGGCTCAGCAGTAAAGGCCAGTCACATGTCACAGCAACCAAATTGTCTGCTTCCAGAGGTATAGAAAAAGAAAGGAGTCTGCAGCAGAAAGTAACATCCAGAAGAAGTACTGCAGAATGTAACTTCAGCTCTCTCTCTCTCTCCCTGCTATTTCCAAGTTCAGGACCCCATCTTTGTTACTTTTGGAATATATCACAGAGATAGAGAACTTCAATCGAAAGGAATTTCAAGTGCCATACCATCCATTTTGGAAAAAGATGGATTTCAGTTTAAAAGTGACTGGCGCCAGAAAAATAATCAACTTAAATCGGCAGCGACATCTAGAATTTCAGGATTACTAAAGGAACATTGGAGCATATATTTTTCTTTTCTTTGCAGACTTTCACTCATCCCTTCCATGTCCCCAGCCCTGTAACCTGATCTGTAATGCATGCTACTGTGTGTGTGCATGTGTGTATGCCATAGGATTCATGATGCATTTTTACCTTTTTAATAAATTTCATACTTTTACCTGAGTGTGTTTTGAATAATAAAGCTATCTCCTTCCTTGTTAACTCAAGAGATCTGGCTGGCTTATTTCTTCATATGGATTTACATACAGTCAGGTACATACTGAGTTGAAAAATATCAAAACTTTTTAAAATGTTCAAACTCTGTTATAACCAAAATCAGAAGCAGGAAATAGGAATTTATTCATTCCTCCATGGACTTGGTTGTAACATTGAATTCTACTGTTTCTACATGGGGAATGGATAATTCTTATTCATGTGATCTTCCTCTTCAATACCTTCATGCAAAGTGCATAGTTTCTCATATTTGCAATTCCTTGTTGGACTTTGATTACTATGGAATAATAGAATTGGTACAGCATAAAAGAGGCCTTTCAGCCATCATGCCTGTGCTGACTCTTTGCAAGAGCAACTCAGCTTGTTCCTCTCCCTTGTCTTTTCCCTATAGACCTGCAACTTTCTTTCTCTTAATGGTGCTTTTCCAGTTCCTTTTTAAAAGGCCCAGTGATATCTGCCTTTACCATTCTCTCAGGCAGTGCATTCTTGTCCTAATCACCTGCTGCTTTAAAAATTTTTCCTCGTGTTGTCTTTGGTTCTTTTGTCAATCACTTTAAATCAGGGCTATCTGGTTTTCAATCCTACTGCCAATATATATTTATATATATATAAACACTCTATATCTACTCTGTCCAGTCCCTCATGATTTTTAATATCTCTATCAAATCTCCTCTCAAGCTCTGATGTTAAAGAACATCACAGTTTTTCCAATCTACCTGGTAACTGAAGTCCTTCATCCCTGGAACCATTCTTGTAAATCTTTTCTGCAACCTTTTTAAATGCTTCACATCCATTCCAAAGTTTGATGCCCAGAATTGGACACAAAATACCAGTTGAGGCTGAACCAGAGTTTTATAAAATTTCATCATAACGCCTAGTTTTTTAAATCTATGCCTCTATTTATAAAGCCCATATTCAACCACTTTCCACTTTAACCACTTTCTGAACCTGCCCTACCACCTTCAAAGATTCGCTCCCCCAAGCCACTTTTTCAGAATTGTCCCTATCATCTTGTCTTGTCCCTCCTCATTCTTTTACCAAAATGTATCACTTCACACTTCTCTGAATTAAATTTCATCTGCCATGGGTCTGCCCATTCCACCAGCCTGTCTCTGTCCTCTTGAAGTCTATCACTATCCTCCTTACCATTCACAATACTTTCAAGTTTTATGTAATTTGCAAATTTTGAAATTCTGTCCATACACCGAGGTCTAGGTCATTACTACAGATCAAGAAAAGCAGTGGTCCTAGTACCAAAGTAAATAAAAAATCTGGAGCAGTGTATTTGATACAAGCTTTGGAATTATGCCATTTTTATTTTACCGTTTTTAAGTGCATTTCTAAGTTTAAAATGTGCTTTCTATGTAGCTCACAATAGCAGCTGTGGTGAATGTCTTAAGAAATTGATTCTTCGTATTTAGATTATCAGGAAATTGAGGGCAAGATTTAAATAGTAGTGAATCTAGTAACAAGCTGATGCAAATTAATTTTAAGGAATCTTAATATGATTCTCTATTACAATGCCATGGGCGAAATAATTTTTATTTCCTGGTGTTATAAAGCTGATCTTCAGACAACTTTTCTTAGTGGAAATATTTGGTTTTATTTACAAGACAGCAACAGCAACTAATGCGTCCATCAAACTCCATAACTAAAGAAGTACTCTATTCCCCGCACTGCTAACACATTGGTTTACACAGACCATATGATCTTACAGCACAGGATTACTCTTAAAGCTACAGTCCAACATTTCCCAAAACTATAATTACTGCGTTCCTCCCCCTTTAACTTTTTTGTATATTTTTATATTTATGTTTATCTCATGATATACAATATTTACAAAGGTCATGAAATTACAAGTTCAGTCTTTTAGGTGGTTCCCTGATCCGTGTGGAATGTCACAGCTCCATAACTTCAGATTCTTTTGTAGGAAACACATTCTCTGGAATCGCATTAACATCAGGTTTCTCATTAGGCACGTGCAGTTCAGTGTCTTCCATTCCGAAAGAGACATTGGGCATGTCTGTTCTTGGTTGAGCATGGTCAACAGGAACTGTAATGGTTGCAGGTGGAACAATATCATGTTGCGGTATTTCTCTTTTTCTTAAATGACCCACATGCTTATGGGTGGTCTGGCCTTCCACTTCCACACGGTATGACAATGGGTCATTAAACTTACTTTACTAGGTAACCACTTCGGTCCTCCATCGAAATTCTTTACATATACTGCTTCTCCAACAGTAAATTGTCTCTCACAACAATGCTAATTATAAGTTGCTTTTTGGTTCTCTAGACTTTTAATGACCTTCCCCTCCAAATTGGGAATTGGAAAAGAAGCAAGTTTGGTCTCCAGTGAATCACCTGTTAACTTTTTCATTCCTGCCTTGTTTGTACAGCCCTTTCCACCTGTCCATTTGTTGATGGATTTTACGGTGCAGTCTTTGCATGGTTGATACTTTTGAGGCTGATAAATCATTGGAACTCAATACTTGTAAATGCAGCGCCATTATCCGAGATGACTACTTCTGGCAATCCGTGGATGGCGAAGCTCTGGCGTAGTTTTTCTATAGTAACACCTGGCATTGGCAACTTTGCCTCATAAATGTCTAACCACTTGGAATGAGCATCTATAATCAGTAGAAACATGGTTCCAAGGACCACCGACGGAGTCAATGTGTAATTGCACCCAGGGTCTACAAGGCCACTCCCATGTAACGGGGCTGCCACCAGCAACTTTTGAAGCTGCTGACATAGTACATAGTGTTTTACCACATTTTTAATATCACTGTGCATCCCTGGCCACCAAAGATAGCTTTGTGCCATGGTCTTCATTTGGGAAATCCCTGGATGGGCTTTGTGTAGCTCTACAAAAAGTAGTTCCCTTCCCTGTGGAGGAACTACTACCCATGCACACCATGATAGAACACCATCTTGACTGCTCCTCTCACGTCTTCAGTTGAAGAATGGCTTTAATTCATCAGAGACTGGTTCCTGGGACCAACCATGTAACACTTGGTCTCTCAATCAAGACATGACTGGATCACGATTTGTACAGTTTCTTTTTTGCCTGGCACAGACTGGTGAGGAATCTAGAAAATTCATCTCTACGATGAGTTCCTGTGGGATTGGGACATGTTCATCATTCTCTTGCAAAAGAAGATGACTCAGGCATCAGCATTTGCTCTATGAATCCCTGGTCTACGCACAAGGTATATTCATTTGCTGCCAAAATTAGGGCCCATCTTTGTATTGTTGCAGAGGCTATGGGAAGTATAGCCTTTCCCTCGCTAAACAGGCCCAAAAGTGGTTTATAGCTCGATACAATCATGAAATGTCACCAATGCACGTAATATTGGTGGAATTTTTTACACCAAAAATAATCGACAGACCTCCCTTTTCAATCTGAGAATATTATTTTACAACTGTGGCAGGTCTCCTGGATACATAGCCTAGTGGTCCCTCTGTGCTGTCGTCCATTTTGTGAGATAGTACCGCCCCCTCTCCATAGGAGGAGGGCGCATCACAGGTTAGCACCAATTCCTTTGTCTGGTCATAATGCACTAACAAAATTGAAGAGTATAAGAGCTGTTTTACTTTCATGAAGGCTTCTTTTTGAGGTGCCTTCCAAATTTGGTAGAAATCGCCCATAATGTTTTATCATCCCTAAAAATGATTTCAGTTCAGCAGTGTTCTTGGCTGCAGGTGCCTCTCTTACTGCTTTAACTTTCTCTTCAACTGCGTGTAACCCTTGGGCATCTACCCGGTGACCCAAAGAGATAACTTCACTTGCTTGAAAAGTGCATTTTTCCTTCTTGGGACGCACTCTAGCTTGTAAAAATCATTTTAGGACTTTCCCTAGATTAGCCAAGTGTTCCTTTTCTGTGAATCCAGTTATCAGTGTACAGTCCAGGGACACCACAACCTGAGGTGGCCCCTGTAGTAAGTTCCCCATGGTCCACTGAAAAATGGCACAGATTGAGGAAACACCGAAGGGCAGGCGTGTATATTGGTATAACCCTTTATGGGTGTTTATGGTGACGAATTCCGGGGAGGCATCATCCAGCTTCAATTACTGATATGCGTGACTAATGTCAAGCTTTGTATACATTGTCCCTCCTGCTAGCTTGGCATATAGGTCTTCAACTTTGGAAATAGGTTACCTGTCCAGTTTGGCTGTTCTGTTGACTGTTAGTTTATAGTCCCCACAGATCTGAACTGTCTGGTCTGTTTTAAGCACTTTAGGTGTTGCCCATTCTTAAAACTGAACCGTTTTATGACACCCAGCCTCTCTAGCCTGTTCTGCTCCACATCAACCTTCTCTCTCAGGGCGTATGGTACCAGTCTTGTTTTCAAGAAGTGAGGGGTTGCTTCTGGTTCCAGATGAACATTGACCTGTAAGCCTTGGATTTTTCCCAATTCATCCTTGAAGATGGTGTCATTTTTTTTAGCAGCTCTAGTAGTCCACCTGCTCTCAACTGGAAGATTTCGGACCAGCTTAATTTAACCTCCTTTAACCAATCACGCCCTGAAAGCTTGGCCCTTCACCTTCAACCACCATCACTGGTAGCTGTGCCGATTGGTGTCTATAATGAATTGTTGCTCTGGTGATACCTTTTACTTGGATTTCTTTGCCTGTGTACGTTTTCAACTTGGCAGACATTTGTTCCAATTTTAATTATTGATCACCTTTATTTAAATCTAAAAGTATGTTCTTCCATTACAGTGGTGGAAGCAGCCGTGTCTACTTCCATTTTAATGGTTTACCATTCACTTGCACTGTAACAAATATTGGCTCTGTCTTCCCAACTTTCATGTTGAATAGTGAATAAATGTCAGAACTGACTGTTTTGGGCTCTTCTACACTTACACTTAATTGGACTCGTTCGTTGTTTGGAAGCCTGTTTAAATCTCGCTTTGCACTGTCTCATTATGTGTCCACTTCTGTGACAAAAATAACATTCTACTTTTTTAAATTGCCAATCGCTAAAAAGCTGATTGTTTCCACATTACTGAAAGTTATTTTTCAATTTAGTTGCTAAGCTGCTTCCTCTCATTTTTCTGTTAGCAGGGGCTGTTTCCCACTTCGAGGTGGAGTCCTGGCTTTTTGTGCTCCTTTTGGCTGGCTGTTCCCGCCTGATTTTGAGCGCGGCACTGTTTTGCATCCTTTACAGTGCTTTCCAACACCAGTGCTATTTCCAACATTTTCTTAAAATCAAGATTCACTTCAGCCAGCAATCTTCGCTGAATAGTATCTTCCTGTACGCCACATGCTAAATGATCTCTGAGCATGTCATTCAGGGTTTCACTGAAATCACAATATTCTATTAGTTGTTTTAATTTTGCCAAGTAGGTAGCAATTGTCTTACCTGGGGCTCTTTCCCATGAATTGAACCTGAAAGTCTGCATTTTGACTTAGGGCTTAACGAGGTCTGCTAATTCACTGAAAGTCTTTGAATCTGGGGTACTGAGGGCCCTCAAGCTTCGAATTAAACTATAGGTTTTGCTCCCGCAAATTTTCAGGAGGATTGCTCTCCTCTTTTCTTTCCTCATGATTCCATTTGCTTGAAAGAAGAATACAAAACATTCTATACACTAAGAGCAATTGTCTGTGGCTGGCTCAAAGGGATCAATTCTGCTGAACTGTGGCATTTTGGATGAGTATACCTTCAATTTTTAATGAACTTAGATACTTAAACGCTGGGCGAGGTACAGCACTGATTCTGATTTATCCTCATTGCTAGTTGATCTTCAGACAACTTTTCTTAGTGGAAACATTTGGTCTTATTTACAAGTCAGCAGCAGCAACTACACACGTCCATCAAGCTCCATAACTAAGGAAGTAGTCTACTCTGTAGAGGTTCCCCACGCTGCTAACACATTGGTTTACAGATCATGTGATCTTACAGCACAGGATTATTCTTAAGGCTACAGTCCAACATTTCCCAAAACTATAATTACTATATCTAGGAAGAATAATTTGCTGCACTTTCTTCTATTGTATTGGAGAGGATTTAATTAACATAATGAGAGGGAGGGCAGATGGTATCTTATTAATGCTGTAACCTTAGTGTGTTTTATGGAAAATGTTCTCTGATACACTTTACAATACAGTACACTACACTAATGGCACTATGGGTGCCATTTTTGATCCAAAATGGCGTTTGCGCTGTACACACACTTCTGATGTTGGCTGTACTGGACATCATTTTGGTAAAGATATTAGCAGGAGTGCATGGAGGGTGCACCAGAAATATACAGTGAAGACAGATTGTGACATCAGTCAGTGTGTAATGCAGATTTGACGCCAGCAATGCCATTTCTGATCTGAACGCTCCAACTAACACACCCCCTTAATCTCAGAGCAGGAAGGATCCTCACCAGTGTTTATTAAAGCGAGCATCAATTACTTTCATAAATAAAAACAGAAAATACTGGAAATACTCCACAGCATCTATGGGGAGAGAAAAAGAGTTCACATTTCAGGTCAATCATCTTGGCTACAATGTTGAAATAAAAGCTGTTAGAAAACAAACATCCTAACCAATGTTACAAATCAACTCACCCAAAATTCTAAATGAAAGACAAATAATCAGCATTGTACATTTGCTTTGTGACTTCCATATATCTTTGTCTGTCCGAGTATTCATACACTTTGCTCTCCCATAGCAAGTCAGGGATGCTTGCCTTTCAGTGGGGGAGACTGCAGACGGTCTTGCAGGACATCCTGGATTGGCTTTGTCCCTAGGAGGCCTGGGCATGGACTGTACTGCCTCAGCATGGGCTGCAGCAGTCTGGGCTGGCTGGTTTACAGGCGACTGCAAGGGGACTGGGAGAGAGGCAATGGTGGAGCACGAATGAGAGAGGGCAGTCAGTTCATGATTAAAGATGCCACTGTTACTCCTATGGGGTGGCATCTCAGCAAACCTAGCAATGCGTTGGAGGATGGTCTGCTGGACTGCTGTCAGAGTCTGTTGTCCCCTTTGAGCACTGGTATTCACAACTACAATGGCAGCTGCCTGAGCTTGCATGACTTCAGCCTGAGCTTCCACAGGGGCTGAGCTACCTCTGTTGGTGCTGCGATGGAAGCTGAGACATTGGTTTTCAGATGCTGCATCATGCTTGAGTCCACAAGGGTCCTCCTGAAGCTGGCCACCACTTCCACGCTGGGAAGAATTGGCTCCATGTCCTGCATATAGCCCTGCGTAAGCTTGGTGCTGGACTCCTTCATGCTCCTTAATAGTGGCCACAGGCTTTCTGGCAGATTTGCTAATGCACCAGTTATTTCTGTGTGCATACCCATCAGCCATTTCCTGGTCAACTCGTTGAAAATGGGGCATTGGGTGTGTTTGGGTGATGCAGCTGTCATGGTTGAATGGTGTGTAAGCTGTGATGTGTGGGCAATGATAAATATGTGAAGGTGAGGAGAAGTTATGAATGTCATGTATGAGTTGTGATTCATTGAAGATTATTGGTAGGAGAGTTAAGAGTGTATGCTGAATAGAGCAGTACCTGAAGCTAGTGATTTAGTTGTAGGGATTTCAGGAAGAATTAACTGACATTTACCTTGACTACTTATGCTGGTAACTGAACTTCTGTCCTTATTGCCTTTTCAGAGTTTGTGGAGGGCCTTATGCCCGCTGAGGTAAGAGGACCTCTCTCCTTGTTCACCAAGGCCTCCGGTGCTTTGTTTCAGAACCTTGGAGCATGCTCTCTGCCCTGTTGTGCCATTACTCATTATGCCTCCCGGTCAGAACATTTTCCCCACTTCCAGCACCCACTGCAACCAAAATTCACCTCCCCTAGATGTCGGTTGGATCTAGCAGTGCAGGTTACCTTTAAGTGGTGGTGTCCTCACACAAACTTGGGCCAGCTGTAGAGTTGTGCCGCAACACCACACATTGTGTTTAGCATTCGGTCGCACACCACTATAATTTAAATTAGCAGACAGCATGAAGTTTGACTGCTGCCTGCATTGGAAGGAATGGCTGTGAGTTCACCCTGCCTCTCATCCCCTACACCTATTTTTGGAAGCTAAAGCCAATCCAGGTTGCCCTGCAAGACAGTCTGCAGTCCCTGACTTGCTATGC
This sequence comes from Carcharodon carcharias, assembly GCF_017639515.1. Taxonomy (NCBI): domain Eukaryota; kingdom Metazoa; phylum Chordata; class Chondrichthyes; order Lamniformes; family Lamnidae; genus Carcharodon; species Carcharodon carcharias. Next base: position 81,698,228 of record NC_054474.1, on the reverse strand, counting down.
TGCAGTCACTGGGAGAGCACAGTGTATGAATACTAGGACAGGCAAAGATATATGGAAGTCACAAAGCAAATGTACAATGGTGATTGTTTGTCTTTCATTTAGAATTTTGGGTGAGTTGATTTGTAAAATTGGTTAGGATGTTTGTTTCCTAGCAGCTTTTATTTCAACATTGTAGCCAAGATGATTGGCCTGAAACGTGAAGTCTTTTTGAATTTTTCCCCCTCAGTATTTTTAGTTATCTTATTGTCAATAGGTTCTTGCTTGATGCTATTTAAAAGGCCAGTTATGTAGTCAGCTCTGCAGAAAATGCATTTATTTCAGTATTTTATAGATGAATACTGTACTTGCATTTTCATAGCACTCATCTCTTACCTATGTTTAACTGAATGCACTTTAATTGCAAAACATTCTAGCTTTTTAAACAAGTTTTTGTTTTACAAGATGAAAGAAACAGTGAACGTTTGATGCTGTTCATTTTCAACACTGTATTTCATTCTCTTTTATCATATTATTATGCAATCAAGTTTTTTTCTCCCTTGAATCTTAGCCTCCTCGAGAGTTTTTTTGTGATCAAAGAAGTAACACTTAATAGCCGAAGCACATTAAAAGCAGAACAAATCTAACAAGCTGGCAGCATCAAAGATTATACTTTCAGAAAAGATGATATAATTTTGTGTTAGGAAATACATTTCCTACATTCACTTGATACCAAGGTATGCCAAACAGTCCAGAGCAGAGGCTAAGTTTTTCTCTTTGAACAGTGAGAGTTTTACCTGATTCTTTTCTTTCGCTATTTCACTGAGCTTTTCGCTAGGCAGGTGGGTGTGCACCCAACCCGCTCGAGTGTGAAATGACACATGCTGACATGGCCGAATGTACCAACGTCAACACGCACTCGTGAAATTTCACTAGGCGGGCTACACGAGGGAGACAGATGCGCGCCAGCCATTAATTAAGAGGCCAATTAAGGCCCTTGACACAGCAATTCTTTCCAAGTTTACGTAGCCCCGTGCGAATTTTCGGCCATCGCACGGGCAAAACGGGCAGGCGGGTAGGCCACAATTTGCAAAAGCTCACCCGCGGGCGGGATAAGAAGGGTCAGCAACATTGTCAATGTGAGTTGTGAGGAGTTTTGGAGATCATGTGCTGCTGGTTGATTTTGTGAACTGGACAGCTTCTCCTCGTTTCAGAGCTGCATTCTGAGCAGTCTAGGTTTCATTTCAGGACTCATTGCTGTCTTCCAGGCCCCCAGAAGATTCAGACTGTGTGGGCCCTTCCAGGTATCGGACAGCCTTACATAATCCTTGTAATGGGGATAGTGGTCTCCGCTGGTGGCAACTCCTCTGAGGAGGAAGAGAGGGGCAGAAGGGAGTGGAGGCCAGGTGTCCCAATGCAGCTTCCAGGGGATGGGGGGAACCTGTGGGAGGAGAGGCGCAGGCACAAGGTGGGCAAGGCCAGCAAGAAGCCCAAGGTAGAACGGGCCACAGAAGTCAGCAATATCCTGCTGCCAAGGTTTACAGGCAGCGATACAGCTACCTCAATATGTCCGAGGTGCAAAGCCGAAGGAGGCTCCATCTCTAAAGGGAGATAGTGACCTCCATTTGTCAGAGCATCGGCCCTGGGATCAGCTCCAACTATGTGGGTGGCCATCCCATGCCAGTGGTTCTGAAGGTCACAGTGGCCTTAAGCTTCTTTGCCCCTTGCTCTTTCCAGGGCTCAATGGTGGATCTGTGTGGAGTCTTCCAATCAGCTGTCCATAGCTGCGTCAAGCTGGTGAAAGATGCTCTGTTCAGGTGTGCATTGACTTTCATTCATTACCGCACAGATGAGACCAGCCAGGCAGAGTGAGCCAGAGGCTTTGCAACGATTGCTGGGTTCATCCGCGTCCAGTGTGCAATCGACTGCATACATGTGGCCATCAAGGTGCCAGTGGGCGAGCCGGGTGCCTTAGTGAACAGGAGAGGATACCACTCCATGAACATGCAGGTAGTGTGTGATCACAGGATGCAGATTCTGCAAGCCTGTTCAAGGATCCTGGCAGCTCCCATGACGCTTACATCCTGAGACATTCCCAGGTGCCAAGGCTCTACAGTACTCCAGCCCGACAGGATGGATGGCTGCTGGGTGACAAGGGCTATATATTGAAGAGGTCCGATGAGGCGTGAATGACTATGTAGCAGCCATCTGAATGCCGGGATAAAGAAAAATAAAACAAGCACATAAAAACCTAATAGGACAAGGTGGAGGCAGAAGTTATGATCTAAAATTGTTGAACTCAATAATGAGTCTATAAGGCCGTAGTGCAGAATGTCAAGATGAAAGATGAGTTTCTGTCCCTGAGCTTGCATTGAGCTACATTGGAACATTGCAACAGGCCATGGACAGAAAGATAAGAGTGTGAGCAAGGTGGAGAATTAAAATGACAAGCAACAGGAAGCTCAGGGTCATACTTGCAGGCTAAATGGAGATGTTCTGTAAAGCAGCCACCCAGGCTAGGTTTGCACTCCCGAGTGTGAAGGAGACCACATCATGAACAGCGAATACAGCATAATAAATTAAAAGAAGTATAAGTAAGTCGCTGGTTCACTTGTAGGAATGTTTGGGGCTGCAGATGGTGAGAAGGGAGGAGGTGAGAGGACAGGTGAAAAGAATAACACTCAAGTTCCACCTAAAGCTGCAAAAGCACCAAAAGGTGTGAGCTCCCTTCATTATATCCAAGCCTCAAATCCAAAAAAGATGGAATCAGCATGGAATTCCAGTTACCCTCTTTTAGCCCGTTCACTACCTTGACATCCAATTTGATCCTGAGATGAGCTTTCAATCCTGTGTTTGCTCCAAAACTAACGCCACTTAATTCCACCTCTGTAATATTACTTGTCTGCACCCTAACCTCATCTGCTATTGAAACCCTTATCCTTACCTTTGTTACTTTTAGACTTGACTATTCCAAAGCTCTCCCCTGCTGCTCTGATCCAAACTTGTACCAAGTTCCATTTACACATCACTCCCATGCTCTCTGGCCTATACTGACTTTTGTTACAACAATAGTTTAATTTTAACTCTCAACCTTTTCTTCCGCCTATCTCTTAAAACCTACCTCTTTGATCAACCTTTCAGACCTGTTATTTCCTTATGTGGCTTGGTGTCACATTTTGTTTAATAATTCTCTTGTGAAGGATTTGGGGAGTTTTGCTACCTTAAATGCGCTATACAAATACAAGTTGTTCTCTCTGCCAGGACGTTGATATTGTCAGCATTGCAAGCTACCCATATGTATATGGCTATGCTAGATCTGCAAGATATGCATGTCCAAGTGCTATGAACTGTGATCTATATTGTAATGTGATCTAAGGCAACAAGTAATTTTGCACCATTTGATAAAAGATGGTGTGAAGAAAGGTTACACTGAGACATTGATAATGAAACCTTGAACCCCTACTGGTTAATAAATGGAGTTGCTTATGTCTGAAGACAAACTGGTGTGAAAGAGTGATGACATATCAGCACAACTTTCAAAAACAAATGGCCAAACTCTGAGAATGAAAACAATGGTCACAAAAGTTGAATTGCATAAAATTGCGCATGATGATGTCAGGTGAGCATCCCGATGGCATCACGCATTCGCGCAATATTTTGGTCGGTTGGCACGCGCCAGTGCCAGAGCCACACCCACCATTAATTAAGAGACCCTTAACAGTCCAATTGACAGCAATTTTTCCTTGCCTGTGAGATTTTGTGCTTGTCGCATGGGCAAACCGGGCAGGCAGCCAGCCAACATTTTCAAAAACCTCATCCATGGGCGGAATAAAAAGGGTCAGCAGCATCGTCAGCATGAGTAGTGAGGAAATTGGTAAATAGTTTGCTGCTGGTTGCTTATTGGTACCTGACAGCCTTATCTCATTTTGGGACTTCATTCTTGGCATTTCCAGGCTTCATTTCAGGATTTATTGGTGTCTGCAAGGCTCCTGGAGGACTCAGACCATGTGGACCCTTCCAGGTATCAGACAGCCTTCTGTTACCCTAGTAATAGGGATTGTGGTCTCTGCTGGAGGCACGTCCTCTGAGGAGGAAGAGAGGGGCAGAAGTGAGAGGAGGCCAGTGTCCCAATGCAGCTTCCAGGGGAGGGACCTGTGGGAGGAGAAGCGCAGGCACAAGGGAGCAGGGCCAGCAAGTAGTCCTAGGTGAAAGGGGCTACAGAACACACCACAATCCTGCTGCCTGGGTTCACAGGCAATGATGCAGCTACCTCAACATGTCTGAGATGCAAAGTCGAAAGATGATTGGGCCTGAGATCAGTACGACTGTGTGGGTGGACGCCCCATGCCAGTGGCTCTGAAGGTCACAGTGGCCTTCAACGTCTATGCCTCCGGCAGTTTCCAGGGTCATTGGGGGATCTTTTTGGAGTCTCCCAATCAGCTGCTCACAGTTGCATCAGGCTGGTGACAGATGCTCTGTTCAGGCGGGTACTCACCTTTATTCTTTACTGTACAGACCAGGCCAGCCAGACACAGTGAGCCAGAGGTTTTGCAAGGGTTGCTGGGTTCCCCCGCGTCCAGGATGTAATCGACTGCACACATGTGGCCATTAAGGCGCCAGCAGGTCAGTTGGATGCCTTCGTCAACAGGAAGGGCTTCCACTCCATGAACATGCAGATAGTGCATGACAACAGGATGCAGACTCTGCAAATCTGTGCAAGGTACCCAGCAGCTCCCATGACACTTACACCCTCAGACACTCCCAGGTGCCGAGGCTCTTCAGTGCTCCAGCCTGTCTGGATGGATGGCTGCTGAGTAACAAGGGCTATCTATTGAAGGGGTGGCTCATGACACCTCTCCACCACCCAAGAAAAGAGGCAAAGAAGCAATATAATACAAGTCATGCCTCCACAAGGGTGATGGTAGAGAGGACCATCAGTCTTCTCAAGATGTGCTTCTAATGCCTGGACCATTCAGGGTTAGCTCTACAATACCCCCCCAGAATGAGTGTCACTGATAGTGGTTGCATGCTGCACTGTCCACAATCTGGCACTTGCAAGGGGTGGCCCACTGGAGGAAGAGGATCTTTGAGGCAGCAGCATAGGCCACAGATGATGAGTCCAGTAGTGATCCGAAGATGAGTATGGTGAGAATGCTGAGGGAATGGAGGCAGACCTCGGTAAACTCCAGGGAGGCAGAGACACCAGGGGTGCCTTGATCCAACACTTTTTCAGCTAGGCTACCAAAGATCAGCTTCAACCGCATGCCAGCGCTGCTGCCTCCATTCCAGGTGTCTGAAAGAATCCTTTCGTTTGGACACAAAGAATACTTAGTGTCTGTACAATAAAGTTCAGAGCTACCTAAGTCCAGAATTACATACTGGCGATCCTCGCATCAATGAAATAAAAAGATGAAATGTACTCAGGCCACGATGACAAAAACACAATTTATCTCATTCTGACAGTTCAATAATATTTACATTAACGTTTCTGGTCTTCAACCCCTGACCAGTATACATAAAGTAAACAAAAATGAACATAAAACCACCCGTAAAGTTTCTCTCTTGTGCTCGTGGTGCCTTTAGCTTACATTTGCGAGTGCTACGTCTTGGTTCTCTCCCTTACTGGCACTGGCCTGCTGACTGTGTTGTCCTGTTGGTCTTCATGACCTTGGCGGTCATCCACTGGCCAGTGGAACCTGTGCGGGCCCAGTCTGGGAAGGAGCAGCCAGTGCCAAGGCTGGCATCTCCCCAGTCACAGCAGCCTCATCAGATACCATGGTCACTGGCAGAGGGGAGAAGGAGCTGCTGCCATCATGCAGAGCATCCTGAGACGAGCCTGCAGAGATGACAGGCAGCTCCTGCACCAATGTAAGGTCACTCTCAATATCCCTGCTCACCATTGATGGACGGGCACCTAGCTAGGATACTAGGTGCCTCATCCATCTCCCACACAGACATTGAGCACCTGAGGTCAGCGCCTGTGTGAGGGCTTGCAGGTCTGAGCTCAACCCTAGGAACCCTTGATTCTGTTCCTGGAGCTGCCTCTCCATGATAGTTGCCACTCTCTCAATGGAGGAGGCAGTGCACTCGGCCATGACAGTCAATGCAGTGCTGATGCTCCGCATGGACTCCTCCTTCACGGAGATCATGGCACGCACACTCTCATGGATCTCCGCCAGATCCTCCTGCACATCACGCTGGGCATCCAGCATCTGCCGCCTAATGCACAGCTCCAGAGGCTCATCATCAGCCTTCGAATGAGCATCGTCCTGGTCCCCAGGAATCCTCCAGCTGCTGGTGCCCTGGGCTCTCTCTGCCTTTGTCTGCACTTCAAGCAATTGTGAAGTGCCCTCACCATGTGTGCCAAGATAGTAGCCGCTGTTCTAATGCCCACTGACGTGCTAGTACGTGTGTTGTTGCCTGCTCCAGTGAGTGGGTGTGACACAGTTTCAACAGAAGCCTGGTGGTCCTCTGGTGTCAGGGGTGGCCCTTCAGGGTCTGCAGAGCACATGCCTGCTGCTGAACCTAAAAGGGAGAAGAAGGACTTGTCATTAGTTAAAGCCATCACACTATCACTGTGCACGCCAGGCATCCTGGTGAGACCATGGAGATCTGCATCATGGTGCCAATATCTTTCAATGATCAATGGAGACTCCAGGCTCAAGGGTCACATCAATGAAAAGACTACAATAGAATGGTTGCACAAATCAAAAGTATCATCTCTGTGCACTGCCCCCCCCTCCACGCCCAGTTGCACGGGATGCATGCCAGCTCTCGAGCTCCAGGCCATCTTGTTCAGATCTGGAAAGGATTAGGAGGCTAGTGGAGCCTCCGCTGATCCATGACTTTTCTATATTGTTGTGGGCCGTCTGCTCCTGAAACAACAGAGGAGCATGGATTAGTCCGCTCTGTACCTGCAGCACCATTGCACCCTGGCCAACCACAGCTGACGAGCACCTGGCAGAGCACATTAAAGTCATGGGCCTTGAGCCACAAGACACTCAGTCCAAGCAGCCAGGCCTCACCCCCTTGGCCAGCTCTGGCATCATTGGCACTCAGACTGTAGCACCCGTGAGGTCCACAGGGGGATGGCCAGATTTTAACACATCTGCACACTGACCCATGCCAACATGGTACTCACCCTTCCGGGGCACAGCAGGTCATTGAAGCGCTTCCGGCACTGGACCCAGGTGCACCACACCACGCTGTGGTTGCTCATCATTGCTGCCACCTCCTCCCATGCCCTCTTGGTGAGGTGTGGCGGCCTCCTCCTCCCAGCGCTGGGGACAAAGGTGTCCCTCCTGTCAGCCACCTCCTCCAGGAGGATGGCGAGACACTCGTCAGAAAAGCGGGATCCGAGTGCCCACCCAACCTGTCCTCCCTCCTGCCTTGTCCAGCTGCACTTGAATCCATTGCAAAAGCACAGGGGATGTCCTTTTGTGGCAGCCTTCCAAGTGCTGCCTGGGCCGCTTTTAAACTGGCAGCTGGGTCGCCATTGGACCTGGCAGCCGACAGGCGTCCGTACCCACTCGGCTCTTGCCGGCCAGCGCACAGCCACATTTCACACTGGGTGGGCCTTAATTGACACCAGCGTGAAATCGCGGTTGGGGCCCAATCGCAGGCACCGGGCCATTTTGTGGCTGCTCCTGGGCCTGCCCACCTTGCCAGCCCGACGACATCAAAATCTTGCCCATTATACTGGTTATGGTAGAATAATGGTTAATGTTACTGGACATATAGTCCAGAAACCTGGACTAACACTCGGAAGGCACGAGTGCAACTCCCATCATGGCCAGCTGGTGGAATTTAAAATTAAGCTGCAATTAAAAGGCAGTCTCAGTAATGGTGACCATAAAATACCGGATTGTCATAAAAATTCACCTGGTTCTCTATGCCTTTTAGGAAAGGAAATCTGTCCTTACCTGGCCCAGCCAATATGGAACTCCATATCCACAGCAATGAGGTTGATTCTTAACTGACCTCTGAAGCGGCCTAGCAAGCCACTAGGTTGTATCAAACTGTTACAGAAAAGATAAATAAGAATAAAACCAATACATTTAGAAAATCATCATACAATCACGCAATGTCAACATGGTTTTGTGAAGGGAAATCGTGTTTGACAAATTTATTTGAGTTCTTTGAAGATGTAACAAACAGGGTGGTTAAAGGGGAATCAGTAAATGTAGTGTCTTTGGATTTCCAAAAGGCATTAGGGTAGGTGATAATGTAGTGGTATCGTTTCTGGACTAATAATCCAGAGACCCAGGGTAATGATCTGGGTTCAAATCCTGCCATGGCAGATGGTGGAATTTGAGTTCAATAAAAATCTGGAATTAAAAGTCTAATGAGGAGTATTGTTGTAAAACCTATCTGGTTCTCTAATGCCCTTTGGGGAAAGAAATCTGCTGGCCTACATGTGACTCCAGACCCACAGCAAAGAGGTCTTAGGCAACAGTACATGGGAGAGTCTGGACAAACCGCTAACTCCTGATGAATTGACCAAGACCTTTGAGTCCTTCGAGAAGAGTAAAATTCCCAGAAGTGACGGCTTACTGGCTGAGTTGTATTTGGCTCTGTGGGACTGGATCAACCCAGACCTGCTAGAAGTGTATGAGAGAATGCTTCTGGCTGGCAGCTTGTCAGAATCCATGAGGAAAGACATCATCACCCTGTCTACAAGCAGAAGGGAAAAAGGGAGGAAATTAGGAATTGGTGACCCATCTCACTGGTGAATGTGGACTACAAGATCTTGTCCAAGGTAATTGCCAGTTAGTCAAGTCTGCTCTGGAGTTGGTGATCCACCCTGACCAGAACTATCCTGTACCCAGCAGGAAGATCTCTGATAGCATTGCAGTACTCAGGGATACGATTGCCTATGTACAGGACAGGGGTGTGGACAGCTGTCTCATCAGCCTGGATCTGGAGAAGGCCTTGGACAGAGCATCACATACCTATATGGTGGATGTGCTCTCCAAAATGGGGTTTGGGGACGGAATCCACAACTGGATCCAGCTGCTCTACACAAATATCTGTAGTGCAGTTTCAGTCAATGGGTGGGAATCAGAAAGCTTTCCGGTCAAAACTGGAGTCAGACAGGGCTGCCCTCTCTCCCCTGTCCTATTCGTGTGTTGTATGGAAACTTTTGCTGAGTCCATCAGGAAGGATCTGGGCCTAAGAGGAGTAATAATCCCAGGCAGTGGAAGCTCTCAGGTCAAAGCCTCCCTGTTCATGGAACACGTCACAGTCTTCTGCTCAGATCCATTGTCAGTGCACAGGCTGATCAACATCTGCAAGCAGTTTGAACTGGCCTCAGGAGCCAAGGTAAATTGTGGCAAGAGCGAGGCCATGTTCTTTGGGAACTGGGCTGACCAATCCTTTATGCCCTTCACCTTCAGGCCAGGCTGCCTGAAGTGCTGAGGGTATGATTTGGAGGGACTAGTGCATGCGTAAGAAACTGGAAGGAGTGAGTGGCTATGGTGAAAAGAAAACTGGGCTGGTGGGGGCAATGCTCCCTCTCCATTGCAGGTAAGAGCCTGGTCATCAGGTGTGAGGCACTCTCAGTGTTGCTGTACATGACACATTAATTGTATTGAAGCACCTCATGATCAATGTGGAAAACTTGAATACAATTGCATTTTTTGTGATTACCATTTTAAAATGTTTTGTAATGTTCTTTCAGATATTTTATGAATAAAGTCTATTTTTTTCCCCCCAAAAAAATTGGCTGGGGAAGGGACTGCCGACCGCGATTGGCCCCCGACCGTAATTTCATACTGACTGGCTAATTAACGGCCGGCCAGCATGAAGCGTGCATTGAGAAGCTCAGCACTGCTAGGGTGGGACCGTGAGGAGGGCGGGTGCTGACATCAATGCGGGCACGGGCCAGCGCACCTGTTGACCAAAATATCGCACAAACGCGGGATGACATTGGGACACCACCCAATGAATAAATGTCATGAAGTTATTAGTGTATATATTATTGGAAAATATTTTTTTTAAATAAAGGTTTAGTCTGTGGGTGTGTCTTAATTGGATTAAAGCCAGCTAGTCTGGGTGTTTTGATGTCTACTAGCTTTGATATATGGGAGCGATAGAGTGCACTTGCATTTTTTGAGTGAAACATTCAAGAAGGGGGGTGAAAACTGACACCCATCTAGCAGAAACCAAGCAATATGTTTATATTACTAATAAAATTGGTACTATGAAGAGTTTTATTGTTGGAAGAGGCTGGTGATACAATGCGAATTTACATTCAATGGGCAGTGGTAGGTATAACTTCAGCAGTGTTGTGTGTGTAGGGCAGAGGCAATGTGAGATCAACAGCAGCTGTAAGCCTCTAACTGTCTCCACAGGAACCAAAGTGAAAAGAACCTTATTTTGAATTTGTAAGGTGAAAATGCTTTGCCTGGTGTTTGGTTAAGTCTATGGGCTGCTGTTGTCTTAATGGAGATTAGTATGGGAATTTGTTACAAGTTATGATAGTAGTAATTTGTAGCCAAGTATCTGCGTTTAATGTGTTGTAACTATATAAAATGTTTCATTTAGTTTCATATGAAACCTCTCAAGAACTAGTGGTCTGATTCTTGAATTTAGATTCTTGAATCTCAAACAAAACACTTAAAATTATAGGTTGTGGGAGTTGTTTAAACTTTCCCTCTGGAATTTTTAAATAACTCAGCTGTACCAACTGCATCGGTCATTACAATAAAGAAAAATAACTTTGCAGCGAGATCGAAGAATAATTTTAAAAGAGGTGGAAACAATCAGTCTTTTAGCCATTGGCAGTTTAAAAAAATGGAATGCTACTGTTGTCACAGAAATGGACATATACTGAGGTAATGCAAGGAAAGATTCAAGCAGGCTTGTAAACAGAAGAAGCCCAATGAAATCTACAAGGTAGAAGAGCCTGAAACAACAAAGTCTGACATTTACTCATTGTTTAATCTGAAAGTTGGAAAGACAGAACCAATACTTGTCACACTGAAAGTAAATGGCAAACCTGTTAAAATGGAAGTAGACATGGTAGTTTCCAGTACTGTAATTGGTGAACATACTTACAGATGTTTGAGAACATTCAAGTAAAAGGCATAAGCAGAGTAACCGTCCATTATGGATGCCAATGAGCAAAGCTACCAGTGTTGGTATTGAGAGGCAGAGGACCAAGACTTTTGGGCAAAATTGGCTAAGGGAAATCAACCTTGACCACTGAGATTCCAAAAGGAAGCTGGAAGCATTCCTGTTTTGAAAAAGTATTGTGTAAGTACTCAACACCTGAAGAAATGCAGGCTGTCTTAAGCCAAAACTTGGGAGAGCAGCAGAAGAAACTCGAAGAAACCCTGCCTGATAACAGAGTTCAAGGTGAGGTGAGCAACCTTTTCGGGGAAAAAGAAAACCTGTTGAAAGACCTTCATACACTGAAGGATACCCTCAGGCCAAAGTTTGTACCACTGGAGAAGTACAAAGAGAAACAGAAAGAATTCAGCACTTCTCTGAACAAACTGAAGAATGAGATAATAGAGAAGACACAATAATGTTCAATTTTCTAGGAGGCAGCAAAGGACCACAAAAAAGAGATGGAAGAGCTGAAGAATCAGCTAAATGAAGCCAAAGAAACTTTGGAAGCAAAAGTCACAGAATTTCCCAAGAAGCAGACAGATAATGAAATTTTGGGAGACTCAGCCACAGAGCTCAGACAAATTGAGCTTGCACCTGAAAGAAGTCTGGCCAATAGTGAAGTCAAAAAAAAGGCTGTGATTAAATCCTGCACTAGAAAGAAGAAAGCACATAGAAAGAAGATACAGAAATTCCAACAGAGCCTTAATTCTGGCAGCATACGAATACACTTCAATCAATCAAACGCAATCAAATTGCAAATGCCAATGCCTTTAGTCGTTTGCCTTTAAAAGAACATGATGAGCAGGTCCCAGTTCCACAGGAATTAGCTTTACTGTTAAATTTCTTAGATTCCTTGCCGGTATGTGCTCGACAGATTAAAGACTGGACAAGTTGGGACCCAGTCTTACGTGGACAAGTGCTACATGGTTGGTCATAGGAGCCTGTATCTGATTAAATGAAACCGTACTTCAACAGAAGACATGAAATAACCAGTCAGGATGGCAGCCTGTTGTGGGGTGCATGAGTGATAATTCCTCCAAAGGGAAGGGAGCCTCTTTTAATTGAACTACGCAGTGCCCATCCAGGAATTTCCCAAATGAAGACCATAGCATGCAGTTATTTATGGAGGCCTGGGATGGATGGCGAAATAGAGAGTTTAGTAAAGCACTGTGTGCAATGTCAGCAACTGCAAAAGTTGCTAGTGACAGCTTCACTACACCCATGGGAGTGGCCAGGTAGATCCTGGGTGCGGTTACATATTGACTACGTTGGACTTTTCCTGGGAACAATGTTTCTGCTCATTCTTGATGCCCATTCAAAATGGTTAGATGTATATGACCAACGCCGGCCACTACAATTGAGAAACTACATCAGAGTTTTGCCATTCGTGGACTACCAGAAATAGTCATTTCCGATAAGGGCATGGCATTTATGACTGCTGAGTTTCAACGGTTTATCAGCCTCAACAGTATTACTCATGTGAAAACTGCACCATGCCACCCTTCCTCAAACGGACTGGCCGAAAGGGCAGTTCAAACGTTCAAGACAGGCATGAGAAAGCTAACTGGTGATTCTTTGGCAACTAAGCTGGCACGCTTTCTTTTTCATTAAGGACTACTCCTCACTCAACAACAGGTGTCACACCTGCAGAGTTATTGTTGAAACGCCGTCTCAGGACAAGATTGAGCTTAATAATGCCAAAATAATTAGAGGGGAAGGTGGAAAGTAGTCAGGGAAGCCATAAAAGTAGACATGACTGGCATAGTCGCAAGAAGAAATGTACCGTGGGAGAGCCCGTATACATGAAAAACTTTGGGGAAGGGCCAAAATGGTTACCGGGTGAAATCAGTGTATTGACTGGACCTCTATTTTACCACGTGGAGGTGGATGGCCAGGTCATCCTTAAATAAGTGGACCATTTAAGGAAGAGAGAGACTAATCATCCATATTTGGTTCCGCCAGTGGCCATGACCAGGTCTGCAGTTCCTGTTGGAAGATACTCAACCCAGGACATACATGCCTGATGTTCCTGTAGGAGTTGAGGATCTACAAGTGCCCACCGAAGCACCTAATGTTCATGCAATTCCAGAAAAGGAGGTTCCTGACAAAGAATCTGAAGTTGTGGAGCTGCAACGTTTCACATGTACCAGGAAACCACCTGAAAGACTGAACTTGTAAACTCCTTACATATTATGCTGTCTTGAAAAATATGTACTTGTAAATATAATATGTATAGCCGAGTTAAAGTGGGAGGAAGGTAGTTTTATGGCTTTATTTAGCGCGTAATGTACCTTTAACAATAATACTTGTTAGGAAAAATCACATGCTCTGTAGTAACCAATAGCAGAGTAGCACAGGCTACCTCAGCAGACAGTGTATAGATAGAGTTGGAGTTGAAAGCACATGTGTAGTTGCTGTTGAGTATATTGTAAATAAAATTAATGTTCCTACTTAAGAAATGTCTACAATTCAACTCTATTACTAACAGTGCAACTCGGTCACCCTACAGTAGACCGATTCTTGATTAACAGGGCTTATGCACGGCAGGCAGGAAAGTGGACCTAAGGCCGCAGTCAGATCAGTCATGATCTTACTGAATAGTGGAGCAGACTCAAGGGGTCAAATGGCCTACTCCTGCTCCTATTTCTTGTGATCTTATGAACCAGATGGGCAACCTTGGCACTGGAAATCACAAAGGCACACTCAGCCCAATTGACTCTTGAAAGTCCTCCTCAATAGTATCTGGAGGCTTGTACAAAAATTGGGAGAGCTGCCCCATAGATTTGTCAGGTAACAGCCTGATTTAGTCATACACACCAAATCATCCTTTAAAGCCAATGCTACAGGCTCCTTCATCGCCAGACATATGTCTAGAGGTGGTGGCAGTCTGGTGTATAGAGAGTGGTCCTCAGAGTCCCCAATATTGATTCTGGACTCCCTGAAGTCTTATGTTACTAGGTTAAACATGGCTGATTATGACCAATTCCTTCTTTCAACTGATGAATCAGTTTTCCTCCAAAGACACAGAAGGTAGGCTGAATGGGAAACCTCCATGTCTATCATCAAGAGTGGCTTAGTAGCATCACTACAGACAGATCTTGCTGAGACCTGAAGGCCAGACTGGGCCTGTGGCAGGTGATGGGAGAACCAAATTGAGGGGAAAAAAATTACTTGACCTCACCCTCACCAATCTACTTGTCACAATTGCATCTGTCCATGACAACATTGGTAGATGTATCCACTGCACAGTCCATTGTGTTGTGTGGCACTATCAGCATGCTACAATGAATAGATTCAGATCTAGCAGCTCAAAATTGGGCATTGTAGAGGTGCTATGGTCCATCAGCAACAGCAGAATTGTATTCAACCACAATATGTAACCTCATGGTCTAGCATACCCCTCACTCTATCATTACCATCAAGCCAGCGATAAGCCTGATACAATGAGTGCAGCAAAGCAGGCCAGCAGCAGCAACAGGCTTACCTAAAAATATGGTTTGAATTTGGTGACAGGACTACATGCACACTAAACAGTGGAACAGAGAAATGTGATCCTACAATCAATGAATCAGATTAAATCTCTGTTCTTCTTTCATATCTAGTCATGAATGATGGGGGACAATTAAATAACTGAGCAGTAGGATAAGGCTCCATAAACATCCCCTTCCTTGGTGAAGACAGAGCCCAGCACATCACTGCAAAAGGTCAGGATTAAACATTTTTAACCAGCTTAAGCCAGAAGTGCGGATCGGATGATCCATCTCAGTCTCCCCCTGAGGTCCCCAATATTACAGATGCTAGTCTTGCAGCCAATTCAACTCACTCCAGATGATACCATGAAATGGCTGAAGGCACTGAATAAAGTAAAGGTTTTGGGCCCTGACAACATTCAGCAGTGGTGCTAAAGACTCTTGATCGAGGTCTACCTGCACCCATCAGTCAGCTCTTCGGCAAAAATACTGGCATCTGCCTGACAATGTGGCAAATTGTCCAGTTATGTTCTGTCCAAAAAATGCAGGATAAATTTAATCTGGCCAATTATGGTCCCATCCATCTATTTCAATCATCAGTGGAGTGATGGTAGATGTGGGTGACAGTGCTATCAAGCAGCAATTACACAGCAATAACCTAACTGATGGTTAGCTTAGGGTCCATCAGGGCCATTCAGATATAGGCCTTAATGTAGCCTTGGGCCAAGCATGGACAAAATGGAGCTCTTCAAGGTAGTGTCCAAGGTCTAACCATTTTCAACATTTTAACCAATGATCTTCCCTCCAACATAAGGTCAGGAGTGGAGGTGTTCACTAATGATTGCATTGTATTCAACACCATTCGCAACTCCTCAAATACTGAAGCAGTCTGTGCCACATGCAGCAAGACCTGGACAATATTCAGGCTTGGGCTGATAAGTGGCAAGACTCCCAAATGCCTACTTCTCTAATAATAAGTAAACATGACCAGCAAATAATCATTATGGCTGTAAAACTGATTGCAGGAAGTTCTTTACAAAAGCTGAAGAAATGATGTAAGAGATGGCTAAACAAATCTCTTAAAAGATGAAGCTGTGCCTCTTCAGAAATACAATACACGAAGTACAATCTACACAAAGTATAGTCTTGGGATATAGATTTTACAAATTAACCAGAGGCAAGAAGCGGGATTTTAGTGATTTTCTTTCAGAGTAAACATAAATGGTTCATCCTGTAATGAAGCTCTATAAACTTGTTCACAATAATTTAAAAAAAAATCAATTTAGAACTGCAGTGAAGATTAAAGCTTATGAATCTCTAAAGATAAGCTGTTGCCGATTCTTCTCATTGGTTTGTTTTTAAAGGAGCATTTAACTGCATGGCTATTGTAAAGGTTAACAGTTCATGCAAACTCCAAAATTCAAGAATGAAAAATGGTTATTTTTACTTCTAATTTAGTTGAGTGGTTTGATAAGGCATGAAATCTATTGCAAGTGTTTATATAGGGGTTAGTCTATCTAATAAACTCATCACTACTCTGTACGGTGCTAATTAAAATAATTATTTATAATTGAATCCTCATCATGAGGCTCATTACAAACTAGAGATAATGGGGCTGATGTCGGGTGTATTTCCGGGCCCCTATCACAAAACGTGTCTGATTCCCAACACCTAATGCCTGATGCAATTTTCATGATAATGTCCAATTAATGGCCAGATGCGGCAATCACCCAACCCCCGGCCCCCCCAACAACACTCCCCTCCCCGACCCATCTGTGTTTTACCCGGGAGGCTAACTCCAACCATTGGCTGGGTTTTGGCCACAATGGGGAGGTAGAGGGGGTGGCAGCATGTTGGCTGAAAAATTGCATTTATTGTCATCCTTTAAGTGGCCTAATTAGTTGCCTGCCTCTTGCAGGTGATTAGCTGTCACCGTCCTCAACCAGCCCCTTCCTAAATGGTCCAGAGGTTGGAAAGTGTTGGCAAACTGGCACGTCACTCTCCAACACCAAATTGCCTATCTGCTTGTCTCCAGTCCAGCCCCCTCAGACCAACGAAAATTCCGTCCAATGTTACACACAATCAAACTGTGATAACATCATTTTAAAACTGTTTCCCATTTTGATATAAAATAAGGAGAAGCAATTAAAAAATGTTACTTTCTAACCGTCTTATTTTCTAATCTTCTCTTGCCCACTTTCACAGTTTTGTGCTGAGAGGCTAGGACAGGTTGCAGCTTAAACTTCTCCATGGCTGTGGATAGGATATAGACGGACAGTGAAGTAAGAATATGAAACTTGACTTTTTACAACACCACAGTGATCTCATATATGCAGGAAATCTGATAGTTCACACAAAAATATGAATGACAATGCCTGGAAATCTCAGAAATAATGCAATAGTTTGTGGAGAGTTTGAAATTTGGTCTTTATAGATTGTGTGAAGCAGAAGCAAGAGTTTATGTGCATTTTTCAGGTAGTTCAATCGGTGATTCCCAAATGCGTGAAGTTTAATGTAGGTGCTGTGTTCATAACTGTACTTTACACCACATGTCTATGTGATTCATTTGTAGCTAGTCTCAGCTATATACAGTTATTGTCTTATAGGGTGCAAAATATAACAATGTCATTGCTTGCTTTTCTCTTATTTAGACAGATGTAAGGATGGAACTTTGCCCACAATATCTGCACAATTTTGAAAACAGGAGACAGATCTCAAACCATGATTTAATGGTAAAAACAATCCATAAATAGAAACGTGGGAGTTGGATTTTTGGCTGGCTTCATTTGCCAGCAGAAGAAGGGAAACACTAAAATTAGCCATTTTTATTTACCTGCCCAGTCATAGCACTTAGAGCGTCAATGAATCTGGTCAGGAGCAAACAACAGCCATTATCTTAACTTACAACCCAACTCTTTTTAAAAAATGAAGTTAAAGAAAAATGTGTGGACTACATAACAGTATTTCAATGGAAACTGAGTAGATTGTTTTTTTGTTCTGAAAATAAACTCTCAGGAAACAGAAATAAAAGTCCCATCATATTCAGCACTTAAAATCCCCAAGGTATAAAAACTCTTTTTAGTGGTTGAGATAATCTTCTTACAGGATTTATGTTGCATTATCAGATCCTGCCGAAACTAATCTTTTGATCCTAACGAACTGAAGTTACTGAGTGTAGAATCCTCAAAGCTTTTCTGTCTAGATTTTTATTGAATTGTTGCATTTGAAAAACTTTTATTAAGTAAAACAAAATTCAAGAATAATTTGTCTTGAATTAATATTTTAAATATAAGCTCTTCTTATTTCTTAAATCTTAGTTGGAGGTACAAATGAATCATATAGGTATGTAGTAAAAAAATATTGCTATTAAACTAGATCTAGGGGATACAGTTTGAAAATAAGGGGTCTCCCATTTAAGACGGAGATAAGGAGAAAGTTTCCTCACAGAAGGTCGTTGGTCTGTGGAATTGTCTTCTCCAGAGATCAACTGAAGCAGGGTCATTGAATATTTTTAAGGCTGAGTTAGATAGATTCTTGATTGACAAAAGAGTCAAAGGGTATAGGGGATAGATAGGAAAAGAGGCCACAATCAGATCATCCATGATTTTATCAAATGGCGGAGCAGGCTCGAGGGACTGAATGGCCTACTCCTGCTCCTAATTCATATGTTTGCCTGTGATACAAGGTTTCCAACTTGCTTCACAGAATTTAGTTTCACTATACTGATTCTATAGTCTTATACGTCATTTATGTTCTTATGATAGAGACAGAAAGGAGGAAGACAAAATGAGAGAGGCACACAGGATAAAGCCACACAAATGAAAATGAGGGTCAACTAGGAAAGACTCTTGCGAAGACTACAAATGATGCCACTCCATTTACATTATTTCAGATGAAATCTGCTTAACGGTTCCATAAGGAGGCCTGGAAGGAGTTCTGTCTCTCGTTGAAAAGTGACCTCCAAACATCCTCTTAAAGTGAAAAATCAAAGAACAGTCTCACTTCCGAACGCAACTTTCTAGTCTGGACCACTTTTGGAGTGGATTTGGGGCAACCAACAGTATAAAATGGATTACTAGAGGCCAACACTTAAATAGCAAAAATGTGAGCACCAATGGCTCAACCCTCCAACCCATTTCTCAAATAATTAGCATCTTAATATAAGTGGTGTTAAGAACTGCAGAGCTGTGCTGACAAAGGTTGGTGTTACCTTGCGTGCAATTCAAACTAGTTAGCACTTGGAAGGTCTAGTCAGGATTTTGGTGTGCTGCTGCTAAAATACTGCTTTGTTCTGGATACATAGATTCCCCAGCGGGAATCCTTCTATTCTTAGGCTATGAGGATAATGATATGGAAGATGCTGGCCTGAAAGCTCGTGAGGAGTAATTTTGACTTTCTGCGTTAGTGTAAGTGGGTGATACCAGATCAGCAACTTTTTTAACATCTCTCCATTTCCATTGAAGACACGTACTTACACTTGATGCGGGAGTATGATGTGTGCATGTAATGCATTTTAAGTCTCCTTAGGAGCCAACTAGCAGTTAGCATAATTTTAAATTGTGCTTTTAGAAGCTAATTAAGCAATACTGTGTGTACAACAATATTATTTCAGGGAATAGGGCTAGACAAACCACTTAATGGATTTAACCTCCAGATCGAGATTCCCAAATTCATCGAGTTTGTATTAGTTGATTTGCTTTGAGAGCTTTCTAAAACAAGATGGCTGCAGATGTCAATATTCTACTGCTTTTGTTTTTAAGATGAGCTCCATTGTCAGTTTGAAGTGAGCAATGAAAAATAAATATTCAAGAACTATTGTTATACAAAGGGCAGTTTATCTGAAATAGCTTTTTTATATATTTTGGCATGTTGATACTAAAGGAACTGACATACCAGCAATACCTTAATATTTTACTGTAAAGAGAGCCTTTTTGTTGCTACTGAAACCAATCCAGTGTGGTGAATTAATAGCTACAAGGTCATTTCTAGCATTATAATTAGTCTCAATACTTTTCAGCGTGGAGAAAGTTAACAACAGTCAACTCAACCTTTTGAATGAGAAGTTTGTCAAGTAGAATTATAATTGATAAGAGTGAAAAGGATTATCTACCAAGAATTGGTGCGTTGCATTTGATAGCAATATCTAATATTCTCAACTTAATTTTTGCCACCTTGGATTTTACATTTATGCAATTTCAGAGATAAATGCAAAAGCAAGTTCAGGGTTTTTTTACTTTAGGAGGCACAAATCGTACCTGAGGAAACTGCTCAGAACACCTGATATACCTTAAACAGATAAGGAAAGAATAGAGTGAGAAAATTTGAGCTCAACGGAAACATAAATCAGGAGAAGTATTTATCGGGAGGCTGAGCTAATATCGTGGATTTTACATAACCGCCAAAGTCAAGATTATCTCCTCTCCCTGGGTAAAGTGGGCTGCCAGATCAATCAGAATTGAAACATGGAAATTACTAATCAGGAACGGTAGGCAGGTGAAGCGAGGGGCAGGATTTTCCTTTCCGGAGCTGAAGACTGGGGTTTTCTGGCCCCTTGGCAGCAGGACCCACCACCTGAGATTCGGCGGCCTAGCCAAAAAGTCCATTGACTTTCAGCGGGACCAGATGATCTCAACGGGTTTGGGGGTGGGGTGGGGGTGGGTGCAGAAAATCCTACCCAAAGTGAGGCGGTGGGCAGGTTTCACCTGCGATGCATTTCTGGCTGGGCTGCATGGTGAGAAATCGCGCCTGATTTCATGCTTGGAATCTCATTAATTATGCGTTAGTGAATAACTATCCGAATCACGTGGCTAGGTGGGCACTGATTCGCCCACCATACCATTACCAAATAGGTTTGAAGGTGCCAGCATCATATTTAAACGCCACCCGAAAACACACATTATTCTCAACAGGCCAGCTGTGTGCAGGAAACTTCTTGCTATGGCTCCACTGAAGTAAATAGCTGCTCACAGGTTCAGCAATGACTCCCTTGAGGCCCTAGCCTGTGGAGTCTGCCAGCACTGGGATGTTCTCTATCTGAGAGATGGCTCCAGGAGGCCCACCAGCCTCACCTCGCCGGCCTGGGATTTGGTTGCAACAGAGATCAACTCGTCAGGCACACACACAAGAAATGCCATCCTGTGAAGGAAGTGGATGAATGATTTCACCTGCTCCACCAGGGTAAGTCAACCTTCAGCTTACCTCAATCTCACTCTCTCACCCTGGCATCATGCACTTAAAGGGTTACACTGCTCAGGGATCTCACACAATATTAGTGGGGGACACATCAGCATCGATTGCCTCCTGGACACTTTAACATCACCAACATCTCACCTATCATGCTGCGTTAACTCCATCCTCAGCACTTACTGGGATCAGAGGTAGTGTCAGCCCATGTCTCTGGCACTTGGAGGACTGCAGAGATAAGGCACCCGCTAAGTCCAAGTCTCAGATTTGATTTGTGCCTCCTAAAGTAAAAAACTCTGAACTTGCTTTTGCATTTATCTCTGAAATTGCATAAATGTAAAATCCAAAGTGGCAAAAATTAAGTTGAGAAGATTAGATATTGCTATCAAATTTAATGCAACAATTCAACACAGCAGGCATGCATGCTTCCCAACCCCTCCTCCATCGCTTCTCATCACATTCCATCCAAATGTCTTCACACATGCCAAGCTTGCCCACAACCAGAGTGCGAAGTCCCAGGTGGGACGAGGGATGGCAGTCCAGGAGCCATCCCAGTTTGAGGAGGTTGCCGCCAAGTTGGCAGGTGAAGACAAATGTTGCTACTGTGGGCAGGGTGAGATCAGCCTCTGCCAGCAAGCCAGTACAGATGAGCCCTCCATTAGTTGATCATGTCCTGGTAATCACAGTAAGTGACATGCAATATTGTATTCTGCCTACTTATGAACTAAATCCATCTTCTCTCTTACAGGCACCAGCCGGCACAGACAGAGCTCTAAACCAACCATAAGCCCCATCCCCCATGTTACGTCAGAGGAGGATATGGGGGATAGATCAGACAAAGACCCCCCACTGCATTCAGCTGCATCCTCCACCAGAGCAGAGATACACACCCTGGTGGTTCATGGATCTAGATTAGGCTCGAGGACACATTCCAGGGAACACCTTACAGACAAAGATCCACAACAGTCAGAAGTAGTGTCAGCCAATATCTCTGGAACTTGGAGGACTGTGGAGATAAGGCACCTGCTAAGTCCAAGTCAGATAATGATCCTCTGGAAATGACCATGTCACACATGTGGAAAATCAGGTGGCGTTGCGAGAGGCAGTCAACAGACTATAGCGAAGGATGGAGGAGCCTGTCTGCATTATCTTTGATGTCGTGGCTTGGACATGTGAGTGCCACGAGTTTCCATGGGAACAGTGGCAACTGCCTTGGAGATCATGGTTCAGTAGATCCTGCCGGATTTACCCTCAGACCTATATTCCATTGCTGGCATTGGTGGGATCCATCGGTGGCTAACTGTGAGAGAAGGAAATGGGGCACCTTGACTTCCCCCCAGGAGTCCCTTCCCCTCAGGGAATCAGGCAGGGGCTCTCGGATACTCATAGGGAGGAGGACCAGCAGCTGGAGACCCCGGGGCCATCCACCAAGGCGATTCTGAGAGTGTCCGGCTGATCCCAATCTCTTCTGCCTGTGACCCCATCAGCTCCAGCTGGACAAGCAGGGGAGTGGGGGCATGTGCCCCACAGCAGGACACCCAAAGCAGGCAGGGGCCCTCCAGCTGTCAGCCCCCAGCCAAAGCCATCAAAGACAACAGGGCATAGCAGTCAGGAGGCTGCCTCCACCACTGCTGCAGATATCAGGAATGCACCAAGACGTAAGGTAGGGTTGGAAAAATCAAGAAACTTTGACATCATTTTTGACTCATGGGTGTTCAGTTGCTGTTTATATCATGCCACCTTTGTAAATACATTTGCTGTTCATGAGAATGGTCTCGTCATTTGAAAGTGTCACGCATGTGCATCTATGTGCCCGCCCTCTTATTGCGAAAGGTGAGCCATGCTCCCACTCAGTGATCACCTCCCTTTGTGAGACCCACATTCATGTGATGAGTAGCTGAGTTATGATAGTTACTCGCTATGTCAGGGAGATGTGCCAAACTCTTTACTGGAAGTGCCTGCAAAATGTGTTAATAACCATACTCCTTACAAGGCAACATGGAGTTAGGCCCGCTCACTAGCCTTGGAGGGGTGGCTGTAATTGTCTCTCCAAATGAAAAGGCTGCCTTTGTTGGTACTGCCAAAGCACACGACCTACAGTCATGGTGGTCTCTCCAATCAGGCATGAAATGTCTGCTAAAAGTTTCTCATTAAGATGGTGACAACTGCATCAAGTCCTTTGGTGCAGAATTTGCATTATTGTGCTTTCACTTCCCAGAGGGCATGAAGACAGGAATCACCACTGACCTTTCCAACGATTAAGGCCTGGTGAATCATGAGGGTTGAAGGTGAAAGTCCAAATGCTGAGCTTGCTCTGGTTGTCACTGGTTGTAAAGGCCTTTCAGTGCACTGGCATGGCACTAAGGGACAGAAGGAATGATGCCATGTCCTGTTGCCTGCACCTACTCCTCCTGGAATCTTGTGGCTATCAGTGTGGCACAGGCATATCTTCCACATCATGCTTCCTCGATGCCATCCTCATGTGGAAGTTGACCTCTTCAGGTTCCTACTCTTCTTGCTCGTCATCATCCAAGGAACTCTCAGTCTCCTCCATGTCTCCCTTTGCTTAGGGTTTCACTTCTTTGAAGTGCTAGGTTGTGAAGGGCACAAAGACCATGATCATGCATAACATCCTCTTTGCAGAGCCGCACCTAAGTGGTTGAAACATGGGAAACGGCTCTTCAGGATGCCAATGGTCTGCTCGATGATTGATCACATTGAGCCATGTGCATCATTGTATCTCTCCTCAGAGGCACTCTGAAGACGATGTCATGAGCCATCGTTTGAATGGGTACCCCTTATCCCCAAGCAGCCAGCCCTGTAATCACTGAGGCCCTTCACATATTCGAGGCACCTGGGAGTGGCTCAGGATGTATGAGTCATGGTAACTTGCAGGGTACCTGGCACAACATGCATGATGTGCTTCTAATGATCACACACCAGTTGAATGTTCAGGGAGTTGAACCCTTTCCTGTTAATGAACATCACGGGCTGATGCAATGGATCTCTCAAAGCCACATGTTTGCAATTGATTGCACCTTAAACTCTAGGGAGACTGAGATATCTGCAATCCACAGAAATCTAGCAGTCTTGCTAGCTCCATCGAGTATGAACTTCACATAATGATGAGCCTGACTGTAAAGGGCATCTGTGACCTCCTTGATACATTTATGTGTTTAAGACTGTGAGATGCTGCATATGTCTACTGTGGCTCCCTGAAACAGTCCACCAGCAAAAAAAATTGAGCGTGGCAGTGACCTTCAGGGGCACTGGCAGGGGACGTCCTCCCAGTCCATGAGGTACTATATCCTCCCGCAGGCTGTGGTGATATGATCCACCACATCTCCTGACAAACGCAGATGGGCATAGCATTGTCTGTTGCTCATCTCCAGATATGAGAGTCTTCTTCAGTAGACCTTTGGTCTTGCACGTCACCTCTGTGGAATGGGTTTAACCTCACCCTCTAGATGTTTCTGGCTCTCCCTTAGACCATGAACATGATGCTGGACCTACACTTGAAGCTGGGCTGGGCATCGTCAGGCCTTTCTCCTCATCAATCAGATCACTGCCATCAAGAAGGCAGTATTGAGCACAGGCTCCATTACTCAATCCTCCTCTCTCTGTGGACTGATAAATGCAACAGTTTGATGAACACTGGACAAATATAATAGACCCCCTACTCGCAAACAGAAAGCCAATGTCATGCCCTAGAGCTGTGTCTGTGCTACTAGCTTTTCGCTGATACAGCCTTGCAGCTGAGGGTCACACTTACAGATGTAGGTGACCGAGATATCAACCCTGATACTTGACATCTCAATCCGACAGAAACTGGAAGAGATTTGGACACATTTATGAAATGTGCCACCTTACCACCTGATCTGCTGTGCTGATCAAGCTCAAGTAACAGTTCAACAATGGCAGAATGCCCTTTGGCCCATTATCCATGCCAATTGGAGAAAGCATGTTAGAGGCTTTCTTTGATGATCTGGCCGATATGCAGCAGCTGTGTTTCCTTAATTATTATCTGCATTTTCCATTCTCACAGACCTCTCTGTTAATGCCCAAATGGAGCAACTGGGTTGTGAAGCCAATGACTCCTGCAATCTCTCGTTAAAGCAATGGCCCCAATTGCACCTTCTCAAGGAAGTCTTCCTCTTTTCTCTCAGCTCTGCCTCTATTTCAGTGTTGTGACTCTAAGCAGTTTGAGGGTACCCTCTGAACAGGCCCCTTAGTCCAGCCATGGGCTCCTCCCACTGCCTTGGACCCCTCCCATGCAGTTTCGATTTTAAACTGCACAATAACTTTGGGCTTTCAAGATGCTGGTTCTTCATTTTTACTTTGAGACCAGCTTCTACCATCCCCCTGTCAGTGTGTGGGTCTCTCCAATCTTCCTGAAACCTCAAGATGTGCAGGTATATCTCCCTCTGGTGATTCTCCAGCCTCCCCCAGTAACCCTGGATCCCATTGTCATTGTGGTGGACGTTCCAGCCTTCCCACCTGAACCCATCACTGTTGATGTCCCTAAGCCCCATGTGGACCTCACCCCTCCCCATTTTGAGGCTGTGTGCATGGTCACATATAGAGGAGAACCTCCCCAGGAGAGCTTCGAATTCCACCCTCCCCTTTATTACCTTTACTCCATTTATGGGCTGCAGATGCCCTCCTAACCATGACCAGCCATTCTGCCACCCAGTACTGAGCCAGACAACACCATGGTCGCCAACTATAAGACCATGACCACACCCTGTACATCAAGCTGTGCCTTATCCCATTTGAGCACACAGGCCTTGCCCCTCCCTGGAGCGGGACTATAATGTGCATGCCAAGCATAGCCCTGTAGCAGGCCCACAAAGACCCAGGATTGCTTTCAATCTCTAATCCTGACCCTGAGGTCCACAAAACCCCAGGATTGCCTTTAATCTCTCACTCCAACCTCTAGGCCCCAGACCAGGGGCTATAGCTGTCTTTCCCATTCCTTCTTGACTGATCACAACACAGTCTCCCTTCCCCTCATTCCATCAGTCTCTATGCAACCCATCCCTCATGTACGAGCCTTCCCCTTTCCTACATCCATGAGTCTCTGAGCAACTCATCTCTCTTGTGCCACACTGTCACAACCATCCCCCACCCTTCCTTTTCCAGAGTCTGTGTTCATTCTCTCCCATTCATTTAGTTCAATTCCAATTCGCCCACTTCTGTGCATTCTAGTCTTCTATGTCAGGCTCCAGCTTCCCCACACTGTCTCCCCTCTGCCAACCATCATTGCCCCTTCCTCTCCAACCCAACCATACCCCATTATCCCCAATGTTTCTCTCATCCTTCACCCCTCTAACCTTGCCATATCCCATTATCCCCTATGTCTGTGCCATCTTTCCCACCCCAACCCCACCATATCCCATTGTCCCCTATGGGCAAAAAACTCACTCTCGTCAGGCAGGCACGTGCCCAACCCAAGCAAGCATAAAATGATGCGTGATGACGTCGGGCGAATGTCCTGACATCGTCACACACTCGAGCGATATTTCGGTCAGCGGGTGCGCGCGGCAGTCAGCAGCACCCCCGCTAACAATTAAATAGCCTGTTAAGACCCTGAAAGAACTAATTGACTCAAATTTTTCACAACCTGTCCAACTGTTTGGTTGGCAGCCAAGCGGCTTTCGCAATTTTGGTGAAACCTCATCCACAAGGTGCTTAAAAAAAAATTTAATTTTTTTAACTCTCATACAGAGTCACATGAGGGGATGTTTTCATTATTTTGAAAGTCTTTATTTTTGTTGTTAAAAGCCTTCAGCTCCCTGAGGCAGCTCTGTGCCTCAGGGAGTTTTTACTGTGCGCACCCCCGCACATGAGCACACTTCCACGCTGGCACTCCTCCCACACCCCAGCCTGGCAGTGCCGAGCGCTGCAGCACATATTTCACACTAGCTGGCTGTTAATTGGCCAGCCAGCGGGAAATCCATGTCTGGGCCCAATCGCGGGCGGTGACTGGCTTCCTGACTACTCCCGGGCCTGTCCACTAAGGGCAAAATGCTGCCCTATGTCTCTGTCATCCTTCCCCTGACACCCCCCCCAACGTGATTCCAGCAAGTAGTATTTTTAATGAGTGATCACGACATGATAATGCATGCAAATCCGTTCCCAGCGTGGAGCAGTGGGAAACTCTACCTGCCTTCAGCCCGCCATGCAAGTGCTGAGGGGAAAATTCCGAATGAGTTCCCATTGGCAGGATTCCAATTTTTGGCCTCTCTCTGAATTTTCCACTCCCGCCCACCATGAAAGCCATTGCTGGCAGGACCGGAAAGTTCCACCCACTAACAATAAATAGCCTGTAGTAACAGACAGCGGCTTATAAAATAAAAACAATACTTGGTTGTTCAAAAAAAAATACAGTTTACTTTTTAAAAACTTTTATTTAATGTAAATAAGGCTATCGCTAATTTTAAGATAATGTATTGAAAAATAAAGCTATATCTCTTGTAATGACACAGTGATATAATTTCTTGCAATGCCAATCCAATTTCAGTCTTGCTCGCTTGAACAACTCTCGCTTTATGACATTCATTTGCAAAGGCCAATAATAGTGCAGCCAATAATATAAAACACATTTACCAAGTGTACAGTCTGTACCATCTGAAAGCTTCTTTTGAGAAAAATAAAAATTTGTGTTCTTTCGTTCATACACGAGATAGTAATACATGAGAAAATATCATGTTCTGGATTTGTTTTCAGAACCTAGAACCATGTAGCTTTTATTACCAATAAATCTGTCTTGACCTTTGACCTCCAAGATTCAGTTAACTTTAGTGGTATACGTTGGGGGCCATGAACAGCCAGTGGGCAAAAGAAGCATTGCAAATAACAGTAACTGCACAGATCACCCTCCTTGGATCTCTATAACATAATCATTGGGCCATAACTTCTGAGCTCCAGGGCAGTGTATCTGGGGCAACCCCAAAGATGCACTTAGGACACCCCCCGACCCCAACTACCCCCACACCCTGACATCCTCTTCCCAAAACCTGGATGTTCCCTGGTAGGGATTGCACACCAATTTCCCAGGAAGTTCAAACTTCAAATGGGCAATTGCCCTGAACTGGGAACTATCTGAAAATATGATTTAAATCACAGATGCCGCATGATTCTGACTGTGTTACATCAATAATTACCCAGAGAAATTTAGAAGGATTAAAACCACTTCTAGCTTCTGGGTAACTATAGCACTGATCTACTGGGACACCCTCTTGATTCCTCCCCCCCTCCAAGGAATACCCCTGCCCCACAGGCTCCCCCCACCTGACCCAACCACAGGGCTCCACGACCCCCCAATACCCCCCAACTACCCTCTCGCCTACAGGCCTGACCCCTGACTCCCAACACCTGCCACCGGGCCCAATTCCTGACCCCACCCCCATCTCTAAAGACCTGATTCCTGACCTCACCCCCAGGCCCGACCACCGCCCCCCCCCCACCAACCCCAGCCCTATTCCCAACTCTCGACCCCACCCCAGGCCCAACCCTCAATGCCCTGCAACAGGGCCAATTCGAACTCCCCGCCTAGCCCCTGCGCCCCCCCCCAGGCCTGTCTCCCCCAAGTCCTACCCATTTCCCTTACATACTTATCTGTCAAAGACCTTTAAACTTGGCTGGACCTTTAAACTTATCTGGCTTATGACAGATAGTGCCATAAAAAAGGGATGTGGCTTAGCTACCTGCGATGGAGCTGTCCTTGAATGTAGGCCCTGGGAGCACGTTGCATTACAAAGACCTCGCCCGGCCTGAGTCGGAAGGTGGGCGAGATAGGATCGCCTGAATTTCTAGGTACGTAATTTCGAGTAGGGAGGTAATCCGACTCAGTTGCCACTCCATCAGAAGTTACAGCCTATTGATTTCCTGTAACCTGCATATTAATTGCTGCATTGCCCATTATATTTCTGCTCTTTACTTTGCATTTTCCTCTACGATAAAGATTTACCCATATCTTCCACCAGCAGCTCCCCATGTGTGCTTCAGAGCTAACTTGTCCTTCCCTCTTCATCTCCCCACTGACTTCTTCCAGCCCCATAACCAGTCTGGGAACCTCTGCTCTACTCCTTAAACCCCCTGCAAACTCTCATCAAGAAAAACCTACTATCACCATGTTTTTGTCAACAGCATGCTACAGTCCACCCATCCATTTTTGTGGGCATTCTCCCAGTACTACTCCATTAAGATGCTTCTTATTGCTGCCACATTTGTGCCAGGGCAACCCTTCCAACAAGCGTAAAATAAAAGCAAAATACTGTGGATGCTGGAAATCTGAAACAAAAACAGAAAATGCTGGAAAGACTGAGCATCTGTGGAGAGAGGAAGAGTTAACGTTTCGAGCCTGACCCTTCCAGCATGTTTGTCCATCCATAACTTATACACACAGGCGTCCTACCACTCCTCCCAGTGTATAAAAATCTTCCCAGTACTCCCAACACATCGCTCTCACTGTCAGACTCAATTATTGGGCGGGATTTTCCAGCCCCACCTGCTGCGGGAATTCTGTCCAGCAGGCAAAAGGTCCATTGACTTCGGGCAGGGAATCAGACCATAAAATTCCATTTTCCCAACCATTTTACGCTCCCAAGTGTTTACATATCATGCAAATCCTTCCTTTGTGGTTCCTTCCTCAGGCCATACTGCCATTCCATACAGTTTGTGGGATCTGCAACCTGCAACATCTGCCCAATTATCTGCCCCTGGATCATGAACTTTAAAACCAAGGTAAATAATTTAATTAATTACATCATTAAATGTACACACGCAACCTTGATTTTAATTTACATTTTATGCAGATACACATAATGACAGAATTCAAGTCTGCAAATATCGTTTTGTACTCCTACAAAATGCAGTTTGATTTATTGTAAATTATTGTAAATCAATGGCCCTGAGAATGTATGAATAAATCAAAGCAGCTAATTTCTAACTCACTGTAAGCTATGCGTTCAGGGATCCTATGGTTTGTCAAATTCAGTGATTGTTTTTATTGGTGGCATTTCTGTTCTTGGGTGATTTCAAGGTTTAGAACAAATTGATGTCTTTCATCATGTAACACTTACAGCTTAGGGAAGTCTAAACCAGTGCACTGTATTTATGTGTTTGCCTGAGGAATTTTTTCATAGCTAGATTTATTAGACGCATGTAAAGGGGCACAGATCAAATCAATATCACTACAATTATTTCATGATTTGTATCACCAACTTTCATTCAGAAATGATTCTCTGCTTATATTTAATTTAAACATGCAATTGACAGGTGCTCAAAAAATAATTCAAGCACAAAAGCAAAATGCTGCAAATGTTGGAAATCTGAAATAAAAGCAGAAAATGCTGGAAGTACTCAGCGGGTCTGGCAGCATCTTGCAAGTTAATGGGGAGAATTTTACCCTTGGCTTGCGGGCACGCACCCGATATGCCTGTGCATGAAATATAGTATGTTGACGTCGAACGAGTGTCCCGACATGAATATGCACTCTCACAATAGTTCACTAGGCGGGCACGAGGTAAAGATGGATGCAGTCCCGCCATTAATTAAGTGGCCAGTTAAGGCCCTTGGGAGACCAATTGTCTTCGAGTTTATGCAGCCTGTGCGA
This sequence comes from Carcharodon carcharias, assembly GCF_017639515.1. Lineage (NCBI taxonomy): Eukaryota > Metazoa > Chordata > Chondrichthyes > Lamniformes > Lamnidae > Carcharodon > Carcharodon carcharias. The sequence continues at coordinate 81,667,865 of NC_054474.1, read as the reverse complement.
TTTTCAGGCCGTCGCATGGGCATTGTTATGGGATGTTTTCTCCTGAAAGGATAGAGGAGCATTGGTTAGTCCACCCTATACCTGCAGCACCATTGCAGCCTGGCCAACCCCACCTGAGGAACATCTCGCAGGGCCCAGCCCATTCATGACCCTGGAGCCACAAGGCACTTAATCCAAGCAGCCAGGGCTCACCCCCTTAGCCAGATCCTGCCTCCTTGACATTTGTCACTCACACTGTAACACCTCTGAGGTCCACGGGGGGTTGGGCAGCTCTTACCTGTTCTGCAAAGTGACCCATGCCAACACGGTACTCACCCTTCCCGATCGCAGGAGACGATTAAAGTGCTTCAGGCACTGCACCCACGTGCGCCTCACTACATCATGGCTGTTGGCCCAAGATGCTACCTCCTCCCAGGCCTTTTCAGTAAGATGGGGGGAACTTCCCCTCCCATCCCTGGGGACAAGCGTTTCTCTCCTGAATGCCAGTGCCAGTGCCTCTAAGAGGACAGCGAGGCACTCATCTGAGAAATGCAGGGCCGACTGCTCTCCCGCCTGCCGTGTCCACCCACTACAGCATCTATGCACAGGACTTCCACATCCTTTGGTGGCAGCCTTCTACGGGCTGCCAAGGCCACATCTGAATCAGCCGCCAAATCGCCATTGGACCCAGCGGACGTTAAGCCCCCGCCTCCTTCGCGCTCATTCACAGGCTGCATCTCACGCTGGGCAGACCTTAATTGGTCCGCCCATGTAAAATCACGGTGCGCTGCCGATCGCAGTGGTGGTCAGCTTCCTGACCGCCTGCCCCACCTGAGCACCCCTGCCAAGGGTAAAATCCTTTCCCATGGCTTTTCATCAGGAGTTCTACAAATACTCCAGATGCTTGCTGACCCGGCTGAGTATTTCCAGCATTTCCACTTTTTAAATCATTCAAGCTATTTCTCTCCCATTATAATAAGGAGGCATCTGTGTTTCAGTATTAGAATACACAGGAAACATTATGGGCAAAACATTGAGTTCGGCGGGTGAACACGCACCCGACCCAGCCTAGCGTAAAATGACGCGCAACATCGGGCGAGCATCCCAATATCATCGCGTAGTCCTGCTATATTTCGTTCCTCAATATGTCTAATGCCTAAAACGGAAACAGATTTTTCATCAGGCTTGATTTATATATTTGATTTAAATACAGCCATCCTGCACCTTACCTTCACCCGTCTTCTTTAATTCTGTACGGATAAAATGGATAGTAACATGATCTGGAGTCAGCAATGCACAGGCCACCAATTAAAGGGTCTATTAAGGCCAATAAAAAGGTAATTAAATTCAAATTTACGCTGCCCGTCCACTCTTACCGTTGGCGGGCAGGCGAAAATGCCAAGCGGCCTTTGCACTTTTTAGGAAGCCTCATCCACGGGCGGGATAAGGTTTCCTAAAGCAAATAAAACTAAAATAAAAATTTTACACTTGAATTAAAAATATGTCCCTATTCATGGAGTCACATGAGGGGCATGTTTTGTGACATATTTATTTTGTTCATTGGTGTTTTTAAACAGCGCTTCACCTCCCTGAGGAAGCTCCGTGTCTCAGGGAGATTATGAAGCACTCACTCGAGCGCATGCGCGAAGTTGGCGCTCGGCCAACTCACTCTCCTGCTCACCGCCCCCTTCCACCCACACAGGCAGCACTAACCACTGAGATAAAAACAAAAAAACTGCGGATGCTGGAAATCCAAAACAAAAACAGAATTACCTGGAAAAACTCAGCAGGTCTGGCAGCATCGGCGGAGAAGAAAAGAGTTGACGTTTCGAGTCCTCATGACCCTTCGACAGAACTAGCACTTGAGAGAAAGAGAAAAAGTTTCTTGTTGAGGCGTCGGATGAGCCGAAGGATAAAATGAAACTGGGGGCACGCGCAGCTTTGAAAAAGGGTACGGCGGTGCTGCTGGAGGGAGAGGTCGAGTGTGTTCATATGGCGGCGCATGGCACTGAGAGTGGATTTCAGAATGTGACGGGAACAGCAGTCCGAGAAACGTTTTATGTCCCGGAGATACCTGTAATCCTGGGTGGGTTCGAAACATGAGGGGTGGAATTTCAGTTGAAATCCATGTGGGGTAAGTCGGAGACGGAGACAGTCACTGAGAAAGGAGATATGGCTGTGAAAGCGGGTTTTAGTAAACACCTTGTCAAACACTAGGAGAGAAATGGAAAGCAATGAAGGTGAACAAGGCAACAGAGAAATCCGGAAATCTTGTCGCAGAGAGGAACAGAACTTCTTCAAGGAGGTAGGCATTTCTTGAAGAGCAGTGGCAGTCAATTAAACACAGAGATAAAAACAAAAAAACTGCGGATGCTGGAAATCCAAAACAAAAACAGAATTACCTGGAAAAACTCAGCAGGTCTGGCAGCATCGGCGGAGAAGAAAAGAGTTGACGTTTCGAGTCCTCATGACCCTTCGACAGAACCAGTTCTGTCGAAGGGTCATGAGGACTCGAAACGTCAACTCTTTTCTTCTCCGCCGATGCTGCCAGACCTGCTGAGTTTTTCCAGGTAATTCTGTTTTTGTTTCAGCACTAACCACTGCTGCTCTCGCTCCATGCTGGGCGGGCTTTAATTGGCCCCCCAGTGTAAATCGCGGTGCGGTGCCGATCGCGCGTGGCCGTTGGCTTCCCGACTGCCCCTGCCCGCCCCCATCTAGCACCCCTGCCAAGGGCAAAATCCTGCCCTATATATTAATAAAAATTGTATCAGACACAAAATCCCTGTCCATAAACCTTGGTTCTTCCTGTCACAATTTTTGACCTTGTTTATCTATTAACATTCACCATTGTAAATTACAATGCCCATAGAATTTTGCTATATCTGCATTGACAATGTAGTGAAGGCATTATGTGGCATTGTGGAGTGTGTTTCTGAAGCCTGCTTTCTTTCCCAATTTGATATCTAGCATATAAAAAAAACTTACTATTAAACTGTAGGCAGTGCTATGGGCAATTTACTTGTAGTTAAATAGATACAGAAATCGGAGCGTAGTTTTGTGCCTATACCAATTGTGTCAGTGTTATATCAATTAAAATTTGAATTAAAATTAATCATTACGCAATATTGTAGAAAGAACTTACATTATATTTTCCCTTATCACATCCTCTGGACATCGTAATGCACCTCATACTCAATAAATTGCTTTGGTCATGTGGGTAAATGCAATCACAAATTTATAAAAAGCAATTAAAATAAAAATTTAAATTTTTTAAAGAGCAAATAATATGAGTAACCCTGGTATTTATTTTTTGGTGATAAAGACATGAATGCCAGCCAGGACATCAAAGAAGCTCCACCGAAACATACAGATAGGCACTATTTCATTTAGTAGATAACACATCAAACAATGTTTTTCACTCCATCAGTACTGCACTAAAGTGTCAGTCTAGATTATGTGCTCATGGAATGGGGTCTGAAACAAGCTGACCATGCATTACAAATAAACAATGGGGAGCTTCGCTCATATTATCACAACACTCTGCAATATATCAACAGAGATTACTTGTACAGCTGAGCTTCTGAACAAAGTTCATGCAGGTCTTGATCCAAGCAAGGCTAAAAATTATTTCTTACAAAATCACAGCATGCACTGCTTTGTAAGAAATAGAGCCCTAACAAAAATGTGCATCAATTCTGATAGTAGATTCTGCGATCTTAGGCCTGAACGTGAGAATGTTTAGCTGGAGCTGAAATACAATGAAGCAAACTGAAAATCAAAATCACAAATAAATCCTATTGTATGCATTGTCCAATTCATAGGCTTATATTCTCTTGATAGATCCTGCCATTCTTTTCCTCAACGTCCCTCCAGGTGCTTCTTCCCCTCAAGGAGTCAGGCCGGGGCCCTGGGGCACCCGAAGGGAGGAGGAGCAGCAGCTGGACACCACTGGGTCATCCACTCAGGAATCTCAGAGGCTGTCCTCTCCCTCCAAGTCCCCTTTGCCTGTGACTCCCTCAACCTCATCCTCTGTCACCACAGAGGGAGCAGCTGGCCAATGGGTGATTTTGGAGGGAGAAGTGTGTGTGTGTGGCAGGGACTTTTGGAGCCACGTGCAAGCACTGCCACACACACGTGAATCCTTCTCACTCACCTCAATTTCCTGAGCATTTTCAATGCTGCCTGCTGGGGTTCTCTTTCAGTTGTCCATCTGAGCTGACCTGCATCTCTGCCCACCCACTGATCACACTCCCATGCAGCACCTGATCTCACCCACCACGACTCTCGTTTCACTTATGATTTGTACAGCATGGTTTGGATTCACTTTTTCGCCAGGTGCCCCATCTCTTCCACTCCCCCAGTCACCTATTTCCTTTCCCCCATCACTGTTGACCCCCCCAGCATCAACTTCCACCTCCCCTCCGTGACCTACCAGCCGGATGTCCGTTCCCTTCCTTCCCGAAAATCCCACGCCATCCACACTCACTGGCCCAACCTCCTTTTTCCCACCCCCAGAGTCCGTGTATGCCTCGGAGTCCCCACCAACTACCCTTGTCATCCCTTCTACCCTCACCCTCCCACCCTACCTCCTCACTCTGCACTCGGTCATTCTCAGCATTCCCTCATACCATGCACACCCTCAGTTCACTCCCCAGGAGGCAGTCGTAGACCCATGAGACCCCTCCCTTGCACGTTCACCTGGACATCACCCCCCAGACTCCATCCTCCCTGGAACCCGTTTTCCCCTCCAGACGCCTTCCCCCACTGGAACTGCTCTCCCCTTCTGGACCCCTCCCCCCCCCTCACTGTAACCCCTTCTTCCTCTCCCACTTAGTCCTCCCACAACTTGGATGCACCCCCGCCTCCTCTGCAACGCTTAGTACCACCCCCACTCCTGACTCCCTCAGACACCCTTACTTCTTCCGCCACCCTTAGTCATTCACTCCTCCAACTCCTTCCTCCAGCCTTATATCTTCCTCCAGTCTCACTTCTTCCTCCAGTCCTACACCTTTCCTCCTTCCTGACACCCTTAATTCTACCTCCAGCTTTACTGCTTCCCCCTTCCCGACTCTTTCCTCCACCCTTATTCCCTCCTCCTTCTGCTCTCCTTCATCCCCATGGACTCCTTCCCTCTTGGCATTCCTTCCCCCCTCTGAACTCCTTCACTTACACCTTCCACCACCCTTACACCTATCTCCCCAGTTGCCATCTTCACCCCCCATTACACCCTCCTCCCCCTGTACTCCCTCTCCCCCCAACCTCAACCCCCATCACCTTCATTCCCCCTTCCCAACCTCACCACCCTCCGACATCCCAACACCCCTTCCTCTGCCAGTCGATCCTAGAACTTCCTCTCCCACCCTCTTGACCATTACCTGCTGTGAGCATCAACAGTGACTTTCCAACTTCCGTGAGCTACTCTGCAGCAGAGTCTTGTCCATGAGAATCCACCCACCGTGCCATGGACGTTCCTCCAGGATCCTGTTGCTATCAGACTCCAGTACCTTCTGCTCCTCAGATGTCTGCATGTGAGCAAGGCCCTGGCGGTAAGCCCCGACTCCTGCACATCATAGTTGTCAAGATGTGTTCTGCACCAGCCTATTTTCCTGCCAATGTGAACAGAAGATCCAGCGGGGGTTGGAAGTTGGGGGGGCGGAGGGAGGGGGGGGGTGCGGAATGAGTCCGGTGGGCTGGCCTTGTAATGATATGCTGATGTATTACAATGAGGTTCCCAATGTTCGATGGCGAAGAACACAGCCCGCCCATCAACGGGCTGAGCGGATGATCGCACACTGGTTTCATGATGTCGTGAAACTGATTTTTAGCCTTCTCGCCATATTGTCCACTCATGCCACAGATCATACCCACTGCCACTGGGCACAGAAAATCCCGGCCTAAGTCAGCAAATTGAAGCCCCAGGTAAGTTCAGAGGGTCCCAGGGCAGGGACATTGGGGGAGATATTGGGGGGGAGGCATGAAAGGGATGTTTGTAGTCTCGGGGGAGAGGTCAGTGGGGATGGAGGGCTGGAGGCCACTGGACCCTGGGTGGGGTGTGGTGGGAGGGTTAGTGGGCACCTACACCAGATGGAGATGCCCCCGCTCCCACCCCCCCATCCGGCTTCCTGCCCTGGATGAAACTTTGATGTGTTTCGGGATCCCCCTCGGAGGTTCAATCGTCTTGCCACCCTAAAAATTGAGGTTGAGTGGGAAGCGGCCCTTAAGTGGCCATTAATTGTCCACTTAAGGGCCTCAACTGGGGCAAGGGTGGGCTTCCTTTCCAAGGCCATGCCCGGTCCAGTGTAAAATTGCTGTGAGGTTGGGGCAGGCTGGAACCCAGAGGGAATCCCATTCCTTCAACTTCATGTCCCCCCTCCAGCCTCAATCTAAAATCCCGCTAGTTGGGGAACGTAAATTTTAGACCATAGTTTCAAATTACCGGTAATTATCTCTCTGTAGTTTTGAAGATACAGCACAACTTGTATATTTGGAAAAAATCCATTAGGTATGTTACTGCAGTGGGCAGGATGGTAAACTTCACTCTTAATACAGTAATTTCACATATACTTTTGAGTATAGTTTGATCAATTGCCTTATATTTTACCAAAATAATTCTGAGAACTAATTGTGCCCAAGTTAATAGCATAATCTTCAGTCGTGAGTCTAATAAATATAAGTTTCAAACATACACTTCGAGGTTGCTTGTTATAAGTAGTTTGCTCTTCTCCTAGCAATTTAATCATTCTGCCAGTCGATATAAAATGAACAGATAACTAAAAAATATAAGTGAAGCACATTTTGAAAACAAGGATGCAATGCAATAATAACATTTCAAATTCTCTTTCAAAATATTTTAATATTCCACCACAAATACTCAAATGCAAAATGCAGCACAAAATACGGTTTTATCAACTGTTTAGCAATACTTTAGAGAATTGTGTGCTGTGTATTTGCAGTGAATTTCCCACTGATACCTAATTAAATGAATTCATGCCTCCACTGTTGAAGTTTTTGGTGTAGATTTTGACTTTTGGTCGACCATTTAACACAATTTGAGTGATATTGAGGCCCTGTCATTTTGAGGCTCCAGACTCATTTAAGTTTGTCAGGTGAGCTGCAAGATGCAAATGCGCCAGACTGAAGATGGGAAAGAAGGAAGGAAAGAAAAAACACTTGCATTTATATATTTATATTTTACCACTCGTGGCCTTAGGACATCCCAAAGCTTTTTACAGCCAATGAAGAACTTGAAAGTGCAGTCTCTGTTGCAATGTAGGAAATAATATAGGGCATAATTTCAAAGTTTGCAAATGACACAAACTTGAAAATGTAGTAAACATGAGGAGAATAGCAATAGACTTTGGGAGGACATAATCTGGTAAAATGGTAAAATGAAATTTAACAGAATAACAAAATGATGTTGAAGTGATACATTTTGGTAGAAAGAGTGAGGAGAAGCAATCTGAACTAAATGGTGCAATTTTAAACATGGCCCAGGAACCTTGGGCATACAGAAGATGGTAGAACAAGTTGAGAAGGCAAATGACATGGGATCTTATTAATTGAAGAATGCATTCAAAAGCAAGGAAGTTATGCTAAACAATTATAAATCAATGATTAGGCCTCAGCATAGTGCAAACTCCTACAAACAGCAATGTGATAATGACAAAATATTATGCTTTTGTAATGTTGATTGGGGAAGAAATATTGGCCAGGGCATCAGGGGTAACTTCCCTGCTCTTCTTCAAAATAGTGCCATGCAATCTTTTACATCCACCTGAGAGGACAGACAGGGCCTCGGTTAACGTCTCACTCAAAAGACAGTGCCCCTCAACAGTGCAGCATTTTCAATACCGTACTGATGTGTCAGCCAAGATTTTCATACTGAAGTCCTGGTACTCGAACCTATACAACCGACTGACTCAAAAGTGAGCATCTAGGAGAGAATTCTGTGCATGTGTATACATGGTACATGTGTTTGCTTGCATGCACACATGCTCTCCCCTCAGTTAATTGAAATGTAAAGAGATTACTGCCAGAAATGTCCACCCTATTTAAACATTTAAATTAACTGGTAGTTTTAAAAAGTGCCTGATAGTATATTTTCAATCAATGCATTTACACTACTTAAGCTCCACACAAAGTAAAAGCTGTAGTATAAGCAAGCTCTCATTGCCCTTTTCCTGCCACATTCAGCCCTCTTTGGCCTCTTTTCCCTTTTCACATAAAGCTGCTGTATTCACAATGGTGAAAGAGCCTGCATCTTAAACATTGACATTTGGAGCATGTTTATAGGTTGTAAATTATGAAATGAATCAGTGGACTTACTCTCCTCTTGCCCCAGCCCTGTCCTCAGCAACCTAAAAGATGAGAGACCGGAGGTGCTAAAAGAAAAAAACAATAGTTTATAACTTCAAAATTGTTGTCACCAAAGTTTCAGTTTGGCTGATATTAGTACTAATTCATTTTCAATTGTTTTTGGTTGAAAGATAGATTTGAGTTCACAGAGAAATAGAGTAGAAATAATAGTCATTTAAAAAGCTGGAATAATTTTAGTGTTTGCGAGGTACCAAAATCCAACGAAACTTGCCCAACAGCACTTAAGGAATTTGGACTTAGAGTAGAATTATGGTAGAAATTGTTTTGCATCTCATTAAGTTCAGGGCTCAGGGCAAAAGATGGGAAAATAACTTATGTTTTAATTGAGAAAAAAGCTTCACCTTGAGAATAATAGCCATAATAATTGGTAAATAGTGCATTAGGATAATGGAATCTATTGTAAAGGAAGTGATTCAAGCATATTTAATGAAAATAAAGGCAATAATTCCAGTTAAATGCAGGTTCATGAAAAGCAAATCTTTTGAATTGACTTGAATCCTTTGAAGATGTAATACAATTGGTAAACTATAGTAACACAGTATCATATATTCCTAGAATCATAAAATAACACAGCGCAGAAGACCATTGTGTCTCTTTGGTTGATCTATCAATTAATCCCACTCCCCTGCTCTTTCTCCATTGCCCTGTAAGTTTTTTCCCTTCTAGCATTTATCCAATTGCATTTTGTATGTCGCTAATGAATCTATTTCCTCATTTTAAATTTGTGTCCTCTGGTTAACAATGCTTCCAAAGAAAACAGTTTCTCCTTATTTATTTCCCCATCATCTCTCGAAGTTGGAAGGGTACCAATCCATTCAATCCTTATTTACTCTATCAAAACCATTCATGATATTAAGCATCTCTATCAAATCTACTTTTAACCTATCTGCTCTAAGGAGAACAAACCCAGATGTTACAAGTCTCTCTAAATAACTGAAGCCCCAAATCCCTGGTACCATTCTCAGTGAATCTCGTCTGCTCGTTCTCCAAGACCTTGACATCCTACCTAAAATGTGGTGCCCAGATTGAACATAATGTTTCAGCTGAGGCTTAACCATTGATTTATAATGATTTAACATAACTTACTTGCTTTTGAACACATTCTTATATTAATAAGACTCAACATCATTTAGTAGCCTTCTCAACTTGTTCTACCATCTTCTTTACACACCAAAGTTCCTGATCCATGTTTAAAATTGTACCATTTAGTTCAGGTTGCTTCTCCTCGCTCTTCCTACCAAAATGAACATCATTCTCTTATTATATTAAATTTCATCTTGCCATGTATCTGCCCATTTTACCAGACTGTCTACATCCTCCCAAAGCCCATTACTATTCTCCTCATTGTTTACTACAATTTTAAGTTTTGTGTCATTTACAAACTTTGAAATTATGCTCTATATGCCCAAGATTTTCAGAAAGCATTTTAATGAACCAGGAAAGAGACTTCGGCTAAAGTGAAATTTCAGAGGATTAACAAGGAAACAATATATTGGCTGGTTAATAACTAGTTCTCAGTGGCAATTTTACTAACTGGACTGCTGTCTTCTGCAGAATACATATAATTAATCCAAGGATATCTACTGTCCACAATATTTATAAATGAGAATGTTTTAACATAAATATTTCTGGTGTCAGTTATTTTCTATCTGACTCAGACCAAAGAGTAATATAAACCAGGCTTAGGTTAAATAATACTAGTCATTGCACTTAATAGCAATTTTGCTCATGCGAAACATATTGTCAGAGATATGATAAAGTACAAGGTAAATGCAGCGTTTTTGATCATTAACTGTATCAATAAAAACTTGCACTAATCACAAGGTTAGTTCAAAAATTTTATCACACATCAATGATGGTGCAGATATGAAATAAATGCAGCAGATGTGACACCAGCCCCACTCCAGCATACCCCATGCAGAATATGTTGACAGCTTCCATAAGCCACATATGTGCACACATCGGGCTCTATGACTGGAATAATGTAATAATTGGTTGCTTAGGAAGGGCTCCAGCACCAGAATCAGTGCCCAGTCTTGATCAACAATTGCAAAAGTCACGTTGCAACATGTAAAATGGCAGTGTGGGGACTAAAACAGAAAACAAAAAATTAACTTGTAGTCTTGATTCCCTCCTCCCTGAAGGGGTGCAAGCAGATAATATATAGGTGTATATGTTACAATACCTGTAGATACCAATAACCTTCTAAAAGAAAGAAAATCCCTATGACACTAACAGAAATAACCGAAGGACAAATTTTCACTTTTAAAACTTTACTGTAACAAACAAACTAAATCAAATAGGTCAAACAATAATTAACAGGCAACTGATGCATCAAACTAAGGAAAAAGTTAAGTTTCACATTAACCAACTAACACAATCAAAATAAACCTAATGAAACACTTTTACTCCCCTGGCAGATGTTAGCATTAAAGGGAAAGTCTCAAAGTCATTCCTAGCTCTCCAGCAGAAGTTCACCACTCCCCACCACACCAGGCCGAAACTTCCAGTGTCCTTCAACAATCATTCCACGCCACCTGATTTTTCCGGATCCAATTATCACCTTGAAACCAGTAAAAGTGTCACCACAGCATTCAGCAATGTTTGCAAATACAAAATAAATATTGGGGTTTATTGCTAAGTCCATAGAATATAAGGTTCATTCACGGGCCAGGCACTATACTGCAAGAAGCAGTGCTCATAGAGTCATAGAATTTTACAATATAGAAGGAAGCCATTCTGAAAGAGCTATTCATTTAGATCCATTCCCCTACCCATTAAATGAACATGAAGTCACATTAACTACGATTTCCAAATCAGAGCTGCTGATGGGGCTTGAAAGACAATCTATAAATTATTAGAGAGACTGCATACAGAATATTGTATATTTTTGATCAATGTACTTTCAAACAAAATGCAATGAACAAGATTTTTAAAAGGGCAACAAAGTGATTTAGGCCATAAGCTATCAAGATATGGAAAATATGGAAGGCAGTTGAGTGTCAACCACTACACTGTGTGTCTGGAGTCACATGTAGGCCAGACCAGGTAAGGATGGCAGATTTCCTTCCCATTAGCAAAATAGATGGGTTTTTAACAACAATCAAATATAATTGTCAGAGCTTTATATTTCAGATTTAGAGTCATAGACTCATAGATGACTATGACTCTAAATCTGATATGGAAAATAAATCCATTATTGTTGAAAAAATAGATTCAGAGGAGCACCACCTAAATAATGAAAATGATAGAAGTATTGGACAATGTGACTATGGAGAAGTCTGTTCAAAAACTGAAACAAGTGAAACAACATGCATGTAGATTGCCAAAACGTCACGAATTAACTTTCACTTGAATACCTGAGATGGTTGGATTTCCAGAACAGAGTTGTGCACTAAATGTGAATACCGTAAAGATGGAACTTTACAGATTTGTAATTCATAAGGCAACAGGGAACTAGGGCATGGTTTGAATATTTATTGAGAAAATTAATTTCTCATCTTATTCGGCTACCATGCAGCACAGTGAGGGTTTCTCTTTCACTCATTTATTTTTTCCTCCACAATCTGACTTAGGAATGTAAACTTTAGCCAGATAAAATGTCAGATGGTGGACAGGCAGATGCGGAGGTGGGGTGAGGGGATGGGCAATTCTTTGCTTGAATTCTGAGATTTTCTTTGCTGATGAAATATTCTTTAACTTGCTTAATAACAGCAACCAACCCCTTCACATCTTCCTGATGTGCCACCTGCACAGTAATTAGTGGAAAATGGAGGGTTTTTTTTTACATATCAGATCTTTTACGTCCAACTTGCACTTTTGAAATTTCTAGACAGTTCACTGAAAAATTTGATTCAGTTCAAAACAGGGTATTTGGTTATATGAATTCAAAGAAATATGGCAAACCTAATGCCACTTGAGAGTTTTGATAATGGTCATCAGTGCTAACTAGGCTGCGTTGCTGATGTGGCATTGTCCTATGGGTTCAGTAATTTGTGAATGTATGATAGAAGAGATGGTGGTGTTAGCGGTGATGTCACTAGGCTAGTCATCCAGGAGCTTAGGATATTGCTCTGGTGGTATGGGTTCAAATTCCACCATGACAGTTCGTGGAATTTAAATTCAATAAATAAATTAACAAATTGGTGTGTAGATGAGGACAATGCATTTGACGTAGTCTACTTGGACTTCAGCAAGGCTTTTGATGGGGTCCCGCATAGGAGACTGATAACGAAGGTAATAGCCCATGGGATCCAGGGCAATTTGGCAAATTGGATCCAGAATTGGCTGAGTGGCAGGAAGCAGAGGGTGATGGTTGAGGGGTGTTTCTGTGACTGGATGCCTGTGTCCAGTGGGGTTCCATGGGGATTGGTGTTGGGTCCCTTGCTGTTTGTGGTATATATAAATGATTTAGACTTGAGTTTAGAGAGTTGATCAGTAAGTTCGCGGATGACATGAAAATTGGTGGAGTGGTAAATAGTGAGGAGGATAGTCTTAGATTACAGGAGGATATAGACGGGCTGGTCAGATGGGCTGATCAGTGCGAATGGAATTTAATCCGGATAAGTGTGAGGTGATGCACTTGGGCAGGACAAACAAGGCATGGGAATACATGATGAATTGTAGGACCCTGGGAAGTACCAAGGATCAGAGGGACCTTAGTGTGCATGTCCACTAGTCCCTTAAGGTAGCAGGACAGGTAGATAAGATGGTTAAGAAGGCATACGGGATACTTGCCTTTATTAGCCAAGGCATAGAATATAAGAGCAGGGAGGTTATGCTGGAACTGTATAATATGCTGGTTGGGCCACAGCTAGAGTTTTGCATGCAGTTCTGGAATCCACATTATAGGAAGGATGTGATTGCACTAGAGAGAGTGCAGAGGAGATTTACCAGGATGTTGCCTGGGCTGGAGAGTTTTAGTTATGAGGAGAGATTGGATAGGCTGGGGTTATTTTCCTGGAGCAAAGGAGATTGGGGGGGGGACATGACAGGTGTATAAAATCATGAGAGGCATAGATAGGGTAGACAGGAAGGAGCTTTACCCCTTGGTGGAGGGATCAATAACCAGGGGACATAGATTGAAGGTAAGGGGCAGGAGGTTTAGAGGGGATGTGAGGAAGAATGTTTTCACCCAGAGGGTGGTCAGAATCTGGAACTCACTGCCTGAAAGGGTGATAGAGGCAGAAACCCTCATAACATTTAAGATGTATTTGGATATGCACTTGCGATGCCATGGCATACAAGGCTATGGGCTTAGTGCTGAAAAATGGGATTAGAATAGTTAGGTAGTGTTTAATTAACAGCCACTTCTCTTTCACGAATGCCTACCTTGAAGAAGTACTGCTCTTCTCTCCGACCGGATTTCTTTGGTTCTGAGGAAGAGTCATACAGACTTGAAACATTAACACTGTCTTCCTCTCCACAGATGCTGTCAGGACTGCTGAATTTTTCCATCTATTTTTGTTTTTGTTTCATATTTCCAGCAGCCGCAGTATTTTGCTTTTATCTTAGAATAGTTAGGTACTTGTTTGACCGGCGCAGACTTGCTAGGCTGAAGGGCCTTTTTCTGTGCTGTAGACCTCTATGACTCTATGGCCTACATGTGACTCCAGACACACAGTGTAGTGGTTGACACTTAACTGCCTTCTGCAGTGGCCTAGCAAGCCACTAAGTTCAAGGGGGTAATTAGGGATGGGCAACAAATGCTGGCCTTGCCAGTGATGTCCACAATCCTTGAATAAAGAAAACACAAGTGCAGACATTCCTTTCCTCTCAGTGGGCCAATGCTACCTCGGAACTTGTCCTCAGTCTAGAGGTCTTTTTCTTTGTGTTCTCATAATCTATAAATGTGGGGAAATGCTACCATACTTGCTGCAAATTAATTTAATTAGCAATGTTTACTTTAGCACCCACCTCACCTTCCTCTGCTATATCTCATCAAGCATCACATCTAGCTTTTCTTTTATTTTTCTAGTGAACAGTTAGTTTTCCCTGTTGCTGCAGAAATATTTCTTAGGATTATGCACCAGAAGAGTTACACTCCTGAAAAAAAATTATTGGTATCTGTTTGAGCTGCTCCATGGCTCCTTTCAATCCATCTATTTCCATATTGTTCTCCACATTGCTGGGAAACAGGCAATGAATGTAATTAAATTAAGTCACCCCGCCAAATTGAATAAGGTCTGCAGGTCACACTGTTCGTGCAAACCTGTCCCCAAGGCAATTAACCTGATGCTGGATTACTGTACCCTCCGATTACATTAGCCAGGACTTCAGTATTTGGGAGATAAACAGCTTACTGAGCATGTCTTTGCATTTAAAATTATTTTACCTTGAACAGTAAGTCTACAGAAGGAGGCAGAATAAAAATCAGGAAAATCTGTGATAGGTTCTGTGTTTTATTTTTGTTCGTTTTACTTTTGTTTCTCTTTTGTTTTTGTTTTGACCATTGCTATTCAGTAAATATGACAATAATCTGTCAGTTTTGACAATCATTTTTGAAAAGTTGCAGAACCTGATTGGTATCGAACAGTGAACTACAGACCTCCACAGAGCAAGAAAATCAGCGAATGTTCTCAGTTTGACAGCATCATTAATCATTCAGGCTACATTTTACTCAAAATACTTTTTCCATGAAAACAAACAACTGCAAACAAATAGAAAAAAGAAATAGTAACAATGGGTTTCATTTCCCTCTTTATTTTTTTCTTTTATTATGGTCAACTCACTGACATTGTGGAAACTCAAATTCGAAAGATGCAACTCCTATGAATGTGATTTGGTTAATAGGAGCAGAATAATACCACATAAATGGAGGGGCTAACTCCAATTTCAGGCCTCTTTGTTAAATTGGATTAGTTCAATGTGTGCTGAGTACTGTGACCACCTTGAAGCAGACAAACCAGCGATCTTTAAAGGAATGGCTCAAGGCTGCTACCAAAAAGTTAAGTAAGAACAGAACAACTCCTTTTGGCTTCACATCGAAACTGTTGGTCACTGTCAGCCACCACACACATACCTCCCAATTCTCTTCCCAACCCCCAATCTTCTCCTTGAACCCCAATCTCCTGCCTTCCCAGCAATTTATTCCCTCCTCTCTCCTTTCCCCGATCACCTTTATCTCCAATCTCATTTCCCCGATCTCCTTTTCTGTTGATTTCTTTACCCCCTTCCCCCAAGTTCCATCCTACTGATGTCCTTTCCCCCTACCAGTGGACCGTACCCAGCTTCTTTTTTAAAATTCTTTCAGCAGTTGTGAGCATCACTAGCAGGGCCAATATTTGTTTCCCATCCTAATTGCTCTTGAAAAGATGAGCTGCCTTCTTGAACCACTGAACCCTATTTGGTGCAGGTATACCCACAATTAGAAAATGGGATTCCAGGGTTTTGATCCAGTGAAAGTAAAGGAACAGGGATATAGTTCCAAGTCAGGTTGGTGAGTGACTTGGAGGAAAACTGGCAGGTGGTGGTGTTCCCATGCTGCCCTTTCTAGGCAATAGAGATGACAGGTTTGAAAGGTGCTGTTGAAGGAGCCTTGGTGAGTTGCTGCAGTGCACCTTGCATATTGTACACACTGCTGCTACTAATCGCTGATGGAGGGAATGAAAGTTTAAGTTGGTGGATGGGGTGCCAGTTAGCCTCAGAATTCCTAGCTGTTGACCTGCCCTTGTAGCCACAGTATTTAAATGATTAGTCCAGTTCAGTTTTCAGTCAGTGGTACTCCTAGGATGTTGATAGTAATGGTAATGCTGCTGAACATCAAGAGAAGGTGGTTAGATTCTCTTTTGTTGGAGATGGTCATTGCCTGGCACTTGTATGGTGTGAATGCTACTTGCCACCTATCACTGTTTTTTTTTGCCCCATTCAGAGATACCACAGAGTCCCTGCAGAAGATGTTGCACAGGAAAATACCTTAGATTAGGGGGAATCTCCGCTGACAAGCCCTCAAAAACTAGGGCAGCTCTGAATGAGGTGAATGGGAAACAAAATTCCTTTGTTGCTGAGAGCAAAATATAAGCCAAACCATTTTTTTCTGCATTTAAAAATAGTAATTAAACATTCTGTTATTATTGTTTTAATTAAGGTAAAAATTGATGCTGTTGCTGAGCAACTATTCTGTCAAGATGTGGAGGTATCTCCAATAAAGACATGCATAGATCACAGTCAATGTTCACCCTGGTTTGAAACTTTGTTTTCATTGATGTCATTGTTGAAAATCCAGCTTCATATAAGGAGGCTGTTCGAAATGGGATCAACACATTGCTGCAGGAGAAGTAATGCTGCATTCAATTGCACCATTGCTAACATGATCATGCTTCATGTGATGTCCATGCACATGTACTTTCCAGCAGGGGTCACTGGAATGAATTCAGAAATGGAAATCCTGGCAGGAATTAATTTACCCTTCCAATGATGTTGGAGGATCTCGTCCTGCTATTCAACTCAGGACGGCTAACTGTGCACAGCTCAAGGATCTAAGTGAGACACTCCTGTGCTAGTACCACATTGGGTTGGTGCACTCATCCCAGTGATTCACCAGTGGATACCAAATATTTGCTATATGTCAACAGCATCACAAATAAGCTTCATTTTTTTCTCTAAAAGTGTGCAAAGATATGTCTAACTTACACACGCACACACGCATGCACACATGTGCACACAAACATGCACAGGCACACTTCTATAAAAACAAACTAATTCAAAGCTATTTGCATAGATTTTCAACGAATCAAGGAGATCCTTCATCACATCTGGCATTATGTTCTTTCCATATCTCCCTATATATATGTTCTCTGTTAATGGACACAACACAAATATAAACTCAGTGAAAGATGTTTGTGTTAATTACTCAAGTTGGAATTGTCCCAGATTTCCATTAAGTACGATGGCAGGTGTGAAAAATGATGTTTTACTCGCTGGCCGCAATGGCGAATTTTGGCGCCATATTGTCCCCTTCCCAGTCTGTCCTGGCTCATTAATAATATTTTCATGGGAAACATACGAACATATGAATTAGGAGTGGGAGTAGGCCACCTGGCCCTTTGAACTTGCTCCACCATCCAATAAGATCATGGCTGATCTGATTGTAACCTCACCCCACATTCCTGCCTACCCCCAATAACTTTTCACCCTTTTGTTAATCAAGAATCTATTTAGCTCTGCCTTAAAAATATTCAAAGACTGTGCTAACACTGCCTTTTGAGGAAGAGGGTTCCAAAGACTCTCTACATCCTGAGAGCAAACATTTCTCCTCATCTCTGTCGTAAATGACTGACCCCTTATTTTTAAACAGTGACCTGCAGTCCTGGATTCTCCCATGAGAGGAGACATCCTCTCCACATCCACCCTGTCTAGGACCTTATAAGTTTCAATCAAGTCACCTCTTACTCTTCTAAATTCCAGTGGCTACAAGCCTAATCTGCCCAGCGTTTCCTCATAGGACAACCCGCCAGTTCAAGGTATTATTCTAGTAAACCTTCTCTGAAATGCTTCTTACAGAATCACAGAATTGATACGGTGTAGAAGGAGGTCATTCGGCCCATCATGTCTGCATCAGCTTTCTGAGCATTTTAACTTAGTACCAATCTCCTGCCTTTTCCCCATAACATTGAACATTATCTAAACAGAAACAATCACCCATTGCCCTCTTGAATGCCTCAATTGAACCAACCTCCATCACAGCTCCAGGAAGTGCATTCCAAACCCTAACTACTCGCTGTGTGAAAAAGTTTTTTCTCACCTTGTATTTGCTTCTTTTGCAAAACACTTCAAACCTCTGCCCTCTGGTTCTTGATCTGTTTAGGAGCAGGAACAGTTTCTCCCTATCTACTCTGACCAGCACCCTCATGATTTTGAAAACTTCTATCAAGTCTCCTCTCAGCCTTCTCCTCTCCAAGGAAAACAGTCCCAACTTCTCCAATCTTTCTTCATAACTGAAGTGTCTCATCCATGGAACCATTCTCACAAACCTCTTCTGCAGTCTCTCTAATGTGTTCACATCCTTCCTATAGTGCGGCGTCCAGAACTACACACAATACTCCAGCTGAGGCCTAACCAGTGTCTTATATAAGTTCACCAAAACCTCCCTGCTCTTGTACTCTATGTCTCTATTAATGAAGCCTAGAATACTACATGCTTTAGAAACAGCTTTCTCTGCCTGTCCTACCGCCTTTAATGACTTTTGTACATATACTCCCAGGTCTCTCTGCTCCTGCAAACCCTTTAGAATAGTATCCTTTATTCTATACAGTCTCTCCATGTTCTTTGTACCAAAGTGTATCACATCACACTTCACCTCATTGAACTTCATCTGCCACCTATCTGCCCACTCCACCAATATGTCAATATCCTTATGAAGATTTACAAAGTCCTCTTCACAGTTTACAATTCTCTCAAGTTTTGTGTCATTGGCAAACTCTGAAATTGTCCCCTGTACACCAAGATCTAGTTCACTTATATATATCAGGAAGAGCAAGGGTCCCAAAATCGACCCCTGATGAACTCCACTACAAACCTTCTTCCAGCCAGAAGAGTATCCATTAACCATTACTCCCTGTTTCCTATCCCTCACCCAATTTTGTATCCATGTTGCTACTGTTCCTTTTATTCCATGGCCTATAACATTCCTCACAAGTCTGTTGTGTGGCATTGTATCAAATGCTTTTTGGAAGTACATTTACACCATGGCTTTACCCTCATCAACCATCTCTGTTTCCTCTTCAAAAACTCCAGCAAATTAATTAGACATGATTTTCCTTTAACAAATCCATGCAGGCTCTTCCGAACCAATCCAACTTGTTCCATGTGACTATTACTCTATCCGGAGTAATTGTTTCTAGAAGTTTGCTCACCACCAAAGTTAAACTGATTGGCCTGTAATTGCAGGGTAGATCTTTATAATATTTTTTGAATGCATTTACATTGTTCCTTAAATAAAGAGAACAGTACTGTACACAATACTACAAGTGTGGTCTCACCAATGCCCTGTACAACTGAAGCATAACCTCCCTACTTGTGTAATCAATTCCCCTCACAATAAATGACAACATTCTATTAGCTTTCCTAATTACTTGCTGTACCTGCATACTAACTTTTTGTGATTCATGCACTAGGACATCTAGATCCCTCTGAATCTCATAGCTGCATAATCTCTCACCATTTAGATAATAAGCTTCTTCTTTATTCTTCCAGCCTAAATGAACAATTTCACATGTTCCCACATTATGCTTCATTTGCCAGATCTTTGCCCACACACTTAACATATCTGTGTCACTTTGTAGCCTCCTTATGTCCTCTTCACAATTTACTTTCCTACCTATCTTTGTGCCGTCAGCAAATTTAGCAACCATTCCTACGGCCCCTTCATCCAAGTGATTTATATAAACTGTAAAAAGTTGAGTCACCAGCACTGATCCCTTTGGCACACCATTTGTCACATCCTGCTGAACAGAAAAATACCCATTTATGCCTTTCTCTGTTTCTTGTTAGCTAGCCAATCTTCTATCCATGCTGATATGTTACCTCCTACACCATGAACTTTCTTTTTCTGCAATAACCTTTGATGTGGCACTTTATCAAATGCCTTCTGGAAATCTAAGTATAGTACATCCACTTGTTCTCCTTTGTCCACAGAACATGTGACTCCTTCAAAGAACTGCAATAAATTGGTTAAACATGATTTCCCTTTTACAAAATCATGTTGACTCTGCCTGATTGCTTTTAATTTTTCTAAGTGCCTTGCTGTAACATCTTTAATAGTAGCTTATAACATTTTTCCTATGACAGATGTTAGGCTAACTGGCTTGTAGTTTCCTGCTTTCTATCTCCCTCTGTTTTTGAATAAAGGAGTTAAATTTGCTATTTTCCAATCTAATGGAACATTCCCTGAATGTAGGGAATTTTGGAAAATTAAAGCCAATGCATCAACTACCTCACTAGCCACCTCTTTCAAGACCTTAGGGTGAAGTCCATCTGGACCTGAGGATTTGCCACACCACAGCCCCAACAATTTGCTCAATACCACTTCCCTGGTGATTGTAATTTTCCCAAATTCCGACCTCCCTTCTATTTCCTGATTTACAGCTATTTACTGGATGCTAATTTTGTCTTCTATAGTGAAGACTGAAGCAAAATACCTGTTTAATTCTTCCACCATCTCCCTACTTTCCATTATCAGTTCCACAGATGTACTTTCTATCGGGCCAAAGCTCACTTTGTTAGCTGGTTTCTTATTTAAATATCTATAGAAACTTTTACTATCCATTTTTATATTTCTAGCTAGCTTTCCCTCGTACTCTAATTTTTCCCTCCTTATTAATCTTGCTGTTTTTTATATTCAATCTAATCTTCTGACCTGCCACCCATTTTTGTGTAATTATATGCTTTTTCTTTAAGTTTGATACTGTCTTTAACTTTTTTAGTTAACAACAAATGGTGGGTCCTCCCCTTGGAATTTTTTTTTCCCATTGAAAAGCATATATTCTGTGTATTCTGAAATATCCCTTTAAACGTCTGCTACTGAACCTCTATTGACCTATCCCTTAACCTCATTCATCAGTCCACTTTAGCTAGCTCTGCTTTCATGTCATCGTAATTGCCCTTATTTAAGTTTAAAATACTAGTCTTGGGCGCACTCATTTCTCCCTCAAAATGAAAGTAAAATTCAATCCTATTATGATCACTGCTACCGAGAGGTGCCTTCACTATGTGGTTATCAATTAATTCTATCTAGTTGCTCAATTCCGGGTCTAGTGCCACCTACTCTCTGGTTGGCTCCAGAATGTGCTGTTCTAAGAAACTATCCTGAAAACATTCTATGAACTCTTCATCCATGCTACCTTTGCCCATCTGACTTTTCTAATCGAAACGTAAATTAAAATCCCCCATGATTATTGCTGTACCTTTCTGGCAAGCTTCCATTATCCCTTGCTTTTATCCCATTATCTTTTCTTTTATACTCTGTCTTACCATGTAGTTACAATTAGGGGGCCTGTACACAAGTGACTTCTTGCCTTTATCATTCCTCATCTCAACCCAAATCGCTTCTACATCCTCGTTTCCTGAGTGTAGGTCACCCTCTCTAATGTGCTGATACCATCATTAATTAACAGAGCCACCCCTCCACCTTTACCTAACTTCCTGTCCTTCCTAAATGTCACATACCCTTCAATATTCACGTCTCACTCTATGTCATCCCACACGATTGGCGGGCCCGGATGAGGATGGGAAATGGACCCCAGACCATGATCGGCCCCCGACTGCAATTTCATGCTGGTTGGCCAACTAATGGCCAGCGTGACACATGCTGAGAAAGACTCAGCACTACCAATGGGGGCAAGAAGAGGGCGGGCGCCAAAGTCACCGTGGGTGCTGGTGAGCGCTGGTGAGCGCTTCCACTGAGCTCCCTGGATCAAGAGTTGAGCAAAAATGTAAAGGCCACCTGGCCAATTGGCCCATCGGCCAACCATAAAAGTGGACGGGCCACTAAAAAATCGCTTTCAATTGCCTCCTTTATGGGCTTAATTTTTGGCGGGCGTGCTTCCAAGTGCTGCATGTGCCCTCTGACCTGAAGATTGCTCGCGTGCAGGATGGCATCGGGATGCTTGCCCAATGTCATCTCGTGCTACTTTACATCCGTTCGGGTCGAATACACACATGCTCGCGAGCATTAAAATTCTGTCCCATGACTCTATAATGGCAATCAGATTGTACTTATTTGCTTTTATTTGCATTATCAGTTCATCTGTTTTGTTTTGAATGCTAGGTGCGTTTAGATGCAGAGCCTTTAGTTTTGCCCTTTTATTTTTGTAGCACCTAGCCTTATCTGCTGCTTTAACTCTTAGATTTGTACACTTTGCCCTTCCTGTCATGGTCTGTTTATCATTTCCCATATTAATACCTTACTCTCTTGCCTTGTCACTACTCTTTGGTTTACCCATACCTTCCCAAATTTGATCCCCTGCCCACAATATTCAGTTTAAAATCTTCCCTACTTCCAGAGCTAGTCCACTTGTGAGGACACCAGCCTCAGCGCAGTTCAGTGTAGACTATCCCAATGGTCCCAGTACTGGCGCCAGTGTCCCACAAGCTGGAACCCACTTCTCCCATATCAGTCTTCAGCCATGCATTCACTTCTCTAATCTTATTTGTCATATGCCAATTAGCACATGGCTTGGGTAATAATCCAGAAATTATTACCTTTGAGGTTCTGCTTCTTAGTATGCAGATTGCTGGCGGGTGGGTTCGGGTTTGCACACCATGCCGTGACCTCAGTGCTTCTTCGTTCAGGGCACCATATTTAAAGTGCACCAGAATGCAGCCCACTTCATAGCTACAGACCAGGACTGCTCCAGGCGACAGTTGGCCCCGAAAGCGAAGAAAATTACAGCCTCAAAATTTAGTGATGCCTCTCTATGGTGGCAACTTGGCGCAATGGAAGGCAGCTGCAATGTCCTTTAACCCCATTCTGGCTGCAGGAGATCCACTAGAGTCACCAACCTGGCCTGGGAGGCAGTGGCAGTGGTGGTCGGTGCCATCGGAGCACAGAGGAGGTCAGCCATCCAGTGCAGGAAAAGGATGAATGCTCTCATCCTTTCCACCAGGGTAAGGCAACCACCTCACTACTCTCAACTCACAAACTCCCAAACCCATCACACAACCACAGGATCTCACACCTCAAGGGACAACCACTGGCTCTCACACACACCCTCACATCTCCATTAGGCTCATATCCTCTGGAGCTCATGTCCTCAACCCATCCATGGCTCTGCTCACCACACAAACATTGCACACAGTGCCATGTGTCCTGCTCACACTCTCTCCATCATTTTCATGCAGGAGAAGCTGACTCACAACAGCAGGGAGAGGTCCCAGACTGGGGGTGGAGATGCCCAGGTCAGGCCCCTCACTCACTTTGAGGAGCGTGCCATTATGCTGACTGGTGATTACGTGGATCCTGCCTGCAGTGATGGTGAGGTCAGCAGTGAGCACCCACATAAGGATCCTGCACCATATCATCCCTCTCAATGCAAATGTGAATGCTCTCTCTCCTGCTTTTGACCCTGCTGCCATGAACTAATTATCTCTACTTTGGTTCACAGGGAGCTCAGCCAAGCAACCGACACCCTCAGCCAGCCAGTCCCTCAGCTCCATCCGCATCTTCACCTCCAGCGAAGAGGATATCTCCTCCATGGAAGAACTGGAAATAAGCAGCCTGGGAGACCCATCACAGCGCTAACCCACACCCTCCAGCAATGCAGCAACACATTCCTCGTTGGGACCTAGATCTAGAGCAGGCTCAGGTTCACAATCTGGTGGTCAATGCATGGACACATGTCTGCAACAGGAGGAGGCAGGTTCAGCTGACCTCCCCCGGAGGACTGCTGGGGAAGAGTCTCATCTGTGAGGTCTGAGTCAGATGACAACTGTCTGGATTTGACCTTCCAAATCATCGTGGAGAGTCAGGAGAAGGCGGGGGCACGTCACGCAGAGCTGTTGGAAGCCCTCAACAGAGTAGCAGACGAGTTGGAGAAGTACGTCCGTCTGCTGCCTTATGAATTGGTGCCCACATGTACGCGTATGGAGGTCTCCATGGGAAGAATGGCAGACGCCACGGAGACCCTGGTCCAGCAGAACACGGAGAAGCGTGCAGACCTGCACTCTATCATGGTAGCCATGAGTGAATTCCTGCAATGGCAACACGAGAGGAAAATGAGGCACCTTGGTGTCCCCCCAGGTGCTTCTTCCCCTCAAGGAGTCAGGTCGTGGCCCTCGGGCACCCGAATGGAGGAGCAGCAGCAGGATACCCCTTGGTCATCCACTCAGGAATCTCAGAAGCTGTCCAGTCCCTCCGGGCCCCTTTGTTTGTGACCCCCATCAACCTCATTCTCTGTCACCGCAGAGAGAGCAGTTGGCCCACAGGAGGACAGCCAAATCGAGCTGGTTCCCTCAAGATCTCGACTCTCCAGAGGACGCATGCTGAAGTCATCAGAGGCAACAGGGCCAACTATTGCACAGGCTGTCTCCACCCCTGCTGTGGATGTCAGGGCAGCACCTAGAAGAAGCGTTAGGCCTAGAAAAGTTAAGAAATTCTGGTCATAAATGGTTGCACGGATGAACACGTTTTGTCACTTTATAATCTGAAAATATATTTACTTTTATTGAATAACGTGTAATGTTGTCTTTCAGCTTCATTGACAAGCTTTGCGAGTCCTCCTAGTGCATCTCCCACTATTAGCAGTTCAGCTGCATGCAGCTAGACCACAAGTGATTCTGGAGAGAGAAGTGTGTGTATGGCAGGGCCTTTCAGAGCCTTGTGCAAGCACTCCCCATGCATGCAGAGCCTTCATCCATCATACTCATCTTACAATCCTGAGCATTTTCAATGCTGCCTGCTGAGGTTCTCTTTCAGCTGTCCATCTGAGCTGACCTGCATCTCCGCCCACTCCCATACAGCACCTGTGCCAGTCCAACATGAAGCTCTGCTCACTTTTGATTTCGACAACTATGGCTGTGGTCATATATCTTGTCAGCTCCCCCATCCCTTCCCCTCCCCCATACCACCACACCACCATCACCTACCAACCAGAACCCTTGTTGTTCTGGGACGTCCAGTTGAACATGTACATTCCCTACCTTCCTGAGAATCCCACAATCCACCTTGACCTCCTGACCTCCTCCTTCCCACCCCAGGGTCCGTGTCTGCCTCCGAGTCTGCGCAAATCACCCTCGCCGTCTCTCCTACCGCTACCTATGCTTCCTTACTCTCCCACCCTACCGGCTCCCTCTGCCCCCTCTCACGCTCACCATTCCCTCATAGAATGCCCACCCTGAGTTCACTCTTGAGGAGGCAGTCATTGACTCCACGGACCTCTCTTGCATGCTTATCTGGACACCGCCCCCTTACTCCCTCCTCTATCCTTACACCCTCCTCCCTCCTCCCAATCTCACCACCGCCAAGACCTTTGTTACCCCCTTCCAACCTCAGCCCCCGATACTTACCTTCCCCCCCAAAGCTTAACGCCCGACATGTTTGTTTTCCCCCTCCCAACATCAACCCCGCCTAACACCTTTGTCTCCCATCTCCCAACCTCACCCTCTCCCACCTGCCCCCTCCCTCACCACCACCACCCCCCCACCGCCCCCCCCCCCCCCCCCCCCACTCCCCCCCCCCCCCACCCCCACCCCACACACCCCTCCCCTGCCCCGGGACATCTTCCCCCCCACTCACAGCTGGACCTTTCACTCCATCCCCCTTCGCTGATCATATATGGCAGCCCATGGCCAAAACCATGATGTTCTGAAGCAGGCCTGAAGCATTAATGGAGACATCCCACTTTTCCAGAGCTGGTTTGTGGTGCAGCCATATCTAGGAGAATCCACCCGACATGCATGTGCTCCTCCCGGGTCCGGTAGCTGTAGGGCTCCAGCATCTACTTTGCCTCAGATGTCCGCGACCTGAACAAGGCCCTAAAGGTGAGCTTCGACTTCTGCAAGTCTCACTTGTCGATACGTGTTCTGGGCCGGTGTAATTTCCTGCCGACGTAACCATAAATCTGGCATGGGGGGTAGGGACAACTTCAGTTGGGCTTTACTTTGCACCCCATTACCGGGATGCAAACTGGGTTTACACTGGCTTCCAGCGGGATTCACGTTCCAACATGGTGGGCACCATCGGATGATCCCACCGTGATTTTACGCTAGCATGAAATTGATTTCTGCCCCTCACGCTGAATTGTACCCCTCCCCCCAATTTGCCATGATGCCCACAGCCAACTGGACTGGATGATTCCGCCCTCAGGCTGCAGAGAAAAACAAAACCCAATGGGAGAAAGAAACAAAAAATGGAGGTTATTTAACCTGGGGAAAGAAAAAGTGACTTGACTGAAAAAAACATGCGGCAGAATTTTCCGTTTGATATGCAGGGGACGGGCCCCACACATCGGCGCATAAAATGACGCACGGTGACATCGGGCGGGTATCCTGACACCATCGTGATATTTCACTGGGCAGGCGCTTGATGAAGTCCGATGCACGCCCGCCATTAATTATCAGGCCACTTATGGCCCTTTAGTCTTTAATCGATGCCGATTTTTTGGCAACCGTGCGATTTTCTGGTCGGCACACGGGTGCAACGGGCAGGCATGTAGGAGGCTTTTGTATCAACCTCATCCACATGCGGAATAAGAGGGCTCAACAGGGTTGTGAATCTGCCCTGTGAAGTATTTATTGTTGAAAGTTTTTCAAACTTGCCTGTGTGATCGGCAGTACTTCAGAACGCATCCCAGCTCCTTTTATCTGGGCTCTTAACCTTACAGTCAGCAATCTGCAGTGAGGAATCTTTTCCGGGCCTGCAGGTTTCAGGAAGCCTTCCCTTAACCTGGGTATGGGAGCTGATCTGTCCACTGGAGGCAGCTCCTCTGAGGAGGAAGGGAGGGCTAGAAAGGGGAGGAGTCCAGGAGTGCACATTCAGCCTCCAGGGGAGCCACCTTTGGGATGCCAGGGGTACGCACAAGGGGTGCAGGGACAAGAGATAGTCCAAGGCGGAAGGGACCACAGAAGATGCCGCTATCCTGTTGCCAGGGTATACAGGCGGCGAAGCAGCTACCTCAATATGACTGAGGTGCAGTGCCGAAGGAGGCTCCAACTCTAAAGAAAGACAGTCAATTACATCTGTCAGATGATTGGGCCTGAGAACTCCACGAACTTTATGGGCGGACACCACATGCCAGTGATTCTGAAGGTCACAGTTGCCCTCAACTTCTACGCCTCTGGCTCCTTCCAGGGGTCGGTGGGTTTGCTTTGCGGTGTCTCCCAATCAACTGTCCACACTTGTGTCAAACAGGTTACAGAAGCTCTGTTCAGATGTGCATTGACCTTCATTCACTTCTGTTGGGACCACGCAAGCCAGACAAAATGAGCCAGAGGCCATTGCTGGCTTCCCCCACGTCTAGGGGGCAATAGACTACACACTTGTGGCCATCAAGACGCCAGCAGGTGAGCCCAGTGCCTTTGTCAACAGGAAGAGCTTCCACTCCATGAACGTGCAGATAGTGTGTGATCACAGGATGCTGATTCTACTAGTCTGTGCAAGGTACCCAGGCAGCTTCCACGATGCCTACATCCTCAGACACTCCCAGGTGCCGGGGCTCGTCAGTGCTCCAGACTGGCTTGTTAGATAGCTGCTGAATGACAAGGTCTATCTCCTCAGAAGGTGGCTCATGACGCTTCTCCGCCATCCAAGATCAGAAGCTAAGCAGCGCTACAATAGGAGCCACGCCTCCACAAGTGATGTGGTGGAGAGAGCCATCGGTCTACTCAAGATGCGCTTCCGATGCCTGGACCATTCAGGGGGCGCACTCCAGTACCAAGCAGATCATGTGTCACTGATAGTGGTTGCATGCTGCGCTCTCCACAATCTGGCACTGGATAGGGGGGATGCAGTGGACGATGAAGATGTAGGCATAGTGTCTGCAGCTCCACACAATGAGTCCAGTGTGAGTCCGAGGATGAGCACACACAGGGAAATGCTGAGGGGGTAGACACTGACCCAGGCATACTCCAGGGAGGCAGGGACACCCGGGAGGCTTCAATCCACCGAACTTTCAGCTAGCACACCACAGGACAAGCCTGAGCTGCCGTATCGATACTCAACACTTAAGTGCAAAATCTGCCAGGTCAGCAGCACTAACTAGGGGTCTTGTACATAAAGCTGAATGTCCAACTAATCAATCATTACACATTTGTCAACCATACATATGGAGAAGAAACGAGGCACCCTCAGCCATGGTCACATAGCTGGCATTTAATGTGTGAGGCGAACGTTATCACAAATAGAAAACAATAGTGTAAACAATCAAAAAGAAATCATAAGGACCTAATCTTGGGTCAACACAAAAGCACCAGTGAGAAACCCGAGATGTGCCTAAGGTGCCTTATGCTTATGTTTCCGGATGTTACGTCATGGTGCTACCCCATCGCTTGGAGTGGCATCTGAGACAGCCTGCTGTCCTGTTGGCCTTGATGATCTTGGCAGTCGTCCTCTGACCCGTGGAGCCTATGCTGGTCCCACCTGGGAGGGAGCTACCAGTTTCACAGCTGGCATCTCCCCAGTCGTCGCAGCCTCACCAGATGCTACGGTCACTGGGAGAGGGGCGGAGGAGCTGCCGCCCTCATCCGGAGCGCCCTGAGAGGAGCCCACAGAGACGACAGGCAGCTGCTGCACCGATGTGAGGTCGCTTCTGACCTCCCTGCTCAACGTGGATGGATGTGCAATGAGCTGGGAAGCTTGATGCCCACACCATCTCCCACACTAGCACTGACCAGCTGAGGTCAATGCCAATGTGAGGGCTTGCTGGTCAGAGCGCATCCCCAGGAAGCCCTGGTGGGTCTCCTGGAGAAGCCTCTCAATGAGAGTCACCACTCTCTCATGAGGATGCATGGCGCTCAGCCATGAGGTTCATTGCTTCGGCGATGGTCCATGTAGACTCCTCCACCACGGACACCAAGCCAAGCATAACCTCATGTATCTCCCCCAGATGCTCCCACACACCCGGCCGCATTTCTTGCCCCTGCTGCATCCCAGATGACTCCAGAGACACATTATCAGGCACCGACTGAGCATGTATCTGGTCCCCTGCAGTCCTCCGACTGCTGGCGCCATGGGCACTCTCTGTCTCTGCCAGCTCCTCCAGCGAGTGTGAAGTGCCCTCACCGCTGTGCCCTGGGACACTAGCCATTGTTCTAATTCTCACCAAGGTGCTAGTATCTGCGCAGGTGCCTGCCTGGCAGAAATGGTGTGATGCTGGTGAGACTTCAGACCCCTCAGGTGAGAGCGGGGGCATCTGCTGCTCCTCCTCCCAGCCGTGCTCTGATGATGCTGAAAGGAAGAACAAGGACAGTGGATCGGTTAACATGGAGACAATGACAAAGTTCATCCCTGTACCCCCAGCTCATTATGCGCTCAACTTTCCATGATCAATGGTCCAGCAATGTTGCAACAATAACTAACTTAACAATCATCAGTGCTATGGCTGCTGGGAGGACAATGCTGACCTCACTGCTGGGCATATGTACCTGGTCGTGGCACCTCAGCATCACCTATACCAATAGACTTGGATGCATGGCGCTTCTCCAAATCTAGGGCCTCCTACTGGAAGCAGCTTAATATGGAGAGCTGTGCCTGGCCACCTCCAGTCCTCACACACTCAGTCACGTTATGAGTATTCTTCTCCTGAAAAAGAGAGAAAAGCATTGATTAGGCCAAATTGCACATGGACTCTATTCGCGCACAGCACACCCCAACCAGAGTGGGTCATATCAGGCCTCCAGTACCTCCTCGCCCCGCTGCTGCTGAACACTCAAACAAAGATGTTAGGCCTGTTGCCCACCACCCCACTCCACTTGGACACATGCTGCCTGCATCACATTAGGAACCACATCGTATTTCCTCCCATAGCAATGAGGCACAAGCACGTGCAGCGTAGAGGGCAGCAGAACGTTCATTGCCAGGCCACCTTGAGGCTCTCCTTCCACCATCTCATCATGCTGACTAGGACATGTCCTGGAGTTCTGAGTCTGCACCTAGGTGCAGCTCCTCCAGGCTGCCTCCATACCAGTTATGTGGGACTCAGATCAACACATGCTGCAGGGGAAAACTCATGTCCTCATGACCCACTCAGGCTGATGTCAACATGGGCATATCTGCTTGCCCACCCAGCAAAGGCAAAATGTCCTCAATGATTCAATACAGTCACGATACTAAGACTTGAGGGGGGGTGGGGGTGGTGGGGGGGTGGTATCCTAGAGGGCAAGGCTACCTGCTGGTTAAATGCCCAATGCCAACATGGTACTCGCACTTCGGAGCGCAACAAGTCATTGAAGCACTTGCGACACTGGATCCAGGTGCGCCATAGCACGTCGCGGGAGCTCGCCAGCTCCACCACTTCCTCCCAGGCATGTTTTGTTATGTGGGGGTGGCCTCCTCCTCTCATCCTGGGGGACCAACACTTCCCACCATGCTGACACCTCCTCGAGGAGGGTAGCAAGGCAAATCATCAGAAAAATGAGAGGCGCACTGGCGCCTGCTGGTCTACCCTGCAGCCTGGCCTGCTCCACTGGCCTACCCTCCAGCCTGGCCTGCTCACCCAAATCCTTCTGCTGTGGTCTGGAATTGGCTATTGTGAGCAACCTACAAAAGGCTGCCAGGCCTTCTTTTAAACGGACTGTGGGTCGCCATTGGTCCTGACGGTCTGTGCACGCTGCTGCCACCTGCACACTCCTGCTATCCTCGGGAGTCGGGAAATATGCTGGGTGGGCCTTAATTGGCCCGCCCACGTAAAATGGTGGCATGTATCCGATCGTGGGCGGCAATAGGGTCCACGCCAGCCGGGCCTGCTCCCACTTCACCCCTCCTAACCCCCACCAAATGGAAAATCTTGGCCATAAAACAGGAAAAGGACCTTGGGGAAATCAGAACTCAACCAATTGTCAGATAAAAGACAGACGCTTGTTTGACTGTTCTCTGTGTTGAGTTTTTCAGGGAAAGTGTGTCACAATATTTAGATTGTTAAAATAAGAAATAAGTCAGTGGTGATAAAACAATGAAACTTGTGGTCAAAGATCACTGAACATGGTGGTTAAAAGTATGGAAATGGTTGGCAGCAAGCTAAATGAATGAACGAAGGAGGGGAAAGTGCATGCTTCACCAAAGAAAATGATTGATGAAAGCAGGCACGTATGTTAAAAGCAAGTTTTAGAGAGGATATGACTAATCCAACCCTTATCTGCTTTTAAGCAGGAATGAATGGGTTTTGATAAACTTTTTTAACAAACTGCAAATGTGGGAAAGTTCACCTCCAAGCTACACACCATCTTGACATGGAATTATATCGTCGTTCCCCCACAATAGCTGGGTCAAAACCCTGGCACTTCCTTCCTAATAGCACTGTGGATATGCTTACACCATAGAGAATGCAGAGATGACTCACTACTTGTGTGCTCCCACTTGTGTGCTCCCCTGCCATCCCAGTTGTGGCCCACATTCCCCTCACCAAGGCCTACCTGACTGGTCCTGATGAGATCCTCCCACTCACCTTGTTAACCTGCTCTGGCTATGCTCTTCATTGGGGACTGACTGCAGCCCCAGCAGTGACCACCACTACTAGGACTGGGAAGGTGCCAGCCATTTGATTGGCCGGCAGCTGCAAAGACAGGACTTCCTCCGTGATGGGACCAGGGGTCTCGCCCTGAACCAATGGCCCAATAGCTGTAAAACCAGGTCAGTGCTTCCCGGCCATGCAGGCCCTTGACTTTTCAGCTGGCCTCATTTCCCCTGAGCTCCTTTCCACAAGGTCTCTTTTCCTATTGATTTCCTTTCCCCTTTCCCCAGATCTAACTCCTTTGCCCACACCATCCTTCCCCCACCACTGCTCTCCCCTCAGCACAAGTGGGAGCAGAGAGTTCTGTAGCAGGAAGGCAGGGACTCTGTTAGGATTGGGACTGCAAGGTTCGGCTAGTGGTCTCATCATGTGGCGTGGGCACCTCCTGCTGCTGGAAAAATAACAGCCGCATAAGAAGTTCAATTGGCCCAAGGGAGGGCAGGTCACTTGATGCCTCCCCTGCCGCTGGTAGAATTCCAGCAGTGGCAGGTAGGCAACAGGTGTAATGCCGTCCCATGCCCCATGCCATCCAAATTTACATTTCCACCCCCTCTCTAGCCCACTATCAGGGATAGCTAGGGAGTTAACATTCCCACCATAGTGTGGGAGATTGGGGAAAGGTTTGTATTCAAGTATCAACACCAAGGGAAATACAGTCATTTGGTAAGTATTTCTTAAAAGATGCTTTCTGTAGCCAGGGAAAGATGAAGTCACAATGTAACTGATTCTGGGACTCATAGACAGGACTTTCCATTTACAAATAAGGATTTTTTTCCTGTAATTATGTTGAACTTTGTAACCTTCACAGGAACTTCTTAGGGGCAATAGACCTCTGTTGACAACTGCTGTTCTAGAGCCAAGTACACATTTGTTGATTTGACTGTACAGCATTAGCTCTTCACCAACGAATTTTAAGCAAGTCTTAAAAAAAAGAAACATTTTTCCAAACATTTTCATGAATGTTCATTAATTGATATTAAACCCTCAAATTTCTGATAGGCACAGACAGATAATAGGCTGAATTTTCCGTTCATTGGGCGGGCAGAGCTGACCCAATTGCTGGTGGGCGTGGACCCGATTGCCGCCGCTGGCGCTCAGGGCTGCACTGCCATTTTACGTGGGCAGGCTAATTAAGGCCCGCCCATTGTGGCATCCACAGAGAAGCGCTATGCACTCCCTGTGCGGGTGGGGGGAAGCCATAAAATCGAGAGTGCGCTCTTTTGCACATGCGCATGAAAGAGTGCACTCATCTCCCTGAGGCTAAGTGCTGACTCAGGGGGATCGCCTCGATTTTTAAAAATATTAAAAATAGAGAAAAAAAAAATCCCTTATGTGTCCCCTCATGCGACAATGTCACATGAGTTGGGACATGTTCATAATTTCCATTACAACTTTATTACAATTTTTAAAACTCTACTTGAAACCTTATCCCGCCAGTTGATGAGGTTTCATGTTTTCTGTATTTGCTGCCGGGGCTCCTGGCCTGCCCACCTACCTTAATGTTGGACAGGCAGGTCCTTTAATTGTACAATTGATCCTGTCAATGGCCTCAATTGGCCATTGACAGGTCGGCAGGCCTGCAGCTGATTTTGCTGTGCTCACGCCTTCCTGAAAATTTAAATGGGGCGGGGTGGCATCCCACATCATTTTACATGTTGGCAAGCGGGCCCTGCCCCTGCTCGCCAGCGGTAAAATCCTGCCCAATGAGTTAGGGGATTCCTTGAATATTTCATCACTTTTTACTGATGTTTACTATTTTGTTAAATTTATTGAATGGAGAATAACATAGCCAAAAGATTGAAAGTGCAGAATAACTGAGCACAAACACCAGAAAAATCACTGCACCGGTCATAGAAAATGGCTATTTAATATCTAGTTTCACATATGTCAGAGTCTTGGGAATTTTTTTTTTGTTTGGTACTGGGGTTATTTTTATGCTTCAAGGTTATCTATACAATCAAATTTCCAAGAACTCCAGAAACATTTCCAATGAAAACACAAACTGTTGAAGTGCAGCTGATCTCTGTCTTTGGATTACACACAGGATGAAGTGTTTTAAGACCATAAGACCATAAGACATAGGAACAGAAATTAGACCAATTGGCCCATCGAGTCTGCTCCGCCATTCAATCATGGCTGATAAGTTTCTCAACCCCATCCTCTCACCTTCTCCCCGTAACCTATGATCCCCTTACCAGTCAAGAACCTATCTATCTCGGTCTTAAATATACTCAATGACCTGGTCTCCACAGCCTTCTGTGGCAATGAATTCCATAGATTCACCATTCTCTGGCTAAAGAAGTTTCTCCTCATCTCTGCTCTAAAAGGTCTTCCCTTTACTCTGAGGCTATGCCCTCGGGTCCTAGTCTCTTCCCCACGCCCACTCTATCCAGGCCTTTCAGTATTCTGCAAATTTAAATCAGATCCCCCCTCATCCTTCTAAACTCCATCGAGTATCGACCCAGAGTCCTCAAACGTTCCACGTATGGTAAGCCTTTCATTCCTGGGATCATTCTCGTGAACCTCCGCTGGAACCTCTCCAGGGCCAGCACATCCTTCCTGAAATACGGGGCCCAATATTGCTCACAATATTCTAAATGTGGTCTGACCAGAGTCTTATAAAGCCTCAGCAGCACATCCCTGTTTTTATATTCTAGCCCTCTTGAAAAAATGCCGACATTGCATTTGCCTTCCTAACTACCGACTCAACCTGCAAGTTAACCTTAAGAGAATCCTGGACTAGGATTCCCAAGTCCCTTTGCACTCCAGATTTCTGAATTCTCTCCCCATTTAGAAAATAGTCCATGCCTCTATACTTCCTACCAAAGTGCGTGACCTCACACTTCCCCACATTGTATTCCATCTGCCACTTCTTTGCCCATTCTCCTAACCTGTCCAAATCCTTCTGCAGCCTCCCCGCCTCCTCAGTAGTACCTGTTCCTCCTTTGTATCATCTGCAAACTTAGCCAGGATGACCTCAGTTCCTTCATCTAGATCAATAATGTATAAAGTGAAAAGTTGTGGTCCCAACACTGACCCCTGCGGAACTCCACTAGTCACCAGCCACCATCCTGAGAAGGACCCCCTTATCCCCACTCTCTGCCTCCTGCCAGACAGTCAATCTTCTTTCCATGCTAATACCTTGCCTCTAACACCATGGGCTCTTATCTTACTGAGCAGCCTCCTGTGCAGCACCTTGTCAAAGGCCTTCTGGAAGTCCAAGTAGATAACATCCATTGGCTCTCCTTTGCCTAACCTACTCGTTACCTCCTCAAAGAATTCTAACGGATTTGTCAGGCATGACCTCCCCTTGATGAAACCATGCTGACTTTGCCCGATTTTACCAAGCACTTCCAAGTATTCTGAAATCTCATCCTTAATAATGGACTCTAAAATCTTACCCATGACCGAGGTCAGGCTAATCGGCCTGTAATTTCCCATCTTTGCCTCACTCCTTTCTTAAACGGGGGGGGTTACATTAGCATTTTCCAGTCCTCTGGGACCCTCTGTGACTCCAGTGATTCCTGAAAGATCACCACTAACGCCTCCACAATGCCTAAAGAGGCTATCTGTTGTTACATGGATAATCAGGGAGTAATTCTGAATTCTCCAATCCAGCTAGTATCCTTTGATCCCATTGATTCTTTCAAATAACTTTCTCTGCAGCCCTCCGAAAGCACTTGTATAATACCTGACAACAGTAGTTTGTGTGGTAATATTAAATGGGTGATAGCGAGTTGGCAGCTCGCTTTACATCTCTCCTGATTTTTATTTCCATATAAGTCCGTTTCCAAGTATTTTGAATAGGTTTAAAAATGTGTGTCAGGTGGTGGACTAGAAATTATATTGGAACATTAACATTCAAACGATTAACAGGCCTGCGTCAAATGTCGGTGCTAGTTTAATAGAAGCATTAACCCAAATATTTCAAATGGGATAAAGGTTCCATTAATATATCAGATGAAGGAATATGCAGTATAATTTCCATGCTAAGGTGATTATCTATTAGTCTTAACCTTTGCAATATTTCTAGCATGCATTAATAAAAGGAAAATGAGTTGACTGGTTGAAGAAAAATTTGCAATTTAATTATTGTCTGAAAGGTTTCAGTAATGAAATGGTCTACATGTTTTAAATACTGTGGCAGTGAAAAACATGAATCTCAAGTATATTGAGGTAAGATATTTTGAAGTAATGTATAAAAAGTTTATAAGATTTTGCTCCAAAAATTAAAATGGTGCCTAACTATTATTTACAGGTAAGCCTGCATCAAGTTCTATTATGCATAGCTCCACTTAAACAGTAATACCGTTATAACCTACTGTGAGGAAGTTAAGTATTTTTGTGGTTATTATGAATTGTCTCCAGTCATCTAAGTGTACAATGAATTTAAAAAAGGCTTACATTTGTATATCACCTTTCATGATTCCAGAAAGTCCAAAGTTCACTGTGGCACTGTTGCAACTAAAAAATTTCATTCTTAAAGTTAATGCTGTCATAAAAGCATTGAGGAATTGGACATTGGTTCAAATTTTGCTGTCAGCAGTGAAGGAATAGCATTAGCTGTTCACCTCTCTATGAACTGCCCATTTTTTTTTTGATAGCTTTTCATCAGAAATTTCGTTGGGCAGCAATTTCCCAAAGGCAAGCGGCGGGGGGGGGGGGGGGGGGGCTGCTCACCAACACGGGCAGGCGCTCCGACGTTACCGCACGTCATTCAGGTATTTAGTTCGGCAGGCATGCACACCCACCGAACTGGCAAAAGCCTATTAAGGCTTGTTAAAAAGTAATTAAAGTAATTAACTGAGCTGCCCGTCCAACCTTAAAGTTAGCGGGCAGGCAAAGAGCCCAGTCAGTCTTTGCATTTATCATGAAACCTCATCCACGGGCAGGATGAGGTTTCATGAAGGGTTTATTATTTAAATAAAACTTATTGAAATAAGTAATGGACATGTCCCAGCTCATGTGACAGTTTCACATGAGGGGACATGTCTTTAAATTTTTTACCTATCTTTATTCAAATTTCCATCACTTAAGTAAATCTCCCTGAGGCACTTCAGTACTTCAGGGAGATCTCTGCACTCTTTCGCGCACATGCATGAAAAAGCGCAGGGAGCCACTGAGGGAATCCATCCCCCTGCCTGCACCGGGAGCGCTCAGTTCTTCCCGTGTCACGATGGACGGGTCTTAATTGGCCCACCCACATAAATAGGCGGCGCGGACCCGATCGGGGATGCCGATCCGGTCTGCGCCCATCCCCACACGCCCCTGCACAATCCCCCCCGACGAGGGGAAATTTCTGGCCATTGTCTTTACTAGCACAGCACCCTCCAGAGGCAGTCTGTGGCATCAGTGAACATGGGAAGAAATAACAAGGAAGGCTCTTCAACCAATTAGACTGACTTATCCTCACCAAGACATGAAAACTCGTATCCAGGAAGTAACAAGAAACAGGAATTATAAATTAGATCTAAATAATGTACAGAAACCAAAATAAAGATTGAGAAAGAAAGACTGGTGGGACTAAGAAAGAGATATAAAAGAGACAGAAAAGTTATTTTAAAAGTTCTGTTAAATCTCAATCATTAATTTTCTTTTGAAGGAAAGATACTCCTCATTTGTAAAATTAATTTTTTAGCAATGGGGAGGTTGCTCAGCTGGTTCTATCATGATCACAACATTGAAAACTTGCTCACTGCTCTACCTATTTTGCTAGCTCTAACCTGTTTTAGCTGTTTTTAGTGTAGATCTAGTGCACACGTACAGCAAGTTCATACCATTGTAGTTGTTTTGATTTTTTTTTTGCAAAAATATACTTTATTCATAAATCTTCAAAAACATTTCAAACCATTTCAAAATCACCATTACAAAAATACAATCAGGTTCAACTTTTACAACATGAATCACAAGGTGTATCAGTACAAACAATGAATATTACAATCATTGGCAGACATTCATTTTAAGCTGTGCAGAGTCTATTGGTGATGTATTGCAATAGTGCACCCGATGGAGGTTTATGGTATCACTGGCAACAACTTCTGGACTACCACATTTAACTGCACATATGCATATTTCAGCAAACACTGAAATTCTTATCCTATTCTCATTGAAAATTATGGCCCAGTGTTCCATATTCACTCAACAAAAGCATTAGTACTCCTTGGTTACACATGTCAATCTGACATGTTCCAATAGGACATAAATTTGAATCTAATTTTCAAATACACCAGGGAAAGAAAAATACAACAGTAGAAGATCACTCCCTAAATTAATTCCCTTTACTTGAAGGCAAAGAAAATATGATAAGTTTGAGAAATAAACAGATTTTAAGAAAATAATTAACATATGAAAAAAGTAACTCACCAAAATAACTCACTTTACTTGAAAACAATCCATGTGATAAATAGTACAAAAATTTATTACATTTGAAGGCAACTATACAAAATGCACACTTGCAGAGAATGGTATCAAATGCATTGATTTAAACAATCAGATTCATGGAAAAATAATGCAATGGATTTGCCATCAAGATGTATCTATGTAAATATATTAATACTTCAATGGAAATGCTTTGTTAAGCTCTGAAGATGTTTTCTTTCCATATATTTAAAAGTAAAATTAGATGGCTACAATTAGAATTATAATGGATATCAAATGTATGCTTGCAGATTAGGATTTTATCCATTGAATAATGTTATTAAACTGTTAAATTCTTACATAACAGTTGTTTAGTGGAGATTAATGATTTAAGTTGCATCTTGGATGTAGTTTCTTATCAAAATTAGCATGAAGACCTGGCTGGAGTGTTTTATGTGGCATCAAATGTGTCCATGGGGAAGATTAAATACCTGCAGAGAAAACAAATGCTATTAAGAGCCTGCATAATACAATAGGCTGACATAAAAGTTGGGGAAAAGCCCAAGTATGCTTGACCAGCAAGCCTTATAGCCATTTAATAGCTGTCATGCCTTTAATTGGCTTGAGGTGGGACTTCCATCCCCCTCAAGGATGGATGCTGACAGCCAACCAAAGCTTTCTTGGCCAGAAGCAACACCAGGAATGGTGGCCACTGCTGAGACTGCAACAGTCCTTGAGTACGGCGTTCAACGATGGAGCCCGGGCCGTGAGGTGAGTCCGGAATCCCGCCAGGGCCAGGCTGGCAGGACCCACAGAGGGGGCTCAATAGGGGTGGAGGTGGGGGGGATTAAGGGGAAGGGCTGATAGATCAAGGGCGGGACACAGTGGGATGTTCTCACCTTGGAGGAGTCTCCAATGGGCACATGGTTCCCCAACCAGCGTGACATTTAAGACTATTTAGGGGCCAATTTTACTTCCTCGCCACCTCCCTCTCCAACTGCCCCACGACCTGCTATGCCACCCCTGGAAGGGGCGTAAAGTTCTGGCTAATGAAACTAAACCAGAGACCTAACTAAGCCATAGGAAAAGGCAGTATAATATATAATGTAATAAAATAGAACTAAGTAAGAAAACTGAAGCAGGAACATAATAGATGTAAGGAGATATCAATTGGGTAATAGGGCTCAGGATTTCATCCCTGGGTCAGGTGCGCAAAGCTGGGAGATTTTCTGGCTCTGCGAAACCGACCTTTAAAAATGTCCACCCACAGGTCAGATTT
Source organism: Carcharodon carcharias (assembly GCF_017639515.1). Lineage (NCBI taxonomy): Eukaryota > Metazoa > Chordata > Chondrichthyes > Lamniformes > Lamnidae > Carcharodon > Carcharodon carcharias. The sequence goes on along the minus strand of NC_054474.1, from coordinate 81,628,715 downwards.
TCAGTTAGGGGGATAGGCTGAAATAGGAATCAGGACGGGCGGCCCCAGAACGAGTGTAGAGGCTGCCGGGTGCAGAGGCAGGCTGGGTGGAAGGTCTGCTTCTGTGCTCCAGCACTTTGTTTATATAAATAAAATAAAAGATTAAATCATAAAACAACCCTCTAGCCCTCACCCCTCAGCCCACCACACACACTCCCTATGCCCCATCCATGCCAACCTATGCCAACGCATGGCACCCACCAACCCCCTCCAGGCCAAATCACCTATTATCCTTGGATATTTCCCTGACAGCTTTGACGGTGTGAGACACTTCCTTAACGGGTTTGTCAGCTGGACAGATCCTTGACAGCTGGACGGTTATTTGACAGCTTGGCAGTTCCAATGCATTTATGTGTAAAAAGTGCACAATTATGTTTAATTTTAACAATCACAAATGGTGCCTTACCTCTGCCAAAGGGTACCATGGCTATCCAAATGAATCCACCAAATCCAGACATCCTCTTACCTGTTCTAATCTCCACACACCCGATTCCACACTCTTGGCCGTCCTAAGTCCCACTTCAGTGGGGGCAGCTGGTGATGTAAATGGTCAGCTGGCTCAGTGAATCACTCATGTTTGAACTTCGACTCCAGTCCCACCCTCACTAAGTTAGGAAGTGCCAGGTTCCGGGGACAGGACTTAGAATTTTTAGCCATTTCTAGGATTTTCACTATGATGAAGAAGCTCTCGGCCACAGTAAAAATCTGGGCCTAGATCTGTGCAAGTGAGCTGCAAAGTTAATGAAGAAATGCTACAACACAATGGGGTAGAAATTTCTTCATGTTCTGTTGACTTTTCACGCAAAGGTTCAGCATTGGGTCCACAAATTTTGCAGTCAGACGTTTGCATTAGAAATGCCCACACAAAATATCTGGGCTATATTGGTAAAAGCTGATGTTAGGTGGTGACCTGAAGTGAATGCTGGTCAGATTTTAATATGTGAATGGAGTCCTGTGCTTGAATTAGCACTGCTTTATGACACTGGCATCCAGGAGCCTTTCATTTGTGCTTTTTCATACCCAACAAGAGCAACACGAGGCAGAGCTTTTCCAGCCAAGTGGCAGTGAGCTTTGAAACATACAAGGGGTTAAATCCCCTGAAAATGACGCTGGGTTACAATCCTGATGACTTATGGGTTTCCACAGGTTCAGCAGGGAATCCCCTTGGGACTGGTGGAAAAACAATTGCGTGAATTAAAAAGGCAATTCAGTGACTTTGTTATCCTGGACTCCTTCCTTCCCAGCAGCGCATATATTCCGTGCTGTGTCTGGACCTCACCAGGGTTACTGAGGTGAGTGCACTGTGAGAAGGGTTCTTCACTGAAACTGATAAGCTATGAAAGCTTATCCTGAAGAGCTCCAGCCATGGCCAGGTCAAGGGCTGCTCTTCAAAGGCCCCAATCTCTTGGAGAATGCAATCACTGCTTGATAGGAGATTGCCTGCTCCTTGGAAGGCAAGTCACCTGTCTAGCATTTCACTCATCTTCTGCTGCACTTATCTGCTGACAACTTTCAGCAAAGCATGGCAGCATCTTATGCAGCAACGTCCACCATCCACTGCACCACCCCACACCCCCATCCCAACCTCTGCTAAAGGGGAAGAGCAGAAGCAACAGCAACACAACTTCATCAGCAGCAGAAGAAACAATGCCACCAGCAGCACCAACTTGCTTGCCCTCAGACACATGCCCCACCATAAGGCAGACAGGATGTATATCGAGATCCACTAGAAGGGGGAGCGAACCCCCCAACACAGTGCTGACAGACAGGGTCAGCTCTCAGTGCCTGAGAAGGCTCAGGCTCTCATGACAAGTCATTGCTGAAATCTGCAGCTACTTGGACAAGCCCTCCTTCCCAATGGAGCAACTGGTCACATATTGCCATGCCTGACGAAGTGCCTGCCACTGGTGCCTCCCCCCTTTGTTCTTCCCATTGTTCCCATTGTGTGCTGCCTTCTCCTTTGAGGAGAGAAAGCAGAGAGCTGTGACTGTTTGTTAATTTCATTGCTCCACAAAAGAGCCTTTGCAATGCCCACCGTTTAGGATATCAGGTTCCTGACTGGGAAATGCTTCCCCTGTTCCAGCAGTGACCAATTCCATAAGAATTTTTTTCTTTATTCTTTCATGGAATGTGGGTGTCACTGGCAAGGCCAACATTTGTTGTGCATCCCCAATTGCCCCCTTGTACTGAGTGGCTTGCTAGGTGTTTTCAGAGGGCAGTTAAGAGTCAACCACATTGCTGTGGGTCTGGAGTTACACTTAGGTAAGACCAGGTAAGCATGGCAGATTTCCTTCCCTAAAGGACACTAGAGAACCTGGGTTTCTACAACAATGAATAATCATTTCATGGCACCATTGCTGAAGCTAGCTTTATAATTGCAGATTTATTAATTAAATTTTAATGTCACCAACTGCTGTCATGGGATTTGTACCCACGTCCACAAATATTAGCTTGGGCCTCTGAATTATTATCATTATGCCACTATCTTCCTACTCCTGAATGGCCTACTACTGCTCCTAAGTCACTATACTATGTACTATGAGATGGGAGTTTCTATTTGCAAATAATTTATGCTTTGGTCACTCATTGCATCATATGATTATGGCTTCTTCCTGTTGTTTATATATGGCTGAGAATTATTTGCAAAAACGTGGAGACTGAGTCAATTTGAGCGCATGATTTAATGAGCCCTGCCCTTGATGTTTTTGACTTGTCCATCCATAGCAGCGTTTCTAAAACTTACACTTGATTAAATTCTGCAAGACCAACAAACAATTGTACACTGGGATAGAAATCTCTGAGCAGCCTCTGATAACACTATCTGTCAATTTCAATTCTCGACCATCAGTCAGTACCATGGGCCTGTAAACACATTTTGAATCTAAAGAACCAAAAAAAAGACTATTCAGACAATCCAAGAATCAGCATGCTCTGTAAAGATGCTCACAGCAATTGGCAGCATAACCTGTCAATCTAAATTTCAATCTGTCTCTTCGCATTGCATTCTGTGGTCAAATTTCCAATCTGAGTTATTGACGTTGTTGGAATATTTTCAACATGTTTCCATTGCTTGTCAACTTTTGAGTGTACAACTTGTTGCCAAATAATGAAAAGCTATGGAATCACAATTCCAGCCATTCATTAAGCATGTCATATTGGACAGAGCTATGCTTATTAACATCAAGTCCATGGCCAGGATCTTTAGGTCGGCGAGCAGGGGGTGGGGCCTGCTCGCTAATGCATAAAATGTGGTGGGATGACGATGGGCGGAACTCCCGACGTCACTCCGCCTCATTGCAATTTTCAGGTCACCGTGGCGCAGCCGAATCAACTGTGCACCTGCCAACCTGTCAACGGCCTATGAGGCCATTTAAAAACTAATTGATATAATTAATGGACCTGCCCGTCCAAACTTAAGGTTGGCGGGCAGGCCGGGAGCCCTGGAGGGCTTCAGATAAAGCATGAAACCTCATCCACAGGTAGGATGAGGTTTCATGAAGGTTTTTAATCTATTAAATAAAGGTTAGGGTTGAAGTGATGGACATGTCCTAACTCATGTGACAATGTCACACAAGGGGACATGTCAGGGAGATTTTGCTTTTGTTCCTTTACCATTTATAAATGTGGAGCCGATCTCCCTGAGGCAACACTTAGCCTCAGGGAGATGAGTGCGCTCTTTCGCGCACACAGGTGAAAGAGCACACTCTTGGCTGAGGGAATCCTCCTACCCACACAGGGAGTGCATAGCTCACTGGGGGGGCCTTAATTGGCTCATCCACATAAAATGGCGGCCTTCCCGCGCCTGCTCCTGCACTTCCCCCCAACAGGGGGAAAAATTCTTCCCCATGATAATTAGAACGTCCACAAAGATAGCCGGACAGAGATCTTCCTGCACTGTGACACATCCTGAAGTTGGTTCATCATTAGGCAGAGCAATAAGGTCCAATTAATGCAAGGTTAAAATCATTTGGTAGTTAATGTTATATAGAATTTTGAAACACTGAAGTTTTTTTTGGCTCAATGTACCCTTATGCTTTACTCATTCCTTGTCCTTTCCTCAAATCATTTTAAATATATTTGCATCAAAGTTTATCCACTTCCCTTAAAAATATTATGAATTCTGCATCTATTTCTGATAGGGAAATTCATTATCCATCAACCTCCAAGATATCTGTGCCTCACTAATTCTGGCCTCTTGTCTAACCCTAATTTTATTGCTGCAACAATTGGTGGCCTTGAATTCAGTTGTCTAGGTCCTAATTTCTTGAATACCTTCCATCTCAGCCTCTCTACGTTGTTTTCCTCCTTTAACACACTTCTTAAAAACTATCTCTTTGACCAACCTTTTGGTCATCAGACCAGAAATCTCCTTATGTGGCTTAGTGTCATACCTTGTTTCATTACATTCCTGTGAAGCGCCTTGGAACATTTCATTATGTTAAAGGTACTATGTATAATTGTAAGTTGTTGCTGTCATTGTTGGTAACATTGTCTGCTCTAATCAAAAAAGTCCAGTTTCTCTTCATACTAAAGCCTTTCACCTCATGTATCGTCTTAGGGAATCTCTTTGACATTCTGCCTATACCATGACAATTATTGTGGATATTCAGGAAGGCAGATCATTAGAGCACAGAAAATAAAGTTTTCATTGATTTGACTTTCAGCTGAAATAGAAAGCTTTCAGCAGACACTGGGGTCACAGATGAAAGGGTACATTTTCACAGGCCCATCAATGGAAGTGGAGCAGCTGTATCTAGAAATCATGGGGAAAAGTGCAGAGCCCATTCCCGCTATGGATCTAGCTGATGCCACTATATTTGGGTACTTTGGTTCAGTGGTCCAGATGCTCCCCCAAAGCAGTTGCTCATTTAGATAATTCAGCTAAATCCAATGACAGCAATCAGAAATGGATGCTTTGACTAACGTAGCACTGAGTAATGGAGCTTCTCAGTGATGGGACAGCCAGGAATTGGCAATTGCAAGAACTGCTTAAAGGCATTTGCCTGCAACTGTCATGTCGTCTGCCTGCAAGTGGTTTGGTCACGATTTTGGTGAGTGGGTCTAATGTGGCATCCTGCTGTTGGCCAGTGTGAATGGTATGACATTCTGCTGATGGTTCATTTGCCATTGTATTCAGGCCTTCCATTCACATGACCAGGCTGGGAGCTCAAGTGCTCTGTTGACCAACTGCCCCAAACCCATTCATACAAAAAAACTACACCCCATGTTCCTTTAAAGTTTGTTGGAATTTGTTTTCTAAAGTGAAATATGACCTGAATTAGGGGAGAGCTACCATGCTTCTGTATAATTATGTTGATGGTGAAGACATGGTTTTTTGCATCAGCGATGAATGGTAATATGTGAATGATCGATTTGTGGATTAATCCTGTGAACAGTAAGATAAATTTTGTTGATAATCCTTATCTGCTTTTCTTTGCAAAACCTGAACACACTGGAATTATTACCAAAACCAACTAATCTGTATTGTTAGAAAGCTTATTGGGGCTGACATAACTACCATTTCTGGGGAACAGGGTTTTAAAAAAACACCTTTTCCAGATGTTAATATGTTAAGGTTGTTACTTGCAAGACTAAACTTTATGCATTAAAAAGCGATTAATTATACCACTTTTCATCACAAGCATAGACCTATATTCTCAGGTAGCTGGACTAGTTTGTTGACGTGGCTACTGTTATTTATATATTGTCAGTTAAATATTATGGCTAAGAGTGAAACTCAAGTGTATTAATTTAAAGTTATGAAGTAATTAAATTATTAAGAATTGATTAACATCACAAGAAGCTCACTAAACAATAAATCAAATTAATATTATAAAAAGAAAGGTCTCAAAGACCACACTATTCATTGTTATTTTTAGATGGGTGTTACTCCAACACTGGCCAGCTTGTCTTGGCAAAGAAATTGTAAAACCTGAAGTAGGGGAGCATATTTTGATAATAAAATCTATGTTTTGTTATAAGCTTACAACTATACTACAATTCTGGCTTCCTTATGAGGAAATGAAAAGAAAACTTTATGACCTTAGTGTTACCCATGCAGATAAAACAATCAAGTTAGTTAGAAAGTAATTGAAACCAGAGCTAAATCAATTACTTTTGAAATGCTGACGCATAATACTGATTATCTGTAAATCACTGAACGTATGTGTCTTTCTGCAAAACAAAAAATGCCAATTACGTATTAAAAGTTGACAACATCACATCTCTGGATCATCAAGGATATCTGGGTTCATAAATTATTCCATGAGTAACAGCGATAATGTTAAGGTATCAATGCAGAAGATAAGGCTTGGCATATGCCATAACTTAATCTGTAACAATTTATCTTTAAACAAATTGAATTAAACAGTCTACTTTCATGTGGAAACATCTATTTGAAGGTAAATTGTTTGAACCATAGTTTTGTTTACAACTCTGACTTTGTTATCAGTGTATTTTGTCTAATATTTCTTATTTCTTTCCCATATATCTTACCAATAAATCTGATAGTTGTTGGATATACTGAACATCATGGAATATTAATAAATTTTCTAGCTGCAGTGAGAGTATATCTTAACTAGTTGTATTAAGATCATGGTCATATCAATAAGAAGAATGTCTATAATACTTTCCAAGATGCCGTCAACTCTATCTTCGAACTTATATTTGAATTTGCACTTACATTTTCAAGTAGAATGATAGCTGTCAAGACCATATTATTACTTTAGTCATGTATTTATTTATTTTTTTATTCAGTCATGGGATGAGGGCATCGCTGGCCAGGCCAGCAATTTTTACCCATCCCTATTTGCCCTAATTCAGAGGGCATTTCAGAGATAACCACGTTGCTGTGGGTCTGGAGTCACATGTAGGCCAAACCAAGTAAGGACAACAGATTTCCTTCCCTAAAGGACATTAGTGAACCAGATGGGTTTTTACAACAATTGACAATAGTTTCATGGTCATCATTGGACTTGTAATTCCAGTTTCTTATTGAATTCAAATTCCACCATCTGCCATGGCAGGATTCGAACCTGGGTCCCCAGAACCGTTTATGTGTAGTAAGAATTGAGTGGAGAATCCTAGACTAAGTGTACAATGGTAGAACTGGGTCAGGATCTGCTGCCTACATCCAGCATTTTACATGTAATATTGTTTGGCACTCAATGAGTTCGACATAAATCAACTCAGTAAAAGAAACTGACATAGCCAATAGGTTAATGTGAGTAATGATTAGTAATGATTAGCACATAACACATTTCAAAAAGCTCAAAGCAGCATTCAATTTATTTAGTAATAGCTAGTTTACTAAAGTACATCTACTACCATTATAAAGTTCAGCATCCCATGATCAAGTGGAAGTTACTAACATTTAGTATTAATCATAGAATCTAAATCATAAAATATTGTAGCATCAGCTATGGTTGACATGACACTATAAAACAAAGTTAAAGGTTACAGCTTGTAATTGGAGGAGTTCAAAGTACTACCAGTGTGATTGGAAGTTAAGTCTTTAACTTTGATTTTTAACTAAAATAGATTCAAAGGGCAGAATTTAATTCCCCCCCACCCCCCCCCCAAAGGTGGGCTGGGAAGTGGGGGACTGTATAATCGCATAGGGAGGGACGGGGTGCAGATCCCACAGCCTTCCCAATCCTCCCCAATTAAGTCCAAACAAGAAGGGTCACAAACAGCCTTCCTGCCCGGAAGCCAATTGAGGACCTTATGTGGCCACTTATCCCACCACCATTAGTATTCAACCACTGACAGGGTAGGGTCATGCCTGAACTCTGGTGGATATGCCTGCAAACTAGTGGGGGGTCCCTGCAACTTGGGCTCACGTACCCAATAAAGAAACTCATCGTTAGCAAGAGCCCCCATTGGGTGAAGACACACATATGGTCTTAAAATAACTCACCTCCATCACCGTGCCATGCCATCCCTGACTGGCCCCAGTGATCCTATCTTACAAACCTTCACTCCAGGTTCCAGTGACAATCCTGCAGCCTGGGATTCCTGCGAAACTGGTGATGGTCATTACTCCTGGTGGAGCTGCTGGTACTGGAGAGCTGCAGCTTCTGATTTGCCAGCAGGGTCTCGGAGGCAGGCTATCTGCCCTGATCACAGCAAGGATGCTGACACCAACAGGTAAATGCCTGATTAGCACCAAATTGCATCAGCAATGGGGCTGTGGCTCAGAATGGTCAAGCAGAGTTTCCACCGACTCTTCAGCCAGTGGATGGGCCCACTACCATATGTATTGAATTCTACCCAATCTCTTTCCTGCAGGAACATGTTAAACAGTTCATTTGGTTACAAAGGTGTGCTGATACCAGTTTTGTAGCCTCACAATCTACTTTCTTCTTCAGGTGTTCCTTAAAATGTAACTTAAATGAATAATGTTTGATCTTAAACTGCTATAATTGAATATCACTTCAGGTAGCAAATCAGAAGCCAGCGGCAGCTCTCTAAAACCAGCAGCACTACTGAGAGTGGTGGCCATTGCCAGTATCACAGGAAGCCCAGGGCGGTATTCCCAGGCGTTTGCTGCCCTTCTTCTAGGGAGGAAGGTCATGGGTTTGGAATGTGCAGTCGAAGGAGCCTTGACGAGTTTCTGCAGGTTCATGAGCCAGGGTGTACCAGTGGTGAAGGGAGTGAATGTTTAAGGTGGTGGTTTTGGTGCCAAACAAGTAGGCTGCTTTGCCCTGAATGTTGTCGAAATTCTTAAGTATTGTTGGAGCTGCACTCATCCAGGCAAGTGAAGAGTATTCCCTTATACTCCTAACTTTTGCCTTGTAGATGTTGTACAAGCTTTGGAGAGTCAGGAGGTGAATTACTCTCTGTAGAATTCCCAACTTGCTTTTGTAGACACAGCATTTAGATGGCTTGTCCAGTTAAGCTTTTGGTCAATGGTAATACCCAGGATGTGGGGGATTCAGCGACGGTAATTGAATGTCAAGGGAAGATAGTTAGATTCTCTTCTGTTGTAGATGGCCATTGCCTGGCACATGTTGTGGTGAGGATGTTACTTGTCACTGATCAACCCAAGCTTGATCGTGAGATCTTTCTGCATGTGAGCACAGACTGCTTCAGTATCTGAAGAGTTAAAAATCTTACTGAACATTGTGCAATGATCAGTGAACATCCCCGCCTCTGACCTTATGATGGAAGGAAGGTCAGTGATGAAGCAGCTGAAGATGGTTGGGCCTAGGACACTACCCTGTGAAACTCAGACAGTGATGTTTTGGGTCTGAAATGATTACCCTCCAACCATCTTCCATTGCGCTAGGAAGGACTCCAACAAGGGCACATTTTTCCTTCTAATTCCCATCGACTTGAAATTTGCTGGAGCTCCTTGATGCCTTATTGGTCAAATGCTGCCTTGATGTGAAGGGCCCTCACTCTCACCTCTGGAACTCAGCTCCTTTGTCCATGTTTGGACAAAGGCTGTATTGAGCTGTGGAGTCAAATGGCCTTGATGGGATCCAAGTTGAGCATCGGTAAACAGGCTATTAGTAAGTGCCACTTGATAGTACTGTTGACGATAACTTCCAATACTTCACAGATGATTGAGCATAGACTGATGAGGCAGTAAATGGCCAGATTGCATTTGCCCTGCTTTTTATGGACTGGAAATATCTGGGCAACTATCCCCATTGTTGGGTTGATACTGTAATTCGCCAGTTTGCATTTGCCCTGTTTTTTATGGACTGGACATACCTGGGCAACTATCCTCATTGTTGGGTTGATGCTTTTTTGTTCTATTTTCCTTCATTGCTTTAAACACAAGCATCAGTATAACCACCACAAAATATTATTTGTCTTTAATGAACTTATGTTACACAATCTAACATGAGTACTCAGTCAAATCATAGAATACAATTCCATATAATTAGATGATTCTTTATTATTGAGCTCACGATTCATTATAAGAACTCAGGTACCCTTTTTTAACAATTTCAGCCTTACGACAGCAAACAGTGCTTTACTCAGAATACTTATACCAATTATTTCTTTGACTTCTACATGCAATACATACAAACATTAGGTCTGAATTTTACACTCCCCTACCAACAGGTTTGTAGGGGGGTGGGGGGAGCGGGTGGTGGGAGTGTAAAATTCCTTGGAAGGGCTTCCCGCTGGTTTCCCACCCACCCTGGCCTGTATGCAATTTTACTCTGGGACAGGCAAAGCCTCAGACGGCCCACCTACCCTGTCTCACTTGAGGCCCTTAAGGGCTATTTCCTGTGCAGCCTCAATTTTTAGGCTGGCAGGAGGACTTCTGGGATATGGGTAAAGCCTGAAAATAATCAGGTTCAGGCCTCAGGCAGGAAGTGGGAAGGCACCTCCGTCAGCAGCTGACTTCTAACTTCAAGCCCCCCCGCCCCTTAAGGTCCACTTACTACTGGACCTGCCTGCCCCCACACCCCGCAGACCTCTCCCCCGACACCCCCACTGCCTGCACCCCCAAGGTCTCCCCTACCCTCTCAGATTGGCCGGCAGCTCTCTAAGGCAGATCTTCCTCCCGAGTGAGGGGCTGAAGTCCTGCCTGCAGCCAATTAACGCTTGTTGGTGCATGAAATCACTGCAGGGCAGTGGGACTCGGTGGACTCTTTGGATGGCGGGATGGGAAAACTCGCCATTCTAAAAGTCCTGGCCTAAGTTACAATACATCAAAAGACAGGCATTATAGACTTCAGATAATATGCAGCCAAGAAGATATGCCCATTTTCATCTCAATCTCTTCCAATGGTTCTGTTACCCCCATGGTTATATGGTCAACATAATCTCTTCAATCATTTTAATGCTATAAACAATGACCAAACCAGCATTTTGCAGGTCAATCATCTCAATCCCAGGACATCACTGCAGGAGTTCCTCAGGGAATGATATTGTGATACCTTATGATTCTCTGATCACTGTTCCCTAAATGTTCCCTTACTGACACTTGATCCACTTGACCCAACATATTCCCCAGAACCAGATCCAGCAATGTTTCCTTCCTCATTGGGTAGAAAACACATTGATGAAGGAAATGCTCCTGAACTTCAGAAGTCTTCAGCAACTTTTATCCCTTCCTGCCCTGTACACTGTTACTATCCCAATCTATAATAGGATAATTAAAGTATTCCATTATCACTACTCTGAGGTTTCTTCCCAACTCTCTATAATTTCCTTTCAAATTTGCTCCTCTATTTTTTTTCCCATTAATTGATGGTCTAGAGAATAAACCCAGTAGTGCAATGATACCTCCTCGTTTCTTAACCCCAACCAAATTGATTCTATCCTTGGCCTATCCAGACATCCTCCCTCCAACACAGTAATGCTTTCCTTATTCAATACTGTCACCTCTTTTCCTTTCTTTCCTTCCTGCTCTCATTCTATCCAAGAATGCTTATTACCCTTGGTAAAGTGATGGCATAGTAGTATTGTTGCTGGGCTAGTAATTCAGAAACCCAGGGTAATGGTCTGGGGACCAGGGTTAAAATCCCACTATAACAGATGGTGGAATTTGAATTTAATAAAAGTCTGGAATTAAAAGTCTGATGATCACCATGAAACTAATGTCTATTGTCATAAAAACCCATCCGGTTCACTAATGTCCATTAGGGAAGGAAATCTGTTGTCCTTACCTCGTCTGGCGTACGTGTGACTCCAGACCTACAGCAATGTGGTTAACTCTTAAATGCCCTCTAAACAAGGGCAATTAGGGATAGGCAATAAATGCTGGCCTACCCAGTGACACTATCCAGACATCTCCCTCCAACACTGTAATGCTTTCCTTAGTAAAAATGAATAAAAAAACCCAGTCATGGCCTTTTTTAAGCCAGGTCTCCATTATCACCACGCCATCATATTCCCATGTGGTTATCTGCATCCGCAGCTCAGCAGCCTCATTTATCATGTTTTGTGCATGTACATCCATGCACTATAAAACTAATTTAGATTTTATTGCATCCCCTCTTACTCTGACTCCACCTATTTACTGTTTCTTACTCTCATGCTATCAGTCTTGCCCAATACTTTGTGTAGCTTGTTTCTCATTTCTGATGCTACATTCTGGTTCCCATTCCCTGCTTTATTAGTTTAAACCCTTTCCACAGTTCTAGTAAGCTGCCCCTAGAGGACATTGGTCCTGGTTCTGTTTAGCAGCAACCCATTCAACCTGTATAAGTCCCATTTCCTCCAGTGTCAGTCCCAATGCCCCAGAAATCTAAAGCCTTATGTTCTGCATCATTTCTCCAGCCAAGCATTCTTCTCTGTTCTCTTATTTTTATAATCATTAGCACGTGACACCAGCAATAATCCAGAGACTGTCACCATTTAAATTGTGTTTACTAGTTTCTTTCTAAATCCCTAAAACCTTCATGCAGGACTTCAATCCTCTTTCTACCTATGTTGTTGGTATTGATTTGGGACAAGGCTTCTGACTGTTTACTCTCTCCCCTCAGGGTGCTCTGTAGCCACTCAGTGGGCAGAATTTTGCCCTTGATGGGCAGGCGGGCCCGACCCACTCGGCAGCGGGTGGGCAGCCGATTGCCACCGCCGAATTGGGCCACGCCGCTATTTTCCGCGGGCCGGCCAATTAAGGCCCGCCCAGCGGATTAGCGACTCTCGTGTAGAACGGGAAAATAGTCGCGGTGGAAGGCATGTTCAGGCCGCCGGTTTCGCACTCTCTTCACACTCCTTTGAGGGCAATGTGCTGGTTTCTCACCTTCACCTTGGAATATGGCCTTGCATTTTTAAGCAGTTTGCTCTGTCTCAGTTCAAATTGCAAAGTTTCCCTTCAGTTGAAAATTGAAAAATCATATTTTCAAAAACAAAGGGGCATAGCCTCCTAACACATGACAAACTTTGAAATCGATTTAGGACCACAATCAGCAAATTTTAATGTCTAACGCAAAATGTCAGTGCTGCCTACTCCACGTAACTAACACGGCATAACAACGTTACTAATCCTCACCAGGCTAACATTGATCTATTACCAGCAATGCTACTGATCATGCTGCTTGGCTTTTGTTGATTGATAGTCTCCAGAGCTGATGCTTATTCAGATGTTTTGATAACCCAGAACCTGCAGAATGGAGGCATTTGTGATGACAACTACATATGTGCCAGCTCATGAACAATGCAAGATTGTTATAAACACTGGAGAGATATATTCTATAAGCCAGTTAACAGAATTGTTGGCATAATTTTATTTCTGAGTCTACTATGGTCCGAGATATAATATGGAATTCATTGATTGAGCAGCATGCTACAAGCAGCAACACTTCAAAGGGTTTAAATGATAAACAAAGCTGAACTGAATACAGAAGTACCATGACATAAGAGAGATGTTTACTTCCCAAAAACCCTCCTTGATGTTTTCTGTTTATACCATTTTAGACAAACAATACAATTTACCGGTCAGAATATTATGCTACCACCGCACCCCCATCCCCCACCCATCCCGCCACCAGCAGGTTTTTAGATGGGGGGATGGGGGTGGAGCCTGAAGTTGCAGGGTCAAGATTCTCACCAGGTTCCTGCCCGCCCCGACCTTGCAGCAATTTTACACTGGGGCGAACAAGGCTTCAAACGGGAATCCCACCCTTGCCCCAGTTGAGGCCCTTAAGACGGAAATTAGTGGCCACTTAAGGGCTATTTCCTGCCTAGTCTCAATTTGTAGACTAGTCAGCAGGTTGAAGCTCCATGGGGGAAACCAAAAAATAAAGAATGTTAGATCACAGGCAGGAAAGTGGGGAGCGGGGGTGCCTCCATCAAAAGTCTCCTTCTGATTGGGGGTGCATTCCCCTTAAGGTCTGTTGACCCCCGACCTCCCCCGCCCACTCCACCGGCCTATACCCTGAAGCCCTAATCACCCCCTTGCAAACCCCAGGCCTTCCCTATCCTCCCTGCCCTTGGGCCCCTGGCACTTATCTGGGTTCCTGGTTCTTGGGACTTTGTCACAGGCAGCTCCCTGCAATTTCTCTTCTGGCCACTGTAGTGCTGTTGCAGTGGTCAGAAGAGGAACTATTTCCCAAGCGAGGGGCGGAAGTCCTGCCTATTGCCAATCAACGCTCAGTTGAGCGTAAGATAACTGTGCAGCAGCCAGAGCCAGCGGGATGTGTTCCCCAGTAATTCTGAGCCCCCGCCATCCTAAAAATTCAGGCCATGAAATGTTACAAGCTGTTTTACAGTTCAGTGATGAAGTGCAACATATAGGAAATGCAAGTTTAATCCCCCACCAACTAAGGTACTCTTGAGGATCCTACAAATCATCTCAGTTTTTTCAGGTGCTGGGTGGGAAAACTTGAACGTTCATTGAGTTCAAAGTATCTAAATGGTTGCTCTTGCTGCTTTGCTCTTGCAGATGTTAAAGAACACTCAAAAGCTGTTCTGTAGCTCCTCAAGGGAACATTATACTGTTTGCATGGATTTTGCTTTCAGCATAATAGGGGTAAATAGTGGAAATTAATGCACATTGGCCTTGCATTGATGTTGTATTCCTGTTAAACATGTCACAAATGATAAAATTGCTGAAAATCAGCTTGCTGAGAACATCAGCCAAAAGGAAAAATAGAATTTTGTTTCCAAATGGGTATCTCAGTTTTTCAATGAGATGGTGTGAGAATTATTAGCTACTCTAAACAAAATAGCTTACATAGGTTTGTACACCTTGGTAAACTTTAACAAATTTCAGAATATTCCATTTAATTTGATAGGTAAAACCTCTGCTCCATAAAATGTTCATTTGTCAATTTAGAAAACAGATGATGGTTAACAGCACTCTGGCACAATGACAGAGCCTTGACATCATTATCTTGGCTATTGCGCATCCTAGAAGTGCTCCCATGCTGCCAGGGCAGGGGCAATATAATTTTAATACTCTTATTGAAAACAGCTGTGGGAATGGGTTCAATTTGTTTGGTGAATGCTACATTCAAGCCTTATGGTTAGATGGACAACACACACCCCTAAACACAGGAGTATTTTCTGCATGTGCTGTGATTTAAAAGTAAATGATTGCACCTCCCCAATGACATATCTGAGAACCAAATCCAAATAGGAACCAGTCCTCACAGGTGGCGGGGGACATGACATCATAAATAGTCATAATGTGCCACACGGAGTGTAAAAGAAAATCAAGTTGTACCAACTATGACATGGCACAGGAGGAATTTTGATTATAAAACACTGAAAATGTTCTTACCTAATCTTTTTCTCAGTTCATATGTAAGCACACCGGACTGAACTATAAAACTATGCTTGACACACTTTTATTGACTGGCAGCTTCTGACAAGTGAGGCAGTAAGGATTATGTTTCTTTCTCTCCTCCCCGCCACCCCCCCACAACCCCAACCCCACTCCACCAAAAGAAATAGTTACAATGCCCAGTCCTCCATCCCGCAACTGAAAGCTGGCATTACGTCCACTCAAATTGTTAATGTCATGTTCAAAAGAACTGTAACTCAAACCTGTGACCATCTGTATAAGCAAGGACCTATCCTTAATGCTGGCCAGCTGTATTTCCCAGAGCTTGGGAAGCCAAGCAGCCAAAGGGAGGTAAGGGACTGCTGCATGGGAGAGGTAAGTGCTTTTTCCAGCATTGCATGTGGGCCAGGAGGGGGGGAGTAATTCCCCCGGCACACCAAACTAATCCATTATCTACTCCATGTAATCAGAATGGCCAATCTCCCACCATGATTGAAACTCCTATGGTCAGAGCAGAATCAGAATCATCCAGCAATCAGGCCCTCCTCCTGAAGTCAAAAGGTCCCCCCATTATCAGAACCCCCATGCTATCACCAACCCACCCAATAGCTCATCTTTGACCCCTTTGTCTCTCACAGACCTCACAATTACCCCTGACCCACTAAACCACACTGTATCCAACCTTCCAACTTATGATTTCTATCCAGCAGCAGGAAACCCACCTGTTTTGAGAGGCAGCCTCTTCTTTGACAATTCATGCCTGAGAGGAAGTCAAGCCCATTCTGGTTTCTGGGAGGAGATCCTACAGAAAAAAAGAGAAATCCACAGTGGTGCAGGAGCCAATCAGCACGTATCTCAAAGTTGTGCCCACCATCACCCTACCCCAATTCCTCACACGCAATCCCCACTACCACCCACAGTTGGAAATCCCACTTCAGGAAAGATCAGGGGCCTATATCAAACACAGAGAGTAAATTCAGCATGAGTTTCATATTCAGAGATGATTTTTAAAAAGCCCATGTAGCTCATGGAATATGCAGCCAGTATATCCAAATGGACAATTAACTAAACTCTAGCTTTTATTCATAGTTTTACAGAACAGTCTAATGGTCTTGATTCCTAACTGCCACACTCCATCAGAAGCATACAAGCTGATATACATATGGTTACCACAAGAGTTTGAAATGAGACATTTCCTCATCAAAATTGTTGCTTTAGTCACTGCAATAAACTTCTTGTAGTTAGTTGATCATTTCTGAAAAAAAAATTCTCCAAGGGCATCCACACATATTAGCTATTAGCTTAAGAATGCTGTGTCCTGCTCACTCTGGTTGAATCCAGTGACATATTGCATTGCATCAAAAGGGGCAATATGTAAAAAGACTAGGGAGAATTGAACTTTACTCTTGTGCACTATGTATGAGACCCTGCATTTGCAAATTCAGATGAGGGGCAGGAACAAAAATATTTAATGAATAATGTACATTAAATATAACACCTAAGTTAACCATCTGGAACAATTGAATAATTCCAGCTAATTACTTGGCCTTTTTCACTTAAACAAATTTCAGTGTATCTTTTGATATAGCACTGTCCCCATTAGCTGACAACAATTTATTTTAATATTTGGGTAGGGAACCTGCAGAGAGATGTAGGAAATGGCTAGGAGCTAAGAGTTGGCCCAGTCCTGGGCATTGTTCCTTCAAACCATCTGAAACTGGGAATGGGAAGAATGACATGGAGACAGGCTGACTTGGATATTTAGATAGAAAACTTGACACTGGTTAAATTACCCCCAGTTTCCCAAATCTTAACTGGCTCATTCTAGTTCCAACATGTGCATTTTAGTTAGACATTCTATTTGTTAAATTCTCTTATTGGAATTCTGGGCCAAATTTACAAAGAGGCTCAATGATGGTGTTTATACATATGTGTAAAAGTAAATGTGCATATGTGTATGTGTGTATATATGCATGCGTATGTTGTTATGGCCACTTGAGGGGGGGTGAAAATTGATTCCCCTAATTTACTGCTCCAGATCTGGCTGTAACAGGATTCATTGTGAATTTAGCGAGGATATGCTTTATCAATACTGCAGGAGTCTCACTATGTACACTTTCAGATTATAAATAATTAATCAGACAGGTTTTCTGAGTTTAAGTCAAAGAACGAGATAAGTTTATTGACTATACTTACTGAATTTAAAAAAAACTATGTAAATTGTAACCCTCATTCATTCTTCATACACATTCCCTGCCCCCCCCACCCCACCCCACACATACTTGTATATTTGGTAGAATACAAGGATAGACTTAAAGATTTTTTACAGTTTGTGAACAAAATAAGCATTTAAAAAATATGATTATTTGTCCTTTGACTGGTTTTGATGTGGTGATTCCACATTGTGGCCATTTTGTTCAGTTGTCTTCCTGGTTAGAGCAGATTTCAATGTTTTAGCCCCAGTAGATCTTGGTTTGCAGTAGATTTCTCTTCTTATGATAATTACTCTGCAATACCATGCATAAAACTCCCGAGAGAGAGAGAGAGAGAGGGACATGGCTCTTGCAGCCTTTCAGTATATCCTTCCAATCTCTGCTCTGACTTGGCAAACACACTCCATAAAAAGCCTCACTGGCTGCATATCCCAGAGGAATTCGATTACCATGTCTGCTGTTATTGTTGTATTGTAGATCAGGTAATTACATTTTTGATGTCTCAACTCAGAAACATTTGAAGAGTAATAGTGTAAAAGTCAATTGGAAATAAGGTTTTCCACGCTTCCCGGTGTGGGGTTTAAAAGTCTGTTCCTTTTCATCACACTTGGGGGTGAACTGTAAATTGTTTATTCGGCTGGCTGGCAGTCTTTCCATTTTCTTAATGGGATTACAGTTTATCAAAATCCAGCATGAAGAAAAGGCATTAGAAATTGTACCTTTTTCTTAAAAGAAATCCTTGTAACAATGTAAATGTATGTATGTAAGCGTACATGTATATGCATATGTGTGTGTATGCATCTAAATATGCATACCTGTTCATATGTATGCACATATGTTTATGTGGCTGACTGCCTTCCTTTCATAACACAATGGTAGACCTATAGGCCAGAACTTAATGCCCTCCCCCATGACGAGTTTGGTGGCAGAGGGACATTTAATCTGGTGGGGGGTGGCGGTTGGGGAACCTGCCACTTTCCTGCCTCCATCTCAGTCAAGTCCATGGTGGGAAGGCATGTCCACGGCAATTAATGCCAACTTAAGGGCCTCCCCCCACCACTGCTGGCTGAATAGCAATGGAGGACAGGGGATTTGCCATGTGTGAAGATCAAAAAGCAAAGCCTATTGGGGTCCCTCACTCAAAGGCACTCAGTGCTTGATCGAGGGACATGGCATTGGGAAATCAGGGTCCACTGAGAGCCACCCCCTGCCTTTGCAGCCAACCTGCCTCCTCCCTCTCCCGCGACCCCCAACACATGATCCCCCTCTGGCCTCAATCACACCTGGAGTACGGTGTGCAGCTCTGGGTACCACACTTTAGGAAGAACAATATTGGCCTTGGAGAGAGTGCAAGGTAGATTTACTAAATGATATCTGAACTACATGGATTAAATTGTAAGGAGAGGTGACATTTGCTAGGGTTGTATTCCATGGGGTTTTTTTTATTCATTCACAGGATGTGGGTTTCACTGGCTGGGCCAGCACTTATTGCCCATCCCTAGTTGCCCTTGACAATGTGGTGGTGAGCTGCCTTCTTGAACTGCTGCAGTCCATGTGCTGTAAGTACACCCAAAGTGCTGTTAGGAAGCAAGTTCCAGGATTTTGACCCAGCGACAGTGAAGGAACAGAGATATATTTCCAAGTCAGGATGGTGTGTGACTTGGAGGAGAACTTCCAGGTGGTGGTGTTCCCATCTATCTGCTGCCCTTGTCCTTCTAGGTGGTGGTGGTCATGTGTTTGGAAGGTGCTGTCTAAGGAGGCTTGGTGAATTCCTGCATTTAGAAGATTAAGGGGTGACTTGATTGAAACGTTCAAGGGGAACTGATAGGGTAGATAGAAAGAAACTATTTTCATTGGTTGGGAAGCCTAGGCATATAGCCTAAAATTTAATGCCAAGCCTTTCAGAGTGAAGTTGGGAAACACTCCAATAGACAAAGGGTGGAAGAAGTTTGGAAATTTCTTCTGCAAATGCTGGGTCTATTGTTAATTTTAAATCTGAGATTGATAGATTTTTGTAAGCAAACATATTAAGAGAGATGGGGAAAAGACAGGTATATGGAGTAAAGTCACATTTCTGCCATGATCGCACTGAATGGCAGAACAGGCTCGAGGGGCTAAATTTCCTACATCTGTTCCTATGTTACTAAATGACAATGGAAGAGTCTGGGATATTGGTTTGATTTGTGTATGACCATGTTAGATTGTTGCCTGACTTTTCAAATGTTGGCATCTGTACCCAAGATGACAGTAAGGAGAACTTTGGAGGCTCACCTGAGGTGGGTTAGTTTCTTCATGCCCTCATCCAGTGTCTAAGGCACAACCAACTGATTGGTCAAGTTTTTAACTTTTGTTTCCTTGACATCAGTTTATTATAACTGAATAGCTTGTTAAATTCCTTCAGAGGGTTCTTAAAAGTCAACCATATCAGTGTGGAACTGTGGTCACATCTAAGTCAGACTGAGTTCTTCCTTGAAGGACATTAATGAATTTTGTTTTCTTTTTCTTTTCTTCTACTGGTACTAGAATCTTATTCCTAGATTTTTTCATCTGAAATTAAATTATTCAAGTGCCATGGCGGGATTTGACCTCATATTCACTGGGTTAATAATTCAGTACCATAACTACTATGTAACCAGACCCTGCTGTGACAAATAAGGAATCATGCACTTCTTTGCGTATTTTACCTATTAAGTGAAAATAAAACTCATATTTGTTTCATGTTGTGTTGAAGAAAAGCTTGAAATTATAACAAAAAATCATTTTTCAAGAAATGTGGTGAATCATCAGAGCAGACAGATTTATAAGGATGATCATGGCAGGATGAGCTTGTCAAAATTCTTATATTAAACTTGGTAGAATAGATGTAGGTCCTTGCATCTCAAATGTTAATGTCCTAAACCTTCAATTGGAATATGTGTTTTTGAGTCATGAAAGATGTTCACATTAGTCTCTGCTCAATTGCCAGTTAAATGTCATTGTGGTCCTAATTACATTATTTTATTATATTAATGAGGCTTTTGAGTTGGGGGAGGAACCATAACGGCCTAACAAAATGGACTCGTTAAGGCTATGGCAGGCAGAAATGGAGCAGAAATAGATAAGTTTTTGGAGCCAATTTTAACTGCATGGCCATTCCTTTCTGTTCAGGGGTTGAGGTTGGTTAAAATTGCCCACATCATACCTCAGAGTCATCACTTAGTGACTTGAGTGTCTACTTTGAGTGTAGTGTTCTAGCAGCTTCAGTCGGTGTTCTTTAGTACATATGGAAAGAGTGCTCTCCTCCATGTGTAATGAGTTCACTGAGGTGCTTCACATTTTTCAAAATGATTTGAAATCAGACAACATCAGAATGAATTATGCTTTAGTTTCATATTTTTTTCAATTGCTTAATACCTAAGCCATAAAAGCATAGGTCAGTGATATCTTGCCCACCAGAGATGGAAAAGATATAGTTTCAATTTGAAAAGATTCAAATTACTGCAGCTGCCTGGGGGAGGAAAGACAAGGGAAGGGGTTTTGGAATTTCATTTAAGCAAGGATGCTGCTGATGAAAACTATTATCAAGTCAGACATGTCTGCCAACATCTTCAAGACCACCCTCATTCAGTGCTACCAAAGACCAGGGCCCTGCACCAGTGCTGTCAAGTTAACAAAAAATCAGTCCCTTCCCCAGTTCTGAGAATTGCCAGTCACCTGCCTCTAGCCTGCATATATTGCTTGCTTCTATGCAGAAGATGAGAGTTAAAAATTGAGCAAAAGCAACTATTAGGGCTTCCACTGTGTTTCCATGGCAGGACCATGATCGCAGAGGGGACGTGTGTTGCCATAAGCCAGATTGGAGTCAAGCATTCATAGATGCACTGTGAGGATTGATGGTGCCTCCTCACTGCATCTCATCATCATCCCCCACAAATCTAGCAGCTATTAGGGCCTCCCAAGTGCCTGCCTCATCTAGCCAGTTCGAGGGCCTCATCCCCATCATCGTCGCTTTCGGGGACCTCCTCACCCTCGTCCCCATCAGCGTCCTCATCAGAGGAGACCTTCAGCTCCTCCATCTCCTCCTCCACCAGCTCATCTCCCCATTGCAATGCCAGATTATAAAGGGAGCAGCAGACGTTGCATGACACCCTCTGTGGACGATATTGTAGGGCTCCACCAGATCAGTCCAGACATCGGAATCTCATTTTCAGCATCCCGGTGTTGCGAGTTGCAGCATGAGTCTCATTATTCCTTTGCTTTGCTGCAGTCTGAGGCCACCGCACAGGTGTCATCAGCCACGGCCTCTGTGGATAGCCCTTGTCCCCAAGGAGCCAAACCTGCAGCTTCCATGGGGCCTGGAAGTCTTCATGGATCTGTGAATGACTAAGAATGTGGGAGTCGTGCACACTCCCTGGAAACCATGCGCACACCTGCAGGATGCGTTTCTGGTGATCGCACACCATCTAGCCGTGTGCTGCGACGGAGATCTGAGTGCTATATGAGTGTAGTCAATCACACACTGCACCTGTGGGAAACCCGAGATCTGGGTGAACCCAATCACTTTTGCATCCTACTCTCCTGGTCCGGGCCAAATGCACACAGTTGTGTGCCCTAGTAAAGATGGCATCTGTGACCTCATGGATGCATTTGCGGGTGGAGGCATGTGATATTCCACAGAGGTCACCTGTGGAGCCCTGAAAGGAGCCAAAAGCATAGAAATTGAGCGCTGCGGGCTGTGGATGCCCTCCATGTCCCTGTGATGTCAAATCCTGCAATATCTGGCAGGCGTGACCGACCTGTTCCCTAGACATGCGCAGTCTTTGGCAACACTGGTTCTTGGTCACCTGCAGGGAGGAAAGGCGGCGTCTATAGACCCTGGGTTCAGTTAGGCGCTGATCAGCAACGGCTCACTCTGGCTCTTACATGGCCTGTGTGGGAGACCCAGACGCCTCTTCTTCCATAGGGTGTTGCTCCTCCCTCTGCGCAGCCAGGCACCTCAGTCACTCTCTTCTCTGTCATCTTCACTCTCTGTAAGCCACGAGGCATACAGCTAGTTCAACAGGCTCCATGATCCTAATGTACCCCTCCTGCAGGATAAAAGAGAGGGACGTGTGGGTTAGTTTGGGTGTACTAAGAACCTGTCTTGGTTAAGTCTGAAGGCCCCTTTATGCATTCTGGAGAGTGCTGTTCATCACTTGGATGACCAGAGTTTAGTGCGCTGCATGGCTGCCCAAAACCCCACCCTCTTCCACCCTACTCCCCCTGACTGATTGGCAGCAGCTTTGCCCATTGGACTACATGCTGTGCTCTCAGCTTAGGCACAGGCATTCTCCTAACCTGCACTGCAAGGCTGCACTGTTAGCTTGAACATGGGGGAGACTGGTCCAAACTGGGATGATGACATTGCAAGAGGCTGTGAGCACCTCCACCAGTGACTGCCCCATGGATGGCTTTAGCAAGACATTTATACAACGTGCCCAATCATCCAACTGTTCTAAGATGCTCATTAGTTTGCAATCTCTGCCCGAGGAGTGAAAAGCTCTGGAGCATTTGGTGGCATTTTGATGCCTCTAAGTTGCTTGAGTGGGCAGATAAGCTAGAGGCCTAGCTCCAATCATATCAATATGGTGGCGCCTTAACTGTCACAGCTGCAGAGGAATGGTCACTTTATACAAGATGTCCCTAATGTGTGGCCACGTCCCTCGCTCACCACTACCCCAACCCCACATTTGCATGTGCACTATCTTCAACTGCAGGGCAGCCCTTGCCCAGCCCCACCCCTCAAGTCGCTTCAACTGCAGGGCACGCCTTGCTCCCCCACCCTCCAAGTCACCTCAACCGCAGGACAGCCCTTTCACACCACTCCCGCCAATGCGCCTCAACTTTGAAGTCCAACAGGCGACCCGAGCAAGTGCTCCGCAACATTACTGTGTACTCACCTCTGAGTTCCCCTCAAAGTGCAGCCCGCCAAGTGCATGCCTTTTATTTGCTGTTGTGAAACATGTCAGTGTGCAATTCACACCGAAGTGGGTGGATGATTCAACAGCCAGGGAGGGGGAGCAATTCTAGCAGACTGAATGCAGATGTATTACAATGAGGTTCCTGATGCCTGATGGCGGGAAATGTGGCCTGCTGTTGGCGGGTGGAATGGATGATCACAAACTGCTTTCATGATGTTGTGAAACTGATGATTTTTGGCCTTCTTGCCATATTGTCCGCCCACGCCACCAAATACATCCGATGCCAGCAGGCATGGATGATTCTGCCCATAGAATCTTACAGCACAGAGAGACCATTTATCCCATCAGGCCTGTTATGACTGATGTGGTTGGTACAGCTGAGTTATTTAAAAATTCCAAAGGGAAACTTTAAACAACTGTCATAACCTATAATTTTAAGTGTTACGTTTGAGGTGTGACTCTAAATTTAGGAATCAGACCACCAGTTCTCGAGGTTTTACATTAAACTAAAGGAATCATCTTATTAATTTACACAGGTTAAAATATATACACATGGCCACATATTACTACTGTCATAACTTTCAACAAATTCCCAAACTAATCCCCATTAAGGCAACAGCACATTGACTTAACCAAGCACCAGGCAAAGCATTTTCACCTTACAAATCCAAAATGAGGTTCTTTTTACTTGGTTGCTGTGGAGCCAGTTGGAGGTTTGTAGCTACCTTTTGATCTCACATTGCATCCACTCTGCACACCTGAAAACTACTGAATTTACACCTTCCACCACTGATTGAATTCAAATTCTTATTGTCTCATCAGCCTCTTTGAACTTCACCTTTTTACAATGAAACCCCTTTCATTTTGCCAATTTTATTAGTAATTTAAACATATTGCTTGGTAGCTGCTAGGTAGGCATCAGTTTTCACCCTACTTCTTGAATACTCTATTCAAAAAATGCAAACGCACACTATCTCTCTTACATATCAAAACTAGTACACATCAAAGCACCCAGACTAGCTGGCTTTAATCCAATTAAGACACATTCACAGAATAAACCTCTATTTTAAAAGAACAATAATTTCCAAAATATTATATACATTAATAGCTTTATACCAGTGCCTGTGCCAGCTCTTTGAAGAACTGTCCAATTTATTCCCCCCCACCAATCCCATCCCTTTTTACCTTTTCCCATAACCCTGTAAATTATTCCTCTTTAAGTGCATGTCTAATCGCTTAGGCCGCATACACAAGGATTTTCTGCATGGTGAGATACCCTTAATGGCCAGAATTTTCCGGCTGACGTGCAGATGGAGTAGCCCGCACGTCAGTGCGTAAAATGATATGTGCGAGTGTGCCGACATCAGCGCGTGGCATCGCGATATTTCGGTGGGCGGTCACACTCAGTTCTCCCGCCATTAATTGAAGGCCTTGTTAAGCCCCTTAATTTGCCAATTGTGTACGATTTTGAGGGGCCCGTGTGAACTTTGGGTCGGCGCATGGGCCCAACGGGAAGGCGGGTAGGAGATTATTTAAGAAAACTTTTGCAATGTCAGGATATGTGGACTCAGAGGGGTTGTTCATGTTCTTGATGAAGTTATAATTGATGCAAGTGTTTAAAAGTTGCCTGTGTGATTGTTAGTAGTTCTCATTGATTTCCACGAGCTTCTTGTGTACTTTGAAACTAGTCTGCAGACGATAATCTTTCTCGGGCCTGCAGCTTTCTGGAGGCCTTCATTATAGCTTGGGGATATGGGTTCTGACATCTCCACTGGAGGCAGCTCCCCTGAGGAGGAAGGGAGGGATAGAATAAGGAGGAGACCAGGACTGGACAATCAGCTTCCAGGGGAGCCAGCTTTGGAAGGACAGGTGCAGGCACAAGGGGCACAGGGCCAAGAGGTTGTCCAAGAGCAAGGGGCCACAGAAGACACCACTATCCTGCTGCCAGGGTATACAGGCGGCGAAGCAGCTACCTCAATATGACTGGGGTGCAGTGCCAAAGGAGGATCTGACTTTCGAGGGAGACAGTCAACTATATTTGTTAGATGATTGGCCCTGAGATTTCCCCTAACTGTGTGGGTGGACACCCCATGCCAGCGACTCTGAAGCTCACAGTTGGCCTCCACTTCTATGCCTCTGGCTCCTTCCAGGGCTTGGTGGGTGATCTTTGCGGTGTGTCCCAATCAGCTGTCCACACTTGTGTCAAGCAGGTTACAGACACTCTGTTCAGATGGGTATTGACCTTCATCCACTTCCACTGCGACCAGCAAGTCAAGCTCAGCAAACACAAGGCTTTGCGGCCATTGCTGGCTTCCCCTGCGTCCAGGGTGTTATAGACTGCACACATGTGACCATCAAGGCACCAGCAGGTGAGTCCGGTGCCTTCATCAACAGCAAGGGCTTCCACTCCATGAACGTGCAGATAGTGTGTGATCACAGGATGCAGATTCTACAAGTTTGTGCAAGGTACCCAGGCAGCTCCCACAATGCCTACATCCTCAGACAATCCCAGGTGCTGGGACTCCTCAGTGCTCCAGCCCGGCTGGATAGTTGGCTGCTGGGTGACAAGGGCTATCCCCTGTGAAGGTGCATCATGACGCCTCTCCGCCATCCAAGAACAGAAGCTGAGCAGCGGTACAATAGGAGCCAGGGCACCACAAGGGCTGTGTGGAGAGAGCCATTGGTCTTCTCATGATGCGCTTCTGTTGCCTGGACTGCTCAGGGGACGCACTCCAGTACCCCCCAGATCGCATCTCTGTGATAGTGGTAGTCTGCTGCGCTGTGCACAATCTTGCGCTGGAAAGGGGAGATGCAGTTGACGATGAAGACCTTGACGCCCTGGATGAGGCTGCACATGATGAACCCAGCAGTGCCTCAGAGGATGAGGAAGCACAGGGTGATGATGAGAGGCAGAACGATGACCCGCATTTAAACCAAGGAGGCAGGGTCACCCGCGACAATTTAATCGAAAGAACATTCAGCTAGCTCCACACACATAGATCAGCAGGACCAGCATTGCCTGGCACTTCCACACGTGGCACTTAGATGCCACATCTTCCACCTGTTCAGTTGCAAATAAGGGCTTAGTACAGAAAGATCAATATCCACTCAAACACTCATGATAAATATGTGAAAAAGAAAAATGTACCACAAACAAAAGACCCTCAGCCATGGTTACAAAGGTGGATTTTATTTGGTCCAAAAGAAAAAAAAAACACTTGTTAGCAATTACAAAAATATGGGTGCCTATTCTAAGGCCAACACAAAATTACCAGTGACATACCCGTGGAGTGCCTTAGGTGCCTAATGCTTACGTTTTCGGGCGCTATGTCTAGGTGCCGCCCCATCGCTCAGAGTGGCTTGTGAGACAGCCTGCAGACTCTGCTGTCCTATTGGTCTCGATGACCTTGGTGGGCGTCCTCTGGCCCGTGGAGCCTGTGTTGACCCCACCTGGGAGGGAGTGGCCAGTTCCAGAACTGGCACCTCCCTAGATGTCACAGCGTCAATGGAAGAAAAGTTGACTGGCAGAGGGGTGGAGGAGCTGCTGCCCTCATCCGGAGCGCCCTGAGAGGACCTCGCAGCAATGACAGGCAGCTGCTGCGCCTATGTGAGGTCCAAATCTACCTCCCTGCTTACCGCAGATGCATGGGCACCGAGTGCTGGTGCTTGGTGTCCACAATATCTCCCACAATGGAACACACCACCTGTGGCCAGAACTGCTGTGAGGGCTTGCAGGTCAGAGCGTAACCCAATCATATTTTGATCCATTTGGTGAAAGCCCCTCTCTGAGAGTCGCCAGTCTCTCATTGAAGGAATCCTGATGCTCTGCCCTGAGTGCGGATTCTTCCTGTGCACTCTGCCTAGACTCCTCCATCGCGGAGAGCAACTGAACCATTCCCTCATGCAACCCTGCCAGATCCAAACGCACTTCCTGCCGCCTTTCTACAACTGCTGCAATGGGGACAACTCCAGAGGCACATCATCAATGCCGGACTCAGCATGTGCCTCATCCCCTGCAGCCCTCCAATTGCTGGAGCCATTGGCACTCTCTGCCCCTACCATCTCCTCCAGCGATTGTGATGTGCCCTCTCCACTGTGACCCAGGAAACTAGCCGATGGTAAAGTCCCCACCAAAGTGTGTGTGTCTGCGCTGGTGCCTGGCTGGCTGAAATGATGTGCCGCAAGTTGCACATGTTGGCCCTCAGGTGTGGAGGGGGGTGCTGTGGGGTCGAGGTGCAGGTCGCTCTGGTGACGATGCTGAAATTAACAACAAGGACAGTGCATCAGTTAGCGAACATTCAGTTCAACCTTGCATCCCTTTCCCCCTCCCAGCTTCATAAGTCACTCACCCTTCAAAACCCTAAGGAGAAGAACATTGGTGAGTTGAAAAAGAGTCAAGACAAGCCCCAAACATTAAACACACATGCAGACAGGCTGGTCAGAAGGCCTCAGGAATGCCACATGGCATGTTATGAACCATAGGAGTGGGGAGAGTGCAGAGGTACCTGACCTGGATGCATTGTGGCCTGGATAGTTGCGGGGCTGAGGAAACATCGCAAACAGTTGCGACATTTGCTGTCAATCACAGGAGATTGAGAGGTTACATTATTGGCCTTCATACTGATAGGAGGGGCATAGACCGGGTGGGCAGAAGGCAACATTTCCCCTTGGCGCAGGGACGAATAACGTGGTGGTATTTATCTAAGCTGAGTGCCATGAGGTTCACAGCTGAGGTGCTGAGAACCTTTTGGACAGAGTAATGTGGGGTGCACTGGCTGAAAGGGTGCTGGAAGTCCCAAACCCCGTCAGATGAAATAAGTCTTTGGCTGTGCAGCAGTGATCCAATGGCATGTTAGACCATGGTGATAGTGGTCATAAATGGGATAAGGTGACTTTGGAAGGTGGTGGAGGCGCGATTCCTCAAGGGGACGAATGTCCTTCCTGTGCGACCCACACGTCAGAATGTCTCAGTCTGTGAATGAGCATTGTTTCAGCATTAACGATTGCAGCAACCATCAGTGGTTTGGATGATGGGCAGACAGAGTGGATGGGACTGTGGACCTCAAATACCTGCCCACCGAGCCCCAGCCTTACCGCCCTGGCCTCCTGACTGCTGCCCAGCTCCATGGCCTGCTCTTCAAAAGGCATGAGGTGCTGCAGGAGAGCACACCCACCTCCAGTCCTCTGGTGCTCCCGATCATTGTGGTGACTTTTTGCCTGCAAAACAGAGAAAAGGATTTATTGGGGCTGCTCACTCATTTAGTCTGCACGCGCACGCCGTACCCCAGCCACAGTGGCCCATCTGAGGCCTCCAGCGGCACCTATCCACACTACTGGTGATCAGTCCCCAGAAGATAGCACGGCTGGTCCCAACCCCCTCCCCCAATGGCCACCTTGGACACATTCGGCATCCAACACTTTGAATATCACATGGGTCTTAGCGCCCATGGCAAGGAGGCGCAACTATGTGTGGCACCAATGTCAACAGATGGCACTTGCCCAAAACACCTTGAGGCACCTCTTGCACTATCTCATTACCATCAATATGACATGTGTTGGAGTTCTGAGCATGTGTCTAGCGGCCTCCCCTGCAGGTTGCCCCCAGACTACTCAAATGCCACAAAGACCAACATATGTTGCGGGGAGAACCCTTCTCCACCTCAACCACTAAGGCTAATGTAAGCATGGTCAGTACCCATTTGCCCACCCAGCGTGCAACAGATGCCCTCTGCAGTAACGACAGCAAGGCATAGTGGGGTGGGGGGGGAGTGGGGATCAAAAGCAAAGGCTGCCTTCTGGGTCAAATGGCCAAGACAGGCATGGTACTCACCCTTCCAGAGCGCAGCAAATCATTGAATCCTTTCCTGCACTGGGTGCCAATGCGCCACACATCATCATGGGCGCTTACAGCATCAGCCGCCTCCTTCCACGCCTGGCTGGTGACATGGGTGGCCCTACTCCTCCCATCCTCCGGATACAGCACATGCCGACAGACGCCCATCTCTTGCAGGAGTACAGCAAGGCATGCGTCAGAAAATTGGGGTGCACAGTGGCCCCCCGCTGGCCTCTCCTGCAGCATGTCCCCTCCTCCTGCTCATGCTGCTCTGCACTCACACCTACCTCCCTCTCTCCACGAGTGGTCATGGTGCACTGCCTCAAGCAGGCTGCCTGGCCACTCTTTAACAGGCTGCCAGTTCCCCATTGGAACCGGCAGTCTGAACACGCCCGACTTCTCGACTATTTTCCCGTTCTCCATGGGAGTCGCTTACCCGTGGGGTGGGCTTTAATTGGCCCACCCACGGCCCGTTTCTTCAGCGGCAATCAGCTGCCCGCCCACCGCCGAGTCGGTCGGGCCCGCCCAACGAACGGAAAATTCTGCCAAATGGTTCTGATAATAATTCTCTAATCATTACATAGTACCTCATTGTTATAAACAACAAATTTGTCACAGATGATCCCCTGTATACACAATATATATAATGTGACATATCATATAATATATATGTTTGCCTAAGAGATTATGTATCAATCTGCCTCTGGCCACAAATTCTAAAACCCCAACATTACAATCAACAATGCAACGCTCAATTCAGTTCAGATGTTCTGCCAGCTTGGGAGTACAGTATCCTCTCCAACAATGTGATGTTGGATGATGAAATTGCCCATTGCCTGGGAAAGGCAAGATCAACATTGGGCAGGGTCACCCACAGGCTTTAGAGAGAGCATGGAGTTTATCTCAAAACAAAGTTACTAGGCAACAGTTTTCACATCAGTTCTCTACGAATGTGAGGCATGGACAATCTACTGGCTTCACAGAAAGCAACTAGATACGTTTGACGTTTTCTGCGTAATAACTAATTGCAACATCAAGTGGCAGGATAAAATTTCTGCCACCGCAGTTCTTGCAAGACGCTGCATACTTGATATTGACAGCATGCTCATCAGAACTCAGCTTTGCTACGTCTGCCATATGCCTATTAAATGTGGTATTCTATGGACAGCTGAGCACAGGAACAAATAACATTCTAAACTCAGATACAAAGACATTCTGAAAGTCATTACATAGGCAAAAAGACAACCCTGGGCAGGTCCAAATAAAGAAATCTCTGTCATCAATCAATCTCAATGTTTGAGGAGAACAGAGTAAGGTAGTCAGATCTCTATAGGATAATCAAGTATGCCACAAAGCCAGGGCCTGCACCCACCCCTCCAGCAGTGACTTTGTATGTAATATTTGCAATCAGATCACAAATCGAGATTTGGTTTAACATCACGTATGAGACAACACCAACCAAGTCAATGAATAATTCGTCTCCATGTTGAACACTCATTTGTCAAAGCTATGGGAAAATCCAGCCATCAATTTCAATATATGCATGATCATTATTTGGTAGAACAGAAGTTGAATATTGCTGAAAAAAGAGGCATTTTTTGTAAAAGCTTTTTGTTTTGTACTCATCAGGACAATTCACGAGAAAATACCTATGCCAGGGGAAACAACACATTTATATTGTATGAGAAGAGAGTGATGATTGGTTGGCAAGTGGACTCTGATTGGTAGAGGCATTGCTATTGAGAATGCACTAGTTTATGGTGACTGACAGTTAACTGCGAAGCATTGTTTGAAATTTAAACCAGGCAGCTTGACTCTGATTGGCGAATATACTGCTCTGGGGAATGAATCAGCGAATGGCTATCACTTATTTTGTTTAGCTGAAACAAGCAAAATGTGTGTACATGTTCTTTCTGTCTGTAAAGAGCAGTGCCCTGTGTATTAATATATGTAGCTTCCAGAACAAGCAAACGTACCACACTGCACACTCACTGACAATCTTAAATTGAGTCAGAGTTAGACTTCCACCCCCATCCGGAGGAAGTTTTGCGCTATAGAGCTTCCAGCTATCACCAGGATCCAGTAGAGACCACTGCTGGGACTGTAGGCAGTACCCAAGGAAGAGGACTGATGGAGCCTAGACTTAGGTAAATCCAGGATTTTGGGCAGGCCTTTGCTGGCAGACCCCAGCGAATGTGGGAGGTGGTGGTGATTGAGGGCCGGGTTTGAGAGGCCGGGGGAAGGGGTGGTTAAAAGGTGGGGTGGGGTATGTTTTGTGGGGGGGCATGTTTTGTGGGGGGGGCTGCCTCTGCTGTGCACAGGGGTCCCACAGGAGGCACCCCACTCCCTGCCGGACAACAGCTTGGTCAGTGAAAGCTGGCAGGCTACATTCCTTGCCTTCGCCTTCCCGCATGTGAAATAGCAGCGAAGGTGGAATGAGGCCAGTAAGTGGCCAATTAAGGGCCACAATGGCCTAAGGACAGGTGGGCTGCCTGACACCTTCCCTGTCCACCATAATATGGAAGCCCGGTCAGGGGTGGGCAGGAAGGCCACCTGTTTCATTTTTCAGGCTCTCTGCCTTCAAATATTCTGGCAAGGAGGATGTAAAATCCAGCCCTACATTTCTGTTTGATATTGGTATAAGAACTATACTGTCCAGAAAGACAAAATACCATTCTTAATCCATTCCTTTATAATTTATTAAAAAACGAATAGTGACTAGTTAATCTCATCTTAAATTGCAATTAAAAAGTACTTACAAATTACTGCAGTGAAAATACCACTTAGAGTACAATATATTGTTTGATTAATAGTGCCTTAGGGGTAATCATTGATTGATGAATACATTAAGGAATTTAGTGTGAGCTGTGAAAGGTCACAAGTATTGATTTGATGCAAGAAGTATAAAAATCAAGCAGGATTCCTATGCTTGATCAGTATCTAAGTGACTCCTGCTTGTAACTCTTTTGAGTACAAACCTGTTTTCATCTGTTTATTCAGATGAAGTTACATTGTTTCATAGTTTGCCATTGTGAGATGTGAACTCTTGATCCTGGGGTTACAAACCCAGTACCATAACCACTTGGCTATTTAAGCCAAGCCCCATACAGTTACATATGGTAAGCTGCAGGAAAGCATGGTTACCTTACCTACAGTGCATCATGAGACAGGATCTTAGAGTACATTGTTTCATAATTTGCCATGGTGAGATTTGAACTCTTGATTACAAGCCTAGTACCATAACCACTTGGCTATTTAGGCCAAGCCTCCTGCTTGTAAGATGGAGACATTAGGTGAGAGCATGATTAGACTCTGCTACAATTAACCCCTCCCGATGACAATTAGCCTGCCAGCACTGCCTAGGCTTATTTGCCACTTGGATATGTTGCTGAAGGTCAGCTGGTATTCATGGAGCTTAAATTCACATAAATCAACACATTCAAAGATGGAGGGGGAAACCAGGAAGAAGAATAGAAAAAGGTTATGATTTGAAAGGAGCAATGCTGATAAAAAATAAGTAGTGAATTGAACAGGGAACCAATGGTATGGGTTCTCATGCCTTGTGTTCTGGGTGAAACTAAGATACATTTGGGAATCAGTAAGGGTAGATTATTCTCATAATCTGAATGGTCATCTGGTGTGGCAGGACACACACACACTCTTTAGAACTTGCCTGATTTGATTCCATTGATTTAGTTGGAATGATCAGGTAGGTTCTACACAATGTGCGTGTGATCCACTCTGTCAGATTGCGACTCAGACAGTGAAGGCAAGTACCTACTTCATAGTGACAAACTCTTTCCCCCCTGCCTGCCTTTTATTGCAGCCAGAGTCTGAGATTTTGTTTTTCCTGTGGAAGAGCCTGGCACCTGTTCCTCTGACCATGGGAAAATGAATAGCCATAATGTGCAATGAGTATAAATCATAAAGCGATTGAGCTATTTAATTGTTATGTCTGTCAGTGTAATGGTTTACATGTGTTTGATGCAATGCTACATCAGACTTAGACATCTGTTATAAAGTGGGTGTACTTGGGCAAGCATTTTAGATCATCTGCTTCACAGGATAGGAAGTTCTATCTGGTAGTATTGGAGCCAAGTTTTCTATCTTTTTTCAGTTGACCCTCCATATGTGCTAATATTCACAGAATTGTGGAAACAAACTAGAAAGCTAAGTAAATATTTTTCCAAATTTAACCATTAGATGGAAGGTACGATGGATGAGCATGAAGTGAACCTTCTGTACAACATCATACTTGTGCCTGGTGACTGAATTAGATGTTTGCATTAATCTACAGAGAAATCCTATAAATGAAGATAAGTGGAATATGAAAGAATATAAAGTGGAGTATATTATATAGAATGTAAAGGAATCAGTTTGAAAATTACCTGTTGATGAGTCATTAAAGGCGGTTAGCAGGACTTGAGGAAGACACCTCCAGCTAGTCTAACCACCCAATGCTATCAATTCTCCTCCCAGAACATTGGACTGGGTTGTCTCAGCTTTTCATATTAAGGATGTAGGAAGGAGGAAGCCTGAAAACAGGTGGAAATATAAAAGTGGGAGGGAATTATCACAAATGTAAATAAAAAATAAGATATATAATTGAAACATCTCATGGGACAGCTCATATTAGCAAACAAATTTTCCAATGTAGAACCACACATAAATGGCTGTAAGTGGCATAAATCTCCTCTTATCCAGCAGAAATATTAAAGAGCTGCCAGTTGGATGTGTTGAAAAAGCCTTCCTTATCCACATTTCGAATCTTTCCACCTTCTTTATTTTCAATACCAACCTTTCCAATGGAACAGTATCAGAGGCCTAACTGAAATTCAGGAGTGACGTCTGAACCAACAACTTTCAGACTCAGTTAAGTCACAGCAATAAGTTTGTTGACTGGCCATCAATAGGAGCCAAGCCCAAGCTCTGGACTTTTCTCCCACCCAGTCATGCCATCTAATTATATACCAATTATATATATTATAAATTATATGTCAATTATATATCAAAATAAGATAAAGAATATCCCTGTCTCCCATCATCTCAGACTTTAAACTAATTGCATACCTATTCATATTAATTGAAATGTGTGACTGACTGGTAATCACTGCAAGCTACTGACAAACAATGTTGCAAAATTTCCTATTAAGGTATTGTAACATGGAGATTGCAAATTGGAAAAGGAAAGTAACAAGAGTCAGGCCAGTTCCAGCAGCTGGGTCTACTCCACAATCAGTAAAATAAACATTACAACCACAAGCATATTAAATACTAGCCATCGACAAAAGAAAGAAGTTGCACATAGCATGGTTTATTATCCAATGTGAGAAGTGGATGCTTTATGTATTTCTGGTTCATAATCATTCCATTTAGATAACAGTAGAGTAAAATATCAAGTCCTTTTAGATGGTTTCCCTGAGTTGGAACAACTCCATATCTGCTAACCCTTTCATAACGTGGCCAATTAAGTTTTCACAGAAACTCAATTTATCAGTTTGAGTGAAAAATTGCTTTACTTCTGCTTCAAGATAAACAATTTATGGTTGGTAGGCATGTGGAAAATTTGACAAGGTACATTACCCACTGTAGTTATTTTTGCCATAATAAGCTTACAGTGATTAATCAATAATCTGTGCTTTACTCTAATCTGAGTTTGCAAGGATGTTATTTTTGTTTCTCTGCTGAACCTTTCTAAGTGACATTTTGTTCACAAACATTTGCTTTTCAATCATTAAATTTAATAGGCTTAGTGACCTTTGGAATATTCACAAGTATCTTTTTGTAGTTTAATTTATGTCTGACCTGTGCTATTCTTATAGATGTGATTGCAAAGATCAATGACATCTTATTTACAACCGGACGCCTTTTATAACAAAACTAAATATTTTAAGGGTAGATACTCTTGCCAATATTGAGTTTGTCTTTGCTATTTGGTAAGAAATATGTTTTCTTTAAATGCTTTTTTTTTGTAAATTGAGTTCAAAATTGAGTTCAGTCTTCTTGTGACTGACTTTGAATGTTGCTAGGAGGGACAGTGAAGTAATCATAATAAACTTGTTAAAATGCTGTCTTCATGCCTCTTACCTGATATAAGAAAGACAATGGAAGGAATTCTCCGTGCCCGTTGGAAGTGGGTGTGACAGGTGACTTGCATAGAAAATATGGCGTGCTCGGTTTCACGACAGCAGGAAGGCAGGTTGTGATCGTCCGCTCAGCCCGCCGACAGCAGGCCGCGTTTCCCACCAACTGTTGTCAGGGAGCTCATTGTAGTACATCAGCATATCATTAAAATGCCATCCCGCCAGGTTCTTGGGACCCTGCCGTATCATCCATCCACATTGGCGGGAAAGCATGCCGATGTGTTTCACAATGGCGCACAGGCAACGTGGTCTTGGCGGCTGTCACTTGGGGGGAACTGAGGTGAGTGAACAGCATCATTTTCCAAAGCTCACCAGGGTTGCCTGTTGCTTTACAGGCTTCAGGGGTGTCGGGGTCCTGGGTGAAGTGCTGCCCTGCCTCAGAGGTGACTGTTTTCAGGGGGGCGGTGTCTGGGGGCAATTGTTGTGTCCCTGGAGAGGGAGCACGCGGTGTCTGCTGGCACTCTCGAGGCCTTCCGTGCTCGGTGGGCACCGCGGGGACTGGGGTGTTTTATTGACCCCTTTAATCACATTTTGGTTTAAAGTTTGTAAGTTTCCTTTAAATTTTGTCCTTGGTTTTACAGCTGACCTGACTTAGGGGCTGTGCTTGATTTATCCTTTATTTTGTTCATTTAGTATAATTGGTTTAACTCCAAAAGAGTTAATTCTCCTTTTGCGTGGAAACTTTCCTGTGCCTCTTGCGGAGGAGGTTGTCGGGATTGGTTCTGCGCGGGCCGGGCATCAGGGTAGTCCTTTCGGCTTATGCTGATGACGTGCTCCTTATGTTTAGTGACCCGGCTGACCTGCGGAGGATGCGTGAGTGCCAAGATGTTTACTCTGCCGCGTCTTCTGCAAGGATCAACTGGGGTAAATGTTCTGGACTCCTGGTCGGCCCATAGCAGATGGATCCCCTACCCGAGGAGCTCAGGCCTTTCACCTGGAGCAGGACCAGCCTTGTCTACCTGGGGGTGCATCTCTGCCCCGCTGAGGAATCCTGGCCGGCAAACTGGCAGGAACTGGAGGAGAAAGTCACCGCTCGCCTACGGCGCTGGACAGGACTGCTCCGAGTGCTGTCTTACTGTGGTCGAGTTCTGGTCATAAACCAGCTGATTGCTGCCATGCTGTGGTACCGGCTGGTCACTTTGACCCCTCCCCCGGACTTTGTCACGAAAATCCAGAGAATGCTGGTCGACTTCTTCTGGGACAAAAGATTGCATTGGATCGCTGCTGAGGTTCTGAGTCTCCCGCTTAGGGAGGGCAGTCAGGCATTGGTGTGCCTTCGCACATAGGTGGCAACTTTCCACCTTCAGACCCTGCAGCAATACCTTTACATCGAGCCCCCTCTGAGATGTTGTGCCCTGGCGACGTATTTCTTCCACCAGGTGCATGGCCGGAATTATGATGTGCAGCTCCTGTTTATAGAGCTAAGGGGCCTTAGTGGCTCCTTGCAGGTGTTGCCCATCTTTTACCAGGACCTGATCAAAGTCTGGAACATGGTCGCCTTGTGATGCAGCTCTTCCCCATCAGGAGTAGCGGCTATGGTCAGAGAGCCACTGCTCAGGAATCCGCCTCTCTGTTCTTTTCAGTGGCTGGCAGAGAGGAGGGCTGTGGCTGCTGGGGTGATCAGGATCGGGAATGTGCTGGGTGGCAGAGGAGTGAGCTGGATCCTTCCGCAGGAGTTGGTGCATCGTGCGTCTGTGGGCGTCGGGCTTGCGTCCGATGCCATTCAAGACCTAAGGACGGTCATGCTCGGCCCCGACATTATATTGGATCTTGAGGTGGCTTAGGTGCACGGTGGTCTTCCGTCTGAACGTTCCCCTGTTCGGATGGAATTCCACATTGGACCCAAGCCCTGAACCCTCCCTTGGGTGCTGGTGCCCCGCAAGATGAGCCGTCTCGGGGAAATGCCCTCCGTGTCATTTAGCACGCCATGGAGGAGCTTCCTTTACGGACTGCTGCTGCACACCTTTCACTTCTTTGCCCTCGCCCGTCGCCCGGACACGCTTTGGCGTGCCTTGTTGCCGTCTGGCGGCGGAGGTCCCCATTGGGAGGCCCTCTTTGGAGGTGTCCTCCCACTTTCCATCGGGGACCTGGGGTGGAGGGTGTTACACGCAGTAGTCCCCTATAATCATAGAATGTATAGGTTCACAGACTCTCAGGATACCTGCCATTTTTGTGGTCTTGTGGAGTCCGTGGACCATGCTTATATAGGGTGTTGTAGGCTGCACTCCCTTTTCAGTTATCTAAAAAACCTTTTATCACTGTTTTGTTTGCACTTCAGTCCCACGCTCCTGATCTACAGACACCCGGTGTGGCAGGGGGCCAGGAAGGAGGAGGACCTCTTCATGAACCTGCTCCTGGGCCTGGCCAAGTTGGCCATTAACAGGTCCAGGCAGCAGGCGATCGAAGGGGTCATCCCGCCCGACTGTTTGGCCCTCTACCGCAGCTACATTCACGGCTGGGTGCCCCGGAAAGGGAACACGCAGTGCCTACTGGCACCGTCGAGGCCTTCCGTGCCCAGTGGGCAGCGGAGGGTGCTGGGGTGCTTTATCGACTCCCTTAATCACATTTTGATTTGATGTTTGTAAGTTTCCTTTAAACTTTGTCCTTGGTTTTACAGCTAACCTAACTTAGGGGCTGTGTTTATTTTATCCCTCATTTTGTTGATTTAGTTTAATTGTTTGACTCAGAAAGAATTAA
Source organism: Carcharodon carcharias (assembly GCF_017639515.1). Taxonomy (NCBI): domain Eukaryota; kingdom Metazoa; phylum Chordata; class Chondrichthyes; order Lamniformes; family Lamnidae; genus Carcharodon; species Carcharodon carcharias. The sequence continues at coordinate 81,590,652 of NC_054474.1, read as the reverse complement.
TTCTCCTTAACTTTCCTAACCCTGCCGCTATGTCTTTGTGCTCTCCGGACATCCACAGCGGAGGTGGAGGCAGCTTGCTGACTGCGACATCCTGTGTATGGTGACTTTGGCAGGCGTCCTCTGGAGGGCTGAGACATGGATGGCCCCGGCCTGTTTTCGGGGTCCTGCTGTGTGGTAGTGGTGCCCTCCTCAGCCTGTGAAGCTGGGTTTGCTGAGGTCACAGTAAGAAGGGATTCTGATGGGCTAGTCAATCCCGAAGTCACCTGGGTGGATGGATGCAGAGTGTGCACCTGCTGATCCTCCTCCCTATGGGTGCCCACGCACCCCTGGTTGACCCCTTGAGGAGAAGGGCTGGCTGGAGTGAGACTGAGCAGCCCCGCACCTGTCTTGCGTACACACTGTTGGAGTCCAACTATGGCATCAGCAATAGAATTGAGTCCACGCAGCAGTGCAGGAGCGACGTCCTGGACCAAGGTCTCCATGGCAGCCACCATCCATGAGTGTTGACCACAGTGTATTGCAATGCCAGCACTATCACCTCAGCCTGAAGGCAGACAGATTCCTCCATCGTGTTCTGCAATCTGAGGATCTCAGCGGACATCCTTTCCTGATGTTCCTGAGCTTGCCTTTGCAGCTCCAGCAACTGTGACATGACTGAATCCAGGTGCTAGGACTCAGCAAATTTCTGGCCTCCAGCAGCACTCTGAATGCTGGGGATCTGGAAGTCCCGGCTGCCGTCTGCTGTGAATCAGACAGTGTGATGTGCTCACCGGATATTTATCCTGTGTCTATTCTAAAGCTTGGTCCCATCGAGGTGTCTCTGTGCTGGTGGAGGGTGTGGGTGAGCGCTGTGACAGGGCTTCAGGGAGGGTGCCTTCAGATTTTCCTCCAGACGTTTGTTTGGAGCTTGATTGGAGGCCCTGGGTCATGGACTCTGTCAGCTGTTTGGCAGATGTGCCTGCGAAAGCAAGGGGAGATAATTAGTGCATGGCATTTGCTTGTGAATCAGGACACATCACTCACAGCAAGTTTGTCTGGTGGATGTTGCACTGCTGGACCATTGCTTGGTAGAGCACCACCGATCTCACCGTCAGCACAGGAACAATCCAGATCCTTGCCGGCCAGCTGGATGGAGCTGTTTCCAAAGTCCATGAAGACCTTGATTTCAGGCATTCAGCCACCTGTCTGCGACCTCTCTCTCTTGTTGTGTGCCAGCTTATCTTGCATGAATAGAGATGGAGAGAGTGTAAGCAGGGTGCCTGCCAAGCCGGATGATAAATGTACCTGGCATGTGTGGGTGGTGAGTGATCCCATGGACGGGATGAGGACAATGAAGGTGTGTGAAAGAGGGTGAATGGTGATGTCCCTGGAACTGGCAGTGAACAAGGGCCCTGTGGATGTGTGCTGGGTTTGTGAGTGTGTGAAGTGCGAGTGATGAGAAGAGTGACTTACCCTGGTGGAATGGAGATCACTCATCCTCTTGTGGCACTGGGTGGCTGTACTCATCTGAAGGGCGTTGGCACTGACCACCGCTGTCATCACCTCCCAAGCCAGATTGGTCCCATTGCTGCCCATCCTGCGGCTAGATCAGGGGCAGAGATCATCCCAGTGGGCCTCCATGGCATCCAGCAGTCTCTCAAGGGACCTGTCATTAAACCTGGGAGCTGTGGTCTTTTTTCTTTTGCCACCTGGGCAGCGGTGGTGAGCTGGTAGTGAAGAGCAGTATGCTGGCGGCTGCCTTTTAAACATGGCAGCCGGTGTGATGCAATGGCGGGAGGGCAAATGAGAGCCCACCCACCATGAAAACGGCATGTTTCCCGGGAATGCATAAATGGGTTTGGAACAATACGGTTTGAAAACCCACCATCGCCATTGGCAGGTGGGACTCCATTTTGCCCGTGCGTTACTGCACTTAGTGCGAATTTGGGATAATTCTGCCCAATGTATCTATTCCATTTGTGGAATGTGCAAAACTGAAGTGTTTACACCTGTCAGAATGAAATTTGTGGAAAGTCTAACATAATGTGCCTCCAACTGGAAGGCATCATAGAGAAGTTGTACTCACATTGAGAAAGGAATGTATGAATGGTAATTGACCCTTTATGAAAATAAAGGTCAATACGGATGCAGCTGTTTGTTGCTTGGAAGATTTTCCAAATGTACTCACATTAAAAAGGAAAGAAATACATTTCCCTGAATAGAAAATTAATTTCCACTTGTGGCCATATGGAGGTGTAGTATACATCTGGAAATACACACCAGGGAGACCATTAAATATTTTGTCAAAAGGAATTGCTCTCCTGGGTATACAAGGCATTTGCTGCGTGCAATTAACCTATGCATTGGATAATTTAAATTATATCAGATCTAGTCCAGATTCAATCTATTGCTATTTTTGTCAATTTAATCCCAGATGTAATAGATGAACTGAAAAAACAATTTGTGTGAATTATGAACAGCTCCAGACATGCGGTAGTTATTGTGAATAGTCCCAGTTACATAGCTTTGGTATGGTGTTTAGGACTAGAACAAGTCAGGTAAAAATTCTAAACCCAGATACATTTGGGTACTGTAGTAATTATAATTTTGATAAACATAGGACTGTAGCTTTAAGAGCAATCCTGTGTTGTAAGATCACAAGATCTGTGTAAACCAATGAATTAGCAGCACAGGGAATCTCTAGGGGAGAGTTCTTCTATAGTTATAGGGTTAGATGTACATGTGTAGTTGCTGCTGTCTTGTAAATAAAGTTCAATGTTTCCACCAAGAAAAGTTGCCTGGAAAATCAACTCTATAACACGTATTATATGTTCCTTGTTAATCTATGCAAGCAAAATCATTCATAAGAGAACCTTCATAACCTGTCTATAAAACCAAGAGATACCCAAAGTGATTGTTGCTACAGTTACAGTTGTGATTTGTTGTTTTCACAGAAAATAGCAGTTTAACATTATTTTAGAAGCTCTTGGCAACAGTTTCATACATAATTTCAAATTGGTAGTTGAGTTACTTTAATAACTTTAATCACATAAGTATAGCATAAGCATTCGAGTGCACAAACCATCACATAACAATGCACTTTAGAATCATTGGGAGTTAGGTTAAGACACAACAGGTTGGAGCTGCCTGGAAGAGTAAGATCAGAACTGAGAGCAGGAGTTGAGTGCCAGCTGGAGTTGAGTTAATAAGAGAACCATGCCTGGGTACATCCTGTCTCACCTGCAGGACAGACCCAGCACAGGGTGGCAGCACAGTGGTATGTAGTCGGGAGGGAATTGTCCTGGGAGTCCTCAACATCAACTCTGGCCTCCATAAACTCTCATGGCATCAGGTCAAATATGGGCAAGGAAACCTCCTGCTGATTACCATGTACCGCACCTCTCCCCACCCACCATCTGAAGAATCTGTGCTCCTCCAAGAAGAAAACTATTTGGAGGAAACACTGAGGGTGGCAAGGGTGCAGAATGTACTCTGGGTGGGTTACTTCAATGTCCATCACCAAGAGTGGCTCGGTAGCACCAACACAGAACAAACTGGCCGAGTCCTAAAGAACAGGACTGCTAGACTGGGTCTTCAACAGGTGAGGAGGGAAACAACAAGAGGGAAAAACATACTTGACCTCAACTTCACCAACCTGCCTGCGCAGACACTGTCCATGACAGTATCGGTAGGAGTGACCACTGCACAGTCATTGTGGAGACGAAGTCCCACCTTCACATTGAGGGTACCCTCCATCATGTTGTGTGGTGCTACCACCATGCTAAATGGGATAGATTTCAAACAGATCGAGTGATTCAAGACTGGGCATCCATGAGGTGCTGTGGGCCATAAGCAGCAGCAGAATTGCACTCAACCACAACCTGTAACCTCATGGACTGGCATATCCCCCACTCTAACTTTACCACCTATCCAGGGGATCAGCCCTTGTTCAATGAAGAGTGCAGGAGGGCATGCCAGCAGCACCAGGCACACCTAAAAATGAGGTGCCAACCTGGTGAAGCTACAACGCAGAACTGCCAAATAGTATAAGCGGCAAATGATAGACAGAGCTAAGCGATCCCATAACCAACAGATCAGATCTAAGCACTGCAGTCCTGCCGCATCTATTCATAAATGGTGGTGGACAATTAAACAACTGACTTTAGAAGGAGGCTCCACAAATATCCCCATTCTCAATGATGGAGGAGCCCAGTAGATCAGTGCAAAAGATAAGGCTGAAGCATTTGCAACAATCATCAGCCAGAAGTGACGAGTGGATGATCCATCTCGGCCTCCTCTGGAGGTCCCAGCATCACAGATACCAGTCTTCAGCCAATTCAAGTTACTCACTGTGATATCAAGAAATGGCTGAAGGCACTGGGAACTGCAAAGGCTATGGGCCCTGACAATATTCCGGCAATAGTGCTGAAGACTTGTGCTCCAGAACTTGCCGTGTCCCTAGGCAACCTGTTCCAGTACAGCTACAACACTGGCATCTACCCGGTTATGTGGAACATTACCCAGGTATGCCCTGTACACAAAAACCAGGATAAATCCAATCCGGCCAATTACCGCCCCATCAGTCTACTATCAATCATCAATAAAGCGATGGAAGGGGTCATCAACAGTGCTATCAAGCAGCATTTGTTTAGCAAAAATCTGCTCACTGATGCTCAGTTTGGGTTCTGCCAGGGTCACTCAGCTTCTGACCTCATTACAGCCTTCGTCCAAATATGTTTAGAGAGGTGAGGTGAGAATGACTGCCCTTGACATCAAGGCAGATTTGAAGGAGTGTGGCATCAAGGAGCCCTAGCAAAATTTGAGTCAATGGGAATCAGGGGGAAAACTTTCCGCTGGTTGGAGGGACACGTGGCACAAAGAAAGATGGTTGTGGTTGTTGGAGGTCAGTCATCTCAGTTCCAGGACATCACTGCAAGAGTTCTTCAGGGTAGTGTCCTAGGCCCAAGCACCTTCAGCTACTTTATCAATGACCTTCCTTCCATCATAAGGTCAGAAGTGAGGATGTTCGCTGATGATTGCACAATGTTCAGCACCATTCATGACCCCTCAGATACTGAAGCAGTCCATGTTCAAATGCAGCAAGACCTGGAAAATATCCAGGCTTGGACAGACAAGTGGCAAATAACATTTGGCCTACGCAAGGGCCAGGCAATGGTCATCTCCAGCAAGAGAAAATCTAACCTTGACCCCTTGACATTCAATGGCATTACCATCACTGAATTCCCCAACATCAGCATTCTGATTACCATTGGCCCTAAATTGAACTGGACAAGCCATATAAATACTATGGCTACAAGAACAGGTCAGAGGCTAGGAATCCTGCAGTCAGTAACTCACCTCCTGACTTCCCAGAGCCTGTCCACCATCTACAAAGCACAAGTCAGGAGTGTGATGGAATACTCTGCATTTGCCTGGATGAGTGCAGCTCCCACAACACTCAAGAAGCTTTACATCATCAAGTGGCTTGCTTGATCAGCACCCCTTCCACAAAATTCACTCCCTCCATCACCGACTAACAGTGGCAGCAGAGCATACCATCTACAAGATCCACTGCAGAAACTCACCAAAGCTCCTTAGGCAGCATCTTCCAAACCCATAACTGCTGCCTTCTAGAAGGACAAAGGCAGCAGCTACATGGGAATACCACCACCTGGAAGTTCCCGTCCAACCCACTCACCATCCTGACTTGAAAATATATCACCGTTCCTTCACTGTTGCCGGGTAAGAATCCTGGAACTCCCTTCCTAACAGTACTGTGAATGTACCTACACCACATGGACTACAGCGGTTCAAGAAGGCAGTTTACCAACACCTTCTCAAGGGCAATTAGGGATAGGCAATAAATGCTGGTCTAGCCAGTGAAGCCCACATCCCATAAATGAATGAAAAAAAGAATTAAGGCAACATCTCTTCTAAATTCACCACAGATTACATTAAAAAATAACTAAAAGCTCTACTATTCCACAAAAATCTTTCTCTGCATCACCAATTTCCATTCTGAATTTTACTTCACTTAACTTTAACAGGACAGACACAGTCCTTGACAAGCCAATAGCAAGCAAATTCTCATTGGTTTTCTCTTTCATTTACTTACATCAGTTACTGCAATAAGCAATGCTCAGACAATTAGAATTAATGGATGAAAAGCCCATTAGTACTTCCCACCGAACTTGATTATACAATTATAGAAACTGCACTCAAGAAAAGGCCTCTTGACCCATTACACCTGTGCAGGTGCAACATCTTCAGCTGGAGCTATCAAATCTACTTCCATTTTCCAGGACATTCCCTATATCATTTTATATTCTTCTTTTTCAAATATTTGTCCAAAACTCCCTCGGTGATGCCATGAGGATTGATTTGAACCTTACTCACCTGTTAGAAACCAGGCAGGTGGGAAGTTAAAAACAAAAGGGCAATGAGAGCCTAGAGCCTCCACCTCCATCTCCAGCATTAACCTTCAGCATTCTGCAGGTGTAAGCCCCATGAATTTATGCAAATCCAGGTCCTATTCCATCCATAGCACCCCATGGTATTTCAACTGGGTCCTAAGCAGGAAGTCATCACAAATTTCCAGGCCCCACAAGGAAAGTCAGAGCCTCCCCTAATCTAAAGTTCCCCCCTTCCCTCCCATGAGGCCTTCCCAAAACCTGATTCAAGCTACTTTCCTGGAAGCTGATTGACAGTCAAGGGTCATCCAATATTCCCTTCCTGGAAGCTGCTCTGCTCCCTTCCTAGGCAGGACTGGACTGGTACCATTTAAGTCAGATCCTGGAGTTGAAATTGCTATGGCTTCCCACTTTCTCTCATGAGTAGAAAATGAACTCATTTAAATGGTTTCCCATTGAAAATCCATCTCATAGCCTCTGTCCCAGAAGCCATTTGTGGTCCAGCTTTCCATGTTCTAATAGTCCATTGTTTCAAATAAAAATCTAACTCTGCCCTTTCCTTTTTCTACTGATAATCCTTAGCTCATGCCTCCTTGTTACCCATTACTGCAACAAAGCCCTTCATGATTTTGAAAACCTCTGTGTGATCTCCCTTAGCCTTATCTATCCCAAGGAACACCCAGTTACAAGTATAACTATTCTTTGTTTAATCTGAGTCATTCTTAGCTGTGCCCTTTCTATGGATCAACTGTGGGTGTACCTATACCACATGGACTGCAGCGGTTCAAGAAGGAGGCTCACCGCCACCTTGTCAAGGACAAATAGGGATGGGCAATAAATGCTGGTCTAGCCAGTGACACCCACATCCCATGAAAGAATAAAAAAAATTCACAGCGCTTTACTAATGTCATGTATAAATTCAATATTACTACCTTGCTTTTGATTTCAATACTTTGGTGTATAAAACTCAGGATTTTATTTGTCTTTGTATGGTACCTGCACTACCACCTTTAAAAACCTTTGCTTATTAAGAATGGCCATTTTACTCATGGCATCTTTCAGGAAAGTTACTACCTAGTGAAAAATATACCCGTGAACAGATTGGATTGAACTCCTATGAATAAATCAAGCTCAGCTGATTTGCAAGCACCATTTCACTGGAGAACTTGTTTGATCCAAAATAATATAGCAGTGCACCAACTATCAGCATACTTATTTACTGAGCCAAAAGAATGCATGAAAATGTCAATTAAAATCATTCACTTTTTAATTTTTATACAAGGGTTATCATGGTTTACAAAAAAAAAATCAGACATTCATGAGAGAAAACTGCCCAGCCAGGGATTTTGCAGAGTTACAGTAATGATTTAATGTGGACGGTACATTTCGAATGTGTTGCTTAGTTTATAATCTGCTTACTTTATTTAAACTGATATGCACTAGTCCTTCATAGTCAATACTGCTCAGTGTTCAATTCTACTTGATTTTTGTTGCAAGAATCCCTGAGCTCCTCTGTTAGATTTTTTTGTATGAAGAGATTATTTTCCAAATTAATTCACAATATTAAATTACCCACTAATTGACACTACAAATTAGGAAAAGCTTTGATGACCACAAAGTGGATTCTGCTGCTTTTCACCCTTGTCATTAAAATATGCAAATTTGAACAGAGACTGATCAGCAGTGAGCAGCATAATTTTATTTTCAACTTGCCACAATGAAAAACAGGTGTATCCCAAAGTGAACCAAGCCATCAAAATATACATTTGTCACTTTTCCAGCCATGCTATTTATATAGAGATGTCAAAATGTATTTCCTATTAATTTCAGCAGTTGTCAAGTAAACAGCAGATACTCTATCGTAGGAAGAATAAGAAAACTGGAGCCCCAAGTTTTTCTTAAATACTTGTGCCGTGATCATTTCTGTTCATTTGCTCTGTAGGTTCTGGTATGGTTCTGTCTTTCCATAGAGTTCCCTCATTTTTTTCTTACTGCTTGGAAGATATTGCTGAATCTTGTTTATTGTTACGAGGTAACAGAGCTGAAACATTGGGCTGGATTATCACTCCAGGGTTCCAATCCCCATGCCAAGCTGAATTCCTCATCCGGAATCTGGGGAAGCTGGCAGCGGGATCCTGGAACCAATAAAGTAGCCTCCTCCAGAAGCCTCATCCAATTTAAGATGGTGGATGGACTCTCAAAGCTGGAGGGCCAATAGCAAAACTCCCAGCATTGAATGATCAGCAGTTTTCTGTGGCAGGTGGAAGCTATTGATCTAGGTACGAGAAAGAGAGGGTCCTTCAAGATGGAAGACCTTTTACAAATTTATAAATACAAAAGGGCCACACCTGTCAGGCTACCATTATTGAGAGGCAGTCCCTGTACTGGACAGCCAGTGGCGACAGCTGCGACCAAATAGCAATGACAGATGTGGGGGGAAGGGAGTGGGGGTGGAGGGGTAGTGGAAAATGGGGAAGGTTTCCTTGCAGGATGGAACATTGGCCCCTGGTCGACCACCAGGGGGCTGCCTCCATCCTTTGGCTGTGTTTCACCCTCAGATGGGGTTTTAGCAGAATGGCCTTAATAGGCCCAGTTAAGCCAATTGGCTGCCAATTACCTGCAAGCCAGTAGTCATCACCACCTTCCCCACTCCAAACCAGCCTGTTCAGAATTACCCAGAGGCGAGTCCATGCCAGCAAACTGGTATGCCACTTCGGGACACTAAATTATATCCTTTCCTGACTCCACAGACAAATGAAAGTTCAGTCCGATAGCTCTGTTTCTCTCTCTGTTGATGCTGCAAGACCTGCTGAATATTTCTAACTCTTTTCTATCTTTGTTCCTGTTTATAGTGACTGACTTTTATTATCACGCTTAATCCACTCTATTTCCTGCATGTTTGCTAAACTAACTGAAACCCATTTCCACCTACGTAAAAGAAAAAAACAGAAAATGCTGGAATAGCTTCGGAGGCCAGGCAACATCTGTGGAGTGAAGAAGGTAGGATTAACTTTTCAGCTCCCTTTTGCCAGATGGATCTGATGCAAGGTCACCAACCTGAGATGTTAATCCTGTTTTCCTGTCACCACAGCTGCTGCTGATGTGCTAAATGTTTGTTGCACATTTTGTTTTCTTTTCAGATTTCCAGTATTTATTGTATATTAATTCTTTCCCACATGTAGCTGGTGCTAGTTAAAGAATCAGTGTTGCAAATTCGGTAAATATAGAGTATTTATCAAATAAATTCCTTTTGGAAGCATATGGATTATACTTCTGTTACAATCTCTGTAGAGCCCGATAACTTTTAAAGATAAATCTAAAATTCCAGTTAATAGCTGAGGGGGAGACAGTCAAGATTTCACATTTTAAAACTTTCATTGCATCAAATGGTCAAAAAAATATTGACTACAGAATATTAGTTTTTTGTAGGCAACTTATACTTTAAACTACAGAAATAAATTATTTATCTTTACTTATTAAACATCGCACTCTGCATGGAACTCCAGTTCTTATAGCACACAGTTCATAGTTGCTTCCAGCTTCCAATGGTTGCCCCCTTTTCCTGGAAACTGCCCCCTGGGAAACTTCTAATCCCAGAACTATCTCTTATTGTGAGGGTTGAAATATAGATTTATTCCTCGATCTCTCAGCTAGGCAAAACCTGCAGCCTCCTTTAATTTTTCGTGAAAATGCTCTTCAATCTACGCACAAGCTCCCACTTGACAGGTCAACAATGAAGTCTTAAGGTGAAGGCCTGGTTGATTCCATCCCTTGCTCTCTACCTCTCAGTTGGCTATAGGCCACACAAGGAAAAACTTCAACCTGATGTCTGTGATGTCATGGGTTTATAGGGAAGCCTGTAACCTGATCTCAAAAGTAGCTTCTTCTACCCTCTTCCCATAGCAATGGGAAACACATTAGCTTTATACCTAAATAGAAATGCTAATCAGTTATATTTGATCCCAATTCCCTTTCATCTTAGAAGTAAAAAGAAAGTTTTCAGCACAACTGTTCACAACTTAATAGTGGAAGTACTTTCCTGGGACTTTTGGAGACTCAAGGTCTACTCATTGTAGACTCAAAAACTCCTGTAATTGACTCAACGTGTAAATACCTTGCACCTCCCTCTCAATAAAACACACTGAGCCTTCCCATGATCTCTAACAGTTAAACCACCCAGACTTACTGTCAGGCAGAGTCCTGCACAGGTCATGTAACCCCTTTAATTTGTTCCAAAATATAATCTTATAGACCAAAAGAAACAGTTTTAAAACATAATCTTTTAAATCTCATAACTGAAACAGTTCACATATTCACTTTTCTTCATTTCACATTAGGAATGTTTGTGCTTTCCCTTTTAAAAGACTTCTTATTTTATTTCCTGTTTGACCTCTTAATTATAAAATAGTTCTTCTCGATATTGAGGCATTACAGTCTAAAATTTCAATAAAGAATTATTTTTTCTGAGGGGTGACTTCCAAAGGCATAGAGTATGATAACTGTAAAGCAGTCCAGAAAATGGCTGGCAACAATGATTTGAACATGGACAAGGGAACATCTTTTGTGAATTGATGCAATTTCAACTTTTCATCTGATGTGATGCTTCCACCTAGTGGACTCAATAAGCACTGACCAACTTTAACGTAGGCAGCGTGGCTGTGGAGCCTGAGCATATACTTGTTTTTATCCATGGAATCCGGTGATTTGTTGATGCAGCTGTCAAGGAATTGATAATATATGAATAGATAGGTTATGGATTAACTGGTTGGAGAGTACAATATTTTATAAGGACAGGAAAATTATACCATATAATGTATGATATCTCATTCTACTGAATGCAGCATGTGCAACTTGGCTTGTCCTCCTGTAAGAGAAGTAGGTTTAATTATTGGAAGGTTTTAAGATTGATTAGAGGCTAATTGCCTTCAGCAATGCTGAATCTTGCGGTGAGTTTGAAGGTGTTTTCAGCTCCTGCCTATTGTTGTAGTGTAGATAAAAAGAGATTGTTTTTCTTTTTTATATACTTTTTTTTGAAGTGCTATACTAAAATCTAAATATGCATGAAAGACTGATGACTGAATTATGATGAATGTCTTTCTCACATTCACTTTAGTTATAGGGGATAAAATGAATGAACTATATTTATATAGCACCTTTCATGACCTCAGGACTTCCCAAAGTATTTTCCTGTCAATTAAATACAATTATAGCACAGTTGTTCTTGTAATGTAGAAAGTGTGGCAACCAGATTCACACACAGCAGAGCTCCACAAACATCAATGAGATAAAGAACAAATAATCTGTTTTAGTGATGTTAGTTGAGAGATAAATAATACTCTGAACATTGGAGTGAAGGATCTTGCTCTTCCTTGAATACTGTCATAGGATCTTTAACATCCACCTAAAAAGGCAGAAAGGACCTCAGTTTAATGCGTGATCTGAAAAAGTGGCACTTCTGATGGTGCAGCAGTTCCTCGGTTCTGCATGGAAGTGTCAGCCTGGAATTTGTGCTCTTAGTTCTGGCGTGGGACTTGGAGCCATAACCTTTCTTTCTCTAAGGTGAGAGTGTCAGCACTGAAGCAAGACTGACACCTTATATACAATATTTGGTGTGTATTTATATTTATATATTTTGTTTAACAATTAAGATCACAATTAAGATCAATTATCAATTTTATTTACAATATGTTGGAAAGTTTTCAGTGATGTACAGTGAAAATTCTGGGTTTTCATGTCGGTGAGCTGTGTTATTATTATTGCGGCTGAGCAAAATCATTGCAGATCGCAGATCCTCAAATAAGAAGCAACTTTTTATCCAAGACAGTGTTTTCTGCACCACTTGAACAGTTTTTATTTGAAAAGATCACAGCTGCAACAATGGCAGCACTATTATGTAAAGGTTTATGTTTAGAATGCAAACATATACACAATGTTGAACACACACTGAGCAGAAATTTACGTTCACCCGGGGGCGGGTTGGCAAGCAGTGGGGTGGTGCATAAAATTGTACATAATACCATCGGTTCGGGCACCTGCCCACTACCACTGCAATTTTTTTTCTGTGTCAGGCAGAGACTGGCACTGAGTGGGAAGCCTAGCAGCTTTCACTGCTCAGGCTCTGGCAGACAAGTTGGGGGTTTGGGCGGGGGAGGAGGTGTGGAAACCCATCGAAGAACCCTCCCAATGCTTTCTCCCCCCTCAGGTTTCTACTCTCCCTCTGGCCTGCGCAGCCTAGCCTCATTTCCCCAACTGTCCATCTCAACTGGGCCTGCAAGCCTGGCCCCGGTGAAACCCACCCCCCTCCACTGATCTGTCCAGCCGACTCCGGCAATGATCTTTACTGGGGACTGGCGCTGTTGGGACTACAGAGCTGCCAGTCAGTCGGGGACAGAAGTCTCGCCCTAAGCCAATTAACACACCGCCAAGCATTAAATGACTCTGGGGCAACCCATCAGAGTAGGGACAAGTTCGCCCCAAAATTTACACCTGGGGGTGAAGGGACCCTGGCACAATGTGAAATTCTTGCCACTGCTGCATCTTTGGAAGTAGCAATGAGCCCAAACATGAATTTCAGCTGAATATTGCCACCACAAGACATTTATACTGTTATTCTGAGACCACTTAGCTGAACAAGACATTTTAATTTCTCTTTTACAAGGAAAGAACAAAGGATTTCATTTTCTTTTATACTCCATTTATCAAGCACAGATTTACTGTAAATGTGGTGTCTCCTTTTACTGGTGGATAGGCTATTCCTCATGAATGCAGCTGAAGGAAAATATGAAGCTAAACTGACAATTATGCTTTCAGGCTATTTGGCCAAGCCAATCGAGGTCAGTAAGATCAGGGTAGGAGAAAAGTGTGTAAGTTCGCCATTTGATTTTGACTGTCTCTCTCCCAGGTTTCTAACAATCTGGGGACGTGGGGGTCAGGATTTGTGCCTTCAGTATCATACACGTTAATTTTACCAACAAGTCTGTTAGGCAGCATCGTATCAAACTTTAGTTGAAAATTTACACAACAGCCCTTGCACTTTTTTTTATCATTACACTCAACTTCTTTATTAAAGCAAATAAATGGTTTGCTGAAATTTTCTTAATCGGTCCTTGATTTTTAATCTGTGTTTGAATTTCTATTGAGGGAAACAGAGAATCAACAACAAATATAGATAGTACATGATTAGGTAAGATGGAAAATAGTCAACAGCAGCAAATTATTTAGTTTGATAGCTATCTCAACTGCACTAGAGTGCAGATGTAGGAAAAAATCCAACCAGTTTTTAAGAACTATTGATGCATTACTGCTATGGGCATCATGTTCTAATCTACAAGTATGTGAAAAAATCAACAATAAAATTTCTGTTGCTGACCTGCAGTTAAATATCTTTACTGCAACATTTTACTTTTTATGCATTTAACCTGTTAAACACCATTGCTGTCCAATTACAGAGTATGGCAAGGAATTCAGTAATGCCTATTAGCTGCAACAGCACATTACTAACAGTGAAAGTGTGGGCTTTGTTTTAATGAAAATATACTCTGAAGGGCCAAAGAACCCAATGGAAGTGAAATGGAAGACACAAATGGCATAAAAGTGAGAACCTCTGTATCCAGTTTTTGGGCGAGGAGCATGGGTAAAACATAGCCATTTTCTGCTACTGTCTCAAGCGCCCAGAGGGCACCTGAAAGACACGTGATTGTACTTTTGAGCCGTGCAATATTCAGTCGTCCGTGGCAACTGCCTACAACAAGAGTTATGTCCTTTGCATATGTTAATACGCAAGTAACATGACAACAGTAAAAGATATGTCTAACCTGCAAACAATCAGGAATAGCATCCACAGTATTTTGCTTTTGTATTAATGTTTATGTGGGAATGATTACAGTAAAGACCTTTTAAAAATAAAACTTAAGCTCTTCAATTTTACATTTGTTTCCTACAGATTTATGGTGAAAAAAATCAGCTTATGAAGTTTTTAAGAAACATTGTACTGAATTGACAAAAGCCTTCGACTTCATCAGCATATTTTCAACAAATTGCAACCGTCCAGATGCAACATGGCAGTTTTACCAATTTTAGACTGGCTTTCACGCTGACAGGGGCTGTCAGGTAAGTACTGGGAGGGAAATGGGGGAGGAGGTAGTGAAACAGTCTGCACTATGTGTTAAAGCTGGAAGGAGCTCTCCTGTCGCCCCCACCCCACAAGAAGAGAAAACTTATCCTTTTTTGACAACCTGAAATGGTTCAGTTAAGGATTGCCGATAGGCGGCTAAAACACCAAAAAACGGAGTGGAATGGGCAGACAAATTCTCCCCTTATTGCTTATGAAACAACAGGAAACATCCTCAAACAGGAATAGTCCCCTCATTAACATGTTCAAAAGAATTCCTGTGTTAGGCAGTTGCCATGGACAACTGGATATTGCTCGACTCAGAGTGCAATCATGTGTATTTCAGGTGCCTTCGGGGCACTTGAGACAGTGATAGAAAATTGTCACTTTTTATCCTTATTCCTTGCACGAAAATTGGATGCAGTGGTTTTCAGCTTCTACACCATCTGCGTCTTCCATTTCATATCATCGGGTTCTTTGGTCCTTCAGAGCATATTCCATCAAAGTAGCGTTGAAGGTGTTGCTCCAAAAAGAGGAAACCAATGAAAGGAAATTTGTTGGTCTCAGCACAATGTAAATCTAATTTTTTACACATGTCAGTAAGCAATAGTGAGCCATTACAGGAGGCAAATAACCAAAGCAAGCATCTACATTCAATGCCATTGAAAAAGAATGTAATAACAAGTAACAAATAGTGATATGCAGCTAACTGGAAGATGAATGAACTCCAACTCAGCATCAAGCTGGCAGATTTCCTCCACATCGTGAAGCACTTCATCTCAGAGAGGGTTTGCACTAGGACAAGATATGAAATTGCAGTGGAAAGTTCCCATTACCCTTTTTCCCTCCAGCACATTGATGAGCCTTTGGGTTCCAGTGGAAGCAGGGTACGTTATAGTGCCAAATGCTTTGGGCGGAATGGTCCCAGATAAGCACTAAGTGCAGTAGCGGGCGGGAAAAAGGACGTCTTACCTGCGGCCACAATGGCGGCTTTTCACGTCAAATCATTCCATTCCCACCTCATTAAGTATGCAGCCACAGGGAACATGCCATCTCACTAGCAGGCAGCTTCTGATTAACCTGCCATGCCGTTATCTCATGCAGGGGTACCATATTTAAATTGCAGTTGCGTACACACTTCTCAATGCTTGAGGCCCAGGACTGCTCCAGTGAAGACATGGCCCCAAAAGCCAAGAAGAGTGCAGCCCCCCAAACCAATGACACATCACTGGGATGCCTTCTGGACACTGTGGAGGTCTGCCACGATGACCCCTACCCTTCTGGCTGCAGAAAATCCATCAGTCTCACCACTCTGGCTGGAGAGGTGGTGGCAGAGGTGATCAGTGCCAATACTGCACACAAGAGACCGAATGTTCAATGCAGGGAACAGATGAATGATCTGATCATGTCACCAGTGTAAGGCAACCATCTCATCACTCTAAACTCACACACTCAAAAGGCCACCACACATTCACTGGCATCTCACTCACTGCCAGCTCAAGGGACAAGACGATTCACTCTTTCACACACACCCTCACATTATCACTTGGCCTCATTTCCTCTGGAGGCTGCCTCCTCAGTCCTCACCATCTTGAGGCCATTTGCACAGATCAACATATGCCCCCACACACACACTCCCTCTTGCCTAAGGCCACGTCACCCCCTTCCCCAAGAAAGCCCTAGCCCTGCAGCCATTGAAAATCCACCACTGCGTTACAGCTGGTCTGGTAGGTAGAGACTTGCCCATGATCCCCCCTAAAATTGATGTGGTGCTGCCTGTGAAGTTTGATGCTGATGACTTCAAGTGCTGTCCGAAACAAGGTAGGCAAAAAAACCTGAATGTCCCAAGCAAAGTGCAACTTGCCAGGTGCACGTTGCTTATGTACCCGGATGATCCAGTGTGGGGGAATGATTCCTGCGAGCAGGGCTTATAATTAGATGCAAATATATTAAAATAGCATTCCCGATGTCCGGTGGTGGGAAACGCAGCCCGCCTTTGACCGTTGGATCGCAACTGGTTTCACAATGGCGTAAAACCGATTTTTGGCCGTCCAGCCATATTGTCCGCTCATGCCTGCCATAATGCCCAACACCAACAGAGACCGAACATTCCAGCCAATGTTTATACTACCATGAATAATCTGACTTTGAAATACATAAAGTCTACACATGGTTCAGTGCTGCACCACACAGTATAGTATTGGCACATGTAGTGATACCATTATGGAAATCACAGCATAATAAGTATCAGATTGGTGAACATTAGTGTATAACCACCAGCAGCATTGTGCAGTACTAAGTGCAGCTCCGGTATTGTAAAAGCAGAAGCTCTAAGTCAGTTTGATGTACTAGTGCCATTTAATGGATATAAGTCATACTTGTTTGCCCTAAATGCTATTTTTGTCACTAGCTGGGGGTCCAAACATCCAGAAAGATAAACCTAAGGCTATAAGGGCAGAGTCACTGAATACAAGAACATAAGAAATAGGAACAGGAGTAGACAATTCAGCCTCTCAAGCCTGCTCCGCTATTCAATAAGATCATGGCTTCCTATGTTTCCTTTTCCAAATTCCCATCTAACTCCGATAACCGTTCATTCCTTTGCATAAGAAGAATCTATCTACCCCTGCCTTAAAAATATTCAATGACCCCGCGCCCACCACCCTCTGAGGCAGACAGTTCCAAAGTCCTACAACCCTCTGAGAGAAAAAAATTCTCCTTATCTCTGTCCTAAAAGGGCAACCACTAATTTTAAAACAGTGCCCCCTAGTTGTGGAGGAAACAAGTTAAAAGAGGAAATATCCTTTTGACATCCACCTTGTCAAGGCCATTCAGGATCTTGTATCCTTCAATCAAATCACTCCTCACTCTTCTAAACTCCAGTAGAAACAAGCCGTCTGTCCAACCTTTCCTCATAAGACAACCCATTCATTCCAGGTATCAATCTAGTAAACCTCCTTTGAACTGTCCGCAATGCGTTTACATCCTTCCTTAAATAAGGAAACCAAAACTGCACACAGTATTCGAGATGCGGTCTCACCAATGTCCTGTATAACTGAAGCATAACATCCTTACTTTTATGTTCAATCCCTCTCACAATAAAATATAGCATTCCATTAGCCTTCTTAATTACTTCCTATTCCTGCATACTAACTTTTTGTGACTCATGTACTAGAACACCTAGATCCCTCTACACCTCAGAATTAAAACTGGTGGACTGAGGAGGACCAGAAAGGAATCCTGATTGGGCACATTGGGCTGCATGGATCAGCTAAAAGTCTCCTGGTAGCCAACCTCGCTATTGCAGGCTTCTCTGGGCTACCATAGTGGCCAACTTTCCTCTACAGTTCCTAAGCCCTGCCAGGTGGTGAGTCTTTGCCAGAGGAGCATCTAGGCCATTTAAAGGATCAAGACTCACAAGCACTGTGTACCATTGATGTATTGTGCCTGCCCAACACTCAGGGGTGTAACTCACATGAAATCAGCCTCTTAAATACCACAGAGTAAATAAAAATAAGTTAAATTCAGTGCAGTTGAATGTCAAGCACTCTTGATTTTGGGATTGCAAACTAAAGAAAAACAGAACCAGGATCTGCTGGGGTTTTGTCTCCAGACTTGTGGTGAGCATATGTTTGTTCCTCCAAGCTTCAGCATGTGCTGGATTGCCAGCATTTCTTCATATTTCCTGTCAGTTATAATTAGGATGCAAGGTTGTTTGGGAACAGCTATAAATCATTCCAAGTCTTAACAGTTTGTTTGGTCAAATAATATTGCATTTTTGTTGCTATGCTGCAGTGTCAAGCAGTACTTTATTTGCTAGCAAATTAGTTCTTGTTGGTAGAGGGCTAACTTGCATTTTACCTGAGTTTTGGATGTATGTCAGACAAACCTAATCAGAAACTTGGATGGAGACCTGTTTCACTATATCCACTTTAAGTATATCTAATTCTGTGCTCCAATTTTACGTGTTGACAGAAAGCAACTACCAGCTTGTAATTAAATGCATAACATTCTTGCATGCTATGCTTATTTCCCAAGAACAGTATCGCCAGAGCCCATTATAAGCACCTACTTACAGCTACTGCTAGAATTTAAGCCACTTTGTTTTCCTTCTCATTTTCAGTGTTGCTTTGATGGATTATTGACTGGGTTCACGCAGAAGCAAGTAACTGCTGTGCTTCTAACATGCTGCAGACAGTGACTGGTTGGCATCTCAGTGCATGCTAGGGTGTCTCTTGATGGTTGAGCTTGCCTGCCCTCAACTGTGTTTGATGTACAGTGAACAGCCACTCAGAATGTGATATCTTCAAACAGCCTATCAAAATATAAACAGAATGTCATGTTAAATGCAAAGCTTGCGGAACTGAAGGAGAAAAGGCTATGAGAAAGGATTATGAAACATGATGTCAGAGATGATAAATGAGTTTGAGTGGACACAAAGAAATGAAGCTGAGCAAGCAAATGTGACGGGTGACTATAGGAGTTATACTCAAAATGACTGAACTATTATTGGAGCAGCAAAGATCACTATATCACCAGAAAGGAGAAGTAGAGGAAAATACTGACACCTTGGAAGGTGAAAGTGAAAAGTGGCCTGTCCAATTGGATGAGTTTTAAGCGAATATAATCAGAGCATGTAATCAAGCAACTCAAGCAAATATAAAATTTTAACCAGGTAATGGATTGTTTAGTTTGATGCAGGGGAAGAAGAAAGACTCAGGGCAAAAGAAAAATGCCAATTATTGCAATCAATGGGTCAAAGATGACATATTTGAGGTGAACTTAAGACCTCATTACAAACATTTCATGGATGTAACATAAATGCAACAAATTCAATTTTGGGTACTAACATAAAGCACACAAAAGATGCCTGGAAGATCAATAGACCATAATGGGCTGGACAATTTTTCAGGTTTCAAACAGGCATCAACTACCTTTCCTAGATCCTCATTGAGGCCCCCTCATTGATATTCAATGTTACAGAATGAGGCCTGAAGTGACCCCCAACAACAACAATCTGCATTTATATAGCAACACGAAGACAACAATATGTCCCAAGACACTGCATAAGAAGTGAACCGCAGGAGGACTTATCAGAACAGATGACCAAAAGCTTGGTCAAAGAGGTGGCTTCTGAGGAGCATCTTAATGGAGGAGAGCAATATAACGAGGTGGACACTTTTAGTGGACATGATTCCAGAGATTAAGGTCAAGACACCAGCAAGCATGCTGTCAATAGTGGAGTGATTAAAATTTGAAACACCTAAAATGCTAAAGTTGGAGGACAGAAATATCAAAGGCTTCCTGGGCTGAAGGCAATTACAGAGATAGGGTGGGATGAGACCATGAAGGGATTTGAAAGCAAGAATTAGAATTTTAAAAATTGTTGGATTGGGAGCCAATGTAGATCAGCAGCATGGGGTGGATGGTGAACAGGACTTAGCACAGTTCTAGGTATGGTAGAGTTTTGAATGTGCACAACTTTATGTAGGGTAGAAGATCAAAGGCTGACCAGGAAAGCATTAGGATATTTAAGCCCAGAGTTAACAAAGACATAGATGAGGGTTTCGGTAGCAGATCAACTGAGACAGGGTCAGAGTTGGGTGATGTTACAGGTGGAATTAGGCAGCCTTGGGGATGATGTAGATATGTGGTCAGGACATCCTCGAAGGGTAAAATGCAATACCAAGCAAAAGGCCTAACTCAACTTCAGTTGATTGCCAGGGAGAGGGATGATATCAGTGGCCAGGGAACTAAGTTTGCAGTGGGGATCAAAGATAATGGGCTGAATTTTATGTCACTGCCGGCAGGTTTGAAGGCAGGGGCGTGGAGTTGTGGGGAGGCCCCATAAAATGCCATGGGTGCTGTGCCCACCATCACATGCCCATCATTGCCGTCACAATTTTATCCATTTAAGGGACTCATCCTGCCCCCACCAGGATTTAACAAGCTACGGGAGAGGCCCACACCAAGCGCCCAGCCAGCAGCTTTCACTGCATGGGCTGGTGGTGGACAGAAGGGTGCTTCCTTAATGAGCCTACTGCGTTAATCAGAGGGTCACCCCCAGGTCTTCCCCCCACATCCCCAGTTCCCTTCATCCATAGACCTTCCCCCCCCCTCCCAACATGGCATCTTTCACCCACAGACCTGTCTACCTCTGTGCCCCCATCCCCTCGTCAGGGTCCTGCCACCCTGGCCCCAGTGATACCCACTGTGCTTACCTTCTAATCTGGTTCCTCATGTCTGGTGACTGGATGCGGTCCCAGCAGTGGCCACCACTTTCAGTGGTGTTGTTGGAACTGGAGAGGTGCTGACCATTTAATTGGCCAGCAGCTCTCAGAGGTGGGAGTTCCAAGTGTTAAATACTTTCAGGGCAAGCCACCAGACCTGGGTGGGCTTGGCCCTGATTTTTTTCACCAGTGGGTTGGGGACCCTGGCATACTATGAAATCCAGCCCAATTGGTTTGGCCTTCCCAGTATTTAGTTAAAGAAAATTTCTGCTCATCCAATACTGGATGTCAAGCAAACAGTGTGACAAATCAGAGGCAGTGGAGGGAGTGAGAGAGGTAGTGGTGAGGTAGAGCTTAGTGTTCTCAGTGTACATGTGGATCCTGACATTGTGTTTTCAGAAGATGTGATCGAGAAGCCAAAGAGAAACATGTAGATGAAACATAGAAGGGGGCCAAGGATAGACCCTTGTTGTCCAGAGTGCAGAACCAGGAAGAGAAGTTGCAGGTGATTCTCTGGCCACAATTCGATGGATAAGAATGGAACCAGGCAAAGACAGCCCCACCCAGCTAGACAATAATGGAGAGGCAATAGAGGCTACGTCAAAGCTAGAGATGGGTTGAGAAGGATGAGAACAGATTAGCACTGTTACAGTTGCATAGTGTCATTTGTGACTTTAAAAAGGACTGTTTCGGTACTGCATTGGAGGTGCAATCCTGATTGGAGTGAATAAAATGTGCAATTATGGGAATAAAAACAGAAAATGCTGGAAAATTATGGGAATAAAAACAGAAAATGCTGGAAAAACTCAGCAGGTGTGGAAGCATCCATGGAGGGAGAAACAGGGTTAACGCTTCAAATCTGTGTGACTCTTCTTCAGTCATATAGACTCGAGGCATTAACTCTATTTCTCTCTGCAGATGCTGCCAGACCTGCTGAGTTTTTCCAGCATTTTCTGTTTTTATTTCAGATTTCCAGCATTCGCTGTATTTTGTTTTTATCTTACTGTGCAATTATGGGAAACTGATGCATTTATTTTATTTGAATCTATGGCTGCAGGTCAGAATATAATGGTAACACACCTTAACGGGCTCCATCCTGCACTCAAATTCACCTTTGAAGCAGAGCAATCAAAGGAGCACTCTTTCCTTGACGTGCTGACTGAGAGATCTGCCAATGGATCTCTGCTACTGTCTACTGCAAGCCTACACTGGTCAATATATAAGTTGGGATTCCTACAGTTCCACGTGCTATAAGATTGGCCTTATCAGCAACTTCATAAATAGGGGCCGAGCTATTTGCTCACTGTGCGAGCTTCATGTTGAAATAGGGCACATCAAAGCTATCCTGTGGGATAATGACTACCCTGCTTAGATCAGTACTCATTGTATATTGCACAAACTTATGAACAGGCCTAGGACCACCCTCTTGGCCATGAACAGTGTCCTGTTTACCTCAGGTTACCCTGGAAAGGTAAGGTATCTCAAAAATTTGAGCAACAGATGAAGCTAGCCATTACACACTATGCAGTAGCAATACGAGTGGTATTCTCCAACAGTACGCTGCTGTCAAGCTGAAAAGTTGTTCTGCTTATCACACAAATGAGTGATACGGTATATGAATCTCAGTGCTGGTGTGATGTCAGGTATGTAGCCATATGTCCCAAAGACTGGCGGATCGTATCAAACAGCGTATCACTTCGGCTATTCGCAACAGGCAATATACTCACAGTACCCAATCAGCCCGTGCTTGCAAAACTCAAAGCATTGTGTCAAGCATTAGAAGTGATTCCGCAATTGGACATCACTGGCTAAACAACAGTGATTGTGCTAAGAACTACACTGAAAATCAATTTATGATTATCAATCAAGCTCACGGTGTGGCTCACTTAAGCATGCTAGAAGCCATATATATTCACACAGAGGGCCCTGCGCTTTGCAGACAGAAAGAGCATCTCCATGCATTATGCCTTTTCAAACTAAACAAAAGCTTGGGGACCACCATTTCCTGGTTCATTCCCCATGGCAATACATAGACCGATCAGAGTTGACCTGATGAAGAATCATACGGACTCGAAACATCAACTGTGTTCCTCTCCGCAGATGCCGTCAGACCTGCTGAGTTTTTCCAGCTATTTTTGTTTTTGTTTCAGATTTCCAGCATCCTCAGAATTTTGCTTTGACCTGCCTGGCTTGAATTTGAAACAAAAGCTTGGAAGTTAACTATACTCTGCTGCATTCTTCATGGCAATGGCTCTACCAATCAGTGTCCACCTGCCAACCAATCAGCACTCTCTTCCCATGCAGTATAAATTGTTGTTCCCTTTACTGTTGATTTATCTTGAGTAGCTGTCTTGATGAGTGCAAGATGAGAAACTTCAATAGCATGTCTCTTTTTCAGCGATATTCACGTTCTGTACTACCAAACAACTATTTATGGGAAAGATGGATACAGATTTGGGAGGCGACAACAGATGCAAGGACTTTAGAGAAGAAAAGGAGATTGGAAATGGGGTGATATTTTGCAAGGATGGAACTGTCAATGTTTTTTTTAGAAGAGGGTTGATGATGGCAGATTTGAAGCAATGGGAAACATTGTGTGAGGAGCAGGAACCACTAATAATATTAGCTAACACGGGCACCAGGAAGAAAAGTTCATTGGTAGGCAGTTTGCTGGGATTAATGGCAAGGGATTAGAAAGTGGGTCCGTCAGACAAGGTAAGCTCAGAGAAAGCACGATAGATAAATCTAGAGAAAGATGTGAGCTCAGGGCTGGGACAACAAGGAACATTAGGGGAAGTTTCTTCCAACAGGCCAGGAGAAAGAAGGGAAATGACAGAAGCAGCTCAATAGTTGATTTCAATCTAGGTTTAAAAATATGGTATGTGATGGAGATGAAATGCTGGAGGTTATCTTTGTATTCCAGGATCATCCTGGAATAGTCAGCATTTTGGGCAAAGGGGAGCATACTGCTTTATGTGGTCCAACCAGATCTAGCAATGGAAGGCTAAGCCAGTTGTCTATCACTGACTTTCAAGTACATGTCCCTTGGCCTTAAGGAAGAAGAATAAATAGATTGAAGAAGTGTAATGGTTTCCATGGGGACAAGAGTATGATAAGTGGTGTAGAGAGTGTGAATGAGGACTGTGATCGCTGCAGAAATGTCATAATGAATGAAGGATAGGCAGCTGCAATTTTGAAAGTGCAGTTGTAAGTGAATTGATAGAGAGTTTTTCCCAGCGGTGGACACAGGATACAAGGGGAATTTAGGTCAAGTGTGACACAAGGAAGTGATCAGAGATTGTCTAATCTGTGATTGACAAAAAGAGAGTAGCGAAGCCATGTGGAATGGCAAGGTCAAGGTGGTGGCTGTGAATATGGCTTGAGAGGGAGAGATTTAGGGAAAAAAGGATGGCAGTAAACTCAGAGGATACAGCATAATGGGTTAACCCCACCAAAATTTTGGGTTTACTTTAATGACATACAAAGATAATCATTACCAAGAGGAGCAGGTAAAATCTCTGACTCCATTCATTATCATTATAATGAAGTCCTTAGCTTGGTTCAGTTAATGATTCTCTTGCCTTAGAGTGAAAAATTCATGGTTTCAAGTTCACCTTCAGGACTTTACAAGATTATCTAGACTAATGCTTAAGTGCTATGCTGAGGAAGTGTTATATTGTTTTCTGGAGCTGTCTTTATAATGCCACATTGCCATTTTGAATGAATATAACTAATCCTGTAACAATATTTAAAGAAAGAGAGGATTGTGTGGTGTTCTGGATAATATTGATTCACCAATGATCAGCACAAAAAAAAACCGATGAACAGATTATTCATTTTATTTGCTGTTTGTCAAACCTCGTTGTTTAACTGGTTGCTACATTTGTCTACATAGCAACAGTAACTATTCTTCAAGGAACTAATTACATGATGGCGAGCACGTGGATATGCACCAGATGTCTAAATCTCAAAAAAAAAAATAGATGTAGAGACAAAGCACTCGGTACATTTCAATTTGGGCAGTGAGTACGAATGAGGGCAGGAGTCAGCACACAAGTCGTGTACCAGGCTCATTCAGCTTGCAAGATCTACATAAAAGAAGTTCACCTATAATATGTCTGGACTGTGTGACCAGCTTTAACTGCATAGAACCTATGTGGAATGGGAAGGCTGCCATAAAATGTGTTTAGAAGACTCAACTACACTCATTGGTCAACCTCTGCTTCTCTCTCCTCAGCATTCCCCCCTCCAGGACAATTGTGTCTGATCTTTGGTTTTCTAGCCAATACCTGGTACCCTTTCCCTGCCAGGAAAGTGCTTGACACAAAGCAGTCTACAAGCAGACTTGCACTGATTGTTGGATCCAGCAATGTGAACCTATTATTACGTAACTAGACAGTGAGAGCATTGGTGCAAGTACCATAGAACTCAGACCTATCATAAGAACATAAGAAATAGGAGCAGGAGTAGGCTATTCAGCCCTTCGAGTCTGCCCTGCCATTCAGTGAGGCCATGGCTGATCTTCTACTTCAGCACTATTTTCCTGCACTATCACCTATCCCTTGATGTCTTTAGTATTCATAGAATTCCAAAGATTCACCACCCTTGGAATTCATCTTCATTTCAGTCCTAAATGGCCTGCCCCTTATTCTGAGACTGTGGGTGGAATTTTCTGGTCCCACCAGCGGCGGGCATTGTGGCAGGGGGCACTGGGCAATTCAGAGTGTGGCTAATAGTCAGTTTCCCACTGATGTGAACATGGATCACAATGTTCAGCTCCCAGTTTTCATGCTGGGTTGGGTTGCCTACCGCGCCATGTCGGGAATTGCATTTGCATGCTTTTGAATTTCATGAATGCTTATTAAAAACCCAGCTCACTCGAATCATGCCCCCACTCCAAACCTAATGGCCACACCAGCAGTTAGTTAGAGCAGTGTCAATCAACAACCGGATATAACAGACATGCACCTTGCGAGCTGCATTTCACTCGCGACTTTGAGGTTTGTGTGCGAAGTGGTTGCCTCCCTTTCATGGCTGCTCTGACTCTGTGCCAGGGCTGCTCAGGCAAAGCCAGCGGGAAGGGAAGGTCAGGGGTTGGAAGGGGCATGCTTGACTGGGGGTTGCGGGGGAGGTGACTAGACAAAGGCAAGAGAAGGGCTGGAAGGCACTGGCTTGACATTTTTTTCATTCATTCACAGGACACGGGCATCACTGGCTGGGCCAGCATTTATTGCCCAACCCTAATTGCCCTTGAGAAGGTGGTGGTGAGCTGCCTTCTTGAACCGCTGCAGTCCATGTGGTGTACCCACAGTGCTGTTAGGGAGGGAGTTCCAGGATTTTGACTCAGCGACAGTGAAGGAATGGTGAGTGACTTGGAGGGGAGCTTCCAGGTGGTGGTGTTCCCATGTATCTGCTACCCTTGACCTTCTAGATGGTAGTGGCTGTTGGTTTGGAAGGTGCTGTCGAAGGAGCCTTGGTGAATTCCTACAGTGCATCTTGTACATGGTTCGCACTGCTGCTACTGTGTGTCGGTGGTGGAGGGAGTGAATGTTTGTGGCTGTGGTGCCAAACAAGACTCAGGTGTCAGTCGAGGTATTTGGGCACCTTAACTCATGCTAGAATGCATTGAGGCTTGGGGCCAGATGTTGATTGGGTTTGAATGACCATTTGTCCCTCTCATAGAAACATGTTAAGGTCACAAGGATCCAACTGTAGAAGAGCAAAGGCTAAAGTGCAAATGCAAAAAGCTCTAAAGATCCCTACACAAGGCAGCTGAGAGGTTCAGGCTATGCACACCTAAATGATTACTGTCATTACATTAGTGCAAGTTTTGCCTCTAGTATATGCTAGGGGAGGCAGCCTGACAGTGCCCTGACTGAGTCTGATAGCACCTGGCTGTAGTCATCCAGATCTAATCCCCTTTGTGAAAGTGCTGTAATGGCTGGGGTGCTCGGGGGATGGAATGTGGAGGTCAGTTTCTAGTGATCCTTAACACTGGACGATAACTGCAGGGGACCATCTAGGGATGGAACGCTCGGAATGAGAGCTGCACAAGAGCTTCACAATGATTCCCTAACTTAGTGATGGAAGGTGATCATTGCAGGGTAATGTTCAATCATATCTCTGTTCACTTTTCTCACAGATAAGAGGAGGAGTGCAGAATAGAGGCAGCAGGCAACACTGCCTTTTTCATGGCTTTCATGCAACTGAGGAGGAGAAGTTGGGCCCATTTGCAGTCAAGCAGGACAAAGGGAAGAGCCTCACCCTGAGGAACATGGGCCAGCAGGTCCCCATGACAATCCAGAAGCTGAGGCGGAGAGACCAATTCCACAAAGGTGTTTGGCGCAACCCGGAGCATACCAAGGATCCTCTCATACTTGCAGGTGAGCATGAGACAGTGAAGGGAAGTGGTGGCTGCCTCATCAGACACATTCTTCAGGAGGATCTGATGTCGCACAGCCTGGGAGGCCATCCATTGCCAATGGCTCTAAAGCTGACTGCCACACTCAAATATTTTACGAGCGGCTTGTTCCAGGGCTCCACTGGAGACCTCTGCAGAATATCACGATATCTTGCTCATAAATGCATCCGAGAGGTTACCGACACCCAGTTCAGTAAGACACACAATTACGTCCAGTTCTGACTGGATGGAGCCAGCCAGGCTGCCAGAGCAGTGGGACTTGCAGCGATTTCCAGCTTCCTATGGGTGCAGGGTGCTATCGACTGCGTATATGTGGCTTTAAGAGCTCCCTGGCAGCAGCCACAATGATTCATCAATAGAAAAGGCTTTCACTCTCTCAACGTGCAGCTCATCTGTAATCATCAAAAGCAGATTATGCAGGTCTGTGTGAGGTACCCTGGGAGTTCACACATCTCTTACATCTTGTCTCACTCGGAGGTGCCACAGACCTTGGAGGGCTCTCAGTGCATCCAGGGTTGGCTCATCGGTGATAAATTCAACCCCCAAAACACGTGGCTAATGCCATCCATTCGGCGACCATAAAGTTCTTCAGCGGAGAGGTACATTGCAGGTCATTCCATGACACCCCCTTCCATTGAGCAGACCGTTAGCATGCTGAAGATGCACTTCTGATGTCTGGACCAGTTAGGTGGCGCTCTCCAGTACTCTCCCCAGAGGGTGTTCCACATAATTGTGGTTTGCTGCACTCTACACAATCTGGTGGCCCAAATTGGGGATGAGTTACCAATGGAGAGATGGAGGAGCTGCACATCTCCTCCAATGAAGTGGATATCATGAGGGATGAGCTCAATGAGGGCGAGGATTTTGAGGCCTTCAAGAGGCAGGAGCAACACTGCCAACCTCAGTGCACTCGTGGTAGTATTCTTGGAGCATTGAAAGGTACCTCAAGGAAGACAATTATCAATCACTGATCCTCATCTGAACATCTGTGGTCTGATCTGAATCCAGACTGCGGCATGTCTCATAGGCCATCCCTCAGGCAAGAATAATATTCTGGCTTCATCCTCACACTGAATGATGTTCCTCCCCTCTGTGAGTGCCTGAGGGCCCCTCCCGGACTCCTTGAGGAGAGAGGGCTCCTGAAGGGAGCTCAAGGTGATCCGTCCCCCTCCTGCGTAGCTACTGATGTCCCCACTTATGGCTATAAGCGATGGTGGGCAGATCCAAGAGCTTATCCGGCACAAACTGCTGGACCAAGGTCTCCACGGCAGTCAGCACCTTTCCAGTGGTGACTTTGTTGCCCTGGTATGTGGGTAACATGACATCAGACAGAGCACGGATGGACCCCTCCATCCTCCATTCTAACCTAGTTACGGCCTCTGACAACCCTGCCTGCTGTGTCCATGCCTGCCTTTGGATCTTCAACATCTCTCTGAGGGCCAATTCCAAAGGCTTGTCATTGGACTTGGACTCAGCAGGAGCCTGGCCTACAGCAGTCCTCCGAGTGTCGGTGACTTTGGCTGCTACTGCCTCCGCCTGCTGTGGACCCGAATCTGTGCTGTGCTCATCAGATGGTGACCCTGAGTGGATGGGGCCTCACTGGCTCGCTGGGAGACGCCAATCTCGCCTTTGGCGCAGGAACAGTTGTGATCCTCACCTGCCTGCCCTGCTGCTTGCTGCTCAAAGGGAATCAGTGCCTGCGCTCTGGAATGTTCCTTGGGTCTGGGATCTCTCCATGTTGTTGTGGACAACCCTTTCCTGCCTAAAGACAGATGGACAGATTGTGAGCAGGACAGATGCCAAAGCAGATGATAAGCTTGCATGCCTTGTGTGTGTGCTAAGGGCTGAAAATGCGACTTGTGCAGGATGTGACAAGAGATGAAGATGTAAAAATGTATTTGAGAGAACCAGTGATGATGTCCCTTGTGCTGGTAGTGTGTGAGATCCTTGTGGACTGTAATCCTGCGAGTGCCTGATGTCCTTATGAGAGTGTGAGTTGAGATTGTTGATTTACCCTGGCAGAGGGGATGAGATCATTCATCCTCTTCCTGCACTGGATATCGGTCCTCTTCTGAGAAGCACTGGCACTGAACGCCCTGGCAACCTGCTCCCAAGCCTTGGCAGTGAGGTTGGTGGGCCTCCAGCTCCCACCATGCGGATAAGGAATCTCTCGCCGATCCTTGACTGCCTGGAGGAGTGCTGCTTGTGCCTTATTGAGCGCACAGTGCTTGTCTCTTTTCAGAGCCATCACTTGCCACAACAAGTCCTGGGCCGCAGAGAGTGAACATGTGCTGGTGGCATTTAAATATGGCACCCAGACATATAAGCCGATGAGGTCATAAAGACGCAGACAAATCCCACCACGAGATATGATCTGCTGCTTGTGCATGCATATATAATGAGCGGAAAATTCTGCTCTGTGTCTCCGGGTTCTAGACTCCCCAGCCAGGGGTAACATCCTTCCTGTATCTACCTTGTCCAGCCCTGTAAGAATTTTGTATGTTTGAAATAGATCATTTCTCATTCTTCTAAACTCCAGAGAATAAAGGCAATTTCATCATAGGAATTAATTTAGTGAACTTTTGTTGCAATTCTTTTAAGGCAAGTTTCTCTTTCCTTAGGTAAGGAGACCAAAACTGCACACAATATTCTGGAGGCAGTCTCACTAAGGTTCTTTATAATTGCAGTAAGACATATTCACTTCTGTACTCAAATCTTGTAATAAAGACCAGCATACCATTTGCCTTCTTAATTGCTTGCTGTACCTGCATGTTAGCTTTCAGTGACTCATGAACAAGGATACCCAATTCCCTTTGAAGTTCAACACTCCCCAGCCTCTCACCATTTAAAAAAATACTCTGCATTTCTGTTTTCCCTATCAAAGTGGATAACCTCACATTTCTCCACACTGTATTCCATCTATCAGCTTTCATCTATTGGGAAGCACGTTGTGGGGCTAGAAGACTAGGTAAGATGTTACATAACTGCAAGCTCTTTCTTTCAGAGATCTGCAGCATGTGTTGAAACATCAAAGGATCTCCATAATTTCCATAAATGATCTGTTTTATATTCATGACATAAAGAAAGAATTTCCACAATGTTTAAAGTATAATAATATGTAGGTTTTGAGGAAAATACTAACAATTCTCGGGACAAAATAGAAAGAGTTTATTCTGCATTGTACTGTGTTGTAATTGACCTGGGAATGAATGATGCTGACATTTTTAATCAACTGGAAAAATCTCTTCATCTCCTCAGGTCTGATTTTCCATACTTGAGAAACACCAAAAAAGCAGTATCATTTGCCAAGATTGGAGGTTATCTGCCCTCATGACTGACTGACAGATCTTGCTAATGCACATGACACTGTACCTACTACAACTGACAATATAAGTTGAACTTCTAAAGTTGATAAGCAGTGAGAAATCTATGGAATTGATACAGTACAGTGGTAACTCAACTTAATTTGCTCCACTGTGGTTGACATAGCAGAGTAGGTCTTAATTGAATTAAGCATTATCTGAGACTGAAGAAGATCCAAAAACGAAATAGAAAGTCTGACAACTAAAACTAATAGTGGCTTTAAAACATTTATATGATTTGGTTGAATAAGCAAACTGAGATGAATAATAAACTGAGGTTATACTCTAATATAATAGCAAGGATACAGATGGATGGTATGAAGACATTACATTATCAATAAAAAGTAATGTGAAAAATAAATTAAAAACCAACCATTAAAAATGTCCTGATAAAAAGTTGAAGATGAAGTTGAAGGACAACCATCACTAAGGGTATATCAGAGAAGAAGTAGAGTGTACTTGTAATTATAAGGATGGAATAAATGAGATAGACATAGACTCAGGATAGACAAAGAATAATGCCAAAAAAAGCCATGAAATTGACACCAGCAAGCAGGATAGGCTTTTACAGTACACAGCAAATGTGGTAACAAGAATCGATGGAATAAAAAACCTGAAAGCATCTTGGTGATCTTACAGAGGTATACAAGATAGCAAATGATGTGGAAAAATTTTATTTGGAATATTACTTTGAAGTAAACCATGAGAGTAAAGCATTGGAACACAAGCTCAAACTAGTAAAAGGATTGATATTTGAAAATTCTCCTTCAAACAGAGAGTAATGAATATTTGAATTGGGTATCTAAGTGGAAATGCAGAAATGAAAAACCCTGAAATTATTTAAGATACAATTATATACTGCAATGGGGGAATTTTCTGTCTGGAGGAACTCATTTGGAAGTCTCTCAGGTATTTAAAGGGCTTATTTAGTTGAACAGTCAAGCAGGTTTGCTTAGCTACTAGTACGGCAGCACACTTAGTGCTTATAAAAATAGGAATGGATAGAACAAGTAACTTGTATCCTGTACTGAGACCATGTGAGAAATACTGGGATATAAACTTGTCTTTGGTGTAGCATAAAATGGGCAATAAGGAATCGGCAAACAACAATGAATAAGAAGATTGGGCAGAGTGCACAATGAGTGGCCAATTCAGTATTGCCTCTTTTGCAATGCTGCATTAGACAAATTTATACCACATTGGGCTGAGAATAAGGGAAAACTCGGTGGTAATCCTGCCCCAACCAAGTTTTCCCTTCCCCCATGGTAACCTCCTCTAGCTGCCCTTTTCTCACCCATCAGATGCACCGAATGTTTCTCTGTACCGGAAAGAGAACAATTGGCTAATGCTTCAATCTGACAGCCAAAACCTGGCAATTCATCCATATGCTTGAGCAGAAAATGTTAAAATCTTAAAGAATGTGGTTGGGTTTTGCTGCTTGTGGTAATTTGGAGAGGGAGGGCTTGTGGTGCAATGGTAGTATTCCTGAACCCTGGGCCAGTGGCTTCAGGTTTAAGTCCCAGTTCAGGACTTGATGATCACAGAAGGTGTATTCATAATGTGGCCAAACAGCTTGATTATCAGCCTGAAAATCCTTCCAATACACTTGATAGTAGGAGGTAAGAGCAGGAGAGTTTCCTGGTCAGCCATACTATACAGGGCAACAGAAGACTACAGCAGTATTTTGCCAAGCATGATCATGGGCCAATCCAATGGAAGTCCATGATTGCCAATGCCCTCTTAGGGCATGGAACCTAGAGGAGGTAGCTGGGAAAGATGCTACTGCCAGTACCACAAACTGAAATTCCCAGTTGTTTGTCCTCCAGAAGTCACACCCATTTGTGGTATTCTGGTCTAGTTCACCAACAAGTTCTTAACTAGCAAACCCAGTCAAGGAATGGCATCATTAGGGAATATTAATATAAGCACATTACTGCCCATTATAGTGCCTTGGCATGCATTAATGAGCCATAGCCATATCTAACTTGCATAATTTTGTGGCTCGCAAACTGCAGACCCAGCCCATGTGTGACTTTAATCCTTTCACATAGGGGTCAGGTTCATAGCACATTTTGTGAGCTGTGATGGAGTGCATGAGAAGTGTGGGTGCAGAGTTGGGTCAACTGGAAGGCCCATCTCAGTTCTCCAATGCAGCAGCCCACCTCCCAACATTTAGAGACTTCCCCTCAAACACCTGTCCCCCCATGCCACTCCATACACTATTCATCCCTGACACTCCATGCTTCCTCACATTTTCCCACGCTACCTCACCTTTTCCTATACCACTTCACCTTTTCCCATGCCACCTCTATGCTCCATGTATCCTCCATAGAACCATAGACAAGTTATTGCACAGGTAGAGGCCATTCAGCCCATCAGACCTGCACTGGCCAAAAGAAGTTGAAGTCCCCAACGATTACTGCCCTGTTGTTTTTGCACTCATAAATCTGTCTACATATTTGTTCTTCTAACTCCCTTACACGATTTGGGAGTCTTTGGCACAGTTCGAACAATATGGCTGTCACTTTTTTTTTATTTCTGAGCTCCAGATGGCCTAATTTAATGCTTCATTTAGTATATCATCCCTCCTCACAGCTATAATTGATTCTTTAACCAATAATTCTACACCCCCATCTTTTTATCCCCCCCTCTATCCTGCCTGAAAATTCTATATCCATGGACGTCAAGCTGCCATTTTTGCCCCTCTTTAAGCCAAATTTCTGTTGTAATGATGATATCATGCAGCCTTGTGTCTATCTGTGCCCTCAACTCATCCCCTCAATTTGCTGCACTCCTTGTAATTACATACATCCCTTTTAACACTACCAAATTCCTGTGCTGTACACTTTTTAACCTGTGCTTCTTCTGTCTTTCAGAGTTACTCACTAATTCTTCATCCCCCATTCCCTGCTCTGAAGTTGCCCTCAGGTTCCCATCCCCATGCCAATCTAGTTTAAACCAACTCACCCCCACACCCCCTCTCACCCAACAGCACTAACAAATCTCCTTGCGAGGATATTCGTCCAAGTCCTGTTCAGATGTAGGTCATCCAGTTTGTACAGATCCCACCTTTCCTAGAAACGGTCCCAATGCCTCAGAAATCCGATGCCCTCACACACCAGCTTTACAGCTATGTGTTTAATTGCTCAATTCTCCTATTTCTATATTCATTAGAACTGGGACTAATCCCGAGATTATTGCTTTCAAAGTCCTGCTTTTTAATCTCCTTCCTAGCTCCCTGAAATCTGTTTTCAGGACCTCATCCCCTTTCCTACCTATGTAATTGGTACCAATGTGGACCATGACCTCTGGCTAATCACCCTCCCTCAGAAGAATGTCCTGCAGCCTCTACGTGGCATCCTTGACCCTGGCACCAGGGGGGCAACATACCATCCTGGAGTCACGTTTACAGCCATAGAAATGCCTGTTTGTTCCCCTAACTAATTAATCTGCTATCACTACTGCTCTTCCTTTCTTCTTCCTCCCTTCCCGTACAGCAGAGCAGCCTGTGGTGCCACAAACTTGGTTCTGACTGCACTCCTCTGAGGAAACAACGCATTCACCAGTATCCAAAACGGAAAACCAATTGATGAGCGGGATCCCAGGAATCCTGCACTACCTGCCTAGTTCTCTTGAATTGCCTGGTGGTCACCCATTCTCTTTCTGCCTCCAGACTCCTAAACTTCGGTGTGATCACCTCTCTGAACATGCTATCAACATAGCTCTCAGCCTCGCAGATGCATCACAGTGACTCCAGCCATGGCTCAAGCTCAGAAACCTGGAGCTCATGTTTCTGCAGCTGGTGACACTTTCTGCATATATGGTTGTCCAGGACACTGGTAATGGCCACAAATTCCCGTACATTACAGAGCACTCATTCCACACAACTGAGCTGTCCTGTTATGACTTCAATTTACTTCCCTTATGTTAATTTTATTTTACTTTGGTTTACTTATATAACTTTATTTTACCTGAACTTGATTTAACTTTACTTCACTATCACTTGTGCTTCTTACTTAAATCGAAGAAGCTTTTTATTTTTCAAAAGAATGTGTTTTTCTAATTTTCAGCTGCTTGAAGATCCTCTAAACAGCAGATTCTCAACAATCAATCAACCCTTGTGGTGTCACTCTGGATAGTTTCGAACTTAGACCTCTTGTGCAGCTTTTCAACTCCTAGTCTTCTGGAGGCTAAGATAGGTTGATAAATAAAAAGAAAAGAGCAAGAAAAAAATCACCTCCCTCCTCACCTCACTGAACTCCCTTACTTATCAAACTCGCAGTAATTCCACTCTGTACCAGTTGCACACCATGCCAATGCACTTAGTCTCTCTTATTTGTACTACTGAGATTCAGATGAGTCTCTTACCTGATAGTTACAGAATGAGATTAGGCCCGTTACTTAATTTGCTGAACTCACCTACTCTCCAGCAAAGAGGTTTGATTTGTTTGATTGGCCCTGCCCCAAGCCTCTTAGAAGCTTAAAACTTAAAAACAGTAAATTTAAGTTAAATACTAAATTGCCAATAAGCAGTATTAGATTTTGTAAAAGATTCGCCCTTAATATTTTAAATTTTAAAATGGCCACTCACCCAGTATGTTCTATGTACAGTTCTCAGGAGCTATGCAATTGTAATGGGAAATATTTTAAACTTGTTGAAGAAAAGTATATAAGTTACTGGATGGAGTGACTTGTGACCACCTTTGAGAGGTTAAAGGCTGTATTAATAAATGGACCTGTTTTGGTTGCTCCAAACTTCAATGAACCATTCAAAATAGCTATTGATGCTAGTGATATAGGTGTAGGAGAGCTATTGCTATAAAATGCCTCATTTTGTACTAGTATAGACCACCAGTCATTTATTTCTCAAGAAAGCTTAATACATGTCAATGAAAATACTCCACAATTGAGAAGGTGTTGGGATTTGTGAATTCTTGTTACACGCTTGTTGTGGGATGGCTGAGTTGGTACCATAATTACCACAGAAGGAAATGTTAAGTCATGTTTCGGCTCTTGAACAATTTGAAGTCTTGTGGCAATTATGGTTTTATGTAATGTGTGGTATACCTTTAAGAAGGAGGATCACATGATCTTGTGTAACCAATAGAAAAATAGCACAGGCTACCTCTGTAGTCAGTAGAATGGAGATAGAGTTTGATGTGAAAGCACACATGAGTTGCTGCTGAGTACCTTTGTAAATAAACATAATGTTTTCCACCTAAGTGTCTGCTGATTAACTCTATGTAAAGTGCCAACTCGGCCATCCCACAACAAGTGTGCAACTGGGATTCACAAGTCCCAACAAGTATATATTTCAAATAATCAGGAGAGACATTAATTCATATTGATTATAATCTACTAGTGTTTTTGGAGAAGTTCCACATGAAGAATCTTCTGTTGTTTTTGCTGGAGTTTGATGCAGCAGACCTTCAAAATTGAGCATTTTGCCAGGAAAATAAATGTAATTGCTGATGCTTTGTCCAGTGTTTAAGGAATGGATGTATGAGATGATGTTTGAATCCTGCTAATCCTAAATGGTTCATTTACTTGCTAATGCTTTGGTTAAGCCCTTATAATTTTGTAAAAACAATATGTACAATTATGAAATATGAAAAGGTTACCATTTTTAATTAATTTATGTGATGTGGGCATCGCTGGCTAGGCTGTGTAGTGCGTAATAAGCTATTTATTAAAATGTTTGAGTTGATAAGCACTTGCTATAGTTCAAAACTATTGCAAAGAAATCTTTACTATGGTAAAACTACCTTTACCCAAGGGAGAAAATGTGATGGAATCTAAGGGCAAAGTTTGTATTTTTTGAGAAGAGAAACTGAGAAAGGAAACTGACCTCCCAGTTGTTAAGAAAAGACTAAAACTGAGAATTGGAAACCAAAACTTCAGGTTGAAAAAATTATAGAAGGAGATAGAGCCATCAGAACTCAGTAGATGAGTCCAGTGGTGCAGTACAGGTAGGCTGAAGAAGATGGAGGCTAGATACAGAAACTGAGAATAAGCAAAGATTTAATTGCTGCAGCTGTTTCTGTTACTTGAAGTTGACATTGTTGGATCTACATCATTCAGATCGAGTGAGTTGATTCTGCAGACGTGCCATTTTTGGGGAAGACCGTGCTTTTGGAATTCAGTTTGGTTGTGCACTGTTGTTGGATCAGAATCATTCCTAGAAGGAGAGAAGCTGAAATTGTTCATAAGGAAGACAGAGGACAGGATTTCTCTCCTTTCGGGGGTGAAGTTGAAGCGCGGGCGCACACAGGTGCATCTCTGATCGGTGCCACTGATTGGAGGTGTGCCACCATTTTATGTGTGCAGCCAATTAAGTGAGACATCTGCACAGAAATGCTGTGCACTCCCTGTGCAGGTAGGGGGGAATCCCTAAACCTGAGAGTGTGCTCTTTCGCGCATGTGCACAAAACAGCGCACTCATCTCCCTGAGGCTAAGTGCTGCCTCATGGAGATCACCTCTACTCTCAAAAATATTAAAAATAGAAAAAACATTTCCCTGACATGTCCCCTCATGTGATACTGTCACATGAGTTGGGACATGTCCATAATTTTTTTAAAAACTTTAATTAAATTTTTTCAAACCTACATGAAAGCCCATTCTGCTGGTGGATGAGGTTTCACGCTTTTTCTAATTCCCACCAGGGCTGGCCTGCCCGCCAACATTAAGGTTGGACGGGCAATTCCTTTAATTAGTTTAATGACTCTGTCAATGGCCTCAATTGGCCGTTGACAGGATGGCGGGCGCAGAGCTGATTTTGCTGTGCCCCCGCCTACCTGAAAATTTAAATGGGGTGCGGTAACATCGGGAGTTCCGCCCGACGTCACCACACGTCATTCTACGCATCGGCGAGCAGGCCCTGCCCCCCGCTCACCGACGGGAAAATCCTGCCCAGAGTTTTGAACTTAATGACTGAGTTTGATGACATGTGTGCTGAGCAGATTGCTTAGCCAATTCATCTGCCTTAGTTGTGTCTACCATTTAACGTGTAGTTTATAGTTTATAATTGGCCACAATTTGCCTGTTAATTCATATTTAATTTATGTTGATTTGGGGTTTTAGAGTATAGGAGGGTACTGAGATAATATTTAGTGCTTGCTTTGTTTGATTTTTTTATAGTAAAACTTCTTCTGCATTCAACTGTGGAATCTTGTGGCTTTATTTTTCAGTAAATAGCTGGAATTTCAGATTTCTTAGCAACATGTCAAAGCACTTCACACAATCACAGGAACACAGAATCGTAGATAGTTACAGCACAGCAGGAGGCCATTTGGTTCGTGGTGTGCGCGTCGATTCTCTAAAGTAGCAATTTACTTAGTGCCTCTGTTACCTTCTCTCCATTGCCCTGCACACTGAATCTGAATCTACCACACTCTCAATTGGTGCATTCCAGACACCAAACACTCGCTGTGTGGAATAATTTTTCCTCATGTGTCCATTGTTTCCTTTGCAAATTCCCTTAAATCTATGCCCTCTTGTTCTCGATCCCTCCATCAATGGGAACAGTTTCTCCCTATCTAAACTGTCCAGACCCCTCGTGATTTTGTCTAGGTTTGACAAATCTCTTTTTGAAGGAAAACAATCCCAGCATCTCCAATCTATCTACATAACTGAAATTCCTCATCCCTGGAACCATTTTTGCAAATCTTTTCTGCACTCCCTCTAATGCCTTCATATTTTTCCTAAAGTATGGTGCCCATAACTGGACACAATACTCCAGTTGAGGCTGAACCAATATACTTCACAAGTTTAACATAACCTCCCTGCTCTTGTACTCTATGCCCCTATTAATAATATCTAGGATGCTGGATGCTTTATTAATTGCTCTGTCAACCTGTCCTGCCACTTTTAATGATTTATACACACAAAAAACCCAGGTCCCTTTGCTCCTGTAGCCCTTTTGGAATTGTACCCTTTACTTTATATTGTCCCTCTGCAATCTTCCTACCAAAATGAATCACTTCACATTTTTCTGCATTAATTTCCATCTGCCACCTGTCTGCCCATTCCACAACCTGTCTATGTCTTTTTGAAGTTCTACGCTACCTTCCTTACTGTTTACAATGCTTTCAAGTTTCATATCATCAGCAAATTTTTAAATTGCATCTTCTTCACCAAGGTCTAAGTCATTAATATATGTCAGGAAGATCAGGAGTCTGAACACCAACCCCTGGGGAACTCCACAACAAACCTTCCTCCAGTCTGTAAAACATCCAGTAACCTCTACACTCTGTTTCCTGTCACTCAGCCATTTTTATATCCATGTCGCTAATGTCCATGGGATATAACTTTGCTCAAAAGTCCATTGTGCGGCACTTCATCAAAGGCCTTTTGGGAGTCCATGTACAACACAACAACAGCTTTACCCTCATCAATCCTCTCTGTTACCTCATTGAAAAACTCCAGCAAGTTAGTTAAACATGATTCACCTTAACCTTATCTAACCTTAACAAATCTATGCTGAATTTCCTTAATTTACTCACACTCACCTAAATGTCTGTTAAATTTGTCCCGAATTATCGTTTCTAGAATCTTTCCCACTATTGGGGTTAAACTGACTGGCTTGTACTGCTCAGCTTATCTGTACACACTTTTTTGAACAATGGTGTAACATTTGCAATTCTTCAGTATTCTGGTACACTCATGAATTGAAGGAAGATTGGAAAATGATGATCAGTACCTCTGCAACTTCCGGTCTCACTTCCCTCAGTATACTTGGATGCATTTCTTTCAATCCTGGTCCCTTGTCAATTTTATACAGACAGCCAATCCAATATCCCATCCTCACTGATTTAAACCCCTTAAATTTTTGAATTAATTCCCCTTTCACCATGACTCAGACAGATCTTTCTTCCTTGGTAAAGACCAATGCAAAATATTAATTTAATACCCAAGCCATACCACCTGCAACTATGCATAAATCCCCTTTTTGATCCCTAAATATCCCCAGTCCTCCTTTTGCCACCCTTTTGCTATTATGTGCCTATAGAAGACTTCTGGATATCCTTTTATGTAAGCTGTCAGTCTCTTTTCATGGGCCAGAACTTTCTCATAAAATGACAGGCGGTGACGTCGGGTGAGTGTCCTGATGCCACCATGCACCATCGCAATATTTCCCTGGGCAGGCGGGTGATTATCTCTGATGCACACCCTCCATTAATTAATGGGCCACTTAAGGCCCTTGAGGCAGCAATTGACAGCGATTTTCCGGGGCCCTTGTGATCTTCAGGTCATCACATGGGTACAACAGGCAGGTGGGTAGGAGACATTTGTATAAACTTCAAGGGCGGGATAAGAGGGGTGAGTGGGGTTGCGAGTGTTATTTGTCAGACATTTATGCTTAAAGTTACTGCTACTTGCCTGTGTGAGCAGGAATAGTTCAAAAGTCTTCACAGCTGCTTTGACAGGAGTAACAGCCTTCAGGTCAGGACTCTGAGTAAACATCATTTCTGGGGCCTTGCTGGTTTCAGGAAGCTTTCCTTAGCCTGGGGATGAGAGTTGTGCTATCCACCGGAGGCACCTCCTCTGAGGAGGAAGGGAGGGCCTGAAGGGGGAGGAGACAAGGAGTCCACATTCAGCCTCCAGTGGAGCCACCTTTGGGAGGAGAGGTGCAGGCTGAAGGGGCAGAGGACCAACAGGAAGCCCAAGGCGGAAGGGACCCCAGAAGATGCCACTATCCTGCTGCTGGGGTATACAGGCAGCGAAGCAGCTACCTCAATATGACTGAGGTGCAGTGCCGAAGGAGGCTCTGTCTCTCAAGGGAGACAGTCACCTCCATCTCTCAGATGATAGGCCCTGAGAACTGGGCCAACTGTGTGTGTAGGTACCCCATGCTAGTGGTGTTGCCCTCAACTTCTATGCCTCTGGCTCTTTTCAGGTCTCGGTGAGTGATCTCTGCAGAGTCTCCCAATCAGCTGTCCACGCTTGTGTCAAGCATGCATTGACTTTCATCCATTACCGCTGGGACGAGGCCAGCCAGACAGAGTGAGCCTGAGGCTTCGCAGTCATTGCTGGGTTCCCTCGTGTCTGGGGTGCAATCGATGGCACACGTGGCCATCAAGGCGCTCGTGGGTGAGCCCGGTGCCTTCATCAACAGGAAGGGCTTCCTCTCCTTGAAGGTGCAGATAGTGTGTGATCGCAGGATGCTGCTTCTACAAGTCTGTGCAAGGTACCCAGGCAGCTCCCACAGCACCTGCATCCTCAGACACTCCCAGGTGCCAAGGCTTTTCAGTGCTCTAGACCAGCAGGATGGATGGCTGCTGGGTGACAAGAGCTATCCCCTCGAAAGGTGGTTCATGTCGCCTCTCCACTATCCAAGAACAGAAGCTGAGCAGCGGTACAATAGGAGAGAACCATTGGCCTTCTTAAGGTGCGCTTTTGATGCCTGGACCGTTCAGGGGGCACACTCCAGTACCCCCCAGATCATGTCTCGGTGATAGTGGTTGCATGTTGTGCTCTCCACAATCTGGTGCTGGAAAGGGGAGACACAGTGGAGGAAGAAGATGTGGATGCAGTTGCTCCAGATGCATACAACGAGTTCAGCAGTGAGTCTGAGCATGAGCACACACAGGAGAACGCTAAGGGGGTAGACGCTGACCCGGGCATACTCGAGGGAGCCAGGGACACCCGGAGCCTTTAATCCAAAGAACCTTCAGCTAGCCCACCACAGATGGACTTCCAACACAAGCCATGGCTGCAGGCTCAATACATGATAGCTGAGTGCAAAATCTGCCTGGGTAGGGACATTAAGTGCCTTGTCAATAAAGCTCAATGTCAAACAAGTCACTCATAACACCATGGGTTCCCTTCCACCTGCAGAAGTAAAGATTCACCCTGAGCCATGCTCACATATCAAAATTTAATGATTTTACAAAATGAAGTTCAGAAAAACATAATTGCAAATGTGTTACGCATCACACTGAGTGGTCATGAACTAATAGCAGGGCAACATTAAACCATCAGTGAGAAACCCGTGGTGTGCCTAAGGTGCCTTAAGTTTACGTTTCTGGATGCTACGTCTAGGTGCTCCCCCCTTGCTGGCATTGGCATCTGAGACAGCCGGCTCATTGTGCTGTCTTGTTGGCCTTGATGACCTTGGCAGACGTCCTCTGGCCTTGGGTGGGAGCGGCCAGTTCCACAGCTGGCATCCCCCTAGTTGCTGCAGCCTCATTGGATCCCACGGTCACTGGCAGAGGGTCGGAGGAGCTGCAGCCTTCATTCGGATCACCCCGAGAGGAGTCCACAGAGATGACAGGCAGCTCCTGCACTGACGTGAGGTTGTTTCTAACCTCCCTGCTCACCATTAATGGATGGGCACCAAGCTGGGTGCCCAAACCATCTCCCATGCTGGCACTGACCAGATGAGGTCAATGCCACTGTGAGGACTTGCAGGTCCGAGCGCAACCCCAAGAAGCCCTGATTGTTCTCCTGGAGGTGCCACTCCACGAGAGTCGCCACTTTCCCCATGGAGGAAACCTGACGCTCGGCCATGAGGCTCATTGCATCGGT
The DNA here is from genome assembly GCF_017639515.1 of Carcharodon carcharias. Taxonomy (NCBI): domain Eukaryota; kingdom Metazoa; phylum Chordata; class Chondrichthyes; order Lamniformes; family Lamnidae; genus Carcharodon; species Carcharodon carcharias. The sequence continues at coordinate 81,548,613 of NC_054474.1, read as the reverse complement.
GATGCTCTGTGTAGATACCCGGAGGCTTTAATCCAAAGAACCTGCAGCTAGCCCACCACAGATGGACTTCCAACACAAGCCAGGGCTGCAGGCTCAATACACGATAGCTGAGTGCAAAATCTGCATAGGCACCATGCCATGCATAGCCTCATGTACCTCCACCAGATACCCCTGCATACCCTGCTGCGCTTCCAGCATCTGCTGCCTCACAGATGACTTCAGGGACACATCATCAGCCACCGACTGCGCATGTGCCTGATCCCTAGCAGTCCTCTGACTGCCGGCGCCATGGGCACACTCTGTCTCCGCCTGCACCTCAAGTGAGTGTGAAGTGCCCTCACCACTGTGCCCCGAAACACTAGCCAATTTGTTGCAGTATCTGTGCTGGTGCCTGCCTGGCAGAGATGGTGTGATGCTGGTGAGTCCAATTGTTCAGGGCCCTCAGCTGTGAGAGGTGGCCCCTCTGCCTTCTCCTCCTGGCCCTGCTCCGGTGATTCTGAAAGGAAGAACAATGACATTTGATTAGTTCAAGTGGAGACAATGTCAATATACATGCCTGTCCCCCGGATCATTATGCATTCATCCTTCCATAATCAATGGTCAACCCATGTTGGAAGTTTCAATCACTGAGCATTCAGCAGTGCCATGACTGCTGAGACATGGTGATGTCAGTGCTCGGCAAACACACCTCCCTGTGGCACCCCAGCCTCACTATCACCGGTAGACCTGTGCATGGTGCCTCTCCAGATCCATCACCTCCTGCTCATATCTGGTGATTATGGCCAGCTGAGCCTGGCCTCTGCAAGTCCGCATCCGCTCAGCAGAATTGTGTGCGATCTTCTCCTGAAAAGGAGAGAAAAGCATTGATTAGTCCACCCTGTACCTGGATTCCCATTGCATCCCTGCCACCCCAACCAGTAGGACATTGCAGGGCTCCAGTGATTCATCACCCTGCAGCTGCCGCACACTCACACCAAGGGTATAGGGCTGAACCCCCTTGCCCACATGCTGCCTCCATCACATTTGGCACCACACGGTCTAACCTTGTAAACTAAGGAAGCATAATCATGTGGAATGCCAAGGCCAGCGGATGGATTGGTGCCCCACCACCTGGAAGCTCCCATCCCAGTATGTTAGTCCCCTGACTTTGACATGTTTCACAGTTCCAGCACTGTGCCTAGGTGAAGATCCTTGAGGTTGCCCCCAAAACAGTGCTCTGGATGTCAGTCTAACATGTGCTGTGGGTGCAGAACCCATCTCAGCGCTACCATCTCAAGCTGAACTAGGCATGGGCAATATCTGCTGGCCCACTCAGCAAGGGACACATGCTGTGAAGGATTCAATGCTGTAACGCACTCAGAGTTAGGGGATTTGTGACTTGAGGGGAAAGCCTACCCGCTGTGTTAAGTGACCTCTTCCAACATGGTTCCCGAGCGCAAGAGGTTGTTGAATCGCTTTTGGCACTGGACCCATGAGCGTTGCACTACGCCATGGAAGCTGACTATGTCTGCCATCTCCTCCCACACATGTTTGGTCAGATGGGGGTGGGGGGGGCATCTGCCTCCCGTCCCTCAGAACGAGGACCTCCCGCCGTGCTGCCAGCTCCTTCAGGAGGGCAGCTAGGCACTCATCAGAAAACCAAGTGGCACACTGCCCTGTTGCCCTACCTTCCTGCCTGGTCTGTTCCCCAGCAGCACTCTGGGGAGCCCTTTTGATGAACAACCTTTGCAAGGCTGCCAGCGCTCTATTTGAACAAGCGACCGGGCCGCCATTGGACCCGACAGTCATTGCACTCCCACCGCCGCCTGCCCACTCCCATTATCCTTGGGAACCGCGCTTCATGCTGGGCGGGTCTTAATTGGCCCACCCATGTAAAATGGCGGCACAGAGCCGATTGCGGGTGGTGATCGGCTCTGCACCCACCCGCACCTGCTCCAGAACGGCCCACCCGATGGGGAGAAAATTCTCTCCACACTTTCTCTTTGCATTTCTCATTTACTCTTTCACTTCCTCTCTGAACCTACAGCCTTGATCTCGGCTATATTATCCACCTGACATCTATCATAAGCACACTTTTTCTTCTTCATCTTAAACTCTCTTTCATTATCCAGGGAACTCTGGATTTGGTTGCGCTACCCTCCCCCTTCGTGGGGATACAACTTGATTGTTCCTGAATTATCTCCTCTTTAAAGGCAGCCCATTGTTCAGTAATTGTTTTATCTGCTAACTTTTGAGTCTAATTTACCTGGGCCAAATCCATTCATACCCCATTCTTACACTGGATTGTTTCTTGTTCTTTACCATAGCCAACCGAAACCTTATGATACAATGATCGCTAAATGTTCCCCTACTGACACTTGATCCATCTCATTCCCACGTCATTTTAAAAATATTTGGAATGCAGTAAGTCATTATGTTAGCAACTGTTCTACACGTAGGGCACAGAATCTTCTTAGTCCCATGGTGGCAGACGTGATGGCGAGACCAGGAGGGGATTCAGGTGTCTTAGTGTCGGGTCAGCAATCCTACATGTTTCTGCCTCTGGGCAATCTTCCTGGACATTGATCATCAATAGCAGAGGCTACCTATCTGGCATCAGTGGATAGACAATTTGAATAATTAACTTAAAAGCAAAATACTGCGGATGCTGGAAACCTGAAACAAAACCAGAAAATGCTGGAAAAACTCAGCAGGTCTGACAGCATCTGTGAAGAGAGAAAAAACAAAGTTAACGTTTTGAGTCCATATGACCCTTCTTCAGACCCTTCTTCTGAATAATTAACTTCCTATTTGTGGGCTGATTGGGGATTCCAGCAGCTGACAGGCCCTCTCCTCCCACCAAGGGCCCAGCCCCACAGTTGTCCAGAGATGGCTTGCTCGCAGCTGGCCAATTGGGGGGCAGTGGAATCTGTGAAGTTAACTGTTTTTAACCACCCCCCACCCACTCTCCCAGCACTGGAACATCATTGATCAGCGGGTCACATCTGTAGGCTGCTGACCATCCTGTTGAGAAGTTTCTCTTCCACAGTAGTGGCCTGGTATCTGAGGCCAGAGCTGACTTTCAGAAATTTCAAATCTCTTCAGAGAGCATCTCAAGATAGAGGCACCCTTGCACTCCCCATTCTGCAGCAACAGCAGCACCCACCTCTGCCCATGTGGCTGCTGTCTATCCAAGGCCCCCAGGAGATCATGCCAGGATGCACATCACCAGCAAGTTCAGAGTCAAGACCTAGAAATGGTCCCGCTCCTTGGTTACCTTTTAAAGAAGATAAGATTCGACCCAAGATCTCACAAATCCACTGAAAAAAAAAACACCTGCAGACACTTTGGATATAAAGCATCTCCTCAAAAACTAGAATGGTGGTGGTAGTCAAGGAAGAAATGTTTTCAGAGCATCAAAAGAGTTCCCTTTAAATAGCACGATGTGATCTTTGACTTCATTTCAATCAGGATCAGTTAACAACTTATCTGAAGAACAGCATCATCAACCATGCAGCACTCCACAAATAATAGAGTAATGCCAGCCTAGACTCCGCACTGCAGTAAAGCTTAAATCCGCAACCTACTGACCAAGAGTTAAGTGTGCCACCAACTGAGCCAAACGGATTCCAAAATGAACATCAACAGATAATGAATAAAACTGATGACATGCACTAGTTATATTTTCACATCTTTCTTTGCATTTATTTTTATTTACTCTGACTATTATTTCACTTTGCCTCGTGCATTTTTCATCTTGCTGTCATGGCCTTATATTCATCCGGGCTCAAAGGAAATGTTCTAAACTTGACAAAATACTTTAGTAGACTTATTTAACAATTTATTAGTGAAAACTCTGATTTACTATAAGTAAATTATATTGTCATATATTTATGCTTTAATTAGGAAGATAAATTATATGAGACATCTAAAGCTATTAAACTTATTCTATGTTAAATTTAATAACACAAAGCAAAATATTTTGTATCCATTGTCAGTCTGTATAAAACAATATTTCTTCTGGAAGCATTATGGTAAAATGGCTTTAAATCAGAAAAACCATTCTCAACAACACAAGTGTTTTAAATTCTTCTCAAGATCCTTTCATCACGTTAAAGTAGATTTTAGTGTCCAAGAGGTGAGAAGCTACAGCACAGCTTATATCACCAGCAATTAACTACTGCAATAGAAAAATTGAGCAACAACCTTACAGCATTTTATTATGTTCTGTGTAATGTATGAGTATCAATACATAACTGGGGCATGTAGCAAGGAACTAATAATTGCTCAAAAAATCATTATACATTATTTAGAACTCAGCCCTGTTCCCATAATTTCTTATTTTATTGCACATATTTGTTTGAGGATAAATGGATTTGCTAATACTGGAGCAAAAATATTAATTTTATGCTGATGTACTGTAGGTTTAAAGACTGGTATTAACTCTAATGGATGAATTCTGATAATGGAAAATCTAATCCTCTGGCAGCACTTATAAGTAAAGTATATTTCAGACTCATTTACTACTTAAAGCATTCCAATCAAAACTGCAAACTATTATGATCCATTGTGTCTCCTTTTGCTACACTCCATTTGTACAGCAAACTGTGTTTTGTGCTTTCTAAGCTATTTATATGCACATAGTAACAATGAGGAAAACCATTTCTATCATCTTTATCATTGTGTACACATTATATATTAAACACATAGGAAGAATTAGTTGTTAAATGGAAAAGAATACTAAGAATATATTACTAATCACATCTAATGTAATTGAGTTCTTGTCAAGCAGCTAAGAAAACATATACTGCTGAGCATATTGCTTTCTTTTCATAATTAGGGTGCAGCATTCTAATTATTGCAATGCATGTTTAGCAGATTGTCATGTTTTTTCTGAAACTGTTATATAATACTACAGCGAGGGCTACAGAGAGGAATATGAACATCAGTTGGCTTTTAAAATTAATTTTCATTGTTATTAACATTTAGTAACACATTAATGGTTTTATATTTTATCGGTAATTTTTTCACTGAAATGTATTATTTATGAAAACAGGCCAGCAATGTTTATATATATTTTGTAAATACATTTATTTATCAGTGAAATGATGATAGGAGCAGTATTGGTTGAAATATGGAAATGCTGAAAATCTGTGAAAAACCAAAGCAATGCAATGGGTCAAAACACTGTCCTTTCACTTGCTCGGCCTTGATTAAAATTTAACCCAGACAGATGGGTGGGATGTCTCATTTCTCTATCAGCTGTAAGAGTCCTATGTGGACTGGGTTTAAGGCAATATCAACCAAATACCTAAACAGTGAAGTGCAAAGCTATACATAATTTAGCATTAATTGCTACTGAACTGGTGGATATCTTCAGACACCTCAAGGATGATAATTTGGAAAATGGAAATGTTGAACTGGTCAAGTAGGAAACAAACTTCTGATATTGAGCTTGAAGGTATATTAAGAAAACGTATATTAAGAAAAGGTATATTGAGCTTTACCCTAAAAACACTGTAACTTCTTCAGTCCTGAAATCCATTGTATGGAAACAACAGTTGTCCAGAAATATTTTGAGCAGACCCAAGCAACTCATGGCATCATTTCCGCACATTACTTTTGGAAGCAGGAACATAAAAGACACAGATTTTGTTTAAGTAAAACAATTTTTATTACTGATTTATAATGTTTTATCTTTGTTTTATGCTTCAGTAAATATTTATATCTACAGTGTTTTCTGGTCCACACATTTGTGGTTAGGCATCGTAACATTATTACAAAAACCAGAAAATTCTGAAATTCAAAAATAACTTGATCCCAAGCATTCAGGACTGGAGAGTCTCACTCAAGTTATATGTTACCTGGAAGTATTTCCTGACAGCATGGGATGCAAAAGGTGCAAATATGTTCCATTTCCAACATTATATCTCTCATTTAAATTATTTCAAAACATAATTTTAACAAAATGTTAAACATTATTCCATTGCTGCTATTATGGTTTTAGTCCTCTAAACAGTATCCTCCTTTTCTATTATTGGTTCGCCCTTCTGTTTCTTACTTTTCATTATTGAAGGATATTTGTTCTTGATCTGGATACATTCGTGCAAGAAGTTTTACTGCCTAGAAAGCATGGCAGAGAGATCACCACTGTGAACTTAGGTAAAGAACTTTCCTTCCTTATATGCCAACATAGTCCATCATTCTGTATTGGCTTAAATCTCACATTGTTTGCAAATCCTACATACTGAATAAAACAAAAATGCATATAAGAAGCTCAGTTGTGTAATTAGAAAAGCTCAAACATATACAAGCTGATGGTTCATATTTCGTTGCAACAGATTTATTATAGCACAAATAGATATATTGAGAAGATATTTCTTTGTTGGCATGCTAATAAAGCAAGTAGCCTATCTGGGCTTGTCCTGGTTATTAACTCTCCAGAGATCCCTCCTGACACTTGAGCAGAGCTGCCAGAGATGCCAGCTTTCTTCTGAAACATTAAGCAATGGCCTATCTTCTCTGTCAGATGGACATAAATAATTCCTTGAGCAGAGTTTTCCATGCCCGTTGGCATTGGGCATGTTCAGTGGCATGAGAGGACAATATGGCATGATCGGTTTCAAGCCGTGAAACCAGTTCCCAATTCTCCGCTCAGCCTGCCGCTGGCTGGATGTCGGGAACATCATTGCAATATATCAGCATATTATTATTAGGCCAGCCCACCAAAATCATCCTCCCCCACCCCACTGAATCACCTGTCCACGTCGGCGAGAAAGCACATCAACATGTTTCACAACAGCACATCAAAGGGTTGCACTTGGCAGCCTGCACCTTGAGAGGAACTCGGAGGTGAGTATACAGTAATGTTGTGCAGCACATCCCAGGGTTGCCTGTTGGACTTCAAGATTGAGGGCATTGGGGGGTTCAGTGTTATGGGCAGCCCTGCGGTCAACATGACTTGGGTGAGCTAGGGGGTGTAAGGGGGCAATGGCTGACTTGCAATTGAGGCTACTTGTTGGGGGGTCAGGGTTAATGGTAGCCCTGCCTTTGAGGCGACTGTTTGGAGGTGGAGGTGCCCAGGGGGTGGAGGCAAGGGCTGCCCTGCAATTGAATATAGCACACAAGCATTCGGAATAGGTGAGGGAAGTAGCCATGCATTCGGGAAACCTGTGAAAAGGGACCATTCTTCTGTAACTGAGACAGTTCAAGCACAGCCACATTGATTTGATTGGAGTCGGGCCTCCAGCTTATCTGCCCACTTAAGCAAAGCAGAGTCATCAAAGTATCACCAAGTGCTCCAAAGCTTTTCACACTCCTCCCCCCACCCCAGGCAGAGACTGCAAAGCAATGAGCATTTTAATGGACTGCAGAATAGTTGTACAATCTCTTCACTGAAGCTGGCCATGGAGTAGTCACTGCTGGTGGCACTCACAGCCCCTTGCAGTATCAGCATCCCGGCATAGACCAGTCTCCCCCATGGTTCCAGCTAACAGTGCAGCCTTGCAGTGTGGGTTAGGAGAATGCCTGTGCCTGAGCTGAGAGCACAACATGCAGTCCAGTGGGCAAAGCTGCTGCCAATCAGTCAGGTGGAGTGAGGTGGAGGTGGGTGGGGTTTCGGGCAGCCATGCAGCACACTAAACTCTGGCTATCCAAGTGCTGGTTCACACTTTCCAGGATGTGTTAAGGGGCCTTCACACTTAACCAGGACAGGTTCTTCATACACCAATGCTAACCATGTGTCCATCTCTTTCGTCCTGCAGGAGGAGTACATGAGAATCATGGAGCCTGGTGAACTAGCTGTATACCTGATGGCCTACAGAGAGTGAAGGCAATGGAGGAGAGAGCAACAGAGGCTCCTGGCTGTGCAGAGGCAGGAGCAGCAACCTCAGAAAGAAGTGGTGGCTGGGGCACCCACACACGCTGCCGAAGAACCACACTCAGCCATTGCTGGTCAGCGCCTAGCAACACCTGGGGTCTATAGACGCCACCTTTTGTTCCTGCAGATGCACAAGTACCAGTGCCACCAAAGATTGTGCATGTCCATGGAACTTGTCGGTCACATCTGCCACTTACTGCAAGATTTGGCACCATGGAGACATGGAAGGCATCCATTACCAGTGGCTGTGAAAGTGACCATGGTGCTCAATTTCTATGCCAGTGGCTCCTTTCAGTGCTCCACAGGTGACCACTGTAGGATATCACCAGCCTCCACTCACAAATGCATCCATGAGGTCATAGACGCCATCTTTGCAAGGATACATAACTTTGTGCATTTTGCCCAGGACCAGGACAGCTAGGATGCAAGAGTGATTGGATTCCCATAAGTTCAGGGTACCATCGACTGCACTCACGTGACATTCAGGTCTCCACTGCAACACATGGTGAATTACATCAACTGCAAGGGTTCCACTCACTAAACGTGCAGTTGGTGTGCAGCCACCAGAAATGCATCCTGCAGGTGTGTGGACAGTTTCCAGGGTGTGTGTGACTCCTACATCCTCAGTCGGTCACATATCCCTGGAGTTTTCCAGGGTCTACAGAAGCTGCAGGGATGGCTCCTTGGGGACAGGGGCTACCCACAGAGACCGTGGCTGATGACATCTTTGCAGCAGAGCGATGCTATAATGAGGCACATGCAGCAGCTTGCAACTTGGTGGAGCAGACCATCGGGATGCTGAAGATGCAGTTCTGGTGCATGGACCGGTCTGGATGCAATACAGTCCGCCGAGGGTGTCATGCATTGTTGTCAGCTGCTGCGCCCTTTACAACCTGACGCTGCAATGGGGAGATGAGCTGGCTGAGGAGGAGATGGAAGGACTGGAGGTCCCCTCCGATAAGAAGGATGCCAACGAGGATGAGGGTGAGAAGGTCCTCGGAGGCGACAAAGTCCGGGATGAAGCCTTTGCACTGGCTAGATGAGGCAGGCGCACTCAGGAGTCCCTCATAGCTGCTAGATTTGTGGAAGATGATGGTGACATGCAGTGAGGTGACCCCATAGACCCTAATATTGCATCTGTGAACATTTGACTACAGTATGGCTTATGGCAATGTGAATATCCTCTTTGAGAATGCTCCTGTCCTGGAGGCACAGTGGAGGTCCTAATGGTCGCTCAATTGCAGGAGGATGATGACAATACGCAGTGAGGACATTCCACAGATCTTCACACAGCCTCTGAGAGTGTCTGACTCCTGTCTGGCTGAGGGTAGCTCGCTTACACTCTGTGATCAGGCTCATATTATAGACACGCAGCCATGAAACTTTAGAAGTATCTGATCCTTTGTCTGCCTTCAACACCTGACCCTTTCATGAGCACAGCATCACTGGTCACAGATGCTGAAGAGATGGGGGCCAGCCCCACTTTAAAGGTGCTGAGAGCACACAGAGAGAATGACCGAACTCTGGGGCACCTGCTGACTACATTCTGGCAGCAAAGGCAAGCACCATTGAGGTGCAGGCATCAGTAATGTTTCCAGAGTGTGTGAGGCTGGACCATCACTTTGGTCTGAAGGCTGCACAGAGCACAAGGAAGAGGTATTGGAATGAGACACCTGCCATTCTTGTGCAGAAAGGTTTCACATCTGAGTGACGCATACACTGCTCATCAGAGGCATAGGCAGGGAGCCATTCTTGGAAGTTCATTGACAATAGTGAACAATATGAATAAGTGATTAACACCTAAGCCCAGGGCAACTAATTCTTCTCAACTTTCGTAACCCTGCTGTTAGGTCTTGGAGCTCCCCGGACATCCACAGCGGAGGTGAAGGCAGCCTGCTGACTGTGATGCCCTGACCCTGGCAGGCCTCCTCTGGAGAGCCGTGACTTGGAGGGCCCTGGCCTGCTTTCAGGGTCCTGCTGTGTTGCAGTGGCACCCTCCTCGACCTGTGGAGCCGGAGCTGCTGAGGTCAGAGAAAGAGGGGATTCAGAAGAGGCAGGACACTCTTGAAGTCACCTGGATGGATGGGCCTGGAGTGTGCACCTCCTGGTCCTCCTCGCTGTGGATGCCCAAGGGCCCTATGCTGACTCCTTGAGGAGAAGAGGTAACTGGAGTGAGATTGAACTGCCTGGCACCCTTTTGGGTACACTGGAAAGCTAACTATGGCATCAGCAATGGAGTTAAGCTGAAGCAGCAGTGCAGGAGTGACATCCTGGAACAAGGTCTCCATGGTGGCTGCCATCCTACCAGTGTTGGCCTTGGTGCGTTAGCATGCCAGCGCTATCACCTCAGCCTGAAGGCAGACAGACTCCTCCATTGTGCCTTGCAATCTGAGGAGTGCAGCGGACATCCCTTCCTGATGTTCCCAAGCTTGCCTTTGCAACTCCAGCAACTGTGACATGACCGAGTCCACAGCCTCATCATTTGACTGGGATTCAGCAAATTTCTGGTCTCGAGCAGTGCCCTGAGTGCCAGACACCAGGGAAGTCCCTGCCACTGCCTGCTGTGCAACAGAAAGTGCGATGTGCTCACCAGATTGTGATCCCAAGGCTACCCTAAAGCTAGGTCCCACCAAGGTGTGTGTGTCTGCACTGGTGGAGGGTGTGCGTGAGTGCTGTGATGGGATTTCAGGAAGGATGCCTTCAGATTCCACTTCAGAGGTTTCTTCAGGGCTTGATTTGAGGCCCTGGGTTGTGGACTCTGTCAACTATTTCCCAGATGTGCCTGTGAAAGCAAAGGGAGATAATTAGTGCATGGTAGTGGCCTGTGTAACAGGACACATCACTCGCAGCATGGTTGTACTGTTGCACTGTTGGACCCTCACTTGTTAGAGCAGCATCGACCTCATCATCAGCACAGGAACTGTCCAGATCATCAGCGGCCAGCTGGATGGCTCTGTTTTCAAAGTCCCTGAGGAGCTTGATTTCAGGCATTCCTCCTCCAGTCTGCGACCTCTCCCTCTTGTTGTGTGCCAGCTTGTCCTGCATGAATAGAGATGGAGAGAGTGTAAGCAGGACGCTTGCCAGGCCAGATGCTAAGTATGCCTGGCCTGTATGAGTAGTGAATGGTCCCATGAATGGGATGAGGGCAATGAAGGTGTGTGTGAGAGAGTGAATGGTAACGTCCCTTGAACCAACAGTGAGTGAGGGACCTATAGATGTGTGATGGGTTTGTGAATGTGTGAGTTGAGACTGATGAGAAGAGTGACTTGCCCTGGTAGAACGGAGGAAATCATTCATTCTCTTGTGGCACTGGATGGCTGTTCTCTTTTGAAGGGCATTCCTCACAAGCCGGATTAGTGATGTTGCTGCCCATCCTGTGGCCAGAGCGGGGCTAGAGGACATCCCGGTGGGACTCCACGGCATCTAAAAGGCATTCCAGTGATGCATCGCTGAACCTTTGGGCTGCAGTCTTTTTGCCTTTCAGGGCCTTATTTTCCCTGCAGCAATCATGGTCTGGAAGCACTGAGATGTGTGTGCGTGGCTGGACTTTAAATGTTGTGCCAACATCATTTTAACCACTTGCTACCACACTTAGTGCAAATCTGGGACATTTACGCCCTATGTCACTATTCAAAGAAAAGTAGGAAGTTCTCCTGGTGATCTAATCAATATTTATCCCTCAACCAATATCACTGAAACAAATTAACTGATCACTTATTTCATTGCTGTTTGTGAAACAAATTAGCTGTCACATTTCCCTAGCTTACAGCAGTGAGTACACTTCAGAGTTACCTTACTTGCTATGCACTATGGAATATCATGAGGTCAAAAAGGGGCTATAAAATTGCAAGTCTTTATTTTATTCTCTCATCTAATGCCCAAACCTACTTTGAAATCAATCATGTAGAATATCGGCCTCATGTATCTATTCCAGCAAACTCGGGTGCTGAGTCTACTTTTCAATCACATAGGATTCTAAGCCTTATATATTTATTCTGAAATTATTGCAGTACATCAGATGCTTCAGAATTGTTGATAGGGTTAAATATCAAAAGTTTAATCAATTCTTGACTATGCAATAAAATTTAAATTATGTGAAAAAAATGTATAATTTTAAACAATTGTACAGTAATGATTTATTTATTTGATTAATTTCCCATCCCAGCAATCTTTAATCTTTATATCTAAATCTTGCTTACTCTAATTTTATAATAGAACTTCTATGTTTGAAGTAGAATTAGCCCTCAGATAATCACATTTAATTTTGTCAGGCAGACGTTCCACAAGAGTCTAAAGTCAATGGGTGTAAAATTCAGTTCCACAGTACTGCTGGAATCCCAAAACTTCAAAAATTTTGCCTGCGCCACTTCGGGTACAGCCTGCACTGTGTGTCCTAACTCTGACACGATAATAATGATCATGACATAAAATAGCATGTAATACTGATTTGGTGCACAAACTATTGTTTTGCCCCTGGCAGGTCTAAGTAGTGCCCTCTCTTAATCACCGTCAGCTGAATATATATCCATATGTATGAGGACCAGCATCGCCCCACCCCCACCCCACCCCCCTGCCAGCAGCCCAATTTAAATGACTCACCATGAGACTTCCATGTAAGGTGCTTTTGACTTTCTTTTGCTCTGCAGTTTTAGTGGAAGTACTGCTTTAAGTGTTATCAGAGGAGTTTAGGATGGATTTAGAATGAAGTGGTATTAGAATTTGCCAAGCAGGTTGGAAGGCCTGTCAAGTAAACATATGTTTCAGAAATGGGGGCTATAGTTGCAGTTGGTCTTGGCTGCAGCATGGCATGGAGATGGAACACAGGCAGCAGAGAGGGAAAGCTCTGCAGAGAGTGAAAGAGGACGAAGCTCTCAATAGAAGGCTGTGGTCTCCAAGGGTGTTTAAAGTTCATTCCTCCTACCTCCACCTCAGTTAGGCACAGTGTCTGAGTTGGCTGTGATTCACAAGGAGGTGGTGACTGAACTGTGCCATTTGAACCACATGGAAGGGTGAGGGTGACTCTGCCAGTTGCTATTAAGATCACCATTACCATCAATTTCTACACCACTGGATGCTTCCATGCTGGAACATGCAGCATTTCCAACATATCACAGTGCCTGGGCTTCATATAGTGTATACTAAAATAAGTGCAGGTTAAACTTAAGCTAGAACAAAGGCTGTAAGGACACCTTGCTGAGGATACAAACAAGATGCTGAGATTGTCCTGTTATAAAGCTTATAACATTCTGCGCACTATTGATTTTTCTAGGGGAGCAGCTGGAGGAAGCTCAGTCCTTGCATTTTCTAATGATAATGTTTAAAGAGTCCCTAGGTATGTTTCACAGAAGAGCTAAGTTGACAATAAGACTTGTAAGGCATGCTACTGTAATAAAGTATACATTCAAGAGCACTTTGAAGTATACACTCACATGAATATTCTGGTGCAGATCTATTGGCTCACTGATTAATGTCAAGTTCATGAAGTTCATATATCTTTGGAATGAATTTGTTATTATAACATCCTCAAACAGATACCTTTTAAGCTACAATTTTCACACAATATTGTGACTATGCAAAAACAAACTGTGACTGACAACCAGAGAGGGTCTTTAATCTTGACTCTGACAATGCCAGAATAAAAAGAAACAAAAGAGAGAGAGGATTTAACCTGAGTATAACTTGCAAAGATTTTTTTGTCAGCAATATAACTACTATCTTTGTGCATTATTCATTTGATGCATTGATTTGAACATTCAACAATACTGAAATTTTGTATTGCACCTTAATCGAGAATCTGCATAAAATACAATCGTATTTGAGTACATTGAGCAGGAAGGTGAATCAATTCCTGGGGATGTCCTACCCTTGTGTGTAAGCTCCTCCATTAAAGGATTTAAGATGTCCCAGTGTGTAACCAAATACATTTTGCTTTACTTAGAATTGTCTTACCAGTTATAAATAGTTAATTAAAATGTAACTTCTGTCTTTACATTCTGTATCTGGAGTCCACTAATTTGTATATGACAACAAATCATGTTACATTTATTGCATTGTATGAGCTGAATAGAAATGAAAAGAGAAGAAGCAAATTTACCTAACTCCCATTATATCACTACCACAGGCTGTCATCTAGAACTCAAATGAGAACATAGATTGCGCGGCCTTTGAATGGAGAACGCTTGCTGCTGTTTTTTTTTTCTCATCACATCAATTATTCTGCTAAATCTGACAGGCAAGTGACCCTGAATTTTTTAACAACCATAACTCTTAGCCATAAAAGGGGTTGAGAGGATGATGATTTTTCAAACATAAAAGATGCAACAAGTGCATCTGTTATCTACCCCATCATTGTGGCTCAAGGCAGATATTGCCTTTTCTACAGATTATAAATCCTCAGAAATATTCTTTTAACCTCAGTTAAGAGAAGTTGTGCATGGAGAAGGAAAAGGAGAAAGACTTGAATATATGTAGTGCCTTTCACTGCTCTGGATATTCCAAAGCACTTTACAGCCAATGAAGTACTTTTTGAAATGTAGGGTGGAATTTAGTGTAGGTGACACAGGTTCAGCCCACTGGTAGGAGAACTGGTGGGAAACCTGTGTCACCTCTCCAAACAGTGCCAGGCGCTATTTAAGTGCAATCAACCGGAATCAGGCTTCTGACAGAATTAAGTCACCAGTAGGATGGAAATACTGCCGCCAAGAGCTGCTGGCCAATCAAAGATATTACATTACAGGAAGCGCCATTGGGAACTGTGGCTGCTGCTGGTAATTCAGTGATGATTTCCCCAAGGATCATCACTAAATCCTTGGAGACAAGAGAGCGTGGGAGGGTTGGGTGATGGTGAGTGGGTCACCAATGAATGGGTGAGAGGGGTTTGGATGCAAGGGGATGCTGGCTTTCAGCAGCAGCCCTCTTCCTAAAGCCAGATGCCCTTCCCAATGCAGAGTCACTCCTTTGGGCAGTAAATGCCTTTGAAAGAGGAACATTCCCCCACCCCCAACCCTGGGGGCTGCTGACAAACCCAACAGGGTTTCCTGGGTGGCTATCAGGAGGCACAGGAGATCCACACAAGTTTGGGAGAACCCTTGAGTTACCACTAAACCCCAGTGGGCTTGGGGATAATAACCGTTCGTGAGTCAGTAGTGAGGCTAACTAGCCAGCAGTCAGACTTCCCATGTCAGCTAATTCCTGCCGCTGACTAAATTGGGGTCAGTTTTCCTATCAACAGGAATGGGCCTCACAGCCTTACCCACGAGTCTGTGGGCCTATTTGTGGTAGAAGACACTAATAGCGTACCAAAAATACTAAGTAATCATGGGGCAAAAGCCGGGAAGGAAATAAATACAATAACTATCACGAGAGAAAAAGTACTAGGGAAACTAATGGAGTAAAGGCCGATAGGTCACCTGGACCTGACGGGTTGCATCCAAGGATTTTAAAGAAAATAGCTGCAGAGATAATGAATGCATTGGTAGTAATCTTCCAAGAATCCTTAGATTTGGAAAAGGCCCAGAGGATTGGAAAACTGTCAATGTAACACACTTATTCAAAAAAGGAGGGAGACAAAAAGCAGGTAACTATAGGCCAGTTAGCTTAACAGCTGTCATTGGGAAAATGTTGGAGTCTGTTATAAAGGATGTAAAGGATTTAGAAATGCATAATATAATCAGTCAGAGTCAGCATGGCTTCATGAAGGGGAAATCATGCCTGACAAATTTATTAGAATTCTTTAAGGAGGTAACAAGTAGGATAGATAAAGGGGAACCAGTGGATGTAATATATTTGGATTTCCAATAATAAGGTACCACACATAAGGCTACTTAATAAGATAGGAGCCCCATGGTGTTGGGGGTAGTATATTAGCATGGCTAACTAATAGAAGACAGAGAGTCGGGATACGGGGTGGGGGCGGGGGGCACATTTTCAGGATGGCAACCTGTAACTAGTGGAGTGCCACTGGGATCAGTGCTGGGGCCACAATTATTTACAATATATATTAATGACTTGGATGAGGGAAATGAATGTACTATCGCCAAGTTTGCAGATGACACAAAAATAGGCAGGAAGGCAAGTGGTGAGGATGACACAAAGAGTCTACAGAGACATATAGACATGATAATTGAGTCGGCAAATGTGGCAGATGGAATAAAATGTGGGAAAGTATGAGGTTATGTACTTTGGCAGGAAGAATAGAGGAGTTGAATGTTATCTAAATGGAGAAAAACTGAAGAAAGCTGCAGCGCAGATGGATTTGGGGGTCCTCATGCATGAATCCTAGAAAGCCAACATACAAGTTCAGCAGGTAATAGGTGAAGCAAATGGAACATTGGCCTTTATTTCAAAGGGAATGGAGTATAAAAATAGGGAAGCCTTGCTAAAACTATACAAGGCACGAGTTAGACCACACCTAGAATACTGTAAATAGTTTTGCCTCTTTATCTAAGGAAAGATATACTGGCATTGGAGGCAGTCCAGATAGATTCACTAGGATGATCCCAGGGATGGAGGGATTTTCTTATGTAGAGAGGTTGAGTCGGTTGTACCTATACTCATTAGAGTTTAGAAGAATGAGGGGGTGACCTTATTGAAACATATAAGATTCTTAGGGGGCTTGACAGGGTAGATGCTGAGAGGTTGTTTCCCCTTGTGGGAGAGTCTAGGACCAGAGGGCATAATCTCAGAGAAAGGGGGTGCCCATTTAAAACAGAGATGAGGAGGAATTTCTTCTCTCAGAGGGTCGTGAATCTGTGGAATTCTTTACTGCAGAGGGCTGTAGAGGCTGGGCCATTAAGCATATTCGAGGCTGAGATAGACAGATTTTTAATCAGTAATGGAATCAAGGTCTATGGGAAAAAGGCAGGAAAGTTGAGTTGAGGATTATCAGATCAGCGATGATCTCATTGAATAGTGGAGCAGACTTGATGGGCCAAATGTCTTACTTCTGCTCCTACTTCTTATGGTCTTATGGTCTGTCTGCCACCTAGCCCACTCTGCAGGCTCCATTAAATCCCAGCCATAGTCACTGTATCAATGTAGGAAATGCAACAGGTGATTTACATGAAGTAAGCTCCCACACACACAGCAACGTGTAATGACCAGATACTTTTTTTTTCTGTGATATTGATTAAGAGAACGGACGTGGGCCAGGGCATTCAAGATAATTCCACTGCTCTTCATCGAAATACTGTCATCCTGGGGCAGCAGATCAGGCATTGGTTTAATGTTTCAACCAAAAGATGACATCCAGTGAAGCTCAATGCAAACTGGAGGAACAGCACCTCATCTTCCAACTAAGCACTTTACAGCCTTCCGGACTTAACATTGAGTTCAACAACTTCAGATCATGAATTCTCTCCTCCATCCCTGCCCCCTTCTGAACCCCCTTTTTCCAATAATTTAAAAAATGTTTTATATATTTTCTTTTCCCACCTATTTTTAAATTTATTTTGATCTATCGTTTTATCTCCACCTTTTAGCCCATTTCGATCACTTCCTCCCACCCCACCCCCACTAGGGCCATCTGTCACCTGCTTGTCCTGCTTTCTACCCTTAATGTCACCATTAGCACATTCCCTAGCTAATATCACCACCGTCAACATCCCTTTGTCCTTTTGTCTATGACATCTTTGGCAATCTCTTCTTTGCCTCCATCTATCACTGGCCCTCTATCCAGCTCTACAAGTCCCTACCCCCTCAACCAGCTTATATTTCACCTCATTTCTATATTTCCTTAGTTCTGATGTAGAGTAATACAGACTCGAAACATTAACTGTATTCCTCTCCACAGATGCTGTCAGACCTGCTGAGTTTTTCCAGCTATTTTTATCTTTGACAGTGTAGCACTCCATCAGTATTTCAGTGGAGGATCAGCCTACATTTTTGTGCTTAAATCTCTGGAATGTGACCTAAGCTTCAACCTCCAGAGACAAGAATACAACCAAATGAGTTTTATGGGGTAATAGTTATATTGGTGCGCGCTGCAGAGCTTTCACTAATTGAACCGTTCACAGCATTTGTTGTTCCTTACAGTTTTGGGCTGAGGTCTAATATTTTTCTTGGTTTCTGAGAGTATCAGTATCTCAACAGGTTGTACATAATTGTCTAGGGAACAGGTTAAACTTCTCTGCTGTGGCACTCTAACAGACTCACCAGAAAATATTTCACAGTACATTACAAAGAAATCCTATATACAGTGCTGAATTCTTCAAATCCGCACTCTTGGCTTGTACACTGTTTGAAGCAGGCACTTCCCTGCAGCTGTATGATATTTAGAATTTATGTTCTGCAGCATATCTGCAAACCTTTGTCATGCCCAGCAAAGACATGCCCTATCCATAACATTAAACATGGTATATAATTCGGTATATAATTTTATGGAGCTGTCTTTTATTTAAAAATAGACACTAACAGGGCTGCTAAGGTGGCTAAGGTCCGCTGACTTTTGCAATTTCTGTCTCAACAATCCAGAAAGTTCCTGGTTGAATAATCATGGCTGGTGTAATATGGGTTCAGTTGTTACTCATTGATGAACTTGTATGTTTAGACATGAACCCTTTTTTGGTAATCTTTAAGTATTTACAGACCCCAGGTTACTGTCACATATGGTGCTGTTCACCATGCAGGCTGCTTCCAAAGTGTTCTCTCTAGACTGCTCTTTTTCAGTTTATTACCATGTGATTCTATACATCATACTGTGGATGGTGCTGTTCTCTTGTCCCACATTAACCCTTGCTCTGCCGAGCACCTTTACGTTACAATGTTATGCAGGTACACACAACATCCTACAACATGCCCCTCTCTCCTCCAAAGAAAACCTTATTCCCTTCCAACAGAGTATTACCATACTTGCTATCCCTTTTCCCCCACCCCAAGTCTCTTACTTTGTAAATTCAGACGGTCTGGAGGCTTGACAGTTCTTCTACATCTCAGTCTGTCATGTTTGGAGGATTGGTAGTAGTACTCTGTATCTAAAGATATCTCCTTTTGATTTGCTTTTTGTGCTCCTTCGAATTGCATTTCTCTTTATTAACAACTCATCTGTTTTTTCTTAGACGCTGGAGGTTTGTCCAGTTCCTTCCAAGGTTCATTCCTGGAGTGGACTCAAATTTTCTTTCTCCATGATGTTGGCCATATTCTTGCTGAATGTATACGTTTTACAAATAGAACCTTCATTTCCACTTGTTTCACAATTTCAGCCAAACATTTGTTTGCTGGTTTATGTTCAAATTGTTGTGCAAGCTTATGAATCTTTTCATTCAGCTCAGCTTTTTATTCTTCTAATTCCTTGCACTTCAATGTTGGATTTACATTTTCCGATCTCATTTCTGTCTTTTTTTTTCTGCTTGCAACAGAACTTTGTCCTTGTCCTTCAGTTGGGATTCATTGCAGGACATGTCTGTCTCTAATGAAGTCTTAACTTGTTTTAGTTCTGTTATTGTGCTACTCATGGCTTCATTATCCACTCACAGCTTGGAAAGATCTACGGCTTTTCCTCATTTTCATTAAACTGCTTCTTCAGCTCTTCAGTTTGTTTCTTGTTGCTTTTGGCTTCCTCCTGAAATATGGAACATTTCTGATTCTTCCCTGACAACTAGCTCTTCAGTTTGTTCAGGGTAATGTTAGATTAATTTTCCTTCTCTTCATAATTTTCCAGAGGTACAAACTTTGCCCTGAGGGATACTTATAACATGTGTAGGTCTTTCAAAAGGTTTTCCTTTGCAAAGTTCACTTGCTTATATTTGAGCTTTCCTGTAATTCAGCAATCTCCTCGAGTTTCTTATGTTGTTCTTCCATTCTGCTCCTTAAGACAGTTATCCTGTTGCTGAATGGTAATGCATTCCTTTTGCATTTGATCCTGAAGGACAATCAATTGTCCTTTCAACTGTTTTTCTTTCTTGATGACCTCTTTCCAGCTCGCTCTGGGCTTCAATGCATCATTTTGTTGCTGCTGATAGTTCCAATGCAGCTTTTTCTGAAGTAATTTTCAATATTCTTTTTAGATCCTCATGTTTTTCTATGGTTACATATTGATTCATCAAGGAGTTTTTCAGGGTCACAACTTCTTTTTGTGCATTTCCAGCCTGCTGTTTTGCCTGGCTATAAATCTGGTTCAGTTTTCCCAACTCCTAATTTGATTTGCCTACTGTGGAATTGAGGCTTGTTATTTCTTCCAGATACCTTTGTGTCATCTCTGAAGTGTGTTTGTTCAGATCTTGAACAGCTTGCTTCACTGAAGACTTCAGTTTATCGGCATTGTCAGAAGTATATACTCAGCTTAAATCTTGCACTTCAAAGCTTCCAGTTCAGCTCTGATGCAGGCACTTTTTCTATAGAACAACTTAATTTACTTTTTGCATGTTTTGCTTCTTTTGAGTTACCTCAGATGGCTTTTCTTCACTCACAGCCATCTGCTCACTCCGTACTGCCATCTGTCTCCCTTTTTCTGGAGTCTTCTGGTTCTGTTGTTCTGGAATTTTCTGCTGCCCTCAGTGCATTATTGGGAGTTTCCCTCTCTCTGGGGTCTCTTGCTGTCCTTGGCACTTTAGTAGGTGCGTGCTAGACTGTCTTCTGGTGTCTGCGCTCTCCACAATTTGGAGTTTAAAATATCTGTCAAAGCTATTTAATAGCTCACCAAATGTTGTTGAGTATTGATCTATATGTTGGTGGCAGAGTACTTCACCTGCAATTACACCAATGATGAACAAAAGCTTATCAACTTGCAGTGCTTCTGATTCCTTACCTTATCTTTTGTACTTCTTCTGTACAGTAAAAATTGCCTTCACCAAGACTTCCATCTTGCGTCTGGTTTAACCCTTTCCAAAGCAAAAATGTGTCTGGCTCTTCTAATTTGCTGTCCATGGCTGCTTTTTATTTCTTGTATTTACTACTTTAAGTTTTGTTGCTGTTTTAAGACTAAATGCAGTAATCATTTTTGTTTTACTCAAGCTGTCCCTGCAGCCTTTGGTTTCTGTTCTGTGAGTTTCCAATGCTTTTTGGGATCCCCACGATCATGGGCCTTTTGTTTAAATTTCTGAAAAAATTTATTGCAGCACTTTCTTCTCTGGGCTAGTTCTTTCCTTTTACTTTACCCTGCAGGTTTTTTTGATGCTAGGCATCCTGAACTTTGGGAGTGTTGGTGGGCTCGTGGTCTGATCTGGGCCCCTTTTTTCAACTTAAAGGTACAGCACATCTTTCATAAGCTCTTCAGGTCTTTTTTTTTATTCTGCAGGCTCTTCCTTTTAACTGTTAACTGTGCTCTGCAGATATCCCACTTTGCTTTGCCTACTCTACTTCCCTTTTTGTCTGCAGGCTTTTTTTAAACTTTCAGCTGTGTTCCAGTTTCTCTATAGATATGCTAGGACCACCTTTCCATAATGTAAGTACAGATTATTTGTGTAATTTTTTGTTCACTGTCTCATGAACCCTAGTATTCTTCATACTGCATCACTCAAGGCCTTTTAATTTTGTATTTTTGCTCACCCTCCTTGTGATATTGGCCATATTTTTTTACTCTAAATCACTTGCAATTTGTTGTAGTGTTGCACACCTATCTAATGATCTAAGCAGTTTTTTTTTTGTTTTTGGTCTGCATCACTCAGAGCTCTTGCCATTGGACTTCCGCTCACTCTGGTGGATCCCTCAATTTTTAGGCCTGTAGCATAAATTTTTCAATTGTTTTTTCAAGTTTTCTTCTTAATTGCACATTTATCTAGACTGACTCCAGCTGCTTTTAGTTTTTCATACCTTGGGATGCTGTTCTAGTTTAATTGTTTAAAATGCTGCCACCTTTCAGTTCATGCTGCATCCCATCATTGCCACCATGATGTAATATGAGTTTGGTTGTGACTCATTGATGAGAAGGTCTTATGTGTTTAAACATGAACACTTTATTGGTAGTCCTTAACTATTTAAAGATCCCAGGCTATGGTCGTGCCTGGTGTGGCTCACCTTTTAGGTATGGTGCTTCTAGAGTGTTCCCTCAAGACTGTTCTCTCTGAGTCTATTACCATGAGGCTCTATACATCATACTGTGGGTGGTGCTATTTTCCGGACCCACATTAACCCTAGTTCTGCCAAACACCTTTACATTAAAATAGCATGCAGGCACCCACAACATCTGACAACAGCTGGGAGCTTCCACTTTGAATAGACATACCGAGACAAAACCCATCTACGGGATTTACACCTGCTATCGTTTGTGGACTAACCTGAAACTCAAAATCTTTAGATCCTGAGACTCCCTGACTTTGAGCTTGACACTCAACAAAAGAAAGCTGTGGAAGCCAGTTTATTAAATAGACAGGAACACACCCCCATGCATTCTCCATTGTATAGCAATGGCTTCTAGCTTTAACTATTCCGGGTGGACAAGAGAAGCATTTGATCAGTTGGTCATCTGATCAGAATTGTCTTCAGATACCAAATGTATAACCCAAGAAGCAGAGAGAAACTGGTCAGCCTGCAAAAGAACACAATATGAAACAGCCACTACAGAAAAAGGCAGTAAGATCTACATTTTTAAACATCTGAAGTTTGTAACATCTTAAAAAGTCTCCCAGCCATTGCATTTCAAAGTCCACCAGTATAGAAACTTGATCTCCTGGTAAGAAATCCTACAAATGACTAAATTTGTGACCTGCTAAACATCTATCTCATTGAGGCAATCCTGCAATAATTCTAATATATAACTCCAGCTATTTGAACGACTTCGACCACCATTCAGGAGTGGAAGCAATTTTTTCAATGGGCCCACAATGACTGCTTTTCCGACAAGGACCAAACACAATAACTATGTACTATTCTCTTGTTTACAACTTGTAAAAATTCACTTTCCTTTAGAACTGTATCTTTCTTGAGTGTGCGTGTATATTTGAATGAGTGACGCAGCATTTAGACTTTTGGACTGAATGCATGAATAAATAATTACTCTTTATTTAAAACCGCAATAACTTACTGCTGATTAATTAAAATTTGACCACACACTCAGGGGTTGAGAAACATACACATCTTCCTTTCCAAAATACACTGGCCCAAATCTCCTGATCAAGGGACAGATCAATTGTATAATGTTCAGCACCATTCCTGACTCCTCAGATACTGAAGTAATCCGTGTCTATGTTCAGTAACACCCAGACAAGATTCAAGCTTCAGCTGATAAGTGACAAGTAACATTTGCACCACACAAGTGCGAGGTAATGACCATCTCCAGGGAGAGAGAATCTAACTATCACCCCTTGACATTTATTTGTATTTCCATTACTGAATCCCCCCACTATCAATATCCTGGGAGTTACTATTGACCAGAAACTGAATTGGACTGGCCATATAAATACTGTGGCTACAAGATCAGCTCAGAGACTGGGAATTCTGTGGTGAGTAACTCATCTCCTGACTTCCCAAAGCCTGTGCACCATCAACAAAGCACAAGTCAGGAATGTGATGCTATAGTCTCCCCTCATCTGATTGCAGCTTCAACAACACTCAAAAAGCTTGACACCATTCAGGACAAAGCAGCCCGCTTATTTGGCAACCCATCCACAAACATTCACTTCCTCCACCACCAACACACAGTGGCAGCAGTGTGTACCATCCACAAGATGCACTGCAGCAACTTACCAAGGCTCCATCGATAGCACTTTCCAAACCGCAATCTCTACCAGCAAGAAGGACAAGGATAGCAGATGCATGGGAACACCACCGCCTGGAAGTTCCCCAATCCACACACCATCCTGTCCTCGAAGTACATCACTCACCACCATCTTCTCAAGGGAAATTAGGGATGGGCAATAAATGTTAGCCTAACTAGCAATGCCCACACCCTGTGAAAGAATCAATAAACAAAATAGAGTTTAAATTTCCCAAAACTACTTTGAAAAGCTATAGAGAGAAGGTAAGTGGGTAATAGGGTAGTGTGGGTGAGGTAAGTGGGTAGGAAGTTAGGGCGGGTGAGGTATGGGGTCGGTGAGGGAAGTGGGTCAGGAGATTGGATGGATGAAGTTAGGTGGGTAGGTTGGGTAGGTGGGTGAAGTAAGGAGGTAGGGTGGGTGAAATAAGTGGGTGAAGGGGTAGGGTGGCAGGTAATTGAGTTGGCAGCTGGGTAGGGTAATGAGGTTGGGTCAGTCACATTGGGGAGTCAGGCACTCAGGAGGAAGTCAGGTGATGGGGGCTAGGCAGGTCAGGTTGGGGCAAGTAGGGGGTGTCGGGAGAGTCAAGTGGTCATAAGGGGTCAGATGGTAGGGGTTAGACAGGTCAAGTCGGGGGTGGTGGAATCAAGTTTCAGGGGGATAGTCTGGGGGTGTCGAGGGGGGAATCGGGGGTGCATTTGGGGAGTCTAAGGGGAACTTGTGGAGGGCCAGTGTGAGTGGTTGCGGGGATTTGTTGCATAGTTATTCAGGAGTTAGAGTAGGATTTTTCTGTCAATTATTTCCATAGTAACTATCCAGGTAAGTAAATTGGAACTGTCCAAAGCCTTCAATTCTAACTCAGAGCTGGAGACCTTCTTAGGGTCCTGGAGAGGAGGGGAATTGCCCATCAGGCATTCAAGCTTCCCGGTTTATTCCTGCAGAGTCAGCGCTTTGGGACTTCCAACGGGTTCCATAGTGCATTTTGTGGGGTACATCCAGTCTCCGACAATCCATAGGCTGGAACGCCTGGGCCATATATTATGGACAGCGATGGAAAGGGTACAAGGGTTTCAGTCCTCTCTTTAACATCTGGTATGATGAAGACAGAATAAGAAGAAGAAATCTCAATTGTAAAGTAAACAGGTGGAGACAAAAAGGTTAGTAAAATGCAAGCTCTACTAGTCTCGACAGAAACCAATTTTATATTAAGCTATCTAAGATTTAACTTGGCAATAATATGCAAAAACTCAAAATATTACTCCAAAATAAGTCAGTAAAGTAGGACAAGAGGACAGGATATCAAAAAGTGATAAATGTTTGCAAAATCTGCAAAGCAGAACATTAGAAGTGACATTAGGAACCCTCAAAATAAAGAATGTGTTGTAAGGAAATGATTAAGATACTAAAGGAATGAACTCTGATGCACTGAAAGGCCATTTCTTAACTTTGAATTTGTTTATGCATTTAACACGAATTGTGCAAAAAATAAATAGCATTTCAAAACTGAAAGTAACAGTGATATTAGGGAAGAAAAATTGAAGAAACATTTGACTAATATTTAAGAATGCTGTCTGATTAGAAAACACACAGATTGTAAAGGAGAATTTCCAACTGTTCATTTCCTACAACACCCCCACCTAGCCCCCACCTCAGAATAAAAAGGCAAACAATTCATACATCTGACTTAATTAGTAATTTTGCAATGTATAACACAGTCAAATCCATTCATAGATAGTTTCAACAACCACCAGACTCCAGGACATTGGGTGCTCAATCAAGCTTAGCATGATGCAGGAGATGAATTTTGTTTAAATGTACTTTTTGCTGCGCAAGGAGTCTTTTGAATAATTTAAGAGATACTAATGGGGTTTCCATTAGCTTTTGTTTGCTTCTTAGTCATTTTCTGCTAGCCTAAACTTCCATGTAAATAATTTAGGAAGTGAGAGACATGTAACTACTACAAAGTAGAAATAAATAAATAGTTTCTCATAAGGTTGCTTCTCAGTTTGGTCATTATGTGTAGAAAAAGTGCATTAAAATCCATTTTGTGTAGAATGGATAGGAAACATTCATTTGCAGCTATTTAATGATACAGTGGGAGAAGTATGAGAAGTGGGAGAAGGCAATAGGCATGTGGTAATCAGATGAAGTACACATATCAAACAGGGGTTCTGTTTTAGAATCATAGAATGATACAGCACAGAAGGAGGCTATTTAACCCATCATGTCTGTGCCAGTTCTTTGGTACAGCTATCCGGTTAGTCTTACTCCTCTGTTCATTCCCCATGGCCGTATGAAAGTTTATGTTTCATATATTTATCCAAATCTCTTTTTAATCTTACTATTGAACTGCTTCTACTGCCTTTTCAGGAAAAGCATTCCAAGTCACCACAACACATTATGTAAAATATAGTTTCATCATGATATCTCTGGTTCTTTTATTAAGCACTATAAATCCTTAGCCCCTTGTGCACACTGCAGTTTCCCCTTATTAACACCATTAAAAAGCTCGTGATTTTGAACACTTCTGTCGAATCTCCTCTTATCCTTCTCTGTTCTAAGGGGAACAAGCTCAGCTTCTCCAGTCTCTCCACATAACTGAAGTCCCATATCCCTGGTACTATTCTAGTAAATCTCTTCTGTTCCCTCTTTAATTCCCTCATGAGCTCCTGAAATCTAACTACGTGAGTTCAATCCTTTTCCTTCCTAAATTATTGGTTTCTACATAGACCATGGCCTCGGCTGTTCTCCTTTCCAATTTTCTGCACCCTTTCAATGATGTACTTTACCCCGGTACCAGGGAGGCAACGCCTTTAAAAGGATTCCTGTCAGCAGTTGCAGAAATAGCGGACCATACCCGGATTCTCAACTCTCCTCCGAACGCTGCTTTTCTATGCTTTGTGTGCCTCCTTGTGCAGTCATTTTCCCCATGGTGCCATGGAGGAGCTTTAGACTGCACTCCCTAAAGTGACATTACCCTCATGGTATTCAGCACTGAAAACCAATTTGACAGTGCTACACCCCTGCTGGTCTCTTTTAACCTGTTGGATGACTACCACTTGAACTCTGAACTCCTTGTATCTGCAGAGTGATCGCCTCCTGAAATGTATGCCCCAGGAAATTCTCGGCCTTCAGTATGCCCTGGAATGACTGCAGATACTCGTCAAGCTCAGAAACCCTGAATTTGACTTTAAACAACCGGGGGGCACTTCCTGCACATGTGGTTATCCAGGACACTTGAAGCATTCTGGAGTTCCCAGCAGGCACAGAAATTGCAGACAATGTGTCCCAGCTGCCCATCACTTTGCTTAAAAGTCTACCTACTTATCACATATGTATGCTTTTAGTTTAGTATCCCTTCACTCCTATTTGTTATTTAATATTAATTATGTATACCAGGTTTTTATTTAATGCAATTTGGATCTTTCTAAGGTTGGTGTCCTCCACTAATTTTAATTATATCTCTTTTAATTCCTTTGAGTATTTATGTAATTTCTGTGTTTAAAGTTCCCGGCACATCCCTGTTGCTCTGCATTAAATCCCCACTCGCAACAAATTCCCACTGGCACTCTGTTTAGCAAGTCACTCCATTGCTGTCTTCTAAATGTTTTAAAGGAAAGCAAAATAATATTACAGAAAAGCTGGGGTGCTACGTACAATCCACAGTATATCCACAGCTTAAATTGACAGCAGTTGAAATAATTAAAGCTGTATTTTTATCAAAATTACTGGTTTAAGACAGATGATTTTGATAACAGTCAAGACAATACCCTTCAGACCAACAGCTGCAGCTTTGGTTCTCAAAAATTCCTCATTTATTCTGTTGGATGGAACTCCGATTTTTTCTGCCAAGGAGTTGTGGATACGTGGAGAATCCCACTTCCATCACAAAGGGCGGAATCTTCCCAGATTTGCACTGTGCGGTAACGGGCGGGAAAAAGAAATTTCTACCCGCCGGCCACAATGGTGGCTTTTCATGCCGTATCATCCACATCCTGCCTCATAAATCATGCATTCCCAGTAAACACGCCATTTCGAAGGCGGGCTGCCTCTGATTCGCCTGCCACACCGTCACCTCACCACTTCCTCATGCCGGCCACCATATTTAAAGTGCAGTCGCGTGCAAACCTATCAGAGCTTCCAGCACAGGACTGCTGAACAGAAGGCAAGGCAAGAAGACCGCAGCCCCCCACCCGATTTAGTGACATGTCCCTCGAGCACCTTTCTGGACACTGTGGACACCCACTGCTATGTCCTCTACCCCCGCTCTGGGTGAAGACTAGCAAGCAAGCTTACCAATCCTGCATGGGAGGCGGTGGCAGCAGTGGTCAGTGCCAGTACCATGCAAAAGAGACAGCCACCCAGTGCCACTACAGGGTGAATGGTCTCTGTTCTGCGCAGGTAAGTCACTCTTCTCATCACTCTCAACTCACACATTTACAAATCCATCCTCAGGGATCTCACACCTCAAGGGACAACACCACTAACTCTGACACACACCCTCACATCTCCATCATGCTCAAATCCTCTGGAGCTCACATCCTCAACCTGTCCACAGCTCTGCTCACCACACAAACATTCCACGCAGTGCCATGTGTCCTGCTCACACTTTCACCATCTGTTTTCAAGCAGAAGAAGCTGACTCAAAGCAGCAGGATGAGGTCCCAGACCGAGGGGGCGGGGGTGTGACCCACATTAGGCCCCTCACTCACTTTGAGGAGTGTGCCATCATATTGACTGGTGAGGACATGGACCGTGCCTGGGGCCACGATGAGGTCAGCGGTGGACACCCACGTGAGGATCCTGCACCAGATCACCCCTCTCCCAACATGACTGTGAGTGCTCTCTCTCTCCTGCTTTTGACTCTGCTGCCATGCACTAATTATCTCTACTTTGATTCACAGGGAGCTCTGCCAAATGACCGACAACCTCAGCCAGCCAGTCCCTCAGCTCTATCCAGGTCCTCACCTCCAGCCAAGAGGACACCTCCCCCATTGAAGAGCTAGAAATAAGCAGCCTGGAAGACCCATCACAGCACTTACCCACACCCTCCACCAGCGCAGAGACACACACCTTGGTGGGACCTGGTGGGTCCTAGATCTAGAGCAGGCTCAAGCTCACAAACTGTTGGTCACCGCATGGACATGTGGCCGCAACAGGAGGAGGCAGGTTCAGCCAAGCTCCCCAGCACTGAGAGGACTGCTGGGGAAGAGGCATCTGTGAGGTCTGAGTCAGATGCCGAGCCTCTGGATTCAGCCTTCCAACTCATCCTGGGGAATCAGCAGAAGGCAGGGGAACATCATGCAGAGCCATTGGAAGCCCTCAACAGAGTGGCACACAAGTCAGAGGAGTGTATCCACCTGCTCTCTGATGAAGTGGTGCCCACATCTGTGCCTATAGAGGTCACTATGGGGAGGATAGCGGATGCCATGGAGACCCTGGTCCAGTAGAACATGGAGATGCCCATAGGCCTGCACTCTTTTGTGGTAGCATGGGTGAGCTCCTGTAGTGGCAATGCAAGAGGGAAATGAGGCACCTCAACATCCCTCCAGGTGCTCCTTCCTTTCAAGGTGTCAGGCCGGGACCCTTGGTCACCCAAAGGGAGGAGGAGCAGCAGCTGGACACCCCTGGGTCATCTGCTCAGGAATCTCAGAGGCTATCTGCTTCCTCTGAGTTTCCTTTGCCTCTGATCCCCCTCAACCTTGTCCTTTTTCATTGCGGAGGGAGCAGCTGACCCACAGGAGGACAGCCAAAGCAAGCCGGGATCCCCATGGCCTGTGCTGTTCAGAGAGCCCATGCCAAAGTCGTTAGAGGCAACAGGGCCAACTATTGCACAGGCTGCCTCCACCCCTGCTGCAGATGTCAGGGCAGCACCTAGAAGTGTAAGGCCTAGTAAAGTTAAGAAATTCTGATCACAGTTGGTTGCAAGGTTGAACACATTTTGTCACTTTATAATATGAAGATATATTCACTTTAACTGAATAATGTGTAATGGTGTCTTTCAGATTCATTTACAGGCTTTGCAAGTCATTCTCCTGCATCAACCCCACCAACCCCCTGCCCCTGCTGCCACCACTAGCAGTTCAGCTGCACATAGCCGGCCCAAGAATGATTCTGGAGTGAGAAGTGTGTGCATAGCTATAACCCTTTTCTTTCAGGGATGCCTACATGAAAGTACACGTTCCCTACCTTCCTGAAAATCCCACATTAACCTCTCCAACCACCTCCTTCCCACTCCCATGGTCCGAATCTGCTTCCAAGTCCCCCCAACCAACCTCGCCATCCCTTCTACCGATACTGTCGCACCATCACCCTCCCACCCTACCGGCTCAGTTTGCCCTCCCACATTTACCATTCCCTCCTACCACACTCACCCTCAGTACGTTTACCAGGAGGCAGTCATTGATTCCACAGAACCCTCCCTTGCACATTCACCTGGACATCCACCCCAATTCAGGTCTCCTTTCCCCCTTGGAACTCATTTGCCCCCACCCCTGGACTCCTCCCCACCCCCAAACTCCTTCCCTCCCATTAGTCCTTCCCCCTTCCTGACTTCTTCCTCCAGCCTTACCTCACTTACTTCTTCTTTCACTCTTTCCCCTCTCTGGACTCCTTCCTCCACCCTTCTTCCTCCAGCCTTATTCCATCCCCCTTCCTGCTCCCTCCTTCACCCTTACTCCTTTCCCTCTCCAGACTCCTTCCCTTCTCCAGACTCTCTGGAATCCTTCCTCTCCCTGGACTTCTTCTCTTCTCCAAACTCCTTTCTTCCCCCAGACTCCATCCTTCCCCCAGACCCCTTCCTCCCCCTGGACTCCTTCCCTTCTCTGGACTCCTTCCCCCCTCCAAACTGCTTCCCTTACACCTTCCTCTCCCCTTATACCTACCTCCCCAGTTGCTGTGTTCTCCCCGTTACCCCTCCCACCTCTGAACTCCCTCACCCCCCAGCCTTACTCCCCGACACCTTCATTCCCCCATTCCAAACCTCAGCCACCCCTGACACCTTCGCTCCCCCACCCTCCAACCTCACTCCCCCTAACACACCATCCTCTCCCAGTCGAACCAAAGCCTTCCTCTCCCACCAAGCCCCCAGTATATCTTCCTGTCCCCCTCACAGCTGGGTCTTCCTCTCCATCCCCTTGATGATCATTCCTATCAGACCATGGCCAAAGTGCTGAAACCCCAAAGCAAACCCTCAACGGTGATTTTCCACTTTCCATGAGCTGCTCCGTGGTGCAGCCATGTCCATCAGAATACATCCAGCATCTTCTGCTCCTTGGAGTCCGCGATGTGAGCAAGACCCTGACGGTAAGTGCCGACTTCTACACGTCAAGCTTCACGAGATGTGCTGTGCACCGGCATGTTTTTCCCGCTGACTTGGATGGAAAATCTGATGTGGGCAGATGATTCCAGTGAGCTGGGCTTATAATGATATGCAGGTGTATTGCAGTGAAGTTCCTGACATCCGACTGTAGGACGTCCAGTGACAGACAAAGCAGACAATTGCAAACTGGTTTCAAGACGTTGTGAAACTGATTTTTGGCCTTCCTGCCATATTATCCTCTCATGCCCACCATGATACCCAACACCAGCAGACACAGAAAATTATGCCCAAGTTTTAATTGTATAGGCAATGTTGAGATGTATTTGCACCACCTAAACATTAATTCATTTTAAGTAGATGTTAAAAATACCCAGAAATTTATCTCAGAAATTCAAAGTCCCCATCTGGGCATTTTGTAGACTTGGTTTGACTCTAGCTGCATTGGTCGTGATGTGAATCTGAAGTACATGCGAACATATGAATTAGGAACAAAAGTGGGCCATTCATCCCCTCAAGCCTGTTCCGCCATTCAATAAGATCTTGGCTGACCTGATTGTGGCCTCAATTCCATGTTGCACCTACCCTTGACAACCTTTGACTTTCTTGTCAGTCAAGAATCGATCTACCTCTGCCTTAAAACTATTCATTGACCCTACGTCCACCACTCTCTGGGGGGAGAGTTTCAAGATTCACGACTCTTGAGAGCAAAATTTCTTCTCATCTCTATCTTAAATGGGAGACCCCTTATTTTAAAACTGTGCCCCCTAGTTCTAGAAAGAGGAAACTCCCTTTCAGCATCCACCCTGTCAAGACCCCCAGGATCTTACATGTTTCAATAAAATCACCGCTCAATCTTATAAACTCCATTGGATACAGGCCCAGCCTATCCAACCTTTGCTTGTAAGATTACCACCGCTACCCCCCGCCCCCCGCCCCCCCTCCCAGGTATCAGTCGAGTGAACCTTTTCTAAACTACTTCTGCATTTATATCCTTTCTCAAGTAAGGAGACCAAAACTGCACATAGTACGCTAGATGTGGTTTCACCAGCTGTACAACTGTATTAAAACATCCCGACTTTTTATATTCCTTTCCCCTTGCAATAAGCATCATTTGTGACTATCCTTTTCCAGGTGGTCTCACACTCTGGAGCAAGTCAAGGCCCGATTTCAGATTTGTACAACGGCTTTAGAGTTACTGTGAAGATTTACACTGATGTTAAATTTGTAGGATCAACACACTAAGTGACGGCGTAATTTCAGGCTTAGAAATTCAAAAGAATTTTTAAAATATAGTTTATAAGTTTCATGATACATCCTGGCCAGAATTTTGCGTCACTTGAGTGGGCCCGTGCCGGACCCAATCCAACAGAGCATGAAATCACGTGAGAAGACTTCAGATGTGCGTCCCGAACTAGCGCGACATTTTGCTTGGTGGACGTGCAAGGCAGTCGGAAGCATGCTCGCCAGCAATTAGGCAGGCAGTTTTGTAGACTTGGTATGACTCTAGCTGCATTGGTCGTGATGTGAATCTGAAGTACATGCGAACATATGAATTAGGAACAAAAGTGGGCCATTCATCCCCTCAAGCCTGTTCCGCCATCCACTTTTACAGTTGGCGGACAGGCCACTCCACCTGGTGGGCTTCATGTTTTTGCTACCTCAACGCAGACTGGATGAAATGTCCGGGGTGAACTATAATAAAAACAGATGTCTGGTAACTGAGGTTTTTTGAGTTCTGCTGTCAGGCGCTTGAATGTGCTGCGTAGACACAGTTTGCAGCATCTTTCTCTTCTCATTTAAATTGTACAGGCCTGCAGATCCCTGAGGCAGCTCCACAGGAGCTGTCTGCCTTCAGGGAGCTTGTTAGAAGCACCCTCCCGCACCTTCGCTTTTCTCGGCACCCACTCTCTTCCCACCACACCACAGCAGCGCTGAGCCTTTTTCAGTGTGCGTTTCACGCCGGCTGCCTGTTAATTGGCCAGCCAGTGTGAAATTGTGTTCAGGGGCTGATATCTCATCCTCTCCCGGTTCCGCTGATTGCTTGCGCCTGACGAGCTCATCAGCGGGTGAGGAAAAGGCTACAAATTTCTAGCCTTTTCAGTTCAGATATTACTCTCTAGACCAGTGCAAAATGTCTAGCACCATTAGAATCAGTGAAGACATTCCACTGTCCCTTTCAACATTCCTCTTTAAATTATGTCACCAGGGCAGCTGACGAGAAAGAACAAGATACAAAATATCAGCTCTGTAAACATACCAAAAATAATTAAAAACTCAACAGTACTTATTACAAGATGCTGATTTATTACAGAGCTAGGAGAATACTTTGAGCAGAATGTAATATTTCTCTAGACTATCATCCCATTTTGAGGTGGATTAAAACATACACTTCTATCTAGATTGACTATGGGGCAAAGTGATGGGTTCTTTCTGGTTGCTTAGTAGGCAAAAAAATACATGAAAGGATAGATTTTTTTTTAAATGAAATATTTTTGTAAGCTTTATCATGTGCAAGTAAGAGGAAAGTGAAAAGAAAATGAATTTGAAATGAAAATAGATGTAAAGTAAAATATATTTCACTACATAAAATGGATGAGCCACATTTTGTTTTCCACTAAACTATTTGCATCCAGCTTCTGTAGTTAATATCAGAGATAAAAGTCTCCCCCCCCACCATACCTTGTACCAAGGCCTCCAGTGTGTTATTAGTAATCTTTAATGCATGCTCTTTTCCATGTACAGCTGTTCTCTCCCCCCTCTCCCTCCTCCCTCCACCCTCACTGAGCACTGCCACTCATGATCCACGCAGGGCGGGCCTTAATTGGCCCACCCGTGTGAAATTGCGGAGCGGAGCCAATCACAGGCAGTGGTTGGCTTCCCGACCACACCCACCCGCTCCCGCCGAGCCCGCCCAAGGAGGGAAAAATTCTGGCCATAGACTTTAAACAGACACCAGACAAAGCACATTTGACCTTATAAATTCAAAATCAGTTTCCTTGCAATTTGGTTCCTTTGCAGACACAGTTGTAGGGCTTACAGGCTAATTAGATCTTAAATGCCTCTGACCTGCACAAACAAACCCCTTTCTGTTTATACCTAGCTTTCCCTTGTATCCTAGGCTTTTAACGTCACATCTTCTAACAATAACATTTTCATCCCACTCATTTTATTAGTAATATAAACACATTGCTTGGTGTCTCCCAACTAGGTGCAAGATTTTACTCCCACTCTTGAATGCTTTATTCAACAAATGCAAATTTACACCTTCCCTTTTATCCTCCTTACATTTATGTAATTAACATCTCTAACTACTGTACATCAAAGCACCCAGACTAGCTGGCTTTAATCCAATTAAGACACACACAGATGCATAATAGAGACACAGACACTACTAAACTTTATTTTAAAAAATAATTTCCAATAACGTTATTGACATTAATACCTCTTCATGACAGCGGCTGATGGCAGCAGAAATACCCTCAGTGTTCAGTCTCATGTCATGGAGATGTAGTGGAAGCCCTAATAGTTGCTAGATTCCTGGAGGATGATGATGACATGCAATGAGGACACACAGCCTCTGTGAATGTCTGGCTCCTGTCTGGCTGAGGGCAACTTGCTTGTGATCAGGGTCATATCATGGAGACACAGCCAGGAAACTTTAAAAGCATCTGATCCTTTGTCAGCCTTCAACACAAACTCCTTCAGGAGAACAGCATCACCGGTCACAGATGCTGAAGAAATAGGGGTCAGCCCTACCCCAAAGGTGCTGAGAGCACACAGAGAGAATAAGAGAACTCTGTGATGCCTGCTCACAACGTTCTGACAGCAATGACAAGCACCACTGAGGTGCAGGCATTACTAATGTGTCCAGTGAGTGTGAAACCAAATCATCACTTTGGTCTGAAAGTTACACACTGCATAGGGAAGAGGCCCTGGACTGAGGCACCTGCCTTTTTCTTGTGCAGGGACCAAAGTTTCATATCTGAGTAACACAAACACTGCTCATCATAACAAGGAGGTATGGGCAGGACACATTCTTGGAGTTTATTTACAATAGTGAACATTAAGTACAAGTGATAAACACCATGCCCAGGCTCTGCAATTACATTTTCTTAGCCTTCCTAACCCTACCACTACATCTGGGTGCTCCCAGAATATCCACAGCTGAGGTGGAGACAGCCTGCTGACTGTGATGCCCTGCCTGTGATGACCTTGGCAGACTTCCTCTGGAGAGCCAAGACCTGGAGGGCCCCGACCTGTTTTCAGGGTCCTGGAGTGTGGCAGTGGCCAACTGTGGATCTGAAGTTGATGGGGTCACAGCAAGTGGGCCGGATACTCCCGAAGTCACCTGCTGATCTCCCCCATTATGGGTGCCCAAGGCCCCTGGCTGACTCTTTGAGGAGAAAGGGAAGCTGGAGTGAGATCGAGCTGCCCTGCACCCCTCTTGCATGGACATTGTTGGAGGCCAACTATGGTGTCAGTGAAAGAGTTCAGTTGGAGCAGCAGTGCAGAAGCAATGTCCTGGACTAGGCTCTCCATGACGGCCTCCATCCTACCAGTGTTGACCTCGGTGTGTTAGCATGCTGGCGCTATCACCTCAGACTGAAGGCAGATGGACTCCTCGATCGTAGCTTGCAATTTGAGGGGTGCAGCAGACATGCTTTCCTGATGTTCGCGAGCTTACCTTTGCAGCTCCAGCAACTGAGGTATGACCAAGTCCAGGGGCTCACCTTCTGACTCAGACTCAGCAGATTTCTGGCCTCAAGCAATCTTCTGGGTGCCGAACACCAGGGAAGTTCCTGCCACTACAACAACAAAAACAGAAAATGCTGGAAAAATTCAGCAGGTCTAACAGCGTCTGTGGAGAAAAAAGGAGAGTTAACGTTTTAAGTCCTTATGACTCTTATTCAGTCCCTGCCACCACCTGCTGTGGATCAATCAATGCGATGTGCTCAAAAAATTTTGACCCTGAGGCTACTCCAGGATTAGGCTCCACTGAGGAGTGCGTCTCTGTGCTGCTGGAGGGTGTTGCTGAGCACTGTTACATATCTTCAGTTAGGATGTCATCAGATTTTTCTTCCACGATGTCTTCGGTGCTTGAGTTGAGGACCTGGGTCTGCTTCCCAGGTGTGCCTGCAAAAGCCAGGAGAGATAATTAGTGAGTGGGAGGGGACTGCGGAACAGGGGAACCGACTCACAGCATGGGTGTCTGATGGATGTTGCACTGCTGGATCCTCACTTGGTTGAACACCGCCAACCTCACCGTCGGCACAGGAAAGTTCCAGATCCTGGCCGGCCAGCTGGATGGCTCTGTTTTCAAAGTCTGTGAGCAACTTGAATTTAGGCATTTCTCCACAGCCGGTGACCTCTCACTTTTGTTGTGTGCCACCTTGTCCTGCATAAAGACAAATGGAGAGAGTGTAAGCAGGATGCCTGCCAGGCCTGATGAGAAGGATGCCTGGCATGTGTGGATGGTGAGTGGTGCCATGGACAGGATGAGGACATGATCCGCAGGGCAGATGAAGGTGTGTTGAGAGAGTGAATGGTGATGTCCCTTGAATTGGCAGTGAATGAGATTCCTGTCATCATGTGATGGTTTTGTGAGTGTGTGAGTTGAGATTGATGAGAAGAGTGACTTACCCTGGTGGAACGGAGGAGTTTATTCATCCTCTTTTGGCACTGGGTGGCTGGCCTCTTGTGCAGGGGGTTGGCACTGACCATTGCTGCCACCGCCCCATGCTGGCTTGGTCACCTTATATGCTGGTCTTCGCTCAGAGCTGGGTAAAGGATTTCATGGGGGGCCTTCACTTCGTCCAGTAGGCACCCAAGGGAGACATTGTTAAATTTGATGGCAGCATGCTTCCTCCATTCGGCAGCCTTGATTTTGCAGCAGCTTCCGATCCCATAGAGAGTGCTAGCTCTGTGCAGGGGCGCCATTTAAATATGGCACCTGGATTACTGAAGGCCTGAGGTGATGGCTGGCTGCCCTGCCAGTGATCTGGCATGTTTCCTGGGAATGCATTATTAATGGAGTTGGGAGTGCTGGGAATGGGACAATGCTGCACAAAAACCTGTCACTTCGGCCAGAGGATAAAAGTCCTTTTTCCCACTCGCTATCGCACTCTGTGCAAATCTGAGATGATTCCGCTCGTAGTTCCGAGGATGGAATAATCACTGTGTCCTGTGGTAAGTTGACCCCATAGCAGGAATTTAGTACTTGGTCCTTTTACTGCTATGAGCATGTTGCTATATTGCTAGTACATGTAAAGTTCATCATAAATAAGTATTAGATTTATTTTTAAGTATGTACGCTTGTGTCTGGTTTGACAGGCTTGACACCAAGGGGAGAATTCTACCCCCTTCGGGGCATTATGTGGGGGCAGGCAGGAGTGGGCACGAACCCAATCGACACCCCCGATCGGGTCCACGCCACCATTTTACACCAATTAAGGCTCACCCAGCGTGACGCACACCTGGAAGCGCTGAGCATTCACTGTGTGGGCGGGGGGAATGGTTCCCTGAGTTGGGGCCTATGCTTTTTCACACATGCGCACTAAAAAGCGCAGAAATCTCTCTGAGGCATAAGGGTGCTTCAGGGAGATTAGTTGAAGGTTTAAAAATTTAAATAAAGAAAATAAAAGACATGTTCCCTCATGTGACAATGTCACAGGAGCTGGGATATGTCAATGAACTTTAATGAAAAAATTTATTTAATTTATAAACCCTTCATGGAACCTCATCCCGCCCGCGGATGAGGTTCCATGAAAAATGTGAAGGCCACCTGGACTCCTTGCCTGCCCGCCAACCTTAAGGTTGGATGAGCGGCTCAGTTTATTACTTTAATTGATATTTAAATGGCCTTAATAGGCCTTTGCCAGTTTGGCTGTGTGCCTGCCGAACTGAAAATCTAAATGACGCACGGTGACTTCGGGTCGCATGCCCGACATCACTCAGCGTCATTTTACACCTCGGCAAGCAGGTCCCGCCTCTGCTTGCCAAGCCGAAAATTCTGGCCCAAGTTATATTTGAAACATGGGGCAGAATTTTATGTATGACATGTGGGTGGCGGACCATGCATGTCAGCGCTTAAAATGTAGTGCGCTGACATCGGGCCAGCGTGCCGACATCAGTGTGCGCCATCGCGATATTTAGCTGGGCGGGTGCACTATGAAGTGCGACACACACCCACCATTAATTAAAGGCTCTTAACTCGGCAATCGATGCCAATTTTGAGGCGCCCGTGTGATCTTCGGCCCGGCGCATGGGTGCAACAGGCAGGCGGGTAAGTGATTTTTCAACAAACCTCATCCACAGTGGGGATATATGGACTCAGAGGGGTTGTTAATGTTTTATCTGAAGTATTTATTGCAGAAAGTGTTTTAAACTTGTCTGTGTGATTGTTAGCAGTTCAGATCGATTTCCAACAGTTTTCTCTGTACTTTGGATCTTCAGCTCAGCAGTCTGCAGACAGTAATCTTTACCAGGCCTGCAGCTTTCCGGAGGCCTCCATTTAGCCTGGGCATTTGGGTTCTGACCTCTCCACTGGAGGCAGCTCCTCTGAGGAAGAAGGGAGAGATTGAATAAGGAGGAGGCCAGGAGTGGACAATCAGCCTCCAGGGGAGCCACCTTTGGGAGGCCAGGTGCAGGCACAAGGGGCGCCGGGCCAAGAGATTGTCCAAGGTGGAAGGGGCCGCAGAAGATGCCACTATCCTGCTGCCAGGGTATACAGGGGGCGAAGCAGCTACTTCAGTATGACTGAGGCGCAGTGCCAAAGGAGGCTCCGACTGTCAAGGGGGACAGTGAACTATATCTGTCAGATGATTGGCCCTGAGATCTCAGCTAACTTTGTGGGTGGATACCCCATGCCAGCAGCTCTGAAGCTCACTGTTGCCCTCCACTTCTATGTCTCTGGCTCCTTCCAGGGTTCGGTGGGTGATCTTTGCGGCATCTCCCAATCAGCTGTCCACACTTGTGTCAAGCAGGTTACAGACGCTCTGTTCAAACGTGCATTGACATTCATCTACTTCCGCTGTGACCAGGCAAGCCAGACACAGCGAGCCAGAGGCTTTGCGGCCATTGCTGGCTTCCCCCGCGTCCAGGCTGTAATAGACTGTACACATGTGGCCATCAAGGTGCCAGCAGGTGAGTCTGGTGCCTTCGTCAACAGGAAGGGCTTCCACTCCATGAATGTGCAGATAGTGTGTGATCACAGGATGCAGATTCTGCAAGTTTGTGCAAGGTACCCAGGCAGCTCCCATGACGCCTACATACTCAGACACTCCCAGATGCCAGGGCTCTTCAGTGCTCCAGCCCAGCTTGATGGTTGGCTGCTGGGTGACAAGGGCTATCCGCTCAGAAGGTGGCTCATGACGCCTCTCCTCCATTCAAGAAAAGAAGCTGAGGAGCGGTACAATAGGAGCCACACCTCCCACAAGGGCTGTGGTGGAGGGAGCCATCGGTCTTCTCAAGATGCACTTCCGTTGCCTGGACTACCCAAGGGGTGCACTCCAGAACCCCCCAGATCGCGTCTCTGTGATAGTGGTAGCATGCTGTGCTCTGCACAATCGTGCGCTGGAAAGGGGGGGATGCAGTTGACGATGAAGACCTTGATGCAGTGGATGAGGCTGCACAAGATTAATCCAGCAGTGGCTCAGATGATGAGGAAGCACAGGGCAATGATGAGGGGCAGTACGCCGACTTGCATTTACACCAAGGAGGCAGAGACACCTGGGACATTTTAATCCAACAAACTTTCAGCTAGCTCCACACACATGGATCAGCAGGAGCAGCATTGCCTGATGCTTCTACACGTGGCACTTAGGTGCTACATCTTCCACCTACAACTAAGGGCTAAGTACAGAAACATCAATGTCCACTCAAACACTCATGATATGTCTATGAAAAATACAAATGCAGCACAAAGGAAACACCCTCAGCCATGATCAGAAATGTGGGCTTTATTGCCACCAAAATAAACAACAAACGTCGCTCTGACACACATAATGAAACATTCCCTAATCTAGGAGCAGCATAAAATCACCAGTGAGATACCCATGGAGTGCCTAATGTGCCTTATGCTTTCATTTTCAGGTGCTACGTCTAGGTGCCGCCCCATCGCTCGGAGAGGCTTGTGAGACAGGCTGCTGACTCTGCTGTCCTATTGGCCTCGATGACCTTGGCGGGCATCCTCTGGCGCGTGGAGCCTCTGATGGCCCTGCCTGGGAGGGAGTGGCCAGTTCCAGAACTGGCACCTTCCCAGTTGTCGCAGCCTCAACAGATGCAACGGTCACTGGCAGAGGGGCGGAGGAGCTGCTGCCATCATCCGGAGCGCCCTGAAAGGAGCTCGCAGCGACGACAGGCAGCTGCTGCACTGACATGAGGTCCCATTGGACCTCCCTGCTCACCGCAGATGCATGGACACCGAGTGGTGAATGACCACCTGTGGCCATTAGCGCTGTGAGGCCTTGCCATTCAGAGTGTAACCCAATCAGATGATTCTCAATCTGTTGGAAGCCCCTCTCCATGAGAGTTGCCAGTCTCTCAATGGAGGAAGCCTGAAGCTCTGTCCTGAGGTTCATGCCATCACTGACACTCTGCCTGGATTCCTCCACCACAGAGACCAAGTGAAGCACACCCTCATGCAACCCTGCCAGATGCTCCCGTGCACCCGGCTGCTTGTTCTGCAGCTGCTGCATGGCTGACATCTCCAGAGGCACATCATCACTGCCCGACTCATCATGTGCCTGGTCCCCTGCAGTCCTACAGCTGCTGGCACCATCGGCACTCTCTGTCCGTGCCATCTCCTCCAGCGATTGTGAAGTGCCCTTTCCACTGTGCTCCGGGGCACTAGCCGACGTCATAATCCCCACCAAAGTGTTTGTTGCTGCGCTGGTGCCTGGCTCGCTGAAATGATGTGACACAAGTTGCAAGTGATGCTCCTCAGGTGTGGAGGGGGGGCTCTGGATGTGTTGGCCGCGGCCATGCGGTGGTGATGCTGAAATTAACAACAAGGACAGTGCATCAGTTAGCATTCAGTCAGTAACACCTTTCATCCCTTCCCCCCCAGACTCATAATGCGCTCAACCTTCAAGAACCTAAGGAGATGAACATTGGTGAGGTGGTAAGTAGTCAAGAGGAGGCCCAAATATTACATGCGCATACAGACAGGCTGGTCAGATGGCCTAAGGAATGCTACATGGAATATTATGTGGATAAGTGTGCAGTTAAGCACTTGGGCAAGACAAACAAGGTACGGGAACACATGAGTAATGGTAGGACCGTGGAAATTCATGATGATTACAGGGACTTTGCTGGGCAGACCCGTTAAGGTTGCAGAACAGGAACATAAGGTGTTTAACAAGGTCAAAGCCAGATTTGCCTTTATTAGCCAAGGAATAGAATGTAGAAAAAGGTAGGTCATATTGCAAGTGCAGAAAATGCTGTTGAGGCCACATCTGCATTCAGCTGTGACCTGCGCTTCATGGGAGGGATGGCATTGGAGTGGGGAGTGTGCAGGGGTTCCTGACCTGGATGCATGCTGGCCTGGAGAGTTGGAGTTATGAGGAAACATTGCATACACTTGTGACATTTGCTGTGGAGCACAGGAGATTGACAGGTCACATTATTGACCTTCATACGTTAGAAGGGGCACAGAATGGGTGGACAGAAGGCAACATTCCCCCTTGGTGCAAGGATGACTAATGTGGTGGCATTTATTTAAGTTGAGTACCATGAGGTTGACAGGTGAGGACAGAATAATGTGGGATGCACTGGTTGAAAGGGTGTTGGAGGTACAAACCCTCCTGAGATGCAATAATCTTTGGATGCGCAGCAGTGATGCCATGGCATGTTAGGCTATAGGGATAGTTGTCACAAATGGCATAAGGCGACTTTGGAAAGTGTTAGAGACACACATCCTCAAGTGGGTCGAGGGACCATTGTGTATGACCTACATGTCTGACTGTATCAGTCTGTGAATGAGCAATGTTGCTGCATTAATGATTGCAGCAATCATCAGTGCTTTGGATGGTGGGGAGACAGAGTGGATGGGACTGTGGCCCTCAAATACCTGGCCGCTGCACCCCAGCCTCACCAACACCGCTTGCCTCCTCCCCATCTCCATATCCTGCTCCTCATATATGGTTACGTGCTGCAGCATGGCGTGCCCACCACCAGTCCACAAATGCTCCCGACTATTGTGCTCTGTTTTTTCCTGCAGAACAGAGAAGAGGATTTATTGAGGCTGATCGCTCATGTCCTCTGCACACGCATGCCGCAGCCCAACCACAGTGGCCCATCTGAGGCTTCCAGGGCTCCTGTCCACACTACTGGTGATCAGTCCCCAGAAGATAGTATGGCTGGTCCCAACCCCCTCCCCCAATGGCCACCTTGGACACGTTCAGCATCCATCACTTTGAATAACACACGGGTCTTAGCGCCCATGGCGAGGAGGCACTGAGGCCAGCAGATAGCTCTCGGCCACGACACTTTGAGGCTCCCCTTTCACTATCTCATCACCATCAATATGACATGTGTTGGAGTTCTGAGTACGTGTCTAGCTGCCTCCCCTACAAGTTGCCCCCAGACTACTCAAATGCGACAAACACCAACATATGCTGTGGGGAGAACCCATCTTCTCCTCAGCCACTAAGGCTGATGTAAGCGTGGTCACTATCTGTTTGCTCACCCAGTGTGCGTCAA
Source organism: Carcharodon carcharias (assembly GCF_017639515.1). Classification (NCBI taxonomy): domain Eukaryota; kingdom Metazoa; phylum Chordata; class Chondrichthyes; order Lamniformes; family Lamnidae; genus Carcharodon; species Carcharodon carcharias. The sequence continues at coordinate 81,506,108 of NC_054474.1, read as the reverse complement.
ACGCCCAATGCAGTAATGACACTAAGACATGGGAGGGGGTGGTCCTCAAAGGCTAAGGCTACCTACTGTGTAAAATGGCCAAGGCCAACATGGTACTCACCCTTCCAGAGCGCAACAAATCATTGAAGCGTTTACAGCACTGGGTTCCTGTCACCGCACATCATCTTGAGACCTTACTACCTCTGCCACCTCCTGCCAAGCTTGCCTGGTCACATGGGGGGCCCTCCTGCTCCCATCCTCAGGAAACAACACCTCCTGACAACTTGATACCTCCTTAAGGAGGGCAGCAAGGCAGGCATCGGAGAACCGAGGGGCACATTGGCCCCCCAGCTGGCCTACCCTGCAGCCTGGCTCCTCTCCTCCTCCTCTGCCCTGACCTCTTCTGGAGCCCAGTCGCTGGCCATGGTGAACAGCCTAGAGGAGGCTGCCTGGCCTTTCTTTATACAGACTGCTGGTTCCCCATTGGAACTGGTGGTCTGTACACACCCATCGCACTTTTGAATATCCCGCTGAACACAGGAGTCTGCAACGCACTGGGCGGGCCTTAATTGGCCCGCCTGCGCAAAATGGCAGCACGGCCTGTTTCACCGGCGGAGATCGGCTACCACCAATTGAGTCGGGCCCACCTGCCCGACAAACATAAAATTCTGCCCATGGGCTCAGATTTTTGCTCTCGGTTCAGGTGACGGAAGAATTCCTGGCTCTGCAAACCCAACCTTTAAAAATGGCCACCCATAGTTTTGATTTTCTTCCTGTGGTTGGGAGTGGAGGGTGGGGGCTGGATGGCCTCCCGACCATGAAATGAGTGTGGATGCTGCCATGTTTGGAGGATGGCTGGATGGAAGGCCTGTCTCTGTGCTCCAGCGCTTTGTTGAATTAAAGAAATAAAAAGATTCAAACAAAAACCTCACCCCTCTCATCCCCACACACCCCAATGCCACATCCATGCCAATCTATGCCCCCTCATGCCCCCACCCATCCCAATGCTCCTTATGACCCCATGTCCCACTGCCACTCCATGGTCCCTCATACCCCCTGTGTCAACCCATGCCCGTCTACCCATGCCATGATCTCTCATATCCCCTATGCCAACTCATGCCTCTCTACCCACCCCCATGACCCCTCTAATCCCCTAGGTCAACCTACGCCTTTCTACCCATCCTCCTTGGCCCCTCGTACCTGCTATGCCCCACAGCCCATGGCTCTTTGGAGTCCCTATGCCAAGTTAGTGCCAACTAATGCCAAACCTGCCCCCATCCACCACCCTTCACCCTTACCTCCATCATGCCAATTCACCTAATATCCTTTGACAGTTCTTTGACAGCTTTGCCAGCTCCAGTGAGTTTATGTACTTATTGCACAATATCGTGTTTTCTCTTATCAATCCCAAAAAGTGCCTTACCTCTCCCGAAGGTTGCCTTACCTTTCCCAGAGGTACCCCTGGACTATCTCCAAAGAGGTACCTTTCCCCTCCAAAGGGGCACCCTGGCTATCCAAACAAATCCGGCAAGTTTAGACCTCCTCTTACCTGGCCTAATCTGTACACGCTGGGTTTCACACTCCTGGCCTCCCAAAATTCCAGTTCAGTGAAGGCAGCTGCCTCCGTAAACTGTGCATGTGCGAAGCCTGGCCCAACTCCAGTCCCACCCCTGCCAAAATAGGAAATGGCATGTTTGGGGGCAGGGCTTAAGATTTCCAGGCTAACTCGTCTTGGCAAAATATGGGCCAGGGTACAAGATTTGGCAAAAAATATTCATCCTCTACAGACACCGACCCGATGTTAGAAACTACAGATCCCACTGTTGTAGTGTAGCTTTAAGGGGTGTATCTAAAACTGCTGTGCATCACCCAGCAGGGATGTGACGTTTATAACCATTGGGCAGATGATGGGTGCTGTACAAGAGATCAGATGTGCTAACTAATCTCCCAGATACTGTGGAATATAGTATCATCTCTTGAAATAAAAGAGCCCATCTAACTGAGCTAACAATCCTCTTTGAGTGCTTAGTGCTTTTATGGAAGGTAGCAAACACAACACCCGTCTGCTAACCTGGATAGTGGGTGCCTGGGCCTCGCTTCCCAAGACACAATTTTTCAGCCACTATTAGCCCAATTTAGAAGGGGACTAACAACACTTTTTTTCAAACAATTTCATTTTCTTCTTGCCAGCCATTTCTTTTCCGTGGACCCTACCCCCTTGCCCTGCCCTTGTCCACTACCACTCCCAGTGTGTCTCCCTTATGCCATTGTAGAAACAAGAAAATCTTATTTTATTTGGGTACATAGCTTCTGGCGAGATGTTGGGCTGAATTTTCCAAACACCAGGGTGCCAGAGTTGGGGTGGTTGCTGGAAAATAGTATGGAGGTGCATCAGGATGACTCCCCAGATGCATTCCCTCTACCAGGGAAGATTCCTGAGGTGTAGGCTAAGATGCAGATCAGTCGCCCACACTATTGGATGGACAGCCAATTTAAGTGGGCCCCAATTACAGGTGATTGAGAGAAGCTGCTGGCACTTTGTCAGCGCAGAGCAGCCCCCACCATGTGAGGATGCCACTAGTTTAATGCAGGCAGCCATTCTGCAGCAGGCTGGGGTGCTATCATGAAGAATCCATGCCCCATCAATGAAACAGCAGAAGGAAAGGTCATCCAAGTGGCCCCAATGATCTCCCCAGTGGGCTTTCCCCTCCATTCTGCAGAGTCTGTCACCTGCTGCCCTCTAAGTAGCTTAATTATTTTTACCCCTCCAAAGGTGACACCATTTTGAGATGCCTTTGCATTCTCCTGCTTGCCTTTTAGTGTCCTCTCTCCCAGTGGCGCAGTCAAAGCTTTAGAGTTGTCAGCCTTGTGGTTGGCCAACAGCACTGATAGCCTGCCCACTATCCTTAGTAGGATGGTGAGAGCAGAGGCGAACAACTAGGAAGCCCCCATTTGGTCCCGAGCTCAGGGTTCCAAAGTTTGCGGGAAAATCCTATCCATTTGGAAAGGGCAAATTCCCAGATGTCCCAACTCCAACCCTTCTGATAAGGCCTAAGGGGAAATTCCAACTTAGGTTAGAACCTACCATTTCTGAATCTAGGATTATTTATGAGCAATTCTGCCAAACTCCCCAACCAGAATGTCTACTGGATTGGCCAAGTAAATTTGGCCCTATTTTATTTTAATTAGCAGTAGCTGCCTTGTGTGGAGTTAGGCTTAGAGACCACATGGATTCCTTGGCGCAATGGCAGGACCCGTTACAGGGGAAATGGATCATTTGGAGAGCCCGCTAAAAGTCCATTGACTTTTGGCAGCACTGGAAAATTATGGCTACGGGCGATGCAGGAAAATCCCAGCCAAGGTAACTTGTGCAGAAATATTAATTCTATACTACTGACTTAAAAACCTTCAACATTTCTACTTAAAATATATATTACAATGATATATATTTTAATTTGCTTTAATGTTATTTTCCTAATTTCTATATTGATTTGTTACACCTGTGAAATTGTGCACTATGAGCATATGTAAAATTATCAAAACTACTACAAAGTTCTAGTGAAATTATAGGTGTTGGCAATGAATTAAAGTGGAGATACTTTAAGGTCATATTCCATTATCACATTATATTCAGGCAAATCCAATAGTCTTTTTATTTTAATAATTAAAAATTTTGCTTTGGCAGTTTAAAAGAAAAACATTTCCACCATGCTCTCTATTGCCGTTTTTGTAATTTGAAAGCACAGATTTACAAATTGTGTTTATGTTACTGGATGAAATGTTTCAAAAATGCCCACTCATCAATGGTGGATATTTTGACTGAGAACTTCAATTGTGTTGAGTGCATTTTGACTCATTGTGTGCAAACTTCTTGGCAGACTATCCTGTGAATCTAACAATTAGTGGCAGATGCCCATCTGCCTTCATTGGTAGCCTGGGCCCTTGAGATCAGAAGGTGAGACCCCTGCAGCAGAATTAGCTTTTGACCTGACACTCTGGCAAACAAGCACCTGCATCATCCTCTGTTGGCTTTTGTGGCCTGATGATTCACCAGTTGAAGGCCGTTCTCTAGCCTACCCTCTAAAGTATGTGTGGTGGCAGTTTCTGAACTGGACCTTGAGAAGCTCAGGTCAAGTGAGGCTACATTTCCAGGGATGCTGGCTTCCTCTTCTTAAAGTGGCACAGTGGTGTTGACATCTTCAGCACCTTAACTGAACGAGAAGGTCAAGGGTTTGTTCTTTTGATTTGAATTGAGAGCAGAGAGACATGACGTGCTGGTCAAATCAACTGCAGTTTGTCATTCAGAGTGAAGGATGGAATAGAAGTAAGAAGAAAAAAAACAGGCTAAGGTGTAAAGAAATCCTGCACATCATTTCCTCCAGTTTCACCACTCACTGTGGCCATGACTCACCCCCTGCCCATGATGACTGGCAGGTATTCCTCCAGGGGACAGGGTGTGCAGGCAGGCAAGAGTAACCTGCTAGAACTATTGGTTCACCGCACATCTTGCAGCCTAGAGTGGTTTCCTGTAGTATAGAAAGACTACACCCTGTTTCCAAGCCAACAGTATCTCATTATTACGAATGCCTCCACCTGCCAACATTGCAAGCTGTGAAAATATTGACATCACATGCTGGGTTAATTAACACCATTAAATAAGCTTAAGCAACAGATTACAAGGATGTGACCATCTATAACATAAAACAATAATAGTAAACCATTTGATTTTGTACATTTCATTTGAAGAACATTACACTTGGTACACTATCATAGGTGCAGGCCTTTCAACCCACTTAAGCTTGTTCTGCCATTCAACTAGAGCATTGCTGAACTGTGCCTGATCTGCATCTTAACTTCAGCTATTTGTAACCCTTAACACACTTTCCTAACAAAAAAAAATTAGTCTGTTTTGAAATTTTCCATTTTTCTAGCCTCAAAAGCTTTTAGTAGCAGAGGTTTCCAGATTTCCATTATCCTTGGTGTGAATCAGTGCTTCCTGACTTCATTCCTGAATGTCCTAGCTCTAATTTTAAGATTACTCCCCTTTGTCCTCAAATCCTCCATCAGATAGAATAATTTCTATCTAGCGACCCTATCAATTACATTAATCATCTTAAATACCTCAATCCATAATCTTCAGCATTCAAACAAATACAAGCTGAGTCTATGTAACCTGTCCTCATAATTTGTTAAGTCATGTATCATTCTGCGGAATCTGTGCTTTACTCCCCCTCTAATATCCTTCCCGAGGTGTGGTGCCCAGAACTGAAAGCTGTACCACATATAGGGTCCAATATCAGAGCTTTAAATAACTATGATATCGTTTCTACCTCTTTGTATTCCAGTCCCCTTGGAAAAATCCTTTTATCCAGCGGGCGCATTTAATTATCCGTGAACTGATCCTGATTTTTTTCCACCATCTAGAAAAACGAGTAGCAGGTACATGGGAACACCACCAGTTCCAAGTTCCCCTCCAAATCACATAACATCCTGTCTTATAAATACGTCACCATTCTTTCTCTACTCTCATCGGACAGGCTCGGCTGGGGCGGGCGGAATCCCTATCGTTGCCCGTGATCGGGGTCTGACCGCAAGTTCACACTGGCGGGCCAATTAAGGCCCCACCCCTCCGTCACTGGCTGGGAAGGGCTGAGCAGGAGTGGGGGCCTGTCAGCCATCAGGTCCAATGGTGACTAGGCGCCTGTTTAAAAATAGCCCAGGCAGCCCCTGAATGGATGCCAGGAAGGACGTCTATCTGCCACTGCAAGGATGTGGTCCAGAGTGCCAGCAAGGACCAGGTGCGATGGCAGGTCAGGGTGGGCATTTGGCCCCCCTTTTTTCCGACAAGTGCCTCAGTGCCCTATTGGAGAATAGAAGGGACTTGTCCCCAGAGATGGGAGGAGGAGGCCACCGCACTTCACCAAGACGACATGGGAGGAGGTGGCAGCCTGGGTGAGCAGCCATGATGTAGTGTGGCACACCTGGATGCAGTGCTGGAAACGCTTCAATGACCTGCTGCGCTCAGGAAGGGTAAGTACCATGTTGTCATGGGTCAGTGTGTTCAATTGATTTGAGCTGGCTAAACACCCCCCTCCTCTCCCCCGTGGAGCTCAGGGGTGTTCAAGTGTGAATGCCAACTGTCAATCACACTGGAACTGGCCAAGGGGCTGAGTACTGGCTGCTTTGACTGAGTGCCTTGTGCCTCGAGGGCCACAACTCGGATTTGCCCTGCAAGGTGTTCCTCAGATGGAGTTGGCCAGGCTGTAATGGCGCTGCAGGTACAGATTGGATGTATCAATGCCACTCTCTCCTTTCAGGAGAAGGCATCCTATAACAATATTGAGAGGTTGCAGAAAGGCAGAAAACCCCCACACCTCCTCATCCTCTGAGCAGGAAGCCTTGGAGCTCAAGAGGCACCATGCATCTTGGTCAAGCATCTGCGATGAAGCCAGGGTGTCAGACAAAGGTAAGAGTGCAGTGCACTGAGGTGAGAATTTCAGCTTGTGCAACCATATAGGTCCAGTCTCTTCATTGATGTGAGCCTTGAATCTGGAGTCCCCACTGATCATTGAAAGACGAGGGCACCATGATGCGGATCTCCATTGTCTCATCAGGGTGCCTGGCATGCCCTGTGACACCTCCAACAACTGCAACTATCGTCCTTTGTGCTAAGTATGACTCCAACCAGTGGAGAGCTTTCCCCCCAATTCCCATTGACTCCAGTTTTGCTAGGGCTCCTTGATGCCACATTCATTCAAATGCTGCCTTGATGTCAAGGGCAGTCACTCTCACCTCACCTTGGGAGTTCAGCTCTTTTGCCCATGTTTGAACCAAGGCTGTAATGAGGTCAGAAGCTGAGTGGCCCTAGCACAACCCAAACTAGGTGTCAGTGAGCAGGTTATTGCTAAACAAGTGCCGCATGATAACACTGTTGATGACCCCTTCCATTACCTTACTGAAGATCGAGAGTAGACTGATGGGGCAGTAATTGGCCAGGTTGGATTTGTCCTGCTTATTTGTGTACAGGACATACCTGGGCAATTTTCCACATAGCTGTTGTAGCTGTACTGGAACAGCTTGGCTAGGGGCGCAGCAAGTTCTGGAGCACAAGTCTTCAGCACTATTGCTGGAATATTGTCAGGGCCCATAGCCTTTGCAATATCTGGTACCTTCAGCCATTTCTTGATATCATGTGGAGTGAATCGAATTGCCTGAAGACTGGCATCTGTGATGCCAGGGATCTCCGAAGGAGGCCGAGATGGATCATCCACTCGGCACTTCTGGCTGAAGATTGTTGCGAATGCTTCAGCCTTATCTTTTGCACTGATGTGCTGGGCTCCTCCATCATTGAGGATGGGGATATTTGTGGAGCCTCCTCCTCCAGTGAGTTGTTTAATTGTCCATTACCATTCACAACTAGATGTGGCAGGACTGCAGAGCTTAGATCTGATCCATTGGTTATGGGATTGCTTGCTGCTTATGCTGTTTGGCATGCAAGTAGTGTTTGGTGAAGCTAAAGCTTCCTCAGGTTGACACCTCATTTTTAGGTATGCCTGGTGCTGCTCCTGGCATGCCCTCCTGCACTTCTAGTTGAACCGGGGTTGATCCCCTCCCTTGATGGTAATGTAGAGTAGGGTATATGACAGGCCATGAGGTTACAGATTGTGTTTGAGTACTAATCTGCCACATCCAGTTGTGAATGGTAGTGGACAATTAAACAACTCAATGGAGGACGAGGCTCCACAAATATCCCCATCCTCAATGACAGAGGAGCCCAGCACATCAGTGCAAAAGATAAGGCTGAAGCATTCGCAACAATCTTCAGCCAGAAGTGCCGAGTGCTGATGGCCCACAGAACCTCATGGATGCTCAGTCTTGAGTTGCTAGATCTGCTCAAAATCTATCCCATTTAGCACAGTTGTAGTGCCACACAACATGATGGAGGGTATCCTCAATGTGAAGGCAGGACTTTATCTCTTGTGGTCATTCCGATCGATACTGTCAATAACAGATTTATCTGCAGCAGGCAGATTGGTGAGGATGAGGTCAATATGTTTTTCCCTCACCATCTGCCACACAGACCCAGTCTAGCAGCTATGTCATTTAGGACTCGGCCAGCAATGGTGCTACCGAGCCACTCTTGGTGATGGACATTGAAGTCACCCACCCAGAGTACATTCTGTCCCTTTGTCACCCTCAGTGATTCATCAGCTGAGCTAATCAGCAGGAGGTTTCCTTGCCCATGTTTGGCCTGATGCCATGAGATTTCATGGGGTCCAGAGTTGATGTTGAGGACTCCCAGGGCAACTCCCTCCTGTACACCACTGTGCCACCACCTCTGCTGGGTCTGTCCTGCCAGGAGACAGGACATGGGTTGATGCCGGGTGATCCATCCAGTTTCATTCTTTTTTGTGATGGTTCGTTACAACTTCAGAGTCAATCACATTGCTGTGGGTCTGGGGTGACATGACATGTAGGCCAGACCACGTAAGGACAGCAGCTTTCCTTCCCCTAAAAGGGCATTAGTGAACCAGATGGGTTTTTATAACAATCAACAATGGTTTTGTGGTCATCATTAACTTTTAGTTACAGATTTTTATTGAATTCAAATTCCACCATCTGCCTTGGTTGGATTTAAATCCAGGTCCCCAGAGCATTACCCTGGGTCTCTGGATTACTAGTCCAGTGACAATACCATTACGCCATCACCTCCCCCTTTACGGTTAGAAGAGATGGAGTTCAAAGGGCCTGGTGATACAATGAGAATTTGCATTCAAAGTGGAAAGCTGGGTATAACAGAAAGGAATTTTGTGTGTGCAGGCCAGAGATTTAAACCTGTGAGCCTTCTGCAAAGGAAACAAATTGAAATGAACCTCATTTTGAACTCCTAAGGTAAAAAATGTTTTGCCTCTTGTCTCTTTAAGTCCATTGGTTTTTATTGCCTTAGTGGAGATTAATTTGGGAATTGGTTAAAAGTTATGATAGGAGTAATTTGTAGCCATACGTAAGTGTTTAATTTGTTGAAAATTAATAAATTTAGTTTGATATAAAAACCTCTCAAGAACTGATGGTCTTATTCCTGAATTTAGAGCTGCAGCTCAAAACATACCAATTGGAATTATAGCATGAGAGTTGTTTTAAGTTTCCCTCTGGGATTTTAAATCACTCAGCCATTTTAAACTGCTGTGTTATAACAACATCCAGTGGGGTGTGTGGGAGGATCTGGTGGAGATCCAAGAGGGTATGTGTGGCATGTTCTCCGTTATGGAGGAGTCCCTGCAGAGCGTGAGCACTGTGTTGACCCTCATGGCCATGTGCAATGCCTCCTCCATGGAGACAATGACGACTCTTGTGGAGAGGCTGCACCAGGAACAGGATCAGGGGTTCCTGGAGTTGCGCTTGGACCTGCAAGCGCTCTAACAAGCACTTACCTCAGCTGGTCAGGGTCCGTGTATAAGATGGATGGGGCACTCACTATCCTAGCTAGGTGCCCATTCATCAATGGTGAACAAGGAGTTCCAGAGCGACCTCACGTTGGCACATGAGCTGCCTGTCGTCTCTGCAGGCTCCTCTCAGGGCACTCTGGATGACAGCAGCAGGTCCTCTGCCCCCCTCATAGTGACCATGGCATCGGATGAAGCTGCGGTGACTGTGGAGATGCCAGCCACGGCACTGACTGCTCCCTCCCAGGCGGGGCCAGCACAGGCTCCACAGGCCAGAGGATGACCGCCAAGGTCATCAAGGCCAACAAGACAGCTGAGTCAGCAGGCTGTCTCCAATGCTGGTGCCACTGATGGGGGAGCACATAGACATAACACCCGTAAACATAAGTTTAAAGTATCTTAATTATAAGAGGGGCTGGTCACTCGTGATCTTTTGTTCCCCCACTTTGTTTTTTTTCGGTTCAAGACTATGTGAGTTCCAACATAAAATTACATTTGCTCTTGTGTTATTGGCCTGAGTATGCTTCATTTTTTTAGGTGCAGGGTACACCAGTGTGTAATGCTGGACTGTGGGCGGCTCAAACCTTTATTGCATAGGCGCTGAGTGTATCTTGCGGGCATAGGAAAGGGTCATTTCTGTGATCCACAATGGAGGCGGCAGCCCGGGCATGAGGTGGTAGTTCTTATTTGGCAGGCTAGCTGAAGGAGCATTGGATCAAGGCATCCCTGGTGTCCCTGTCTCCCTGGAGGCTACAGAGGTCTGCCTCAATGCCCTCAGCATTCTCCTCACCGTGCTCCTCTTCTGACTCACTGCTGGATTCATCCTCTGTGGCCTGTGCAGCTGCGTCAAAATCCTCTTCCTCCAGTGGGTCCCCCTTGCAGTGCCAGGACAGTGCAGCATGCAGCCATTATTAGTAACACCCGCTCTGGGGGGTATGGCTGCGCGCCTCAGGCATCGGAAGCGCACCTTGAGAAGACCTATGGTTCTCTCTACCACCACCCTTGTGGAGCCATGTCTCCTGTTGTGCCGCTGCTTGGCCACTGTTCTTGGGTGGCGGAGAGACATCGTAATCCACCTTTTCAAGGGATAGCCTTTGTCACCCAGAAGCCATCAATCCAGTTGGGCTGGAGCACTGAAGAGCCTTGGCACCTGGGAGCTGCTAGGGTACCTTATACACACTTGCAGAATCAGCATCCTATGATCACACACTATCTGCACGTTCATGGAGTGGAAGCCCTTCCTGTTGACAAAGGCACCTGGCTGATCCATTGGTGCCTTGATGGCCACATGTGTGCAGTCGATGGCACCCTGGATGCGGGGGAACCCAGCATTCACTGCAAACCCTCTGGCTCACTCAGCCTGGCTGGCCTCATCCGTACGGAAATGAAAGAAAGTCAATATCCGCCTGAACAGAGCTTCTGTCACCAGCTTGATGCAACTGTGGACGGTTGATTGGGAGACTCCACACAGATCCCCCCGCTGAGTCCTGGAAAAAGCCAGAGGCATAGAAGTTGAGGACCACTGTGACCTTCAGAGCCACTGGCATGAGTGTCCACCCACACTGTTGGAGGTGATCTCAGGCCTGATCATCTGGCAAATGGAGGTCACAGTCTCCCTGGAGAGGCTGAGCCTCCTTCCTCATTGCACTTCAGACATATTGAGGTAGCTGCATTGCCGCCTGTAAACCCTGGCAACAGGACAATGGTGTCTTCTGTGGCCCTTTCTACCTTGGACTACCTGCTGGCCCTGCGCCCCTTGTGCCTGCACCTCTCCTCCCACAGGTCTCTCCCCTGGAAGCTGCATTGAGACATCTGGCCTCCTCTTCCTTCTGCCCCTTTCTTCCTCCCCAGAGGAGGTGCCTCCAGTAGAGATCACAAACCCCATTACTTGGGTAAGGGAAGGCTGTTTGATACTTGGAAGGGTCTGAATCATCAGGGGCCTGGAAGACACCAATGAGTCCAGAAACAAAGCCTGGAAATCTAAGAATGAAGCACCCAATCAGAGAATAAGTTGCCAAGTCTCAATAAACCCACCAGCTGAAAGTTATCTCCAAAAGCTCCTCACTACTCTTATTGACAAGGCCACAGACCCCTCTTATCCCACCCGTGGATGAGGTTTTGCAAATTATGGCCTGTCCACCTGCCCGTTTTGCCTGTGAGTTAGTGAAAACTCACAGCGGCAACGTTAAATCATTGTCAGTTGGGTTGTCAAGGGCCTTAACTGGCCTGTTAATTAATGGCGGGTGCAGCTTCGACTCAGGCGCGTGCCTGCCATGCGAAATATCACGTGAGTGCATGATGATGTCGGGATGCTCGCCTGACGTCATCACGCATCATTTTACGCTCAAGTGGGTCAGGCACACACTCGCCCGCTCAGCTAAAACTCCTTCCCCATGTAATTCCCTACCTAACAGTATTGTGGGAACACTTTCAAAACATGGACTGCAGTAGTTCAAGAACCATGGTCATCACCACCTTATAAAAGACAATTAGAAATAAGCAATAAATGCTGGTCTTGCTAGTAATGCCCAGTGATTAATGAAATAATTCTTGGCAGTCTAATGAGGAGCAACCAATCATTTTGCTGCCTAGTTACGGTCGACTACTTATAATTCTCTACTTTTCCAATTTTAGAAAGGGAATTGATTCCTTGGGAACCTAAAGCACTCCTTATCTGGGCCTGGAATTGCTACCCGGTTGTACTATTCTTAATCAATGCAATTTGCCCAAAATCAGCTTAACCAACACAAAAATTGTAACATTTTAAGCACAAATTACATTCAGCACAAATTGGATTTCTGTGATCTTCTGCACTCGTTTAAAAAAACATTGGACAGAACTTTTAGCTCGTTGGGCGGGCTCGTGCCCGACCCGACCGAGTGTAAAATATTGCGCGATGATGTCAGGTGACTGTCCCGACATCACCACACGCTCACATGATATTTCAGTCGGCAGGTACATGCCCGGAGTCGGCAGCGTGCCTGCCTGCCAACAATTAAAAGACCTATTAAGGCTATTAAAAAGGTAATCGAGCGAAACTGGGGGGATGAGGTTTCCAACAGCAAATAAAAATAAACTAAACATTTTAAAATTTAACTAACAACATGTCCCTGCTCATGTGACAGAGTCACATGAGGGGACATGTTTTATAACATGTTAAAAATATTTACTTTTTTATTTTGAAAAATGTTAATGTCCCCGGAGCAGCTCTATGCCTCAGGGAGCTTTTCCAGCGTGCACCTGCACACATGCGCAAACTTGTGCATTCGCCATCCTCCCCCACAGAGGGCAGCGCTCACCGCTGCTGCTCGCATTTCGCACTGGGCGGGCCTTTTTGGCCCATCTGCGTGAAATCGCGGTTCGGACCCAATCACAGTTGGCGTCCCAACCGCCCCCGCCCTCCCCCACCAAGCCTGCCCGATGAGGGAAAAATCCTCCCCATTGGTTTTATTGCAAGCACGTTGGAGTATGAGAGTAACAAAATCTTGCTGCAAGTATATAAGCTTTTGGCCATACCACACCTGGAGTATAGTGTACAGTTTTGGTCTTTATAACTTAAGTGAAAACATACTTGACTTGCAGGAGTTGCAACAAAGTTTAGCTAAACTGATTCTTGAATGAGAAGGTGTCTTATTAGAAGTGATGTTTTCTTTTAATTTTGGAAAGTTTCATTAAAAGCCTTTTGTCTTATTTTATCAATATGGTCATCTCATTTTGCTTAGCTTCACTATTATTTCTCCAAGACCTAGGACTTAACCTTGGATTAATTTGGAACACCACAAATTGGTGTTCACCATAGCTACTGTTATAGCAAAAGTAGGTGGAATCCAGTAAAACCACGAATGCTATAGTATATAATTCATAAAAATAATTAATACATAGGAATGATTTCAAGACTACAATCTGTTCCTGATATTCCGGTAACACTTATAAATTGCTAAATCTTTGTTCTCATAGGGGAGAATTTTCTCCCCGTCGGGTGGGCTGGATGGGAGCAGACGCGAGCGGGCGGACAGCTGATTGCCGCCGCAATTGACAGCGCGCTGCCATTTTACATTGGCGGGCCTATTAAGACCTACCCAGCATGACGTGCTGGATGAAATTCCATGAAAAATGCGAAGGCTGCCCGGGCTCTTTGCCTGCTCACCAACCTTAAGGTTGGACGGGCAGCTCTGTTAATTGTTGCAATTGGTTTTTAAATGGCCTTAATAGGCTTTGACAGGTCGGCAGGCACGCAGCCGACTCCGGTACGCACCCGCCGAACTAAAGATCAGAATGATGCGTGGTGACGTCAGGACGCACACCTGACGTCACCGCGCATCATTTTACATGTTGGCGAGCGGGGGCCCCGCCCCCACACACCGACCAGAAGATTCAGGCCATAGTTTATGGTGAACTCTTCAATGTGATACGGCTTTGTAATACCTTAAAGTATTTATTATACTCTACATAAATAGTAAACATACAACTTCAGCTGTAGATAATTTTTGATAAACTTGCAGAATTTATGTCCTAATCATAAATTGTCTTGAGTGAAGTCATTGCACATCAAACATATTAAGTGTTCTGTCAACCTAGATCCAAAATTACAATGACATAATTGACTCTGCAAGAGTCAAAAAATGACCAAAAATTGAACTGTCCTGTATAAAACTGAAGGAGCATAGAGTGGAAAAGACAATTAATACCAGAGAGCACTTTCAAGACTATAATCTAATTTATAATGCCTTGATTAAATTAGTATCTTCATTCGGACCCTCAGGGATTAGAGTAATCTATTATTTTTCTTAATGAACTACATACTTATATAATAAAATCAAAATACTGCAGGTGCTGGAGATCTGAAATAAATCTGAGTGCACAGAAAACCAAGGAGAGGGAAAAAAATCAGAGGGATACCTCGTCTTGATTTTGCAATTAACAACTGCAGAGGAAGAGGCAATGAAGATCAACAGGGTTTCATTAAGCAGCCTGCCTGATTGGCATCCCATTCACCACCTTACAAATTCACGCCTTCCACCATTAACGTACAGTGGCAGCAGTATTTACCATCTATAAGATGCACTGGAGCAACACACCAAGACCCTTTTGTCAGCACTTTTCAAACGCATAAACTCTACCACCTAGAACAGAGAAAGGCAGGGGACATATGGGAACACCACCACTTGCAAGTCCCCCTCCAAGCCACACACCATCCTAACTTGGAAGCATATCAGTCTTCTTTCACTGTCACTGGGTTGAAATCCTGGAACTCCCTCCCTAACAGCACTGTGGGTGTACATACACCACATGGACTGCAGCGATTCAAGAAGGCAGCTCACCAGCACATTCTCAAGGGCAATTAAGGATAGCAGCAAATGCTGGCATTGCCAGCGATGTTATCTCATGAAAGAGGTGTCAAGATCATGTGGATAGAATGGAACATCATGCACACCTAGAATATTGCCATGCAGATTTTGGATGTCAATATCCCCGCTACCATAAACTGTAATTAATCATGATAGTTACCTTAATCTTGGCCTTACAGCACCCGACTGATCGATATTATTGGTAGCAATAATACGTGGCTGGGAGCTGAGAGGGACAATGACAAAAGGGGAGATGGAAGGGGGTAATCCACTCAAAGCACTTCCACTTCAACCATCGCCTCCACCCACCTTCAGTCAGTAATCCATATGCTTATTGAAGTGCTGATGGCTGAGTTTGCCAATGCAAAAATATAGATGGAACTGTTTTAAGGGGCCCTTCTGGGCTCCAACACCTAGAGGATGTTGGCCAAGAGCATTTCAGCAGTCAGGCCAGCATTCTGAGCAGCTTTTCCCTACCTCTGCTTAATCTATAAGAATTTCATCACATAGGAGTAAAGGAAGAGTAAGGCTGTGCAATATATGGGTATAGGAGAAAATGCTATGTACATAAGTTTCTGTTGTTTATGAAACACAAATATTATTCTTTTCCACCACATTTCTGTTTTATCCTTTGAGTGATGTGTGGTAAGTTGCTTTTTAACTTGTTTGATGATCAATGTGAGGACATTAAATTATGGGGATCAATGGGACGGGGCCTGATGTTCAAAGCGTGGTGGCTTGTGTGAAGGACTGCTTTGTGTTAGTGCCATCGGGATTGAGGCTGGGTAAAAAATCTGGCCATTTCATTTTCTCCTGATGTAGATCCGCTGGTGCAACCTCTTTGAATTTTGCTTTAATAAGGGCATCAAGGCAACAATATGAGTAGCTGGAAGTACATTGCCCTCATCATTCTCCTCCTCTTCCTCTTTCTCCTCCCCCTCTGAATCATTAGAGTAGGATCTGGACTCTTTGCCTTGTCTTCCTGCAGGCCCAAGTCCTGCTGCTATGCAATATTGTGCAGTGTTGTAGTCCCTTGATCACTCTGTTTAATTATTCAACAATGACACCATATTCATAATAAAAAGATAGGAGAGACTTGGGGGGGAATTTTCTCCCCGTGGGGGGGTGCTGTGCGGGAGCGGGCGTGGGCGGGCATGCAGCTGATTGGTGGCCCCAGTCGGCTGGGCATTGCCATTTTATGTGGGCAGAACAATTAAGACCTGCCCAGTGTGATGCACACTCAGAGGCGCTGAGTGCTCCCTGTGTGAGCTAGGGGAGTAGGTTGAGTCGGGGAGTGCGATCTTTCGCACATGCGCACGAAAGAGGGCAGAAATCCCCCTGAGGCACAGAGATGTCTCAGGGAGATTAGTTTTAATTTTTAACAGTTGAATAAAGTGTTTAAAAAATGTTTATGGCATGTCCCCTCATGTGAAACTGTCACATGAGCTTGGATATGTGCATTAATTTTAATAAAAATTATTCTGAAAATTTTAAATCACTCATGAAACCTCATATCACCCGTGGATGAGGCTCCATGAAAAATGTGAAGGCCGCCTGGGCTCTTTGCCTGCCCACCAACCTTAAGGTTGGATGGGCAGCTTTCTCAATAGGCTTAAGTAGATCATTAATGTCCTTAACAGGCCTTCGACAGTTTGGCGAGTGCGCAGTCGACTCGGCTGCACACCCACCGAACTGAAAATCTAAATGCCGCGCGGTGACGTCGGGACGCACGCTGACGTCACCCTGTGTCATTTTACGCCTCAGAGAGCAGGCCCTGCCCCTGCTCACTGAGCCGGAATAGCACCTTTCAGAACCAACAGATGTTTCAAAGCATTTTACAGCTAAAGAGCGACTTTCTGAAGTGTAGTGAATGTTGTAATGTAGGATACATGGTTGCATGAGGCAAACTCCCACAAAAAGCAATGTGATAATGACCAGATAATCTGTTTTTGTGAAGTTGATTGAGGGATAAATATTAATCAGAATACTAGGGATAACTCCACTCCTTTTCTTTGAACTTGAGCCATGGGATCTTTTACATCCACCTGAGAGGGCGGACAGAGCCTCTGTTTAACATTTTATCCAAAAGACGACACACCCTGCAGTGTAACAATCAGTCAGTACTGCACTGCAGCGTTAACCTAGGGCTGAATTTTCAACATGGCGAGCAGGGGTGGGGTCTGCTCGCCAAGGCGTAAAATGACACGGGGTGATGTTGGTGTGCGTCCCGACGTCACCGCTTGCCATTTAGGTTTTCAGTTCGGCGTCCGAGGCCTGTTAAGGCCATCAATGAACTAATTAAGCCTATTGAGAGAGCTGCCCGCTTTAAGGTTGGGGGGCAGGCAAAGAGCCCAGGCAGCCTTCGCATTTTTCATGGAACCTCATCCACGGACGGGATGCGGCTTCATGAATGATTTAAAATTTTCAGAATACTTTATTAAAAGTAATGCACATGTCCCAGCTCATGTGGCAGCTTTAAATGAGGGAACATCATAATAATTATTAAAACACTTTATTGAACTGTTCAAGCTTAAAACTAATCTCCCTAAGGCACTTCTATGCCTCAGAGGGATTTCTGCGCCCTTCCGCATGCATGCATGAAAGAGCGCACCCCACCCCCCTCCACCCCACCCTACCCCCCACCCCCCACCACCAACCCGCATAGGGAGCGCACAGTGCTTCCGGGGGCGTATCATGCTGGGAGGGTCTTAATTGTCCCGCCCGCGTAAAATGGTGGCATGGACCCAATCTGGGGCACCGATCAGGTTCGCACCCCCCATCCCCGGCCCACACCCCCACCCCCCCCAACCCGACAAGAGGAGAAAATTCTACCCTCAGATTTTAATGCTCAAAATTAGAATTTGAACCTGGAACCTTCTGCCTTAGAGGGAAGAGTGGTACCAATTGAGTGAAAGATAGTCATGACTTTATTTGGCACAAACAGGAATGAATAAATTACAGCATTTAAGCAATAGCTTTCAAAATACAATTGAAAATTAAATATTATATCACCCTATTGTTTTTTGTGTGTCTACAAAATCTACCATCTACAATTTCGCCCTCATTCACCCACCTGATGACCCCTGTTGAATCCTCTACCCTGAGTTACTTTTGAGTTGCCTACTTATTTCTTAAATGTTCCTGCCCACCCTTTGTTGTATCAGGCCCATAGTAGTTATTACAGCCTGTCAGATTTTTCCTCCGATCGGCTCCTTGAACAGTAAGAATGAAGAACAGCTCATGATCAGAAGGTTCGCACCTGTTTGTAACATCTTTGCACACGGCTACGGCTAAGCCTAAGGCATATAAAACAAAAACATTGTTATTGACTTTGTCACAACTCAATGGGCAGAATTTTCTGCCTGTCGGGCGGGTGGGCCCGACCCAATCTCCGGTGGGTGGGGAGCCGATCCCTGCTGGAGAAGTGGGCCCTGCTGCCATTTTACATGGGCGGCCTGCCCAGTGTGACATCCAGTGGGAAGCGCTATGCGCTCCCTGTGCGGGCAGGGGGATTCCCTAAAAGCAAGCGTGCGCTCTTTCACGCATGCACATGAAAGTGCGCACATCTCCCTGAGGCTAAGTGCTGCCTCACTTTTAAAAGATTTAAAATTGAAAAAAAAATTCCCTAACATGTCCCCCCCATGTGGCAATGTCACATGAGATGGGACATATTCATAAATTACAGTAAAATTTTATTAAACTTTTTAGAACACTGCATGAAACCTCATCCCGCCAGTGGATGAGGTTTCATGTTTTATCTATTTGCTACCGGGGCTCCTGGCCTGCCCGCCAACCTTAAGTTTTGACGGACAGGTCCTTTAATTGGTTAAATGATCCTGTCAATGGCCTCAATTGGCAATTGACAGGTTGGTGGGCCTGCAGCTGATTTTGCTGTGCCCCCACCTTCCTGAAAATTTAAATAGGGCGGGATGACATTGGGGGTTCTGCCTGATGTCATCCCATGTCATTTTACGTGTCGGCGAGTGGGCCTCGCCCCCTGCTCGCCGATGGCAAAATTCTTTTCCATGTTTTCGTCCTTTTGAGCCACAGCACCCGGTATAACAGGTAACACTTGAACATTGAAACAATAACTCTTCCCTAATTCGCGGTATACAGAGACTTGTTCAGACTTGGCTGTTTTGGATCATTTCATCTTATACAATTTGAAGTTAATGACAATTTGAATTGTGAAGACATCCTAGTCTAAACATCATTATCTTCACAAACTCCATCAAAGGAATAATGAGGTCGTTTTCTAAAAAAATTAATTACTAAAAAACATTCTAACGAAGCTTAACATTGGAAAATAGTGAAGGGAGTTATGCCTTCTCGAATAACAAAAGTTCTTTGGTTTACATGACCATCACTAAAGGAGTGGATAACAAAATTCACGGGTGGAATTTTATGCTGGTGTGATTTTACGGTCTTGCCAAAGTCAATGGAGTTTGAACAGCTCACTGCATTTTATGGCCCCGCCCCCGCTATGATGGGGCCATAAAAATCTGTCCTATATCTCAACGTTCCTTCTTTGGTTTGCTCAGGATGTCATAGGCGTTCTCAGATTAGCTAACCAATACCTGCTGGTCCAAAAATAGTTTCAGCGCTATGAGCCATTTATGGGCAGAATTTTATGTCCTGTGGGCTGGCGCACACCTAACCTAATCGGGCATAAAATCGTGCGAGATGACATCGGGTGAGCATCCTGACATCATCGCGCACTCCCGTGATGTTTTGCTCAGCGGACACGTGCAAAAGTCGGATGTGCACCCACCAACAATTAAGCCCATTAACGGCACAATTGTCCCTGACTTTTCGTGGCCCATCCAACTTAACAGTTGGCTGATGGACAAATCGGCCAGGCAGCCTTTACATTTTTCATCAAACCTCACCCGGGGCAGGATGAAATCTCTCTTATGAAATAGAATAAAAATAAATATCTGTGGACAGCATTTTTATGAGGTTTGACCTCTTTGATTGTGATGCATGAACTTTTTTTGGCAGCTTTTTAAACCTTTTTTTCATCATTTGCAGGTCTGCTGCTCCCTGAGGCAGCTGTCTGCTGTCAGGGAGCTCTCTCATAGCGCTCACCCATGCCGACAGTGACGTCATCGCCCCACCCTCTTCCCGCCCCCACCCTGGCAGCGCTGAGCTTTTCAGAGCGTGTTTCTCATGGGCTGCCCATTAATTGGCCAGCCAGCGTGAAATCGCAGTCAGGGGGCCAATCACGGTCGGTTGCCTGTTTCCCGGCTGCTCCCGGGCCTGCCGATTGTGCACACCTGCCAAAGGTAAAATTCAAGTCTATGAAACATTAGTGCCAACTGAAGCTTTAGCTGTCATAAGATCACAAGAAACAGGAGCAGGAGTAGGTCTATTGAGTCTGCTTTGCCATTGAATAAAATCATGGTAGATCTGATTGTGGAATTAACTCCACTTCCGTTCCCCCCATCCCCCAATATAACCCTTTGACTGCCTTGTAAATCAAAAATCATTCCAGCTCAGCCTGGCTGGTGAACACTGAAGGACACCTCCAGGCCTGTTTAGGCAGCTGAAATACATCTTGAGTATGCTGATGGCTTGTTCACAGCTGCTGGTCATATGATGTTCGACATAACACTGTTGGGTTTCGTTGGTCCGGTTTCCGATTGGAGTCCTCAGCGAAATGTGAAGTAATTAATCTTTGTTTCCCTTAAGTCTGCTTCAAGGCCCAAAATGTCAGGGAGCTGGGACTGCCACAAGATTAAAGGATCATGGCAGCTCCTCTGGAATTCTGTTCACACCTGCAGAAATATCTCTTTGTGTTTGCACACCAACTGTACATTAACAGAATGGAAACCCTTGTGGGTGTTAAACACTCCTGAGTTAATAAGGGGGTGCCCTGTTACTATACGTATGCAGTTTGATGATGTCTGTGTGTCTGTTAGAAACTAACCAGAACCACAAACCTTAACATTCACTCACTTTGAATGATCCCAGACAAGAAGGGTCATGAGGACTCGAAACGTCAACTCTTTTCTTCTCCGCCGATGCTGCCAGACCTGCTGAGTTTTTCCAGGTAATTCTGTTTTTGTTTAAGGTTCACATAGTTGCTGGCCCTGACAAACAAGCTATCACTCACCTGTCTTATGCAAATATGAGATCCAGACTGGGAGATCTTGGATATGTCTCCGCCAGAGCCTTGAAAGGATCCTGAGGCTAAAGGGGCTGAGATAATGGTGACTTCAACAGATGACTGTAATGCATGGCCACCAGGGAGCTGGTCTTCTTCTAGGAGGCTGCAGGTGTCAGCCACCACCTGACACAACCTGAGCCTCTTGAAACATTGTTTTTCAGATATGTCAATGAAACTGATCTTCTGCCTTTGGACACTGTTTTGCTTGTAACACCTCCTGTGAGCTGCACCACTCTGCCATTCTCCTCCCTGCTGCGCAGCTACAGGCCTGTGACCTGCAGGCTGATGGTGCTACTGCTGCTGCTTGTAATGCTGCTCCTCATCTGAGGTCCAACCTAAGGCAGCATAAGTAACAACCATCCTGATCTGATAGAGCAGACTGCCAAAGCATAGAAGGAACCTCAGAAGAGTGGAAAGTCAACTCTCAGCAACTGCACTCTGAGCACCCTTTCCCACTAGCAGGTAAGAAAGCAGTGGTGCTTGCTGAGTATTCATTACCATATTGGAGTGGGCTTCCTGACGCAATGTCAGTTTACCCAGTTTTTAACCTCCACCTGCACCCAAACTCTCATGTTCCACCATGTTAGAATTACCCCCGAGTCGCAACAGGCAATTTAGCATTATAGGAAAATCACCACTGAACTTAGTTGTGTTCTTAGCTGACATTGGCACAATAGAAATCACTGAAGAGCAAACAGGAGGAGGAATTGTGGCTCCACCCCAATCCAAGGCTCTGAGGTCAATTATAGTGCCCCAAGCTACACCTTAGGTAAGGCCAGCTAAGTTAGCACTGACTAATGAATACTTCCTTTATTTTGGTCTGTATGAGATACTCAGTAGATAAGCTCATTAGAGCCATTATATTAAGTTTTACTTTTTATAAACACTATGAGGAGAATTTTCTCCTGTTGGGGGGGTTGAGCAGGAGTGGGTGCACACAGGCACACAGCCGATCACCACCCGCAATCGGCTGCGTGCCACCATTTTATTTGGGCGGGCCAATTAAGGCCAGCCCAGCATGACACACAACCGGAATAAAGTAAAAAAAACATTTAAGACATGTCCCCTCATGTGACAGTGCCACAGTAGCTGGGACATGTCAATGAACTTAAATAAAATGTTTTATTCAATTCATAAACACTTCATGAAACCTCATCCCGCCTGTGGATGAGGTTTCATGAGAAATGTGAAGGCCGCCTGGGCTCTACGCCTGCCCGCCAACATTAAGCTTGGACAGGCAGCTCCGTTAAGTACCTCAACTGATATTTAAATGGCCTTAATAGGCCTTAGACAGTTCGGTAGGTGCGCAGCCAACTCCGATGCGCGCCCACCAAACTGAATATCAGAATGACATGCGTTGATGCCGGGACAGACGCCCAACATCACCCCGAATCATTTTACACCTTGGCGAGTGAGGCCCGCCCCCACACACTGACGCGAAGATCCTAGCCTACATTAGGCCAGACAACTGTGACATTACTATACTCCACAGCAGAGCCATCAATTTTTTTTTTATAATTCATTCTTATTAAATTAAGCAGACTTGAGTATTCTAAATGTGGCTGTGATTCATGGCTTTTCTTGAAAGAAAATGAATAATTTTGCCACAAGTAATCTTCGATTTTTTTGAAGCTTTAGCTGCTATCAGCTATTTTATTTTAATAAAAAAATCATTAACAGGAATTGTTGCGAAAGAGTCCTTTCATTCTGCTCTCATTTCCAGTGTGAAGAAGTCAGAGGTTGACATTGTGACCTCTATTTGTCACTTATAAAATAATACATTCTCTACTGTATTTCGATTGAATTAAAACAAAGACTTCTTAGAGGAAAATGCCAGAGACTGAAGCCTCAGTTAATAGCACCACCCAGCCACCCACCCACCCCATCTGTGCATTCTTCTGAATTTATTGAGTTGGCAATGTTGGCAAACACATTCCTTGTTTTGCATAATTATACCACTTTCTTACCCTTTCTCGGTGCCCATAAAACTCACAAAACATAAAACTTGCATTATGGCTTTTGTCGTTACTGAAGTGCATTTACAGCAATGTTTAAAATTCAAGGAAATAGATAAACAGTTTTTGTAATTTAATAAATATTGTGTGAATTACCAACCGAGGTATAGCTTCAGTAAATCTTGAAAAAATGATACAATGGCAAAAGTCAATAGAAATTGGTAAGAAATTCAGTCAATTCTTGTGAAATCTGTGGTATCTTGCACTCAGTAACAAGCTTCATCTGGCATCCTTTTTCCATTACTGAGGAGACAAAAAGGCATATTTAACCAGTATGGTTCCCAGAATTTTCAGGAGATATAATATTACCTCACTTTTGACATAGCAGTGCCAATTCAGTTTTTCATTAGAGCAATCTGGGCTGATTGACAGATTGAGCCTAAAGAAGGGCCATGAGGGGGCACTCTGGTTCCAACAAAAGTGTCACTGATGATTGACAGGCATGACAGACTCATGCTTTCACTTTTTATTTTTGCAGAGAAGCCAGATAACCATTTTGAGTGATGGAGCAGCTATTTTATTGTTGGATAACAGGGCCATTGCAGCACCATAACGTGTGACCTGTAACTAAGTACAGACTTTCAGCAGTGTGCCCAATTTGTTTACTTGTTGATTTTATTTAAATTGCATTGAAATTAAAAAATATTGTTTGCAAGCACAATGAAAATGCACCACAGGAAAGGAACAGATGCCAATGCTGCACTCTGCTGTTAGCTAAGTAAAATGCAGCCCAGAGCTGTTCAAAAGAAGAAATAATTTCCATTGTGGGCCATAAACTTTTGAGTGTCACTTCATGCCAAGGATAAAAATGGCAAGGTACATCTCTGTTGTGGTCACAGCAGATAGTTGAACAACATTTTAGATATTCTGTCTTTCACTTGCTTTCTCTTTTCCTGTCTTTTTCCCCTTTACCTATCTCTCTTTTTCTGTACTTTTCTTCCTCTTTTCACATCCAGCTTGATAGAAGAATTTTTGAAAAGATGTTTGGAAGCTGTGATGCCATCCATGGCTTTACAACTGAGCGCAACAGTCAGATAACAGGGGCACAAGGACCGATGGAGCTAAAGTCCCTTCAGGAGAGGGAAAATAATATTAGTTTACGTTGGAGATGAGGAGAGGTTTTGCTGTTTCTGATACTTAGGGTCTTTTTGCTTCTTGTGATAACATATCCAAGCACCCTTTGCCCACACCATTTAGCAACAAATAATTGCCTGCATTTCTGTAATTAAATGAGTGCTCCAGATCCTGAGCTGAATAAACAGCATTTTTTTTTGGTACCAGGGCTCTTGCAAGCTCATCCAAGATCCAGTAGTGTATATGCGTATGCATGTGTTCTGTGAACTACCCCTAATGTTCTCTCAAATTGCATGGCATTGAACAGCTTAACTGAAACTCATTGTTTCCAGATTTTATGTCTGAAGGTGCAATGCAGCAGTGATGTGTATTGTGTCAAAGGCATTAGAATGCAGAGCTATATAGACACAACAAAAGGATACAAGTCACTAGGAGTTGTCATCAGATTATGCAGACTGTACTTGGAGCACTATGTTCTGTTTTGGCAACAATGACACAAGAGAAACATTCAAGCATTGGAAGAACTTCAGAAAATAGCTATGAGGCTCATCTCCAGTTTTCAAGATGTGATTCCTGAGGAAAGATTAGAGCCTTCATCCTTGCAAGGAAACATGTGAGCATTGCCTTATACAGTTCTATAATATTATAAATGGTAAGGAGAAGGTAAATGTGAAAAAAAAACTTTGTTTTAAATTTCAATAGTGGAGTCCTTGTTGGGTTTATACAAGTGAAAGGCAAATTTAAGTCTGACATCATGATGTTTTTCTTCACAGAAAGAGCAATCAATGTATGAAATAGATTCCTGGATAGTGTAATGGAGATAGAAATCCAAGATTTAAGAACCAATTAAGTGCTGTAAAGGGAAACTTCAGGGCCGTTGTGAATGGATAATTAATATGGATCAAACAACGTTTCTCATCCATAATTAGTTGATGATCTATCACTGTATGGTACATAATTAAGTAATTTGTATGTGAGTCCAGGACACTTAATGAAACATATATTACAGGAACTAATTTTGCTTCCAAAGTAAACAGAGGGTTTCAGAATCAGATGTAACTGGGACAATACTTATTTTAAGCCTATTCTAGGTGGTAACAGAATTAAAAGATTTTTAAACCATCGGCTGTAATGCACTTCAGTTAAGTTATATAAAGCCTTCATGATTTTCTTGCATATCAGTGATTGCAATAAACTAACTGCTGATTTATGTTGTATGGGCTTACACTATACATCATGTTAGGAACATTATAGTACATATATAAAATTGGTCTCTTGAGTACAGGGTGCAATTCAGTTCTGTAATTGTCTTTTATATCTATTAGACATGCTTACACTGCCAAAAAATGATAGCATGGTTCAGAAGGGTAATAAAACAGCACTGATTATTGGTATCTTTAACATATACCCCTATACAAATTTCTTCAATCTTTTCAAAGCTGATCTAAGAAAAGTCTTGCCAAGTTGAAGGTAAAAAATAAGTCTTTAAGCTGCCTTTACTTCATAGTAAATATACATAAAGAGCAAGAGATGACCAGGTTCACTTATTTCAATCATTTAATTCATGCAATGATATAAAATAATGAGGAGGATTTTCCCTTTAGTGGGTGGGGGCGGGGCCCACTCGCCAAGGCATAAAATGATGCGCGGTGACATTGGGCGGAACCCCTGACATCATCCCGCCCCATTTAAATTTTCAGGAAGGTGGGGGCGCAGCAAAATCAGCTGCGCACCTGCTGACCTGTCAATGGCCAATTGAAGCCATTGACAAATTAATTAAAGTAATTAGTGGACCTGCCCGTCCAACCTTAAGGTTGGCGAACAGGCCAGGAGCCCCGGCAGGAAGTAGAAAAAACATGAAACCTGGAAACATGGAAATTATGAACATATCCCAACTCACGTGACATTGTCACATGAGGGGACATGTAAGGGAATTTTTGTTTTATATTTTTAATATTTTTGAAAGTATAGGTGATCTCCCTGAGGCTGCACTTAGCCTGAGGGAGATGAATGCCTTCTTTCTTGTGCATGCGCGAGAGAGCGCACTCTCAATTTTAGGCATTCCCCCCCACCCGCACAGGAAGTGCAAAGCGCTTCCTTGCAGATGTCATGCTGGGCAGACCTTAACTGACGTAAAATGGCACCACGCCGCCGATCAGGGGCGCCAATCGGAATCGCGCCCGCACGCGCCCACCCATCAACCTCCCCCCCAACAGGGGGAAAATTCTGCCCAATGTATGGGTCATTCTGTTTGACATTAACAAAATCATTTCTAATAACTCATCTATATGCTAACCCTTCGAGCTTGGCAAAAAAAAACCTGCCCTTATTACCCTCTCTTTTAAAAAGATTTGCCCATCAGTTTCTGTCTCTGCTTGTCCACAAGCCAAGAAAAAGAGGCTAAGCCAAAGAACCACTGCCAAGCACTGGGGATCAGAGCTTTCTGACATGAGGGGCTGAATTTTTGTCTGGGTGTGGAAGCACACTTCAGTGCACGAATGGCCATGCTTTTGTAGGAAATCTAATTTTCCTTCACATTCCCGACCCTATGTAATTTCCCTCTGGCCTTTTTGTGGATTGGGAATGCTTCATGAGCAAAACACATACCTGCCCCTGTTAATGTCAGATTGTACATTTTAAATGAGGGATGAAAATCAAAATGCCTCCTGCACACTATTTTCATCTGGTGGTGGAGGATTTTGGAAATCCATTAAAAGTACACCCGGTTTGAGAGTTCATGAAAGAAATGGAAAGTCTGCTGAAGAATCTGGTACATTCTGAAAAGTAAGTGTATAGTGCTTTCATACCTTTAAATGTCATTATTAGGTGCTATATTGTCACGTTTTAATGCAGTGATTCATCAGAGGGATCTTTCCTTTAAAGGTGAGTTGACCCTTACATTGATCAGCCTTG
The DNA here is from genome assembly GCF_017639515.1 of Carcharodon carcharias. Taxonomy (NCBI): domain Eukaryota; kingdom Metazoa; phylum Chordata; class Chondrichthyes; order Lamniformes; family Lamnidae; genus Carcharodon; species Carcharodon carcharias. The sequence goes on along the minus strand of NC_054474.1, from coordinate 81,479,167 downwards.
CGTATTTGTTCATAGACATTACAGTGTTTCTTCAATGGAGAAAGCAACTTAAGCAGTGAAAAATTTTACAAAACATCCTGTCAACTTACGTTGTCTTCTTTTCTACTGTGATTTGATTGGCCCTGGCTGATAAAATAAAACGTGGGCCCAGATCTTCTGAGAAGTGGCAATCATTGTCGTGTTGCCACTCTGCTTGAACTTTTCCCCTACTTGACACTATTCTGTGTTTCATGCCTGGCCTTTTGAGCCTGGCTGCACCAGAAATGTGGAATGCGGTGTCCATTGGAGAATTTCATCGAAGAGCAGCAGAGCTGGGGCAAGGGAGGAACACAGGAACATGCCCTATTTTATGGTCCTGGCTGCTGTATGGTAAGTTTTAAGGTTCAGTTTGAATTTTGGTGAATGTGTGAATGAGTGAATGGATGAATATTAGTGAATGTGTGAAGTTAACAAATAGGTGAATGGGTGAGTAGATGAATAAGGTGAATGTGTAGGGTGGCAGGGTAGGAAGATGTGTCAGGTAAGTGGGTAAGTAGATAGGATGGGTGAGGTGGTAGATGGGTGAGGTGGTAGCTTGGTAGGGTGCCAGGTGGGTGAGGTGGCAGGTAGTAGGGTGGAGGTTGTGCAGTGGTAAGTGGTTAGGGTGACAGGTGGGTAAGGTTGTAGATGGATAGGGTGTTAGGTGGATAGGGTTGCAGGTGAGTTAGTTGGTAGGTAGGTGAGGTGGTGGTTGTGTCTGGGGGGTGGTTGGGTGGTCAGTAGCAGTGGTCTGGAGTTCAGAGGTTTAGTCAGGGGATTAAGGGTAGTTGGGGATTCAGGGGGGTATTTGGGGGTTCTGTGAGTGATTGGGGTGTCAATCCTGGAGTCACCCAGGAGTTAGACTAGGTTTTTTTCTGTCTAACATTTCCTGGATAACTATTCAGAAATTTCTGGCTGTAGCTCAGAGTTGAAAGTATTTGTGCAAGGTCACCAGGAGCAGGGGAATTGACCATCAGAAGTTGAAACTTCCTGGGCAATTTCTACATAGGTCAGCGTGTCATGATTTCCACAGGGTGCTGACACACATCTCCAGTCATATGTCCAGTCTCTGACGATCTGGAAACTGGAAGATTTGGGTTCTGGTTAGTCCACTTTAAAAGAAAACTATACTTCAAAAAAATCTAACCACCTTCTCCCTTACATTGGTTAACAGGCACTCAGCTTTGAAATTGAAATGAGCACCCTCTGTTCTTTCCTTCCCTGAGTAGTCTATTGTTTGGACAGCTGTGCCCACTAACAATGCTTGGGTGAGTTTCAAGTGCGAATGGTTTTCAGCACAGTAGGTGCTCCATTCATCTGAGAATGAATGACAGTTTCAAGAAGTTGCAATAACAGACTGTTCCTTTGAAGTGGCTTATTGTTTATACACACAAGCTAATAGCATTACAAGTATTACAAGGTTTTCTTTCGCATGGCAGAATGCATTTTTTTTCAGTATCCATGATATGGAGGCTTTTACTAGATGGTGAGGTTTTTTCCCCAAAAGGAATGTAAAATGTTTTCCATTGATATTGAATGAAATCTGAAGTCTATACATCGTGCATATTGGGTGAGTGGCTAAGGAGGATACATGGGGGAGGGGTCATAAAGATGGCATGAGGTGGCATGGGTGATCTGAGGAGTAACAGGCTGGCATAGGAGTGGGTGGGGTGAGGGATGTGAGGGGAGGGATTTAGGAGGCTTTTGAATAGTGTTTGGGATCTGGGATACTGTGTTGGAGAACCATACTGACCTTCCAACCTCCTCTACACCCAATTTCCTCACGCACTCCAGAACAACATGCAAACTGCAAACCCAGCTCCAGTGTGAAAAGATACAAATGGAGTGTGAATTCACAAGTGGGGTCAGGCGTACAGCTTGTGAACCGTGAAAGAGAGCAGGTCGGGTTTTTCCAAGCCCAGAGGAAGATTCAGCCCAAGCAATGTGAGGTATTTAATGATTAATGAGAAAGGCTAATAAATTGCTTATTGCGTTCAATCTTTGGAGTAAAGGAAAGCTTATTAGCATTTTAACCACCTTGCATGTCTGTGCTCTTTTTAAGAATGCGTGTGAATATGTTTAGATTTAAATCTTAGTATTTGGAAGCAACTTAAAACAAAAGCAGAAAAAAGCTGGAAATACTCATGTCTATAGAATTAGAAACAAAAGTTTGCCAACATTTCATGTCTAAGACTCTTTAAATGTAACTGTTTTCCAAATTCCTCCTGTGCAACGCTGGTTAAAACATTCTGAAACATGACAGCTGGGTCATAATAATGTTCACTAATATTAAGAGAGCAGAGAGAGAGGGAGAGAAAGATTACATGCTGTAATCTAATTGAAGGCTCCAGCAATGTCATTAACTGCAAGTACATAACCCGAGTGGTTTATAACTCTCCTCTGCACTGCAAGATCATATTACTGCCCTGAAACCATGCCATCATTCTTTTTCCAATGTACATATAGCTTTTATAGCTGGGGTGGTTTCATTGAGTTTTAGACTCTGTTTTGTATTGGCAATGCAGTCAGGGCAGCTGTCGACTGCCAAAACAGTTTGTGTTGACAAGTAAAGACATTCACACCACAGCATTAAACAAGTGTGAATGTCATTACTACAGAAGTTTACTAAATCAATTGCCGTTGATTACCAGGAAGTTATATGGCAAGTGTATGTGTGACAGTTTGTCATTTCACAAGCTAAAACTTCCGAACTGTTTATCACTGGCCCTATTTGCGTGAGGGTGCCTAATTTTCCTCAATTATCCTTAAAATTGCAAGAATATTCTGAGGCAACATCACAGCTAGGATAAAATTAACCAGTCAGTCCCTGAAAATCATGGCACACTTATGTTGCGGAATGACTTCTAATTGAAGTGGTTCCATAAAATGCTATGCTTGTCAATGTTATGCGGCTGCTTTCACACTGCTAGGCGTTGGCCTGAGTTGGGTGATTGTGTCACCAGTTTGGGAAGTGCAGGTCTTGCACATCTGGCTGTTACATTCACTGTAAACTTGCTGGATTAGCTGTAACTGGCTGGTCGGATGACCTTTTTACTACCAGTATAAAAGAAGTTTTAAACTAGTGCTATGCCAATAATTCTGGCTCTCAGAGTGCAGCCCTGGTGCAGGAATACCACAATTAATCAGCCAGATTCACTGGGCAGAATTTTACGACAGCGGGATTTTATGTTCCTGCCGTTGTCAATGGGATTTATAATGGCTTGTCGCATTTTACGGCCCCGTCCCCGCCGAAACGGGGCCATAAAATTCTGCCCACTAAGACTGGAAGTTGGGAGGACTTTTATTTTGCATTTGAATTAATTTCCCAAACTTACTTAGGATTTGCTGCCCACTGAAGGATACCCATGTTTCAGAAGGCAGTGTCATTAAGCACAATGTTAAATCAAATTAAAAGTGATATATTTACATTGTGGGGCATATACAATGGCACAATAATAGCTGTTACTGGGAGAGAATGTGAATTTGATTTTTTGGATGTAAAATGTTATTGATGGTGGGGGAAGGGTCCAAATATTCCCAATGTGGGTGAAATTCTGCACTAGGAACATTGATTCCCACAATATACCCTCACATTGCTGACATGTGTCCTTTCCTTTAAAGCTCAGTCACCTGTGAACTTTTAGGGATCTTCTGCATTTGCTGCCAGTTAAATCAGCTAACTCAAATTTCCTGTGCTGTCGGAACCTATATAACTGAAGGGAGAGATTGTTAGAACGTGGGAAATTTTAATTGGCTGCAGAATGCTGTTGTCGTGTGTTGGAAATGATTCTTCAAAAGACGATGGAAAAGCAATCATCTCAGGATGGGATTTCTTGCATTGTATGTCCAATATTCTGACTGGAAGAGTTGCTGTTTCCCTGATCTATCCCAATCAGCAGCTAAACTCATCATGTAAAATTAAACAAAAGGTGAAATGCGCTGTTTCGCATTAATGAGTATTAAGAGTTGGCTGGATTGTGTCGAATTAAATCCATGTGTAGGCCAGAGTGCATGGTTCAGTTGGTAAATGATCCGTTCAGCATAAGACTTGCATTGTATGTCATGAGGTCCCATGTTCAATCCTAATCAATTTTGAATTAATTGTGGTGATGGTCAAGGCATTATGGTTGCCTCAGTACTCTTGGACTAGGGAAAAGAAAATATCAGCCTGGGTTCCGAGCTATGAATGCTACCGAATGACCCCTGGTGAAACACATAATTGTCTCGTCATCACATAATAGGTTCAGAAGAAGAAAATTTCTTCAGCACATTGATCTCCTCTTTCTAAAATACCAGTCTGACTGACTTCCCATTATAAGTTCAATGTCCACTTGAACCGTCAAACAGGCTGAACATCTCATCCAGTGGACGCCTCCTACAATGCAGCACTTCTTCAGTGCAGCACTTTTCAGCCTGGATTATACATGATCCAAACCCATAACTTCCTAATGTGTCGATGAGGATACTAGGAACTGAATTCATAGAAGATTGGATTGAACTCAGTGTAGAATGCCTTATGATTAATTATTGTCAAGAATCACAAATAAAGAATGGTCATTTTGCTAAGATAACAGAGGACTGTGGCATCTGTGGAAAGGACTTTCAAATAAGTTTACACCTTCAGGAGAAGAGGAGAAAAAAATAAACTGGGGTAAAACAACATTGTGGAAATATGCACACAAACCTAGTGGAGCTCATTTTAACCCTTGAGAATGGGTAGGTTTGGATCAGGTGAAAAGTTAAAATTTGAAGGATTTCTATCAGCCATCATTCCAGTTTTAACACAAGTTGGGATGGAGGATAGGTACGTAACAAATTTTCTCCCAGGAGGCAGACTGGCCACCAAAAACTTTTAAAGAGGCTACATGTAATAAGTACAATACAAAATTTTCCAAAAGAAGGAAGAATGAACACCAGAAAATGATTAATCTTTGATTCAATTTAAATGATTATTTTGTAGTTCAAGTTACATTTTGTAGACAGTAAAGGCATTTTTAGTCTCATTCTAAGTCAAAGAATTGCAGCCTAGGTCAGCTATTGGAGAAAGAATGGACCTGCGTAACAAAGGAAGAAAATGTACAACAACAATTTGCATTTTTATATTGCCTTTAATGAAGTAAAATGTTCCAAAGTGTTCCACAGGGCCACTATCAAACACATTTGACACCAAGCTATATAAGGGACTTATTAAGCAGATGATCACAAGTTTGGCCATGGAGGTAGGTTTCATGGAGGGTCTTAAAGGAGCAAAGAGAGGTGCTAAGTTTTGAGAAGGAAGTTCCAGAGCTTAGGGCCTTGGCAGCTGAATGGTGAAAATATTAAAATCAGGGATGCTCAAGAGGCCAGAATTAGAGGAGCACAGAGATCTCAGAAGGTTGTAGGGCTGGAAGAGATTACAGACATATGGAGGGTTTTGAAATCAAGGACAAGAAATTTAAAACTGAGGTTTTGCTGAACTGGGAGCCAATGTAGGTTAGCAAGTACAGGAGTCATTGATGGGTAAGACTTGGAGTTTGGTCACAGGCAGCAGAGTTTAGAACATCCTCAAGTTTAAGGAGGACAGACATAGAAGACCAGCGAGGAATGTATTGGAATAGTCAAGTCAAGAGGTAACAAAGACATGAGCAGCCGTAGATGAGCTGAAGCAGGGGTGGATTTGGGCCAATGCTACAGAAGTGGAAAAAGGTGCTCTTGGTGATGGTGCAAATATATAGTCAAAAGCTTATCTTGGTATCAAGTATAAAAGCCAAATTATGAATGGCTTATTTCAACCTCAGGCAGTTGGCAGGGAGAGAAATGGAATATCTTTTGGTTCAATTGGAGGGATACCCTTTCTTCTTTAAAATGAGGAGTGCATGCCCCTATCCTATGTCATCAAGAATCAGGTGAAATTCTGTCATCTGTCAATGAGGAGAAATGGGTAAGATCTCATCCACAATGAAGAAAATTGGATGAGAGCTTGTTGTTGCAGTGAGGATAGGGCCATGTGCTCACTGATTGGAAGTGGTGTAGCAACAGCTAACCGCTATTTAGGTTTGTACTGATGTTTTTGGCTTTGTGACCAGATGTTTAAAAATATATATTTAGGGGATGTGGGCAATGCTGTCTAGGCCAGTATTTATTGCCCATCTCTAGTAGCCCTTGAGAAGGTGGTGGTGAGTTGCCTTCTTGAACTGCTTCAGTCCATGTGGTGTAGGTACACCCACAGTGCTGTTAGGGAGGCAGTTCCAGGATTTTGACCCAGTGACAGTGAAGGAACGGCAGTATATTTCCAAGGCAGGATGGTAAATGGCTTGGAGGGGAGCTTCCAGGTGGTGGTGTTCCCAGGTGTCTGCTGCCCTTGTCCTTCTAGATGGTGACAGTTGTTGGTTTGGAAGGTGTTGCCTAAGGAGCCTTGTAGAGTTTCTGTAGTGCATCTTGTAGATAGTACATACTGCTGCAACTGTGCGTCGGTTGTGGAGGAAGTGAATGTTTGTGGATGAAGTGCCAATCAAATGGGCTACTTTGTCCTGGACGGTATCAAGCTTCTTCAGTGTTGTTGGAGCTGCACTCATCCAGGCAAGTGGAGAGCATTTCATCACATTCTGACTTGTGCCTTGTAAATGGTGGACAGGCCTTGGGGAGTCAGGAGGTGAGTTTCTTGCCACAGGAATCCCAACCTCTGACCTGCTGTTGTAGCCACAGTATTTATATGGCTAGTCCAGTTCAGTTTCTGGTCAATGGTTAAACCCCCAAGATGATGATAGTGGGGGATTCAGTCCTGGTAATGCCATTGAATGTCAAGGGGCGGTGGCTAGATTCTCTCTTGTTGGAGATGGTCATTGCCCAGCACTAGTGTGGCATAAATGTTACTTGCCACTTGTCGGCCCAAGTCTGGATATTGTTCAGGTCTTGCTGCATTTGGGCATGGACTGCTTCAGTATCTGTGGAGTTGCAAATGGTGCTGGAAATTGTGCAATCATCAGTGAACAACCCCATTTCTGACCTTATGATGGAAGGAAGGTCATTAAATGAAGCAGCTGAAAATGGTTGTGCCTAGGACACTACCCTGAGGAACTCCTGCAGTGATGCCCTGGAACTGAGATGACTGACCTCCAACAACCACAACCATCTTCCTTTGTGCTAGGTATGACTCCAACCAGCAGACAGTTTTCCCCCGATTGATGCCACACTCCTTGATGCCACACTCAGTCAAATGCTGCCTTAATGTCAAGGGCAGTCACTCTCACCTCACCTTGGGAGTTCAGCTCTTTTGTTTATGTTTGAACCAAGGCTGTAACGAGGTCAGGAGTTGAGTGGCCCTGGCTGAACCTAAATTGGACGTCAGTGAGCAGGTTTTTGCTAAGCAAGTGTCATTTGATAGCATTGTTGATTACCCCTTCCACTGCTTTACTGATGATTGAGAATAGACTGATAGCGAGGAAATTGGCCAGGTTGGATTTGTCCTTTTTGTATACAGGACATTCCTAGGCAATTTTCCACATAGCCAGGTAGAGGCCAGTGTTGTAGCTGTACTGGAACAGCTTGGCTAGGAGCCAGAGTGCTGCAAGTTTACCAGAGCATCACATCTTTGCTCTTTCCCTGTTAACTAATTTTTAAAATATTTATGCAGTTGCCTTTTCAGATTATAAATATACAAGTGGGCTATGTCCGGGAATTAAAGGGATGAACGTTAAAAATAAGATTTAAAAGATGAGATAAAGAAAATATTTTTATGAAGTAATGAGTGGAGATATGCGCCCTTCAGGCACATGGACTGAATATCCAACAGATTTCATTCAACAATTCACTTAATCGCCTTTTTCCCACACAATTATATTTATTAACAATTTTAATCTTATATATATGAAACACAAATACCTAAATTCACGCAAAATTATTATACTCAAAAACATTAATTGACAAAAATTATCTGGTCAGAATGTTCCATTCTGGAGACTAAGTCCTGTGGCGGGCGGGAAAATCGACGCGATTCCTGTTGGGCGGCAGGGTGGGTTTCAGCTCATTATTTATGCATTAACGAGGAACTCATCAAATCTTGTGGCAGGATGGGCAATAATTCATTTATCCCGTTGTTAACTCATGGATCAAAGGTCGTGGCGCCATATTTAAACAGCACCCAGACACACATTCACTCTCTGCAGGACAGGTATGTGCTGACAAGTCAAACCATGGCACTGAAGTGAAACAAGCCCTCAGCTCCATGGTTCAGCAAGACCTAACTGGAAAGACTTCTCCAGGCTGTCCAGGAAAGGCAGGAGGCCCTCTCTCTCTGAGGGATGGGAGCAAGAGATCCTCCCACCTGACCTCACCAGCCTGGGAGGAGGTTGCCAGGGAGGTCAGCGCCTGTGGCACACAAAAAAGGAACACCCTGCACTGCAGGAAGAGAATGAATGACCTCATCTGTCCTGCCAGGATAAGTAAACCTTCTCCTCACTTCAAACTCACACTCTCATAAGAGCATCAGTAGTCTAAGGGTTACAGTCCACAGGGATGTCACAGACTGCCAACAGATACAACATCAGCCACTTTAATATCACCATCTCATGTAAATTCCTGCACCAACTGCATCTTCATACCTTACTGGGGAGGACTCAGCACACACAGCAGGCATGAATACATCTGGACTACTCTTTCAATCCATCTGTCTTCATGCAGGACAAGAAGGCCCGCAACAAATGGGAGAGATTGCAGGCTGAAGGGATGATGCCAGAGTTGATGACACTCTCCCCCATGAGGAACAAGCAACAGAACTGGTTGGAGAGGACAGAGATCATTCCTGAGTTGAAGTTAAGTTCAGCCTTCCCTAACAAGTCAGTGAGGGTCCATCCAGTATACATCAGCTACACGTGAACTATGAGTGTGAGTGATCGATATTGTAGGTGGCTAGACCCATCTAGTCAATCACTAATTATCTCTTTCTCTCAGCAAAAAAAGGCAGTGGGAAAATGCCAGCAAGCGCCTCAGCTCCAGTCCCCAGAACACATCACAATAATATTCTGAGGAAGCATCCAATGAAGACCCCTCACTGCATTCACCTGCACCATCCACCAGCGCAGATACGCACACCTTGGTGGGACCTAGTTCTAGAGTAGGCACAGGTTCACAGTCTGGTGATCACCTCACAGAAAGAGGTCCATAGCAGACGGAGGCAATGACAGCCAAGGTCTCTGACAGTCAGAGGACTGCTGGAGACTAAGTCTGAGTCTGATGACAAGGCTCTAGATCAGCCCTAAGAGAAATGTTGGAGATGTGGAGACAGGCAGGGGAACAACAGGCAGAGTTGTCAGAGGCTGTCAACAGATTGGGATGAAGGATGGAGGAGTTCATCTACATTCTGTCTGATGTTGTGGCTCCAGCATGCGAGGGCAGTAACGTCTCCATTGGGAGGGGGGGTGGCCGTCTTGGAGGTCCAACAGAGCACAGTTTCTGCCGGATTTGTGCTTGGACCTGCACACCATCACGCTAGCCACAGGTGCATTCCAGCAGTAGCTAGGCAAGAGGGGGATGGGGTACCTTGACCTCCCTCCAGGTGCCTCAAAGAGACAGGGAGGTGCCCTCAGTCACCCACAGGGAGGAGGAGCATCAGCTGGGCATCTCTGGGGCATCCATCCAGGATACTCCAAGCATGTCCAGCTACTCCAAATCCCCTCTGCCTGTGACCCCATCAACCCCAAAATTTGTAATTAACTGACCATGCCCTGCCCACCGTGATGTGCATGCCTGTCACTGCCCAGAGAGTCCTTCCCCCTCCCAGGACTGGGACCAAGATATGTATGCAGAGCCCTCCAGCATGGCCCTTACAGCCCTAGGACTATCTTTTGATTTTACCCCCTACAACAGTGTGGCCTCAGCCCTAGGACAGTCCCACACTACTACCCTCTGTTCCTTTAACAATCTCCCATCACCATCCTCCCACACCTCAGTCATGCAACTGTGTTCACCTCTTCCTTCCCGTGCTCCACTTGCCATCACACCACACTCCCCCAGTATTGCCTGTGCCTTCCCTCCTTCCCTGTGGTCTTGCCAGACAGTCAGCAGCCTTGGCACTGAGTCCAAGGAGCAGTGAGATATGGCAGCACCGCTGTAGGCGAAAGCAGAGCCTACATATGTTGATGTTGCTAGTGAAGTGAAGGTCGCTAGGTGCACGCCATTTAAATATGGTTATAAAGTAGACTGTTCTAATTATCTGCTGATGGGGCACTTAAATTTGGAGGGGGAATTTGATTCTGGTGAGTAGTATTTTTAATGAGCATTCATGAGATGCAAATGGATGCAAATGTGGTTCCTGACATCAAGCAGCTGGAAACTCAATGTGCCTTTAGCTGGCCATGAAAGTTGGGAGAACAAAATTCCAAACTAATTTCCTGCTGACAAGAAACAAATTGTTATATTACTTTTGTGCCCCCACCTGCCACGAATCCTGTCACTGGTGGAAGTGGAAAATTTCACTCTCTATTTTCACAATGAATTTATTTTCAATTGCTTTATTTTACTTGGATTGACTCTAGTTGAATTAGATTTACCATTTTAACTATATGATTTCTCCTAATCATCCTCTACATCATCATTGTCACTCATAATCCTCAAGCTCAAAACCAACATCTACCCCTATTTCCTCAAAGTTTGTTAATGTACTGAGTATTTCATCATCAGTGTCAAAGGCAACATCTGTAGTATCACTCACTACATGTTCAGAGTTACAGTCTGTTAGAACCAAGTGAGGAGATCTCAAATGACTCTCCATTTTCCCACTCCTCGTTTGATTGTAACAGTTTTTTTCTAATTTAAAAGGATATACTTGCCAATTCTGCAAGTGTTTAACTGTTTACACACTGTTATCATAAAAGAACCAATTAAACAGATTTTCTTGTTATTTACAAAGAAAGAGATAAGTTTTATTGTACTTACCCCAATCTGGATTTAAAAAAATGCATCAACTTCCACATGAGCACACACACACTTAAGTGGCTCACATACATACACAAATACAGATTACAGAGTGACGAAGGGTAAGTTGATCAAACTAGAATCCATAAGTAAACAGAATATAGGGTCAGTGGCTCAGTCATTCTGCTGGTCAGACATTCCTTCGGTGGTCTCGATATTTCGATTTAAATTTGCGGTCAGTTAATTTGGTTGTTCTTCTGGGGCAATGGTGTTGAGCAGGATTCCTGTTTTAAAAAGTATCTGTTTGCAATAAACTTGCCTCTGGTTGATCGCGATCAGCAAATGGCTTGTAGCTTTCTGGGAAGGGTGGAGAGAGATACCAATGCCCAACAGCTATAGCCACTTGTCCTTGGTCCATCAGCAACAACTCTCTGCAAAAATGTTGTTTTTGACACACAAAAGGGGTTTGCTGGTCATGTGACTTGCTCTCTCCACTGTCATAGGGTGGTGGGTGTGGTGAGATTGGAGCTGGGGCATCCAAATAAGGCTGTAGATCATGTATTCTAAAAGGTGGCTCGATTACCTCATGCCTGTAAAGTTACCTTAGCCATTGTCTCATGCCCCAAGTGATTAGATTTAATGTCCCATCTCCGATAGTTGAATCTCAGGTGCTTATCTTAATGCCTTGTTAATAGCACAGGAGGTAAGGTCTTTCACATTCCTTCGGGGCTTATTGTCTCTGGTGGAGTCTTTGCAGGGCTGGCATCTCCATCCCAATGAAGTGGAATGTGGAATGCGTAGTGATGTAAATTGGGACAGCCATTTTTGGCTGTGATTTCCAGTCATCCTCTTTAGTCTGTTGTTTAAAAAAGTTTTTTTTATTCATTCATGCGATAGGCATTGCTCGGCCAGCATTTACTGCCCATCCCTAATTGCTCTTGAGAACTGAGTGGCTTGTTGGGCCATTTCAGAGTTAATCACATTTTGCTGTGGGTCTGGAGTTACATGTAGGCCAGGACCACATAAGAATAGCCGATTTCCTTCCCTAAAGGACATTTACAACAATCAACATGGTTTCATGGTCATCATTAGTCTTTTAATTCCAGATTTTTTATTGGGTTCAATCATCTGCAGTGGTGGGATTCAATCTCCAGTGCCCAGAGAATTACCCTTGGTCTCTGAATTACCAGTCCAGTGACAATACCACTATGCCACCACCTTCCCCACCTCCTGAGATCTATTCTTAAAAGTTCAAGTCCAAGTTTCCAGCTTGTGGTTTAAAGATCACTGTTTGAAATAAGCACATCTTCATGACACTGTCCGTTTGTTGAAATATTTCATGACAGGCTACTTTAGAAGTTCTTCCTTCTTGATGTAAAATAAAGAGACTTCTTGGCAATCCTACTCAGCTGTCATGTTTTCTGAGGTTTCCCAAGAAGCATTTTTATATTGTCATTGTTCCCATAAGAAGAACATCAATCAGTCAGTTGACTGACTTAAGTGTGACAATCGTACTTTATCATTTGTGTAACACATTAAAGGTGGCTCTTTTTCCCACATATTGCACTGCAATATTCGCATACCTCTGATCTACTGCCGATGTCATATTCTGGTTTTGACTCATAATTATGATGAGGATCAGAGATGAAAGCTTCCTTCAACAGCCTTAATTGGTCTCTTACTTGCAGAATTTGGTTATTCTGCTGTTCTCAGTTAACTTATTGCCTTCTTGCTTCAGCCTTTTCATCTTCCCTTTCTTCTAATTGCTGCTTGTTGCTTTCTGTCATCTTTTTGCCTTTTTGCTCTAGCCCTTCATCTTTTCAGGCTCTGAATGCTGCCTGTTGCTTTCCCTTGCCAAATAACAACATGTAGTGTCTCAGAACTTAACTTACATGAAACAAATCAAATATGAAAAAAAAATCAAATGAAACATGAAAGAAAGTCATGGACTTATTATGTAAATGTTTTTCATTCTTTCTTGGAAGGTGTGATTTTAGTTGGTTAAAGCATGTCTGAGTGAAATTCTTCCATATATCTCTTGGGCAAGGTCATGCATCCATTATTACTAACCACAGAGCTCTGGCAATTAAGGACATTCAACATGCCCTTGACATCTGCCCTGGCCCTGACCAGAAATTAAAACTCACAGAAGGCCTAATTGGAGATCAAGGCCTTTTAACAGTTTGGTCACCCATGTCACAGTCATTTCTTTCTCCGTGGTGATCACTTAAGGCAATTACTGTTACTCCCCAGGGCCCACAGTCATCTTTCCCATGGCTTCAAGAAGCAGCATTAACATGAGTGGAAAGGAGGATAAACCATTAAGAGTTGAGCCCTCTTGCATATGGCAGGTGGGGAAAGAGAGAATAGCTGCATTCCCATTGAGGATCAGGAGAGGGAAATTCTGGTCAGAATGATAAGGAAAAGTTAGGTCTCATTGCCCCATTTTTGCTGTGCTCAGGTCCAACTTCAGGTGGAATTGTGGAATAAAAACCCTTCCAGGACCTCCCTGATCTACATAATTTGACAAAGTACAATTGTTCATTTTTACACTACGCTACAGTATCAAAAGAACTCACATACTGTTGGGTCTTTTATACATTCTGATCTTGCTACTTGAAGATGTGTCAGGGAAACCTCAGTATGTGACAGAAAATATTACTATAGTTCCCTACTTTATTAGAAAACCAGTACTATGAGTTGGTGAAAGCTCTGAAATGGTCACAAGCAGTGGCTACTGCTTAGCCCTTCTAACACAAGTGATGAGATATGTAGAGTTAAAATGTAATTACTCTGAAAGAGTAATAGTTTGTAAGTTAGATGCTAACAATACCTAGTATGGCCAAAAAATATTATTTGACATTAATGGGCCATGAAATACTTTCAAATTACAGCATGATTTTAGAAAATTGCAAACAGACTTCACAGAGGCCAGCATATATGTTTCATAATTAGTTCGCGCAAGAAGATGTAAGGTGCAGTCGAACAAATTGCTCTGATAATACATTCTGGTTCTTGAGCAAAAGTTAGAAGGAACATTGTTGAGCAATCAAATTAAGAAAAAGTGCAATTATGGCATGTTTTCATTACTTTGAACTCTATAAGCCTGAATTATCATAGCTAAGTTGAGTGAAGTTAAAGAATTATCAAGTAAAGTCTGTGAATGTTTGTATTTCCTGACCAGCGAGCACTTATTTTAAGTGTAGTCAATGCATTCACTGAACCTTGTAAATTCACAGATTACATGTATGAAAACAGACTCTCTTGCTAATTATACCTGAGCAATTACAGTATGTTAGACTATGCATGAATTAAATTTTGAGCAGTGTCACGAACCATAAAATATCTCACTATAATTATCTGGAACAGGAAGAAATGTTTAACACTCTAAGGGTATTGTTCTACTGCAGGTACATTATTTGGAACCAATATCTGTTAAGAATGAAGCATTCTTGCAGGTTCTAGTTATTTCAGTGATACCCAATTAACAGAATTCATCCATTGGTATCTAAATGCCAGCTAAATTCTCAAAGTTAGTGAGCAGCCAGTGAAATGCTTGGTTCTATACTCACATTATTATTTTAGAAACAAAGGGTGGAATCTTCCATTCTGAAGTCGGTATTCGGTGGTGGGAGCTGAAGTCAGAGTGATTTCATGAGGAACAGGACAGGATATTGTTGACATTGTTCATTGGAAAGCTTGACTTGCCTTTAGCCTGCCTCTAAAGTTGTGAGAACAGAATTCCTAAAGCTCATCTTGATGTCGGGAACCTCATGCCAAATTAAGTTCCCTGTCCACCATGCACCCCATTGCTGGCAGGATGGGAAGATTCCACCCAAAGTTTGAAAAACTCCTTTGTCGTCCATTGGGCTGCATGAAAACGTCATCAATTTTGCTTCACACCTGTTATAGTTATACTACACCTGGTGTAAAGGCACAATGGTGTGAGACTACTCCTTTAATGTGACCACACATCATCTGCCCAAATGACTTTGCAACCTAAGCCATTTTGTTTATGTTGATAAAGCTGGAATCACATTGTATCATTGAAAATTGTATGACTGGCCTGTAAATTGCACACTGATGTAGTCAAATGCATTTGTACTTCAGAATGAGACTCATCCAGTCGGTGGATTTGATGGCAAATTAATTTGACTGGAGTAAATATCGAGAGATGAAATGGTAAGACAGAGACAGCCCTCTCTAAAGAAACTGGAATGTGGGTGGTCTGCAGATTTTGGTGCCCACCTGTCTAGCGTATTATGGAAAGCCAGTGTGATGATATGGGGTTCGTGACCTGACGTCATCACGCCTGATTTCACACATTGGCGGGACAATGGCAGTCCTGTTTTCCAAGCATAAAATTCAACCCCTGATCTAAGCTCATGCTTCTATCCATTACTATAGTTGTAGATGTTTAGTCAAGAACAGTCAAACACCCTGTAATGCCAGTGGGGAATTCTCTTGGGTTCATGTCATAGCTGATGAAAATCCATGAAAAAATAATACACATTGAAGAATGCTGAAAATCTGAAGCAAAAGAAATGTTGGGAATACTCAGCAGGTCAGTAGGCATCTGTACAGGGAGAAAAACAGAGTTAACACTTCAGATTGATGACCTTCCCTTAGAACTGGAAAGAAATTAAATTTGGATGGAAAACTGACTATAGTTCCTGAATTTTCCATTTTTTCTTTCAAATTTCCAGGAGTGCAGCTTTTATTTTCCCCCTTTTGCACCTGTACAACTAGACTTTCCAGTACAATGCTTAAAGGGGAAAGTTGGGGGAAGAATCCAAAAATTGGCCAAAAAATAAAGCAAGCTGAAATAAAAACAGAAAATGCTGGAAAATAATCAGCAAGTTAGGCAGCAATTGTGTGAGAGAAACAACTTTCAGGTCAATGACCTTTCATCAGAAATAATAAAACAAAGAAAACAGCCCAGTGTGGATAAAAATAAGAAATCTTGTCTTAAATCAAGTTGTTATTTTCAGCTAAATGCAATCATTCTTTTGTTTTTATTTTTTGAAATGAGGCAACACATTCTACATGTAACTCATATTACTGAGTTATGTTGGGAATCTGGCTTAAGGAAAAAAGATCAACATTGACCTAGCAAATGAATTTCTCTTTGCTTAATGTAGTGCTAAAGGGAATAACTAATATCACCATTACATACATTTTGTTATAGGCTATATTTTTGAGGAAGAAATTATGTGATGTCTTTAATCTTATTTCCCCTGTGACCAAGACACCACCCCTGGTTGAACTTTCCTGTTAGTAATGAGACTACTTTGCACTTAACAATCCTGAAAAATACTGTTGTTATGTGGCTTTTGATAGTTTCTGGGTTGTAGCTGATGCATGACTAACATAACACTAAGGCACTATTCCTACTCGAACTAATGAGACCACAATTAGTCAGCTGAGTGGGCAGCAGAAAAGAGTCAGCATCAATAAAATCTAGGCCACTTCAAGTGCTGGCATTACAGGCACTGCCAAAGGTTACCTAAAGTCACTTTCCAATTACATAGGAAGAAAAAAAGGATAAAGCCTAATTATATCCAGGGCTGGTGGTAGGGAGTGTGCAATGCAAGCATTTGATGGAGCCCTCAGGCAGAAATGGGGCCCACCACGATTTAAGGACTATAACATCAAAGACATAAGAGACCATATGTTTATTAAAGCACAGTCTTTGTCCAGAAGTGTTTGACAGTCTTGTATTTGTCTGTTTGTCTGACACGGCAAGATGGCACCATTTGTATAAACCATATTTATTGCATAAACACCATCTTGTCATTTGCACATGGCATCATTACATTATTTTTCCCAATTTTCACCTGATCCATCTCGCCATTCATCTCTTGAATGTGATGTGCAGTTAGACAGCTGGCAGCTCACCAGTACTTTGACTGCAGTAGCTATTCTTCAAATGTGAGTCAATAATTGTTGACAAGTAATTTGACTGTCAGGGATGAAGGTAGCATAAAGTTTCATAAACCCATTTCTATTGCCATCCATAATCCACATACATTTTCCAGCAGAGGTCAGTGGATAGATTAAAAATGGGAACCAAACCAATTCTTCTCTTGCCCTGTTGCCCTGGCATCCTATGTCATCACAGATTGGGGATTAAATTGGGTCACCCCTGGTCTATATTCCATAATAAACATGTATGTTTTTCTGGTTCCTCCCAGATTGAGTATAGTACCTTTTTAATGACAAATTGGTTCAGACAGTTTTACTGGAAGCATATATTTGATAGCCAGCTTTTTGTTTCTAATTAATTGGTCATCAAAATTTAATTATCAGGTAATTGTATATATCTGCTGCCAAGTTAAGGAATTGCAGGGTAATACTGCTTTACCCAAACCTTACAGGCTGTGGGTAAAACAGCCTTTTTATTTATGTTATCGCCCATAAAATAACAGTTGCGCTGGGTTATAATTTAGGGCAGCAACATATATAATGTTCCCACCTAAATCTTGTGATCCAGTTGCATGCTATTCTCTTACTCACTGATACTTGGTACAACCCACATAGTTAGGTTGTTTTTGTAGTTGTGGTGTTGCACCAACTATTGGAACAGTTGGTATGAAAATGAAATAAAATTATGACAATGGCTTTCAAGTCATTTCAAGATATTTGGAATGCATGGTCTTCTGAAGCTCATAGTACTCCCCCTAAATACCTCACTGTTAAAAAATAATCTGATTAAAAACCAATAGAACTGTTTTCATTTGAATGGTCTGTGCCAAGCAGAGGCAATGCTCTGTCCTTAATGATCTGAATTTAGTATAAATCCATATTTAGGACATGAATGATGTGCTTTCCATTGGTAACACAGTGTTATCATTTAACATTCTCTCCTTTAAACAGTATCAATAATTCAGCAAACTGCTAATGAAAGTGAGGAAAGATTCACCTAAATTATACTCAGTGGCTGATTTATTTTAGTTTCTACAATTTTTACCTCAGCTTGCGCTGGTAAGACATCAATTTATCTGAGTCTGCTAATGTTCTTTTGCTTGCATATTCTTGTGTAGAGGGAACATAACACTTCAGCAATCCAATCACCATATTATAAACTGAATATTTTTGCTAAGTGCCCTCTCTTTTGGTCTTGTTTAGATTGAATTTCTGGATGAATTATTAAATAAACTGGGTACATAACTGTGCAAATTGTCTGGTTTTACCCACCATTTTCAGAAATGTCAAACTAAGCATAATGTTGAAGCAGGGAAATTACATTTTGTCAATAAATAATAGTTATGCATATAACATGATTTAATTGTACACATAAGGACCCGAGGGTGCAAATTGCATGAATCTGAAATGTGCAAATCTACCATAATTCTGGTGGGGATTGGAGCAATCTGGGCTGAACCTTAATCCAATGTGTAATTGGCCCTTTCAAACATTGGCAGCAGTTTTTCATGAAGAAGGATGGATGCTTCTTCTAGCAACTCATATTACATTCATGAACAGTTATGGGGCATGGCTCAGGGTGTCCCCAGTCTGCCTCAGGAATTCTGCCCAGTGCACCCCTGATATGCCCAGTAGTGAGGCTTCTGTCTGATGATTACCTTCACAAAATTACCACTCTATAGCCTGATGGAAATCGACAAAACTGTTGCATTACTTTTTTTCACCCAATCAAGATCCCATCATATGCATTTTTTTCATATTTGTTCTTGGGACATGGGCATCACTGACTAGGTCAGCATTTATTGCCCATTCTTAATTGCCCTTGAGAAGTTGGTGGTGAGCTGCCTTCTTGAACTGCTGCATTCCATGTGTTATAGGAACACCCACGGTGCTGTTAGGATGGGAGTTTCAGGAACAGTGAAGGAATGGCAAAATAGTTCCAAGTCAGGATGGTGAATGACTTAGAGGGGAACCTGGAGGTGGTGGTGTTCCCATGCATCTGCTGCCCTTGTCCTTCTAGGTGGTTGAGGCCATGGATTTAGAAGGTGCTGTTGAAGGAGCCTTGGTGAGTTGCTGCAGTGCATCTTGTAGATGGTAGACACTGCTGCTACTGTGTGTCAGTAGTGGAGGGAGTGAATGTTGAAGCTGGTGAATGGGATGCCAATCCAGGGGTTGCTTTGACCTGGATGGTGTTGATCTTCTTGAGTGTTGTTGGAGCTGCATTCATCCAGGCAATTAGACAATATTCCATCACACTCCTGACTTGTACTTTGTAGATGGTGGATAGACTTTGGGGAGTCAGGAAATGAGTTACTGTCCACAGAATTCCTAGCCTCTGACCTGCTCTTGTAGCCACAGTATTTTTATGGGTACATCTCCTGTCTCTATTATACAAATTATCCCAACCCCATGGTTATGACAGGATCATAGTGGATCAGAACAGTGTCCAACAATTCTGTTACTAATACTATTTGCTTAGGTTCCATGAGATTTCGATCATTTCATCTTAAACCAGCCATGCCAATGCCCCACAAACTCATATGATGACAGATAAAGAAAGTTCCTGCTGCTGTCCAAAGGGATATCTGTAAAAATTTAAAAATTAAGGAAAGTTAGGAACATATGAATACAGTAGGCTATTCAGTCCCTCGGGTCTGTCCTGCTATTCAATTATTTCATGGCTGATCTGTGTCTTAACTCAATTTAGCTGCTTTCGTTCCTTGCCCTCCTAAATATGTTTGCTTATACCAAAATGTATCAATCATTGTGTTTAAATTCTCAACTGGCTTAATTTCCACAGCTTTTTCGGAATGAGAGATCCAGGTTTCCTCTACTCTTTGTTTGAAGAAGTGCTATAATGGCTTCACCCCTGAACTGCCTAGGTTTAATTTTAAGGCTATGCCACTTTGATCTGGACTCCTTCACCAGAAAAAACAGTTTCTCTCTGAGAAAGGGTTGTTTGCCTCACCAAAGTTCATCCAGCTAGTCATTATCTCTCCCTTTGTGGCAGCTAATTCCATAAATAACTTCATTATTTATCCTGATATTTGCTCTGTGTCATTTCCATGTACATCCTCAGGTCCCACTGTCTTGGGTTACATTTGGGTTAATTTTATCTATACCATTAGTGAGATTTATAATTTTTTTTTTCAATTGTACTTGTAAAAATATAAAATCTTAGCAAACTGAAGTATGAGAAAATAGGCATTTTCCTAAACCTGATTAAAACTCATCAAATCTCCTTAGACAGCCTTCCAAAGCCACAACCATCTAGAAAGACTTGGAAATATATTGCCGTTCTTTCACTGTCACTGGGACAAAATCCTGGAACTCCCTCCATAACAGCACTGTGGGTGTATCTATACCACATGGACTCCAGCGGTTCAAGAAGACAGCTCACCACCACCTTCTCAAGGGCAATTAGGAATGGGCAATAAATGCTGGCCTAGATAGTGAAGCCCACATCCCTTGAATGAATTTTTAAAAATTGGTTGAACAAGATCATAGAATTAGCAAAGAAGAAAGCTATTTAACCCAATATACCTATGCCTTCAACTATAAAATATACTTCAATTCTGCTTTCTCATTCCTTTTCAAAAGATGTTCTGGTATCTGACTTAGCTATTTATTGTAAAGCATGTGTAATGCTATTAACTCTGTGAGAAAGCTCTTTGGATAACTTTATGGCATGCTTAAATTCAAGGTTAATGATGAGGAACCTGTGAAGCTCTAATGCAACTTTTCTGTTAGTTTATTTCCTCTCCATAAATCCCTTTAAATGTTTAAACAAACCCCACACAAAGTAACCCAATTTACATGTACTATTTGGCCTGTTAAAATGCTGTTAAAAGTATGCTAAAACAGCTGTGTGCAAAATTTCACAACCTTGGACTTCCTGCCATGCAAGTATATATTTTGTCTTTCATGGCAGCAGGAAGAACAGGAAGATGTCGAAGGTGACCTGAAAAAAGACCCCCCACCACCTACCCCACAACCTACCCCACAGGACACCCTCCTCCACCCCCACAACTACCTTCCTCCTCCACCACAGGAGACCCCTATCCCGAAGAGACTACCTCAAGGACTCCCAAACTCACAGGATTACCCCCATGGGGACTCATGCCCCCGCCCCATTAGGCCCAACTCTCACCCCCAAACACTGCCCCTCCCACCCCGCCCAAGACCCGCCCTGACCTGACCAACCCCGTAGCCCAACCCGACCCAACCTGACACCCCCCACCCCGAGGCCCAACACCTCCCCAAGTCCCAGACCCCCACCATGAGGCCAAACCCCCTTCCATGAGACCCTTCTCCCACTCCCCAAGGTCCAACCCCACCCCCATCCCTGAGGCCCGAATTCCCTGCCCTTCCTGAGGCCTGAACAACACTGCCCCCTTAGGCCCGAACTAACTCACACACAAGGCCGGATGTCTCTCCCCACCGCGAGGCCCATTTCATCACCCCACCCCCACCCCCCGAGCCTCAAAAGCCCCTCCCAAGGCCCAACCCATCTACTCCAACTTAATGAGGCCAGGCAGCATACCCCCAACCCTGTCTCCCCTCTCACCACTCCCCCAAGACCCGAAACATCCCCCAAGGGCCACACCCAACCCCCAAGGACTGACCCCCCCCACCCCACTTCTTGTGCTGTGAAAAAAGGGGTGTGGCTTCCTTCCCTTTGAATGAGTTGCACTTGACGCTAGGCCCTGGAGATGTGCATGCTGCACTGCCTGGATCTCGCTCAGCCTGAGTCTGAAGGTCAGGCGAGACGGGGGTCAGAATAGAATGCTTGTCGGGCAGGCATGTGGCTGACACAACCAGGCGAGCATCCCGACATCATTGCGCACTTGTGTGATATTTCAGTCGGCAGACGCGCGCCAGAGTCAGCAGCATGTCCATCGACAATTATATGGCCTATTAAGACCATTAAAATTATAATTGAAAGAAATTTTTCGCTGCCCATCCAACCTTATGGTTGGAGGGCAGGCGAAAAGGCCAAGCAGCCTTTGCACTTTTTAGGAAACCTCATCCGTGGGCGGGCTGAGGTTTCCAACAGCAAATAAAAAATAAAATAAAAATTTTAACATTTCATTAATAACATGCCTCTGCTCATGAGGGAACATGTTTTATAACATTTTTAAAATCTTTTAAAAGCTTCAGGGAGCTTCTCCAGCGCGCACCCACGCATATGTGCAGAGCTTCGCTCTCCCTCCTCCCCCCCCACCAACCCCTACACCCAGCCCCCCCGACATAAACAGCACTGAGAACTGATAAAACAAAAACAGAATTACCTGGAAAAAATAAAAACAGAATTACCTAGAAAAACTCAGCAGGTCTGGCAGCATCGGCGGAGAAGAAAAGAGTTGACGTTTCGAGTCCTCATGACCCTTCGACAGAACTGATACGAGGGTATCAGGCTGGGCAGGCCTTAATTGGCCCGTCAGTGTGAAATCACGGTCTGTCCCCGATTGCAGGCGGTGGTCAGCTTCCCAACCGCCCCCGCCCTCCCCCACCGAGCCCGCCTGACAAGGGAGAAATCCACCCCAGGGTTTCAGGAAAGAGACTGGGAGCGGAGTGGCTATCTGATGCTGTTTGCCATCCTGAGGCCCTATTTCAGGTTAAGATATAATCGGGGTTACTTTGGTAAAGGGATGAAAACAGGCGCTAAATTGATGCTGTGCTCGCCTGTTTGAAAGTCTGGTTTTCACTCGTAGTTTTGGTCCTATTTGCTGATTTACCATAATTTGAATTTGCCTGGAGTTGTTAAAACAGCCACCTATAGGATTAGCATCGATAAGAACCAATTTTTGTGGAACTGTACATGGCTCCATGCACCCATTTCCACTGAAGGCTGAAACACAGTGACAGGTTTCAGGGTTGCTCAGGAACTGAGTGAGAAGGTGCAGAAGTTTCGGATATGGCACTTGAGGTCTGGTATAGGACACCCAGAGGAGGAATGGTCACCTGTGCCCACAGGGAGGAGGAATTGGACTTACCCTCCTGTCAGTCGTGTAGTGCCAAATTTTGAGGTGCCGGAGCTCTCAGAAATTGTGTTGGTATACAGAGGGGCCACTGCTTTTCTTGGTTTATATATATATAACCTAGACCTGGGTGTACAGGGCACAATTTCAAAATTTGAAGATGATGCAAGAGTTGGAAGTATTGTGAACTGTGAGGACAATAGTGATAGACTTCAGGAGGATTATGGGGAGCTGATGACGTAGTGGTATTGTCACTGGACTACTAATCCAGAGACCCAGTACTCTGGGTTCGAATTCGGCTACAGCAGATGGTGGAATTCCAATTCAATAAATCTGGAATTGAAAGTTGAAAATGACCATGAAATCATCATTGTTGATTGTTATCAAACTACTGTAAAGTCACAAAAAGCCAATGAAATTGGATAGACACACTGACAATCTTAGCCCTGTTGACCTTGCAAAAATCTAACATCTGGGGGGGCTAGTGCCAAAATTGGGAGAGTTGTCTCATAGATGAATCATAATTACAGACAATGTCCACCTTCACCATCCCTGGGTATGCCCTGTCTCACTGACAATGTCGCTCACATTTCTGCACAAGATGTCTCTGTGCCGCCTTCAGCCTACATCAGGCTCCATGCTCCTGATGTATTTGGTCTTCACACTCCTTGGACACATTACTGATGCCTGCACCTTGACGGTGCTTGTCATGGCTGCCAGAATATAATGGGCAGATGTCATTCTCGCTGTGTGCTTTAAGCATCTGTGACTCAATGATGCTGTTCTCCTGAAGGTGCTTCATCAGTAACAAAGGATCAAGTGCTTTTAAAGTTTCATGGCTGCATCTCTATGATATGACCCTGATCACAGAGAGCAAGCGAGCTGCCCTTGGCCAGACATTCTCAGAGGCTATGTGAAGACTTATGGAGTGTCCTCACTGTATGTTGTCATCATCCTCCTGCCATTGAGTGTCTAATAGGGCTTCCACTGTGAATCTATGACAGGACTGTTCTCACGGAGGGGATTTGCACTGTCATAAGCCAGACTGGAGTCAAACATTCATAGATGCAATGTGAGGATCTATGGTGTCTCCTCACTGCGTGTCATCATCATCCTCTACAAACCTAGCAGCTTCCCAAGCACGCCTGCCTCGTCTGGCCAGTGTGAGGGCCTCATCCCCGTCATCATCGCCTTTGAGGACTTCCTCACCCTCAACCCTGTCGGCGTCCTCCTCATCGGTGGATACCTCCAGCTCTTCCATTTCCTCCTCAGCCAGCTTCTCTCCCTGTTGAAGTACTAGGTCGTAAAGGGCGCAGCAGACGGTGACGATGCGTGAGGCCCTCTGCAGACTGTATTGCAGGGCCCCAACAGACCGGTCCAGGCACCGGAACCTCATCTTCAGCATCCCGATGGTCTGTTCCACGAAGTTGCGAGCTGCTGCATGAGCCTCATTATACCGTCGATCTACTACAGTCTGAGGCCGTCCCACAGGTGTCATCAGTCACGGCCTCTGCGGGTAGCCCTTATCCCAGAGGAGCCATCTCTGCAGCTTCTGTGGACCCTGGAAAACTGCAGGAATCTGTAACCGACTGAAAATGTAGGAGTCGCATATACTCCCTGGAAACCATGCCACACCTGCAGGATGCGTTTCCAGCTGCATATTCAGCGAGTGAAAACATTTGCGGTTGATGTAGTCCACCATGTGTTGCGATGAAGATCTGAGTGCCACGTGAGTGCAGCTGATTGTACCCTGCACCTGTGAGAAACCCAAGATCAGGGCGAATCCAACCACTCTTACATCCTGGCTCTCCTGGTCCCAGGAGAAATGCACAAAGTTGTGTGCCCTCACAAAGATGGCATCCACATTTATTGGTGGCAGCTTGTGAGATCCCACAGAGGTCACCTGCGGAGCCCTGAAAGGAGCCACTGGCATAGAAATTGAGCGCCACGGTCACTTTCACAGCCACTGGCAGTAGATGCCCTCCATGTCCCCTTGGTGCCAAATCCTGCAGTATCTGGCAGATGTGACCAACCAGTTCCAAAGACATGCGCAGTCTTTGGTGACACTAGTTCTGGGTCATCTGCAGGAATGAAAGGTGGCGTCTATCGACCTTGGGTGTCGCTAGGCATTGACCAGCGATGACTCGTTGTGGCTCTCAAGTGGCATGTGCAGGAATTCCAGCCTGAAGTTGCTGTTCCTGCCTCTGCACAGCCAAGAGCCTTACTTGCTCTCTCCTCCATTATCTTCGCTCTCTGTAGGCCATCAGGCATACAGCTAGTTCACAAAGTTCCATGCTCCTGATGTGTTCCTGCAGGATGAACGAGAGAAACATGGATATACTAAGAACCTGTCCTTGTTAAGTGTGAAGGCCCCTTAATGTTTTCCAAGAGTGCTGGCCACCACTTGGATGGCCAGAGATTATTGCGCTGCATGGCTGTCCGAAACCCCATCCACCTCCACCCCACTCCACCTGACTGATTGGCAGCAGCTTTGCCCACTGGACTGCATGTTGTGCTCTCAGCTCAGGCGCAGGCATTCTCCTAACCCACACTGCAAGGCTGCACTGTTAGCTGGAACCATGGCGGAGACTGGTCCAAACCGGGATGATGACAGTGCAAGGGGCTGTGAGTGCCTCCAGCAGTGCCTGCTCCATGGCCAGCTTTAGTAAGTAGATTGTACAACATGTGCTGTTGTCCAACTGTTCTGCAGTGCACTAAAAAACTCATGACTTTGCAATCTGTGTCAGAGGGGTGAAAAGCTCTGGAGTACATGGTGATACTTGGATGTCTCTGCATTGCTTGAGTGGGCAGATAAGCTAGACGCCTGGCTCCAATCATATCAATGTGGCTGTACCTCAACTGTCTGAGTTGCAGGGGAATGGTCACTTTATATAAGGTGTCCCTATTGCATGGCCGCTTCCCTCGCCCACCCTAGCCTCCACAGTGCCTGTGCACTGTATTCAAAGGCAGGGCTGCCCTTGCCCTCCCCCCATAAGTCGCCTCACCTGCAAGGCAGCCCTTACCACTCCCCCCACAAGTTGCCTCAATGGCAGGGCTTCCCTTGACCGTCCCCCCCCCTCCAACAAGTCGCCTCAATGCCAGGGCTGTCGTTGACCCGGCCCCAAAGCTCCTCAAGCTTGAAGTCCAACAGGCGACCCTGGTGAGTACTGCACATCGTTGCTGTGCACTCACCTCCGAGTTCCCCTCAAAGTGCAGCCCACCAAGTGCACACCTTTGTGTTTGTGAAACACGTCGGCATGCTTTCCTGCTGATGTGGACCGATGATCCAGCGGGGAGGGGAGGCATCGATTCCGGCGGGCTGGCCTAATAATCATATGCAGATGTATTACAATGAGGGTTAGAACAGACCTGATTTCTCCACTCACTTCCCATCTATAAACAGAAAGGTGGTGGTGTATTTTCCCCAACCCTTTGGTTCAGAGTGATCCAATCCTCTATTAATAACCCCACAGCAAACTTGAGATAAGGTAAAATAAGAGAGTTGGTTTACTTTACACAGACACACACACAAAATGCAGGAAAGGGGTTTTGCAATGTCTGCCTCTTTTTACATTTATACAATGAAAGAGGGATAAGAGAAAGAAGGGGGTTCATGGCAGAGATCATGGTGAAAATAAGAATTATGGTTTCACGTGAGTCCAGAGTCCAGAATCAAAGTCCAATGAGGAATTATTTCACAGAGTTCGGCTGGCTGAAGATGGGTAGTGTACAATTCGCTTTCCAGTGGTGCTGATGTCCCAAGATGAAGTAGGCACAAAGAGATTGAATCAGTAGACGACAGTGCAAATTCTTCCAGAGTCAAGTTAGATGGGGGCCAGTTGTCCAAACAGGCCAGAGTTTGCTTCTGTGTGGCCTGCCAGTCAGATGTTAAAGCACAGGCTGAAGATGGAATCCAAAATCTGTATAATCAAAGCAATTCAAACAGCCCAAGTCTCAGTCATGTGACAAGGTGGTTTCGGGTAGAGCTATTCAGCTAACAAGGCCTCTTGTTAAAACCCATTGTGTTTTGGCAGGTAACATAGAACCATTAGCACAACATTGGAGATGAGGAGTCACAAATAGCTCTGCCTTTGTCCATAACTGACCGGTGCAGACATCTTATATATTATCCTTTGTTGGCTTACGAACATGCAAAATAGGAGCAGAAGTAAGCTTGGCTGGAATGTTTGTATGTTACATTCCAGGAGTTTTATGTGTTAGCCTTTGTCCACTTTTAGGCTATTTAGAAACATCCAGAACTAGCATCATGTGGTCAGTGGTGTCTATTTTATCAGTCCAGCCATTTGTCCATTTTAAAAGAAAAATAATAATTTTGCAAAGTAGCCAGGGTGACATAGATGTATAAAAACAAAAAAACTGCGGATGCTGGAAATCCAAAACAAAAACAGAATTACCTGGAAAAACTCAGCAGGTCTGGCAGCATCGGCGGAGAAGAAAAGAGTTGACGTTTCGAGTCCTCATGACCCTTCGACAGAACTTGCGTTCGAGTCCAAGAAAGAGTTGAAATATAAGCTGGTTTAAGGTGTGTGTGTGGGGGGCGGAGAGATAGAGAGACAAAGAGGTGGAGGTGGGGGGTGGTGTGGTTGTAGGGACAAACAAGCAGTGATAGAAGCAGATCATCAAAAGATGTCAACGACAATAGTACAATAGAGCACATAGGTGTTAAAATTAAAGTTGGTGATATTACCTAAACGAATGTGCTAATTAAGAATGGATGGGAGGGCACTCAAGGTATAGCTCTAGTGGGGTTTTTTTTTAATTTTTTTTTTATATAATGGAAATAGGTGGGAAAAGGAAAATCTTTATAATTTATTGGAAAAAAAAGGGAAGGGGGAAACAGAAAGGGGGTGGGGATGGGGGAGGGAGCTTACGACCTAAAGTTGTTGAATTCAATATTCAGTCCAGAAGGCTGTAAAGTCCCTAGTCGGAAGATGAGGTGTTGTTCCTCCAGTTTGCGTTGGGCTTCACTGGAACAATGCAGCAAGCCAAGGACAGACATGTGGGCAAGAGAGCAGGGTGGAGTGTTGAAATGGCAAGCGACAGGGAGGTTTGGGTCATTCTTGCGGACAGACCGCAGGTGTTCTGCAAAGCGGTCGCCCAGTTTACGTTTGGTCTCTCCAATGTAGAGGAGACCACAATGGGAGCAACGAATGCAGTAGACTAAGTTGGGGGAAATGCAAGTGAAATGCTGCTTCACTTGAAAGGAGTGTTTGGGTCCTTGGACGGTGAGGAGAGAGGAAGTGAAGGGGCAGGTGTTGCATCTTTTGCGTGGGCATGGGGTTGTGCCATAGGAGGGGGTTGAGGAGTAGGGGGTGATGGAGGAGTGGACCAGGGTGTCCCGGAGGGAGCGATCCCTACGGAATGCCGATAAGGGAGGTGAAGGGAAGATGTGTTTGGTGGTGGCATCATGCTGGAGTTGGCGGAAATGGCGGAGTATGATCCTTTGAATGCGGAGGCTGGTGGGGTGATAAGTGAGGACAAGGGGGACCCTATCATGTTTCTGGGAGGGAGGAGAAGGCGTGAGGGCGGATGCGCGGGAGATGGGCTGGACACGGTTGAGGGCCCTGTCAACGACCGTGGGTGGAAAACCTCGGTTAAGGAAGAAGGAGGACATGTCAGAGGAACTGTTTTTGAATGTAGCATCATCGGAACAGATGCGACGGAGGCGAAGGAACTGAGAGAATGGGATGGAGTCCTTACAGGAAGCGGGGTGTGAGGAGCTGTAGTCGAGATAGCTGTGGGAGTCGGTGGGTTTGTAATGGATATTGGTGGACAGTCTATCACCAGAGATTGAGACAGAGAGGTCAAGGAAGGGAAGGGAAGTGTCAGAGATGGACCACGTGAAAATGATGGAGGGGTGGAGATTGGAAGCAAAATTAATAAATTTTTCCAAGTCCTGACGAGAGCATGAAGCGGCACCGAAGTAATCATCGATGTACCGGAGAAAGAGTTGTGGAAGGGGGCCGGAGTAGGACTGCAACAAGGAATGTTCCACATACCCCGCCCCAGCTATGCCTGTCTCTTTATGGGGTATGTGGAACATTCCTTGTTGCAGTCCTACTCCGGCCCCCTTCCACAACTCTTTCTCCGGTACATCGATGATTACTTCGGTGCCGCTTCATGCTCTCGTCAGGACTTGGAAAAATTTATTAATTTTGCTTCCAATCTCCACCCCTCCATCATTTTCACGTGGTCCATCTCTGACACTTCCCTTCCCTTCCTTGACCTCTCTGTCTCAATCTCTGGTGATAGACTGTCCACCAATATCCATTACAAACCCACCGACTCCCACAGCTATCTCGACTACAGCTCCTCACACCCCGCTTCCTGTAAGGACTCCATCCCATTCTCTCAGTTCCTTCGCCTCCGTCGCATCTGTTCCGATGATGCTACATTCAAAAACAGTTCCTCTGACATGTCCTCCTTCTTCCTTAACCGAGGTTTTCCACCCACGGTCGTTGACAGGGCCCTCAACCGTGTCCAGCCCATCTCCCGCGCATCCGCCCTCACGCCTTCTCCTCCCTCCCAGAAACATGATAGGGTCCCCCTTGTCCTCACTTATCACCCCACCAGCCTCCGCATTCAAAGGATCATACTCCGCCATTTCCGCCAACTCCAGCATGATGCCACCACCAAACACATCTTCCCTTCACCCCCCTTATCGGCAATCCGTAGGGATCGCTCCCTCCGGGACACCCTGGTCCACTCCTCCATCACCCCCTACTCCTCAACCCCCTCCTATGGCACCACCCCATGCCCACGCAAAAGATGCAACACCTGCCCCTTCACTTCCTCTCTCCTCACCGTCCAAGGACCCAAACACTCCTTTCAAGTGAAGCAGCATTTCACTTGCATTTCCCCCAACTTAGTCTACTGCATTCGTTGCTCCCAATGTGGTCTCCTCTACATTGGAGAGACCAAACGTAAACTGGGCGACCGCTTTGCAGAACACCTGCGGTCTGTCCGCAAGAATGACCCAAACCTCCCTGTCGCTTGCCATTTCAACACTCCACCCTGCTCTCTTGCCCACATGTCTGTCCTTGGCTTGCTGCATTGTTCCAGTGAAGCCCAACGCAAACTGGAGGAACAACACCTCATCTTCCGACTAGGGACTTTACAGCCTTCCGGACTGAATATTGAATTCAACAACTTTAGGTCGTAAGCTCCCTCCCCCATCCCCACCCCCTTTCTGTTTCCCCCTTCCCCTTTTTTTTCCAATAAATTATAAAGATTTTCCTTTTCCCACCTATTTCCATTATATAAAAAAAAAAATTAAAAAAAAACCCCCACTAGAGCTATACCTTGAGTGCCCTACCATCCATTCTTAATTAGCACATTCGTTTAGATAATATCACCAACTTTAATTTTAACACCTATGTGCTCTATTGTACTATTGTCGTTGACATCTTTTGATGATCTGCTTCTATCACTGCTTGTTTGTCCCTACAACCACACCCCCCCCCACCTCCACCTCTTTGTCTCTCTATCTCTCCGCCCCCCACACACACACCTTAAACCAGCTTATATTTCAACTCTTTCTTGGACTCGAACGCAAGTTCTGTCGAAGGGTCATGAGGACTCGAAACGTCAACTCTTTTCTTCTCCTCCGATGCTGCCAGACCTGCTGAGTTTTTCCAGGTAATTCTGTTTTTGTTTTTGACATAGATGTATGTTTTTTTCATGTCTTCTGATCATGACAAGCCTCCCCCCATTGGAGAATTCTATTTCTTTTTTTTATACATATGTGGTCTTAAGAATGAGGAATAGGACGTGAATAAGTATACATGCATTCTCTCATTCATACCAGCACATGAGACACACAGCTAGCAGCGGGAATGGCAGTTCTCTGCTGCATTTTCTTTTTGTGATTTAAACCCTAGACAGGGTGTCCGCAAGGACTTTGTCCATCCCTGCAATTTGGGAAGGTTCAGGTGACTTGGGAGGATTTTATTTTAATCTGCTTAGGGAAGTCTATTCAGTGCTAGAGTTCTGACTCCCCTCTGTTGAGGGTCAGGCATTCCAACTTCCCGATTAAATATATTCAAAAGGGTCCGGGGGGTTTACAGAATGGTTAGCACTCAGAGGGCCAACTGCTCAGGTCTATTTGCGGGGGATTGCTGGACATCTCACTCTGTGCGTGCCAGACCTGGGGTCATAGGGCTGAGCTGCTCTCATCCAGCCCAGCTCCTGCTTGTTCACTTTGGAAAACTGAGGGTTCAAATGTTCAGAGCCAGGGACTGTGGGTAGGCTGAAGGTCCTGATGATCAGGTGAGTGGGGTGTTTTAAGGGGACTTGGGCCTCCGTAGGGGATTCCAGTTCAGGGTCCTGTTCAGGTGCTAGCACAACTGGAATTTTCCAGCTTCTGTTGATAGATGCTTTGAGTTGGCATGGCAACAGGTGGGCAGATGGCTGTGGAACTTGGGCCATCATTCCTGGGCCGGGGTGATAGGGAGATGGTCTTCTGTCAGAGGCATCGTACCAGAAAGGGGTAAAGTGCTGTAGCCTGGTGAGGGGTTATGGGTCATTTTAATTAGGGTGGTTAACTCTGTTCAGTCACCTTGCAATTCTACATTATGGTGGTTGAACATGGGGTCCAGTACAGTTGGGATCCCTCTGCTGGAGAGTCAGGGGTAGGTGTTGTGTCTTTTGGGGCACTACTGCCCTCTAGTGGGTGGTCAGTTCTTGCTGTATCTGCTGGTAGCTTTTCAACTAAGTTGGGTATCAACCTCACTCTTTCTGGGCCAATTTGGGAACTTTTCTGGTCCACATTTAAATTTGTCATAAATGTATCGGCCAAACCAATCAATGGCTTCCTAACTGGGGCCTTTGTCTTGGAAATGGGTGCTTTACTAACTTGTCCGATGTCTCTTGGAACCCTTCTGCCCTCAGGTGAAGGTGCAGTTCCAACTGCATTCCCTTGTGGCTTTTCAACTGGGGGAGGCACCACGCTCCCTATCTGCTCATTGGTTCGGCAACTCTCTTTGTCCTTACTTAAGGTCGGGAAGAAGGTTTCCGCTAGCCTTACTTCTGGCAAGTCCTTAACCTTTTCCTTTCTGAGCATAATAACCTGTTTTCTTTCAGGCTCTTCGCCTATGTGGGACATTTTCCTCATTATTTCTTTCCCTGCTCTAGGACTTCTCTGGTCCCTATTTAATTCTGGGATACATGGAGAATCTATTTCAAATTCTAGGGCATTTCTCTGGACTTCTTTTAATTTTACTTGCCTGGCTTCGGCCTTACTACCTTCGAGCCACTCTCTCTCGAGGTCTTTGGGTGCTATTCCACCCTTTTGGGACTCGGGGCCTTCTCCAGCTCTTCCTCCTTCAGTTTTCTGCTACTTGGCATGATCTTCATGTCTCTGATTGGCTGACACATTGCTGCCAGCCAGATCATTTCCAGGGAGGAAATCGATTCCTGCTACTGGCACTGTAGTAATTGTAGGTATAACATTTCCTACTGCCTTTACGGGTCACGTGACTGGACTGACGAATGAGCCCTAAGCGTGGGTAATCTTGGGGGCAGAGCTTTCTAGTCATGGACCTGGTTCAGGAATGGAGCTTCTAAATGAGCTCTGTAATAAAGTTACCTGTTTCAAGTAAGAAACCTGGCCAGTACATCAAGTTCATTACATTTTGGCGATGAGGCTAAGTAACTCTGATGCTGCACCTCACCTTGAGAACGTAAGTACATCAGTTCTTAAGGAAAGAAGAAAAGTATACTCCCAGTGAAGCCACTTTTCGGCAGAACCGACTGTGATGACTCCTCCAGGAAAATTGGAGCCAGTACATAGGGCACACAAGTATTTATTTTATGGCAAATGAAATTACAGCGGAGGAGAAGCAGAAAGCAATTCTTCTAAGTGTCTGCAGGAGCAAGATATATAACCACATCCACAGTCTGACGGCCCCGAAAGTGCCCAGTTCTAAATCTTTTAATGAGCTGGTAGACCTCGTGAAGACATATTTTCATTCGAAGTCATCGGTAATTATGCAGAGGTTTAAATTCAACTCCAGAGTAAGGGCCCCAGATGAGTCCATCACAATTTACACAGTGAAGTTGAAGCAGTTGGCTGAGCACTGCGACTCCAAAGTTGATGACATGATGCAGAGATACACTCGATGACATGTGGCAGAGATACACTCGATGACATGTTGCGGGACCAGTTGGTTTGTGGCATTTGCGACAATACCATTCAGCCCCATTTACTTGCAGAAGTTAATATTGACCTGAAGTGTGCCATGGAGATAGTGCTAGCAATGGAGAGTGCTGGGAGGGACTCGCAGGCTTTGCAGAGTGTGTAACATGGCGCCGTTCTTCAGTTAGGGAGGGAACCTAGGGCTGGACATGGCGTAAAAAACAAAAAGGCATACTGGAAGCATCTCACCAGCGATCCAGAAATTAATCTGTTACTGATGTGGGAGTAACTATGTACCAGAAACCTGCAGATTTAAAGAGGCAGAATGCCACTACTGTCACAAAAAAGGGCATGTAATAAAGCAATACAGGGCGAAATCGAGACAGTCAATCAGACAGCAGACTAAGATGATTGAAGTACACAATATAACTGAACCAGAAGCTGCTGATACTGATATCTATTCCCTATACAATATCAAAGCTGTGAAAACTGAACCAATCACCGTCACCCTTCAAGTGAATGGGAAGCCTCTAGTCATGGAGGTAGACACAGGAGCGTCAACCACAGTGCTGAGAGAACACACATTTAAATAGCTAAATGAAGGTACATAGCCACTGAATCTGGAGCAAACCATGGGCTCAGCTGAATATGTACACTGGACAGTCAATACAGGTAAAGGGCATTGCCACAGTACCTGTGTCCTACAGGTAACTGACAGCCCAGCTTCCAGTGATCTTTATAACAGGCGAAGGGCCTAGTTTTCTGGGCCGCAATTGGTTACAAAAAATTAAGCTCAACTGGTCAGAGGTATTTCAAGTGAGAACAGAAGGAATTCCTGATCTGTTAAAGAAGTATGACAGCATATTTCATGATGAATTGAGAAATATAGAGGGCCTACAAGCAAAAATATATGTAGATTCGGAGGCGACCTGTGCCTTATGCCCTAAAGGAGAAGGTGGGTGCAGAATTGTGCCATTTAGAGAAGTTAGGCATAATACGGCCAGTCTAATTTTCAGAATGGGCAGTGCCCATAGTCCCTGTGATGAAATCAGATCAAACTATTCGCATTTGCAGAGACTAAAAATTAACTGCGAACAAGGCTGCGAAACTACATAAACATCCTATCCTGAGGATAGAAGATTTGTACGCTAAGCTAGTTGGAGGATAACTTTACACCAAACTGGACATGAGCCCATGCATACCAACAGCTAAAGCTGGGCAGCACGTCTAGAGGGTATGTAACATCAACACGCACAAGGGTCTGTATGAATATACTCACCTATCCTTTGCAGTATTGTCTGCATGCGAAATCTTCCAAAGGACAGTGGAAAGTCTTTTGCAAAGACTTCTCTGAGTAGTAGTGTACCTAGATGATATTCTGATCACAGGGTCAACTGGAACCGAACACTTGGCCAACCTGGAAGAGGTGTTAAGAAGATTCTTGGAAGCCGGTGTACAATTAAAGAAAGATAAATGTACATTCCAAGCGCCAGAAGTTACTTACCTGGGTCACAGGGTGGATGCCATGGAGTTGCATACGATAGAAGAGAAAGTTAAGGCAATCAAAGATCAAAGTGTAACTGAACTCAAGTCTTTTCTCGGTATGATTAATTATTATAGCCCTTTCTTGCCAAACTTGTCAACAGTGTTAGCACCTTTACATCTGTTGTTAAAATTGTTAATCATGGAATTCGCAACAAGAAGAATAAAGAAGCTATTCCACTCATCATGTGTACTAATCCATTATGACCAATCAAAATAATCAATATTAACCTGTGATGCATCTCCCTACAGGATGTCACACAGGATGAAAGATGGTTCTAAAAGGCCAATAGGCTATGCCTCCAGAGCCCTCTCTGCAGCCGAGAAGGGTTATTCACATTTGAAAAGCAAGGCTTATCAGTAATATTTGGAGTGGAGAAATTCCGTCAGTATCTGCACAGATGACAATTCACCATAATGTCGGACCATAAACCACTAATGGGTTTATTTAGTGAGGATAAAGCCATTCCGCCAATAGCCTCAGCAAGAATTCAAAGTTGGGCTTTGATTTTATCGGCATATGAGTACAGCTTTATGCACCGTCCTGGTGCGCATATAGCAAATGCAGACGCACTCAGTCATCTACCGTTACCAGATAGCATTGTACATGCTCCAGTGCCACAAGAAGTTGTGCTTGTATTGAATTTCTTGGACTCTTTGCTGGTCTCTGTGAAGCAAATAAGGAATTGGGCAAACAGGGATCAAATTTTGTCAAAAGTCCAAGACCTTGTATTGCAAGGATGGTCGAATTCACCATGTCTGAAGAGATAAGACCATTCCATGCCTGTAAAACAGAGATAAGTTGTCAAGATGGAATCTTGTTGTGGGAATCAAGAGTCACCTTCCCTTTGCAAGGAAGAGAAACACGCTTGACAGTGCGCATCCAGGCATTTTGAAGATGAAGATGCTTGCACGAAGCTATGTCTGGTGAGCAGGTAAAAACAGTGATATAGAAAAAATGGTTAAAACCTGTCTCCATTGTCAGCAACAACAGAAGTTGCCCATTTCAACTCCACTGTATCCGTGGGAGTGGCCTGGTTGACCCTGAGTTAGATAGACTATGGGCAGAATTTTCCCCCTGTCGGGGGGGATGTTGAAGAGCGGGCGCGCAGCTGTAGGTTTTAAAAAATTTAATTAAAGTATATTTAAAAGTTATGGAGATGTCCCAACTCATGCGACAGTGTCACATGAAGGGACATGTCAGGGAATTTTTTTTTTCTAGTTTTCTATTTTTCTGATTTTTCAATGTCCAGCCGATCTCCCTGAGGTAGCACTTAGCCTCAGGGAGATCGGCTGGACATTGAAAAATCAGAAAAATAGAAAACTAGAAAAAAAAATTCCCTGACATGTCCCTTCATGTGACACTGTCGCATGAGTTGAGACATCTCCAGAACTTTTAAATATACTTTAATTAAATTTTTTAAAACCTACATGAAACTTCATCCTACCCGTGATGAGGTTTTATGCTTTTTCTACTGCCCGCCAGGGCTCCTGGCCTGCCCGCCAATCTTAAGTTTGGACGGGCAGGTCTATTGATTAGTTTAATGACTCTGTCAATGGCCTCAATTGGCCATTGACAGATCAGCGGGCACACAGCTGATCCTGCTGATCCCCTGCCGACCTGAAAATTGAAATAGGGCAGGGTGACGTTGAGTGTTCCACCCGATGTCATTTTACGCGTCGGCAAGCGGGCCCTGCCCCCCACTCGCCGACCGGAAAATCCTGGCCTATATAGGTCCATTTTTAGGTATCATGTTTTTATTAATCATTGATGCACATTCTAAGCGGATGGATGTGTATGAAGTTAGATCATTGACATCGTGTGCAACTATTGAAAAGCTACATCAATGTTTTAGTGTACATGGCCTACCAGAAGTCATTGTTTCAGGTAATGGTACTGTCTTCACTAGTAAGGAATTTCAGAGATTCATGGGTTTAAATGGAATCAGACATCTTCAAATAGCACCATAACACCCCTCATCAAATGGGTTAGCTGAAAGTGCAAACTTTCAAAGTGGTTTTCCGAAGGTACTTTAGAAACTCAACTTTCACGTCTTCTTCTCAATTATCATATGGCTCCTCATGCAACAAGTTCAACACTGTCCAAATTACTAATGAAACGCTAACTTCGTACAAGGTTCAGTCTGGTGTTGCCAACTTTATGGGGAAGGTAGAGAAGAATCAGAGTAGTTGGAAATTGAATCACGATATTCATGGCAAAGCTTGTAGATTCACTGTGGGAGATACAATTTTCATGCGGAATTTTGGAAATGGATGTAGTTGGGTTCCTGGTATAATTGTGGGAAACTGGACCTTTGTCATACCAAGTGGAAATGGAAGACCAGATTGTTCAAAAACATGTGAATCACCTAAGGATTAGAGAGCCATTCCAACAACCAGCTATTCCACTTGTAATTGATGTCGAGCCTTTAATCCCTGAGGTGACAGATAGACCTAGAATATACATAACTGCTGTCTATGTTGAATTAACTAATCCTGAACTGCCATTGTCTAAGGATGAGCCTGATTCTGCAGTACCTGATCATGTCAATCAAGTGCCGCTCTAACTGAATTAGAAAGCCACCTCAGAGACTCAATCTTTAATTACCTGACCTGTATATATCCATATATGTTGTGGATTGTAATATTCTTTGTAAATAGGAAATGTAAAAAAAACTACAGGCGGAGGAAACGTAGTGATTGTAGGTGCAATCTTTCCTTACTGCCTTTAGGGGTCACGCGATTGTACTGATGATTGAGCCCTAAGCGTGGATAATCTTGGGGTGGAGCTTTCTAGTCAAAGAACTGGTTCAAACATGTAGCTCCTAAAAGAGCTCTGTAAATAAAGTTATCTGTTTCAGGTAAGAAACCTGACCAGTTGTCAAGTTCATTTCAGTAGTTTAGGGACAATTCCTACTGAAACAATGTAACACTCTAGGTGGACCTTATGGAAGGGTGCAAACACAGATCCTCCTCCCACTCAAAAACAGAAACAGAAATACCTGGAAAAACTCAGTAGGCCCGGCAGCATCGGCGGAGGAGAGCACAGTTGATGTTTCGAGTCCTCATGACCCTTCAACAGAACGAAGGACGGAGAGCACTGCTGAATTTTTCCAGGTATTTCTGTTTCTGTTTTTGTTTTGGATTTCCAGCATCCGCAGATTTTTGCTTTTACCTCCTCCCACTCTACTGATCAGTTCTTTGGCCTTCAGGGAAGACTCAGGGGATAGGTTTAAGTTTCTCTCCAACATCAAGGACTGAGTATCCCCCGTGTCCCAGAGCAGCACCACAGACTTGCTCATGTTTTGGGACTGGTAGGGGGATACTATTCCTGAAAGAACAAAACTCGGAAGCTCTCTGGGAGTTTGACCGGCTCAGACACACAGAGTCCCATGCCCTCCGAAGGGTAAGTTTCTGTAGGCCCTGTCTGCTCTGCTGCACTACCTATTGGGGCATTCTTTGGGGTACTACTCATGTGGAACCCTACTGGGCTAAGTAGCTTGCTTGGCAGTCTCCAGCATTCAGGTCTCTGGGAATTGCCTCTGGGAATTCTCCTTTTGGGCTGCCTGGGGCTGCCTCTCTTGTGTTTTCTTTTCTGGGTGGACACCCTTTCCTATCAAAATTGACTTGCTTCTCTTTCTGATACTCAGGTGTATGGTTTGGAAGGGTATGCCTGAGTTTCCAGGCCTATGGGTGAGGTCATAGCTGTCTGCTGTGACTGTTACACCCCTGGCTGTGATGGTCCTCTGCTCCTCTAGGCGTAATCGCAGGTTGGAGGGTAAGCAATTTTTGAATTCCTCCAACAGTACTGGCTCACGCAACCACTCATATGTGCGTGCAAATTTTATCCATCAGTCGAACATGATTCTGTTCAAACTGGATTACATGCATTCTGGAAATGCTAGTGTTATGCCTCTGGGACTAACTTGTAGGCACTTAGGATGGCCACCTTAGTCGGCTCATAATTCAGGGTCATATTGGGAGGCATCATGGAGTCGACCTCTTGGGCTCTCCCTGACAGCTGCCCTTGAATTAAAAATGTCCAGATCGCTGAGGGCCATTTTAGCTGTCCTGCTATTTTGTCAAAGGTGGTAAAAAAAAAGTTTCCATATCACTCTCTTCAAATGTAGGAAGGAGTCTCGCATACTTGATAACCTCAGAGAGTCATTTCAGGTCAAGGGGATAGGGGTGTTACTGGGTAGAAAGAGATTTTCCCTTGCGGCTTCCAATTGTCTGGCCTCTCTCTCCCATTGAGCTGCTAGCGCCATTTATAGTTTTCAGAGCTGGAATTCTCTTTCCCTTTCCTATTCCTTCACTTTCTCTCTCTCTCTTTCGTTCTCTTTCTTCAATTTACATCTATCTCTCTCTCCTTCCCTTCTTGAAATTCTGCAATTTAAGCACTTCCAGCTCGAAATTGGCTAAGGGAGGAGATTCAGAGTCATGATTGGGCTCTTCATCTAACTATGAGATCCAGATGCTCTACCAAATCTGGGATTGGTTCACTTGGTTTGATTTTGCTGGGCAATTTGAACTGTATCTCCATAGCTACAGTTTTCAACTGACCTGCGCTAAGGGTTTCCAAACTTTCCTCATTTAAATTCTCTTGCTGAACAAACGTTTGAGCATCAAACATTGCCATTTTCCCACTGTTAGGGCAAGGGATTTGCTGTGGTACGTTACTTGTTTTAAAATTAATTCCAGCCACTGTGTTTCCCTCTTTTGGCTTCCAGTTGTGCATTTTATCTCCAATTTGGCATGTCCTCTAACTTGGACTCTGGTCAAATTCAAATTGGATCATTCCCAAATTAGCCCCCCCAATTTCTGTTATGGGCAGGAGGAGGATTAATCTGGAACAGTCCTGATTTCTCCATTCATGACCTGTCCATAAACAGAAAGGTGTTTTTGATTTTTGATATCCCCCTTTTATAAGTGGTGGCATATGTTCCCCAACCCTTTGGCTTGCAGTGATCCAATCTTCTATCAATAACCCCACCGCAAATTTGAAATAAGGTAGAATAAGAGGGTTGGTTTATTTTACATGCACACACACGCAAAATGCAGAAAAGGGGTTTTGCAATGTCCGCCTCTTTTGTTCATTCATACAATAAAAGAGGGATAAGGAAAAGAAGGGGGTTCAGGGCAGAAACCACAATCAAAATTAAAATTATGGGGGAGAATTTTCCCCCGTCGGTGGGGGCTGTGCGGGGGCAGGCGGGAATGGGCGCAAACTCAATCAGGTCCATGCCGCCATTTTACGTGGGCAGGCCCATTAAGATGAGTGCAGTGTGATGTGCACTCCCTGTGCGGGCGGTGAGGGGGTGGGGTGGTGTTTCCTGAGTCGGGACCTGTGCTCTTTTGCATACACACGCGGAAAGAGCACAGAAATCTCCCTGAGGCACAAAGATGCCTCAGGAAGATTAGTTTAAGGTTTAAAAATTTAAATAAAGAAAAGAAAATACTTTAAGACAGTGTCACATGAGCTGGGATTTGTCAAAGAACATTAATGAAAAAATTTATTTAACCTATAAAACCTTCATGAAACCTCATCCCATCCATGGATGAGATTCCATGAAAAATTCGAAGGCCACTTGGGCTCCTCACCTGCCCGCCAAACTTAAGGTTGGACAGGCAGCTCAGTTTATTATTTTTATTGATATTTAAATGGCCTTTATAGGCCTTTGACAGTTCGGTGGGCGCACAGCCAATTCGGCTGCATGCCCGCCAAACTGAAAATCTAAATGATGCGTGGTGAAGTAGGGACACATACCTGATATCACCCATGTCATTTTACTCCTCGGCGAGCGGGCCCTGCCCCCGCTCGCTGAGCTGAAAATTCTGACCATGGTTTCCTCGAGTCCAGAGTCCAGAATCAAAGTCCATTGAGGAATTATTTCACAGTGTTCAGCTGGCTGAAGACCGGTGGTATAAGATTTGTTTTTTCAGTTGATGTCCCAAGATGAAGTAAGCACGTCGAGATTGAATCAGTTTTGTAGGCGATAGTACAAATTCTTCTCAGTAGAATCAGGTTATATGGGGACCAATTCTCCATCCTGGCCAGAGTTTGCTTCTGTATGGCCTGCCAGTCAAATGTTAAACGGCAGACTGAAGATGGAATCCAAAAGCTGTATAATTAAAGCAATTCAAATAGCTCAAGTTTCAGTCATGTAACAGGGTGGTTTCAGGTCAAGCTATTCAGATAATGAAGCCTCTTGTTAAAACCTGTTGTGTTTTGAGCAGGTAGCTGTAGAACCAATGGCACAATGTTAGTGATGACGAGTCACAAGTAACTCTGCTTTTGTCCATAACTGGCTGGTGCAGACGTCTTATCTACTATCCTTTGTGTTGGCTTGGCTGGAATGTTAATACAATGCAAGGAATGTTACATTCCAGGGGTTTGATGTGTTAGCCTTTGTCCACTTTTAGACTACTCAGAAACTTCCAGAGCTACCAGCTTGTGGTCAACGATGGCCATTTTATCGGTCCATCCATTTATCCATTTTAAAAGAAAAATAATATTTTTATAAAGTAGCCAGGGTGATGTAGATATATATATACTTTTTCTTTCATGTCTTCTGATCATGACACAATGCATCCTGAGATGCACATTCAGTTTAGTGCACTGCCACGTGTACATATTTGACTTCTCTCTCCAATTGCAATTTCTACAGCTATTTAAAGCTGTCCTGGTCCCTAGTTTCATTTCATTCTTCATCCAATGGCTTAACAAGAAATGTTTTCTCTTCCTTTCAGGTGTTAAGGAATGCAAGCTCCAACAACTTATGGGTACCGACACCCCTCTGGATCCTTCCTCTCCTTCCGCTCCCTTTGACCCCATCCCTTCTTCCAATCCCACTTCATGCTAGGTATTCACTTTGTTATGACCAGGTGAAAGCAGTGAGCTTTCTCTATTCCCCTCTATTTAGCCTCCTTGGTTGGTCAAAACAAAGGTTTAAATTTCTTTTCCATGAGAATATGCCTTTTCTGAATCCAAATGTATCTACTATTTAGTAAGGAGCCAATCAAACAAGATTTTCTTCCATCCAAGAAAGAGCAAATTTATTAGCCACCAAACCCGAGGGAAAAAGAATAAAAAGCTTGCGACATCTCTCACGCACGCGCGCGCACACACACACACACTGACACACACACACACACACACCAGAAATAAGGAAGTTAGAGTCCAAAAATAATAAAAGTACAAGACTATGAGGTTAAGTGTCCTTTGATTGTCCTTGAAGCATAGATTGTTAAACATTGTGGCTGCTTTAGGTTAGCTGGTTTCATGGATGTAGATGTTACAATTCTTACAAGACCTCGGTTCTTTGGTAGATTACTGGTACTTCTTGAACCAGTTAATTCACTTATTCTGAGAGAGAGAGAGATTTTCAGCCTTTCTCTTCCACTGAAGTCTCTTGCAAAAGTCTCTGCTCTTATGACCTCTCTTTGGTTTGGTAAACTAGTTCTTAAGGCCCTTCTGGCTGTACATTTCAGAGGAGTTCAATTACCATGTCTGTTTGTGCCATTGTGTTGTAGAACAGGTAATCAAATTTTTTGATGTTTCATTTCAAAAATTTTTGACGAGTTTCAAGATAGTGAAACCCAACAGGAGATTGGGTCTTTCTCAGATGGCGGTGTTGGAGTGATGGAATGTCTGTCCTCATTTTGGTGGAGTGCAAGTTATATTCTGGCTGGCTAGCCGTCCGCATATCTTAATAATTAAAGTTTATTAAAATCCAGCACTGTGCATTTTAATATCTCTTCCTTAGGCAGTGATGAGTTTCAATGGATCTATAAATTACCAGAAATGTCCTTCTCTTCACCCTCCCTTGGGAGTATCTTGTTTACTTTTCTCACGTCCTCCTTGAAAGGTGGCCTTTCATTTTCAAGTAGTTTGTTCTGTGTCATTTCGAATTGCAAAATTTCCAGTCAGTTGAAAGTTTAAAATTAATATCCTGGTTTTGTCCCTTTACTCCCCCACCTCAATGAATTTCAGGCTCGTTGAACTCTTCTTCCATCGGCACAAACACTGGAACAGGGCAAGCAGGGCCACTGCAAAAAGCTTAATTCAGTTGGCCTAGCAGAACCAAAAATTGAAACAAGGTAGGAGAAATTCATATGGACTGTCACCAAAGGGTTTTTTTTCACTCAACAGGCCTGGAGACAAAGTGACCAAAAATACACATTGAGGAGTATGATTATAAATAGCAGCAGAGAGCCAATTTTTTCTTTAATTCTTTCATGTGATGTGAGCATTGCTGGAAAGGCCAAGATGTTCCTGAAGGAGAGGCTGAGTTGGACCAGAGTCAAGTAAACAAAGCCAGGAGGGAGTGGGACAAAAGGGGAAGCAACTTAGAGAGCAATGGCAGAAAGGAGAGCAGCCCGCAGGGCAAAACAGAGCCTGCGGGACAGGAGTGGAAGCAGGGTATAGGGGTGTAATAGGTCAGCAGAGGAGGGGTAGATAGGAGGGAAAATGATGACAGATGGCAGTTCAGCATGTAGAGCAACACAGATCTGGCATAACACAAGAAGCAAGATAGGCCAACTGAGACTGCGGTGGGTGGGTGAGAAAATTGTTAGCAGAAGCAGGAGCAGCCTGCTCATGTTGTCAACATTTTGAAAGTGGCTGACAACAGGGTGGGTGGTTTGGATGTCATCTGAATGCTTGAAAATAGGCAAAGAGGGAAATGGATACCAGGGAAAGCAAGGAAACCAACAAAGTAATGGGGGAGGAAAATTTCCAATTTAAAACTGCAAAACAAAATGAATCACTTGCCTGGTCAAGAAAAGAACATGGTTAAAGAGAGAAGTTTGACATTGCCAACAATAATGAAGAAGTTGAATAATCGGGTTGCAGACATTGGAGTCCCCCTGGTGGTGGGAGGACTGTAAATTAAATTCTCAACCATGGCCAGGATTTCCTGTTCAGCGAGTGGGGGGGCGGGGCCCGGGGCCCGCTCAACAATGCGTAAAATGATGCGGGATGACATTGGGCAGAACTCCTGACGTCATCCCACCTCATTTCAATTTTCGGATGGGCGGAGGCTCAGCAGAATCAGCTGTGCGCCCGCCGACCTGCCAATGGCTTATTGAGGCCATTGAAAAGTAATTAATGTAATTAGTGGACGTGCCCGTCCAACCTT
Source organism: Carcharodon carcharias (assembly GCF_017639515.1). Lineage (NCBI taxonomy): Eukaryota > Metazoa > Chordata > Chondrichthyes > Lamniformes > Lamnidae > Carcharodon > Carcharodon carcharias. The sequence goes on along the minus strand of NC_054474.1, from coordinate 81,435,515 downwards.
AAGGTTGGCGGGCAGACCAGGAGCCCTGGTGGGAATTAGAAAAAGCATGAAATCTCATCCACAGGTGGGATGAGGTTTCGTGTATGTTTATAAATTTTTAATAAAAGTGAAACTGAAAGTAATGGACATGACCCAACTCATGTGACAGTGTCGCATGAGGAAACATGTCAGAGAAATTTTTTCTTCTGTTTTTAACATTTTTTAATGTGCAGCTGAGCTCCCTGAAGCAGCACTTACCCTCAGGGAGATGAGTGCGCTCTCAGCTCAGGAAATCTCCCCCCAGCCGCACAGGGAGCGCTTAGCGCTTCCTTGCGGACGTCAAGCTGGGCGGCCCTTAATTGGCCCGCCGACATAAAATGGCGGCACGCCCCCAATCGGGGCGCCAATCGGAGATGCGCCTCCACACGCCCGTTCCTGAACTTTGCACCCCCCCCCACAAACTGGGGAAAATTCTGCTCCATGACATTGACATGAAAGAATTTGATCTGAAATGTTTTCACAAAAGTAGGACAAAAACAATTCACAGCAAGAAAGTAAGAACTTAGAGAGATAATGCATGTTCTACATAACAAATCAAAAGAAATAAATTACGGTAAGATAATTTTATGATTTCAGGAAACCAGCAATTATTTTCTTTAAATAATTTGGTCAAGCAGATTGAGGGACCACTATCTGCTAAATTTAACAGCTTTGAAGCAGATTAAGCAGTGGCAGTAACTAGTTTCAAATTACAAGTCATGAACCATTCCAGAAATAAGGAAATGTGCAGTGGAGCATCTTATCGGCTACAAAAAGATGCTTACTAAATAAGTCCCTGAGCAGAAAATATGCAGATGTAGGTGAAAAAATGCCAGGTGGCAGAAGAAACAAAAAAAGACAGAATGGTTTGCTGATGCTATACACTTGACAAGCCTTGGCACCATGGCACTGACTAGTGATGTATAGATTCAGGTCCATTATTATCCACAGATGATCATTAGAGTAATCATAGAGTCAAAGAGGTCTACAGCACAGAAAAAGGCCCTTCAGCCCATAAAGTCCATGCTGGTCAAACAAGTACCTAACTATTCCAGTCCCATTTTCCAGCATTAGGCCCATAGCCTTGAATGCAATGGCATCGCAAGTGCACATACATACTTCTTAAATGTTATGAGGATTTCTGCCTCTACCACCCTTTCAGGCAGTGAGTTCCAGATTCCCACCACCCTCTGGGTGAAAAGATTCTTCCTCACATCCCCTCTAAACCTCCTGCCTCTGACCTTAAATCTATGCCCCCTGGTTATTGATCCCTCCACCAAGGGGAAAGTTCTTTCCTGTCTACTCTATCTATAGGGGGGGTATTTAATTAGGCAGGAGGGTGGCAGATGGGGAGCCCACCACCTTCCCCCTCCCTCCAATCCAATCCAATTAAGTCTGTGGCAGGTATGTCCACTTAGGGGCCTCATCCCATTGCCGCAGGTATTAACCCAATGGCAGCCGGGGGGCTCAAATTGTATGGACCACGTCAAGCAAACCCATATGGGGTTGCTTCCAGGCTTCCATGGAGGACCCCTCATTCAAAGGCATTCAATGCCTGATTGAGGGACCTGCAGACATCAGGAAGGGAGAAGGCCCATTGAGTGCCAACCCCCTGCCCTTGCTGCCAACCCCCCTCATGCCATCACTCATCCAGCTCTCCAACTGGTGGCTGAGACCTACGTTGCCTCCATAAGATTCCTTCCAAAGTGTCTAAAAGCAATTTTCTTTAGAGGGTTAGTGCCGGGGTGTTGTAATGGTGCTGGGGATGGATGGGCTTGGCCCCAGCCTTCACTAGAATATAAATCTGAAGCTTCAGCAGGCACATGTCCCTTTAAGTATTTCTAAATTTATTACTATTGTATCTGTGATTCTTGTATACCTTAGATTTTTTTCTCCCCATGCAAAAGAAATAACTGAATGTTTTGATATACTTGTAACTTGAGGCATGACAGGCCTTTGACCTGCAGCACTTGGAGCCTAACTCTTGTCATCATGTGTCATAGAGCCTATAGTTAGTTTGATGTAGAGCTGCCAGATTTTTGAGACCTTTGACAGTTTTGCTGTCAGCTTTCACCAATGTCCTAAGAGAGCAAATATCTTTCCAACTGTTGGATTCACTGATGAATTAAATGCAATTTTATGTTCATTTCCCACAACCACCATTTAAATGTGCTTCACTCAACTTTCCCCCCACCCTGCACAGCAAATGTGGTGTGGCATGACACTAACCAAGACCAACCAGGAAGGTCTTGAGTTCAATCCCTGAGCTGTGATGTCTTTGGGACTATTGGACACAGCACCCCTGAAAATTGCTCATTGCAACTAAAATAGAGAGAGGAAAAAACAAGTTGGGCTCCAATACTCTCAGTTACCAGTAACCCTGTTGAAATTGGATGGAATTAAACCCCATCTTGAGTTGTTGATGTCAAGATAGGAGGTAACAGTAAAAGAATAAGGAAATATTGCAAGAGAAAATTATAATTAAACCAGAACTAAGCGTAAATGTGACCATTTAGTGCATAATTTTTGACATACTTTGCTTCATCTCTGATCAGTTTCATTCAGAGACCACTCATAATATAATGAAAATAAATCCAAACATATTAGAAAATGCACAGGAGTGCTACAGAGCCATAGTTTGGAAACAGTAATTGTTTACATGGGCTATTAACTTTCCCCTGTGTCTACAGCTCCTTAAGTGTTACAGCTAAACATTTTAATGTGCTGGCAGCAACATAGGGTTATCAGGCCTGAGGCCAATATGTTTATATTTAATGAGAAACATATGCCAATGTTTTAATTTATAGTGGGTGTGATGTGCTGTTCGTGAATGTTTGTAACAGCTGCCTCTTCAGTATAAATTTGCTGGGAATAAATTAGCAGCAATACTTGTGAAATAATTGTAGCTCTCCTACTTGGTTAACCTAAGGGTGCAATCCATTATTTTTAGGTTTCTCTCAGATCAGCTTTCTTCTTCCTATCTGCATTATGATTTCTGGTTCTTCAGAGGCTTTTTTAAGCATTTCTACTTTTAAAAGTGCCCTTTCAATCACCTCCTGATCCTTTGGGGGGAGTTTTGCAGCGCCCTGCCGTGTGGGAGGGTAATATTTAAAATAGGACAGGTGGCTAGCCCACCACCTGCTTGTCCACCCATGAGCTGTCCCCCATAATATGGTGGGCGGGTAAGGCATCAGCCAGCCCATCTACCCTTAGACCTATCGAGGCCCTTAAATGGCCAGTTAAGAGCCAGGTAAGGGTCTAATTCCTCCTCTGCCGCCATAATATGGTGGGTGATGGGAAGTGGAGTAAAGTGGCCAGCTCGCCTTTTCACCATCTCAGGTAATATGGTGAGAAGGAAGGGGTTATCTCTTTTGGGGGTGCCCTGTGCACAATGGGGTCAGCCCCTCCCAAGATATTACCTCCTCTTTGTGACTACCACTTGGTCTCTAAAACCTGAGCCGCCCCCCTCCAATTCCCTACCACCCCCCCCAACCACCACCCCACCACTTACCCCTCCCTAAAGCCCCTGATTCCTCCCTGCCTATAAAGTCCCGACTTATTTTAGCCTGGCATCCATGACACTTCCTCCTGGGGTCTCCCTTATAGCCCCAGCGGCAACCACTACTTGCTTCTCCAGATGGGACTTCTTTTCCCTGAGGTTCCACAGCTACCTTGTTAAAGCTGTCCCCAGTGTATTATCACTGCAGGGCAGCCTTTTGTAAAGTTTGCAACTAACTATCCTAATGGGGGGAGGGAGAGAGCAATACATCCCACCCCGCTCCTGTCTCCAACCCTCCCGCTCTGGGAAATCCAGCCTTTCTTTGTAACCTTTCCGGCAATTTAAGATTCCTCTGGAGAATGAATGATAAGTTATTACTATTCCTGTCCCTATTCTCCTGTAGAGATCATGACCACATGATTTCTTTTGGATTTCTATCCAGATAAATGGGTATTAATTGTCTTCATCATAATCTATGGTCAAGTTTAGTCAACAAAAACACTTTGTGCCAGTCAACAATTTAGCCACAATTGCCTTAAGATCAGAGACCAATGAAACTGTCTCCATCATCCTGCCAGAAAGATAAAGCAGGTCAACGGTAGATTTATGACAAGAACCTAATTGAAAGTAAGGAGCATATCTTCACAATCAAAGTGTTTCTTAAACTTTGTGCAGTCATGTCTGGACTATATGTGTAATTGATAAATTGTCAAACTCTATGACAAATATTGTTGATAACATACCTGTGGCGTGCCTTTGGATGTTTTACTACATAAATGCAAGTTGCTGTTCACAACAGCATGAACCACATTGCATCAACCTAATGGATCTTAGTGCAAATCTCATTGGAAGACAGGCATTAAAACTACAGTGCTTCAGCATCTGCTCATAAAGTATTTTATTTCCATGCGAAGGCTAATAAAAGGTTTTAAAATAACAACACTCTTACACTTATGATTTATGATGTGAAGTCTCAGTTTTTTTAAGACAAATTAATCATGAAAGCAATGAGGAAAGTGACAGGAAGCACATTATTGAACTTGCCTGACGGAACATGTGTTGCTTTATTTTTATATCATTTATTACTTGGATTTGTGGAAAGGATCTGTGCCTGTCATATGTTAGATCATTCTCAGCTGTTAACTGTAATGATTTTGTTTAACCATGGGTCTATAGTTACTAGATTGAAATTTAAAATAAGCAGCTACATCTGCTCTTTCAGAAAACTGTTGGCTTCCAAACGATGTGAGTTAATCCAAACTACAGTATGCAGGAGCTCCAAGCTTAAAAATTCCCTAAAACTGCATTAAGTAAGCTATCCAAAGAGAAAGGTTGAGGCAATGGAATGGTGCACCAATGTGGTAAGGACAAGCATTGTGCAACAGGAAGGGACGGAGAGTTTAACATAAATTGTGCATCAGCGAATAAGGTCATTGCAAGTAGAAGGAAATAAATGAAATTAAAGGCTCTTTATTTGAATGCATGAAGCATCAGCAATGAGGTAGATGAACTAGTCATATAAATAGAGGTAAATAGGTTTAGATTTAATCGCCAATACAGAGACGTAAGAACATAATAAGAACATAAAAACTAGGAGCAGGAGTAGGCAATTCAGCCCATCGAGCCTGCCCTGCCATTCAATACGATCATGACTGATCTCATTTCGGCCTTTGGTTGCAAGTTGATCAATGTTGGGAAATAACTATACCAAGGTGCGCAATATTTTGGAAAGACAGACAGAAAGGCAACGGAGGAGGAGTAGCCCTGAGAGTAAAGGATGACATAAAGACATTGATGAGATAGAGTCTGGCCTCAGAATATCATGTAGTAGAATCAGTATGGTGGACATTAGGAATAGCACCAATCAGACACTCTGGTGGAAGTAGTTTACAGGCCTCTGTTGGATCGAGCATTAAACAAGGAAATATTGGAGCCTGTAACAAAGGCAATGTAATAATAGTGAGGAACTTTAATCTCCATATAGATTAGGGCAATCAAATTTGCAAGGGTGGTCCAGACGATGAGTTTGTAGAATTTTTTGTAACAGTTTCCTGGAGCAATACATTGTGGAACTGACTAAAGATAAAGCCATCTTAAATCTAGTACTATATAATAAGGCAGGGTTAATTAGTAATGTTATAGTAGAAGATCCACTGGGAAATAGTGATCATAATACCATTGAATTCCATGGTAAGTTTGAAAGTGACATACTCCAATCACAAACAAGAATCTTAAACTTAAACAAAGCCAATAACACAGGTATGAGGGGAAAACTGGCTACAGTTGATTGGGTAAATAGACTAAAATGTATGGTGGTAGATGAACAGTTAAAAACATTTAAAGAAACAATTCAAAATATTCAACAAAAATATATTCCATTGAAAGACAAAAACTCAGCAAGGAATACCCATCCGCGGCTTAATCAGGAATTTAGATATTGTATTAGATTAAAAGAAGAGGCTTATAATGTTGCAAAGAATAGTAATAACTCTGAGGATTAGAGATGTTTTAAAAACCAGCACAGGACCACCAGAAAGTTGATTAAAAGGGAAAAAATAGATTATAACAGTAAACTAGCCAGAAATATAAGAACAGATTTAAGAATTTTTATAAATATATAAAAAAGAAGAAAGTAGCTAAAGTAAACATTTGCCCCTTTGTAGCAGAGACGGGGAAATTATCATCTGTAATGAGGAGATGCCAGAGGCATTGAATGAATATTTTATGTTTGTCTTCACAATAGAAAACACAAGTAACAAATAATAAGTAACCTAAGGGTTTAAAAGTGTGAAGAAATTAAAGCAATTAACATCAGCAGAGAAAAAGTACTTGAGAAACTTAAGGGGTTAAAATCCAATAAATCCCTGAGACCTGATGGCCTACACCCTAGTGTTCTAAAAGAGAAAGCTGCAGGAATAATGGATGCACCAGCTGTGATTTTCCGAAATTCCTTAGATTCAGGAACAGTCCCAACAGATTAGAACTTGGCAAATGTAACACCACTTTTCAAGAAAGGTGGGAGCGAGAAAACAGGAAACTACAGGCCATTTAGCCTAACAACAGTTGTTGGGAAAATGCTGGAATCTATTATTAAGGAAGTCCTATGCACTTAGGAAAGTATGGTATGATCAGAACAAGTCAAGATGGTTTTACAAAATAGAAATTCTGTTTAACAAATTTATTAGAGCTTTTTGACGATGTAACTAGTAAGGTAGATAAAGGAGAACCAGTGGATTCAGTATATTTGGATTTCCAAAAGGTATACAATAAAATGCCACACAAAGGTTAAAACTCAAGATCGGGAATCCTGCAGTTGGGGGTAATACATTAACATGGATAGAGGATTTGTTAATGGACAGGAAGCAAAGAATAGCATAAGCGGGGCTTTTCAAGTTGGTAGGCTATGAATAGTGGAGAGCCGCAAAGATCAGTGCTGGGGCCTCAGTTATTTACAATCTATATTAATGACATAGATGAAGAGACAGAAAGTAATGTATCTAAGTTTGCTGTTGATACAAAGACAGGTGGGGAGGTAAGCTGTAGGGAGGACACAGAAAGGCTGGAAAGAAATCTAGACAGGTTAAGTGAGCGGGCAACAAGATAGCAGATGGAGTTTAATGTGGGGAAATGTGAAGTTATTCACTTTGGTCATAAGAATAGAAAAACAGAATATTTTTAAAATGGTGTGAAACTTGTAAATGTTGATGTTAAAAGAGACTTGGGTGTGTTTGTATATGGAATACAGAAAGATAGCATGCAGGTGTAACAAGCAATTAGGAGGGCAAATTGCATGCTGGCCTTTATTGCAAGGAGATTGAAGTACTGGACTAAAGAATTCTTGTTACAATGTATAGGGCTTTGGTGAGAACACATCTGGAATACTGGGAGGGGGTCATTGTCAACAGCATGTCACTCCCAATGGTGGAACTGGATACGTGCACTGCTTCTGCTGTCTTGCTTTTTCCTGTTTCCCAAATATTACTTTTCAAATTTAAAGTGCTGGCAGCATGCACGGGAATCACATGTGATCAAGTGGCGGGGATGCTTTTCATTGATGAAGTCCGCTGTCAGCTGACAATGCTGCAGCTACGGACAGACTATAAAGGGGTGTCCTGGTCAAATAGGGAGCCTCTGCATTACAGTAAAAGCTTTTCTGCCCAACTCCATTGCAATTAACATAAGACTTCAGATCACAAAGGGTGTTTTTCAAAATTAAATTTCACTTGCAAGTATTTCACATTATATTGGTTTTACTTTATTCATATTTTATGATCCTTGGCCCAAACCCCCAAGTTGTTGATGAGAACCGGTTAGGGATTAATTAATTAATAGCCTCATAGTGCAGCAACCATAATATGATTGAATTTTACATTCAGTTTGAGGGAGAGAGGAGTAGGTCCGAGACTATGTTTTTAAACTTAAATAAGGGCAATTATGAGGGCATGAAAACAGAGCTGGCTAAAGTGAATTGGCAAATTCGTTTAAGGGATAGGTCAATAGAGTTGCAGTGACAAACATTTAAGGGGATATTTCGGAATTCAGAAAATAGATACATTCCAACAAGTAAGAAAAAGTCAAAGGGACAGATACACTATCTGTGGTGAACTAGGAAGGTTAAGATAGTATTCAACTTAAAGAAAAAGTATACAATTGTGCAAAGATAGGTGGAATGCCAGGAGAGTTTGGACAGAATATAAGGGACAGCAAAGGATGCCTAAAAGATTAATAAGAAGGGATAAATTAGAGTGAGAGAAAGCTCGCCAGATATACAAAAACAGATAGTAAGAGTTTCCATAAATATTTTAAAAAGAAATGAGATAACAAAGAGAGCTTTGGTCCTATAGAAAGTGAGTCTGGAGAATTGATAATGGAAAACAAGGAAATGGCAGATGAATTGAATAGATATTTTGTGTCTGTCTTCACTATGAAGGATGCAAGTAACATCCCAGAAGCAGCCATAAATCAGGAAATAGAAGGGGGGAGGAACTCAGGAAAATTATAATCACTAGAGAAGTGGTACTGAGTAAATTGTTGGAGTTGCAGTCTAAGTGCCCGGGTCCTGATGGACTTCATCATAGCTTCTTAAAAGAAGTGGATTATGAGATAATTGATGCATTAGGTTTATTTTTCCGAAACTCCATAGATTCAGGAAAGGTCCAATGTGATTGGAAGATAGCAAATATAACCCCATTATTCAAAACGTGAGGGAGACAGAAAGCCGGAAACTACTGGCTAGTTAGCTTAATGTTTGTCATAGGGAAAATGTTAGAAGCTGTTATTAAAGAAGCTATAGCAGGGCACTTGGGTAACTCCAAGGTAATTAGGCAGAGTCAACATAGTTTTGTGCAAGTGAAATCATGTTTAACCAACTTATTGGAGTTTTTTGAGGAAATAACATGTGCTGTGGATAAAGGGGAACCGGTGAATGTACTGTACTTAGATTTCCAGAAGGCATTTGATAAAGTGCCACATCAAAGGGTATTGCAGAAAATAAAAGCTCATGGAATAGAGGGTAACATATTGGCATGGTAGAAGATTGGCTGACAATAGGAAGCAGAGTAGGCATAAATGGGTCTTTTTCAGTTTGGCAAGATGTAATGAGTGGTGTGCCACAAAGATCAGTGTTGGGACCTCAACTGTTTATAATTTATATAAATGACTTGGATGAAGGGATAGATGGTTGCCAAATGTACTGATGGTGCAAAGATAGGTAGGAAAGAAAGCTATGAAGAGGACATAAGGAGGCTACAAAAACTATAGATAGCTTAAGTCAATCGGCAAAGATCTGGCAAATTGAGTATAATGTGGGAAAATGTGGAATTGTCCATTTTGGCAGGAAGAATAAAAGAGAAGCATATTATCTAAATGGTGAGAAATTGCAGAGCTCTGAGATGCAGAGGGATCTGGGTATCTTAGTACATGAATCGCAAAAGGCTGGTATGCAGGTACAGCAAGTAATTAGGAAAGCTAACAGAATGTTATCATTTATTGCGAGGGAAACTGAATACAAAAGTAGGGAGATTATGCTTCAGTTATACAGAGCATTAGTGAGACCACATCTGGAGCACTCTGTACAGTATTAGTCACCTCATTTATGGAAGAATGTAAATGGATTGGAAGCAGTTTAGAAAAGGTTTACCAGACTAATACCTGGAATGGACAGTTTGTCTTATAGGGAAAGGTTGGACAGGTTAGGCTTGTATCCGCAGGAGTTTAGAAAAGTAAGAGGTGATTTGATTGAAACTTTCAAGATCCTGAGGGGTCTTGACAGGGTGGATGTGGAGAGGATGTTTCCTCTTGTGGGAGAATCTAGAACTAGGGGTCACGGTTTAAAAATAAGGGATCACCCATTTAAAATGGAGATGAAGTGAATTTTTTTCTTTCAGAGGGTCATGAGTCTTTAGAACTGTCTTCCTGAAAAGGTGGTGGAAGCAGAGTCTTTGAATATTTTTAAGGCAGAGTTCGATAGATTCTTGGTAAGCAAGCGGGTAGGCAGGATGCAGAGCCAAGATCAGCCATGATCTTATTATATGGCGGAGCAGATATGAGGGGCTGAATGGCCTCCTCCTGCTCCTTGTTTGTATGTTCATATATAATAACTTTTTGTTTAAAGTAGACAAAGTTTGGCATTGCTCAGTGAAGAAAGCCACAAGATTCCATGGATTTTGAACAAACAAAAGTAAACTTTACTAAAAAGGTCATAAAGATAAAACAATTTATAATATCTATCTTCTACTCTAACATTCAGGGTTTCTCTGCGATACATATGAATTAACAGGCAAAATGTGTTCAAACACACCACACTGCACAGTAAATGACAGATGCGACCAAAACAGGTTCCACGGATTTCTCAACAACCCACCCGGACATTAGTAATGCTGTGAATCAAACAATCTTACTGAAACTCTATATCTCACACACAGGATTCCAATCTTCACCTTCGAAGATCTCACCTTGTAATTTTCTCCAAAATTCACTCCAACTTAGATGGCTTTAATAACAGCCCACATCACAGGGTTTCCATTTCATCTTCCAAGATTCCAATCCCCTAGATTCCATAGCCTATACGCAAGCACAACTTCAGATCTTCGGCCACGCCGAGCAGAATGCTGCTGCTCTAAAGGCTACCTTTGCCACAACAACCCGCAGCGTGGCGTCACCATCCTTCAGCTGCCTTTTCCACTTCAAGTCTGTTCCCCGCAACCTTTTTCCTGTTTGAAACCTGTTTCTCTGCTCCTCCCTTTTTCCTTAACTTAACTGCAGCCTGTTTCTATCCCCCTGTCTCTGTCTCCTACCTGGGACATCCTTTTGGGGTCTCTCCCTGTCCTTTCTCTCTGTCCCCTATCGGGGATACTTGTCAGCTCTAGTTCTTTGCACCCGGTCAACTGACCCGAGTTTTTCTGCCTTTTTTTCTCTTTATGTGCAGGCAAGCTGCACCGTTCTGGGCTCGAAGTAGTTACAAATTGCAGAACTATATATGTGCTGCCTGCTCCTGGCCTGTGCATGCAAAGAAAGTCCAAGGTCTGTATGGAGTTGAAGTTCCTGATCCCCGAGCTCACCAAGGTGAGTACAGCATTCATAATATGTGCCTCGTCATTGTTGTTGAGACTAGTTTAGTCAGAGAGCTAAGTGTACTGACACATCTTATCATTGGCATGCATTGATGGTTACAAGGAAGTTAGGGACATTTCCTTTATTTTGGAAGAATGTTGTATTCTTTGCCTTCACTCTTTATTGAATGTTCATGTTATTGTCCAGTGTTATACTCACCCCTGTGTGGGACATGGCTAAACTTGCAGGCTCGGCTAGCCCTCCCTTTAATGCATTGTAAAGGAGATTGCCTGAGATCACTCCCAGCGGGCATAGTTGAAATCTTGTAGGTGAACTCAAAGCCCTGTAAGGACTTTGGCAATCAACATCCTGAGATGGACACAAATTTGGACAGTACTGGCACTGCCATTTCAGCCCTTCATTTTCTTACCTTGACTGACTATTCCCACTATCCCTCCCCTGCACCATATCCAGGATGCCAAGCCCTTCCTATTTCACTCCTACGTGCCTTGACCCCACTCCCCCTACCACTGACTCACCTTTGCTGGTCTCAAATACCCATGCATGCTGCTGCTGTCCTGTTCCCTTCCCTTGTGCCGTAGACTTAAACAAGGAAAACCGCTGACCTCAGACACAACTGCACAAAGTTGACTGTTGTATGCCGCTTTTGAACAAACATGAACTCAGTGCCCGAGATTCTTGTGCATCACTGACTTAATTTGAAGGTAGGATGTAGTTTGAAAATGTGTTATGCTAATGAGTATTTATGACATGAAAGTTACAAGTACAGCTCATCGGCTAGCATGAGGCTTGACATGCTGCAAATATACTGCTGATTTTATCTCTACATTGGGAAACTGAAATTTCTCATCCCACCTAATTAAGTCACCTGGCACACCATATTTCCAACTCTTGTGGGCTCTCCCCAACCTCCCACCACCCACTGTATATAGTTTCGGCCTCCATATTTAAGGAAGGATATAGTTGCATTGGAGGAGCTAAATTGGTCCCTGGATTGAGGGGGTTGTCCTATGATGAGAGGCTGAGTGAATTGGGCTTATATTCTCTGGAGTCTAGAAGAATCAGAGGTGATCTGATTGAAACCTACAAAATTCTGAAGGGGCTTGATAACGTAGACACTGAGAGATTGTTTCCACTGGTCAGGGAGTCTATAACACAGGGGCACAGTCTCAGGATAAGGGGCCAATATTAGAGGAAACTACTTCACTCAAAGGGTTGTGAATCTTTGGAATTCTCTATCCCAGGGGGTTCTGGATGCTCCATCATTAAATACATTTAAGGCTCGGATAGACAGATTTTTAGTCCCTCGGGGAATCAAGGGATATGGGGAGTGGGCAGGGAAGTGGAATTAAAGCACGAGATTGTTGTAATATGCCTTTAAGGGATATCAGCATGACATCACTAGAAGGGAAGTGTGTCATGTGATCCAGTCTTTGTTTCATGTTTGCTTTCAGCACAGCACACACACAGTTCTGATGCCTTCAAATTTTATACCTATGCATAGCTGTTCTCATGTACCTAGTCTTAATAAATTAATCCACAATATGTTTACCCAATCCCTTATGAATGATTGGTGCTTTTTGTCTTGTGTAGTAAATAAGCCCAAGGTATTACATCATTATAATAACACAACATGGTGATCAGCAGTGGTGAGACAGGTCACAGCAAGATTAAGTACAGACACTCAATATCCTGGTCACACCACAAAGAAGGGGTTAACAGCTCAAAGTTAAGATCATAAAACAGCAGGTGGGCTTACTTAGCTGGAGAATTGGGGACAAGCTTTCTACACTGCTTGCAAAGAAATGCAGCCCAGCGAGTTGTTTTGCTTTGGGAGATAGAGCAACAATTAACTTAAAAGCATTCAGTGAGCCCTGGAAGGCTATATCGCCTTGGAGCTTCAGGTAGTTCTTGGGTTTCAATTTATCTGTGTGTTTGCTGGGGGAGTGAATGTTCTGAGAACTGCTGAGGCTGGTGAGGGAGTTTTAAGCATTAATTTCTGTCTGAAGTCTGGTTTTTTTTCTTTAATTTAGCAATCAACTAAAAATTACTCCTTAAGGTTAGAGAAGTTACATTTATTCCAGCCTTAAGTAGGTGTATACAAGCTCTCTGAGAGCAGCTGCAGCTAGTTAATTAGGTAGCCAGCTTAAACTGGTTTTCAGAAGTTTGAATCAGTTGTTTTTCGGAAAGAATAAAAAAAGGCCTTCCTCTGTGCTGCTTGGTTTGCACTGAGGGCTGCTTTGAGTTAGGTGAGGGAGGTACTACTTTTATTTTCAGCCTCCAGTAGTTAGCTCTTACTGTAGTACAGGGGAAGAAGCTGATTGGTGAGTAGCTGGTAAGTTATTCTACTTATTCTAATTGTAATAAATAAATTTTAAAGTTACTGTATGGAAGGTCAGCTCGGCTCAGTGGAATGTACATCCTGTGGTATGTGGGAAGTCATGGACACACCATGTATCCTAAACAAACACATCGACAGGAAGTGTCACCAGCTGAAGAGGCTTGAGTTCTAGGTTTCTCAAATTGAGCTGCAACTGGAGTCACTGGTGCATCTGTGAGGCAGAGAATTATATGCATAGCACATTTAGGGAAGTGGTCACTCTGCAGGTTAGGAGTGTGCAGACAAAGAGGGAATGGGTGACTGCCAAGCAATCTAACAGAACTGGGCAGGTAGTGCAGGAGTCCCCTGAGTCTCTCTTGCTAGCTGATTGGTTTTTCATTTGGATACTAGTGAGGGTGATGGTTCCTCAGGGGAGTGCATCTGAGGCCAAGACTGTTCACCATGGGTGGCTCAGCTGCATAGTGGGGGGAGGAAGAAAAGTAAAAGAACAATAGTGATAACTGACTCAATAGTCAGGGGATCAGATGGGCATATCTGTAAGCATGACTCCAGGATGATGTGTTGCCTCCCTGGCACCAGGGTCAAGGATGTAATGGAGCAGCTACAGGACATCCATTTGGGGGAGGGTGAACAGCCAGATGCCATGGTCCACAATGGCACCAATGATATAAGTAGGAAAAAAGATGAGGTCCTGAAAGGAGATTTTAGGGAGTTAAGAAAGAAATTAAAAAGCAGGACCTCAAAAGTAGTAATCTCAAGATTATTCCCAGTGCCATGTGCTAGTAAGCATAGAACATAAGAATACAAAAAATAAGAACAGGAGTAGACCATTCTACCCCTCAAGCCTGCCCTGCCATTCAATAAGATCATGGCTGATCTTCTTGTATTTCGATTTCCACACTCCAATCTAACCCTGATAACGTTTGATTCCCTTGCCTAACGAGAATAACAAGAATGACAAAAATAGGAATAGGAGGATTGAGCGATTGAACACGTGGCTGGAGAATTGGTATAGGAGGGAAGGCATCAGATTTCTGAGGCATTGGGACTGGTCCTGGGGCAGGTGGGACCTCTACAAGATGGACAGATTATATGTTAACAGGACCAGGACTTTTTTTCCTCATAGGGAGATTTGCTTGTGCTGTTGGGGAGGGTTTAAACTAGCTTGTTCAGGTGATAGGAATGTGAGGGGTAGCTCATTGGAAGGAAGTAGAAATGTAGCAAGTGAAATTAGAAGGCAGGCAAAATTATGTTGAGCATCAACTAGGCTTAGAATGCAGAGTAATGCTAAAAAGGCAAAGTTAAGGGCATTGTACCTGAATGCACATAGCATTCACAACAAGGTAGATGATTTAAAGGCACAAAAAGAGAAAATGGGTATAATCTAATTGCCATTTTGGAAACTTGGTTACAGGATGATCAAGACTGGGAACTGAATACTCAAGGATATTCAACATTTAGGAAGGACAGGTAAAAATGAAAAGGAGGTGGTGTTGCATTGATAATAAGGGATGGGATCAGTGCATTAGTAAGGGAGGATCTCCGATCGAAAGAACAAGATGTTTGAGTGGAACTAATAAACAGCAAGGGGCAGCAAACACTGGTCGGAGTTATTTATAGGCCACCAAAGTGTGGTCATATGGGGCATAGTATTAATCAGGAGATTAGCGAAGGATGTAACATGGGTAATACAGTAATCATGGGTGACCTTAATCTGCATATAGATTGGCTAAATCTATTAAGCACCAATGCTGTGGTGGATGAGTTTCCAGAATGTGTTGGGGGTATTTTCTAGAGTAGTATGTTGAAGAACCGACTAGAAAACAGGCTATTTTAGATCTAGTATTATGTAATGAAAAAGTGCTAATTAATAATCTTGATGTAAAAGAGCCTTTAGGGTTGAGTGACCATAATATGATAGTATTTAACATTCTGTTTGAAAGTGAGGTAGTTCAATTTGAAGTCAGGCTGTTAAATTTGGACAAAGGCAATTATGAAGGTATGAGGGGCAAATTGGCTGTGGTGGATTGTGAGAATACATTAAGAGGTAATACGGTACATAGGCAATAGATAGTCTTTAAAGAATTATTACATAATTTACAGCAATTATACATTCCTTCAATGCACAAAACTCAAGAAGTAAAGTCAGTCAATCGTGGCTAACAAAGCAAGTTAAGGGCTGTATATGATTAAAATAAAAGGCTTGCAAAGTTTCCAGAAATAATAGTAAACCTGAGGATTGAGAGTATTTTAGAATGCGGCAAAAGAGAACCAAGAAACTGATAAAGAAAGGGAGAATAGAATATGCATGTAAAAACTATAAAAACAGAATGTAAAAGCTTCTATAGATATGTAAGAAGGAAACATTTAGCAAAACAAATGTAGATCCATTACAGGCCAAGTCAGTAAAATTTATAATGGGGAATAGAGAAATGCTAGAGAAGCAAAATGATCACTTTGTGTTTGTCTTCGCTGAGGATGGTTCAAGAAGTCTCCCAGAATTAGATATCCAAGGGACTAGGGAGAATGAGGAATTAAAGGAAATTAGTACTAGTAAACAGGTTGTATTAGAGGAATTAATGGAACTGAATGTTGATAAGTCCCTGGGAACTGATACTCTACATCCCAGACTGTTGAAAAACGTAGCTATAAAGATAATGAATGCATTGATGATCATCTTCCAAAGTTCTGTAGATTCTGGAACAGTTCCTGCAGATTGGAAGGTAGCAAATGTCATCCCATTATTTAAGAAGGTTGAGAGAGATAGAGAGAGAGAGAGAGAGAGGGAGAGAGAGAAAACAGGGTACTACAGACCTGTTAGCCTTACATCAGTACTCAGGAAAATGTTGGAATCTGTTGTAAAAGATGTAATAAATGGGCACTTAGATAATTATGATCTAATTTGGCATAGTCAACCTGGATTTATGAATGGGAAATCATGCTGATGAGCTTGTTGGAGTTTTTTGAGAATGTTACTAACAGAATTGATAAAGGAGAGTCAGTGGACATAGTATACCTGGATTTTCAGAAGGCTTTTGATAATGTCCCCCTTAGGAGGTTGGTTAGCAAAAATAAAGCACATGGGATAGGAGGTAATATACTGGCAATGATTAGTGATTGGTTAACAGGCAGAAAACAGACAGTCGGAATAAAGAGGTCATTCTCGCGTTGACAGGCTGTGAATAGTAGGGTAAAGCAAGGATCAGTACTTGGGTACAAGCTGTTCACAATAAGTATCAATGATTTGGAGGTGGGGACCAAATGTAATATTTCCAAGTTCGCAGATGACACAAAGCTAGATGGGAATGTGTGTTGCAAAGAAGATGCAAAGTGACTTCAAGGGGAATTGAACAGACTTAGTGAGTGGGCAAGAACATGGCAGATGGAATATAATGTGGAAAAATGTGAGGTTATCTACTTTAGTAGGAGGAACAGATGTACAAGATATTTCTTAAATGGTGAGAGATTAAAAAGTGTAGATGGACAAAGGGACCTAGGTGTCCTCATCAATAAGTCACTGAAAGCTAACATGCAGGTGCAGCAAGCAATTAGGAAGACTAATGGTATGTTGACCTTTATCTCAAGAGGATTTAAGTACAGGGGGAGTGAAGTCTTGCTTCAATTGTATAGAGCCTTGCTTAGACCACACCTGGAGTACTGTGTGCAGTTTTGGTCCCCTTACCTTAGGAAGGATATTATTGCCATAGATGGAATACAATGAAGGGTCACCAGGCTTGTTCTCAGGATGGCGGGACTGTCCTAGGAAGAGAAGTTGGGAAAAATGGGCCTGTATTCTCTAGAGTTTCAAAGAATGAGAGAGGATTTCATTGAAACCTACAAAATACTTAAAGGGATAGACAGGGTAGATGCAGATAAGATGTTTCCCCTCAGTGGGGATCTAGAACCAGGGGGACACAATTTCAAAACAAGGGGAAAATCACTGAGGATAATTTATTTCACTCAGGGGGCTGTGATCTTTGCGATTCCCGACCCCAGCGGGCTGTGGAAGCTCAATCATTGTGTTTTAAAGCAGAAATTGACAGACTTTTAAATACCAATGGCACAGGGGGATAAGGGGATTGTGTGGGAAAAAGGCATTGAAATGGACGATAAGCCAGGATCATATTAAATGGCAGAGCAGCCTCGATGGGCTGAATGGCCTACTCCAGCCCCTATGTTCCGATGTCCTGAAGCAGGGGAAAAGGACCATATCAAAAAGGTACTGTTGTTAGCAGGCTCCAGGCAGCAAAAATGGTGCTGTTAGCTGGCTCAGTATAGTTGAATGGTATAGTCCAAAAAATCAACTGGCAAGACCAATACCAACAGAAGGGTATGATGTGTCGCACCACAGTAAAAGGGCAAGAGAATGTAGCCTATGTAGAGGCAGATGACTCTAAACATACTTTTGTGTCTCCTTCAAATGCAACAGCTAGTCACATGTGACAGTGACCATTGGCTGCTCAGACATAGGTGCTCTCATATATACAGAAGCATCTGTCAATGTCATGGGAGAAAAAAGGTTCAACAAACTTCAGGATTGTTCCATTCTCTGCAAACCAAGGAATACAAAAATTTTCCCTTACAACTGTGACAAACCACTGAAAATTCTCAGGGTTTTTGAATCGCCAATCTTATTCAAAGACACCAGCAGGAATGCTGCATTTTATGCCAAATCTGGAGAATGTGACACTTAGCAGTTTCCACACAGCAACAGATCAGTACATGATTACAGTCGCATACACGAGTCAGTGTTTGCCATGTCAAACATGGGCAATAACATACAATTACACATTCATCAGCTTAGTTGATTTTACTGCATGTGGATTTCCTGAATCAAGCATTTTAAAATTTCTGGATGCTGACAAAGTCACTGCTTATATTTCTCCAATGCTGTACTATGGCTTTGTGTGCCTTTAAGGGGAAGTTTTGCTCATGGCAGGACTATGTTTATGTGGCACATTTTGCATCTTCAAGATATCCCAAAGTTCTTCATGGTCAGTGAATTACCTTTTCAAACATAGTCACGGTTGTTTTGTCAAATCACGACAGTCAATTTCTGGGCGCAGAAAGATCCCAGAAATATAATTAGTTGAGAGATACATCTCAGACAGGAGATGCAGATGGGCCTCAGTTTAACATCTTATCTGAAAGATAGCACTTTCTTAATTCAGCATTTATTCACTGTTGCATGGGCATGTCAGCCTAGCCTATGTACTAAAATTCTGAAATCTGGTTTAAGCACATGACCTCTGACTCATAGAGCAATGTGCTATAACTGGGTCAAGCTAACACTTTAGCTGACAAACTATTAAATCTTGAGATGGTTCAGCACAAAACGATTTTCAGGATGTGGCTACAGTAGGCGTTCTGGAGTCAGGTAGTTGGAATTCAAAGCTGTACTTTAGTCTTAACATCTTTCTTCAAGTCAGTCACTTTCCTCCTAGACTGTAATAAAGTCCTCTGTCTTGTTTATGCAACATTTAATATTGTCAGCAATTTTCTCCAAAGCTATCTTTGCGTAGTAATATCTCGTAGAAGATATCACTCCTGCCCTACAAATCATAAAGCATGATTACAACTCTTGGACATTGATGTGCACCTTACTTGCTCCTCCAAATTCAATTCTACAGCAAAGTTGTTGAGCCAACCTCTCAGACCTGCTCTTCCCTGTATAAATGCAGGGTTTTAAATGCTGTTCTGACTGATAATTCCATTAAACAGAACACAGAACAACCGAAAGATTGTGCAGTTTACAGACAGTTACAAACTGAAAATTGAGACATTGTGGGTTAGTGGGCAAACAAGAATTCTCCCAAATAACTATACTGACCACAGTTAACTCTTGAATGATCGTTTCTATATCGTGCATCATTTACTATTTTTTGTTGTCCATTTTGATTGTACAGTATGTTTTTTATGAGGTAGCTTATAGTCTGAACATCATTTTATTATTGTTTTTATCTTTTTTTTCTTTTTCATTGGCCCTCAATTTCATCAGATCCCTTCAGACCATACATCATTCTCCCTCTGAGAATGTAGATAGGCAAGCTTCTCCCAAACCTCAGTCAATTCTATTCTTAAGCAAACTTCTGGGGTGTACACAATAGTGACTTGCAATCATCCTTTTCCTATAGGGAAATGTTCAGCCACTGGCACTCCTTGCTGTACTGTGCTACAGCTCCAATGTGTGATACTATATAATGAGAAAGTATAAGTATGTGCCCATGATAAAGCACGCCAGTGTGTTGTTGATGTCAGCCAATTAAATGACCTTAACAAGCTGCCAAGAGAAGCCTGGGCACTTCACTATGAGGAGAAAGAAGAATCAGAGGGAGATTTATCTTCAGTTTGCTGTAGTGCACTACCTATTAGGAAGGTTAAATAGCATTGTTCTCAAGTACAACTTATGCAGTTCTCTTGGCTGTAGTCAATATATGGCTGGGAGAGATCAGAAAGGGGCAGGGGAAAATGACTGGGGAAAAACAAAACAGTATGTTGCTATATAAAACTGACATTGTCTGAATTCTGCCAATTTATCTTCCTGGCTCTATCATGTCTACAATTACAGCAATTCATAGAAGTAAGCCTATGTCCTGTGACTTGATGGCACAACAAGTCTAAGAACCAGCAATTTCCATCAAAGTAACATCATCATGATCAACATCAGGAACTATTAACATCTTGGGGGTTACTATTGACCAGAAACTGAACTGAACCAGCCATATAAATACTGTGGGCAGAATTTTCTGGCTGAATTGCGGGTGGCGGAGCCCACACGTCAGTGCTTAAAATGTCGCGTGCTGATGTTGCACGAGCATCCCAAAGTCAGCGCGCAGCGTCACGATATTTCGGTCGGCGGGCACACTCAGCAGCGGGATGCTCACCCGCCATTAATTGAAGGCCTTGTTAAGGCCCTTAACTTGCCAACTGTCCAGGATTTTGAGGGGCCCATGCGAACTTCGGGTCGGCGCATGGGCCCAATGGGCAGGCGGGTAGGTGATTTTTTAATATAAGTCATGCACTGGCGGGATATGTGGACTCAGAGGGGTTGTTCATGTTTTCCACAAAGTTTTAATTGCAGAAGTGTTTAAAAGTTGCCTGTTTGAGTGTTAGCGGTTCACATCGATTTCCAAGAGCCTCTTATGAACTTTGAAACCAGTCTGCAGACAGTAATCTTTCTTGGGCCTGCAGGTTTCCAGAGGCCTCCATTTAACCTGGGGGTATGGGTTCTGACATCTCCACTGGAGGCAGCTCCTCTGAGGAGGAAGGGAGGGATAGAATAAGGAGGAGGCCAGGATTGGACAATCAGCCTCCAGGGGAGCCACCTTTGGGAGACCAGGCGCAGGCACAAGGGGCGCAGGGCCAAGAGGTTGTCCAAGGTGCAAGGGGCCGCAGAAGACGCCACTATCCTGCTGGCAGGGTATACAGGCAGCGAAGCAGCTACCTCAGTATGACTGAGGTGCAGTGCCGAAGGAGGCTCGGACTCTCAAGGGAGACAGTCACATATATCTATCAGATGATTGGCCCTGAGATATCTCCTAACTGTGTGGGTGGACACCCCATGCCAGCGGCCCTGAAGCTCACAGTTGCCCTCCAATTCTATGTCTCTGGCTCCTTCCAGGGCTCAGTGGGTGATCTTTGTGGTGTCTCCCAATCAGCTGTCCACACTTCTGTCAAGCGGGTTACAGACGCTCTGTTCAGACAGGTACTGACCTTCATCCACCTGCTGTGACCAGGCAAGTCAGGCACAGTGAACCAGAGGCTTCGCAGCCATTGCTGGCTTCCCCTGCACCCAGGGTGCAATAGACTGTACACATGTGGCCATTAAGGCGCCAGCAGGTGAGCCCGGTGCCTTCATCAACAGGAAGGGCTTCCACTCCATGAACGTGCTGATAGTGTGTGATCACAGGATGCTGACTGTGCTAGTCTGTGCAAGGTACCCAGGCAGCTCCCACGATGCCTACATCCTCAGACATTCCCAGGTGCCGGGGCTCTTCAGTGCCTTGGCTCGGCTTGATGGATGCCTGCTGGGTGACAAGGGCTATCCCCTCAGAAGGTGGCTCATGACGCCTCTCCACCATCCAAGAACAGAAGCTGAGCAGTGGTACAATAGGAGCCACACCTCCCACAAGGGCTGTGGTGGAGAGAGCCATCGGTCTTCTCAAGATGCACTTCCGTTGCCTGGACTGCTCAGGGGGCGCACTCCAGCACCCCCCCAGATCGCGTCTCTGTGATAGTGATAGCATGCTGCACTCTGCACAATCTTGCACTGGAAAGGGGGAATGCAGTTGACGATGAAGACCTTGACGCAGTGGATGAGGTTACACATGATGAAGCCAGCAGTGGCTCAGAGGATGAGGAAGCACAGGGTGATGATGAGGGGCAGTACGCTGACCCACTATTACACCAAGGAGGCAGGGACACCTGGGACAATTTAATCCAACAAACCTTCAGCTAGCTCCACACACATGGATCAGCAGGACCAGCATTGCCTGCCGCTTCCACACGTGGCACTTAGGTGCTACATCTTCCACCTTATCAGCTGCAACTAAGAGCTTAGTACAGAAACATCAATATCCACTGAACTACTCATGATTTGTCTGTGAAAAAGACAAATGCAGCACAAAGGAAACACCTTCAGCCATGGTCAGAAAAGTGGATTTTACTAAATCTAAAATATAACAGAAACTTCTCCATTGCAAGCATAAGTATATTGCTCCCTAATCTAAGGCCAACACAAAATCACCAGTGACATAGCTGTGGAGTGCCTAACGTGCCTTATGTTTTTGTTTGCAGATACTATATCTAGGTGCCGCCCCATCGCTTGGAGTGGCTTGTGAGACAGCCTGCTGACCCTGCTGTCCTATTGGTGTCGATGACCCTGGCGGGCATCATCTGGCCCGTGGAGCCTGTGATGGCTCCGCCTGGGAGGGAGTGGCCAGTTCCAGAACTGGCACCTCCCCAGTTGTCGCAGCCTCAATGGATGCAACGTTGACTGGCAGAAGAGTGGAGGAGCTGCTGCCCTCATCCGGAGTGCCCTGAGAGGAGCTCGCAGCAATGACAGGCAGCTGCTGCGCTGATGTGAGGTCCCATTGGACCTCCCTGCTCACCACAGATACATGGGCACTGAGCCCCAATGCTTGGTGCCCAGAACATCTCCCACATTGGGAATAACCACCGTGGCCATTACCGCTGTGAGGGCTTGCAGGTCAGAGCGTATCCCAATCAGAAGATTTTCCATCCGATCGAACCCCCTCTCCATGAGAGTTGCCAATCTCTCAGTAGAGGAAGCGTGAAGCTCTGCCCTGAGGTTCATGCCTTCACGTGCACTCTGCCTAGACTCCTCCATCGCAGAGACTAACTGAAGCATTCCCTCATGCAACCCTGCCAGATGCAAACGCAATTCGTGCCGCTTGTCCTGCAGCTGCTGCATTGGTGACAACTCCAGAGGCACGTCATCAGTGCCAGACTCAGCATATGCCTGGTTCCCTGCAGCCCTCTGGCTGCTGGCACCATCGGCACTCTCTGCTCCTACCGTCTCCAGCAGCGATTGTGAAGTGTCCTCTCCACTGTGACCCGGGACATTAGCCGATAGTAAATTCCCCACCGAAGTGTTTGTGTCTGCGCTGGTGCCTGGCTGGCTGAAATGATGTGCCGCAAGTTTCACGTCTTGGACTTCAGGTGTGGAGGGGGTGCTACGGTGTCTTTGGGCACGGCCATGTGGTGGTGATGCTGAAATTAACACCAAGGACAGTGCATCAGTTAGCGTACAGTCAGTTAAACCTTTCATCCCTTTCCCCCCCCAGCCTTCTAAGTTGCTCACTCTTCAAGACCCTAAGGAGACGAACATTGGTGGGGTGGAAAAGAGTCAAGAGGAGGCCCAAACTTTAGATGCGCATACAGATAGGCAGGTCAGATGACCTCAGGAATGCCACACAGCATGTTATGTACCACTGGAGTGGGGAGAGTGCAGACGTACCTGACCTGGATGCATTGTGGCCTGGATAGCTGCGGTGCTGAGGAAACATTGCAAACACTTGCGACATTTGCTGTGGATCACAGGAGATTGAGAGGTCACATTATTGACCTTCATACCGTTAGGAGGGGCAGAAGGCAATATTTCCCCTTGGCGCAGGGATGAGTAACGTGATGGTATTTATCTAAGCTGAGTGCCATGAGGTTGACAGCTGAGGTGCTGAGGACCTTTTGGACAGAGTAATGTGGGGCGCACTGGCTGAAAGGGTGCTGGAGGTCCCAAACCCCCTTAAGATGCAAAACGTCTTTGGCTGTGCAGCAGCGATGCCATGGCACGTTAGGCCATGGGATAGTGGTCACAAATGGGATAAGGTGACTTTGGAAGGTGCTGGATACATAATTCCTCAAGGGGACAAGGGACCTTTGTGTCTGACCCACACGTCAGAGTGTCTCAGTCTGTGAATGAGCAGTGTTGCAGCATTAACAATTGCAGCAGCCATCAGTGGTTTGGATGATGGGCAGACAGAGTGAATGGGACTGTGGACCTCAAATACCTAGCCTTGCCGCCACCTGCTGCCCTGGCCGCCTGCCTCCTCCTCAGCTCCATGGCCTGCTCCTCGAAGGTCATGAGGCGCTGGAGCTGGGTGTGCCCACCTCCAGTCCTCTGGTGCTCCCGCTGATTGTGTTCACTTTTTGCCTGCAGAACAGAGAAGAGGATTTATTGGGACTGATTGCTCATGTACTCTACACGTGCACGTCGCACCCCAACCACATTTGCCCATCTGAGGCCTCCAGCGGCTCCTGTCCACACCAGTGGTGATCAGTCCCCAGAAGATAGTATGACTAGTCCCAACCCCCTCCCCCAACGGCCACCTTGGACTCATTTGGCATCCATTGCTTTGAATAGCACATGGGTCTTAGCGCCCATGGCAAGGAGGCGCAACTAGGTGCGGTGCCAAGGCCAGAAGATGGCTCTTGGCCACAACATCTTGAGGCTCCCCTTCCACCTCTACAGGCTGCCGATTCCCCATTGGAACCGGTGGTCTGAAGCCGCCCGCCTCCACGACTATTTTCCCATTCTCCATGGGAGTCGCTAATCCGCTGAGCGGGCCTTAATTGGCTGGCCTGCGGAAAATAGCAGCGCAGTTCATTTTGGCGGTGGCAATCGGCTGCCCGCCCCCCCATTAAGGGCAAAGTTCTGCCCTGTGTCTACAAGGGCAGGTCAGAGGCTAGGAATCCTGTGGTGATTAACTCATCTTCTGACTCTCCAAAGCCTATCCACCATCTACAAAGCATAGGTCAGGCCTAGGTGAGTGCAGGGCCAACAACGCTCGAAGCTTGACACCATCCAAGATAAAGCAGCTCACTAGATTGGCATCCTAACCACAAATATTCACTTCCTCCACCACCGACGCAGTGTGTACCATCGACAAGATGCACTACAGAACTCACCAAGCTTCCTTAGACAGCACTTTCCAAACCCATGACTGCTACCATCTAGAAGGACAAGGGCAGCAGACACATGGGAACAGCACCACCCGGAAGTTCCCCTCTAAACCACTCACCATCCTGACTTGGAAATATATCATCATTCCTTCACTGTCGCTGGATCAAAATCCTGGAACTTCCTCCCTAACAGCACTGTGGGTGTACCTACACCACATGGACTGCAGCGGTTCAAGAAGGCAGCTCACCAGCACCTTCTCAAGGGCAATTAGGGATGGGCAATAAACGCTGGCCTAGTCAGTTACACCCACATCCCATGAATGAATAAAAAAGTCTGTCAATATTCTGAGTATTGAGGTTATTCTATTAAATACCTTGTGATTTTTTTCCAACTATCTGCAGCTAGCATATTCAGAGTTATTTCCAAGTACCCAGAATTCATACCCTAAAAATATGTTTTGGCTTAGCTTCTGATGCAACAGCTGTTTCAAATGTATTGCTTGAAGATCTTTCCCACACGGTTCTGCAATTTCAGTCACTAGACTTTCCCAGAATTGCATGAGAATTAGCTTTGTTAAAATCTCTTACATCAACTTCAGATCACAGTGATTTTAAATGAGCCATTAGCTCTGTACCAAGTGGAAAATGTTCCATTAAAGAGTTCAGTTTACCCTGCATGGACAACTACATGGAATTTAATAATATACTGATGCTATCAGTATCATAAAACAAAGTAATTTCTTTTGGCTTTGCCAATGAAGAAAAGAGCAGGCATGCAGAATTAAAGCTGTGATGCAGAGGAAGCAATTTCAAGTTATGTTGCAGAAAGCAAAATGCATCTTGTTTATATAAGGTAAATTGGCTAGCAAATGGTACTATGTGAATAGAGGACATATCAACTATATAAAAATAATATCAAAACAAGGTTCAGAATGACATACCTCATAGCTGTTACTAATAACTCCTGTTATTTTTTTCATGCATTGGCTGGAAAAGTCAGCCATTGCTTCCCATGGGTAAAATAAAATACTAACATCTAGAAAAATAGCCTTTAACATTTCCATAGGCATTGCCAACTCTGTTTATGCTCTTTGAAAAATAACACTGTCATATGAGATCCAACTATTCAAGTAATTCTATATTTGTAGTCATTGTTATGGAAAAATATGCCCTGATAAATGGATTCTGAATCTCTGAATTATTGTATATACACTGGGAAATTCTCAAATGCTGAAACCTTAAAACAGTTTTGAAAAATTTCCTCATTAAATATAATAAAATCAGTATTCTAACACCATTCCTCAATATGTCCAGAGGATACTGCAGGAGAATGTGATATTACTAATATTTTCACATGAATCATTACGTGAAATATGAGAAATGGTTATACTTTGTAAAAAAAAAAGTTTTTAAAGCATAGATAAATGAGATACACCCCAAGATGAATTAGAGAATAATCTATGATCAGTTCTGTATGGTCTGATTTGAGTGAGAATGGCTTTGTATCATCAAGGCTGCATTTATTTCAAATAAATATTTAGCAGCTCATGAGAAGAATTAATGGATGGTGCCGTAATAAGTCATACTCTACATGACGTCACAATTTTAATTCCTGGTAAATGGCGAGTTAGCTGACTTCATCCGTGTTAACAGTACCAGGCTTAACATTGGCTTCTGAGCTAAGTAAAAATGAATCTTGGTTGCCACTCTGATTCACTGATCATACTAGAAAGTGCACGTATGTAAGTTAGGAGAAAACAGTGTCAGATTCAGCAGTGGTGTCCTGTTATGTTTCGTATTCTGCAACACCTATTGACACTTAATAGTAAAAGCATTATAGTCTCTCTAATTCAATTGGATACTGAATTTTAGCTAGTGTTCCATGGATCTGTGTCCACAAGGAGCTGGGCTATGATCAGTAATTCATTTAACGTGGAAAATTTGTAGGTAAGGAAAAGAATTATATCACTTCTAAATACAGTGAACAAAGGAAATCCTAGAAATATGCTTTACTACCTAATTAAAACTTTTGCTATTAGTAAATACTCTCTGTTTTCTACTATTTATTTAATTCATAATACAATTAAAAATCTCCTCCCTTATGCCATAAGATTCCACTTTAACTTCAAATACCTGCAAAGACTTGATATTGGTTCACAATATGCGTTATACACTCTAGTTAAATAATTTCATTGCATTGTTAGAGAAAGTTTACCTTTCAAAAACCAAGATTAGCTTAAATTTGTTGGCTTTGTCTCAGTGAATGTTTTTGTCTTATAAGTTCCAATACTGTTCTCATTATACACATGAGAGTAAAATGACATATATATAACTGTGGATTAACAGCTAATAATTAGTTGTTCCCATTTCATTGTGAAGCATTTTGCCACAATACTCCTAACTTTATTGTCACTCCCTATATTTTGGTCCTGATATTTATGGCTGTTTAAGCATTTTATTTTAGAAAAACTTATTTATTACTGGCCTACTTTGCAGATACCTATCCCTATAATAAATAAGAATGGAAAAATGCCAATGTCTTAATCATGAAAAATAAAGTTATTGTGTAGCTTCTGATTGCTTCTCCAACTCTCTCACCTCCCTCATCATTAAGGGGTATAATTTGTTCTTTTACATGAGTTCATCAGCTGATATAGGTTTAAATTTTCACATCTACTGCCAGTTTTGTCATGCATATTTGTGTTCCATTACAGTTACTAAGTTATTTTTACCCAGATTCAAATGAGAGAATCACAGGAAATTATATGCATTTATAGTGTTCATGACCTCAGGATGTCCCAAAACGTTTTACAAGCAATAAAGCAGTTTTGAAGTGTAGTCATTGCTAAAATGTAGGAAATGCAGCAGCCAGTTTAGGCACACCAATGTCCCACAAACAGCAATGAAATAAATGACCAGATAATCTACTTTAGTTATATTGTTTGAGCAATTAATATAGGCCAGGACGTCAGGATAATTCCCCTGTTTTTCTTTTAATAGTTCCATGGAATATCTGCCTGAGAAGGCAGATGGGGCCTTAGTTTAACAGCTCATCCTTAACATAGCATCTCTGACAGTGCAGTACTCCCTCAGTGAAGCACCACTATAGATTATATGCTTAAATTGATACAATGGGTTGAATCGTCTCCTTCTGTGTCTTGTCATCCTATTCTTTGTGGCGCCAAAACTATTTCACATCATAGGATACTGTTGGCATAAATGGCTTATACAGATTTTTAAACATTCAGGCAATTTGAGCAATGATCAACATTGATTCAATAAGTTACAGATAATTTTTTAATGGTGATGGAGATTTTGATAATATGACATTTTGAACAAATATCAGCATTTTCTTAATTTAAAACACCTTAAGTAAAGGAGACAGCATTTATATCACACTAACAGACAATTTTGAGATCATTATGTCACTTTGAGAATTATATATATTGATGCAAGGAGCTTAATCCCCTTATAATTTCTGACACCTGCCCCTAGAATCTGCATGTTATGGTTCCCATAATTTTCTATCTTCAGCAGCAGATAACTATTTTCCTATAATAATTGTGGTATCATAATGGTAACTGTTCATTCTTGACAGTCTCCACAACCCAAAGAAGTGCTTTCATTCTTCACAACCAGAAATAGTGTTCAGAAAAGTGATACCAACCCATCTATCTTTCTATACATTTTACATGAAATAAAAGCTGGCCAGAGGATGAGTTACAAATGTTCCTGAGGCACTCGTTAGTTTTGGACTCATATGTGGGCAAGTGGTGAACGGGTGCCAAAAGTGCCTACTCCTGCTCCTATTTCTTATGTTCTTATGTCTCAGGACAGTATCAATGTCTGGAATTCACCCATGACCATTTACTACTCTATATATATAAAAAAAACTTCAGAAATTAGAAATAGGACACTGTTGGTAATGCTAAATCATTTTGATAAATAAACATAATTTAACTTTGATTTTGATTTTATTAAAGCTTTCAAATGTTTAGGTTGAGGATCTGGTTTCTTTTGACTAATTTTGTGCTTCCCGCATGCTGGTTCTATTTGTGGTGATTCAATCGACTGAATGTGAAACAGAAAATGTATTGAAGCAGGTTTTGTTAGAGACCATCTAGTCGCCAGTGGGATCACTTTAAGTGCAGAGTTTACATGACAGGTGATTGATTACAGTTGACTTTGTGAGGCTTAATGTGTTCCATTGAGGTAAGTCTCCAAAATGAATCAATATTAGATTTCTGAGATTTTCTACCTACAAATGGACTGAAACCTTAAAGGAATAGTCTAGAAAATTGTCCTGGTCGTCATACATACATATCTATATATGTAGATATTTATATAGATATTATAATGAGATGCCAGAGTATAATATTTGGAAGGACACTTTAGGTTGATGCCAATATAGGACTTATTTACCCCCTACTCATATTCCATTAGTATCACCAGCCCACTGGTCCCAGATTTTCACATGTGAGGCAAACAGTTCTTGCTGGGCCCTTGAAATCTGCTTTTCTGTTCTAGTTAGCAGAACTAGCAGAGAACCTCACTATCTTTGGGCAGCTGTCTCCTGGGCTGTCCTGCTACTGTAGAGTAAATGGTTAACTTCAGAAGCACACGATTTTTTTTTTGGAAAAATATACTTTATTCATAAAATATCTGAAAAAACATTGCAAAACATATCTAAATGACCATCACAAGAAGTATAATCATATTCAACTTTTACACATGGATCAAGAGGTGCTTCAGTACACTCAATGGATATTACAGTCATTTCAATGTGGTCATTACAGACAGTCAGGCAGTGCAATGGTATTGGAGTTATCGATATACATCATGTTGCACTCTGATGTGCTTCAATACAATTATAATACATTTAGTATTCACTACATACATTCATTGAGTCATACAGCTCGAAGGATCTATACAATTCCCACCCCCTCGGTGCATTATGGCAGAAAGGTCTTAGACAGTGATCTTTCCCCATTGCACCTTTGCGGCGGCTGCCCCAAGCTTTAGTGCGTCCCTCAGCACATAGTCCTGGACCTTGAAATGTGCCAGTCTGCAACACTCGGTTGGGGACAACTCTTTGCACTGGAAGACCAACAAGTTCTGGGCAGACCAAAGAGCATCTTTCATCGAGCTGATGATCCTCCAGCTGCAAGACATGTTTGTTTCAGTGTGTGTCCCTGGGAACAACCCGTAGAGCACAGAGTCCTGGGTCATAGCGCTGCTCGGGGTGAACATCGGCAAAAACCACTGCATCTCTCTCCAGACCTTCTTTGCGAAGGCACATTCCACAAGGAGGTGAACAACAGTCTCTTCCCCTCCACAGCCACTTTGAGGGCAACGTGCAGAGGTGGGTGAGACTCCTGGTGTGTAGGAAAGATCTGACAGGGAGGGCCTTTCTCACCACCAGCCAAGCTACATCTTGGTGTTTGTTGGAAAGTTCTGACGATGAGGCATTCTGCCAAATGACTTTGACAGTCTGCTCAGGGAACCATCTGACAGGATCCACCATCTCCTTTTCTCGCAGGGCCTCTAGGATGCCTGATGGACTTGTGGTCAAAGATGTTTCTCTGCATAAATTTTTCCATGAGGGACAGGTGGTACTACCACGCGGCAAGGTGGCCAGACCCATCCTTTGCAACACCGGGGACAGGTAGAACCTCAGCACGTAGTGACACATGGTGTTTGCGCACCGAGGGTCTACACTCAGCTTGATGCAGCTGCACACAAAGATAGCCATCAGGATGAGGGCAATGTTGGGCATGTTTGTTTCCCCTTTATTAAGAGGCCTGTACATCGCGTCCCTGTGAACACGATCCATTTTCGACCTCCAGATAAAGTGAAAGATGGCTCGGGTGATCACCATCGCGCAGGAGTGAGGAATGGGCCAGGCCAGCACCACGTAAAGCAACACCAAGAGTGCCTCACACCTGATGACCAGGTTCTTACCCACAATGGAGAGGAAGCATTGCTCCCACATGCCTAGTTTCCTTTCCACCATAGCATTTGCTCCCTCCGGTTTCTAACACATGCCCCCGTCCAGCACCTTCAGGCCGTCTGACTTGATGGCAAAGGGGACAAAGGATCAATCAGCCCAGTTCCCGAAGAACATGGCCTCGCATGATGCTGATGTAATGATGATCTAACACCACGTGATTGAGCAACAGAGATCTGGAGGAAGAAGTTCCAACCTCGTGCAGAGTTCCCAATATGTATATAGTAGCTGTAAATAAAAATTTATGGTTTTAACAAATGACAGTCTCAAGCAGCTTACTTTGGGAGAATAGACAAGCCCCAAAGAAGTCTTGCCTAACAAAAATAAATGAATCCCTTTGTAAAAATTTTCAATTGACTTAGAAACATAGGAACAGATGTAAGCCCTTTAGCCCATTGAGCCTGTTCCATCTTTTAATGAGCCTTTTTCCCATATCTCTTAATACCTTTGGTTAACAAAAATATAGCAATCCCACCTTTAAAATTGACAATTGATCTTGAGTATTGCTGAAAAAAGAGACATGACTAAGCTTTTTGTCTTGCACTCATCAGCACACTCGCAAGAATACATATATAAGGGGATAACTGTAAGTGAAGAGAGTGATGATTGGTTGACAAATGGCATTGCTGTGGAGAATGCACCACTGATGACTGACAGTTAACTGCCAAGCATTGTTTGAAATTTAAACCAGGCAGGTTGACCCTGATTGTTCAAGGCATTGCCCTGAAGAATGAGTCAGCGAATGGCTGTAACTTATTTTGTTTAGCTGAAACAGGCCCAATGTTTGTTCTTTGTGCCTGTTTCAGCTAAACAAAATAAGTGGCAGCCATTCGCTGACTCATTCTTCAGGGCAATGTCTTGACCAATCAAGATCAACCTGTCTGGTTTAAATTTCAAACAATGCTTGGCAGTTAACTGTCAGTCATCATCAGTGGTGCATTCTCCATGGCAGCACAGCACAACCGATCGGCACTCTCTTCACATACAGCATGAATTGTTGTTTTCCCTTGGTGAAAGGAACTTTGCATTTAGAAGTGTTTCCTAATTTCACTTCTGAAAGGTCTGGCTCTAATTTTTAGACTATGCCCCTTAGGCTTAGACTTGTCAACTAACAGAAATAGTTTCCCCCTATCTACCCTATCAATCTCACTTAATATCTTAAACTTTGTTCAAATCATCCCTTAACATTACCAATACCAAGGAATTTTAGTTTGTTTAATTTCTCCTCATTGTTCAATTCTCAGAATGCAGGTATTATTCTAGTAAATCTAACTGCACTCCATCCAAGTCCCAGAATTATTCATAGTGCACCAGGTGTGGTTGTATCAGGGTTCTGTGGAACTGAAGCATGATTTCTACCACCTTGCATTCTATTCTATAAAGGCTAGCATTCCATTAGCATTTCTAATTATTTTCTGTACCTGTTCATGACATTTTAATGATGTGCAGTAAGGCCCCTTTGTAAGTTGCTGCATTTTAAGTTGCTCTGCTTTAATATCAATCCATTTAACAGGGCCCATATTCATATTTAATGCAACAAGTTTTGTTTTAAAATCATTTCAGGCTGGGTCTGATGTAGGGACATGTGACACGATTGGCACAGTTTTGGAGCATCTCTGCCATTCCTCGACCCTCCCCTCTCACTGCCAACCTTTCAGTTCACGGTCTGCTGCTCCCTGACCCTCCCTCTCACCACCAACCTTCTGGTTCACGTCTGGTTCTCCCTGACCCTTCCTCTCAGCACTGACCTTCTGGCTCATGGCCCCTGCTGCTCCTTGACCTTCCCTCTCATCACTGAACACCTCCCCCACCCCACTGCCTCTTCCGCTCATAGCTTCCCTCCTGCAAGTCAAAGTTGCTCTTCCTGCTTCTCACCATTCACCTCCAAAAACCTCGCTTACAGCAAGGAGTAAGGAGAGGAAAGCAGTGAGCAGGAGAGACAGGGAGTAGGAGGTTTGGTAAGGGGAAGGATCCACATCGACGGGGAGTGTCAGGGAGCAGCAAAGGCCATAAGCCAGATGGTCGGCAAGAGGAAGTGTCCCCAGTGAATGGGAAGATTGGAGGCGAGTTGTGTGGCGAGCAAGGGGAGCAGGATCGAGAGGCTGTGTACAGGAGGTAATTAGAAAATTGGCATATTTTATATTTTTTATTTTATTTTATTTTAGAAGTTATTTAATTTACCAAAATAGGAATTTAGCAATGTAAAGTATTTTAACTTACAAGGCATAATACTTTAATTTTTTTTCTGATGGAACCTAACTACAGCTTTCACATTGGTTTTAATGGGAAAATCTGATTTGCTTAAAGTTGTTTCACTTAAAGTTGCATTTTCCAGAAACATACCTACAACTTTAAGTGGGGACTTACTGCATGTGGATTCCCAAATCTCTTTGAAGCTCCACTGTTTCTATCTCATCATCGTTTAGAACCCTGTTCTATCCTTTTGTGGTCCAAAGTGGAAGACACCATATTTGTCTATAGTGAAATCTATTTGAAATGGTCTTGCCCATTCATTTAATCTATCAATATCATTTTTTGCAATTTTACATTTCTGCCTACATTGCTTATAATACTGCCTACCTTTGTGTTTTCAGCAAATTTGGATATGTGGCTTTCTATCCCATCATCTAAGTAATTAATGAATACAGTGAACAGTTGAGGCACCTATATAGGTCCTTGCGGGACACCAATACTCACCAATCCTGCCACTCAGTGTGCCTTCCCATTATCCCTACTCTCTGCCTCCTTCTGGTCACCAATTTCCTAACCAGGTCAATAATTTACTTCCAATTCCATGAGCTCCTTCTGAGGGACTATATCAACTACCTTCTGGAAGTCCATATAAATAACATTCACCCTGTTTACTAATTTAATCATCTCTTTAAAAAATTCAATCAGGTTCTTCAAGCTTAACTAACCCTTTACATATGATCAAAGCACTCTTGATGATGGGTAACGGGGGTTGGCTGACGCAGGAGCTAGGTAAGCAAGCCCTGATCAGTTGGGGGAGGGCTTCATGAGGGATTGGTAGCGCCATTGTTGTGGAACGGCCATTTAACCGCGGTGGCCCCTCCATGGCCAACGGTTTACCCAAAAAGGACTCACCCCTCAGGAACCTTCTGGAAGGCCATCAGGTTTTACTGGAATGCCTTGGTCTCACCATGCAGCAGCAGATCCCCCAACCTTTGGCAAAATGCCTGCAGAGGCAGGAAGTGTCTTTGATTTGGCACTTAAGTGGCTCTGTTGGGCCCCTGGTGACCTGCTGCTCCGCCACCTTTCCCACAACTAGCAAACTGACTGAATAGCGAGAAGTCATCACACAAATCCCCTCATACCATCCCATTTCCTAGCCCATCACCGAAGTGCTGGTAACATTGCAGCCCAGGACTCACTTCATCACTCACACCCACCAGGTCAGATTCCGAAACTGGCTATAATTTAGAGAATAGTTGAGAAGTTTAGGGATCTCCACATGGTGAGACACCATGATATCCTGCAACCAGGGCAGTGGACAAGGGTAACAGAATTGTCAGTTCACCTAAGGTCACACATGGGCTCTGCTGCAGGGGCTCTGCTACTAAGTTGAGGACTTTGATGGGGCAGCCTATGAAAAAAGATGATGGGTATGCACAATGAAATATTTGGTGCACCGGTAGGTCTGTCAGAAAGCTTATACTCATGTCTAAGAGCATGGAAAAGCACAGTACCAACTTGGCACAAGGTTTTGCACAGGTCTTGAAGCCCATCCTCCCCAGTATGGAAGTGGTGGTCAACTCCAAGAGAACATTTGCAGACCCATCTTGATGCAATATCTCATTGGCTGATATTTCAGGTTCCATTACAGCAGAAGCAGATGCCAACCACATTTGGATACTGGAAGCCCAGATGGCTCTCATGTAAGCTCAGCTTGCTGCCAAGCAAGCTCAGACACTGCCATCATAGCTGCAGATATTAGTGTTCAAAGGGGCTTACAGGATGTCACAACAGTCTGGTAGTCTGTCCTCCAACACATTTCTAGAGTTGCTTAGGCATCGCCCCTTATGAGTGGCATTGGCAGTGTAGCGCATGAACCTGCTGTCCTCTGTCAGGATGACAGCATTCATACCACTGCTAGTCCACCAGTGCCTTTGCCGTTGCCAGTTAGCCAGCCAGTCCAGACTACTGTTGTCCATGTTGCAGCCCAAAACCAAGCCTTCTGGGGCCAGCTATGGTTGAGAATAGCCTGCAAAATAACCTGCAGTTCCCCCAATGGTGTGTCAGCAGCCTTTCACCAGCCGTACTGCAGCCAGTAGTGCTGCATAGGAGCATTAGACCAGGCAACAGCACAGTGTTTAATGTGTAAGGACAGTAGTCTTCCCAGTGAGAGGCTTTATTGAACTGCTGTAAGATGTCTGCCTCCAGAGGCAGCCTCATGGTATAGTCACATGGCTACAGAAAGCCAGATGTGACAAGCAGACTGATTACATTTCAAAACTCAAACACCCCCCTTTTCACCTCAAACAAAAGGTAAAAAAATTCCCCTTTTCCTAGCAAACAAAAGACACCTTTGCATGCACGATCCTGTGTGAATGTGAGTTACCCGAGTTACCCAAGTTACCCACTATATACCCACTGTTCTCATGCATTAACCACTGTCCTATTAGTCAGTCCCTCTGAGTCCCTTTTGCCTGTGACCCCCTCAACCTCGTTCACTGGCACCACAGAGGAAGCAGCTGGCCCACAGGAGAACATCCAAAGTAAGCGGGAGCCCTCAAGCCTCGGCTCTCCAGAGGATGCACACCAAAGTCAACAGAGGCTGTCTCCATTTCTGCTGCGGATGGCAGGGCACCACTTAGAAGTGCCAGGCCTAGAAAAGTTAAGAATTTCTGATTACAAATGGTTGCACGGTGAATACATTTGTCACTTTACAATCTCAAAAAATATTAATTTTCACTGAATAATGTGTAATGATATCTTTCAGCTTCATTTACAGGCAGCACGAGTCCTCCTCCTGCATCCCCCCACCCTGACTAGCAGTTCAGCTGCACACAGCCGGCCCAC
This sequence comes from Carcharodon carcharias, assembly GCF_017639515.1. Lineage (NCBI taxonomy): Eukaryota > Metazoa > Chordata > Chondrichthyes > Lamniformes > Lamnidae > Carcharodon > Carcharodon carcharias. The sequence goes on along the minus strand of NC_054474.1, from coordinate 81,399,617 downwards.
GAGTGATTAAGGAGGAAGAAATGTATGTGTGTGGCAAGGCCTTTCAGACCTGCGTGCAAGTATTCTCCCATGCCATGTCCATCAGAATCCATCTAGTATGCAATGCACATGTTCCTCCAGGGTCCAGCAGCTGTAGGGCTCCAGATCCTCTGCTCCTCAGATATCTGTAATCTGAGCAAGGCCTAACGGTAAGTCCCGACTTCTGCCTTTCACGCTTAGCCAGACATGTTCTGGGCCGGTGTGTTTTCCCGCTAACATAGGCAGTATATTTGATATGGGGGGATGATTCTGGTGAGCAGGGCTTATAATTGGATGCAGACGAATTAAAGTTATGTTCCCGACATTAGGTGGCGGGAAAGGCGGCCCACCATTGATGGGCAGTGTGGACAATTGCTAACTGGTTTTACAACATCGTGAAACCCACGCTCGTCATGACACCCGACGCCAATGGGGACGGAACATTCTGGCCATAGTCTTTAAATCATGCAGGTCTTTTAATGCGTATATATGTTGACATTGGCTATTTGCCTAGGTGATGTTTGTTGTCCGGAGAGTGTCATTCCCGTGTTGCCTTGGTGACTGTTGTTGTTCCATTGGGATTGTTGGGGACATGAAGATCTCTGGTACTGATGGTAGTTCTGTACTCAATACAGCTGATGTGATCCCTGCTTCCTGACCAGCCGATTGCAGTGAAGGAACAGCTTCACTCTCAAACTTACACATGGGCTGACTTATTGTGAGAGTGTTGAGAGTTTGTCCCTTGACTGGTTCCTCATGTTTGTCCATGGCTCCATTTTGTTTCTTCAAGGAGTCTTTCAAGGTCGCAACTTCTTTGCCTGCCTTTTCTGCCGGCCGTTTTGCCTGGCTGCACATCTGTTTGAGTTTTTCTAACTCCCGCTTTCAGTTGCCAATTGTGGAATTGTGGGTCTTTCTTTCCTTCTGGTACCTTAATGTTGTCTCTGGAATTTGTTTGTTCTGATCTTACACAGCTCGGTTCATTGAAGACTTCAGTATATCACTTATTTTCAGCAGTATATACTCAGTTGGAATCTTGCCCTTCAAAACTTCCAGGTCAGCTCTGATATGTACATTTTCCTGTAGAGCTGCTTCATTTGCCTTCTGCTCGTGCATTTCCTTGCACTGATGTGGTCGGCAACCATCTTGTAGTTTATTTACATATTGTCTTTCTCGCTCTGGAATCCTTGGTTTCCCTTTGCACGTTTTAGGATTGTCTGTCCAAACTTCAGCTGAGATTAGCAGCCATTGCATCCCATCTATGATTTGGAACTCCAAATCTTCCTTCTTGCCATTGTATTGGGTTGTCAGACTAATTTGTCCTCTCGGTATGAGTATCATGCCTTCATGTAGCCTCAGTCTCACTTATGATGGCTTCATTTTTGGATTGCCACGTTGAGCCACTTCACACAGATCTGTGAAGGTCATTAAGGTGCTTGACGCACCAGGGTCTATTTGGCATTTCTTGTTCGCCTGATCATCTCCCTCTGCGGTCATCATGGTAACAGTAACAAACCATTTGTCACCATTATACTTTACTGAACCAATTTGTTGAATGGTATATAGTTCTTCATCAGACTTTTCTGCTGATATCTCCCATGGCCTTCTGTATAGACTTGTTTTGCTTCTTTCTAGCCAAACATTTGTGTGTGAAATGATTCTGCTTCTTGCAATTAAAACACTGCTTTTCCCATGCTGGATAATCCTTTTCCCGTGCAAGCTGTCCTCCACAGTACTTGTGTCCTGCCCTTTGCAATTGCTCCACTCTTTCAGCTTGGACTGTCTCTCAGCTTAACGTATCTCCTGGTCTACTCTGCCATACACATGCTCTAGCTGACATTTCACAACTTCCGCATTGCGACACATGTCTATTGCCTTCTTTAGCTTCAGGTCCCTGTCTTTCAGTAGACTTGTTCTCACCGAAGGGTGTCACATGCCCTAAGAGTGATTTATCTTTAATCAGGTCATCTTTCAGTTGTCCAAATTCACCTGATTCTGCAAGCTGCATTATTGCCATTACATACCACTCTATGGGCAGGATTTTAAAGACGACGAGTGGGGGCGGGGCCCACTTGCCAACGCATAAAATGACGCGGGATGATGTCGGGCGGAACTCCCGACTTCACCCCACCCCATTTAAATTTTCAGGAAGGCAGGGGTGCAGCAAAATCAGCTGTGTGCCCGCAGACCTGTCAATGGCCAATTGAGGCAATTAAGCAATTAAAGGACCTGCCCGTCCAACCTTAAGGTTGGCAGGCAGGCCAGGAGCCCCAGCGGGGAATAGAAAAAACATGAAACCTCATCCACAGGCAGGATGAGGTTTCATGTAGGGTTTTAAAAATTTTAATAAATATGTTATGGAAATTATGAACATGTCCCAACTCATGTGACATTGTCACATGAGGGGACATGTAAGGAATTTTTTTTTTCTATTTTTAATATTGTTGAAAGTAGAGCTGATCTCCCTGAAGCAGCACTTAACCTCAGGGAGATGAATGCACTCTTTCATGTGCATGCATGAAACAGCGCACTCTCGATTTTAAGGATTCCCACCCCTCCCCCTCCCCATCCCCCCGCCCCCCGCACCCCCCCAACACCTCCCCACCCACATAAGGAGTAAATAGCGCTTCCCTGCGTATGTCATGCTGGGCGGGCCTTAATTGGCCAACCTACGTAAAAAAGGCGCTGTGCCTCCGATCGGGGGCATCGATTGGAAGCGGCCCGCACATGCCAGCACATCAACTTCCCCCCCAACGGAGGGGGAAAATTCTGCCCTATGGTCTTGTTTTCGTTCTGAACTCTAGTGTTGAATACATAACGTTCATCATCAGCATTCGCTCGGGGTTCAAATTATGCATTCAAGGCGCTCAAAATCTCTGCCATCTATTTTCTTCACTGGTCAATTAGATTTAGGGTGGTATACATTTTGCAGCAGTCCCTCTCCACAGTAATGTTAAAAGTGTGGCTACTCCTAATGGTTCAGGCTTGCTAATACAGTCTGTTGTAATCTCATAGTTTTGCCATTCTAAGTGGAAAAACTGCCAGTTTTGCCACTTATCATTGTTCATTTCAACTGGGGAAGTGAAAAATTAACTGCAGCCATTTTTACTCACTCAGTAGTTCACATGCAGCGTTTGTTTGCCTTCCTTTTGTCCTTTTGTGTCTGCTTTTCATTTGACCTTCTGTAGTAGCTGTCTGAAGTTTTGGACTTTTCTGTATGCCTTTCTTAGCTGTGTCCTCTCTGTAGCCAGTATTGTACCTGCAGCTTTTCTTTTGCTCCTTTTATTCAGTAGCTTTTTTTGCAGAATTTAACCTTTTGTATTCCTGGGTTCTCAGTGTCTTCTCTGTATAATTTCCAGGGTTGAAAAATCTATTTGTTCCCAACTTTCCATGTTTCCTGTATAAGGACAGCAGTCTTCTTTCAGTGTCTGTCTCTGTGAGAGGCTTTATTGAACTGCTGTAAGATGTTTGCCTCCAGAGGCAGCCTCATGGCATTGTCACATCTGGCTTTCCATAGTCCTGTGCCGATCAGACTGGTTACATTTCAAAACCCAAACACACAGTAAAGCAGGCACTAAGGGAGGGCACAAGGGTGATAAGTTGACTTTTTTTATGAAACATTGGATGCTTTGATTTACAAATTCGGTTCAGAGTGTTTGCTTTGTGGTAGCTTTTATTTCAGCATTGTGGTCAAGAGAATGCCCAGTGATGGTCAGTAACAGAAGGTAAGATGAGGAATTATTGGTGAATTGTTGGTGATTGGGATTACATTTGCTGACAGTGAATTCAGATGAGTCAATCATGGACATCCCAGCCAGAAAGTTGAGTTGATTGTCTCCCCACTTCCCCCTCCTCCTCTTCATCATCTGCACCATTCTCCTCATCTTCTCCTGCTTTTCCGCCTCTTTCTCCTCAGCTGTTCATCACATACCTGATAACAAGGACTGTTACCTCTTAACAATGAGATTGTGTAGCATGTACAATCAACCTTGACATGCATTCTGAAGAGTATTGTAAAGATAGAAGCAGTGGAAGAGTTGTTTAAGCATCCCAATGTTTAATCACACATTACAGGTGAAATTTTACAGCCCCATCGTGTTGGGGGCCAGATCATAAGATGCAGTGAGCCGTTCAAATGTCCGTTTTCTTCGACGGGACCATAAAATCCTGCCGGCGTAAAATCCCGCCCTATTGTGGCAGCATGGCTCTCAATGAGCAGAATATTACACTCTACTTTTGAAATGAGGAACAGGGCCATTTCTGGGTCCTGACCCTGATGGTCTGCTTGTCTACGTGATCTTACTGGAGGCATCCAATTTACAGGCCACCTCTGGGAGCCTCGTCCAATGAAGCATGGCGGCAGGCTGCACTAGTGGGAGGACCAATGAGAGTGGATAAGGCTCTGCGTAGCCAGCAGCATCCCTG